>NC_134957.1:21125729-22506455 GCF_965638725.1 Aptenodytes patagonicus
CCCGAGTGCCCAGGCAGAGTTGGGTCTGCTTTAGCTGATGCTGAATATGGCCCTTTTTTATCAAAAAGGCATCAGTATTGTATTTTAACGTAACCAAGTCTTGCAGAGAAGACAGTAAGCATCTTTCATGTAAGTAGTGAAACCGTGACTGCATCCATTCTGTACAACTAACCAGCTGCTCTTTCAAATGAACTTTAAGAAAACTGCAGGTAAACATGCAGATGTAGAAAAGCAGACACAGTTCTTCTGCAACTGGGCTGGGAAGTACTGTATAAATACTTTCGGATAGTACTTAACAGAGTGTCTTAGTACTCAATATCTAGAGAGAATCCTTCTCAGTTACATCACCATTGATTTCTGGGAAATGGATGAGTATCACTGGGAGCAGAATTTGGTCCATATAACAGTAATAAAATTTTTCAAGAAGTATATTTATAAACAAAGAGCGAGCAATTGTATCTTCAAGTTACGTTTGCAAAGCTACTGCCTGAAAATTGGCATGGCTCCTTCCAGTCAAGGGATCTTAGGGATGCAGTTTTGCTGCATCACAAGCTGCAATAGTATCTCTGAGGCTTTGAAAATGAACACCAGTGTCTCTGCAAACAGGATACTCTTTGTGAGTTTTAATTGGAACCAGTCATGTCTGAATGCTGCAGACTTTGAAATAACGTGACTAACCTAAGAAAGCTACTCAAGATCTATCTACAAACAGTATTCCCCAGATACACCGGGGTGAAGAGCTTACTGGGATAAAGGCCCAGCATGAGATTCTGCTCGGAACTTGGACTGAATTGAACCAATTTTTTTGGCGTGTGTTGTTTTGAAGACATTTGGGTGCTTCAAATATCTTCCTTCCTCTCCTCTCCCTAGCTTGGCAAGGACTAGATGCAAAAATATTATAATACAGGCTTTTGCAAAGGGGGAATTGAGTCATGGGGAAGCAGAATACCATGTATTTAAAGTCAATGTTTGTCTTTACACTTAACAAAACTGGTGATTGGAAGAGGTGGGGGGGGAAGGAAAGGGACATTGGATCTATATAACCCTGTAATAGTTGCGTAGAAGCAACTGACCTGGCTGAGAATTTAATTTCAGCTTTTGCCACTTGGCTGTGAAGCCCTAGCTAACATACTCGAATACACTTTTGTATTTTGGTACAACAGTCTGTTTCTCTAAATGCTTCCTTAAAGCCAATGGGCATTGAAAGGAATTTTCTCTGGAAGTAGGTAGTTATTGGGTATCTGTCCTCTTTGTTGCACACATGCTATTATCTTATGAATTTCTTTTAAAAGGGTTACCAGCACTGCCTTGGTTGCACTAGTGGGGTTTTTGAGGACTAAGACGAGGAAAATCCTGTTGATTGTGCACTCCATCCTCTTGGCAAGCACAGGCTGGCCTCTTCCAAAAGCTGTCCCTGCTGACAACCTGGGTGGCTCTCACAGCTCTGGTGTGGTACGGTAAAGTGCTCTGGTAGCTGTATTGTAGCAGCGCTCAGAAGTGGGGCACAGTGTTTCACAGGTCTGTGTGCAGGGTTTACCAGGATCTCATCTCCGCTGCAGAATTATTCTGCAATCTCAGTTCTGCTTTTTTAAAATTTACTCTCTAGCGCTCAGGGCTGCAGCGCTGAGCTGCACAAAAAATGTGACAGGAGTGTAAACCAATGCCATGCTGTCTCTGTGAGCTTGCGAGGGCTGTGGAATATTAGCTCAGAGACCCTGGAACTGCTCCCTACCCTTTAGTCAGAGTCCTGTGGATTTTGCAATCCTTTGGGCATGGAGTATGTTACTTTAGCATTGTTCTCCTAGAATTTGCAATTCTGATACAGGTGGGAATTGGAGGGGTTTTTTGTCTTGTTGAGGGGTTTGCTTTGAATAACTTCTTTGGGAGAAGGTCTTCAGCGGATTATGTGCTTCTTGAAGTACTGCATAGAAATTTAGTCAGCATGAAGTCAGAGACTTGGGAATTCATCTTGCACCTAAGAAATGGAAGTTTTGTGACCATTCCTCTCCAGGGAAGAACGCAATCATCAACACCTTGCATGTCGAGTTGAGACAGCGTTACAGGGAGCAAGGTTGCCTGGGAGCCTGCCAGGAGGCATAGCAAAAACTCTTAAAACCGACGTGTGTTTTGAGTGGAGAGACTTGTGTCTGTATGAACAAGAGGTGTATGAGGGGGATGACGTAGCAGAGATTATTTCTGGGAGGCAGGAATTGGTGCTGCTGCAACACTTAAGGATTCTTAATGAGGCAGTAGTTATCATTTCTGGGCATGGAAAAAAGGGTATAATTCCTGTCTTATAATCAGGAGGCTGAATGCACTGTTTTGCTAAGAGTTTCCTAGGAGTGCTTCGTTGCATGCTTGCTGGTTTGTCAGATAATGAGAGCAGTGAAAGTGTTTTGTTTTGAAAGGTAATCTTCAAAGAATGAAATTCTCAGTGAACCTCACATTTGTAAGAAATCAAGATAATTAGCTTTTAGAATAGAATAGACTATTTCAGTTGGAAGGGATCTACAACGATCATCTAGTCCAACTGCCTGACCACTTCAGGACTGACCAAAAGTTAAAGCATGTTATTAAGGGCATTGTCCAAATGCCTCTTAAACAGTGACAGGCTTGGGGCATCGACCACCTCTCTAGGAAGCCTGTTCCAGTGTTTGACCCCCCTCTTGGTAAAGAAGTGCTTCCTAATGTCCAGTCTTTTGACCTTCCAAAAAAAACCCAACCCAAAACCAACAAAACCCTAAAAAAAAAAAAAAAAAAGAAAAAAGAACACCAGAATTTGGCTGTTTGACTGAATATGTGGATATGGCATAATCATTTCCAGTAGACCGAAGGTGGTTTTGGAGGGGGTCGTCCTATGCAGAACAAGACTGGCAGGACCAAGGACTTGTTATTACGACAGGAAAAACTGGCCCCAGGATAGAGTTTAACTTGGGCTATCATGCTGTTGACACTTCTCTGCAACGTAAACCTGAGAAGTTTCTGAGCTGAATACGTCCTGTTGGCCCTCCATTCTTTACAGGTTTTCTCTAAGTTAAGGTTGGAGTGAATCCGTACAAAACACTTAAAGTCTGAAGTCTTATGTGATAGTGAATGTTCTTTTTTCGTGATGCAGTGGTACATGGAAATTCTCAAAATTAGAATGTATGGAAAAGCAGATGGGCTCTGATCAAGAAAACCATAAATTATAAGTCTCTTGGTGTGTATTACCTCGTGGTTTGCTTTAGTTTTCATTTAGACCAGCTTTAGAAAGTTAATATCAACCGTTAAACCTTTTAGGCTATCTTCCCCCCTCTTTTTAATTTTTTTTCTCTGGTTTAGAAGTGAATAAAAGAGCTTTGTACAGTTCTTGAAACTGAGCCTGAAACAGCTCTGAACAAACTATAGTGTTCCTTTCAAAATCTTGGAAATAATTACATCATAGGCAAATTGGGCCAGAAACCGTTAATAGTATTCTTTGTGGAATGAAATCCCATGGGAGAACCTATTTCAGCAAACTGGCATTGTTTACAAATAGATACAGTGGCAGATACAGTTGTCCCATTCTGAGGGACAGCTGAAACTCTGTGCCCTATAATGGACTTCACAGAATGACCGTCTTGCTTTTGATAACAAGCTGAAAACGTGCCTTGGTGCTTCTGTGGTCAGCCTCACGCCAGTGGTCTCAGGGAGTGAAGGCTGTCTTTGGCACTGGAAAAGTATGTTAGGTGGGTTAAAGAGAAAATAAAAGCCTCTGTTGCCATAAGCTCCTAGTCTGTGAGAACTGCTGGAGGGACGGGGAGCCATGTCCAGGTGTCTCTGTTGGGCTTCGTAAGCTGGAAACTCCCTCGCGCTTCCCTGTGCAGAAATACCTGGGCATCATGCGCTTTTCCTTCACCAGGATAACACGCACGGAACATGTAGTTCTCCCTATTACCTTACAGTAGTTTTCATCACTGGCTCTTTTTTTCTTTTCCACCCCTGCCTCCCCCCCCATTACTGGAAAACCTTCTGCATTTCAGGATAGAAATCACAAAGATTAGTAAAGTTAACTGTTTGACCTAAATCTACAAAAGCATTTAGTTCTCTAGGTAAATAGGCTAGTCTGTACTTGAAAGTTAGACCAGCACAAGCCCTAGCCTGGGCACAATTATAGCTATTCCTTGGTGATAAAAAGCACGTTATTGCCTACATATGTGCTTCCATAGGAGGGTGGGCCACGTCCCTCCATCGCCAGAGCAGGTCTCCCAGTGGATCTCTACCTGGACAGCTGGGCTGTGTCGGCAGAGCCCTCTTGTGGGGACCGGGCACATGCCGGGGACCGCGGTTTTCTGTGAAGGATCACGTCTGTGCTTTCCCAGGTGGTGTGTTCCAAATGACAAAAACATCTTTCTGTCTGACAGCTGCCTCCAGTACATGACTTCATTAGTTAAGAGTGCGTGATCTTTTCCACGCTTCTAGGCCTGAAGGCAAAGCTATAGGGAACAACGCCTGGTCGGTGGCTGCCTGTGGCTCAGTATTACCTGTGCAGTATACAGGTGGAGGTGAGCAACTCCATGGGGTAGGGAAGGTCTAGCAGTTCACATAGGGCTGGAGCCTACGAGTAGGCGTCCTCTTTGGCTGGTGAACACCATATTGATCTACCAGCAGAGCAATTGTTTGAGCTCTCCCTAATTTGCTGCAGGCAAAATATGCTAGAATAGCTCAGATCACTAATTTAACATAAACCAGTTGATGAAGTCAGCTGGGAAGGATGCTCATACAAACTGCTCCCCTGATAGAGGTGAGCAACTGGGGTCAGCAACGTCTTTAAGTGCATGCTTGTGAATCAAGGTCTCCAGGATCCCCGCTTCATGCTGTATGTTCTAGGGAGAGGGCTGGGACCAGCTGTTGCTAGGGTTTTCAACTGTGTGACCCCGGGATGGGTCCCTGGGATCCCTTGGGGATCCAGATGTTCAGGAACCCCACTTTGTGGACCCAGGGACCGGTGCAAAACAGAGATGTGATGGTATATTTCATTTATTGTTCTTGTCACGGGGCAGATGCTTTGAATCTCAGATCTGGCATTTTGGGATATCATTTAAGTGAAATTAAAATTGTAAGTCAAGTAATAAAAAAAGAAGTGATTATTTTATGTGTGGTAATTTGAAAATGGTAACGAAGGCTAAAATGCCCATGTTAGGAAAAACAGTCTCAAGTGAACATCTCTAAATGTTTCAGTTGGTCATTTAGTTTTTATGTGGAAGGTATTGTCAGTTAAGCAATGTGGATTTGATTATCCCTTATTAATATATCAGCTGGAAATCCTGGCAAAATTCCAGCTATAGCAAAATAAATGCAATTGTTGAAAATGTTAACCTTGGTTCTTAAAAAAACCCAAAAAAACAACCCACCACCAAACAACCCTGAAAACCCTCAACCGTGGCAGCTTTACCAGACCAAAGCGCAAGCAGCAATGCTGTTACCAGTTGAGCTTCGGGACCTCTTTGTGTAAGTGGCAGTCATCATGTTTGGCTGATACTTCTGGGAAAGAAAAAAACCCTACGACTTCCACAGCTGAAAAACATAAGTTGCTTTATTTTAAATTTAGGAGAGTAGGTGATGACTGCAATAACTTGTGTTATCTGTGAATCAGCACGAGGAGAGATCCGTAACACATGTACAGTGGTGTGCACGTGCCTTCCATAAAAGGAGCCACATTGATTTTAGAGGGGTTGGAAGGCAAGGTGCCTGTAGAGTTGTAACCTTTAAAAATATGCAGTATAGCTCGCATCACATCTGATCTGTCTGAAATCATACTCTATTTTCAGGTCTTAAACCAGTTCATTTTACCAAGTGTTGCTTGCTTGTTAAAACAGCTGCTTAATCCAGACTTGAATTTTAATATTTAAGATAACTAGAAAGATTAGGAATTGGAAAAGTCTGACATGCCCTGTGTTTTCCCAACTTAGGAAAGTTTTGTAACAATTTCTGGGTATTTTTTTCCTTAGATCAGTACCCCTGTTCTTAGTGGTCAACAAAAGATCGTATGTGTCCACTCCTTGGTGATGTAGCATACTTAGGACTTTATGGTGCTGTTGTTATTCAAAGCTGTGCCACAAACAACACTGGTAACAGACTTGTGTGGTAGCAGGACAGAAAGAGGAAGACTTGAATTTTTTTCAGCATATGATAATTTTCCTGCTTAGGTTTTGATTGACTTTAAAGCAAACGTATTGCTCATTTTTATGTGCAAGAAAGTTTTTTAATTGGTGCTTCTGAATGACTTTCCTTTGGGAAGATCATTCCTTTTGAAGCCCCACACTCCCAGGACTAAATCCTCTCCAAACACAGAGGAGGGAGGGAACAGAGATCTTAATGCTTACTATCCATATCCCCCCAACATGCACCTCGTTTCTTACATCATAAAAATGGTTCACTACAATACCAGGTAGTTTCAGTAAATCATTTAAATTTTGCTTTGAAAGTCTGGTTTTAGAGGAAAATTTGGATTGTAAACAACTGCAGGAAAAAAGTTGTAAATAAAAAATTAAAAAGCCTTTAACAGGGATTTAAAAAAAGCTTTATTTTAATGGTAATACAGTGATTTTTAGGAATTGGCCACTGCATTTATTTATAGTGACCAACAGTAACCTTATTCAGAGCAAACTTCTAATAGAGAGGCTTCCTTATTCCGCTGGAAGGCTTTTCTTGCCCTCTTTCCTCCTCAGGACACCAGCCTTGGCATCTGTACTTGACAGGCATGCTTTCTGTTCTGCTTTTGCAGGAGGCTGTGAGGGCTGCTGAAGATGTCCGATAGTCTGGATATTGAAGAGAAACCTCCAGCCCCACCGTTGAGAATGAACAGCAACAATCGCGATTCTTCAGCACTAAACCACAGTTCAAAACCGCTCCCCATGGCCCCTGAGGAGAAGAACAAGAAAGCCAGGCTTCGCTCCATCTTCCCAGGAGGAGGGGATAAAAGTAAAGTATCAGCAGTGCAAATGGGTGGCTACATCTGTTTGCTTTCTGTTGGTTGCTGCGTTTACTTTCTGCCACTGTTTTCTTTCTGTTTCAGTTGCAGAACATGGTAAAGTCCTTCCAAAGCCTTCTGTTCCAATTACTCTAGTAACATGTTTCAAAAGAGGAGGAGGTGTTCAGTCAGTTACTTTCTTGTCTTTGAAAAGCCAGTAAGACATGCACACATTGTGCGACTTGCCTTTTAAAAATAACTTTATAGTTAAGCTGGGGAATCCTTTCCTTTGGATTTTGCTTTGCATTTGCAGTAAAAACAGAGATGAGGTGGTGTACTTTTGAAAATACATTTGCAGAAGTGAGAAGGCAATATGCCTGACACTTTCGGGGTTTTTTCTTTTTAATGCACCTACATTCCAGGAACAGGAGCAAGGCTCTTCTTGCTTGTTGCTTTTGCAGTGAGAGTGGATGCAGAATGGCTTGGTTTAAAACCTGCTAGGTGTGGTTACAGCAAGGGAGTCTTTTAAACATGCAGGAAACAGCATCTCAGTTGCATTCTTTGAAATGCATTTGCAGAAAGGAGTGTGTTTTGAGTTAGTGTATTTACAGAATTAAGGGAAGGGATCTTCTTTCTTTTTTTTGTAATGCCATGGGAACCAATGGGCTGCACCCACAAGTGCTGAGGGAGCTGGCTCGTATCACTGCAAGGCCACTCTTTATTATCTTTGAAAGGCTATGGTGACTGGGGGATGTTCCTGATGACTGGAAAAACGCAAATGTCACTTCTGTCTTTAAGAAGGAGGATCTGGGGACCTACGGGCCAGTCAGCCTCACCTTGGTCCCTGGGCAGCCAGTGGAGCAAATCCTCCTGGAAACCATTTCCAGACAAATGAAGGATAAGAATGTGATCAGGAATAGTCAGCATGGATTTACGAAGGGGAATTGATGCTGAACCATAGTGACAGCCTTCTACCATGAGATGACAGGCTTGGTGGTGAAGGGAGAGCAGTGGGTGTTATTTCTACTTTAGAAAGGTGTTCACACAGCCTCCCATTGTATCCTCACAGACAAACTGATGAAGTACAGTCTAGATAAGTGGACAGTGAGGTGGGCTGAAAACTGGCTGAAATGCTGAGCTCAAAGCATTGTGATCAGCAGCATGAAATCCAGCTGGATTTCAAGTGGGAATTCGGCCTTCAATGTGCATTGCTGTTCCTCCAAGGAGAGCTCAGAACTATGGAACTGAGGTCATTCCCTCGGAGCTCCAGCTCACCTGCGCTGCTTGGCTGCCCCGTTCACAAGTCTCTTCTGCAGGTCATGTGGAGCAGTTGGAGTTAGTCTGGCATTCAAAGCTCCTCACAGGCCATAGAAGGCACGATTTCAGCCCCATTCCTCCCCTCAGTCAGGGGCAGTCCTGATGGCTCCTCTCATGTGAAGGCTGTGACTGGATGGGCCCCTTCCTCAGGCAGACCTGGCTGGTTCACTCTGCAGAGTGCTTCCCAAAATGTCCCCTTCTGGGAACAAAATTAATTTTCAGCTGGTTCATTTTGAAGGCCAAAAGTAAAATCTCTCCTGGCTTGTTTAATTCCAGGAAGGGCTTGGGCCACTTCTTCGCCTGACTGCCAGCAGGATGGTATTATCCCTCTCCGAGGGAACATTTCTTAAGCAGGAGGTGCTGTGTGAAATGCATGCAGAAATGGGGAGATCCAGAAACAACCCCTCCTGGAAATGATCAGTGACATTAAAAATAGATGTAATTAACTACCAGTCAGAGCAGTCTTAGGAAACATACAAGTATCATGATTTTAAATGTGACTGTGAGAGAAAGTAAGCTTAAGATTTATAGCTTAATTTTATTGGGTGAAATAATAAATGGAGGAAGTTTAGCTTGGCTGGCCAAGCCCCTTGAGGTGGTTTAATCTCAGGGTTGGCTTGTGGGTCAGGGTATCAGCTGGCCTGTGCATGCTTCACAGACTCAGTGACACATTTTTGAGAGTTCTGCTTATAAAACAGAAGGTGATTAATATGGCTGCTCTCATCTAGTGCAGTGCTTTGCAGCATCACAAATTTATATTAATAGTCCACCACTGGTACTAGTAAACAGAACGTGAAGAAAACACCATGGCAGGGTGTTTCTGCCTGAACCTGCAGGAACTTTGTCGTCTTTCGTTTGCTCACCAGACAGGAGGGATATGAGGATGGATATGCCGTGGTGCGTTCTCTCCAAGGCAATGGTGTATGCCGGGACTGCTGTGCTCAGGGACCAGGAATCTTTCGCAGTCACTCCCCTGTTGGACTGTAGGGTTTTCAGTTAGGGTTTGAGCACTTTTGTGTTTAAAACCTCGTTTTGGCAAGCCGCTGATGACTCTGTGGGGCCCCTCTGTGCTTGTACAGTTGAAACAAGCCACTTAGGCATTAGTGTCCTGCTCCTCCCCACAGCACCTGATCTCCTTATGTTCCTTGGTGTAGCTCCTCTCGTCCCCGTCCCTGGGGTAAGGTACCCCATTTCCTGGGGCCAGGAAGCCAAGGCAGACAACTGAAGTAAGTTTCCAGTGTCACGTGGGCAATCTGAATCTGTTCCCCCATAGCCCGTGCTGAAGCTGTGAAATTGGCCTTCCTTCCCTGGAGGTAATGATGGTGATGGGAGCCATGGTGGAGTTCGTAGCATTAAGTGTTTCCTTTCAGCAGAGTGCTGTTACCTCAAGAGAATTGAGAGCGGAAGGAAATGGCTTGCATTCTTCCAGTTGTTTGATACAGCCTTGTTCTTCTCTCATTAAACCACCTGTAATTGCTGTGCTATGAAATAAATTAATACTGTGTGTGAACTGGTGGCTCCATGAAGGCGCTGTAGAGCATTCAACCTGAAGAAATGAGAGGGGAGCAGGCTCATCACAGCTCAGATGCCCATTTCAGCTGAAGAGGTACGTCTGTGTTAAGATTACTGGGTGAATAGCATCACTTCCATCGAAGCTGCTTTAGATTTAGCTGTGGGTGGGAGCAGAGTCTGACCTTAGTCATCTGGTTGCCTCCTGTACAGAAAAACAAGAAAAGAGGGAAGGAGAAAAACCCAGCGGGGTTAAGATTAATTGAGGAGAAAGAAAAGGACAAGGCTGCTGGGGTAGGACAGGAGGAACAGAGCAGGAAGAAGGATGGGAGGACAGTGTGAGTGACAGTGGAAGGGAGAGGGGATGGAGGAAAGAACAGAATGAGATGAAGAGGAGGCGAGTAAACAGGAGGGCGTAAGCTTGAGGTCAAACCCTTCCTCCCTCTCTGGAGAAAAGCTGCCACGTTTTTCTGCCAGACAACTGCTCTTTTAACATAATGATGGTGATGATGCAGACTATGGAAGACAGAAAACTCTTTCCTTATTCTCTTTTAATCTGTAATAGTTGCTGAGGTGGTGTGGGTGGCCCTCATGGCTAGCTGCGGTGCAGCAGGAGTATATTGTGAGGGG
This sequence comes from Aptenodytes patagonicus, assembly GCF_965638725.1. NCBI lineage: Eukaryota > Metazoa > Chordata > Aves > Sphenisciformes > Spheniscidae > Aptenodytes > Aptenodytes patagonicus. Next base: position 21,136,117 of record NC_134957.1, read on the forward strand.
CGTTTATAAGAAAATCAAATAGGAATGTCCAGTATAAAGCCCTTGAATCCAGTCAGTCATTGCTTCAAAGAAGTCATGCCTTTTCGTATCGTTTTGCCAGCTTATATAAAACAGAAGTGATTTGAGTTGCAGGGCACAGACAGAAGTGTCAATGTTTTTCGACTGGGGAGGGGTGAGGGTGTTGCAAGGAGATGTTTCATTCTGCATTTAATTTATAGTTTATCAGCATTTGGACCATAGGTGTGTTATCTACAGTCTGGTAGGCAGAGGTCTGTGGAGCAGATGAGCCAAATCTTGGGGAATGAGCTGGAACGCTTGCCCTGGCAGGAGAGGCCTAGAATGGACAAGTGCTGCTTTTGATGGAACGTTTTCTGTAATGCCTTATTTTGCTTCTAGATTTGACTGTTGCTTTGAACTGAATTTGATGATCCTTTAAATCTAATTTTCACTGCATTTGCTTGCAAATGATGAGGTAGGAGAAGCCAGTTTTGTTATCTACAATAAAAAGTTATATATGCTGAACGGAGATGACATCTTGTAACTGGCAACATCTATCCTGAAAATTAAACAACATCATCTTAGAGGTAAAAGAAGGGGAAGAGCCTTTAAATTTGTATTTGATATATTGCTGCCATCTTTACTGAATGCTAAATGAAAATAATTCATCAGTTAACATTGTGTAGGGGTGTGCAGTACAGACAAAAGGTGACAGTTAATTATTTGATGAGGATAAATGCAACAATGCAGAGAAAGGAATAGAAACATGCAAAATACTCTAGACTATAATTATGAAGAGCAGAGCATCTTCCAACTAAAGGAGGCTGTAAGGTAGAATAAGATAGATATGCAAAGAGAGGCCTCGTGGAGCTGCTATCTGTGAGCAAAGACAGACCCAGGCTGGGAGGGGTGCTGATACATAGTGAGTTCAGCCTTTGGATGAGACTCCTAGATAAACTTACGAAGCTGGCAAACATAATACTAAAACACTGAAGGAAAATGTTAATTAAAGGTCCATGAGCATAGTAGTGCTTTATTTAGAAGACTGATGTGCCAGAAAATAGCTTTCGCAAAGCTCCATCCTGCTCGATATTGATAGAATATTGGTAGAAGGGGACACTTGGTTTTGAAATAAGACACGCACAAAATTGTCTTCATCCAGTTGTTTTTGAAGTGCATAGCATGGCTGTCACTGGCGCTGCACTGAGGGAATATGGAAGGCAAAGACAGGACCTGAACAACTGCTCCTTTCTCTCCTGCTGATGTGTAACTGTGGCACATGCATTCATTTTCATATTATCATTAATAAATGGTGATACACTGGCCTTTAGAGATCCTGATACAGAGTCCCATTGTGATAGGCACAGTATAAACCTCTCGTATATCTCTGGGTTTCTCACAACTGTTAGCGTGAAGTCATGTCACATCAGATCTATAGAGCAAGCCTGCTCAGGACCACGATGAGGATACGTAAACCAGACATGCATTAAACTGGTATGAAGGGCAGCAGAGGAGAGGTGAGATCCTGGGGTGCAGAGTGCTTTCGTTAAAGATGTGAGATGATGTGACTTTTTTGTATTCTACATGAGCGCTTTATGCGTGTCTTATTTCTTGAGTGTGTGTTAATAACTCTCGCATACTGCAGGTGGGCACTGTCATATTTGTTCTGTTCCAATCATTAGCATGTAATTTTTCCACTGAAATGACAGATGTATTTGGTAGAATGGCAGTACCCCTCGCGGCTGTTACAGATATACCACTGGCACTAGAAAAGATCCTACAGATAGCTCTGTACTGTATTATTCAACCACGTGGTAGTTAGTCTTGGAGCATGCTGGTTCTCCAGGGAAGCCAAATATTTCGGGTACCTGCCAGCAGGATAGATGTTTGAACGTGGGTTTATGCTATGTTTATCTGGGTGTTTGGGAGTCGTCCAGAACTGGCATAATTGTCACCATTTTTCAGAGAAATCTCTGTTGAACATGGATTCTTGACGCATCAGACTGAAGGCAGCTTCTCTCAGCCTTTATTCTACTCATTCTTTATCACGGCCAAACTGGGCTGATGTGAGGTTCGTGAATAGTAAAAAGCACAGGAGATGGATGACCGCAAGGGATGCTACTTTCAAAAGGTGTTAAAATAGGAGGGAGATGAGAGAAACGCATGCAGATTGACTGACTTCCAAGTCTGTCTCCTTCAGTAAGATATTCCACACTCTGTGAATACTGGTGGAGTGATTTAAAAACAAGGAATTCCTGGAGACTAATAAAGCCTGGGTTTTCTGGTTGTATGTCTTAGTTAATTGAGAGCTCAAATGAAGCTTTTCCAATGGCATTTATGGGATCTTGTTGCTGTGCAGATTCTGTGGTTTCTAATACAGAGCTGCTGCTTCAGCCTTTTAATCAGAGGAGGCAGGAACAGGATCTTTGTCTTCTCCTGAGTTGCCTGTTTTCACAGAACTTGTAGGAACCTGGTTATCTTAAAAAACCCCTCCTCTCTGATTTGGCTGAGTTTGACAACAGGTTCAAAGCATGTTGGAGAAAAGACAGACATGCAAACAGACATGCACATGCATGTCCTGGGTGCTTTACTTCTGCAGGAACCCGCAGAGCAAAGTCAAACAGGAGTTAGTTGCTAGGAATGAAAACTTGATGAAAAAAAGAACTGATAATAGAAATCATACTGGTTGGAGATAGCCTAAGAAGGCTACTTCATGAACAGCTTGCTTTGGCAGCTGTGACACTGATTGGAAGAAAAACAAAATGAAATAACACCTTACAGACCTTCCCCAAACAGGGGTTGACAGTTAGGCTGGTGGTGTATTAGCTTGCGTCTATTTGTCAGGTAAGATGGATGTTAATTGATTTGTTTTCCACTTCTAAAATACTATTTTGAGCACACTTGATTGTGAAAATCTTTGAATGAAAAGCTGTGCAGAAAGTAAGCGTGTTAATGTTTTGCCTCTAGCCAACAAGAAGAAAGAGAAAGAACGTCCTGAGATCTCTCTTCCTTCAGACTTTGAACATACCATTCATGTGGGATTTGATGCCGTCACTGGAGAATTCACAGTAAGTAACCGCTGTATTGCGTGCTTACCAGAGCTTCTAGTTTCTTGATGGTAAAATAACCTCCTGTTGCCAGAAACATCAGATGACAGCAGCCAGGCTGTGAAGAAAGAGACTCTTATTTGTTGGGCTTAGGATTTGGAGTGTTTTACTTCTGATTCAGGCTGCTTTTTTTTCTCCAAGGATTGTCAGCAGAGTGTCTGTGGAAAATGAAAACTAGGAAGAACGTAGGTGTATGCTTTTCAGTCCGACAAGCTGCTACAGGGGTTGGTTATTCAGTATCTTTGGAAAAGCATGAAAAACCCACACACATGTGCATAGTGTATGTCTTGCTGTAGACAATCAGCCCCAAAGTGCAAAGTCCAGCTGCTCTGCAGACAGCCCTTGGAGATGCCCAGAAAGCGGCAGCGTTGTGGAAGTCCATTCATTTTCATTTAATATCCTTCAAAATATGTCCATAGACTAGGTGATCAGACATGTTTCTAGCCTTTATGTATTAATAAAATAGCGGTCAGCTTTTTCTACTTATATCACGACAAAATATATGAAGTGTTGGGAAAAATGAGTCTGATAGAAGCTCCTTGAAGTCTGCAGGGGGCTTCAAAGCATTTTCTCTCAGACTACTAGTTAGGTGCTGAAACCATTAATCCTTAAAGCTAAGATGGCAGGAAGCTTACATTTGGTTGAACTGTGGAGGTGAGAGGAAACACTAGCGACTCTCCGTACCATCAATAGTACCCTGTGAGCTAAGTGGTCAGACTGTGTTATCATCGTGCGTCAAATAGCAAAGTGTGCTAGTGCTGACTGGCTGCATACACCAAACAGGATGGGACAAATCATTTGCCTGGACAAAGGATGGTTAGTTTTCAGAATTTGAGCCCTGAATGTGATTTCTTCATCTTTTTTTACTTTTGATTGCTACTTTTGTTTCTCAAAAACATTTCAGAAAGCGGGAAACTTTCTGTATGCTACAGAAGCAGTAGCAATAGTAATAAGCACAATAACATTAGAAGAAAAAAAGACACATTTAATGACAGCATGTCTTCAAAGGAGTAGTGAAATTAAGTTATCCTTAGTACTTAGGAAATACAGCTACATTTAAAATATGTGGACTACTTTTTAAAATAGATGTCACTTACAAAATCTTACTTCAAAATTTATTCTGTGCCAAACACTAGGGCTTGATTAAATGCTCCTTTAAAGAGCCCAGATGTGGTCATTTTTGATCAGAAACCTGGCATAAAGCTTTTAAAATTGTGTTTTCCCTGCTATCTACCCTGGTTTTCCTCTTTTTTTCCTGTCTGTCTCTCCCTGTAGCCACTTTATTGTCCAGGTTAATCTTCAATGCCATTCTCTTTATCTTGGTATCATATTATGTATTCTGTTACTTTCTGCTTTTGTTTTCTCCCTTTTGTGTTTGCATCCCTTCTCCCTGTCCATCTTTTCTTTCTTTCCTTCCTTCCTCGTTTCACTGCTCTCCCTACTGAATGTTCAGCTGTTCTTATTCTATATTTGTTCTTCCTTTCAGCCTTCTGCCTTTATTTCTACCCTGTGCTTCAGACTTTTTCCTTCTGGCTTCTATGCAAACGCGATGGGTCACAATCGTGTACTCTCGTAGACTGACTGGTGGTAAGGATCCCAGTTAGTTTCATGTCCCTGCCAGCTGGAACAAAAAGGAGGGACGTTGAGGTTAACACACTTCAGTTCTAAGCACAAGCACTCTCTATTAGTACTTCAGAGATCATGGTTTGGATCAGTTTGAATGTTATTATTATCATCTAGCGTGTCAAAACAGTCTCTAGCATCAGAGATTTTTTTTTTTTTTTTTGTCTCAGATGCCACCAGCACAGGTCCTGGCCTTTTACAGAACAAAGTGATTGTACGTGGCTAAATATGTCCAGCTTTATTGCTGCGGTACAGTTTCTTTTTAATATCTTTTTCCCTTTCAAAACAGTGGACATTAGATGGCTGCTCTTTTACAATTACACAGTATTTCTACAATAATACTTGTTCCTAAAGTGTGGAAATGCAGCGCTGCAGTTTGAGAAGGCTCTAACCAGTTCAAAACAAACCAAAGGGACAGGTGACTTCCCCCGTGCAGCTTGCCAGCACAGGACTTAACGCTGCAGTCCTTAGTGGAGTAAAATGTCAGTCAAAGCAAGGGGATTTTTGCACCATTTAGAACTAGCTATCAGCTCCTGACTAATCCCAGCTGCAAGTATTACGTTACATATTACATTAGGCATGTTTTACACATTACATTAGGCATGTTTGATTTGTCCCAACCTGGATACAACCTGTGTATCAGCTGGGTAGCCATGTGGTAAGTATGTCCTGCTGAAGGGACTGCCACTAGCCATATCATGTAAAAATACTCCCGCTGTCTAGTGATCACACTGTCTGTCTCTTTCAAAAGTTTGGAAGTGCCATGGGAATGTCCAATAAATGTGCAAATATATGGGTGTTTTTTTTGTTTCGAATTATTACAGTTGTCATGCCAATAGTGTCTGCTCTACTGGTTATGTGCAATGCATTGGGCCATTTTCTGACACCTAACAGTCACCCCCCAGCTGCATTACCTGATTGCTGTTAGTTGCATCTCAAATCAAAGTTGCATGGGCTCCTGAGTTTTGGCTTTGAGGCTTGAGCACCAAACTGTGTTGTTGCTCATGAACGTATGTTATATCTCCATTTCACTGTGCTTGGAGCAACCACATTTGCTAAGAAGTAGGGCTTTTAAAGCTCAAAATAAAATTGGTTGGAAACTGTTGGGCGGGAGCATGCTGCTAGAGCTTTATGTTGATTTCTTTTGAAGAAAGAGTTGCATTTTCTGAATGGAGGAAGAAGTGTGGTTTGCAGGGCTTTGGGGAGTGTGTTTTGTAAGGCATGCATTTTTGAAACAGTTTCCTGATCCTCAGTCTAGAATAAAATGTGGTCACCCACCAAACTTTTAAAGTTTCAAGATTGTGACGTTAGCAAGTGGGAGAAGGTTGTGGCTGTAGATCCAAAGAAGTTGTACGTTATTAATCTAATCAAGCATTTCTTTAGAATTGTCCTGATCTTCAGTCTGACACGCACAGATGATTTGTGTTATGACAATACACAACCTCCCAGTGTGAAATCTGAGTTTGACCAGCTGCTTTCTCCACTGCGCTTTATTGACTCATGGACTGGCCAATTGTGATCTTGGGGCTGGAGAACCATTGGAAAAAACTTGTGTAGAGCCACTCAAAAATGCTAACCTGGCTTTCAAAACTAGACAAACAGCAAAAGCCCAGGTCTTTCTCTATTATTTTTATTTTTTTAACTAAAAAAAGAAATCACAGGTAATTTTTCCAGTCATTTGCTGTTAATCCTCAGTAATGTATTTTTACGAGGGAGAGAAAAACTGGTTTAAAAAAGAGAGGAGGGGGAATGATGCTTCCAAACTTTAGAACAGTTGTGATTTTTCTGTTTTCCTAAGCCTGCCTTCCTGTAGCCTGTCCACCACCTAATCTATTTGTTATCTACCTCGTAATTCCCATTTTAGATGGGACTTCCCCATTTTGGCCCATTGGTTTCCTCCTACCACCTTCTAAGTTGTCCCACATTCTGTTTTAACTTTCTTTTCTTTCTTTATTTACGTCCATTACAGCCAGATCTCTATGGCTCACAGATGTGCACAGGGAAGCTCCCAGAGGTGCGTCACAGGCCCAAAAGAATCTTGCATCAAAATGCTTCTTTGAGATGTCATAGCACTGCAGCAGCAGGTTGATGTGTGTGCAGTAGATTTGTTGCTTGGCTTATCCCACTTTTTTTTCATTAATCCTAAACTTTGGAGGCCCATGTCACACATTGTTTTGTGGAGAACTTCTTAGGAAGAAGCTATATTAAAGTGTTTACCTAGATCGGGGCGGCACCAAGGCTAAGTTTAAATGTGCTTCAGGTGTAGTTTTTCATTCAGTAAGCCCTACAATTCGATGGTAGGTGTTGGCTGTGCAGTAAATGGGGAAAATTACAGGCTTTCAAATTTAGGAAATTATACTGGATATTTAAAGCAATTTTTCATCAATATAATTTCAATGCAGAGCTGCGGCTTTCAGCAATTGGATCAATTTTCAAATGCCACCCTCACTTGTAAGATGTCTGAGAATTCATGCAAGGCTTTGGCGCACTCAGCCTGTTTTCTGAGTCCCTGGTTTCTGTATATTTACAGTAGAGAACCTACAGAGCTACAGGAGGTCAGAAAAGAGACATTCTTAGCAGCAGTGGTACAACTCAATGTTAGGATTTTGAGAATTTAAATGCAGATTCTTAACCCCGCAGTGTTCCCTGGTATGCTGAAAATTAATTGTATCAGGGTGGGGTTTACCTTTTAATCAGACAGCAGTGATCATTTCAGCAAAATGTGTTTGCGTTACTAAGCATTAAAAATCCAGTGTAAAGCTCCTAAAATACACTGTGGTGTCCACAAATATAGAATAGTCTTGTTATGTCTGCACTGAATCACCAGGAAAACAAGCTAAGCCTTAAATCATTATTCCATGGAAGAGCAGAGTTGATTTAAAGATGAGTTTCATGCACTTTTTTTCCTATCACGGTCATAACTTTCTTTTCTTTTTAAAGTTGGATCCTGGTTTTAGCTCTATATTTTGATAGAGAAGAGAATGATTGCATCTAATGTATAAGCTACTAATTTTAATTGTAAGGTGTCAATCAAAATTTCTGAAAGTAATCTTACAGGTAGCATGGGATCTTGGTAAAGATCTGTGAGGCTGTGGCTGTTAAATACTCTAAATCCACATTGTTTCCACTTGACATCTACAGGGCATTCCAGAGCAGTGGGCCAGGCTACTACAGACCTCCAACATAACAAAACTGGAGCAGAAGAAGAACCCACAAGCTGTTCTAGATGTTCTCAAATTTTATGATTCCAAAGAAACAGTAAACAACCAGAAATATATGAGCTTTACGTCAGGAGGTAAGTCGACACCTCACTGTGAAAAAGGGAGTGTCAGGCCCCAAAATGAGTCAGACCGAAGTTCAACATTCAAGTGCTCAAGAAGCAGCCTTAAAAAATTGCACTTTGTGGAATACACCCAAAATGAATTATATTTCTCCTTTTGTCCCCTAAATGTCATTGAAACTGTGACTTTTCTTTGTCACTTGTTTTTAGAACTAAGTAAGATACTAGATGGAACAATCATTACTGTTTTTAGTCAGAAGCATTAGTGGCCAAAGGTCATGTTTACTTTTGTTTCTTCGCATCCTTGTTCCTTCACAGTGTTCAGATTGGGGTATGGGATATACTTGTTTCGTGCATTTTATGAGTTACTGTTGGATCCTTTGAACAATAGGTTACGGACTATGAAGATTTTTTGTGATAACTTTGCGATAGAGGAGAATTTTCAAGGATTTTCTTGCGTTAGCTGTAGAGAAGATTAGGTTGCTACGCATAAATTCACAAACAAACCTAGACTGGCTGCTATTGTGATGTAAAAGGAATGTCGCCACAGAGGCTGAGAAGGAAGGCATCAGTGTCCAGAGCAATCTCCATAGCATGCTCATTCCAGGAAGATCCTCGTGATTTAGGCATTACCATCCAAAAGCCTGCAAATGTGATGGGGGTGTCATTTTTTCCCTTGGTTGTGTACAGTCTGCAAAATTGTAGTGTAGCATTGCAAAAATGAGGGAGCGCAAGTCTGTGCTGCAGTTTGCATTTTTTTTTTTTTGGCCCATTCTCTCTTTTTTTTTTGCCTGACAAACTCTGGCTGGCGTCACATCTAGCAAGTAAGCAGAGGTTTTTACTAGGTGCAGCATATCTGGCTTTTGTATCGATGTGTTCTTTTGCTGTTCCTTAATAACTGAGTTGATTTTTAAACAAAAATGGTAAGCTTATGTCAACAGCTTCAGCTAATAAAGGGGTGTCTCTATCCAACAGGGTGTGGACAGCATTTGTAATTTAACCTGTGGTGGTTCAGTTCCCTACACGCGATAGTCCGTGGCAGTGGAGTCTGTAATTTCCTCAATTTGCTGGTTCAACCAATACAACTTCCAAAATGCAAACTGGGAGAGCTTCTCAGAAGTACTTCTACAAACTGTGCAATTATCTCCAGAATTTACTAACATTTCTCTTCTTTTGAGGGAAAGGATTTTTTTTTTTCTAAATTCCATAATTAAAAGATTTGACTGTCTAGCTTGACACTTGACGTTTGCTAAAATAGCAATTACTTTTGTGATGAAATGCAAAATTCAAAACAGTTAGTGTATGCTCCTGAACACAGGAGCTGTTACTGTGCTATGTCAGAATAGAACTGCCATGGCTAAGGGGGATTTTGGGGAAGCTTTCATGGGGAAACATTTTCAGCAAGCTAAAGAGAATTTATCTTTTTTTTTTTTTTAAAAAGCTGCTTTAGCTCTTGGGCGGAACAGAAGCATTGACTATTAAAGAACAATTTGCATTTTCTTGACCAAGTTTCTATTTATTTTATTTACTGGCAAAACAGGGCAAAAAATAGACTCAAGAAACTGTAGAAAAAGACTAACCTAGTATATTGTCCTGTTATCTTGCTTGCTATGTAAAATAACTGTTGCTACTGGAGGGATGTTGTGAAAGAAAAATGCTATCTATTTGGATTTACTTGTTCTGTGGGATTCCCCACAACAGGCAGTTTTATAACAGCATCTGGTTAATTTTCCCTTGCACGTTTTAGATAAAAGCGCCCATGGATACATAGAAGCCCATCCTTCGGTGAGTGTGAAAGTAACCTTTTACTGTCATAGCGTTTAAGAATTGTGGAGCAAGCTGTGAGCTTTGCCTTTTGCGATAGAGTGCCAGCCTTGGAGGCTGAAAGTACGTACGTTTTAGTGTCTTTGCAGCAGCAGAAAAGGGATCACTGGCTGTTTTCTAATTTTCTGTTTAAGAACTTTTAAACAGACGAAAGTCTGGTTTTGCAGACGGAAGATTGCTTGCTGTTCTTAACCATGGTGGAATATATAATTCGCAACAATATGCAGTACTGTCTAATTAGCCCATTTTAATTTAGTTTTAACAACTTAGAATTCATTTCTATTAAATTTTGTGATTTATCCTTAGTACAGCTGGATATGTAGCTGAATATAAATAAGGTTATAATTGATACATAACTCACTGGAACCATTGAAAGAAAGTTTTAAATAATCATCTACTCTAATTAATACTGGATTGCCATAGCAATCCCAGAGATGTAGTCATGACATCCACATTAATATTGACCAGATTTATTAGTGTTAATGTTAGTGCATTAAATAGCAAATGACTGAATGGGGATTTGGCCTTTATTTTCAAGTGTTAAGCAACTTAATTTTAGGTTTGTGATTACACAGCAGAGTGTGTATAATGAAATGAAAATAATCTTTGAATATTCACACTTCAGATTTTCAATTGATGCCGCTTTCATTATCTTTAATAAAACGCACTTTTAGAAGGAAGTTTGGGGTTCACCAGACTATAGTGACCCTTCCCAATAGCTTTTCCAGTGGGTATGGACACATTGGCAGATGCTGTGGTATTTTGTCCTAGCAGACATAGACAGTGGTGAGACAGTCAAGATTTCAGCTTTCAAAAGTTACCGACTCAGAGGATGCTGGTTGAATGTTATAGTGCAGGGAAAACAACTCTCTGACAGGATCGAGCAGTCATTGGAATTACTTTAATTTCATTTCACTCCTTAATGGGAGGCTGGCATTAAATAATATGACATTGTATATGTTCTAGCTGCACAATTTAGTGCTGTCAGACCAAGCATGGAGCCCAGTGGAAAAAATAGTTACAAGAATTTGACATAACAGAAATGTGATTATTCCCTTCTTTATTTTTGCCTTAATCATCTTCTGTCCCCCTGTAAGCAAAGTGCTAACGATGCATAGAAGGCTATACACTGATCTAATATATGACAAAGTAACATTCACCTTCCCATTAGGGCACCCCTTGAGTTGGCCCCTAAACTGGTGTTTAGAATGTCTGACGTGTCATTCCCTACTTGGGCCAGATTAGTAGCCTGTTTCACAGTTTACCTTTAAAAGTTGGGTAACAGAACTGAGTCTCACAGAAAATATAATACTCTGTGTGTGTGTGCATCTAGATGACAGTATGTTCAAGTACAGGTGACTTAAGGCAGCGATACAGTCATCTATTCAGTAACACACAGGCGTGAAGATTAGATCTCCCTGTTTCCTGTGGGCTGTCCCTTTCCGGTATTTATACTGGACCAAACTGATGCCATTTTAAAGATAACGCAAATGAGATGTGAATATGTAGAATAGTACCTTTGGTTTGCTTCAGTTCTCTAAGTGGCCTGTTGTAGCCAGCTTTAAAGCAGTTGGTAAACACTTGACAAGGCACCTTTTCAGTTTTTTTTGTTTCGCCAGCAAATCTGTGGCAACGTGATATACCCCCTGCCTCTGAGTAGCAGCTGGGACTGGTGGAGGGGTTTCAACTCGCCTAACACTAAATATCTGCACTGTAGGCTTCGGTTTACACGTAGACAACTGATCAGCCAGACTTCCCTTGCCTGCCCCATATTTGGAGTCTGCCTGAAGGTCGGCTGCACCCTGGCAGTGGCTTTTATTCTCCGCTGCCTATAACGGGAGCCTGGGTGAGCAGTCGGGATGCCTGCCTGGCAGCCCCGGGCAGGTCGGCAGGATGCACCGTGCTGCTGAGGGGGCTGCATTCGCTCTGGGTTACTGGTGCGGTAGGAAACAGGCAAACGGTGGAAAGATCAATGTGTTAAAGAGGAAGATGGTGCTGAAAAAGGAGCTACTAAACAGGGAAATTCAGCACTGTGGAAACAGGCAATATGATTACCCCACAGGTAAAACAGTAAAGAAACAAATAGCCTTTCTCTCCAAAACCAAATTCCCAGCAAGATGACGAAGGAGGCTTTGCACTTCGAAGTGTGTTAATTAACCTAGCCAGTAGACACCTGTTAGCTTTAATTAACTGTTACCAGTTCTGTAGACACAATGCCAAAGCAATTGACTAGCAACTAGACATGATTTCTAGTGATATATTCAAGCATTAAGTTTTGTGAAATTAGACTTTGACTAAGCATGGGAATGATTTAGTTGTTTTGATTAGCAAAATTGATTAGCAAAAATGAAAAACACCAAGACAAATTAACAAAACGGCACGGTAATTTGTAACCTTTAAATTGTATTGTGCCGTGTGTAACTTAGAACGGAGGCCTGTAAGACTATAGGCATGTCTAGATTGGTTTCTGATGTCTAAGCAGACTAAAATTGTGTGTAATTATCAAACCTCCCAAGTGCCAGAATGGTGACTGTCACTCATGTTACTGTCTGTCCACAGAGCACAAAAACAGCATCAGAACCCCCGCTAGCTCCCTCTGTTTCTGAAGAAGAGGATGAAGATGACGAAGAAGAGGAAGATGACAATGAACCTCCGCCTGTTATCGCACCACGGCCTGAACATACAAAATCAGTAAGTCCCAGCTTTGGTGTAATTCAGAGCTGCTTGTTTCTTACCGTACAGCACTTGCAGATGAAGACTCTGAGGGCTGGAGTCCTACCATGACATAGTGCTTCACCCAAGCCCCTGACACCAGGAATATCTGTTTTGAACTTTCACATTTAGTCATGAGTTTCCTGTGATTCTGATAGGGTCCGTCAATTTATCTTAGTATCAGATAAGAGGTAGCATTGTGTCTTTTAATGCTACCAGTGTAAAAGTGAGCAACTTTGTCCAAAGTATCTGTGTAGGCTCTCTGTCATCAGTGGAGGAGAGCGGTCATCAGATGCAGTTCACACCCTTGCAGGATACATAGGAGAAACTGTCCCCTGGAGGTACCTGTCCCTCTCCACAGACTATATGAGTAGCTAAATGAACAGCTTAGACTACACCCTTAACTTTTACATGACTGAAGTTGGGTGAGAAGAATCCTACGCAGCTATGCATTGTAAAGAGAAGGTAAGTCTCTGAAGGACTGGAACGCAGTTCCTAATGGCCACTCCCTAAAGCTTGAAATACTGATGAGAAGTCAGTTCAACAGTTACGATCAGAAAAGGGAAATGCTCCCTGCTTCTATTCAGACACTTACGTACCAACTAAAGAGTCACTTTGTTACCCATGAAAACACCTGAGTATCAAGGAACAAGGCTCTGGGGCCCTGGACAGATCTATTTCTGTATCCTTGCAACACAGTAAATTCATTGTTTCAGTCATCTTTCAGAAAATCAATGAAGATTGAAAATGAAACTGGCCATGCACTTGTGTAAAACTAGCCTTTCATTTTTGCCTGTTTAGTTTGAGAAGTGGACAGCAAAAACAAACATTTTAAGAGCCCTGGATGTGGCAGACAGCATCTTCCTAAGGGTTTGCATTTGAAATATGATCTCAAGGGCATCTCTGCAAGCCATCTTTCTGACACAAAATAATTTCTTTTCACAGATCTACACACGCTCTGTAATTGAACCTGCAGCTGCACCAGCACCAGCTAAAGAAGCCACCACTCCCCAACCTGAAAACTCAAACACAAACACTTTGTACAGAAACACAGACCGGCAGCGAAAAAAATCCAAGATGACAGATGAGGAGATCCTAGAGAAACTGAGTACGTATTCTGTATTTCTTGTGTGATAACGCAGTGTACTGTATGCATGTCTCGGGATTATACGTACCGAATGTTCATCTCCAGTTTAGTGTCACGGAGTCACTTACGACTCCCCACACAAACTGTTACTGTGCTTAGAGGAAGCAAGAGAGCGCTCTAGGAATTCCTTCTGCCTCTGAGGGCAGCTATGACTGGGTTGGATTTGGCTGAGCTTCCTTCTACGCTAAAGGCAAAAGTAGAGATTGTTTCTGGTTGAGCAGGAGGCTGTGACCTAGTGAACTCCTGTGTGCTGATGGCCAAATTGAACGGGATATTTGGGTTCCTAAATTCTCTTTAGACTCCTGACTAAAGAGAGTCTCTTTAGTCACCAGTCATCTGAGCCAAAATACTTTGCAGAAATCTGTTGGGGTTTTGTTTGTTTGGCTGGTTGTGGTGTTTTGTTTTTTTTTTTACCAGTAGACAACTACAGCACTAAGCTGATTCCTTCAGCCTCAAGGAGCTCTCCTGCCCCAAATATTCTATTGGTGTCGTTTCTATGATTGTTGTTACTCCTACTACTTCTACTAATATATCAGAGTTCGTTTTTATAAGAATTCTATGTTTTTGTCAGAGAGAACTCCTTTGAAAGAATGTCAGTTGACACCATGGGTAGAGAGGAAGAGGTGTTTTCAATGTGCCCCAAAAGAAAAAAACAAACCCACACTTTTATAACAATCCTTGTTTTATTTCTTAGCCTTATGCTTATAAAGATGTATCAAAGAGACACATGGATGTGGCGTGATCAGGTAAAACTGCACTGCAAGCATTTCTCGGGAGCCAGCCTCCAGCACATCCACTGTATATTCCTCAGATACGTGGCACTTTGTCATAGCTAATTCCCAGCCAGTTAATACTATTAGAATCCTAACCATTGGCCCCAAACCCCTGCACAGCTCATACTCTAGGAAAACACATCAAGCCCTTTGTGATTGTGCAGTACAACCAATTCAGTCTGCTTCTTGCATGTCATAGCTGCCAGTGCTATGTTGTCAGACAATAAATTCTTGGGTTCATAACATAGCCCAAATTAATGTGTCTACCATTAACTGTTAGGACAAAAAGTGGATTGATCTACACCTCCTTGTGTTTGATCTCAAAGCCAATAACGTTCTGTCTTTAATGGGGGCAACTGCTTGTGAAGGGGTGCAGTCTGGCTGTGGCTTCTTCGCAGTGGTTGTCAATGCTCGTTCTTGTGCTGTACCAACCTTTTCGTCATACCTGCCCTGCCACTGATGGCTGGTGTGACTGCAGAGGCTGAGGCCTTCCTTAGCTGTGAGATGTCAGCTGCTTGTGTAGAGTTTTCTGCACCCTTAGCAGGTTGACAGGACTATAAAGAACTGAATCTCAGTGCCATTAGGGAGTATCCAAGGGCTAAGTTGAACACCTTTAGCTGAGGGCACAATGAAATAAATTCCAGAGCAGATAGTTACCTGCAGGTATGTCAGCTTATAAAGGGAGGAAATACAGCTTCTTAGCTGAGGCTACATGTTTGAGGCAGGCTTCCACCATGAGATCTGCAGGTACCCTGCATACACAAACCTAAGTATGCATATCGTTTATTCAAGCTTCTGTGTATGCCAGATTAGGACTGAGCCCTTGAGGAGTTGCGGGTTATATCTTTGAGATGTTACATGCTTTCATGCTTTTTCTTTCTTAAGAATTTGATACCAAGTGAGCAAGGTCTGAAGGTCTGCCTTGGGCAAATTGTGATGTGGACAATGAAAATCTTTTTGTGCTTTCATGAAGCTATCTGAAAACGGGGGTGATGCTTTTTTGTTATAGTCCTGGGCTAATTATATTTAAGCATGTGTGGTGATTGGGTTTTTCTGTTTTGTTTTAACTCGTATGACTTCTCCACCTTGCCTATTTCCCCCACAATTGATTTTATGCCACTTTTAGGAAGACGTTCCCTGCTCTCTTTTACCTTAAATTGCTTTCATAATTCTTTTCTGCTTGAAATAACTGGGGTTTTTTTAGAGCCACTTTCATTACAAGTTTTACTAGGGAGTAAAGCCTGAAATATTGAGATAAGATCAAACAAAATTCTGTCTGTAATGAAATCATGAATATGTTCCACTGTAATTATAAAACAGAAGTGGCCCAATTCTGCTTTCTTATCCACTTAATTTAGGACTTGATAAAGGAAAGTGCTTAAAGACATCAAAATAGCTGATACGTTTATCTTTTGTCTAGAGTAGGGAGTGCTTCTCTGAACTGGAGCCGCGTACCACTCACTTTGTTGATTTTAGTGCCGTCATATTTGACGTGCATTGGCTTAGCACAGGAAACCAGCCACAAACAACTAAGTTGTGAAAGCAGCTGCTCAAGTTTTGAGGAAAAACACCAGAAACCTGAACTGCAAAATCAGGGGCAAATTTGGAAAATTCTTTTTCAAAATATTTGTTCTGCAGTCTTTTTCTTTATTCTTTTCTAACGTGAACTTCCACAAACTTCTGATATCTGTTCTGATAGATACACAGTTCCATTAACTAGCTGAAAATAGCACCTAGCCAGACACGGACAACACAGTGTTTTTCCTGTTGTCCAGCCCAGCACAGGATTACGGCAGTGTCTGGTTTAGTACTGCGGAGTCTCATGGGGATCCCTGTCTGGGGGATGGTTAAGCTCAGTAGTGTGAGTGGGAGGGTATGCTTTCTCATCTCGCATCCCTTCTTCCAGTCAGTTAAAAGGGAGTCCCAGAGTCCTTTGGTCATATTCTTCTTGACTGAAGAGGTATTTTGTAGTGGAAACCCACTATAGAGGAGCAGAATGAAAGCTTCGTCTTACATTATACGTTTCGGTGAGATGAAACTTCAAAAAGTTAACCAGGTCCTGAAAGCATTACGTCCTTGGCTTGGACTCCAGACAATCCAGTTACTCTAACTCTTGCAGGCTGGCACAGCAGGGCGGGACCACTTCAGGCTACTTGAGGCTGTGTCGGCATCCTCTGCCAGCAGGCAGGCGCTCACGCTGCCATCAGCAGTGGGCACTGGCTGGCGTTCCTGGAGTGCCGGGTGAGGGGACCGAGTACCGTGGGGCAAAGGAAGCCTCTTCTCCTGCAGCTCCCATTAGCAATCTTGCCAAGGCCAGTAAAATTGTTTTAGCAGGGAGTGTACCAGATGGTGTTGATGACCCGTCATCTTGCCATGCTGGCAGGCAGGATTCCTGGCTAGGCATCTAGTCAGATGCCCATTTGGATGCTAAAGCCCTCTGCTCCAGAGAAATGGCCTGGACCGGGGAGAGAGGTGTTTCTTACTACTTACAGCGAATGGCGCATCACCTAGTTTTGTTTTGAATGCACAGGTGAACAAATAAGTATATGTTTGTATTTGTAATACAGGAATATTGCCAGATCAGTCAAACAAAATATGCTGTGAAACATTGGAAGTATTTCCTCCTGAACTAATCTTCTTAAAGTACTTAGTGATGTATGTTCCAAGTTAAATCTTTAGAAGTCATTTGCATTGAGCCATCACCTTAGGCTTCATTGTTTGTATTTTATCTAGGAAACTACCAGACCAGAAAAAACAAGATTGTTGGGGTTTTTTTTTTAATTATTCCTTCAGATTTGTTTGAGTTTATCAGATTTTGGCTCTTCATTTGACACAAACACAGTATCCTAATTACTGCTTTCTTTCCTTCACGTGCAGACTGCCTACACCTCTGAGTGGGCAAGAAGCCGTCAAGCAGTGCATGCTGTAATTTTGGCTTTCAGTGGCACATGAGCTCCACAATGGCTGATGGACCCGGACTGTCCCGTGCCCTGTGCTGGACGGGCCGGCCCTGCCTTCCCGCTGCTGCAGCACAGAGCTGCCAGGAGGCGGCAGCACCCCATCTGGCCTGGCTTCTGAACCGCATCGCCTGTACTCATGAAATTATCAGCATCTCATTTGTGCAGCTGTCTGTGTAGCACTAGCGCCTGCGGAATATTGCTGTTCTTGTTATCCATCACGGCTGTGCTTATTTGTGAAGATCAGCATGTGTGAAGTGTTGAGAGTGCGAGTCAAATGCTAGTTACTGATCCAAGTCAGGTTGAAGACAAGCAGTGTGGTTCTTAAAATGGCACAAGCAAGGTCTTCTTCAGAACTTAGCCTGGTAATAAATTATGAGGGTCATAGTTCTTAAAGCCCCGTAATTATTGATTATAACATGAGATGCTGTTCTTTAAAAACATAAAGGCATTCTTTTAGCAAACTGCTGAAAGGTTGAAAAGATCCCATCCTGGAAACACTTCGCAATATTCTTCCTGTTCTGAAAATGGCGCCTGTTCATAAAAATTGATTCCAGAACCCAAGGTGCATTTACTTTTCGGAAGTATTAAACCTTCTGTTGAATCACACAGAGTATTTATTCCTAAGAAAGTAAAGGTTCTGTTCTTCAGCTCTCATTAATGTTTATAGACAACAAACACTTGCATTGGTACTTGTTCTTTTCTGGTATCTGTCTCTGTGAATGTTTCTCCATGTTCTTAGTTTCCTGTCAAGGTAACTCTCCAAAGGACTGTAGAAAATCAGTCTTCGTGGAGGCCCTCTGTGCTATGGAGCTGACTGTATTATTGTTGTTGTTGTTGTTACCCAACTGACTACAAATGGCTCACAACCCCAGACAGTGGGGCAGCATTTCTGATCTGCTGGAAGGTGGTATCTCCATTTTTAATTGAGCATCTTGAATTTTGTTTCTTTCAGGGAGCATTGTGAGCGTGGGAGATCCTAAGAAGAAATACACTCGATTTGAAAAAATTGGCCAAGGGTAAGTCCAATCACAGTTA
The DNA here is from genome assembly GCF_965638725.1 of Aptenodytes patagonicus. Lineage (NCBI taxonomy): Eukaryota > Metazoa > Chordata > Aves > Sphenisciformes > Spheniscidae > Aptenodytes > Aptenodytes patagonicus. The sequence goes on from NC_134957.1 coordinate 21,154,575, forward strand.
CTTATACAAAAACATGGGCCAGGTGTTTTGCTGGTGTAATATCAAGCGTGAAGTCGGGCAAGTGCCAAACATGTTCAGACACTAGGTTTAGATTCAGATTCTCCTGTCTCTCAGTACTGATCAGAATTTATAACTGTGGTCAGAAGGCATCATCAAAGACAACTTGATGCTGGCAATATCTTGTCTGCAGCAAGGAGCAGGACCTGGAAGATCTACTGTCCCTCAAGTGTGTGGCACCTGTTTGCTTATTTTCTTAGGAGAAATCATTTTTGTATGTCTCAAAATAATATGGCCACGCTAAAGAAAGGAGAAGAAACTTTATTCCCTAAAAGAGTAACCTACCACCTGATAGTTGTCAGATAAATAACAGTTCTCAGTAACATTTCTTTCAAATATTTTGCTTAAAAAAATATTCAGTGATCAGGATTATAACCACATAGTTTAGAAACTGAAACCAGAGATTAAATAATAAGCTCGCTTTTCTAGCAGAGGCAGTAAAAAACAAAAATTCAGTAACAAACACGGTGTCGATGCACAAAGTGTGTGATGAGAAAATGCATCATCTGCCTGATGGCAGACCACTCATGGATCCTGCAGGTTTTAGGAGCTTACTGAAAATAATCAACCGAGCTATTCCCTTTTGAAACCCAACTTCGCTTACTGTAAATAGGAAATATTTCAAATCAATCCTATGTGAGAAGGCAAGAACAGAAGAAATTACATCAAAATTGGGTATCTGACTTGCATTTTAAATACGGACAGACTCCCTGCTCGGTCAAAGTTTTCTTGGCTGTGTTGTAAATCCAGGACGGCTAGCGCCATTTGTGTAACACCAGGATCACACTGCTGTCAGTGTATGACAGAAGCTGTTTACTGACATCAGGAGATATTTTTCTGCCTTAACTGTTGATGAGGTTTGAACTCAGGGTAGCGTGTTGCTGGCCTAGAACTGATACATACTGCAGAAAGCCAGACACACTCATGCTCTTTCTCTAGCAGGCTTTATCATAGATATATCTTGTTTGGTAGGGTACTTGTGCGAAGGTGTTTCTGCTCCATTCATTGTATGAAGACCCTTTTTTCAGATTCCAGCTTGCTTTCTACCCGAAGCTTTGGTTCTTACTGTCATTTGTAAAATGTCAGTGGACACTTAGAGCTGTGCCAGTATCTCAAAAGATGTCAGCTGAAGAAGTGGGAGAATAAACATGCGTGTGAAGCAGATTATTGCTGTCACCGTGAGAATATGACCATCACCCTCACATTCTTTTATTTTGACAGTCCTAGGAGTGAGCTTTTACAAAGGTGCCTCAACAACTGGTGGAAAGACAAGTGGCTAATATCTGGCCTAAAAGGGTATCTAAATTGATTTCCTCCAGCTTTTAGTACAGCCTGAAGATTGCATGCCCTTCTTACAGAGGAGTGAGTGTGCTGCCGTAACCAGCTCATGACTGCAATGCCGCAGGTCAATTTACAGTGATGGGGAAAGATCCTAAAGAAAAAAATCATCACAAAGGTAATCAAACAGGATGATCAGGAGGAACCGGACTGCTGCATGGCTGGAGTTAGCGTGTCTGTCTGCAGCAGGGCTGGGCTGAGATGCACTGCCTCAGATGGTGCTGATGGTGCTTAGTTGGTGCAGGTGCCAGTTCCTGAGCTGCCCGCCTTTGCAATGAGTTGGGTACAGTTATGCCAAAGGCACTACTAGTGTTGGAAGTGAGTAGTTTTTTAGTAGCTGCTAATGAGAGCACTGCAAGGCAGCAAGAGACGTGGCTGCTCAGAGAACTGCAGGTAGAGAGCAACTTCTTACATAAGGAAAAGCAACTTAACCGGCACGTAGCACTCGATGGCTGCATACAGCTGGTAACTTAATAAACAGTGTGATGGTTTTACAGCCATTTTGCAGTGAACGGTAGTCAGCAGGCCTGTACTGAAGGAACAGGTCAGCTTCAGTGCTGAGTCTCTGGTTTGTCATCTGTCTCCGGTTGAGGACTGAAAATGGTGCTGACACCAGAGGAAACTTAGTTAACTAGTGCTTGATAAAGAGGCTGTGTTTGCTCAAGCAGTGTTAGCTCTTGCTAGAAAGACAAATTAATATGGAGCCATGAGCAGCCTGGGTTCAGGTTGTGTTTTTTAACTTGTACTGCACTGCATCAGTGACACAGATCTAATTGTGGGCCCTGGTACTTACAGAATCATAGAATCATTTAGGTTGGAAAGGACCTTTAAGATCATCACGTCCAACTGTTAACCTAGCACTGCCAAGTCCACCCCTAAACCATGTCCCTAAGCACCACATCTACATGGCTTTTAAATACCTCCAGGGATGGGAACTCCACCACTTCCCTGGGCAGCCTGTTCCAATGCTTGACAACCCTTTTGGTGAAGAAATTTTTCCTAATATCCAATCTAAACCTCCCCTGGCGCAACTTGAGGCCATTTCCTCTCGTCCTGTCGCTTGTTACTTGGGAGAAGAGACCGACCCCCACCTCGCTACAGCCTCCTTTCAGGTAGTTGTAGAGCGCGATAAGGTCTCCCCTCAGCCTCCTCTTCTCCAGGCTAAACAACCCCTGTTCCCTCAGCCGCTCCTCATCAGACTTGTTCTCCAGACCCCTCACCAGCCTCGTTGCCCTTCTCTGGACACGCTCCAGCACCTCAATGTCCTTCTTGTAGTGAGGGGCCCAAAACTGAACACAGTGTTCGAGGTGCGGCCTCACCAGTGCCGAGGACAGGGGCACGATCACTTCCCTAGTCCTGCTGGCCACACTATTTCTGACACGAGCCAGGATGCTCTTGGCTTTCTTGGCCGCCTGGGCACACTGCCGGCTCATGTTCAGCCGGCTGTCGACCAGCACCCCCAGGTCTTTTTCTGCCAGGCAGCTTTCCAGCCACTCTTCCCCAAGCCTGTAGGGTTGCATGGGGTTGTTGTGACCCAAGCGCAGGACCCGGCACTTGGCCTTGTTGAACCTCATACAGTTGGCCTTGGCCCATCGATCCAGCCTGTCCCAGTCCCTCTGTAGAGGGTTCCTACCCTCAAGCAGATCAAGTGCCGCCCAACTTGTTGTTGTCTGTAAACTTACTGAGGGTGCACTCACTCCCCTCGTCCAGATCTTTGATAAAGATACTGAACAAACTGGCCCCAATACTGAGCCCTGGGGAACACCGCTCGTGACCGGCCGCCAACTGGGCTTAACTCTATTCACCACAACTCTTATTTGCCTAACTGCATTAAAACCAAGATAATTACAGAAGCGTTTAAAAGTTAGATACAGATCAGAAATTACAGTTGCTTAGAAGTAAAAGTTCATAATGCAGAATCACAGAGCCCTTGCAATTAATTTACAGCTTTATTTAAATTAATCACCTTTATCTAAACTCCTCATGGATGGCCTGGAGCATACCAAAAGCGTCCTAATTTAAATAGCTGTTTTTAAATAAACCCTGACGGGACTTTGCTCAGGAGGTACAGCACAGTGTTAGCAAGTCTGAATAAATGGTGTTGGCTTTTTATGAAAACAAATTGGATTAATCTCAACAATTAGTCATAGGAAAATGCATTTGCATTTATATTAAAAGAATACATAGCGTGCCCAATGAGAACATTGTTCTCACCACAGACATAGTCTCTGGTGCCTGTTGAATTAAAATGCTTCAGAAATATTTCAGCCTGCAGGTAAACAAACAAGCCGTGGGATCATGTGAAAATGAGCAAACTGATTTTGGCATTTTCAGTCAGTGGGACACTTGCCGGATGCGTGTTCCCGCTTCTCAGAATTCCCGCCCTTGCCTCACTGTCCATGCGGACGCGAGCTTCTTAAATGATGGCAGTGTGAACCTGTGGTTTAGCTCAGAAGGAAGCCCCATTAGGGTTTACAAGCCTGCAGTTGCTTTTAAACCCAAAGGGATTTCCGCTGATCGTGGCCTTTCTGGCCCTTCACATCATTACAGAGGAAGAACCTCTTTTTATGAGAGGCAGATGGCAAACAAAACCCCACACTGTCTAGTCTGCAGGTGAGCATGCCATTTATTTCTGGTGGCTCTACAACACAACTGAAGCAAAACATAGACACCATGAAGAGTCCTTCACGTGTCTGGTGCACCTAACAGAAGCAGCTGCTGATGGCTGTTGACACACAAAGAAGCTGTCTAAGGATCCTCTGTTTTGAGTAGTTGTCCATTTGTGTGTGAAACAATATATGCCTTAACCTGCTCTAGCTGTGACCTCGCAGGATGGCTGGAGAATAGTTTCCTTGCATGCTGGAGAAAGCTGTGTCTAGATCCTTTCCTCAAACGGCTGTCACATGTATTGAGGGTTCTCAGAAAGGCTGCATGGTGTTGCCTGAATTTTGCAGATAGATTCAAATAAGAGGTCTGAAAAGGCACAACTACACTGTATGTTACATTCCTGGGGAAAAAAACACCCCCCACCCCCCAAAAAAAAGGAGAAAAAAAAAAAACCCACCAAACCAACAAAGCAAAACTGGAGAAAATGGAAAAAGAGTTAAATATATTATTTTCCAGCTTTTGTAGACACGCCCCCTTAAGTTTTGAACTAAAATAATTTAGTATGTACATTTGAGATTTGCACCAGCCCTTTTTCTTCGTGTTGGACATAAGTTTTATCTTGGATACCCTGCATGGCGGAGGGCTGGTGGGCTGCTGCGCTGTGCGCTGCTGGCTGAAGGAGTGGGTGAACAAAGGTGTTTTATAAACACTACAGGCAGCAGAGATCTCCTGTCTGGGCTTGTTTTCACTCATAGGGACTAAACCGCTTCTCATTTCTTCGCTGCTGTTTTGTTTCTAGGGCATCAGGAACTGTTTATACAGCAATCGACATCGCCACAGGACAAGAGGTAAGTGTCAACAGTCCCAGCAGATTTTGCAGGTATTCAGTGCTTTCCCCTCTGGTGCGAACTGTGGATGGGGCTTTCGGGTCGCCAGGAGATCTTTACTGCAAAGGCTGTTCCTCTGAAGCACAGACTAGTGTCAGCCTGCAAAATACATCTTCTGCTGAGGCTGTTCCTCTTAAGCATGGACTAGTGTCAGCTGGCAAAATACATCATCTGCTCTCTTCAGCTTTTTGGTGAAAGCTCTTTAAGGGCAAAGTGGTTCTGTGCCTCAGTAACTGAACACTTACTGTGGCTATCCGCTTTCCAGCAACCATTACACTGAGGTGTTGATTAATGCTTGAAAAGGTGCCTGCAAATTCCTGGGGGAAGGTCCTGGTCCCCCTGGAATCAGTAAGAGCTTTGGTGTTCTCTGTGCTTGGGCTGATGCTTCACCCATAGCTTTTAAGGCCAATTGTAAGAGAATTGTCTTCAGAACAGGTCAGTGCTCTCCACAGTATTGTTGGTCCCAGCCTGGTACCATGTTACATCATCCCTGAATGGGTATTTTAATGGAGAGAAATCTGTAAAGAAATCCCAGCAAGCTTTTGGGCCTGATAAAAACTACAGAATTTTTATTGCCAGTGTAAATGTATTGGTTTAGAAATTGTTATATCTCTGTTGCCCAGTGTGCATGAAGTTGTGCTATTACAGAGAATGTTGGTCTATATATACAGTTTAACTCTGTACATTTACAGCATAAAACCTGCCTGTGGACCTGGCCGTAGATCGGTTAGCAATACAGATTGTAAAATCTAAAGATCTGTCATAATGAGAGGTCTCAGGAGAACCCTAGGGGTGGTTGCAGATTCCCCTATTGCTGTGAGGAATAAATAGCTTCATTATGTCGCTTAATTTCAGACAGACTTTGTCCTTAATAACTACCAGAAAGAATGCAAGGAGGGAAGCGGTATCTTTCAGAGAAGAACACGCTAGCTCTGTCTTGATTACTAAATATATTAACGCATCAACTAGCTGATGGAGGCTGCCGTCATTCAGTCCCAATTTATCTTAATCACAGGTTCAGACAGTAATAATATTTAGCATTTTTTCCATCATGTGTTTCATCTTCAAAGTATAATGCAAGACCTAATTAAGGAGAGATCATGTTTAGGACGCTATTTTGTGTTTTAGTCATACTGACGCTGGTTGACACACACACTGACAAATGAGAAGACATATCATAGCATCATAGAATAGTTTGGGTTGGAAGGGACTTTTAACGGTCCTGCAGATAAAGTATATCGAGAGCAAAGATCTCTCCTAAACTATACAGTCATGTTTAGGTCCAGTGTCAGTGACAGCCCATTACAGCCCGTGAACTGGTCACAGGGAAGTGGGGGTAAGGGGGGTGAGAAACAAATCTTGAAGGAAACCAGTGTTAAATCTGACAGTCCCTGTAGTGGCTGCTTTAAAGTGGCATCTTAACCTTCATTTCCTTTTCCAAGCCCGAGTTTTTGAATATATAAAACCCTGCCTGAAAATCTGGCTAGAAAACCAGGAATGAGAGCAGAGGGGTGGTCCCTTTCATGTCATGTCAAGAGCAGAACTAAACAGAGGGGGAGGCTGGCCAAATTGTGTATGGAGGAAACAAGAGGCAGATTTTAAATAGCCACGGGGGCCACATCTCCCCACAAGGTGTGTGTTGGGTAGGAGGGCTCTTCTGGGACTGCTGGGGAAGATGTATTTGTAGGAGTCCTTGGCTGGAGCTGAGCTGGATGGCAGGGAGAGAAGTAGGGCTGAGCCCAGAGGGACGGGGCTGGCAGAAGCGGGCTCAGCAAGGAGGCCAGGACAAAAAGCTCAAGTGGAGACCGTGGCTGCCTGGGGGAAGATGGTACTGAGCGGAGGAGCCAGGATGAGGCAGAGGCAGGATGGTTACAATGGTTCAGAGCAGAAGTAATCATATTAGTAATAAACAGACAAGGTGGCGTCTTAGAGAATCCCGTTGCTCTTTGGGGCTACAGCTTCAGATTTCTGATTTATCATTTCTGGCTGTCAGCAAATACATCTGAATCTTACTGGTAGTTTCTCACCCACCTGCAGTGCTGCACTTTATAACTGCTCTTAGATCCCTTGCAGACCTCTATCTAAAAGCCCTAAGCCCTGCTTATAACCCTGGGTGTATCCATAAAATACTATAGCATGGATTATTTTTTTCAAACCCAGAAGATAACTGCAAATCTAAACTGTGTTAAAGAATGTTATTTAGGGTTGCAAAATCAAAATTCAAGACGTTAGGAAGTGCTAGGATTGTATTTTTTTGTTGTGTAACCTTTGTGATCTTTTTAGTATGGCATTTTATATGTAACATACGTGTTTTCTTTCAGTTATGCAGTCAAGTTAAGAATAATGGCAGTTGCTGAAATAATGATCAAAAATCATATAAGTGCTGAAGTATTACCAGCTGTTTTTATATATTTTCACAGTAACAAAATCATTTCCTGCTTGCAAAACGTGCATGAATAATAATAGTGGTGATAAACTAAGGCCATTTGAGAAGAATGTAGGTCCAGAGAGTGTTAGAGATTTGTGGTTGATAGTTTAAAGACCATTTTTACAGATTTTACAAGGCAAAATAGATATGGCCATGTGTCCTGTAACTAGCACCCAAGCTAGCAGAGAAATAGGGTGTTGTGATGTAAGTTACGGAGCTCTTATGTCTAATAACAAGACAGTCTGGCACAGCTCTGCTACGTCATTCCAAAAACACTCGCTCCGTGTTCATTCTGAACTCGTGCAACAGACCACTCAAGTTAATGGTTTTCAATGTCATTTTAGGTGGCCATAAAGCAAATGAATCTCCAACAACAGCCCAAAAAGGAACTAATTATTAATGAAATCCTGGTCATGAGGGAAAATAAGAACCCCAATATTGTTAACTATTTAGACAGGTAAGTAGTTCTGGTCTTACCACGTGACTCTTCATTTACGTACTGCAAGCCAAAGATTAAAAAAACCTTTTGGTCACTGACAGAAAATTGACCTCCTTATTTTTTTATCTACTCATATACAATGTGTGGGAGGAGATTGCATTTTGTCTGCATTAATCTTTTCTGGCATATATAGTTTGAAGACTGTTTTCAAAAACCTGGATCAGCCATATCTTACTAAAACAACAGCCTGTAAGTTCATTACCTCCATGTTTTGCTGTTTGGGGTTTTTTGGTTTGTTTGGGTTTTTTTTTTTAAGTTGATCGTATCTTCTGTGTCTTATGATAAGTGCTGATAAATCATAGAAATTATTTCCCTTGGGCTGTTCCCACTATTTTCCATTGCTGTGGATGCCAGGAAGACTAGGTTCTTGTTTCCAGAAAGATGTAAGTTGCCAGTTTTTAAATTGTTTTTCCTGTTTCTGAATGTATTTTATGTAAGGTTTTCCAAACTGTTGACCAATTTCTGTCCTCAGTGGTACACGCCCTCCTACCATGGACGACTATGAAAGTTGTGTTGCCTTTTCCTGGAGTTAATCGTGGAATTTATGTGTTAAGACAATGAACCAGATGATGTGATATGTCCTGGTTCAAGATGTATCTTTGCCGTTACTAAACTGCATTTTTCACTTGCTTGCCATCTAAGACGTCTAATTTTTCACTTATGTACCTTTCTCATTTAGCCTGCACAGATTCTAAGTACTGTGTAGGCTAGAAGGAGTGTCTGTTCATTTTATTCTGTCTCCATTTAAGAATGACCTGGAAACAAAAATCAACTGTAGTCTTTTTCATAAGGTAATTTAGCTATGCACATTCACCTCAATGCCATTGTTTTCTTCTTTCAGCTACCTAGTCGGTGATGAACTCTGGGTGGTTATGGAATACTTGGCTGGAGGCTCTTTAACCGATGTTGTTACAGAGACATGTATGGATGAAGGACAGATAGCAGCTGTCTGTAGGGAGGTAAGGGATCCCGCGTGTGCTTCTGATTACTTGGACAGGATGGTACATCTAAACGGGTGGTAAGAACATGAGTGATTCCATGTTCAAAGCTTTGTTTCTGTGTGGCTTTGATAATATGGAGAAGAGCGAGCATCTTCAGTGAACTGCCTGCCAGTATCACTGCACTTATTATACTTTGTTGTTATATTCTTATATACTGTTATTGTACGATCTTTTTTTTTTTTTTTTTTTTTAGTTATACTATTCTCAACTTTGCCTCTTTCAACATTTGCCTGGAGCATGTCTGTACTGCATTCCTTGCCTGTAAAAGCAAACATGCTGGTGGCAGAATTTTAAAATAACAGCAAAGAAAAATAGAGACTCATTTATCACAGTCCTCAGCTTAAAAGGGTAGCATTCCACCCAAAATGGTGTTTGCTTCTGAAAAATGACTAACATGCTATTTCCAAATCTGCTGTAGAGCCTAACAATAAAATCTTTGTCATGCAACCTCCCACCCGAAAGTGATCCACTTCATACCGAAGGAAAGGACTTTTTCTTTTTTGGCAAACAGTAGTTTGTCGTATGGATGGAGATAGCACGTTCATTGCAGCAGCAGTCATTCTGTCTGTGCTTTCAGGGGATAGTCTGTAACAATAATTGACATTTCTGTTTCAAAAGCTAATATGCCTTCATTTAGAAAGTTATTACTCTAATAGTGTTGAAGCAGCAAGCTATTCCTCTTGACAGCACAATGTTCTGCCATTACTCACAATTCATCTAGAAATTAAATCTTTTAGAGCCATTTCCTTTCTTGTGTGATGAAATCAAGTCATTAACTTTTACCCTCATGTTTCTTTTTTACCTATCAGTGCCTGCAAGCACTGGATTTCCTTCATTCAAACCAAGTGATTCACAGAGACATCAAAAGCGACAATATTCTTCTCGGAATGGACGGATCTGTCAAATTGAGTAGGTATTCTTGGTCAGGCGCAGCGTTCCCAGGATGTGGTGTGGGGCTGCTTTTGACTGACTGCCAGTTACCCAAAAGTGATTGCCTGTGGTAGTGCGCTGACCACTGCCGCAAGCTAAGAGCACAATTCCAATGTGCAGAGAGGTATAGAAAGGGAAAAGGTGTAAAGAGTGACTTTGGTTTGTGTATGTCCCTTCCAGAGGGAGGGAGTTACAATCGAAAGCCTCAAGTGGATAAAAGCCACTGCATGAAACTTGAGGGGTTTTTTAAGTGGCCAGTTCAATATTTCCTTGGCTACAGCACTGTGTAAACAGAGCATGGCCACTTTTCCAGAAAAATTCAACAACGCCTTCTCAGGCATATAACGGGGATTTCTTTTGCTCAGTTTCATAATTAAAGCTGGCTTTAACAATACTTGTTTTTCTCTTCAGCTGATTTTGGCTTCTGTGCTCAGATCACCCCCGAGCAGAGTAAACGGAGCACAATGGTCGGGACTCCTTACTGGATGGCACCAGAAGTGGTGACAAGAAAAGCATACGGCCCCAAAGTGGACATCTGGTCACTTGGGATCATGGCAATAGAAATGGTGGAAGGAGAACCTCCTTACCTTAATGAAAATCCTCTCAGGGTAAGGTGCATGTCTTTCTAATCTGTCCTGTTTTGTCTCCCATGAGACAAAAATCCCAGTCACATCAGCTTCAACTAGTTCCACCAAGGCCCGCTTCTGAAAATGTCACTGGAGCATATCGGCGTATACTGTAGCTTTGGTTACGTCAATGGGAGAACCTCAAAAGAGAAGTGACATGTAGCCAGTTCAGAAATGTGCCATTTTTTCCTTCAACGATGCTTGAAATTTCTCGTGCGGTTTTGGAACTCTCTTTGAGTTCTGTATCTCTGAATGACAAGAATTTTTCAGCGGCAAGTTTCTCCAATTGGGGAATTCTTATGAAAAGCATTTCAACTGTATCTGCAGGCAGAGAAGTCTTTTCAAACTCGGATCAGTGCCGATTGCTTACCTGAGCCTTTCGGGAAGTGTCACCGGTTATAGTAATGCCATAATTACTTATTACCAAATACATTTCTAAAAGTATGTTTTAGCACAGATATTTGTAGTAAACTAACGTATTTTTAATGTTTTGAAGTTTTCAGTTTTATCCCAATTCCTTAAAATGAAATGACCAGTTCTTATACCAAATGAGCATGTAATAGTGGAGGAATGTATACCAAGATAAAACCTCATGACTGATAGCTAAAACAAAGTTAAATGCTGCACATCTAGTTCCTGATAGGATGCGGGAATTTATGAGGAAATTAATTTTGACCTATGTGTATACATACATAATTTTTGTTAAGGCTAGAATGAAAATAGAGCATGACCTTTAGCTTTTCTCATAGCAGTAAGGCTGCGCTCTCTCTGGTCTATGGCACCCAGACTGCGTACTGCAGACTGCAAGAAGAAACAACAGAATGGTCAGGAAATGTCCCCAGCCGTGCTGCTTAAGAAAGGAGTACAACAATTATACAAATTTCAGTCTTCCACTCTTTTTGAAAAAAGGTTCCTGAGTTTTCTTGGAAGACTACTTTTGGTTTGGTAGGTGCCCTGGGGCTTTTTGGTTCCAGTGCACACATGTGGAGTGGTGTGTGCTGTGCCACCTCGTGAGGGGGGATAAGGCAGAAACAGGTTTGGATTCAGACTGATGGTGGATAAGCAGAGTGCCCCATAGCTGGCAGGGTGGCAGTAGGCCTGCGTCACTGCAGCCCCATTTTACCAGCAGAGACTTTTGCACATCACCGGTTTTGCTTCAGTTTCCTGCAAAGAGAGGACCCCATATTCCACTTGCTTCCATAGAGGACCCTTGCAAAAAATGCATTTGCCTTGTGTAAGGCAGCAAAAACAGATGAAGAGAATTAGCATTACTGGTCCAGATGCTGAAAATTCCCTGCTTCCTTAACCTCAAATGTTGATTAGGGCTCCTCGAGAAGCCTCAGGTCAACTGTTAGAAAGATCACTGGATTTCTTATCTCTGGCTAAAATCACATTCAGCTATTCCTGCCTGTACCCAGCTTATTTGAGATGCTCTTTTTCTCCATACATGCCTCATCTCCTGCTGGAGTTAAGATCAACTTGAACACTTAGAGCTTGAAGGCATCTTCAGGTGTCTGAGTAAAATTGCAGTAGATTAAAATCAGGCATCTGAAGTTGGTACCATCTGTACTAGCTTCCTGGGCTCTTTTGCAGAGGTTGTTGCCCCTGAGCTAGGAACAGTGAACAGCTTGTGATGGACTGCCTGAAGTTCCCCAGTTATCAGCTGGTTTTATTAAGGTAAATCAACCCCAATAGGGGCAGGATCCATCTGCTGTTGTATGTGGAATCAGAGACTTCAGGGAGAGGTCTCAGCTGCATCCAAACAGGAGAGCTTATAAGCAAGACCTGTTTTTACAGCAAAGTTTTTTTTAGCTGGTGGCACACAGTAGTTGTTGGGTTTAATAGTTGCATTGAGACCACATTCAGGGCATTCTGCAAAGCCTGGAAACAAAAGGATGCTCTTTCATTTTTATGAATGATTGTTTTAATAACAGAAGGCACGCAGGAGCTTCAGTTACTGACACTAATTTAAATACATAAATAAATTATAAGGGCATTAAAGGATCATTAATCATAGCGTTAACAGCAGTCTTAATGTAGATGCATTTGTTGTTTTCCACACGTAGAGCAAAAGCATCCCATGTTGCTCAGGTTCTTTCCAGCCTATGCAGAACTCACAGGAATGAACCGTTTTCCAGCCATGAGTGTCCTGGATGTTTCTGTGATGGTATTTGTTTTCTCTCACTGTGATTTCCTTCCATCAGGCATTATGCCTAGTGCCTGAGGGACAAACATTGGTGTGATAAATATCCTTTGAAATGCAGGTTGGACCTCCCCAGTTTCAATTTAAAAAGAAAAAAAAAACAAAAACCAAACCAAACCTTAAGCATTTCTCTTTGCTTTTTCATTTATTAACCACAGCACATCAATTTTCTTCAAAACTGTAGCATATTTTCCAAATGCTGTGGATCTTCTACAGTTTCAGGCTTCTAAATCATCTGTATACTGTTCTGTCATGTATCTGGGTGGCCTGGATAACTTTAGGATATCGTTTGCACAGACTGCAGCTATAATTGCATGCCGAATCCTTTCTTGTTTCTTGGTATATTAAACAAATTTAATGAGCTTATTGCCCCTTTGCAGCTACTGCAAACACTCATTTCCTTTGTACTGTACTTGTTTTTCTTTGCCAGCTGTATAACGCGAAACCAAAAGATACATGATAAGAAGGTACTTCAGCTTCCCATAGACCTTTTTCTGTTGTAGAAATATTTAAAAGGTGCAGTTCCTAGCTAAAGATGACTCTTCCTCATGATTCACGTTCTGTGAAGAAACAAGCAACTAAGAGTTCCATTTGTCCTGGCACTCCTGTTTCACAGTCAGGTGAATGTAGCTGGAATAAAACTTCCAAGGTTGACATCGGTGCTGTATTCCTTTACCGCAGGAGAATTAACATCCCTCGGGTAGCACAATTTAAACATAGCGAGGACAGGCACTCCAGCTCACCGCTGTGTCCGGTGGCTGAGGTCAGCTGCAGATGGACAGGATAAGACTGATTTTGTGACATTTATGTTGTGGGAAAAGTAAAGAAACTTCCTTTTATTGTTTTTACTCTAGGATAGTTCATTTGCCTTTTTAGGCTTAGAAATTTTCCTCTGTATTTAAGAGGATAATAACAAAGTCAATTTGGTCACGGTCTGTTTAAATGCCAGTAGCTGTTATTATCATGGCAGACATTTTTATGGAAGACTCCTAGGCCTATTTCTATTATTATTACTGTATATTTTAGACATATTCTGCAAGTTTAAGTTTGAATATTTCAAAATGTTTGTCTTGGGTTTCTAAATAACATCTTGCAAAAGCAGAACGAACGCATCTCTCTAGCGTCTCAGCATGTTAGACCTTGGTTACAAGTGAACCACACTGGATAATGCTCACCCTGTGTTTTGCAAAACTACGTTATAATTCCTTGGCCTGAGGAATATCAGGAAGACTTGCTAAGCTGCATGAACACTGTCAGCTGCGTGGAAGTGAGCGTCCTTGGCTTTGCTTAAGAAACTTAAGCTTAGCTTAGGCTAGATGCTACTGAGGAGGAGAAAGGCTGGAATTTTCAAGTGTTTGGATAGGCCTGTGTGCACAGAATGACTGCATTCAGCTGAGCAGCTGGGCGTTGATGCACATCATGGAAGGGAATTCACAGAGGACTCAACCCTTAACACAGACGAATACTCCCAATTCTCAGCTAACGCTTTGCTTTGGGTTTTAAGTTGTTCCAGCTCTTCTGTCTGTGAAGATGACCCTGAAAACATGAAACAAGTGTAATAGATGTAATGTTATCTTTCCTAAAAAAAAAAACCCAAACCAAAAAAACAAATAAACTTTTCTAAAACAGTGGTTTTGAGAGATGAACTACCCCCCAGTTCTTCTCACTGGGAAGCTTGCTTGAGACACGAACGTTATCGTTTAAAGGCAACACAGTCTACTCTGCTTCTTGTCCATTTTTGCTGAAATACTTAGTGAACATATTTCTTTCATAGTCCAAGCCACTTTCTCCATGTCACCAAAACCTCCCATTTCTTCCCTGGCAATTTCTGGGATAAGGGGCATCATTAATGTATTTACTTGAGTATCAAAATTAGCACAGGGTTACCACAGGGATGGAACTACTCATTTTTCTGATTAGACTATTAAAAGTTTTTCTTCTACCACATAAGTGAAGGTGATCTGGAATTTGGAGACTGCTGAAAGACAGTTGCAGGTGGCTCCTGTCTGCCCAATTACGCATTTTCTTCGTAATACATTCGTGCATGCAACTTACGTGTCTGTGTTGAAAATGAGGTTCCAAATGTTTCTGTTTCTTTATCGAAGGAATAAGCTGATGGATTTACTTTTTTTCATCCGGTTGCCATTTTTATCAAGAACAGAGCAAAAAAACTTGACTACCTTTGTTTTATGGAAGCTGTACTTTAGGGACCAGTCAGCACTGCAGAGATGCATTTTATGTAACAATCCTTTGAAATAATATAGATAGACCAAATTCACTCTTTAAAATAGCCTGTAAAGCTACTGTCAATACTTGGAAAAGCAAAACGTGCTTTTCCTGATGTAGTTCATACTAACTAGGTCAGCCAATGAAATCAGCTGTCAAGGCAAGATCATTTTGATGTTGGAATAGCTGTGGCTGCATCAGAGGGTTTTTTTTGTTGGTACAGAAAAATCATCTCTAACCCTCTGCCAGGGAAGAAACTGCCACTGGAGACTAGACATTAAAAAATGGGGTCTATATGAGCAGTTATGGATATAAAAGAAACAGGTGGAGTCTCATGTTTCCTTTTTCTCTAGGCGCTGTATCTGATAGCTACGAACGGGACACCAGAGCTGCAGAACCCTGAGCGACTGTCCGCTGTGTTTCGCGACTTTTTGAACTGCTGCCTGGAGATGGACGTGGACAGGCGAGGGTCTGCCAAGGAACTTTTGCAGGTAAAATGTGAAGCGGCTGCAAGTGAAACAGCCGTACTATGTAACGGTTTTCTCATCAGCTAAACTCGAAGGCATCAGATGGAACCCCCTCATATCAGTCTCCAGTCTTGGTGCTTTTCAAATGAAAAATAAGTAGAATCATAGAATGGTTTGGGTTGGAAGGGACCTCTAAAGGTCATCTAGTCCAACCCCCCTGCCGTGGGCAGGGACATCTTCAACTAGATCAGGTTGCTCAGAGCCCCGTCCAGCCTGACCTGGAATGTTTCCAGGGATGGGGCATCCACCACCTCTTCGGGCAACCTGTGCCAGTGCTTCACCACCCTCAGCCTAAAACATTTCTTCCTTCTATCTAGTCTAAATCTACCCCCCTTTAGTTTAAAGCCATTCCCCCTTGTCCTGTCGCAACAGGCCCTGCTAAAAAGTCTGTCCCCATCTTTCTTATAAGCCCCCTTCAAGTACTGATAGGCTGCAATAAGGTCTCCCCGAAGCCTTCTCCTCTCCAGGCTGAACAACCCCAACTCTCTCAGCCTTTCCTCATAGGAGAGGTGTTCCATCCCCCTGATCATTTTCGTGGCCCTATTTTGTATTTTGGTAGTATATTCAGTTTTAGACGGTGGCAAAATAACTGAAGTGGAATGACACAGAGATATGACTGGGGAGGAACCCAATGAAATCAGTCACAGCCCAGCGGTCAGAGATTCGGCTGTGGGAAGGAAGGGGCTGTGAGGTGCTCACTGTGAGCATCAGAGGGGCCCCGGCTTGTCCATCCTTCCCCACTCTTAGAGGTTTCTGCCACTGAGCCCCACTTTTAGAGGTTTCTGCCACCGAAACAGGGACGACTGAGCGGGACTTCTCACAGCTCCATTTGCTGCCTGGCACGGTCGAGTAGATAAGAACAGCTACAGGTTTACTGCCAGGTTTTGTGGCAGATAGGGAGTTGCAGCATGTGCCACTTGGCTGTCCCTGCTTTGAAGGTGCCAGCCAGCACTGGAGGGGCAGGGGATGGGATGGTAGACACTGCTCCCGCTGCAACCCAGAGCTGAGTCCATCAGCGCTCTGTCACTTGTCTCCCTGCTCTTGTCTTGGTGCTGAAAACCTGTACCTCAGTGGCCTTCAGAAGAACACATGGGCCTAAATACTACTGGGATAAACATTTCCTAGAGGTATTGGGAGTTCCCTGAGGAATGGCTTATGCCCCTCATATTTTTTGACAACTAAAATAGCCCGTGTCTTTAGAAAACAGGAACCTAAGTAAGTATTTCGAGTTTCCTGAAAGGAACAAGGCCCTGGGACAGCAAGCAGCGTTCCCAGAGCGCTGGCGGGGCAAAAATCCCAGCAAGCTGAAGACACCTTGATAAATGGATTAATAGGATTACGGGCCATGTTTGCCTGCGATAGGAAGGTACTGGACGTGACGCAGGTGCAGGTGGTCCCCTCAGTCCTATTTCTGCGTATTCCTGCTAACCAGAGGAACGCTGCTTGAGCCTGTGAGTAACTGAGTTTGGGAAGTAATGGTTCATTATTTTTTTTTCCTTTGGGCAGCATCCATTTTTAAAATTAGCCAAGCCTCTCTCCAGCCTGACTCCTCTGATCATTGCAGCAAAGGAAGCGATTAAGAACAGCAGCCGCTAGCGCTTCAGGCCGGCTTTCTCCCATGCCAGCTCAGAGCAGAACTGAGAACAAAAACTCTATAAAACCTCAACTCTTGTGCTGCAGGACAGATGGATGGATGAACAAACCAACAGTCACAGTCATGGTGGTAGGAGGGAGACCAACCCAGTCCCTCAAGGAGTAAAAAATTGTCATTTGTCTTCTTCCTGCTTTCTGGCTCCTTAATTTATTTTTAAGATGAAACAGGGCTTAAGACAGAGAGGTAATGACCGAAAATGCTTTGCTGCCTCAGCCATTTCCAAGGTAAAGCAAATTCAGTTGGAAGATTCCCTTCCTTCTCACCCTGTGAATAAGCTGTACATTCACTTTTAAATTGTCAGTTGTTTCTTAAAGACGGAAAGTCCCTTTTATGGTTTTTTTGGTATGGTTTGGAATTGGAGAAAGGTCTCCCTCGTTCGTAAACTCCAGACTGCACTGCCTTTTGAATACAGCCCACTTGCTGGTATTTGCCCAGTCATGTGTACCTCTAGATGAGGAAGAAAGTGAAATTGCATTTACAAGCAAAAAGGAATCAAGAGTGGGGCGGACAAAACATCCTGTTGAGATACAGGCTTTCAACTGTGAATATATAGTGTTTTGGTTCTTGACAATTTGATTTGTATAACTAATTGTAATCTGTTTGCCTGGATGAGAGTCTTACTAAAATGAAAAAGCAGAAAGATCAGACAGTATGCTCAGAAAGGGCTCGTCTGATGCAAAACTGTAAGAGATACGTGAGGTGAGAGCAGGCCCAGCCTCGCCTGGTGCTGAGCCCCAGCAGACCCCTTGCAGAGCACAGACAGCCTCAGCATCCGCAGACCCGGGCTGGAAGAAGGCGCTTGTAGTGGCAAGCGGCAGAGGACCGGCGCTGGGTGCTTGCCTCTTCCTGGGACCGGCCTGATCAACCCATATCAGAGTCAAAGTGGCAGTGGGCTGCTCCCGAGGTGAATCGTAGCCATGCTGTGGAATGTGCAGACTGGTGGGATTAGCCATCTTGAGTCTGTGCAGGAGTAGAGAAGGGCAAAACAGAGCTGAGTGGTGGTGTCACTTCTGAGGATGCCTACTCTCCTGGTCGTCTTACAGCTCCTGGGAAAGGTTAGTAGCGTCTGCGCCACTCTCGGCAGAGGGGGAGGGAGCCGGGCTGCTCCGCAGGCTCGTGTGCGGGTGAGTGTCCTTTTGGGCACGCGAGTTCTGCCATGGAAACTGAGGCCGACAGGAGTGAGTGACGACTTGCGCAGTTTAGATATGCATGAGCCAGTGCAGCAGACAGCTCTGGAAGAAAGCGCGTTAAAACCTGGAGTTCTGCGCTGAGCGAGAGCAAACGTGTGAAGGGGAGAGTGGATTGCAGAAATACTGAGAGGCGTCAAGCCAGCCTGCTTTCTGCTGTTCTGCATACAGCAAGCACTGCTGAATGCAGCTCTGAGTTGCTGGGAGAGAGGGAATCCTGGATGTGACTGGGGCTTGTGCTTGACTAGTCAACTGATTTGTAAGGGAGCAGAACAGTTTAAGTATGCAATTTGTGTTTTATTTATTCATTTCTGAAAGAAAGACGCAATGTGGCTTCACTCAGAGAAAGCATTTGCATGGAGTATTTGTTGCTGTATTTAGTAGTACAACTAGTCAAAGACCTTCAAAACAGCAATTGAAGCAACGCCCCCCCCAGTGAGTGCAAAAAAAAAAAAAAGAAGAGTAAAACACCTTTCTGCTGTAGATCTTCATGTTTAGGCCTGGTCCTGCAAAGGGCTAAGTAGCCTTTAAGGTACTAACCACCTTCATGTTTTGCCGGTAGGAATGAAGGACGCTTGAGCTGTTCTTGAATTAGGCCATTAGCTTGTTTTGGCTTTGGCTTCTTACTTAGTTACAGTCGTTGTGTTGCAACTGTGACTAGTACTGGCAACTAACCTACCCTCGCTCGCTCTGTCCTTCCCAGTGTCTTTGGCTGAGGCAACAGACGGAGGCAGTGCTCATTGAGTTACCGCAGCTGAGTATGAATTAACCTTTCCTGATTTCCTGGGGAGCGCAACAGGTCTGATTTTCAGATGCCCAAATAACAAAAGATTCTGTTTCTTTTGTGAGGTCCCATTTTTCTCTGTCAGCTCAAGCTGTATATCTGGGGGAGAGACTTTCTTGAGAAAGAGAATAATTCGGGCTCGAGATGGGCTGCCCTCAATTTGTAAAGCATTCATCTGAATGAAACATGTTTGTATTCCATGTAAGAAGTGAAGAAACAAGTGACAGTTTCTGTTTCCAGTATAGCTTTTATTTTTTCCTACCCACAAAGGAACAGACAGCCGTCCTTTAAAAGGAAAGCACTTTTTTATGGCACGTGTTTGCTGGACATACAATATAAATACTTATGTTGACAGACTACGCTATTTGATTGGGTTTTTTCCTATTTATTTTCTTTACCTATAAGTATTTCAGCATCTCTACTTCAAAAAAGAACCCACCACCACAACTTCCCGGAAGATAAGGGATATGAAAAATAGGAAAATCAAATGGTAGCATCATTTTTTTTTTTTTTTTTTTTTAATCAGTGTATGCCTCAGCATACAGAATATTGTTGGCACTGGCTTTTTAAAGACAACTGCTGTAATAAGAGGCCTTACTTTTTATTTTATTAAATGCTATATTTATTTTTCTTTGCATCGGCAAATCTAGAGATTTTTCTTCTAAAAAAAAATTCCTGGGAGGCAGACAGGATTCAACAGAAATAATCTCTGCCAGTGGCTGTTTTCAAGATGGACTGTAATTGCCCAGCCGAGACTGCTTCACATGCAGGGAAAGCACCTCTAGCATCTCTGTGGCTCTGTGCTTGAGACAGGCTCTGGCACTAAATTCTCGGTCACTAGATACTGAAAGATGGCAGCTGCATTTATATCCTCCCAACTCTGGTAGGAAATGTGGAAGAGGCATATTAATATATTTAAAAAAAAAAAACCAACAAAAAAACCCCCAGAAAACAGTCCTGAGAGGGGCAAGTCTTGTACATTATTTACAGGCTCACGTAGTATGTTAGGACTGACAAGAGCATTGATCTTGCAGAAAGGAGAGAGATGAATACTGTAAAATCTCTGGAACCATCTCGGGTTTTCTGACTGCTATCCTCAGATTAAGCAATTAGTTATATATATTTTTGGAAGTATTAGAAATAGGCTGTTTCTGTTGCAAAATGCATAGGTAAATAGGTTTCAAACACTTTCATTCCAAGGTTTTAAAAGATTGGTTCATTGTCTTCATTTTTAAATTTGTTAAACGGTAAAAAACCCTATCCAGAGCTTGACTGTGATTCCCATCCCTGCAATGAAGATGTGTGAAAATGACCCGATAGCTCGCTGTGGTTTTAATGTGTTTTGGGACAGAAGCATGACAGCAGTAAAGTCAGGGAAGTTTGAGAAGCACAGAAAAGTTTATTTATTTAAGAAAAAAGAAAAAAAGGAAAAAAATAACCATACCTATGTGAAATTCCATACAGCTCCTGCATGTGCTCCTGGGAGCCTGCACGGGGGTGGATCTTACAGCGCTCTTGGGGTTTGATCACAAACTCGGGCCGGGGTTGCATTCCCACTTCTTGTGTCCAGCGCTTTTGTAAATACGTGTGTGTTTATTCTCCATCTTTGGCTACTGGTTGGCCGACTCGCGCTACACACAAATGAACTCAAGTATTTTTTTTTAGCTGTTTGTGCTGAGTTTCTCTGAGGCCAATGGCTGCACCTTGGCAGGTCTTTCGGTCAGTCTCCCCCCCATGTCCTGCCACTGAAAACGAAGCACATTCCGGTCACCACAAGAAGGGAAGTAAGTACTTGTCTCCTGTCCCCTAGTTGTAGGAAATGTCACCATAGCCTATTGTCTGTATGGCACTTATTTCCAGTATATAGTCGTTGGTGTGGCTACTGAATATTCCTCACACTGAGCGTGTAAATACATGTATTTCTTAGTCCAGTCGTGAGCAAGTCCAGTGAACAGTCAGAGAGCGCTCTGTAACACCTACCGTTAAAGACAGGAGCCAGTGTTCCTTTGCTTGACATCCAGGGCATGCACACTAATGCCAGCTTCGCCTTGCTAAACGTGATCAAGTTAGTGGTTAGATAGAGGTCCACACACCTTCCCGGTGGGCTCTTGTTCATTCATGTGCAGACATGCAGCAACTTAGTGATGGGTGATGGGGCAAGCTGATGAAGACCCATAAATACAAGTGTTCAACTTTTCTCTTTTTTTTTTTTTTTTTTTTTTTGTTTTTTCCCCTCCTCTCCCCTGACCAGGTAAATATCTTCAATTTTAGCCCCCGGTTTTCAGGAAGCAGGCAAAAGAAAACCTTTGTGTTTCAACAGAAACCATCCGAAGTTTCTTTGAGTGTGATTTGCAATTCAGGGGTCTTTAAAACTTCTCATTGCTTGTGTCTGTCCTTGAGCTGACGGGGTAATTTCTTTTTTCTGGCTGAAGCTTGCAGAATCTTGCTTATACATCCTCTCTTTGGATGCGGTTTAGAGCTGATTGCCGTAATCCTAGGCGTGCATCATGCATATAAACCATCACTGGCCTGAGCCTACTAATGGTTGCGTGCACCTTTGGTGACAAGAGCCATCTCAAAAGAAAAAATGGTATTACAGGAAAGAGAAGGAGGGATGCTTACATGCTCTTCATGGGTGCCCTTTGGGTGCCCTTTGGACTGCCATGTGGGTATGAGCCTGCAAACTTTGTTCTTGCTGCCTAGCACTTCTCCCAAGCAAGCACTTGCGTTCTGCTAGAATCTGACCCTGACTGAGGAAACTGGGGGCAATATCATTAAAGTTGATAATACGGAAAATTGCTAATTGTTTTAATAACCTGTGAGCACAGTGGCTTTGCACTGGACAGTTTCCCAGCAGACTGCACATCAGCTTCAGCATCTGTGTGTCAGGTGCCTCCTGCTCTAATTGAGTGGCACCATGTTCACAGCTGCTTGGGGATCACGCTCAGCTTCTGCGAGGCTTGCTAGTAACATTTGCCTTGCCCAGCTTACGTACAAAGCCAAAAGGACTGCGGTTGGGCACAATGGCTTGAGTTGGCAGTCATGATGCAAGTCAGAAGAGCCGCTGGGCATGTGCGCACACACCTTTGAATCACAACTCTCTGATGTTATGGGTTTACGCATGCCAGCCACTGTAACGGGGTCCGACCCTAGGATCCCGCTGATTAATGTAAGGTCCGAGTGAAGGTTTCCAATTCCTCTGTTATTAGTTCTCAGGTGACAGCTTGAGCTGGGTGCCTCCAGAGGGGGACACATACCCAATTCATGCCTCTCAATTATACCTGTACCACGCATCACCTGATCCCCAAGTCCAACCCCGAGTCGAATCACTTAATTCTGGTCTGTAGTCTCTTGATTTCTTACTGGTTTTCACTGTCACTGGGCTGGCCACCTTCTGAAGTTACTTCATGCTCTTGGAATTGTCTCCTTGGTCCTTATCTTCTTCATTCCACTTGTATCTTGTGGGAAAGGACCTGGGGGTGTTGGTCGACAGCCGGCTGAACATGAGCCGGCAGTGTGCCCAGGTGGCCAAGAAGGCCAAGAGCATCCTGGCCTGTATCAGAAAGAGTGTGGCCAGCAGGAGTAGGGAAGTGATCATGCCCCTGTCCTCGGCACTGGTGAGGCCGCACCTCAAACACTGTGTTCAGTTTTGGGCCCCTCACTACAAGAAGGACATTGAGGTGCTGGAGCGTGTCCAGAGAAGGGCAACGAGGCTGGTGAGGGGTCTGGAGAACAAGTCTGATGAGGAGCGGCTGAGGGAACTGGGGTTGTTTAGCCTGGAGAAAAGGAGGCTGAGGGGAGACCTCATCGCTCTCTACAACTCCCTGAAAGGAGGTTGTAGTGAGGTGGGTGTGGGTCTCTTCTCCCAAGTAACAAGCGATAGGACAAGAGGAAATGGCCTCAAGTTGCGCCAGGGGAGGTTTAGATTGGACATGAGGAAAAATTTCTTTACTGAAAGAGTGGTTAAACATTGGAGCAGGCTGCCCAGGGAAGTAGTGGAGTCCCCATCCCTGGAGGTATTTAAAAGACGTGTAGATGTGGTGCTTAGGGACATGGTTTAGGGGTGGACTTGGCAGTGCTAGGTTAACGGTTGGACTTGATAATCTTAAAGGTCTTTTCCAACCTAAACGATTCTATGATTCTATCTGCCGGATTCAGCTAGTTCTGCATTAGCAGCATTAGTTTTATCAAAAAGTTTACTCTCGGTCAACTCTTGCGGCCTAAGGCTTCAACTACTTTAGCTACTAGTGCTAAGCTGCTAATGCTAAATGAGACTATTCAGAGAGAAGAATACAGTTAATCAAATTTCTTCTATAACACTGAGGGAGGAAGCGTATGAACTGAGAACATGAATATTGTTTGTGTGTCACCTCCTCTCTGTCCTCCACTCCTTTCAGGGGCTTGAAACAGAGAAGAGTTCTCCTAAAGAGAGAAATTAAGCAGCGTGTTACCTCTCACAGGTCTTGCTCTTTCCAATCTCTATGCTTGACTGATTTTGTCCCTCTTTCTGTGCCCTCTGTTCTTCCTGTGCTCGGTGGCTGCTAACCCAGACTGTGTAACTGGCTCCGATAAAGTGCTTGAGATCCTCGTTTCTCTGCCGTTTGAACTGCCTGTTTACAGCAGCCTTTTACAGTAAGCTTGGTCTGGAGAGGGAGTTGTCACCTCCATTTTGTGCATAACCTCCAAGAGCCCAGGGCCTGTCATCTGAAGTCCGTGCTTGCATTGAGGGCTCCCAGATGCCTCAGGCTGGTGTGACACTATTGCAAACATAAGGGAATAGTGGCAGGTTGTTGTTTTTAAAGTCAGGTCCTCTTGCTGCCGCATGTTGTGTGTGTCATTTGTGCAGCCCAGCCATAGACTTAGGGATCAGGTGCAGGCGCTGCTGCTACTCCCACTGATGTCAGTGAGAATTTGGTTGTTGGCTTCAATGACAGCAGAACTGGTTGTTCAATAAGTGGGTGCTGATAGTGCCCTGGGTACCAGGGGCCGGAGGTGTCCCTCGGCTGAGTGGGTGAAAGGGAGCTGCCCGTTGTTCTTGTTCTCCATCATGCAAAGCTATCCAGGTCAGAAGTGGGTCAGCGTAGCAAACATGAAGCATGCAAGTCTCATACATCCACGTCTGCTGAGATTTTTAACCTTTGAGCTTAAGGTGCACAAAGGCAATTGCTTTTTGTCACACTGTTCATATTAGTGTTAAGCAATGCTGCTAAATCAGTCTGTAGCACAGCAACAGGGGAAGAAAAGCCTCTCAGCTCTTCAGGTGTGACTCTCATAAGCTGCCGGTATCAAAGGGCTGCACGCACACTGTAGCCTCCAGTGAAGAGAACATCTCCCTCTTGGGCAGAGCCCAAATTCAGTGGGGGGAATAACTGGGAGTTATTCTGGTGCACTGGTGCTGCGTCTGCACTGCAGATGCTGTGCGTACAGACATACGGTTCGGGAAGATCTGCAAAAGAATTCTGCAACTCTTGACTGGATCAGGATGTAACCAATGCTGAACTCCAGTTTAGTCCGAAGCAACCAGTTTACACCTATGCTGGTGTCTGCTAGATTTTTTTTTTTTTTTCTTCAGGGTATCCAGACAACAGTAAACAGAGGAGGAGCCTACATTTTCATTGTTTATCAGAAATGTATCTCATTTTGCTGTACATTCCTTTTTTAGGACGTGTTATCTGTTTAAAAAAAGAAAAAAAGAAAAAATAGAAAAAAGAAAAAGATAAAAACAAAAAACAAATGTGTAGTGAAAAATCTTCTGTAACTTTGGATTAAGAGGTAACTGATCTTTTTAAAAAGATTACTAAGTTATTTACTTTGTAAATGTGCTGATGGCATGGATCCATCTTACTGACCTCAGCATCCTTTTTTTTAAGATTTTGGGTTTTGTTTCCAATATTAAGTTATTTTAAATTGTGGTTGAAGCAATAGAAAATTGAAATATGGATTGTGCATGACTGTGTCTTGAGTGTAAAAATATTGCAGTTTGAAACTTGGACCTAAAGTATTGCAAATAAAAGTTATAAATACCAATGGATTGTGTGACTGCAGTTTTTCCTATAGGATTTGCTGGTGCTGTTTGACAAAATAGTGTCAGGGCTGGCTGAAGATACACCAGCCTCTATCATCTGCAGAGGCAGAAAGACTTCATCTGTATGGCTGCGTGTGCCATTAGCGTATGTCATGAAACAGGACTTAACCTGCCACGAGCCCATTTTACCCTCTGCCACTATCTTGTGTCCGTGAAAGCAGACAGGCGCCCTTCCTACTGCTCCCCAGTTTGCAAAAATCCACAGTGCTGTGATTTTTTTCAGTGATGTGTTGTGTCTCCATTGTTCTGTATTTATAAAAAAACATCACCCCCTCCTGATGAATACGGGGAGTTACACAGACGGTGATTCGCCATGCTTCCTGCCCAGAGATCTTTAAAACTGCTTCTTGAACACGAGTCACTTCAGCTGTTGTACTGCTGCTCACACAAAGCTGTGATAAAATCACCTGGCCACCTGCTCAAAACATAAGTGATGCCGGAGTTAGGGGTATGTGGGCAACCTGGACTCCACTGTATGTACTGAGAGCCCACCATTGCCTGCTGTGCTGTCTCCATAGCCATGGTCCTATCTAGTAATGCTCCATCTCTGAGGGTTTCACTTGTGTGTGCTAACAGTGGAGGAAGGGGGGGGAGTGGGGGCTCCAGCTCCCTGTGGAGGTGAATGTATGCCCCCCCCACTCTGTCGTATCGCAGCCTGGCCTCTGTGCCAGGTCCTGTCTCCGATTCACACATGGTTCAGTGTCCCAGTGTGAGTCCAGCTACTCGCTACCACCAGTCCTGAGCTCTGCTGAGGCTGCCCTACCTCCCGGCCCCCCGCAACTGCCCCCTCCAGCCCAGCCCCAGCGGCTCTCACTGGTGCAGGGTCCGGCACAGGCTGCCCTCCCTGCTCAGCTGCGCTCCCTCGCCTCCAGCACCTCTGGCTCCCACTCAGCTGTTCCTCCTGCGCTGCTGGGAGGATGCGGGTAACCTGAGCAGAGGTGGGAAAGGCGGGACAGCTGCGTTCGCTAAATGCGGGGGGCTCACCAGTCCCACCTGAGGGGAAATCCTGCCAAGGGGGCATGGGCCACGTGCCAGCCAAGGGCTGCACCTTGGCCACAGAAGAGACACATAAAACAGACGTGTGCACACGCATGTGCAGATGGGAAGGCTCCTTATGTAACTGTAGAACCCCCAGTCTCCCTAGCTAGCTTCATGTCTGCTACTCACGTATATATGTACGTCTGCTTCCCCCTCAGGCCGTTATGTAACTAGCAATTTCTATATGTGTATTTTTAAATGTGTGTGTGTACAGACACACACGCAGACAGCCCCTTAGCTATGTAACAGTAGCTCTCTATAGTACATATACATATGTACACAGAGAGCAAAACAAATAAACTCTCTAGTTACCTATATATACTATAGTATACAATGTACGTATTTTATAACTGCATAAAAATACGTATACGCACATACACCCATATATTAAAAAATACATTTATTTTAAATGGCAAGAGCGTGATAATTACGTACTGGTAGCTATACCGTGCATGTGTATGCAATAGGTCTTACACTACTCTAAAGCTAATACTAATAAAAGTAGACCGTGAGAGAAAGCATGTCACATGGTTATAAAAGGGTCTCACAGAGAGACCCTTATGTAACTAACACGCTAGCCCTTTACCTATACAACATATATACATATATTACATATGTCTATGTATTTACAGAGAAAGCGCCTTATGTGACTATATAGCTCACTCTAGCCCTATACATCTATATATGACATACACATACAGTGAGACCTTTATATAACTGAACAAAAGTCTCACGGTCTACCTAGCTATAGTATAACATATATATAATTTTATAAATAGACATACACACACACACACACACACACACACGAGACCCCCCTATACTCCCTCCCTAGTGATCTATTTATATATGCATTTTATACATATACAAATACAGTGATACCCTTAGAACTATATAACACTCTCTTGCTATGTGTATGATATAGTATATACCATAATTTTATAAGTATGTATAATATAGCTATGTATTTCTATATGCGTATATACACATATGTATAGCTATACATATATGTATAGCTATACATAGATCTATTAATATATGCACCTACCTACATATTAATAAAATATACGATATAGTATATAGACAGTGTTACATAGTTATGTGCTCTGTGTATACATAGTATATTTTTATATATAGAATATATACAGAGACTCATGTAATTCTCTGCATTGACATATTTTATGTATTATACGTATATTTATATACACAGAGGCACTTATATAGCTACATAACACACTACATGTTATACATATATAAAAGCAGTTATGTATATAATATATAAAGATTGCTAAAGAAAGCGAGGGAGTGTTATATGGGGGTATGCAAATGTATAAAATATATATATATACACACACACACAAAATATACTGTATATTTATAGATAGCAAGTGTGTTACAGTGCTGTAGACATACATGTACTCTATACTGTATATAGCTGGGGGGGGGGGGGGGGGGTGTGTGCAAGCACACATGCACGAGCACACACACACACTCAACGTAAGCTGGTAGCCAGAGTGTGCTATAGTTATAGAAAGGTCTCCACCTATATATGTGTGTACATGTTATATGGGGGGGTTGTGGGTGTGGGGTGGGTGGGTATATATGAGAGAGAGAGAGAGAGAGAGAGAGAGAGAGAGAGAGAGAGAGAGACCCTGCTATAACCACGGGACACTGCATCTCTCACTAGCCATATACATTCTAGTATGTATATGAATATACATGCCCACTAAAGACAGAGACATAACTAGCTATATATAACACACTCTCTCCCTGGCTATATATATTACTGATTACATAGTTTATATATTTTACGTGTGTGTGTGTGTGTGTGTGTGTGTGTACGCGCGCACACACCTGCGTGCACCCGTGCACATGCACAACCCCCCATATAACTCTCTCAAGCCATAGCCCCTTATGTAACGCTCCCTTCTTAGCCATCTACATATTATATAGTATATATTTTTATATACACAGAGGCCCTTCTATAAACGTTGCACACTATATATATATATATTACATAGTGTATAGTATAATGTATAGTTCTATAAATAATATACTATTTTTTGTGTGTGTGTGTGTGTGTATGGGGGTGTGTGTGTGTGTGCGCACACACATGCATGCACACACAGAGCCCTTCATATAACTCTCTCTAGCCATATATATAAAAACCAAAATATATATTAAAAATAAAAATATTTTAATATATAAAAATATTTCTATATACACACACACATATACACAGCCCCTATATACATAGGGGAGGGGGAGAAAGAGACACCCTTCTATAACTATGTAACTGTCTCCATTTTATACATAAATAGGTTTAGATATGTATATGAAAATATTTTAATATATAGAGATATATATACACAGATAGACAGCCCCTCATACAAATACGTAACTCTCTACTATGTGTATATATATACAAAGACCCTTATAAAACAATCTCTATCCAACCATATATTTTTAATATGTCTCTATATATGTAGATATAGCTCTGTATGTACGTTATATATATTTTTATATATATAGGAAAGAGCGTGTGAGCAACTTACATAACTGCATTACACTTTCTCATTAGCCATGCATTTTTTATATATATATATATATATATATGTATATACAAAGACATATAAAAGAGAGAGAGAGAGAGAGAGAGACCCTTATATAAAGAGACCCTTATATAACTGTATAACATACACTCTAGCTATATTGTTGCCCTGACAATATCCACCCGAGGGTGTTAAGAGAGCCGTCGCTCTCCATAATCTTCGAGTGGTCGTGGAGATCGGGGGACATCCCAGAAGACTGGAAGAAGGCTAATGTCACCCCCCATCTACAAGAAGGGCTCAGAGAAGGATCCAGGAAATGATAGGCCCATCAGACTTACTTCAGTCCCTGGGAAAGTTACGGAACGAATCCTCCTGGGGACTATCACAAGTCAAATGGAGCAGGTGACTGGGAAAAGCCAGCACAGATTCACCAAGGGCAAATTGTGCTTGACAAACCTGATCACCTTCTACGACGAAGTAACCTGCTCGGTTGATGTGGGGCGAGTGGTGGACATTGTCTACCTGGATTTCTCCAAGGCTTTTGATACGGTTTCCCACAGCCTCCTCCTAGAGAAACTGATGTTACGGTCTAGACAAGTGGGCCGTGCGGTGGGTGGGGAACTGGCTGGCAGGCCGCACCCAGAGGGTGGTGGTAAATAGTCCCTTTTCAAACTGGCAATCTGTCACAAGTGGGGCCCCCCAGGGATCGATATTGGGTCCAACGCTGTTTAGTATCTTCGTAAGTGAGCTGGATGATGGGATCAAGTGTACACGGATGAAGTTTGCTGATGATGCCAAACTGAATGGGGAAGTAGACACTTAAGGGAGAGCCACCCTGCAGGAAGACCTGGATAGGATGGAAGAGTGGGCCAACTAGAACCTTATGAAGTTCAACAAGGACAAGTGTAAGGCCTTGCACCTGGGAAAACATAATGCAGGAGTGCAGCACAGGCTGGGATCTACCCGGCTGGGGAGCAGCTCTGTGGAAAGGGACCTGGGGGTCCTGGTGGACAAGCAGCTCAATATGAATGAACAGTGTGCTACTGCGGCAAAGAAAGCCAACAGGGTGCTGGGTTGCATCAACAAGGGCATCACCAGCAGAGAGAAGTCATTATCCCGCTCTACTCAGCGCTTGTCAGGCCACACCTGGAATACTGTATTCAGTTTTGGTCCCCGCTATGCAAAAAAAGATGTGGACAGGCTGGAGAGGGTCCAGAGAAGGGCCACGAAGATGATCAAAGGACTGGGAAGCCGGCCATATGAGGAAAGGCTGAGAGAACTGGGTTTGCTCAGCCTTGAGAAAAGGCTTAGGGGAGACCTCATCACCATATTCAACTATTTACAGGGTGACTACGAAGAAGATGGAGACTCCCTTTTTACAAGGAGTCACATGGAAAAGACGGGGGGTAATGGGTACAAGTTACTCCTGGGGAGATTCCGAGTGGACACAAGAGGAAAATTTTTCACAGTGAGAACAATCAGCCATTGGAATAATCTCCCCGGGGAAGTGGTGGATTCCCCAACGTTGGACACTTTTAAGATCTGGCTGGACAGGGTGCTGGGCCATCTTGTCTAGACCGTGCTTTTGCTAAAAAAGGTTGGACCAGATGATCCTTGAGGCCCCTTCCAACCTGGTATTCTGCGAGTCTATGTATTATAGAATACATACATGTATATGTGTATACACACACACACAAAGACCCTTAAATAATGTTCCCTCTCTCTAGCCATCTATATTATATACTGCCTATTTTTATGTATTTTACATACACAGAGACCCTTCTATAAATATAACACACTCTATCTATACTATACATGTAGACGTTGTCACAGGAGAAGAGTCAGAGACCACCCCAACGGGGGGGGTGGTGAGGTGTGTGTCTGTAGATGTGTTACATACACACGTATATAAAATACACGGCGGGGGCTGGAGAGAAGAGAGTCTCACCGTTACAGAGCGGGCTCCCCTCTCCCCCGAGCCCCGCTGTAACGGCACAGCCCTCTCCCGCCGCCTTCCTGCCACTCACCCCCTCACAGCCGCCGCGCCGGCCGCCGCCCCTTCCCGCCGCGCCGGGCCACACGGGGAAGATGGCGGCCGCCCCACCTCCTGCGAGGGCCGGCGGCGGCGCCGGGAGCGGGCCGCGCGCGCCCCCCAGCGGCGGCGGCCTGGCGCAGCCCCGGCCCCGCCGCCCCGCGCCTCCCGCAGCTCGGGGGCGGCAGCCGGAGCGGGCTGGAGGCCCTCAACGTAACGAGCCTGAAATGAGGAAACGCCTGCATTTACAGCGCGGCGGCGGAGCGGATTGACAGGCAGGCAGTCACACGTGGCCAGAAGGCCCAGCCGCGCGGCGCAGAATTAGCTCCGCAGCCGCCTGTCCTTTGCACGAGGCTTTGGTTCGGTGTGTTCCCTACGAGGCCTCGCACGGCCGGCTGCAAGCTCTGCACCAGCCGGGGCGAGGAGGCATTGCCTACCCACCGTGCGTGAGCACATGGGCACCGACCTCCGCGCAGCACCTGACACCTACCGTCACAGGGTTCCCCCCGAAAGGAGAAGGGATCTGGCCCTGCTTGCCTGCAGAGGTCACGCTCCTGTGGGAGCAGCTCACACCAGCTGAAGACCCAACTCAGCTGCTGGACCTTTTTTCCCAGCACAGCGTTTCCCACGTCCAAGCCATCGCGAGCGTGGTGGTCCTGGGACGGGCAGGAGGAGAAATGCAAAGGTACGTGCTGTGTGGCTCCTAGCACAGCACCTGCCAGGCCACGCCAGGCTTAATGCTGACTCCATCGGAGCAGGAAAGACCTTCAGCCTTCATAACGCATAGCCGGTACGAGCAGTACTGACCTAGCAGTCAGTCGGTTGTTTTCCTCAGAAGTTGCAGGAGATGATAACACAACTCTCACAAATGCTGGCTGGAAGCTACGGCTCTGGCTGCTCACCATTAACATCTGGGACCATCGTCTGCGCCCCAACCAGCAGGTGATGATGCTGCAGGAGTCAGGCTGTCTATCTACCCTGCAGCCATCCTAGAGTGAGAATTTGAAACAGTGAGGATTTAGTTGAGACAAACAGCAAAAACATGGGTGGAGTGGAGCTCTTCTAGCCCCGACAGCACTGCTGTGCGCTGTGCTGAGGAAGGTCAGTCCATTATTCCCCACAGAGGTGACTGGTCTGGTGTGCCAAAGGAGATGAGTAAGTGTCAGCCTAAGCCTAACGGGGGCGGGGGGAGAGTCACAGGTACTCACAGAGCTCATCCTGGTGGAAGGAGGAGGGAAAGGGAATGGGAACACAGCAGTGAGGACAAAAACTGGGCTTCACTAAAATAAATAGCATTTTAAGTAAACAATATAAATAGCACTCTGCCTGAGGCCGAGGGCTGGAGAGCGGGTCTGAATTACACTGTAAAACCTAAAACAGGACTCCTGAGACACTGCTGTTGTGCAGCCAGGGACAGGACGAGTCCCCAGACCTGGGGCTTGGTCTTCCTCAGGGTGAGGGACAGCAAGGAAGGCTACAGGACGAAGGGGACCGTGATGAGCTGGGAACTCATCGGGGGAAAGTAGGGAGCAGTTGTGAAGTAAAAGGCAGGAGGGAGAACTGTTCAGTGAACAGGTGAGATGATACATTTGTCTTCTCGAGCAAGCTGAAAAATGTCATTTGGGGTCATCCCAGAACGATTTCTTTTATCTGAAACCAACTGTTTCATTTCAGAAATTACTGAACACGTTTATTTTTTTGTTAACCTTTTATTTAGGTCACTTCATATTGAAAAGTAAAGAAAGGTTGAAATGAAACATTTTCCAGCTATTTCCCTCTGTTTTAATTTTTGGGGGACAAAACTCTCTGCTGAAGGTGGCCCAAGTGCGTACATGAATGCAGTCCCCCACAAAAAAAAAACCCTTCGTTTTCCTAAAAGTTGTCAAGAATTGTTAAAATTACTGCCCAGCTCTGGTAACATTTGATCTTAAATTCCTGTGTCTGTCTGAAAAGGCAATCCTCTTATCTCAAACATCTCACGTCTACCTCCCCTGCAAGCCAAAAACCCACAGAGCTGGCTTTGCTTTCAGTGCATGGCAAGATGTACAACAGGAGAAAGAGCCTGCAGATCAGTGGGCACTGTCCCCTGCCCAGCCTGGGCTCTCTTGCAGGGAGCAGGCAGCAGTGGAAGCGCCTTTCAACCTGCTCTTGCCTTGGCTTCACCTTGGGATGGGATTGCTCCCATCTCCCATGTGCCTGGGTGGGAGGAGAAGCCAGAAGCCTCCGTAAATCAGCACAGCCAGTCGTGCTCCCAGGTGGGATCAGCTCCTGCTGATGGGCAAATCCTGCCTGCTCCGACTACTTCCAAAAATTAATAAATGCAGAGGTACAAACATTCTGCTTGGTCTCAGCATGCTTGAACCTCCCACAGCTACCAGCACTGGACTGCGATACCCTCGGGGCAATGCTGAGAGAGCAACAGAGCTCCATTTCCAGCCTGGCCAGCACTGGTGTTCAAGGGCCCCCTGTCCCCATACCACAGGGACAAACTGTGGGAATGTCTTGAGCTGACATAAGTATCAAGGCCTAAAAATCATCACCTTTATACGCTCCACCCTGACTTCCCTCTTTGTCAGGCTGTACATGACAAAGATTTGCTGGTCAAGCTCCCTCTGCCCCGCTGACGCTGGGGACGACCCTTACACAGATGCTGAGGTGGGGTGGCGGTGCTGGGAGCTGGAGGCCAGGGCTGCGCGGCTCAAAGGAAACAGCCAAGGGACCCCCGCTCCAGCTAGGAGGCGAGGTGGCTTTGTGCCCTTGATGAGCTCAGGCAAGCTCTCGGATCAGGCAAATACTGGGGCAGGGAGGCATAAGCCTCCGGTCTCCTGCCGGCTGCCTCAGTTCGCAGAAGGGAAAGCAGCCTGGCCGTGCTGGGTGCTATCTCTGAGAGGAACCTTCTTCAGGCTAAATGCTGACCCAAATCAATCAGCTGGCCAAGCCGACCCCTCCTTACTGCACCCATCTCATACAGAACAGCCCCTGGAGAAAAGTCTGTCTGAAAAGGGGGTGATACGACATGACCTGTTCTGCTTTGCTTCAGCGTGCTCTCCTGCATGCCTTGCTGCCCTACGAGTTGCAGTGCGGGGCTTTAACCATGCTGGAATGCCAGCATGGTGCTCTCCACCCGTATGGTGAAGGTGTGCCAACGGGCTGCAGTCACCCCTCATGCCACACTGGTGGCAAGCTACCAGAAGCAACTACCATGGTATAGAATAGTGTGTGAGGAAAAGCGAGGCAAACAGGTCTTAGTGCAGGGCTAGGACAGCCCAGACTGAGTTGCAGTTCGCCGTGTAGCTTGCCCGAGCTCTGGTCTGTATGAAAAAGTTCATGCTTTTTTTTAAAAAATTGCAGTTTACAAACATATCTGAGAGTAAGCAACTCTGAAGCTATGAGTTTACAGAGAAGAATTACACTTGCCTGTGGGGCTGTCAAGTGCATGTACTTCATATCTGACAAATGCTCTGTGTGCAAAATGGCTTGAGCCCAAGCTGTTTTTAAAAAGAGCTGGATTTATGTACTTGGTCCATGCAACTAAGCTGATGGCAGTATAATATCATTCATGGCCTTACATTCCTTCTCCAACATGCCAGAGAAAGCATTTTCCTACCACAGCAACGATCCTTTTGGAGCCCTGAGGAGACATCAAAACCTTTTGTGAAAACATGAACGCTACTGAGGGCCATTTTGTAAATTATAAAAATTGCACAAAATGGCTGAAGAGGTTATGAGGTACACAGAAATCCAAACTTCCTGGCTGTACAAAAGACAGATTAGTCATCCTTTAGCTTCACTTTCAAGACCAGAATTTGCAACCATGTAAAATCCATTTCGAAGAGGTCTAACACAGTGAGCCTCTTACACTGCCAAAATCACTGCACAGCTTGACAACACAGAAATCATAGAATCATTAAGGTTGGAAAAGATCATCGAGTCCAACCGTCAACCCCACACCACCATGCCCACTAAACCATGTCCCTAAGCACCTCATCTACACGTCTTTTAAATACCTCCAGGGATGGGGACTCCACCACTTCCCTGGGCAGCCTGTTCCAATGTTTAACCACTCTTTAAGTAAAGAAATTTTTCCTCATGTACAATCTAAACCTCCCCTGGTGCAACTTGAGGCCATTTCCTCTTGTCCTATTGCTTGTTACTTGGGAGAAGAGACCGACCCCACCTCGCTACAACCTCCTTTCAGGGAGTTGTAGAGAGCGATGAGGTCTCCCCTCAGCCTCCTTTTCTCCAGGCTAAACAACCCCAGTTCCCTCAGCCGCTCCTCATCAGACTTGTTCTCCAGACCCCTCACCAGCCTCGTTGCCCTTCTCTGGACACGCTCCAGCACCTCAACGTCCTTCTTGTCGTGAGGGGCCCAAAACTGAACACAGTGTTTGAGGTGCGGCCTCACCAGGGCCGAGTACAGGGGCACGATCACTTCCCTACTCCTGCTGGCCACACTATTTCTGACACGAGCCAGGATGCCATTGGCCTTCTTGGCCGCCTGGGCACACTGCCGGCTCATGTTCAGCCGGCTGTCGACCAACACCCCCAGGTCCTTTTCCGCCGAGCAGCTTTCCAGCCACTCTTCCCCAAGCCTGTAGCGCTGCATGGGGTTGTTGTGGCCGAAGTGCAGGACCCGGCACTTGGCCTTGTTGAATCTCATACAGTTGGCCTGGGCCCATCCATCCAGCCTGTCCAGGTCCCTCTGCAGAGCCTTCCTACCCTCGAGCAGATCAACACTCCCGCCCAACTTGGTGTCGTCTGCAAACTGACTGAGGGTGCACTCGATCCCCTCATCCAGATCATTGATAAAGATACTGAACAAGACCGGCCCCAAAACTGAGCCCTGGGGAACACCGCTCGTGACCGGCCGCCAACTGCATTTAACTCCATTCACCACAACTCTCTGGGCCCGGCCATCCAGCCAGTTTTTTTACCCAAAGAGTACACCCATCCAAGCCGTGAGCCACCAGCTTCTCTAGGAGAATGCTGTGGGAGACAGTGTCAAAGGCCTTACTGAAGTCCAGGTAGACCACATCCCCAGCCTTTCCCTCATCCACTAGGCGGGTCACCTGGTCATAGAAGGAGATTGGGTTGGTCAAGCAGGACCTGCCTCTCATGAACCCGTGCTGGCTGGGCCTGATGCCCTGGTTGTCCCGCACATGCCCTGTGAGCGCCCTCAAGACGAACCGCTCCATAACCTTCCCCGGCACCGAGGCCAGGCTGACAGGCCTGTAGGTCCCCGGATCGTCCTTCCGGCCCTTTTTGTAGATGGGCGTCACATTGGCAAGCCTCCAGTCATCCGGGACCTCCCCCGTTAACCAGGACTGCTGATAAATGATGGACAGTGGCTTGGTGAGCTCCTCCACCAGCTCCCTCAGCACTCTCGGGTGGATCCCATCCGGCCCCATAGACTTGTGAGCATCCAGGTGGCGTAGCAGGTTGCTGACTGCTTCCTCTTGGATTATGGGGGGTTCATCCTGCTCGCCGTCCCTGTCTTCCAGCTCGGGGGGCCGAGTACCCTGAGGGTAACTGGTCTAGCCTGTTAAAGACTGAGGCGAAGAAGGCATTAAGTACCTCAGCCTTTTCCTCATCCTCGGTGACAATGTTCCCCCCACCCCGCATCCAATAAAGGATGGAGATTCTCCTTGGCTCTCTTCTTGTCATTAATATATTTGTAAAAACATTTTTTGTTGTCTCTAATGACAGCGGCCAGATTGCGTTCTAGCTGGGCTTTTGCCTTTCTCATTTCCTCTCTGCATGACCTAACGAGATCCCTGTACTCTTCTGGAGTTGCCTGCCCCTCCTTCCACAAGTGGTAAACTCTCCTTTTTTTCCCTGAGTCCCAGCAATGGCTCCCCGTTCAGCCGGCCGGTCGTCTTCCCCGCCCGTTCTTCTTACAGTGTACAGGGACAGCCTGCTCCTGCGCCTTTAAGACTTCCTTCTTGAAGATCATCCAGCCTTCCTGGACCCCTTTGCCCTTCAGGACTGTCTCCCAAGGGACTCTCTCAACCAGCGTCCTGAACAGGCCAAAGTCTGACCTCCGGAAGTCCATGGTTGCGGTTTTGCTGGCCCCCCTCCTTACTTCACCAAGAATCGAGAATTCTATCATTTCATGGTCGCTAAGCCCAAGACGGCCTCCGACCACCACATCTCCCACCAGTCCTTCTCTGTTTGTAAACAGCAGGTCGAGCGAGGCACCTCCCCTGGTAGGCTCACTTACCAGCTGTGTCAGGAAGTTGTCTTCCACACGCTCCAGGAACCTCCTAGACTGCTTCCTCTCTGCTGTGTTGTATTTCCAGCAGACGTCTGGGAAGTTGAAGTCCCCCACGAGAACAAGGGCTAGCGATTGAGAGACTTCTGCCAGCTGCTTGCAGAATGCTTCATCCGCCTCTTCATCCTGGTTGGGTGGTCTATAACAGACTCCCAGCAGGATATCTGCCTTGGCCTTCCCTCTCATCCTTACCCATAAACACTCGACCGTATCATCATCACAATCGTTGAGCTCTAGACAATCAAAACACTCCCAAACATACAGGGCCACCCCACCACCTCTCCTTCCTCGCCTGTCCCTTCTGAAGAGTCTATAGCCATCCATTGCAGCACTCCAATCATGAGAGTCACCCCACCATGTTTCTGTGATGGCGACTAAGTCATATCTCTCCCGCTGCACAATGGCTTCCAGCTCCTCCTGCTTGCCGCCCATGCTGCATGCATTGGTGTAGATGCACTTGAGCTGGGCTATCGATTTCGTCCCCAGCATCGGCATGCCACCCCTAGGCTCATCACTAGTGAGCCTGGTTTTATCCTCTTCCCCCTTCAAACCTAGTTTAAAGCCCTCTCGATGAGCCCCACCAATTCATGAGCGAGAATCCTTTTCCCCCCTGTGAGATAGCTGGACTCCATCTGTCGCCAGCAGGCCCGGTGCCGTGTAAACCTCCCCGTGATCAAAAAAAGCCAAAATTCCTCCGATGGCACCAGCCCCTGAGCCACGTGTTGATCAGGTGTGTTTTCCTGCTCCTTTCAGTATCCTTCCCTGCCACTGTAGGGATTGAGGAAAACACTACCTGTGCTCCTGATCCTTCAACCAGTTGCCCCAGTGCCCTGAAGTCCCTTTTGATCGCTTCTGGACTTCTCTCTGCAACCTCATCACTGCCAGCCTGTATAACCAGCAGCGGGTAGTAGTCAGAAGGCCGTACCAGACCAGGGAGTTTCCTAGTAATATCTCTGACCCGGCCCCCAGGAAGGCAGCAGACTTCCCTGTGGGATGGGTCCAGTCGGCATATTGGGCCCTCTGTTCCCCTCAGAAGGGAATTGCCTATGACAATTACCCTCCTTTTTTTCTTAGCAGCGGCAGTCATAATGCGTGGGGCTGACTGCCTCACCCTAGGCGACCCCCTGGATGGACCTTCGTCTAGCAGCCATCTAAATGTCTGCTATGAGGAAACCCTGCCGTCGGGCTATATGCAAAAGTTAAAAGAAAGTTTGTACTGGAACCCTGCTTTGAAGGAAATATGAAATGATACCTGTCCTCCATTATACCCAAGTTAAATGTCATCAAAGACGTCAGCTCTGTCAGCAATAAACCAATGCAAAATTTCGAGAGTGAAACCTGATACCTGCCAGGGCACAGCATCTTTGTTTTACAAACCCATCCTTGCCATGAGCTAATTTTGTCCACTTTCAGTCTGGTGCTACCCATCACATCTAATGAACCAAAAGGAGTGTTATTCCATTTTTAGCCTCATGTGGATTAAACAAAGCCTCCTTAGCAAGGAAGCTCCCATTACTGAATTTGTTCTCTGAGCAAAACCACAGCTGAGTTGCGAGGTGCCCTTCTCTTGGCCAGAGATATCAACTTGTGAGTCATCAGCTTGAGGTGGAGAATAGAAAAATAAGAAAGTCAATCTGAGAGCCTTTGTGCGGGCAAAGCTCTTATTTGCTGTGGTGTTCAAATAGGCACTGCAAGACCTGCCCTTCCATTTTAATGTTGCCCTAGTACACCTGGTCTTAAGGCTATGACCTATGACTGAACTCCTTGAGTAATGACATTTTCGCCAAGGAACAGAAACATCTGATCTGCAGCAGTAACAATGAAATTCATCAAGAATTTTATATGCCTATATGCGGAAAAAAATTCCAATCAAAGATTAAAAAAATCCCCCTCCCAAATACAGCCTGGCAGTGAACAAGGACTGAGCCACGCGAATACACCTTGTGCTTGCCACCCCACCAGCCTGCTGGTACGTGACCATGGAGATGCAGCTGTTCCTGCCTGCATCCAGTCCCACTGCTGGGAACCGATGACGATGTGCCGAGAACCTGTGAGAAGAGTCACGTGTGCTTCCAGCTTATGTGCCGAGACCTCCTGAAAGATGCTGCTGGGGAAGATGGTCACATCCTAATGAGCTTATCTGCTAACGTTTAGTTTGGCCCCTCTTCTACTGTATTTGCTGTATCATGAACATATATATGTATAAATACGTATTTTTCCCTCTTTAAAAGCCTCTCTCCCTGTTATCCATGATAATGTGGAGAGTTAGAGGGCTTTTTCCTTTTAAAGCGATTATGATTATGTGCAACCTTTGCTCCCGAGTCATTTGCACAGAAAGCACAGACAAGCCCCCCTGCTGCGAGGTGACAGCTCTGTCTGGCTCTGCGGGGCTTTGGTATTCATAGCTCCACGAGGTCATCGCTGGAAAAAACCTTGACGGTGATGTGACCTGGCATGTCGGCTGCTTCTCGCCTGCCTCTCCCTCGGAGCTGCAGAGTCTGCTGTTCTCTGGGGTCACTGGGTGAAGCTGCCAGCACTGCCTGTCCGAGGAACTGGTCACACAGGATGTTGCTGTTCCAGACCTAGAGACAAGGGAACAGAAATAAAGCCAGCTGAAGCAGTGCTTCTCTCACACTCCACCTGAAAGGGTTGTGCTGGAGGAGGGTCACCCCCATTAACCCCTTGAAAAAGCAGTGAGGAGGGGGCGTACATCTAAATTTAGCTAATTGCCTAGAAAGCATGTGGGAGATTCTGGATTTGCATGCTCATTTACATACACTATGCAAATAAGGAGCTAAATGCAGCTTTTTGCTTTCTAGGTCACAGCCTGCCTAGAAGAGGAATAAAAATTGCCTGTTTGAGCTCATCAGCAGTAAAAACCTACATGCAATCAGCCAGTCTGTGCCACTCTGCCTGCTTGTGCTCACCTCTGCAACGTCTTCAGTGCTTTTCCTCTGACCGTGTTAGAGCTAGGTCCACACCGCTAGAGCAAGGGACAGCAGTAGTTTTGGAGTCCTTGGACACGTCCTTTATCACTACTCAGGGTGGGGTTGGGCATATAGCAAGCAGCAACTGAAATGGTGTTAATAGTGGGTTTTGCTGCCAATCTCACATGCCAGTCTTTGTTTGGTCTGTGAAGTTCATTAGCATCTAACGTTCAGTTATCCTGGCAAAGTCAAAGTGTTTGAGCTGCATACTGTAGAGAGATGGGGTGAGGTCCCACGTGTAAATCAGATCTTTTCTAAGGATTAGGCAATCCTACACATGCCAAGAACACAGACCATGTGCCATCAGCTATTGTATCAGTTCCCTCTAATCCATAACTACAGTCTGTGGTTTGGGGGATAACACCGCTATCATCCTCCTTCTAGTTATAATATTTGTAGAATATACCTGTTAGTTCAGAGGAGTACTGTGGCACAGGAGTACTATGCACCAGTACTGCATTAGGCAGTGAAAAGTCAGAAATGTATCTCTTCTTGCAACACAGTGCTATAAAGCTATTTCAATTTCTGGCACTTATATGCCACAGTGAATTGATTCACAGATTTATTGTAAGATCTCCCTCCGCTGATGAAGAAGACATAGTCCTTAATATGTGTCTAATACTAAACAACTGTGTGTATCAAACTGAAATGCCATTCCACCCTCCCAAAGTTTTCCTGGACTGCCTCATCTAAATACCAAGCTCTGTTTCTCCAGCTAGTGCTGAGCTAAACAGTGTGGTCTAGTTCCCACAGGACTAGAATTGAAGGTAACAAACTTCTAAAAAGCCTTAGCTTTGGTTTTATTGCAAACACTGACTCTGGACAACTCTTGGCTTTTCTTTGTCTCTGTTTCATCAGATGCCAAATGAGGCAAAAGGTAATTCTGTAAATTCCTTCAAAGCCTTGGAATGAAATACGCCTTCTAATCCCTAAGTGTCATCAGTTGCTGTTTTATGGAAGAGATCTAGACTAGAGAATCAGTAGAACAGCTGAATAGCTCCAGGCTGTTCAGGGGGAGCAGAGGTTCTCACACTTCTATCCTGGGTATCAGTCACATGGAGGAAGAGTTAGCACATGTCAAGCCCAGCGATGCTGTCGTGCTCCCCTACCCGCCTTGAGCAGCCCACCCTGCGTGGCTTATCTCACCTGGATGATGATAGGACTGTCGATGTTCTTTCTGTAGAAAACCACTTGTGTGTCGAAGATGGCATTGGTCGTATCGTGTTGCACAGGGGAGCGCATGTTTTGGTTCTCACACTTGATAAGCACATAGGGATCTGCTCCTAAAACACAATCAGCAGCACAGTTCTTAGGACACAGAATGGGAGCTGAGACCTGCCCAGAAACCCAGCAGAAGCAATCCCCTCCTGTGCCTGGCAGCACTACTGCTACTGAGCGCAGGAACAGGGCACCAGAGCACGTCACATCCGCTGCTAGCTGCCCATCACCAGCAGAGGTGAAATACCTCATTCTGGTAACAACTGGATGCTCAGAGCTGGAAACGAAGCACCATTTGCTGTGAAACCAGCTCACTCCTAGACTGGGACTGTGATCTCTCCACATTCCCTTCCTGTGCATCCTCCTGGCTCATCTAACAGAAAGTCTTCAAAGTGACACTCTAAGCTCCCCAACACTGCTCTATATGTGAGAGCCAAAATGCATCTGTGCATATGCAGTCTGATATGTAGTTCTGGGCGCCTGGGCCAAAATGGAAGGTAAAGCCTGTTCATCATCCACAATTCCTATGGAGGGCAAGGACAGGAACCACACAGAACTGCTTTTAGATCACTGAATGCACATCTCAGTGCCCACCTTTAGACTGCCTAGCTTGAAAGTGCTGTCTACTGTATTCTGATATGAGTATTAGTGTCAGGAGGTAGTTTTCAAGAAGCAGTTTCTCTTCCAGAAAGTAAAATATTGTCAAAATGCAAAAACATTTTGTAGGAGTGCACTGGTTTCAACCAAGTTTTCTGTAGGAAACTGTCAAAGCAAATCCTCCCCAGTTTCTCATTTCATTCCCATGAACCTGAGACAATTTCTTTGGTTCTATCATTTGCATCAATGTAATTTTAAAGTTTATGTTATCACAACATGTTTGTATCTGCTATAGGTCCTAGTTACTGTTTTAAATTACACTTTAATCATACATAACCCACTGAGATTATTCAACATTCTAGAAATGCTTTGTTGTTTTTACACTGAACATTTTTACTTTGTTATAAATGTTGATCTATTCTTTCCGTTCCAATAGGGAGCAAGAACCGATTTAGAAACACCTGTCTTTATCCTCAAATAGAACGGACCGTTCCACTTTCTAATTAACTTTTAATTAAACACAGGCACTACCTTTTTTTTGTATTTCAACACAACTATTTCTGTCCATTCGTATTGTTAATGACAGCATATCTGTTTTTCCACACCTTGCTACTTTTTAGATATGGATTTTAAATAAACCCACTGAATGTGTGTAAGTCAGGCTCGCAATCGTTTCTTACACACATTTTGTCAACATCTACTTGAAAATGCCACCACTGGAATGACAGCCATAAGGCAGCACAATTTTAAGGCAGCTTTCGTTTTTTAACAATTCATACCCGGGATGATTTTCCTCAAACACGTCACTCATTTATAAGAACGGATACCAACATCTCACGCAAACAAACTACGTAACAGCTACATCCAAAACAGAAGGAGCTACTTCCACTTACGAGAAAGAAACAGATTTTTCCGTATGCTGCGCTATGATTACACCTGGCCAGACATGCGACAG
The DNA here is from genome assembly GCF_965638725.1 of Aptenodytes patagonicus. NCBI lineage: Eukaryota > Metazoa > Chordata > Aves > Sphenisciformes > Spheniscidae > Aptenodytes > Aptenodytes patagonicus. The sequence continues at coordinate 21,197,264 of NC_134957.1, forward strand.
GCCTGTTACCCTGACAACATCTCCCACTTTCTATAGCAGGTAGCGGCGTATTGGCTTTTCTGATAGGCAATTACTTTCTGTGTCACTGAATGTGTGGATTTAGCTCTGGGGCATGGGGCGGCACCACGCTGTGTAATCAGTGATGGAAAAGCTCCCCCCTTTGCAAAGAGATTTGGAAAATGGATCTGAATCAAATGGGTACTTTGGCGGAAGGCAAAGAGCAAAGCAACATCTGATCATCAACAGTAATTAAGAGATAAAAGGCATAAGAAGGGGTGGGGAAAGGACACAGCTTAAAGAGGTAACAGGCATAGCTGCTGGAAGAGGGAGCTGTTAATGAAGGGACTTGCTAAGTGAAAGGAAAAGGAAAGCTGACATTTGAAAGAAACAGATTCAAATTCTCAGAAAGAGCTAGGAAAAAAGAGAGAGGTAGAAGAGGAACATGAAAGGTACCTGCGTAGCATGACCTCATGATGGCATTGCTGTGTGGTCAGAAATTTTTTTACGCTGAGGGTGGTGAAGCACTGGACCAGGTTGCCCAGAGAGGTGGCGGATGCCCCATCCCTGGAAACATTCAAGGTCAGGTTGGACGGGGCTCTGAGCAACCTGATCTAGGTGAAGATGTCCCTGCCCACGGCAAGGGGGGTTGGACTAGATGACCTTTAGGAGGTCCCTTCCAACCCAACTATTCTATGATTCTGTGACTGGCTCTAATTCCAGAACAAGAGAAAGAAATGGGAGAGCGGCATATGTGGGATGAGACAAGGGACATTCTCAGCTACAGTTGGCCCAGTTCTTTGCAGCTCTGGGCCTGGTTTATTTACAGTACAAAGACAATGCAGAAATGGCTATGAACGTGGAAAAGCAACATCCTAGTATTCACCATGAGCTGGGATTGAAAACAACTGGAGCTGCTACTCTGGCAACTGCTCTGGAAGGAAGACTGGGTTCAGTTCTCAGGCACACATATGAGTCAAGCTATGCCTTGAACACCATACTGTGTATAAACAACTGTTTCATCTCAGTCCTACGGCCATGCTGTTGTATTGGGAAGTTGTATGAAAGAACAGCGCAAAGGAAAAAGTTGAAAACTGTAAAAGCCAGAAACACTTGAACAGTAATGACATTTCCAAGGCTTAAAGAAATCTACGCACAGTAGTCTAAGGCTAACCTTTTTTTTTTTGAGAATTGGACCGAGGATCTAACATCCACATCCTTTAGCACCATACCAAACACAGAAGGCTTTCTAGAAATTGTTCTTGAGAAAAAGTTTTCAGAGACATTCCCTCTCTTCTCCGGCTAGACCATTCTTCCTGGTATATGGAGAGCTATGACACTCAGTCACTGGAAAAAGGCATGGGCCAAACAGAGCAGACACAGTGCTGAGACACAAGCACTGCCTTGGGAATTAGAACAGGCTGTTTTGCCTTTTGCAGTTGAGTCTTTCCTCATGTGATACCTCTTAGCTTCTCCTGCAATAAAGATAATAAAAGGGAGTCTTTCCACTGGCATCAATAAATCCTCCTCCCCCCACCTCTGCTCCATTTTCTCTCTGCTTCCCTTCTCATGCTTTGACTGGATATTTACCAGCTGCTTTTTGCCTTCTCCTTCCTTCTATTTCTCAAACTGCTCCCAAGGCAACTGCCGTTAAAGGTACCAGATACTCTGCTTACCACGTATGCCACATACCGGGGATCACAATACCTAGTTTAGAAAAGAAGTGGTGAAAGGCAATTAAACATGCAAATTCAACATGGAATTTCAGTAGGAAGACTTAAAAATGCAAAAGGTGATTTGTTCTCAAAGATAAGCTCTTGGGAAAAGAGTGTGGCAGACAGTAGCGAGAGCAATTTTTAAGACAGACTTGGGAACGAGAGACAGAAAATCTCCAAGCACACAGTGCTTCCTCAGCTTCTTGCAAACCTGCCACTGCACTTGGCTCACAGATAGTTGGATCAGCTTCAGAACAAGCTAACTTGGAGAGAGGTGATTCCAAGAGAAGCAGCCTATATGCATTCAGAATTGAGTCTGGGCAGCTAGATTCATCCCCTATTCTTGACAACAGCAAATCATCCATTATTTTTTCCAGACAGGACAATAGATCAAAGACAGCAGCAAGGAGGAGCTTTCCAATAAATATTTAAAATAGAGATTAAACAACCTTCCTCTGGCCAGGAGCAGGGTTCTGATGACAACCAGCTCATGAACCAGGCTGGGTGTGCACTTGCTATGCAATCTTCATTCTCTTCCAATTTTAAGTAGTTGCTCAGAAATTTGTGCTAAGCACAACTCTCAGATGACAGTGATGGGCTTATGTGGGGAACAGTGCATTCAAGTCTAAAATCCCTCTATCCAAGTTATATCAAAAAAAAAGGTATCTCTGTTCAGGCTGCTCTTACTTTCTGCAACTGCATACCCCAATGTCAGAGTATAGAGACATCCTGATGTTTTCAGGACAGTTTGTCCCAGAGATATAATGCCGTGTCTCCGTTCTCAGAAGCTTCAGAATGAATCATAACCTCCTCCTTTATCATCATGTTTTGTCTTCTCTCTATGCTAAGGGATGATAGTGACAAACCAGGCAGGCAGCTGGACAAGGGGGAATACAGCTGACAAATGACAGAGACTGAGCATAAGAAAAGCAGCAGCAGCTTGAGAGCTGAGATGCTGCAGATCAGAAGGTGAAGGAGAAGTCAGGAAACCCTGGTGAAATGCAGTGGGGCTAATTAGATGCAGCAGCTCACATAGCAGAAAGTTGCCATCAACCTTCGCACCAGAAAATAAGTAACCTTTGTGTGAGGTTCTCTTAGCAGCAGGCAAACACAACCACTTAATCTACCTATCTTCTACTTGAATAAACATAGTGACCGTGCCTAACCTGAAAGGAAACCTCTACTTGTCACTCCCAATGACAATAGCTGTGTGGCCTCTTCCCTCATCTCACAGCATCGATTAGACAGGAAGCTGCTGTTGAGTTTTAAGTCTAGTTCACATCAGGGAACGCTGCAGGAGCGGCAGGTAAAGTTGGTATTTCGGTAACTGCCCATGTGATTTTGAGGTCTAAACTCACTTCAGAGAAAGCTGGTCTTTTTCAAATGCCTGTCTGCTCTTTCTCCTTGAGATAAGCATGGGAGAGGGTCCAGATGTGGATTCAGAGAAGCCAGAGAGGAGACGAGAGATGACAAGGAGTTGTATTCTTTTTTGGCAGTATTAGGAAGCAATCTTAGAATATGGGATACTTAATGTCCCTGGACACACTACTTCCTAGTGTAAATTTACAATCCAGCCAGACAATGTGCTTCAGGGAATTTCTATAGCCACTCTTTTAATCTACCAAAAAAACCCCCAAATGTGAGAAACGTACCATACCCAGCTTTCTGTGTTACCAAAAATGGGCTCTAGTATCAATCGGGAGCTTTGCCAAATTTCCCAGCAAGGTGCCCTTAGAAGGCAGAGTGCCAGTTATGGACATTGTCCTTGTCATTGCACAGCTTGATTTTATTGTGTAGCACAAATGTCAGCAGTGCACATTTGGCTTCATGTTTTTTTTATTTATACACTCTCTCTACTTCATTTATCTGAAGCTGCTATAAGATGTGGCATTCTGCAAGACAATCTATGAATGTACTCTGTGAGTTGGAGATACAGGAAATAAAAGGCTAATAAAGACTCAAACAGGGATTTCACAGCAGAATTCAAGATAATGGGGAAGCTACTGAAGTGAAGTCACTCAGCTCTCCTTCAGTGCCCCCTGAATGGATGAGGTTTGGAACTACAGGCTGAAAAGAGACAAAGGCTTTTATCTTTATGTTGATACAAAAGGAAAATATTTTAACTTTTTTGGTGAAGTTTATTCAAAGTCAAACAGTAAGATTCATTTAGGTTTTGTGTTCAAAACCCCTTATGTTTTTGATGAATTTAAAAATGGCATGTTGTTTCACACAGGGAAATGGAAACACTTCAGAAAAAAATTGACAATGATAGATTGATTTTTTTTCAGCCACTTGATGAACTCAATATTAATTCACAACTAGTATCACTTGACCCAATTCTGCATTTTTTCAGCAGATAAAATAATCAAGCAGAATTTTTGCTTAGGTTTAAACAGAAAATCTGTGAGTCCATTTCCTATAGACAGTTCTTCCCACAATAGGTTACCTTTTCAGTTCTGTTAGGGTAACCATCAGCCCAACACTGGATGCTGAAATCAAAGTGGAAGAAGATGCTTCAACTCAACCTGACCACATGTGGTAGTACTGGGTCCTAAAGGTATTTGGGCTATGCTGTAGTTAGAGTATCTATTACACATCGGTTGTAAGTCCTATTTGTATATTCCTGAGGGTCTGTGTCACAATGCACCAAATCCCACAACGCTCTCTGAGCCGAAGCCTGGTCTTTGGCAGCTGCAGGCAATTGTTTTTAATGATCTTATCAAGACTGTAATTGTGCTAAGGATTGTGAAATGCTAAGGGTGGAGAATTGGCTTTTATTGCTTTACCGCAGGGAATGTTAGAGAAAAATGTTTAAGGAATTTTAAAAGCAAAAAACCCCAGCCTTAAAAACGAAAACGTCCTTCACAGGGCAAGAACAAGAACATACTGCCTCTTTTCAATGCACTGCTCTGCTATTCTTGTCACATATAGCCCCTTCAGTCTCACCCATCCATCCTGCCCTGCTGAGAACGTGGAGCCATACCGCTTGTTTGACTGAGGTGTTTGCAGCTCCTGTTTCTCAAGAAAGGTACCAAGAGAAATGAACTGAATCAATTTTCTATATCTCTTCCCTCCAACATTCCTGAAGAGACAACCAGAGTTAACAGAAAGTGGCTTTCACAGTGAAAAGTACATTCAGTCACCACTCAGTGGGTACCAGGAATAACTATGAAAAGGGGACTGGAATAAAATTGTAGCCAGCTGGTGGGAGAAATTTTACAGCTGCTTTGTGAGGCTTAAGATGAATTGTACCACAGGCCTAAGTCTAATACCTTCTCTACCACAAGAAGTTAATGCAACTGAGCTCCGCATCTTAAGCTGAAGGGAGCTGAAGAGTTATCTGCAGCAACCACAGCAGACATTTCAGGAACCTCTTCAGTTTCCTGTTCCAATTTCACTGTAGTATCTCTACTCCTTTGCTTTCTCCCTACCGACCACTCAGTGTTGGATGTGTCTACCTTTTTCTATTGAACTGGTCATGGAAAATGAAGGCCAACAGATGGAGAGCAGGAGTAGAAAGTGAGGAAGCAAATGGCAACTGGACAAGTCTCCTAATTAACTGTCAACATCAGGTGCCAGAAAGACATTTTAGTGTCCTTCAGGACACTTCCTTTGACCTGTAGATCATAGAATCATTTAGGTTGGAAAAGACCTTTAAGATCACTGAGTCCAACCGTTAACCTAGCACTACCAAGTCCACCCCTAAACCATGTCCCTAAGCACCACATCTACATGGCTTTTAAATTCCTCCAGGGATGGCGACTCCACCACTTCCCTGGGCAGCCTGTTCCAATGCTTGACAACCCTTTCGGTGAAGAAATTTTTCCTAATATCCAATCTAAACCTCCCCTGGTGCAACTTGAGGCCATTTCCTCTTGTCCTATCGCTTGTTACTTGGGAGAAGAGACCCACACCCACCTCGCTACAACCTCCTTTCAGGGAGTTGTAGACAGCAATAAGGTCTCCCCACAGCCTCCTTTTCTCCAGGCTAAACAACCCCAGTTCCTTCAGCCGCTCCTCATCAGACCTGTTCTCCAGACCCCTCACCAGCCTCGTTGCCCTTCTCTGGACATGCTCCAGCACCTCAACGTCCTTCTTGTAGTGAGGGGCCCAAAACTGAACACAGTGTTCGAGGTGCGGCCTCACCAGTGCCGAGTACAGGGGGACGATCACTTCCCTAGTCCTGCTGGCCACACTATTTCTGACACGAGCCAGGATGCCATTGGCCTTCTTGGCCACCTGGGCACACTGCCGGATCATGTTCAGCCAGCTGTCGACCAACACCCCCAGGTCCTTTTCCGCCGGGCAGCTTTCCAGCCACTCTTCCCCAAGCCTGTAGCGCTGCATGGGGTTGTTGTGACCCAAGTGCAGGACCCGGCACTTGGCCTTGTTGAACCTCATACAGTTGGCCTTGGCCCATGGATCCAGCCTGTCCAGGTCCCTCTGCAGAGCCTTCCTACCCTCGAGCAGATCAACACTCCCGCCCAACTTGGTGTTGTCTGCAAACTTACTGAGGGTGCACTCGATCCCCTCATCCAGATCATTGATAAAGATATTGAACAAGACCGGCCCCAAAACTGAGCCCTGGGGAACACCGCTCGTGACCGGCCGCCGACTGGATTGAACTCCATTCACCACAACTCTCTGGGCCCGGCCGTCCAGCCAGTTTTTGACCCAGCGCAGAGTACACCCATCGAAGCCGTGAGCCGCCAGCTTCTCTAGGAGAATGCTGTGGGAAACAGCGTCAAAGGTTTTACTAAAGTCTAGGTAGACCACATCCACAGCCTTTCCCTCATCAACTAAGCTGGTCACCTTGTCACAGGACATCAAGTTAGTCAAGCAGATACACAGTCCTGTACAAGTAATTTAACCTCTCCCTGTCCCAGTTTACCCAGCTGAAAATGTCTGTTTGAAAATCATAATTTCCTCCCTGAAGTGCTATTAAGCTTGTGGTAATGAAGAACAAAGTGCTCTGAAGGCCGTGAATGACATTGCTGAGGTAAGTGTAATATACTACACGAGTCTGTGCGATTCAGCTGTCTCCCTGGATATTTTCCATTTAGAAAACACATAACCCTGAAAGGTGAATTTCTTACTAATCCCCACAAAAATCTTCTCAGGAGGCTCTGGCTACCACTCCCCATCTGGACCAGCATAGATGACACATAACTCTTGCTATTTTACATCATCTTATTCATCTGGTCTCTCCTTTTGATCAGATTTTACAACGTGCTGAAAAAAAAAATCCCATAAATCTTCAGTTTGTTTGGATAATTTCTGACTGCTTACATATCAACTCAGATCATCTTTAGAGGACTGAAGAAGCCCCTTCCACTCTTCCAGGCTTGCTTTACACTTACCGCCTGATCTGTCTTGCTTCTGTAAACCCTCTGCAGAGTGAATTTTGATTTGGGTGACTCTGCGTGGATAGCCGCAAAGAAGACTCCAACATGTCATTTTAGGCTTATCTGCCTTCAGTTCCCTGAAAAATGATGGGAAAAGCAATTGAAGCAACGAATGTCAAGCAAACAATCAATGGTTGTGGAAATCTGGCATTTTCAGAACATGAGATTTGGACTCTTTCCTCATCTACCGTTTTGGAAGTTTGTGGTACAGAATTGATGGACTTAAGAAATAAAAACAGAGCAAAGCAAAGTAAACCAAATGTGTGTCATCCTTCGCATGGCAGCAAAAGTGGGGGAAAAAACACCTTTAAATAATGGAAAATAGTATCAAAGCAAGAAAAAAATCAGCGGGCCTCATTTCACGAAACACTAGTTTTACCCTCGCAGACAAAGGAGATGGTCAAAGAAATAAACAGTATCAACTGTAACTGCAAGCACCAGTGCTCAGCGTTCTGACCTAGAACTGGAGGCAACTACAAAAGCCAAACTAAAAGGTCAAAATACCTAAACTGAATTGTCCACTAAGTTCCTAAGTAAAAATGTCCTGACCAAGCACAAATCCCAGTGAGCCACCTGGAGATTCCTGGGGGTGACCCTGAGCATCTCAAGGGCCTAGTTCTGGAGCAATACGAGCTAGTGAGTCACGGATATTTGAGGGCAACCAGGCAACCATTTCCAAGGAAGCACAGCCAATATGGACAAGAGAAGATCTCACGTAGCTGTGAGTGCAACCTACCTGAGTTTTGATGGCACATCTGTGAAGAGTCTCAGGATAAACTTTGTAATGATGCCAGGATGGTACGTAGTTGGGATAAGGATGTAGCGGCCTTGCTTAAGGATCCTCTTCAAGAACACAGTGCGTGTGTTGATGTACAGAGATGTGGCCACTCTCTCCTGCACAGTCAGCTTGTGTAGTCGATAGCTTCTGTTATCCTCCACCTACAGCCACAGAGCAGTATAGGGATTAATGCAAGGAGGGATATCAGAGCTAACAGGCAGGATTTTCCCTGCGCATCACACAGCCTTTCATGGGCAGAAAAGACAATGTGCAATAAAGGCAAATGCTTTGGCAAATGGTTTTTCACCCACTGAAGCTGTGGCAGAGGGAGTCCTGACGGGCAACCCAGTGCTCCAAGCGCTAGCCCACACAGACTTCCAAGCAGTGCTGTTCTGCACTTCATTGCATCGGTATATACATGTATAGCCCCAAGTGGAGGTGAAAGTTTGGGACTTGCAAAGACATGCATCCACTAACAAAGACATAATGCTACTGCAGAGTTTTGAATACTTTCAGAGATGCATGCACACTGCAAGGACTCCACCCGCTGAGCTACCCTGCCATCTTAGATGAGGCTGAGGTTCATCTGCCTCCTTTCTCTAGCATGTAGAGGGAGCATTCCAGTCTTACATAGCAGGCTCTCAATCCAGATGCACACATCTGTATTTTCATTGTCCTTTCCTGAATACAAAAGCCACAGAATAACCATTTATGTTTTGTTCTAAGCCTTGAAGCTGTGCTTAACTATTAACATCCTCTTCAGGGAACTGATGTTTGCGACAGCACAGTTAAAAAATAAACCTATTTCTTAAGCAGCTCCTGGGGCCAAGGACAGCCCTACATTCTTTTCTGGTAGTTCTCTTTTGTCTTCAGATAATTTAGGCCATGGTCTTCCAAAGGCCTTTAGTCATGATAATGAGCCTGGTGGGTTAGAACACTTTTGAAATAGAAAAAATATTTAACAGAAATAAAAATAGAGCACTGATACTTTTCTGAAGGTGTGATTTTCTTTTCCAAGCCTTTTCAAATTAGATATACAGCCACAAACAAGGCAAGGTAAATTCTGCTACTTTCTGTAATGACGCTTTTCAATATATGTGGTTAACAGGTGATTGTCAAATGAATAGGTGCGATGCAGATGTCAGCAGCTCTAACTGACTGTTAAAAACTGACTATTTTTTAGGGTAGGGCCATAGACTCAGCGTAGTCCCACTAGCTATAGCAACAGATGATAAGATAATCCTGATCCTCAGTGAAAAAGCAGTTGCATAGCTGTTTCTCTTGCTTTCCTCCTTCTTTCAGTTCGTATGTTTTCATTTTACTCCATTTGCCCCGGGAGTGCAATTAAATTACTGTTTCGGATCCCTTGGGTTCCTTTTCACATACGCTCATTTCCTACTCACTACTCCAGCTTTTGAAAACACCCTTGACTCTTTTTTCTAAGTGGCAAAAGAAAAACTGCAGACTTTTCAAACTCATTCACTTGGTGGTATTTGCTGATGAAATGGAGGCAGGAGCCTCCAGCGAGAAGGAGAAAAAAACCCTCTATGTTTCAAGTGTTAATATTTTTTTGTCTTTCTCTTCAAAGCTTGGGGTAGGAAAAGCACTTAAAATTCTTTTGCAATAGGGAAAAATGACTTGTGTTCCTTTAGTTCAAATAGAATTTGAATTGAACTAAATTCAATTTAGTTCAAATAGTCTGTCTAATGTCAGCTCTGGTGACTGAGTGCAGTACACACGCAAAGCTCATGTTGAGAGGAAAGCCAGACCCCACCACGATAATCATGCCTCTATCTGCCAAAGAGCTCATTGCCAGGATGAAGCAGGACTGCCGAACAAACTCTGAACCGGGAGTGCAGATGGCTGCCTACCTTGAATATTTCAAAGCCAATCGGGATGCTGTCTCCTTTCCCTTCTTTCTTATATTTGCGGCGATCCTCCTGTTGTAATGAGACCAACACTTTGTCCTCAGTCTTCTTAACATCAAAGACGTACTAGTAGAAGAGAGAAGAGGGTAAGCTGTTAGAAATGCCTTAGGATACTGAGGATAAAACCATTCACCAAGGAAATACGTGCATACAAAGGAGGCAAATGAAAATACATTTGGGGGTGGGAGGAGAGTTCTTCATATAACAGACATTCCCAGCAATTCACAGCTGAAAACTAATGCTAATAATAAGGATCTTTAAACCAAAAGTATCAGAGACACTGAAACAGGTAATTCACATAAAGGACAGCGTGAAACAGTATTACAAAATATTTATTGAGGCAGCGGAAGAGAACATCTCCTCTCAAAGCAAGACAAAAGATTAAGTTTTATTTAGATATATGTAAATCAGGAGTGAGATAAAAAAATTAAACCGACAGACTCCAGATGGGGTCTTTGATAATTTTTAATTTTTCTTTTAACTTGAATATCTAAACACGGCCTGTAAATTTCAAACATCTTCATATAGGACCTGCAAATGAAGGAACCTTCCAAATCTTAGTTAAAAAACCCCAAATCCCACAACTTTGTTCTGCACTTACAATTTCTATTTAATATAAGAATGACAGGAATGCTAATTTTGGACTTTCTCAGTTTTCCTGAAAGTCTGAGGAATACCCAGTAAAAAGAGCTAAGAAGGACTCCTGCATCTTTAACATGATAAAAACAAATCTTTTATCCAAACTGTTTAAAGTAAACTTGAATCAACTTGGATTTAAGACCAATCAAAGGAAATTATTTCAAGTTTAGGCAGCAGTTCCCATCTCAGTAAATAGGACTTGAATTGCTTACGTTATTAAGTATCACTACCAGACCAGTTCACGAGTAGGTACCCTTTCAGTAGACAAAAAAGGTCAGATAGGTGTTTCTTTATACAACAAAGAATTAAATACTCAAATTCGTTCAATATTAAAGACTCCTTTAAATTTTGTTTCTTTTGTGCATACAGAGGGCAAATCTGAGTTGTCAGGACCAGTGGAGGGAAAGAGGACAGTATTTACGCCAAGTCTAGACAGATGCTGTATTCTTCCATCCTCAAAGACCTTTAAATGTGAAGCAAACAAATAAAAGCATAAAACTGCAGTGGTGCACAGCTGCATCCTATGTGCACCACACGTTCTGATTTAAGCTGAAATTCTCTGACAGCATGGAGAGGAATATCATCAGCGGTTCAATTCCGCCCTCCCTGCTCCTCCAAGAGCTGCTAAAAAGCAAATCCCCATTGAGCTTTGCTCTGAGGTAGATACTGAGATTGCCTTGGTCCCCTGTAACGCCCTCACATCCCTCTGTAGTTAGAGCTCTGCAGAATAAGGCACCATCCCATTTCTCATCCCTGCCCCTCACTGTCTCAGGCAGTGTCACACCCACATGGAGGAAACAGCAACCTGTAGCAGAATTGGCTGAAGCACAGCAGTACTGGAAAGAAAATCAATACCTTCCCAAGCCTCTGGGCTTCATCAGTTGTTCACGGTATTTACAGTCCAGATTGGCCTCCTACAGAACTACTGCTTGCTATTGTGGGCTGGCTGTTTTTTGGTATAAATTCAATGCTTCTTGCTTCTTTGTACTCTTATTTGTGTGCTATATCAACATTGCGGCAGAGAAAGCACAGGACCCTGAAGAGAGTCCTAGGTGTTGTAAAGAGCCTCTGCAGAGAGAATCTAAAAAGCGAGATATAAATATGCAGCAACACCTAGTAAGGCACATTTTAATTCTTGTCCCTGTTGAACCATATGCAGTGTTACCTTGTCAGATAGCCTAGAGTGTTCCGGGGCACAAATGGAGGTGTGGAAGGGGAACTGTGAAAGTGCAAGAGAGCTCTCTTGGTCTGGTGAGAGGTATGCAACTGTGACGATCTTTAATCTGATGACATTTCAGCTGTCCTAATGGGTAACAATCTGGAAATCAGCAGGTGGCTGTAGGAATACGTTTATACTTGGCTTAAATTCCCTTATTTTAAAGGGACTGGAAGTGTCACAATCCCTCTCTGTGCAGATAAACTTCACAGGAGGCCTCAGTGTCAACCATTTCACCCCAGGAGAACAGACGAGATTATCTCTAGACTATGGTGGTATGTGCCACAGTAATTTATAATGGCCCTAAGCTAACATCAGTGTGTTCCAGCGCTGCTATTAAGAGCCTTTTAATCAACTAGCCTAGAGATAACACTGGAATAAAAAGAACTTCCATTGCATCAGGCATTGCACTCAACCGTAACGTGTATATTTTGTTCTCTGTGGCAGCTGAACACTTAGAAATGAGACCCAGACAAGCACTTGGAATACATCCAGAATCATACAGGGGAATATCTGAATAAAATCACCCTCTGGAAACGAGGCACTGACAGAAGACAGAGCAGTGAATAACTGCTGTTCCATCTACACCTATATGGCAGGATGAGCTGGGAGTTTGAGATTCACTCCTAGCCTGATCAGCAAAGGCTGCGCTTCTCCAATATCCTGCTATGGAAATTGAGGGGTGCAGACAGAAACCTCCCATACAAGCGCAGAGAAGCAGACACAAGAACATCTTTAATTAATCAATCCAAAGTATGTGGTGAATTACAAAAGAACAGAAAGGTCAATTTTCAAAGTAATAACTAAAGCAGTAAGTGCCCAGCTCTCATTGACAGTAATGGAAGTTTTATGCCTGAATTTGCATGCACTGGGATGAAAACGTACAACACTGAGAAGGGCAGGAAGGTGAGAAATGGGGTAAGAATGGATGAACAGATAAACTGAATAGCTTGGAAGTTACCAGGTAGGATGAGACAAGGAAAATTCTGTAATGCTGATGAGAGGGTGAGCTTGGGGAAGAGACTAGATACTTTCAGAATCTTAGATTAATGCAAAGGGATACTAACTAAATACAGTCGATCAAATCCTCAGGCTGTTCAAGGGTGTTAAGTGAATGGAGTTCTGTCATTAGCAAATCAGACTTGCTGCCTTTCTACAACTGGGAAACTGAAAGGAGTCCAGGCAGGACTTCGCTAATCCTAGTGTGTCTGACTCATCAGCCCCAAACATGATCAGTCCTAAACAAATACCTAAACTCTTCTGAGAGATTTCACAGAAATCACTGGAACATGCAGTGAACCAGCGTACTCCCAGAGGACAGATGCTGGCAATGAGATTTCTGTCAAGTAGTCACTGCCAACTCCTAAATAGGGTGGATACTTCAGAAGCCCTAGCTAAAGTGGATACACTTCAACACCTCACAAAATACAGGGATTCCCACCTGGGGATTCTGAAGGAAGGTCTCTTTGTTATCAAAGCATCCACCAGAGCGATTTAGCAGGGGCTCTGAATTCTTTGCCCAAGCCCCATGCATCATTTTCTTCTCCCAGGTCTTGCGGATACTGAAGTAGGAGGTATTCACAATCCGGCAGATGTCCACGTCAGTGAAATTCTTACACCAGTCCTCAAACGTCATCCTATTCCATGGGACACCAGGAAAGTAATGGTTTATTTAAAAATAAACAGTGGTACTCATGCAAAGAGCCAAAATAACACATGAAATCTTCCAGTAATTTAAGAGGAGGCATTGCTCAGCCGTCCAGAGGACAAACTGATTCACTGGAAAGCTCTCTATGTGGAAATATTTGTGAAGCCGCAGTCACACTATTTTAGAACTTAGTTTAGAGAAATATCGCCTCAGTGTGTTTGGTCAGCGCTGGATTTGTTCTGTTGCAGCACCTAAGCCTAAAGGATAGGTTGTATCTACCAGGCTGGATTTGATAGCATTTGTTTTGCAAAGGCAAAAGAGATTACCTTCAACCAAAGCACTATCCACTCCTCATTATTACGGTCCTTATTGTTACATCTGTCCCTGAGCATGACTCAAACCTCTGTACTCTGGACATAGCTTTTATTTAGCACCATCTCAATGCTATAACCTGTGCCTGCTAAAGCGACAGACTGGATTGCAGAGCAGTTAAAAAACATTTACCTCCTCTAACAGCCTGCTATCTCTGAACTACCATCATGTCCTGGCTTATTAATGGCCCAGAACCAAACCCTACAGCTGGCTTCCATTTGCCAGTTCTGACGAAGCCAAGCAAACCAAAGACTTTTCATACTGAGCCCTACCGACACACTTGATGCAATATTGATGATCTACTGAAGAAGTCGCTGGACTGCCTCGGTGTATCTAAGCTTTAAGCAGAGTCAAAATTATTAGAGTTCTAGCGATTCTGTAGCAAATGAACACTTTTCATGCCCATGCTGGAAAACACCAAGAAATACCAAAATTCATTGGCTGCAATTGTATTTACAGATACTTCAGCCATGGTTGACCTAGAAATCCTACAGATGATAGGCACAGTAGTCGGTAAACAGGATTGACAGTGTGTTCAATATTTGGCATTCTGTCATGTAAATCAGCACATGTGTTGTCTTGGATTTTGAGTGAATGTCCTAAATATAGGTAATAGATTTTGAGGGTGTTTGAAACTTTTATTTACTAAGAGCTACTAATTTTGTTCTATTAGTTTTTAATCAATTTTTTTCTGTTCTTCTCTGTCATCCCTTGAGAGTTTAAAAGAAACAGGCCTTGTGCCAGGACTGGATCATCTTAGCCATTTGGAGAGGTTGTTTTCAAAGCTGTTAAATGGCAGAATTAATGACAATTACTTAGCGTAGCCAGTATCTCCAAACCCTTCACATGACACCCACTCACCAGAACTCTCCATCATTCTCAAGAGTGAGTCCTAAACTCTTACGTTCTGAATTGCTGACTTTCTTCCACTCCTCAGAACTAAAAGGAAAAAAAAAAAAAAGAGGGAAAAAAAAAGCAAACAACAAAGACAATTAATAACTTAAATTAAATACCCTCACCTGGAAAAAAAAAAGCAAGTAAAATTCTCTCATGGTCCCTTGTCATAAAGGTAACATCGGAGTACTGAAAGGACAGATAATATTCAGGAAGAAAGTGTGGGGCTTACAGGAGGAGTTTTAAAACATTAATTGATTTGAAAGCTACTAAAAAAGAAAGAGATGAATGGGAAATTGGCACAACTAAAGCAGAACTTTATTGATTTCCTTTGTCACACCCTCCCTTAGGACACTTAAGCAGCTGGTTTGGAAGGTCATATGAGATTGACTCCATTCCCTGAAGGCCCTTCAAAAGAAACCTGGTTTTCCTCCTCGGGAGCTTATTGAACACTCGAGTAGACCAGAGTATTCTCTTTGTCTTTCAGTGTTCTTAAATAAAACAGGCCTGAGGTCTGAGATTTCCCCAGGGAGCCTTTGAGAAGAAACTGCTGCAGCACAAGCCTAGTGTCCAGTTTCCAGAGTAACACTACACTGTGTAGACACTTCATGGCCTGCATTAGCATATAACTTACGTGCTCTGCATTGTCCCCTGGAGGCATCTGCCTCTTTCCACTGACTGCAGGGGAGCACAGGATCCTAAATGCAAGGTGTCTGATGCTTAAATCAGACAACATGATAGAAGGCAGCACAGGCCCCTTCCCTACTGTGTTACATTAGACAAACAGAGCCACAATTCCTCACTCCCTTTCCAAAAGTACTTGGAGGATAAAGTTGAAGGTGGTTGGCAGGAGGGAGGGGAGGTTGCTTGCCTTAACGGACATTTTCTTAACCTATCTGGAAATTCTCAATTTAATTCTGTTGGGCCAAAAACCATGGGCCAACCTCAGACTCCTCAGTGCTTCCACTGGAAAGAGTGGCAGCTATGCGAAGACAAGGGCTAGTGGGCAACACAAGGGCTTAAGTTAAACAAGACACAGTAGCTCTTCTGCGCATTCTTCGCACTTCACCTGAACCAAACTCTTTGAAAGTAATAGATTTTTGCTAGCTAAAGTATGGAAGATAAGAACTTAATATGCTGTTGCTAAGAACATTGCATTATTAAATGCTAAGAGTGGCTGGTAAGCACAGTGTTGAACTGTAACATCCTAGTTAAATGCTTTTCATGTGTAAATTGCCAGTGATGGAATACATCCCCTCCAGCAATCATTTCTGTCTCTGTAGGGGTGCCTGCTAAGCTCATGGCCCATACTAAAATTCATTAGAAAATAATTCAAGAAATCACAAATGTGGCAATTTTACAGCATTGTTCACCAGTCACTTAAATTGTCTAAGAATAAAAGACACATACCATCCCCAGAAGCTAGCAATTACAGATGAGAAACTGAGTCACAGACAAACTCTGTGGTGAAGCTGGGAACAAACCTCATGTTCTTGACTCATCACCTTAATCGTAGGCTATTTTTCTACTCATGCTCCAGTGTGCCAGAACAATGATGTATACAGTAAACTAAGGTCCAGGAAGCCATAACCGCCTTTGCTCCTCCAGGATGTGTTCATTTGCTCAAAGAATGCTATACTTGGGAAGAGATGGCACAACGGTTCAGCCATCACTGAGTATTGCAGACTGACGTCGTGTCTCAACAGTGTTTAACCATGCATTTAACATCCAGTGGCCCTAATCACAGTTTCATTCCTTTGACACTGGGTTTGCAGCACTTACTTGTCACTCCAGGCACCGTTCCACTCTCTTTTTCCCCAGGGATTCCTCAGCCTGATCATGAACAGCTTTTCTGCCTTAAAAGAGAATATGAGCCTTTCTCCAAGGCGCAGCTTCCGAATTGCAGTCACTGAGTAGGCATGGCCGATGACAAGACCCATCTCTGTCTCCACGTCATTGGTACTACCAGAGGAAGCCTTTAGCACCAAGAACGACAATTAAAAAAAAGAACTCACATCACTGAGGGACCTGACAGCTACACGTTCAAGGGGCAGGACGGGGTAGGCTTGTTTTCTTTCGCAGAGCTATACGTTCCCTTCCCAAGTGATTTGACTATGCAGGAAAACAGCACTGGGGCTTAAAACTAGCGGCTCACTAGTCTGGTCTTTTGCGTGACAGTGCCAGACAAGTGCTAGCAGACAGAAGACCAGAGCATAGGAGAATACTGCCTACTACAGTCATTCTGTCTCCTCCTGGCCTCAGAGAGTTAAAGACTGGGCTGATGGACAACCTTTATCAGCCCTTCCAAAATCTTGTCATCTTTGCAAAATGGCTCTTCTGAATATCGATGACTGTGCTCAGACATAGCACTGTCTGGTGGTGTCCTCAACTGGATGCTTTGTGGGGCCGAAGGATTGAGCCAGTGAGTTCAATACCTGTTTCTGTGTTGAGGTAAATTTGATACCCAGGAAGAAGTACTGGCAGTGGGTAAAAATAGAGGGCACAGGCAAGAAAACTTTCTAGCCATTTGTCAAACCTGTCCTGTACCTCACTCGTGAGCTGGCAGGCCTCCCTTACGTGGCAACTGGCAGATCTGCAGGCATTCTTAGGAACTGGGTTTGCTTCTCATAGACTTCACATAAGAAGCCTAGTTTCCAGCAGTAATCAGGCAGTAAACTGTGCTGCTGGATGACCTAGGCCTGATCAGATGCTGATCTAAGAATACATAAAAATTGTCAAGCTCAGAAAAAGACCACAATTTCATTTAATGCATCCAGATCAAAATCTCCTAAGTACGTCTAAAAACAGAAAAGCAGTGTCATATAAAGGTGCTGGAGTTGCTTTGAATGACTGGCCCTTTACAAAGCCAGTACAATGCTGCTCCTGAGCAACACATACTGGGCAGGACAGTGGAAAAAGTAAAGCTGTGCCAGTGCTATAACCCTTCTTCTGAGCCAGAAACAATCCAAATGGTCGTGCCTCCAGATTCATCACACCCTCGCTGGAGCCAGCATGGGCATCTTTGCACTGAGCCATATCCAGAGTCTCTCTCACCTATATTGGGCTATAGCCCGTTGGGCCTTAAGACACTCGCTCCCTTGGACAGCAAGGAAGGAAGATTAGACTCAGTGCAGATCCTTGTGTGCAAACTTGTAATAACCTAATTAAGAGCTCAATGATCAAGCAAGCCTTTGCTCTGGTGGAGAGAGATGGACTTATTAGAGTTATGGAATGCACATAATACTTTCTCAGATATTTTTACCCATTTCAAAATTTCTCTGGTCTAAACAGACACCTTCTCCTAAGGCAGGTGTTGCACTGATACAACAGTGTTCCGTCCCCAAAGATAAGAAATCAGAAAAAAAAAAAAAAAGAACAGAGAAATTTATATCAAATTAGAACTGACAGATGGTCTGGCAACTGTGAGACTCTCGCCAATACCTCTTTGCCTTTCACCGACAGCAGCTCTTAAAGAATCAGCTCATGTGTTACACCAAGACTGGCTGACATTTCCAGTGGGTTTGGGCTTTCTCCAATGTAACACTTTCACTTGCATTTTTCACAACTAAAAGCAAACAAGAGTCCTTGACAGCATGGGAGTCTGTAACCTCTCCTGCTGCCTTTATTATCCCCCAGGCTTTTCTTACTGCTGGGCTGCCTTTCCCACCTCATTCTGAAGGGATTTATTTATTTATTTAATTGAGATATTTAAACATCTACTGTCTGTTCAAATTTCTAAATGGTGAAGCTCAGGGCTATCCTGTAATCCAAGGAAAATGATGACATGTTTGTATGTCAGAAATGAAGCCACTTGAGTATTACATATTCTATACCTTCACTGTGTGTATAATACATCTATCAAAAAGTGATAAATGCAGACGAGTCAAGCCAAACCAGTAGGAACAGCCCCTGTGTAATCAATGTTTAGAAGCATCTGCGTTTGACAGGCAGAAATATAATGCCAGGAAGAAGTGAAGGCATTACAACTCCCTAATTAATTGCTGTTTGAAATACAACTCCCAGTACTTAGCCTACCTCCTCACCAGATCCACGTTAAGAAACTGAACTGCTTTAGCATTCGGGAGCAACCTATCATCCCAGAAATGATATTTATAACAACAGTTCACACCAGGAAGTCTGGTCCACCAGCCTGGTCTGAGCAAACCAGATGGAATTCTCTTTAAACAAAAATTTAGACCTTGTGAAAAAGGTAAATCAAACACCAAAGACCTAGAAGAATTTGTTTCTGAGCTGTTGCCTGATGTTGCTGGGAGGGACAGTTCAGGACTCCTGTTCTATCCCAGCTGCGTTCTCAGGTTCAAATTCATCTCCCAGAAGGTACCACGTGATCCTCTTTGGTACCATGGCGCTGGTGCAGGGCAGTGCATGGCCAGGGCCAGCTAAACAGGTAATGTTCTCAGGCATCTCCAAACATGGCTGATTTTGTGTTGTTCTAGACAACTGCACAACTACCGTGATACTCGCAAGAATTTCTGAATGAACCAACACTTGGGGGTCCACCGGTTTACACTACAGCTATGAAATAGTTAAGCGCTACAGTAATATGATGTTCGTTTCACAGACGGGGAAATTAAAGCAAAGCGTTTAAGTGATTTAACTAAGTCCACATAAGATTAGCCTTAGCTAAGGTCTTAAATTGGAAGCAGAGGGCATGGGAGTAAGATGCGGAAGTGCACCTAGATGCCAACCCTGCAACTTCTAGAGAATGATCCCTTTCCTGCAGGCTGCACTTTAATCATTTAAAAGCAATCCTTTAGGAAATATTCAGGTGCCATGGCAGTTTGTTAGCCCTCCACATGCAGTAACAGCTTCAGACAAGGTGAGAATTTCAGGGCTAACCCAGTCATGGCCTGACACTGCAGACTTTGATAGAAGGCGAGGTAAGCCAAGTTGTCACTGGTTTCCCTTCTACGGTAAGGGGCTGCGCAAGGCCTTTGTCTGCCTGTGGTTTGTGAAGTATATAGCACCCTTTGGGAGCTGCTACTCGTCTGCCTTCTAGCACCTCAAGTGGATGGACAGAGGTAAAGCTTCCACAGAAGGCAACCCTGTAACACCCTTGGGGAAGCCATCCCCTCTCTCCTAAGGGAATTTCAAGGTCATGGCCTCCTAATGTAGACACCTGAGTTAGCTGCCTCACGTTAGCCAGCGTAGGCAAGTTTTGCTGGTTAATTCTAGTGGGAAGTCTTATTAACAAACAGTACTACTTGAATAACCAAGTGAGCTAAGCCTTTCAGCTCAGCTCCAGTGTTACACTGACAAGACGACTGCATCATCGCAACCAAAGTCAAGAAGTCTCAGCAGCTCAGTGCCGGCAGAACTGTTTTCTGTAAACAGATTTCCCTGAGAGATAAAGAAGTTGAACGCTGCCATCTGGCCTGTAAATTGGGGCATTCTAGGTGGATTAACCTCGGGTCAATACACAACTGTGACCATTCAGAAAGAATAGCATTTCAGATCCACAGGAAAGTGGCAGCACAAATGGCTTTGCAGTTTTGTGATTGTATTTAGTGGCTCGTGGAGTTGTACTTGGCTGACAGCACTGCCAAGTTGTTAGCTTTTTCCATACGAAGCTTTTCCAAAGCATACAAATGAAGGACATACTCAATATACTTATACTAATAATGGTGTTTTTTCCAGATTTTTTTCATTGAAATTAAGTCTTAAAATCCAGCTCTCTATACATACCGTAATGGAACAGCTGATCAACCCGCCTCTTTTATGCACTTTGAACAAGTCTTCAAACAGCTTCATCTGCTCAGAAATAATCTCACCATATTTGCCCTGTACCAAATCAATAGATTCTGCCACTGCTCCGGTGAAATCCACAATTGCATCTGCAGCGCTGCCTCCATCTAGGGCTTCGTAAGATCCAGCCAGCCTGGAGGTAACACAGAACATTCTCAGTCACCAAGTGGCTGTTAGAAGTGCTCTAATTTGGCTTGAATGTAGGTAATACATTTGTGTCTCACCAAAGAAAAAAAAAACCAGAATGAAACAAAACAAAACAGCAGATTACAGATAAACCTTTCCCGGGTTTCTAGGGAAGGAGTGTGATGATCCTTAAAGCTTTGGGCTGCTGAAGTAGAGTGCATTGTACTCTTTTATGATTCACGTCCTCCTTGCAGATTAAAGGAGGAGTTTTCAATCTTTTTTAGGTTCTCTACTAGCAGCAAACCTATGGAAAGTATGATAGAGTTGAAAGACAAAACAAACAGAGGGATAGAAGGGACAGCACTGAGGACTAAAAGGGCAATGAACTAGCTCATACTTTGCATAAGCTTTCTCCAATAATGCACTCCAGAATTCATTTTTCACATTGGAATGGCAGTAGATCAACTTCCCATCCATTGTTGGCAGCAGATCATCAATAACCACCTCTGTCCATTCTCCAAAGCACCAGAAACGGAAACGGAAAATCCCAGCATATTTCTCTGGGTTTTTAGGGTCCCATTCTTGTTCGTTAAAGTCTGGAATCACCTGAGAAACCATGCAAGGGAAAGTTCACCAAATGCATTATGTTAAGATTTATTGAGAGGGCAGACTGCCCTGGAGCATGCACTATGCTGGTATTCAGCTTCATGAGCAATTGACCTCAAATAGATGAAGCAGTGAAAAAAGAGGGTGAATTTGGTACAAAGTCAAATATAGTCCCACTTCAAAGAATCTTTTAGGAAAGTAAAATTCAAATTGATCTGCAGAGAAAGACAAACAGAAGCTATTGCACTCTCTGGCTTTGCTATATCTCTTCTTTGGTGCTCAATGGGACTGTGGAGTAGGGAGGTCTCCTAACATGAAAAATGAGCTTCTAAAGAAAGGGAAGATTTGAATCTGCCAAAATTCACCACTCATCAGAGGCACATTAGGCCTAGAGGGAAAAACACTGGCTGATAGGCAGGGAAACAACCAAGATTTATTAGCTTTATTTTCATGCGCCAAGCACACGATCACCTACCTGCTGCCAGAGGGTCTTCCTCAGAGCCAAGCAGGAGCATGCAGCCACAAACCAGCAGTTCCCCAGGGTGCCTTGGTGTAAGTCATGGGAGCTGATTCCATTCACAAACAAGTGGGGGTCTTCACAGAGGTCCTAACAAAGCAAACCAGAGATTACTGGAGGCTCCACTCCAGAAATGATCACAGCATCCTTCCAGCTATTCCTCTCCACACTTGTTCTGCATCACATTCCCACTGAAGCATGGAGTTTCTGTACCAGGACGTTCAAAAGCCCTCTGGCACTGAGTATATTTGAAAGTCAGGGTATACAGGATTATTTAAGTTCTTACAAGTAGATTGTGTTGCCTTATCTAAAAACCAGGATTTGCCAATTTTTTTGCCAGAGTTCCTAGTTCTGTCCTCAGCTGAAGGTGATCTTTGAGGACTGGAATGAATTCAACATTTGTAAAACTTATTTGGCATTGGGGCAGTTAATGAACTGAAAGTAAGTGGAAGGAGAAAGAAGAATCATTGCAGGGAAAGGCTTTGACCAAAAAAACCCCCAACATTAAGAAAAGCAGCAGGAAATTATGCTACTGACACCAGAACTCTAAGCTCCTCTTCCTTCATTGCCACTCCCTTGGCTGACATACTGGAAACCCTCCTCCACCAACAGCATGAGTTACTGCAATGACCCCTGCCACCCAGCACCAAAGAAGGCAGAGAATACACGTCTGTGAAATATGCCTCTCATTCTCTGCGTTCCATCTTTCTCATTTGTCTGGCTCTTATTAGAACCACTCGTTCCTCCTCTCCCATTGCTCTCCTGGCTCCATCTCTATTTACATGCAGATTCTCACCAAAGCATAGTTGGCTCTTCCTGTGACGTGTCCCTGCTCCTCCCTAGATTGTCCCTTGCTGTGTCTTTATAGCCTGCAGATCAAGGCACTAAAAGGAGCCCCTCTAAGTATCATTGAACATGGGAAAGCCACAGGGGTACATTTTGCAGCAGTATTGTGTTTGTTACCAAGAAATCCTTGGTAGACGGTGTTCTGCTGAACGGATATGTATGTGGCCTCACAGTCCCAGAGAGAACCTCCCAAGCAATGCTTCAGAAAACAGGTAATCTGACTGTCCCATAATTGATGTGGAACCTACTGGTTTCAACCCAGTGATCGCTCATGACACTCTCGTGTGAATCATTGCTTTTCCTGACTGGTTGAGAGGATGGAAGAGCAGACAGCGGTAAGAAATTCTGCTCTTTCACAGTATAAGAATAACCCTAAATTTCAACACTGTGGGAAGGAAATGATCTTATATCCAGGCATTAGAAATGCAGAATAAATAACTCCCTCTCACCTCAAAATGGCAGGAGACTCCACATTTACTGCAGTCTTTACAGTTTGGTACCAGCAGCGGAATAAGGAGCTGTGCTCCTTACCTCATGGATTCTCACTGCCCTTTGATAATTATAGATGATGATCCCAAAATACCAAGATTGCAATCCAAGCCTGGCTACACACCACGGGCATGTCAAAACCTCTCAGTCGTCCCTTTGATGGGACTGTGACAAATCAGTGCCAGCTGAACTTATTTTCAGAGAAAAGAACCACCTCAGTGCTGAGCTGAAAGCCTGTTTTGCTGGGCTGGTTTAGCAGATGGCAGCCTGAAGTCAGCTCACGGTATGTAATGCATGGAGCTGCTGCTGTTTTCTTTAAGAAAATGATATTTTTGGCATGAGACTTTTCTCATTAAATAACAATTGATAGAAATTTTAAATGTCTCTTGGGAAACAAGTGCTGATCATTGTATGACACTGTTCTTCTGTCAGTATTTCTTACATGTGTCTTCACTTAGAGAAATTTCAAAGCTTATTAATAGACCTTAATAAAATTCTGAATAACAAAATGGTGCCTATGAGGAAAACTGACCATGTACAAGATACTCATCTGCATCACGGACAGATTCATTCAATCTGCCTGGATGCTCTGGTATAGAACGGCAACAGGGACTTCAGGCTAGCACTTCAGCTGATGTAAATCAACCCAGTTGCTTGTTGCAGGGGTTGCCATCAGTTGACTACTTGGCCTTCACGGTGGTAGCACACATTCTAAACCCAGCTTGGGTAGACTCAAGTTTCACATCCCGTTTCCATGCATGTCTGGCAGTAATAATTTCTAGTTTGTTTTTCCTTTCAAAATGTTTTTTTGTTAGCGTAATAAACAAGGGATAAATTGAGCTTTCAGGGTTAAAATTGTCCAAACTTTTCTGTCACTAGAGGAAGCCAAAACTTTCATTGGTTTTGAAAGAAATCAAGCACTACCGTGTATTACAAATATCTTCTCTTATTTGGTTTGCTTTGCTAAGAATAACCACATTAAACTGTCATTTTTTAATTGAAGTGTGTCTCACATCTCACACAGTCCTCAGAGAAAAATCAGAGAGCAACTGTGTCAACTGCCAAAACTTATGGATGAGATTAGCATTTGCTGACCACTGGGGTCCAAAGCAAACATGGAACAGCAGAACTTAGAAACAGCACCTCCCTGTTTCCACCATAGTCACTAAATTCTTCAGGATCCTGCTTGATAAACCCTTTCTTATTAAACTGCCTAGGAGCCCTGGACTTCTGAGACTAAAGAACAGTGTAAGAAAATGACATTAGCTCTGTTTCTCTTGTCATTAATTACAGCCATTATAACAGCTTCTATGATGACTGTCACTGTGTGGCTCAGATGAGATGCACACTAATACTCAGGTGCAAGCTATAGCTAATTTCAGCTGTTTGCTCTCTTCTGGGCTGTTTGCTTTTCACCACTTATGCAGTATAGCAAATTCTAAGGAATACTTTTGAGATGGAATTAGCCATCTAAGCCACAATTCCCCCAACACAGTTAGAAATGTGCTATTTAAATATATTATTCTGCAGTCCTTGTGAGGATCTTTAAGCATTTTTAGTTTAAAAAAATTAAATTTTTTTTTTAAAAATCACTTTTCCAATAATGGTCCCAGCAGTGATAATTTAGGAGAGTTGAGGACCAAGCCAACTACCATCAGAGGAATTACAAGGAAGAGAGACTGATATGAGATGTGGCCCAGGCATTTCAGGAGACCTGATGCCTTCTCTCCCTTGCAACCTAAGCACTTGGGTTCTGAGTTCCACTAGAAGTACCTCCTTTGCAAACATAGTGGTTTAACCCTAATCCCTTTTCTCAGGATCAGCCTGCATCATCTGTGCTGTAAAGAAGAGAAATATCTTCACATTTCCAAGGAAAAGTTTAAAGGAGGTTACTGGGTCTTATTATACATCATTACCATATAATAGCCACACTATTTCTGATACAACACCGCTAATAAAAGCAGTTGTTGTATTATTTATGCCTACAGGGAGCACTCTGCCATCCAAGACGCAGAGCTCTCCCCAGTTCTCCCCTTATGCATGTGCATAATAAAATAAACACCATCTGCAGAACTATAATTAGGCTGTACAGAGTCTGAAAGTGAGGTAAGAGGTTGCAGGGGCTCATGGTTCTGCTGAAAACCCTGATGCTCTTATTTTCATACCAGACTTTCATTTGCATGACAGAAGTCTATCTGTGTCACCTCCTATCCTTGCTGCACTGTGTAGGCTTGAAATACCTGACATTTAGTGTTACTCAGCCACTGATGCTGTGAGAAATAAAGTGGCTCACAAACACCTTTTTCTGATTTTAATTGGTTCATCTCTTTGTAACGGAGCAAGTAAATGAACTGGTTAACGAGCAGCCTGGGAGAACACTAAGCAGTCTAGAGATGAGAAACTCAGCATGGGATCACAGGAAACAACAGTGGGAGAGACCTTGACAGGTTAGTCAGTCCCAACACTTGCCTAGCGTCCAAATTGGCTATCCCGAACCCACTTGTGACTGAAGCTTCTCTAACCTGCATTTAACACAGCCCATGAAGGAAAGTCTACATGCTTCTTTCACTGGTCAGCAAAGTGCTGAGCTGCTCTACAAGCCCAAGACTTCTGTGAATGGAGAGAACAGTCAGTTACCTTTCCTTTCTAGAGCAACCCCTCATATAATCTACAAACCTCTAACAAATCTCTCTTCTCTAGTCTTAATAACTGGTTCTGTATCACTGGTGAAGTGTGCTGCCCAAATCCAGACACTCTGCTCCAAATGAGGCTTTAGCAGTGCTGAGCAGAGCTCGATGCTCTTGTTTACTGAAGCTGGGGTGGCATTTTTCTGTCTTTTTCACTTGAACTTCACATATTTAACTTGTGTTCAGACTGTGATCCACCCTCTGATCCTATTCTATAGACTTGCTGCCTAGTCATTCTTTCTCCCTAACTGAGCCAGGAAGTCACTTAATACCAAAGCACTGTACATGGTCGCATTGATGAAGTGATGCTGAATTCCATCCTATTTATTCCACACTATTTTCCCAAGACATCAAGATAAGTTTGAATTCTCAACCCTGTCAACTGGCTTGCAATCCTGTCCCAGACTGCGTCCTACAGCATTCCTGTACATGCCTTTCTAGCCCCTCTTCCAAGTAGTCATGAAAATACTGAAGAATATCAGACTAAGGGAGATTTCTGTGGGACTCCATTGATGCAACGCCAGCTTGAGAGTGCTGCAAGTCATTTATTTCATCAGCTATGCATGCGCATTAGAGAAGTTTGAATTAATCCAAATTTTTGTACTTTGGAGAGACATATCAGATATTGCCAAAGTCTTATGAAAGTCAAACTATATCAGATCTACTGCTCCTCTCTTAG
Source organism: Aptenodytes patagonicus (assembly GCF_965638725.1). NCBI lineage: Eukaryota > Metazoa > Chordata > Aves > Sphenisciformes > Spheniscidae > Aptenodytes > Aptenodytes patagonicus. Next base: position 21,223,572 of record NC_134957.1, read on the forward strand.
TCACAAGATCTGTCCCACCGTATGCTGGAAGGAACTCAAGCTGGTACATATTAGTGTATCATCTGACACAATACATTTTTAGAATACAATCTATACCATCAGACTAACAGTCATCTGCTTAGGTCTGACAAGTTGCAGTCAGGAATTTCACTGAGATACAAAAATGTTTGGACTGCAGTACAAATATGAAAGATGGCAACTTAACTTTTCTTTGCTACAACCTATCTTCCTCAGGAAATTTCAAAACAATGTGAACCACGGGAGACAACAGACACCCATTTCATTGGAGCTATGAAATGGTTTGTATGTTGCTTTGTCATGATTCCCTTAAAAAAAAAAAAAGGAAGAAAGGTTGGGTTTTATTTGAGACCAGAAGCACCACAGAAAAGTACAGGAGATAACTGATTAACTATATGCATTAACTTCAGGTTGCTGTGGCTACTTTGAATCTTAGAGTAATTTCGCTAAAGAAAAAAGTTCCCCTTAGCTCTGAAGATGCATCTCTCATAGGTATTACCAATATCCATGAACTAAAAAATATGCAATATTTATAAATAGGGAGAAAGACATTCAAAGGGTTAATTAATTAGCTGTGTGTCTTCACAGACATTAACTGAAGCTGCACTGTAAAACATTATGGGAGATCTCTAATGTCTGAGAAAAGGGAAAGATTTTTTTTTTTATGCATTAGGATCTGTCAGCTGGCTCAGATAGAAAAATAGAGATTCAGGGAAAGGGAAGAAGAAAAAAAGAAATAATGATGTTTGCAACTAAGATTTTCAAAGGATTCAGTACATTTAGTGCTTACTTTCCTCAGCACCCTTTAAAGAACCCAGCCCTAACATAAAAAATAATCTACCTTTGCTTGTACACAAGACCTATGGAGGCAGCACTCTCCTTGATTCTCTCAGGCTGATCTACTCAAGCCCAGCACACCATTCCCTTAACATTTTTTAAAGCAGTTTGAATTACATCAGAGCTGAGAATTCTTTCCATTTTCTTCTCTTCCATCCTCATATCATACTGAGTCAATTCCTGTAGAGAGTGAGGTCAGTGTAGGGAAGCAAGGGGAAAGGCAATTCTTTCTGAATATGGATACAAAAATTCAGCTTTGGCTACAGCTAACTAGGAACCAACCTCATCTAAAGGAAGGCAGCAAAGACAGCACTTATTTTGAGGTTGTGTAGCTAAAGAGGTAGAAGAGATTGTCTGTCCTGTAATAAATCCCAGCTGTGCTGGCATGTTTATAGAAATCCTCTCCAGATCAGGCTGTTTGCCAAGGCAATTGCAGTTAGCCCTAAAAAGAAAAATAACTGAGTCCAACTGCGCTAGATACTTCAATGCATGCAAAAAGCCTTTTGCAACCTTGTTATGCCTGAAAAAACTCTGCCTGTGGAGTGAAAAAAGAGAAGTCTTAAGTTACAATCATGCCCTGTGGTATAGCTCTAAGCCCTCAGAGGACAGTTCTCAGAGAAACTGCCATCAAAAGAAAACCGGGGTCAGATACGACCCTGACTGAAACAGCCCTTGCTGAGATCAGGAAGTGACTTTATCATCAGTGCTGTTATGCCATGTAAATCACCAAAAGGAAGATTTAGCTCTCAGGTTTCTGTCTGTACACCCTGAGCTCAGGATGTGTAATTCCTCTGTAAACTTCATGCCCATTATCCAGCAACATCAGTTCCTGAGAGCAAGACAATGCCCAATACTGCTTAAAAAAGAAACCCAACCGTACACATGCAAGGGGAAGAGTATGCCAGTTTGCTCCAGCCTTGTGTAAAAGAAAACTCAGTTATTTGGGGATTGAGAAATGCTTCTTCCCCCTCTTCCGTCTCCAATAAATCCTGTTACAAAACCAAATGCATCACAGGCATTTTTATAGTGTTCTTTTTTTCCATTTTCAGTTTGAGGCTAGTGGTGACTAATACTCAGTGAAGGCCATGGTTTTCAGCCTTGCCCTGCCTATGGGACACATGTACGTGGGGAGGATCTGAATCAACGTTTTGGAAGAAAAAAACCCCAGACATTGGGCAACATGGTGTGTATCTTGGCTGCCTCTAGATTTCACCTGACCCTTGGAGCACTAGAGCTGCTCTCATCCAGAATGCTGACAGTTGCTGGAAAAGGTACAAATGATGTGCCGTAGGGCTGACCTTTTCCTGAACCTCAGTAACAAAGTGTTTACTGAAGCTCTTAGAGTCCCCTGCCACTTCATCCCAGAAATCACTCAAGACTACGATGAAAGACTTTCTGTTCTCCCAGGACTCTCTTAGAAGTATATCATACCATCTCGTGCAGCACTACCTTAGTTTGTGATGCTTTAGATCAACATTCCACAGAACTGCAGTACATTCATAATACTTTGTTTTTAGAGAAAAGCTGCCTTGTTTGAGGATAACATTTTTTTCTCGCTGAACTTACCGGACAACAGCCTTTGTCTCCTGCCTTCTTCCCCTAGTACCGATTCCCTTCTCTAAATTCAGTACTACAATTTGTGTTACTTTTCCTCATGAGCAGCAACCAGAGGTGCCATTCTTAGGACTGGATTCACTTCAGGAAACAGTCATGTTCCCTCAGCTAGGTGTCTAAACTCCCCTGCAACCAAACACAAGTTCTTTCAAAGGGCAATTTACAGTCATTACCTTGCCACCTCTCTCCTAGTGTGATGACACTGGACAGAGGCCTAGCTCTCTATTGATCACATAAATCAAGGTAATAGCTCAGGATGGGCCCATACCTTTTAAACAGTTGCTACACAAAACGTTATCCTTTGTGTCTTTGATGAGGATCTCATCAAATAAACCCAAGTAATACACACCACAAAAGCAGGCCCAGCTAGTTACAGGAAATGCAGCACAGGTTAAAACCTAGAATATAACTATTTTAGAGGTTATTTTATCTGAAATTTTAAAAAAGTATTAACTGGTGATCTGAAGTTAAAATCTCCCAAAGATTATTGTTGGTTTAGTGAACACAGACGCTGAGCAGCCTGAGACCACTTTTGGTTGGTTAATGTTACCACCTTTTCTGGAATATCTTGTTTCCTCCGCATCTCGCTCATTAGCGATTCCAACCTCTATGAAACTTCATTCTCTGCTATTCCAAAGCTACTACAAGTTTGACACAATTTGGGGAAAATAATTTAATCGAAGCATCATTTTAATTGGCTAAAAATTTATATATTTCAATTTCTTGAAAAAAGTAATGGTTTTCCATCAGAAAAGACACCATTTTTGGGCCACTAACCTGAAGTTTTCTTGTAAAATGCTTTTACAAGAGTTTACTGTGATTTTGAGATGGTGATGCTCCATGAAAAACAGGCAGATATAGTAGATATATTATTTGTAGCTGGACGATATTCATCACTTACTACTGTGAGCGTAGACATCAAAAGAGCTTTTGTTGGATGAGCTGCCCACCAGCAGAAATAAGGACATTACAAATCTATTCCTTAGTATTTAATAAAATAAATCATAAATGAGTTCAAAATCATTATTAGAGACTAGAATGTGTATGACAGCAAGGGGATACACAGCATACGGGGAAGGGCCCCAGACAAGTCAGACTCATCGCACACGAGCTATGCAGTTTGCATGTGTGCTGTAACCATTTATTTGAGAGTGCTACTTCGCAAGTTGTAACTGCTCCAAATGGGCAGTTCTTTTTCTCCAGTGGAAAGGCAAGAAATTGAGAGCATTTTTCAAGAAAAACTGAATGCACAGTTCTTTTGAGAAACAGGTGGTATAAGCCAGCCTAAGTCTACTTCTGCAAAGAGCAACCTACCAAAGCAGTGGAAATGTCTCTGCATTAAATGCAAGTAACAGAGGGATGGCCAAGTTTGAAGACAGCCAGTTTAGACCGACTCCCCGACACCACTTCCAGGCACATACTAATGTGGCTGAGGTCAGACATGGGCTATAAGTCCACTCATGGTTCATCAGACTAAAAGGCCACCCACCGTTTAGCTATGTTTTTTTACTGCTTCCTCAAAACATGTTTTTCAATCAAGTTCTTGAACTAGTTTCCTAAGATGGGAAATGAAAACAATAAGAAAAGGAGGTTGGAAAACATCACACACAATTTTTCACATCGCTGAAATATTCAGCACTGGACCAGTGCGGAATAAACAATTCCCAGGTCTGTACGCCTGACTGTTCATCTCTGGCTGGGGAGGCAGCTATTTTCTTTGCCTGATAACAAGCATCATTTTGGCTCAGTGGCCATGACCTTTCTAGGCTTGTCCAGCCTGACCTTTTGCTGTGTCTCAAGGGGCTGGTAACTGAGCAGACTGGATTCTTCATCCCTGCCCTTTATGAGGAAGGAAATATGCTGTTTACAAAAGAATATTAGGTAGATTTCAGCAGTCACCCCTTTTTTTTTTTTTATACATCGTAGATTTTTTTGTTATTACATCGGGCATTGTGTGGCAAAAACAAAGTCAGGTCATCTAAGAAACACTGTCTGGAGTGAAAATTCAGATTAAGCTGGAGGTGATTTGTTTTACTTAAATGGAGATATTTCTTCCTTATCCAATAGCAATACACAGACTTTAAAGGTTAAAAAGCGTAAGTCTAAACCACAACATTAAAGAGCATAAACCTCTTTAGCAACAAGTTCCTCCTTTCCCCATCTCTGTTCCAGCAAGGTTTGGTTTCAGCCTGGATTCCAGTATCTACTAATTGTGGCATTTATCTCAGATACTTTCTTGAATATAAAAATCCTTTATCCTCTTCTCCTAGACTCCTCATCTTTTTCAGACAGCACCTTGAGGTGTTCTCCCCCACTTATTTGCTTAAAGCAAAAAAATTTTAATGCCTGGGATAACAGTGCATGGAGTAGCCATTGTAACTCCTCAGATACACTTTTGGAATTGTGATATATACCACACCATTCTGGACTAGATGTTTGCTTTATAACATAAAAAGAGGAACTGTAAACTTGTATATAAAATCCTGATCATAAGACACAAGCTTCTTAAGCTATTAGATGACTTGAAATATATAAAATTTTGGATTTTGAATTTTTTTTTTTAAATAGAAATTTTGTACTAGCCAGCAAAACCCAACTTTTCTGAGCCTATGTAAGTCAGAGTCAATGGAGTCTCTTGGTTCCAACAGGACACGGATCAGACTCTTAAATTCTAGTCTGGACATCCTTTCTGGCAAAGATCAGCCTAAGATCATGTAAAACAGAGAGTATTTGTCTTTTAGTAACACAGAGATATGCCCAATACCTTGCAGAGAACCATAATGCTTTCACGCCATCAGAACTTTATCAGATCACTTACCTACAAGCTCTAGAAAAAAGCCTTCCCATCAGGCTATTTCTTGAACCTTCTGGTATAGCTCATTCCTTCCATTCATTGCCCAGACCTGGTGTGAGCTGCAGCCAGGAGAGTGACACCAGCGTCTAGTGCTGTCCAGGTGCTAGCAAATGTCACGGCAGCAAAGTGTTATGAAGTGAGGATAAACACCAGCACACATCAGAGTGGTCAGAAAGGTCACCAATGTTGCCAATCGCAGCCAAAAGGAGTAATACTTGGTTACCCGGGATATGGAGAAGGCTGAGGTGCCAATGACTTTTTTGCCTCAGTCTTCACCGGCAAGTGCTCAAGCCACACTGCCCAAGCCACAGAAGGCAAAGGCAGGGACTGGGAGAATGAAAAGCCGCCCACTGTCGGAGAAGATCTGGTTCGAGACCATCTCGAAGGTGCACAAGTCCATGGGACCGGATGAGATGCATCCACAGGTCCTGAGGGAACTGACAGATGAAGTTGCTAAGCCACTATCCATCATATTTGAGAAGTCGTGGCAGCCCAGTGAAGTTCCCACTGACTGGAAAAGGGGAAACATAACCCCCATTTTTAAAAAGGGAAAAAAGGAAGACCCGGGGCACTACAGGCCAGTCAGTCTCACCTCTGTGCCCGGCAAGATCATGGAGCAGATCCTCCTGGAAACTATGCTAAGGCACATGGAAAATAAGGAGGTGATTGGTGACAGCCAACATGGCTTCACTAAGGGCAAATCGTGCCTGACAAATTTGGTGGCCTTCTATGACGGGGTTATAGCACTGTGGATAACGGAAGAGCAACTGACGTCATCTACCTAGACTTGTGCAAAGCATTTGACACTGTCCCGCACAACATCCTTGTGTCTAAATTGGAGAGACATGGATTTGACCGATGGACCACTCAATGGACAAGGAATTGGCTGGATGGTCGCACTCAAAGACTTGCAGTCAATGGCTCGATGTCCAAGTGGACACCAGTGACGAGTGGTGTTCCTCAGGGGTCGGTATTGGAACCGGCACTGTTTAACATCTTTGTCGGCAACATGGACAGGGGGATTGAGTGCACCTTCAGCAAGTTTTCTGATGACACCAAGCTGTGAGGTGCGGTCGACAGGCTGGAGGGAAGGGATGCCATCCACAGGGACCTTGACAGGCTTGAGAGGTGGGCTGGTGTGAACCTCATGAAGTTCAACAAGGCCAGGTGCAAGGTCCTGCACATGGGTCAGGGCAATCCCAAGCACAAATACAGGCTGGGTGGAGAATGGATTGAGGGCAGCCCTGAGGAGAAGGACTTGGGGGTGTTGGTTGATAAGCAGCTCAACATGACCTGCAACGTGTGCCTGCAGCCCAGAAAGCCAACCATATCCTGGGCTGCATCAAAAGCAGCGTGGCCAGCAGGTCAAGGGAGGTGATTCTGCCCCTCTACTCTGCTCTGGTGAGACCCCACCTGGAGTACTGTGTTCAGCTCTGGGGCCCCCAACATAAGAAGAACATGGACCTGTTGGAGCAAGTCCAGAGGAGGGCCATGAAGATGATCAGAGGGCTGGAGCACCTCTCCTATGAGGACACACTGAGAGAGTTGGGGTTGTTCAGCCTGGAGAAGAGAAGGCTCCGCGGAGACCTTATAGCAGCCTTTCAGTACCTGAAGGGGGCCTACAAGAAAGCTGGAGAGGGACTTTTTACAAGGGCATGTGGTGAGAGGACAAGGTGTAATGGCTTTAAACTGAAAGAGGGTAGATTTAGATTAGATATAAGGAAGAAATTCTTCACTATGAGGGTGGCGAGACACTGCAACAGGTTGCCCAGAGAAGTTGTGGATGGAAGTGTTCAGGGCCAGGTTGGATGGGGCTTTGAGCAACCTGGTCTAGTGGAAGGTCCCTTCCAACCCAAACCATTCTATGATTCTATGAATACAGAAATGTTGCTAAGGAACAAAACAAATAGACCAGTGGAGAGAGAGAACCCAAAATACGTGATACCTGTTTGACAGTCTGGACAACCAACCACCTTCCCATTTTAAGGAATCTCACTGCTTGCCTAAGAGTTCAAATTCTGAGCTATAAAAAATGTTGCATCAAAAATGACACAGCAGCATTTGTTTTACTTCTGAACACTAAAAGCACTTTTATGACTCAGCCAAATCAGTGGATCATCTCTCATAAATTCACAGAAACTACCAGAAAGAATTTTATTTACACATGTTGAAAATAAACAGCAGCTTCTATTTCTAAAACGCCTTTTAAAACCTTATCTTGGAAAGATGTTCATTTAGCAATAAAGTTATCGGCACATAAGATAAGTTTCTTCAGTTTTGAGTGATGAAACTGAAAAACTCACAACAGTGATTTCCAAAGTAAGATACTTAAGCAAAGTCACAGTTGTCATACCTGCCAGGCAACCAAGCATATGCTTTTCCCTCCATGTAGGTTAGCTCTTCTTTTGCCTAGGATAGGTCGCTGTTAGAGGACTAAAATGACTAAAACATTTTTGGGTAATCCCCTTCTAAGTACATCAAAACTTCAGGAAGTTTTTGAAATTTAAGGAACCATATTAGGTGCTAAAGGGTAAACTTTTTAAGGGTAATTGTGTGACTAATACGCCATCTCTGCAGCTGATGATGCCAAATGAGGGCCAGTATTGCCACTATATCCATGAATTCACTTTAATTCACACTTTAACCAGGCACCCTCCTTTCTAGTTCTGCCTCTTTCATTATGTTCTCACATTTGCTTTTCTTCCCCATATTCTGTTATCAACTCAACACGTTTCAGAAGGAATCAATAAGAAAACTACTTCCATATCTCACAGATCTGTTTAGGATGCTTGCTTTCTGGTATCTCCCTCTCTTGTGGGCACTCTGATCTCTAATAAAGGATAAGCCTTTTCCCAGGGTATCCTGCTCCCACTCAACTGCCTGTTTTCATGGCACGTGTAGTTTTACCAAGACACCTACCCACTTACCAAACGGGGTTGAAACTGGTCAATAGTAAAGCATTGTTGGGGGAAGAGGGGAACAGACAGACACAGACCTGGAGACGACGTAACTATAATTGTGCTTCTTCTGGGGGGAAAAAAGGCCAAAAGGAACAAAGAGCCTGATGGCAAGTTGCTAACTGCTCAGTGTTCTCCATCAACACTAGTCAGTCTTGCAGATCACAGAGCATCCCCTAAACATGACCAAAATTACTTGGCTACTTAACGTCAAGGCTGGAGATACCCTTTCCTCCTGCCTTGTTCAATCTGGGAGGTACCTCTACTTACTCTGATGTCAAATGCAAATGACTCCAACCTCACGATCACTGTCAAGGTTTTCCCTATCACGATCGAGGATTTTCTTCTGTTTCAACCCAAAACAGAGACTAGAGCAAATTCAGTCAGACAGATACATTGACAAAAGCCTTTGGCTCTTTGGGAGGAGTCAGCCTGCCAGGGTATAGTCAGAATGTCTACTTGGTCATGATTTTATCCCAGCTGAAGCACAGTCAGTTTCACCTCTGTGTTTAAATTGTTTAGACGCTTAAGAGACTTCTTGCTTGGAAAGACATAATGAGAAACTTTTTTTCTTATTTATATCATGCTGTTTCTTTACATAGCACTTTCACTGCATTTATCGAGCTTAATTTTTGGTTTTTCCAATGTGGTATAGATATACTGATTTGAATTCACTACTTCATTTAATACAAATTTCTTTGTTAAACACTAACATTACATCTGCCTGATGCCAGCCTAAGACAAAGATGTTATTCAACTGTCAGAAAACAGAGAAAGCCAATATGACAAACAGAAGACCCAGAATCATTTTATCACAAAATTCACTGCTAACAGACCTGCATCTTCATCGGTTCAAATAAAGCTAGTACAAAGATCAGGGTGTGTATAAGAATGGATGGTAGTTCATTAAGGATCACATGGGATTCCTTATCTTCAAGAAGAGGATCATACAAGAAAAAAAAAGGCTCTGTAGAATTGTTTATTTAGAAAATCACCAAATTAACAGGAATTGAACAAAGTGATGGGCAACAGATGAGTCAGTGCCATCACTGAGAAATCACCCTCCTGATTTACCGGTTTAGAAATCCTGGCAATCCCAGTGAGCTCCCATTTATCTTTTGCAATGACTACTACCAGCCATAGGAATATTCACAGCAGCCAGCCTCACAGCACTTTTCCAGACAGCACAAACTGTTTGATTTGCAGTTATGGATTTGAAGTTACGTTCTGGGTAAAACAGAAGGGATCCAGACCTCCCGTTCCTATTACAATGTGTTCAAAGCACCATAAAATCTCCTTTAAAGATGAAGATTCTCTATGAACATTCAGGAGTTGCTGTGAGAACTTAAAGTCTCCCATCATCTGAGAAGACAGAAACCTCCCAAGGCCTACTATTGTGAGAAAAAGTCTGCTTGTCTCCCGGGAAGAGAAGTTTGAGAGGTGTTGATAATTCAAACATGAACTTGACTAGACATCAAATTCCAGCTAGTCTTAGAGCACAGTGCTCCACCTCTAAGTGCTGGAGAACCACTCCAGTTCCAGCACTGCTCTTCTCCTGCCAGGTTTAATTTCTTTATGATGTACCAAGAAAACTGTCTCAGTCAGCTGGAACGCTAAACCCCATCAGAGACACTGAAATCATTCTGGCTCATTTGTGTCTCCAGTAACCTTTCTGCTAGTGCTCAACACACAGACCACTTCCAAGAGAAAATCATGAGTCACCTTTTAACCCCACCTCACACTATCAATCACATTAATTATTTTATTCAATCAGGGTCTAACAGTCGAAGTAAAGTTAGTGGAAAACCTAAGGAAATATATCTTAACTCTCAAAAGGCAAGGAGAAGGGCCTGTTTCTAATAATGCTGAGGTTTGCCAATGTTGCTTTTTTCTTGTCTTACAATTTAAGTATTTACAGTGCAGCCATTATATTCACTAGAGGGGATTTTTATTTTTAATTTTTTGCAGATTTTGGAATGTCTGCAGAAGTAACTTAGCATGGTGCCCCTGTCTCTTCCAAGCACCCCATCCCCCTTAGTGTCTATAGTTTTCACTCTGTTCAAATGCAGAGATGCAGGCCAGATTCTCAGCTGTAAATCATCATCACTTTAGCTAAGCCAAGGGGGTAATGTTGCTTTATACACTCAGAGGTGCAAGGCCCCTCAATCCACCCCTATCCGTAGACAGATCCTGCTTCGGTTTTGTTCACGAGAGATTCATCATGCTTTCAGGAACGGAGAAAGCCCGTTAAGACCAGGGATGAGAAATGCCATGGTTGGATTACATTTGAAGTGCTTGGATTAAATTTGAATTATTCCTCTTATAGTCCAGACATTAGTTATTTCACCAATTAGGTCATGTGCCCAAATGTGAAAGCAGCTTTTAGACAACTATCACTTCTGAGAACTTTCATTTGTGGAGAGCAGAGTCAGTGCGCGAGAGAGAAGGGAGGAGAGGCCAGAGAATGGTATTGTATTCACATCTCCATTTAGGGAGGAAAATTAGATGTCCGAGTCTTAAATGCCCCTTATCTGAAAGGAGGAGAAAAGGGACGACAGTGATCATGCACAAAAACTACAGCAAGATGAGTTCTGCACAAAGTCTTTGCAAATGGACCCAATTTGGACCCAATTATCTGTAGGGTTATCCTAGCAACCAAGGGAGAGTAAAGCCCTGCATTCATGTTCTTCATCAGTTCCACAAGTGCTTGTACCTATCGGAAAGCTGAAGCAGCAATAAAACACTAAACTTGCAGACCAAAGCTCAGCCCACAGCTGGATCATTGCTAAATGAGATTTAATTTTTTGCTCACCATCACAGGACTGAAGGTTTGGTACAGTCTTCGCAAAAAACCCTATTTTGATTATTTATTCACTGTATCAGACTAGAAAATGCTGTCTCCAGGCAAAAATCAAACCTCAGTGTGCTTTAAAGCATCTGACTGCTTAAATAAGTGTGCTTTAAAAGACCTCTAAGATCATTGAGTCCAACTGTCGCCCCAACACTACCATGCCCACTAAACCATGTCCCTAAGCACCGCATCTACATGTCTTTTAAATACTTCCAGGGATGGTGACTCAACCACTTCCCTGGGCAGCCTGTTCCAATGTTTAACCACTCTTTCAGTAAAGAAATTTTTCCAACTCAAAGAGCATGTATATACATGTATTATATAAATATATGCACGTGGATGACTGCACGCACATGAGACCAATTGGCCTCAACATGAGAAAACTGAGATGAAAGTAAGAGGATCATATGAACCCTCATTATCCAACCCAACAAGGGAGTCCCAGACCCCACACTAACTGCACGCTCATTAGTCTCTGCACTGAAATCCCCCATGGCCCAACTCTTCTGTCCCTGATCACAGAGTGGTTGAGGTTGGAAGGGACCTCTGGAAGTCACCGTGTCCAACCCACCTGCTCAGGCAGGATCACCTAGAGCAGGCTGCCCAGGACAATGCCCAGATGGCTTTTGAATATCTCCAAGGACAGACGTTCTATTTCCTGATGCACATGAGTAGATCACGATGGCTTCTGACACCTGCAACGCTGGCCAAAGTTCAGATCCTGACTCCTACACTATGACATGTTTCAGTTAATTGAGCCTGAAACTCAAATATGCAGACAAAAGTTCTACTTCATGCATAAAAACCGGAAGATAACATTTGCTCTTAACAAAGACAGTCTATTTTCCTGACAAAGAACATTTTATTTCCTGCAAACTTGAAAAGATGCAAATTCAAAATGTTTTAGCTTTTATGATTAAGTTAGAAACAATGCCACACACAGGCAAGACAGCAGTTCTAAAAGGTTCTTTCAGCTGTGAAGGATTTTTAAAAGCTTCTTTTTAGCCAGGAAAACATACTACTTTATTTAATTTTTAAATAGAATTAATCTTGAAGGAAACATACATTTAAATCACAGGGAAGCAGCATGAAATTCAAACAAATTATTTTGCAAATCTAAGATATAATGACTTACAAAACCTCTAATTCCAGGACTTTACTCATCCCAAATACCCTTTTAAATATGGAAATAAAATGAGTAAAGCATAAAGCTCTTAACATACAAAGCATTTTTTGGATGTGAATGCTTTCTACTCTTGGGGAAGAGTGTTGACAGAACAGTACCTTAATTTCCTTTGCAACTGGCATGTTTGGGCTATAATTTTTCCTTCAGAGAAGCCAAACATTTAATTCTTTAGGAATTCTAAATCAGTGAACTAACAATTACTGTAAGACGACTTATGCTAGCTGAGGATGTGATCCTTGGACTTTTTGTTTTACAGGCTCAAAATAAATTTTACCATGTCATTCTTACCATCATCACATTGCCTCAGGACAAATAGAAGCTGACTCTCTGAGAAACCAATTTTCATCTAATGACGATGGAACCAACTAAATAAAACCTGATATTTTAAACATTAAAGAAACATTCAGAACCTTGGAATTGTCCTGTTCATGTTCTAGAAGTGACATTGAGGTCGTTAAGTATTTTTTCTTTAGAGGAAACAATCACAACAACATAAGAAAGCCTCCATCCAATCTGAAGGAGGGAAATATAAACTGGAAAAACTGCCAAGAGAGAAGATAACAAAACATTGGCATCTGGAGAGCTGTCTGCTTGGCAAGCATGCATGTCATTTACAAATGTTTGCTCATAATTATATCCCTGGAAGACTTGGGTGAATAATACTGTTGAGAAAGATGCCACTTTCAAAACACTGCCTCTCCATCATATTTAAATAAATGCAACACTCACTGAAGGGTGAGCGTATCTAAGGATATCACCACAAAAAAGAGGAACCCACGCCTCACACTGCCCTGGTACCTGCGAGACAAGGGGGAGGAAGGATGCAGCTGCATATTAGGACATCCACCGAACTCCCAGCTCTTCGGCAAGCTTTCTGGAGGAGGGAGGGAGGGCAGGGATGCTGGCAGGGTGCCACTGTGTTTTTTGCTTCCTGTCATGACACAGCCGACACAGCCAACACAGAAAGGCACAACTAAGAACAAAGAATTTTCTGAAGCAGCACCAGAAACGGTATTGAGCCATCAAGCTCACGTCATACAGGGTCCACTCAGTCACCAGACTGTAATGGAGAGGTTAGACATGGGGTATTTGCTGATGGCTGAAGGCATTATAGTTCCTTGCTCATCCCTTTCTGGGTAAGCTCCATCTTAACAAGATTTTCCAGGCAAAATAAAAATAAAATTATGGAATTAATAAAATAAGGGTGAGCAACAGCTCTATTCTGGGAACATTTTGGCAATTCCAGAAGAAACATGTCACAACTTCCCCAGATGAAAACATTAAGGACAAAATATTCTGGGAGGAATGGTTTATCCAGTCAGAAACCAAGATGGAAACATGCCAACCAATGTTTTCATGATGCCTCCCATACTCAGCTCGTTGGGGGACAGGCAGGGTGATAACCCAGACCACAGCAAAAATCCCAAGGCTTTGAAAGGGGCCCAAAACCATGTTATTAATATTGACGTGCACCATCTTATATCACTGATGGGAGTGAGAGTGAATTAAACTAAGTACATAAATTCCTATTGTTTAGGAAAGGACGCTTTCCAGAATAACATCCTTAGGAGAATAAAACAGTATCTGTTGCAGTCCCAGTAGCACTTCTTAAATTAAACACCCATCTCAAAAAGTGAGGACCTCCCCTCCCAAGTTCTGGAGCACTAAAGTTCTCCCATGTTTTCATTTTTCAAATTTCTTAACATGCAGAAGCACAATCAAGGTCTCTTCAGGGCTAAGCATGCTGCCAGAGCCGGGCATCACCAGTCTGCTGCAGAAAGGTGAGGAGAAACACAAAAAACTAGAACAAAGCAGAGTTCCTGTTCCTATTTCTGATGAACCTTCTCAAACACAGAAACGGAGCCCATCTGAATGAAATACCATAAAGTTTTTGGGGCTTCTTATTTAGAGCACGGCTGAGCCACAGCACACTGAACTCCCCCCGTACACCTCAGCCTTAATTTGAACTGCAGATTCTGGTCTAGGAAAATGGGACATGGACGAGGGTAACACAGCTGTACATACCCCTCTGAGACTTGAATCCCGGCTACTGCCAGCAGTAACTGCCAGAATGGATTAAGGGAGTTAAGAGATCCCTACTTGTTTGTTTTGCTATGTGAGAGGAGTCCTTAGGGCACCACACACAGTTCTGCTCGCTTCCTCACTGCAAGAACAAAACAATCGGGAAAGAAAGCGCTTAACAGCATATCTGTGACAGCCCTTTGCATTTGATGATTGCTCTGTCCAATAACTTCTCCATGCTTCTTGGATCCATCTTCTAGAAAAGCAGATGGCTGTACTGTCCATCTGGAATAGTACTATTTTCCCATCACTACTCTCGTCACATGCAAATACTGACTCACCTCAATGAGAAAAAATTTTTTTAAATTCCCCTTATAAAGCTAACACCACTCAAATTTTATAGCACAGATTCTGTGTCTCTGTCTGCCTTCAGAATGCCACAGATTTGCCCTGGTGTGACAATGCAAGTCCAAAGCACTGCTTCATCCTTCTTCCCACTGCACCGTTCTGCTTCCCAAGTCCCTGTCAGATGCCCATGTACGTACATCCATGTATGTACATTTACGCCTGCCTGCTCTGGGTGGGGACCTGTGAGTGTGAAGCACTTGCTTAAAGTGACTGTTAAAGTCATTGGGACCAGACGCAAAACTTCTTAGTGCATAGTGACTCTGGCACCCGCAGCCCGTCATATAGGCCTCATAGTTATATTAGAAATTGGGTTGGTGTTGTCACAGGTGGAAATGCTATTGCAAGTGAATCAAGATTTCAGGTTGCTGGGGGTTTATATTGGTGAAATTTATATTTGTATATGAAGTTTACATTGCTTCACCTTTAAAATTCTCCCTCTAGCAAAATGCAATCAAATAAAAAATATTTGCTGTTAACAGGATTCCTGCAAGGTCCAATGCACAGCAAACTTCCAGAGACAAGCCTGTTAACTACTACTTTGATATTTTGGTGACAGAGGTTACTTTAGAATAATAAACAGGCCAAATCTGCAGACAAAGTCAACACACATTTTCCAACCCAAACCCCTGACAAAAAACTCCCATTAGAGCGCCTGCTGGAAGATGAGGCAGGACTTGCAGCAGAGCATGTCACAGCCACTGTGAAAGGATCAGCATCATGTTGAACACGAACTAGCACAGTGGCCACGGCCTGGGCACTTCGACCCAGGATGGTCTCCCCTTTTATTGTGATCAACATGATGTGCCCTCAAGTGCTTGAGGGGGGATATCTTGTGGCAGCTGTCTCTTCCACTCTGGCAATAAAGGCCCTTCCCTTCGCTCTACAGGAGTTGACTCCATAAGAGATTAGCTAACAAGAACAGATGAATAATAATGTTAATCTTAAACACAGAAGACTAAATTGTATGCTCTTTGGTGCCTCCTTTGGAGTCTCCCTGTTTCCCCAGGCTGCTTTCAGATGTTATGAGCTGTCAACCATGTTTTACATGGCTAATGTAACAAAAATGCTCCTGTTTGTTTGTTTCTTCCTTTTCTAGCCAGCTGGGAAAAAAACTCCTCCCAGTTGTGAAACACGCAAGTACACCTCCCCAAAAAACACCACCTTTGCCGTTTCTTGGCCAAGTAAGGGCAACGGACTGTATGAAACAGCTGCATGTAGCTCACTACCTTCATCTGCCAGGGTGCTGCTAAAGGGTATCACACTGGTTCTGGTCTTTCCTCCTGCTCTTAACTCACTTCTGTACAATTTCTGAGGCAGCAGGACACAGCATATCCCACATACAGAAGCAACAGCAGCTTGATGCAAGTCATGAATACCCAGTCTGAGCACTCTTCTACCTGAAAAGGATGACACTCATTTGGTCTTTTACCTCCTTCCTCCTCAGGGAAGCACCCCTTTCCCTCAAACTCAAGGCAAATCACTGTAAGAAGAGCTATAAACACACACACACACACACGCACGCTCTGGTACCCTCACCACGTCAGATCTATTTATTGTGCAAGGCAATTGTGCTGATCGAGTTCTAAAAATAGGTCCTGAAGCACAGAGACTAGAAGAAAAAGGCTGGAAAAGCCCAGCATGAGTCTCCTCAGAATGTCTAGATCATCAGCTACAACACCACAAACAACAGCAGTTTGGATGATTTGCCTGGACAGTTTGCTTCTTTTATTTCTGCAAATAATATGAGCAAAGAAATGTCATACGAGGAGGAAGACAGAGGAGCAGCGATAGAGAGCAGACAGGGAGGGAAAGAATACGTGAAGGTGTGTTCCCTTGCACAGGGAGAAGTAATTTTCTTTTCAGAACATGTTCAGTGAAAAAAAAAAAAACACCTTAAAACCTTAGGAGAAAATAATGATGGGAGAAAGAAACAAAACAAAGCCCACGATGCTTTCAGGGAATTACTTGGCTGGACATCATCAGAACATGCCGTTCCAAGTACCTTAGAAGATCAGCAAGGGAAGTCCCTTTATAGCTTGAAAATGTTTCCTTGCCTCCAAGAAAAAAATTCAAGAAACATTTCATTTTTATTAGTGTATTTGGGGGAAAGTTGCAACATTAAAAAAAAAAAAAATTGCTTCAACTGAATATTCACCCCCCAAAAACCCATTTCCCCCCTCCTTTTTTTCAAAAAGTGTTTGCTCCTCAAAAAGACAAATTACTTAGAACAGCCAGGACTATTATTAATTTTAAAATGATTACAGGATCATATTAGGGTAGCAGTAATAATTACAATCTTCTATTATGATCCTCTGTATGAGAACTTATGTTCCTGGTTGCTAGAACAAGAACTCCAGTTCCAATGGATTCCAGTTACTTTTTTGATCTCTGTAGATCAGTACATAATACAGCTATTTAAGTTATTAGCACTGTTATTTAGGTTTATCACTGTATTTAGGTTATCACTGTTATTGACAATATAAGAGGACAGGAAAGTGAATTATAAAGTAATAACTCACTTTTTTCTTCACTCATGCAAGAAACAGTCTATATAATTCTACAACATAATTATACGAGCCTTGAGGTATTTTATTTAAATAGCTTCTTTAAAAATACCCTAAATATTAAAATAAAATTATATCAAGATCAGTTTATTTCTCATTAATCTTCTCTATGCTCTCTAACCATGGCAGTAAATTTGAAGCTGCTAACGTCCGATCACTCAGAGAGCCTATTTTTCAAAGTCGTCAACTCATCCCAATGGCTCATAAGCCTCATCTTTAAAGTTAGAGCTAGTTAACATAATTTGATAAAACTTTAATGTTGTGGGAACAAGAGAGGTACACAATTCAGAGCATTTTTTTTCCTATTATTTCCAGCAGTAAGGTTTCTGTCATCCATATTACTCATGGCCATAAATTCCAGATATTCCCACCCCATTATAACCAATATTCCAGGCACCAAGACAACTCCCATGAATGCTCAATTTGTGGGTGAAAAGCAACAAAAGGAAGATCTGGTCCATAAGATCCCATGCAACATTTTAAAGCACTGGGCTATAGTGGAATGGAGAGAGTTGCTTGTCTGCTTGTGCTCACATTTTTTCTTCCTTGAAAAATGTCAACAGGTCCCTTTTCATTCCGTATCAGAACAGAAACCACCATTACAACTGCATGTACTCAGTCTCCAAGCCAACCAATCTAAATGTGATGTGCTCACGTAAGGGAGAGAGCATACACAGAAGAACATCAACATACCCTTCGCAGCATTTCACAGAGTCTGTCTTGTGTGCACAAAGCAGACGTACTTTAGCATACAAATATTCTTCTCATATCCATAAACTGAAATTCTCTTCAGGTACAAATCAGTAGATGAAATGATTAATATCTAAACCAAATGCTAAAAGCTTGATCCACCCCCATCCTTAGTATTTCTATAACGTTTAGATTTCAATATCCCCTTCAAAACACAGGCAGATGGTTTAGTATTTATGCTTTTTCCAGGAGCAGAAAAAAACATCCAAGACAGTATTTCCTGATGCTGTTTCTCTTGTGTTTTTAGCACCCCACATTTACCTGATCATTCACATCACTCAAGTCCCATGAATAGAGGGCTTTACTGCCTAGACTTGTCATGAACATTCAGTTGGCTTGAAAACCATTCCTGAAGTGTAACTAGAGACGAGTTCATGACCTTGTAACTGATAGTGAATAAAACCAGTTGTATGAACCATTTTAAGCAATGATTGGTTAAGTGTTCTTGCCTTTGATTAAGTGTTGCTGGGCTTTAAAAGCATGGGAAACATTCATCTCGATATACTGAAGACATGCCAGGCGGCTGCTAAGTGCTTTATAATGTTTTGAATTTCAGTGGATTCACATGTACCTCTCATGCACCAAATCATGGTTGACCACCTCTGTCTCAGCACTCCAGGGCAAAACCATGGGGCAACCACCCCACTTGAACATTACATTACATTTCCCACTGCTGGTGAAAATGATCCAAATCAACTGATTTCACCAAGTAAGACAACAAGAAAGCAGATTCTGAATCCAGCTGATCCAGAATTACAGCCATACAGTAAGGTTAAGACTTGTTTTGACCTGGATTTGAAAGACCTTGCCCTCCACTTTTGGACAGCACCTTCTAGTAGCCCAATTCCACGGGGCCTTTGTAAACCCTACTGTTCCAGTCTGTGGATCACCAGGATGCAAGAACAACGACAGCCGAGATGTACGGAAGATTGCTAACTCCACTAAATCTACCCTCACTAAACAAATAAAGCTCTTGAGGCAGATTTTTTAGTCTCTCCAACAAAATAAACAAGGTTCGAAGGCCAAGTGTCAGCACTAATTTTACCGTTAAAGAAACACACAGCATGATGGAGTCCTGCCTACACCAGCATCTCAAATGGGTGGCAGTTCATTGTTAATATCACTGATGTTCACGCATCACCCCACCCCTTCCCCCCTAGCTCAAAATTAGATCTAACAACCTGAAGACAATTCCGCTTAATTGCAACTGCATCATCTTCTGCGGGATCTGACTGCCAATCCCTGCCATTTGAATGTGCAGTTGCTAGGGCAACGGGTGTGAAGAGCATGCTTTTGTGTTGCCACACGCATCTGCATCTTCGGGAGCTGTGCCAACATCTGAGCTCCCACAGCTGGGATGGATTTAATGCCTTCCTTCCCAGGAGCAGCCTGTCCTTACTTCCAGTGCGGGGGCTACGGCAGCCAGCCCTTGGCAAGCAGCTACTTCTCCTCTGCAGATCGACACCTGCACGAGAGTGACAGATGGCTGCAGCCAAGCTCAGTATGATCAAGCACCGAGGATGCCGTAACACTTTATAAAATAAAACGTTCAGCAGTGCTAGACTTCATTTGCAGAAGGTTACAGGGTTCACAGTTCATCGTGTACATAGCTAATGAGGAAAGAAAAGATCATTTACCACCATTTAAAAATTAATTTTCTTCTGGTGGTTTCCCATCTACCTGTTGTTGTCCCCTCACCCACCCCGTCCATACTAACAGAAGGTTGCATCATATCTAGAGGACTACACGGTCTTCTCTCCGCCTCCACAATTTTAACCTAGAAAACATGATTAATGTGTACAGAAACCTTCCCATCAACCTCTCCAATTATCTTCCAGGGCAGACTGCTTCCCAGGGTTTAGCTCTTAATTTCTTTCTTATTTCTTTAAGATGAAGGGTGTAAACTTAGGTCAGAGCCTACTTTGCCTATGACCTTTTATACCTCTTTTGAGTCTGCAAGGCTTACTCCTGTCTATAAAAATTAAGATGCACTCCAACCCTTCCCTTTACACATGCACACATGTATGTTCAGCAAAGAAACATCTGACTTAATCTTTTCCATAGCTGAGAACAAGCTGGAGCTCAAGATCACAAACTAAATCTGCTTTTAATGGCAAGTAAAACTATTCATAACAATGGCAGATAGCCTCCCTGCTACTGCACTCGTGTAGTCACAGCTAATTACTGCATACAAAAGTGCCTGTTAAAATGATAAATAGTGTAATCTAGGAAGTCCTACAATCCTCTAGGACCCCCATACAGCACCAGTAATGGAGTGCAGTGTCTGAAAGTCACCCACTGAAGGTTACAGTTGGCACCTCAGACTCACTTGGTCTGTCTGTGGAGGACAACATCCACGGTGTTATGATCTAGGATGTGACAGATGCAAAGGGAAAAAGAAGCCAGTTAAGATTTATTTCATGTTAGTGCAAGGCTGAATCTTTCACGGTCCTTTTCTCCTACAAACACGTTCCAGAGAAGCACAACAAATAAGCAAGCTGCAAGACACTGGTGCGTGGCTCACACAACCTACAACCTGAAACCACCTTTGTATTCCCATCAATGCCTCCATATGTTTGAGGCACATAAAAGGATTCGTGAGCTCCCTCAAAGCTCAGCAGAGGCTCGCCACCACACTTTGAAACACATTTCCTCACCTCTCAGATTCAGGCACATTCCACATGTGCCAGTATTTCAAGTACAAACACCAGTGTCACAGCACACAGGGCTTTGCAACTTGCGTTCATCTGCACTTCAACAAGAGTCAGTAACCACCAACAATAGAGAAATGTGGAGAATTCTGGGCATAGACAGGGAAACAAAAACCAAAACTTCGGCTGTTTCAGGACATGTCAGCAGCCTTTGCAGAATAAGTCATATTTTCACAGAAGAACAATAACTAGATCCTTCAAAGCTTGAGGGGCGAGGAGGGAGGGTGGGGAGGGACCTCTGTTCTGATTAAGCAAGAGCACTGGCGTTGCCCCATATTTTTAACTGGAAAGAAGAGGCTGAAAAGAGAAAAAAGCATGTTCAGATCTGAAAAACTGATCACTAAATCAAGAGCTATGCTCCAGAAGGGAGCTGGGGGCGTGGGGAGGGAATCTGGCAAACCAGAGAAGTGTCACTATTCACGGGGGCTGTTACAATCAAATCAGTTCGTCACACAGAAGGCAGCAATGTAACCACACTGTACTGCTAAGAGGTCACACCACTTTGCCATGTCAATTTATGGTATTCCGCTTTAACCTCCACTCTCCTCCAGCTCTGGATTATCCCCAGGCCCCATCCTGGCAGATATCCCAGCGTGCAATGAGCTGTCACTACGCTCCATGACCCGAAACTGTTCTTGCAGTGCACTATCGGGCAACTGCTCAAATCCAGGCGCAGTACCAGGATACCTCCCTCTCCAGTGCCTCTCCTGCGTGCATTACTGGACTCTGGACACGTAGTCCTAAACATAAGCGGATGTCTCTGGTCTTGTTCACAGTCAAACTGGAAAACAAGGTTAGACTGCAGCAATGCAGTTACAGAAGAGACAGAGGAATCAAGTGATGAAGCCATGCATTATCTCTGAGGGGCATTTAACGCATGTGTGCTTACACCTGACAGCCAAGTCTTTCATGACACTCATTCCATAAAATTTATGAGGACTGGGATGCTGTTAAATATTCTGGAGGACTGCTTACTGTGACCACAAATCCTGTCACTGAGAACATATGTGGAATAAAGAACATTAATGCAAAATATGTAAAGCTAACCCAGACTAAGTGCCCAGGCAGGCATGCCCTGAGCCTCCTCTGCCTTCCAAAGGAGGGCAAAATCTTCTAAGACAGGTATAGAGGCAGGGGAGGTTTCCAAGGTTCAAATCAGCACTTGCAAATACGAAGATGTTTTAGCTCCTGAGACAACTGATCGTTTTCCACCAGTTAGAAGCAAACAAAAGCTGATGCCACCTTCAAGAAACACGTGCAGGCGCAGAAGTCGGAGGTCCTGAGTTCTCCGACACCTCAGTCCCTCACACTGCCCTGGATAAGTCACCAACCTGCTCATCCCACACTCCCCAATTTGGGAACTGGGGAGACACTTGTTCTGTCTATTCCCATCGCTGTATCATTCCAGAACCCAGTGCCTTGTTTGCTGATCCTTTTCACTTGCATGGTGATAACCACCCCCGAAAGCGTTGGAAAATTGGTGAGAAGAGTGGAGAATCGGTCCCATGGCATGCCCTGTTTCTAGGAACACGGGGCAGGCGGTGGGCCATGAGTATGCAATTCTCCACTTTCAGTCAGATATCTGACCTTTGGCACCAGTGAGTTCCTGGGGATTTAATCAAACACAGCAGCAGTCCCTCCTGTGGCCTGGGACACACGAGGGGTTTCTTGGGAAGCAGTTCAGCAGTACTGTCACACACTGTCTTTCTGTGCTGTCTTACTGAAAAAGAACCAGCTCTGTCTTTCCAGAACATAAGGGTACAATCATAGCCCTTTCATAAAGAGAAGATGCAGACGAAAGCAAAAACAGGGCTTATAAAACAGAGGGTCAAGCAGGGAAACCGGGAAAGCACATGATAAAACTCTCATTCTGTAGGATCAGACTATTATTCTCCTTTATGAATAACTAAAGAATGTCGCTTATCTCTAAGAAGCAAGCTTATCCACTCTTTCCCCACATGGATGCCTGCCTTGGTTGGGGGATCACTGCTATTTGTTTAACTCTGACAAAGATGTCCTTGGGACTTAATACTTTTTGCAAGGTCAGTGCTCAGTGAAAAAATTGAGACAAACCCGAGGTTTAGTTAAAAATAAGACAGACAAAATATCCTTTCAGCAGAGCGACTGTCGTTCCCGGGTATTTTCACTAGAGCTGCTTGCTGCTAAAAGCCGATGCTGACCAGGACCACCACACAGAGGCAGTGTTTGCCCCCAGTAAGGGGTTAACCAGGTGAGGTGGCCGAGGACAATCCAGGGCCAGGAGAGGTAGCAGGGGGACGAGAGGCTTCTCCTACCTCTTGGCAGGGGACAGCTGCCCCCAGCCCCACTTCAGCCTGGCAGAGGGGATGGAAACTTCAGGGATATCACAGGAAAAGAGCAGGATGGGCTTTGACGCTAATACCAATGGGCAGAAAAAACGTCCACCAACGGGGGGGATTCTTTCTTCCTCTTTTTCTAACAAACCAGCAGGTTTTCCCCACAGAAAATTTCAGGTGTTTTGTGTCTTACATTGTTGCTTTTGATCTAAATGGTGGGGGGCTAGTTCTAAAAAAAGAGAGTCCCTCAGCTCTGCATTAGGTTTTAAAAGTGCTTCTTGAAAAATCAGCCGTTTATAAATCCTTGCTCACAGACTGAGTCCTTCTGTCTGAGGACAGTTCTGATCAGCCCCTGCATGACTTCCCCCACAAGAGCCAGAGACACTGTCCCTCTGCGATGGTGTGGAGCAAACAGAAGAGGGAAGGACATACCTCGATTCTCATGTGATGCAAGGGGGTCAAGTGCATGTGCTGCAATAGGAAGGTGGGGATATGCTGACCCCACTCTCCCTCAGTGGCAGCCTGGAACAGCACAGAAGCAGTGGGAGCACCTTCCTGTGTGGTGTCGGGGACAAAGGAGGGAATAAGCTGTACTTTACAAAGACACGTTACAGCAAGGAGGCTTCCTGCACGCTGAAGGGCTCTGGAAGATGCTGCACCTTTGAAATGGTCACGCTCAGCTCAGTTATTATTTTATAGGTGGACAGAGGAACTGAGATATCAGCAGAGCCCAACATCCTGAAACACCAGCAAAGGATTCATGTTGTTGGCATCAACACCCGAATTCACCGTCTGAACTTCTGGTTGGCAGAGACCACGCGCTTGTGGGTTATGATTCATCTCAGCCTGAAGCCAACATCGCAGGTATGTCAGTTGAATCACACCCTAAATACATCGATTCCTCTCCACTGCCTGCGATGGGAGCTGGTGGTGACTGCCCCACATCAGACATCCATTACGAGCATCCAACCTTTGGGCTAAGCGAGTCCTGCCCAAAGTGCCCATAAACTGCCTTGGGCTGAGCAACCAAAGGGTTGGCGGGGAGAGACCCTCCCCTCCCCTGGGGCTACAGCAGGCCAGAAGGGCAGGGGGCGAGACACTGACTGCCAGGGAAATCACAGCCAGCAGTCTGACACCAGTGTCATCTGCCAACAATTCTGTCAGAAAATGTCACTCTGACAAAGATGATTTTTTTCTATGAAATCAAGTCCAACATTTCCAGATTTTTTTTCGCAGAAGTGAAAAACAATTTGGCATTTTTATACTATTTTTACTTTTCATAACCTATCACTGGTGTGGAGAGTGTCACAAAGGAAGGTGATACAGAAGCAAAGCAAAATAAGGTCCAAGCTCATTTTTAGGCAAATCTTCTGGCACATTCAGACTTTTCTTTTTCCTCCTTAGAATAAAATACGGAATTTCAGAGTGCTACAACTTGCCAATTCCCTGTTTCAGCCAGCTCTATCAGATATCCCAGGTGGGGTCAGACCTTTTGAGTTCATTTACTACCCAGCACTGAAATACAGCATTATGAGCAAACACGCACCTAAGCTCCTGTGTACAATCAAGAACCTGCTAGCCTGTACCATGCCACACCGCATCCAAAGAAACCAAGACCCAGTACTGCACATAAGCAGTGTGCAGCGATCTTATTTATTGGATGATCTTTCCATAACAACATTTCTCCTTGGAAAATCACGCCATCCTAGGGAGACTGCACAGTAATTACACAGCGCCTTTTGTGTTTGCCAGTTTCTTAATACTGGGGTGCCACAGAAGTAACACTACCCTGTCCTTGTTCTCTTTCCCAAAGAGACTTTAAAAGTACAAAACAAGTAATTAATGTCAGATTGTTAATGACCTATCACTGTGAGTCTGACTGGAATGAGCAAACAGAACATATTTAACACTGCAGGTGCAGATCCAAGGACAAAAACAAAGTGGAAGAAACCCTTTACCCCGCCTCCACTTTTCTCTCTCTCACTTATATTCCTTTTGCCGTTGGAGCAGAATAAAACCTTTTTGACTATACAGATACTCTTCCTAAGCATTTGCTCTTACGGCCACCACCAACCATTTAGGGTAACTGAACAAAGCATGAGCATATTTGCGAGCTGAAACTAAAATACTGGCTTTCACCTTTCCTCAGAAAAGCTTTAGATTCACAGATCCCAGATGTACTTGTTTGGACACCAGCATCAGCAACAACAATTGCAGCGGCATCCCCCAGCTATGTGCGTGCTGGGCAGCACTCCCCAGCTGCTCGGACAGCTACACCAGCTTTCTAAAGCAAAAAGCTGCTTGCTCCTGCTAGTATACAAGTACCAGCATCTGGACAGGCTATCCACTGCCTGTGTAGATGGTGGGAGGACAGGAAACAGGGTATCACCATTTAGTTCCTTCACATTCCAGATGCTGTACAAACATCTGGGGGTGGCTGGGGGAGACAAAGCTGTAGTTTCTGGGTGAGTTGGTGAAGCAAGACGACTAAGTGGCCTGCTCAGAATCTGTCTCAGCAGATGACAGTTCTGGCCTTCGCCTTATGCTCATATTGCAAGGCCGTTTCCCTCTCCAAAAAAGGAAACACTCTGGACGGCCCATCACTCCAAAAGGACAATTAAGCATTCAGCCAGTTAACTTAGAGTACAATATAGTTCCATATGGCAGAGAGGAGATAACCCATAAACAAACATTGGGAAGTAGCTCCTCACCTCTGCTCTGCTGCACAGAGACAAGCCCCTCTCTCTCAAGATGTTCTAACAGGCTCACCATGAGAACAAAGGCAGCTTCCACCACCTCCTAGGCATCAACTCCCTCTCCCACCCAAGAAGGGCAAGACTGGGATACTCTAGGTATTCTTCACAAATCTGTAGGAGTAGCCCCACATGGGCCCCAAGAGCTGCTCTATCTTGGAGCAAGGAAGCAGAGCAAGGAAGGCACAGCTTTAGAATAGAACACTGAATCACAGAATGACTGAGGTTGAAAGGGACCTTTGGAGGTCATCTAGTCCAATGCCCCTACGTCATCATCCAGATCATTAATGAAGATGTTGAACAGGATTGGATTCAGTATTGACCCCTGGGGTACAATGTTAGTTACTGGCCTTCAACTAGACTTCGTACCACTGATCACCACCTTGAATGAACACACACACAAAAGAACGGCCTAAAATGGCATCCTTGTCTAGAGTCTAGCTCTTGCTTCACATCTCTTAGGAAGCACAAAAGCTTTCCCTGACCTCGCTGTGACTGGTTGCACGGTATTTCCCCTTCTAAGAGGGGACAAAAGACTCCAATAAACAGGAAAGCGCTACAGAAATAAAATAAACCCAAAGACTTTGGAATGCCTACATTTTTTTCCAAGTTCAGTCTCCCTGTTCTTCAGTCTCATGTCTTACTTGGAAAACTAAAATGAGAAGCAGGAAAGCAACCCTTGCTCTGCTCACTAAAATTTCAGTATTGAAGCTGCTGTGAGAAATAAACACCACTAGGAGAAAAAAAAGAAGACAAAAAAACCCCCAACAGTCTAATGCCATCCTGGCAAATACAGCGCAGCCTTGGTCAGCCTCATCTGTAATCCCCCGTCACAGAGGACAGGGAACAGTACCAGCTGCATATGATCAGATCACATTGTCATTGGCATCATGTTTTCTAAGAAAAGACACCCAAGCGTGTGCTTCCAGAAGATTAACCCTAATCCCAAAAGTGGACATGGGTGAAGTAAAGGACAAATTCATCAAGCTTAAGGGTAAAAACACTGTGTGCATCTGGCTAGAGGCTGTCCTCTTCATTACACTTGTCAGAGTATGAGAACAGATTACACTCTCTGATGGAAAGCCACACTGTCAAAGTTGGGAGTGATTTTGTGTTCTTCTGAATTATTTGCTTATGGCTGTGAACTACTTTATAAATACAAGATATGTGAAGCATAAAACCTCAGAGCAAACCAATTAACGGACCCCACATATAAGTAATATTAACAATTTAAACGTCTAGTACATTAGTCACAATTAGAAGCGAATGACATTTGTTTTCCTGTTAAGATGCTAGTAAAAATGGCAAATAGACATAAGCATTATTGGTTGTGTACAGACAATAGCTGTTCATTTTGAATATGAAATCACTGGTGTGTAATCGAGGTTTTATAGAAGTCAAAGGCAAAATCCACAGTAACTTCAGCATAGCCATGCAGAGACCAGAGACGATATCAGTCGATAAAGGAAAACTCTCCATTCACTCTGGGTAAAACTTGCTGCTAAGATTTCACCAGAACCTCTCTGAAACAAAGCCAAGGAAGCGGGTATCAAGTTCACAACAGAACAAAGGTTTGCTTAGACACCTCTTGGGAGCTCACCTTCTCTCCTCTGCATCAGCTACACATCTGTGTAGTTGAGTGTTCCCTGGGAGTAGCTTGTGAGCATTCTGCCTTATATTGCAGAAGTCATTCAAAGCTCTTAAGACCCATACGTAGCTGGGCTTTGTGGTTCCAGTATAGTTAATACAAAAGGTAACCTGGCAGCCAACTATACACACATGGTTTCCTCTTATTTTTGGCACTATGTAGAGAGCAAACCAACTGATTCTGGAAGCACAAGTTAGTTCCCCGTGGAACAGAAATTAATCCATTTGCTTCAACCAGAAAGTGGGTATGTGCTGATAATGGGGGCTCTCAATTCATTCCATTGGTGGCAGTTAGAAATAGCTAAGCATTTTTTTAGTGTAACAAGACCACTCCACCAACGGTGCCTTGCTGTTTGCTGCCTCAGATAGACCCCTTGCTGCACAGACTGGGGCTCTTCTCTTTCCTACTCTCTCCTCCAAGAAAAATTACAAATCATTTGTTTATAGATATAAATGAACTAGCCAGCTATCTGACACTGGAGAAACTTCCCCTTGCTACTGTGAGATTTCCTTTCCCCATACATTTTAATAAGGCACCAGTTACTCTGAAAACATGTAGAGAGCTATAATAATGAACAGTAATCCTACATTATTATTTGAGTTGTTTCCAGTATTCCAAGCAGGAAGATGCTATCTATTCAGTTAATAAAATCTAATTTTCTATAGAGTTTTTTGCAAGGGTTATATCTGAGAGAGAGAGAGAGCGCGCACGCTTGGGGGGGCACTAGATTGGATAGCTAAAGCTAAGATTTTATATTGCAATTACTGTGCATACACACCAGGCCCTCAGAAGTGACAGGTATTGAAAAGAAACTTCAATTAAGAATCTCAACACCTTGCTGAAATGCTTCTGTCAACACAGCAATGTAGACATGTACATATCCACAGATTGATCCAGGAAATGAAGAATTTATTCGCAGAATATATGCCTGTATTGATCGATGGTATTCTTAATTAATTACTGGTATTCTTAATTAAATAGTGGGCTGATTTAAACATCACTATGGCTGCTTGTTATCTCAAACTGCTGCTTGTTATTAGAGAGCCATCAACAGTAAAAAGCATGATTATGCTGCACAGAACACCTCCTTTTGTCTTTTTACAGTAAGGCATGACTTTCATTTCGGACAGCAGTGTGACATAGAGGAGCTGCTGTCTGAATCACACAGTGACAGAAAATGAATGAAAAAAGGGAGGGAGATTATACTCACATAACTGTGTTTTAGCACAGGGAAGACAGTAGGAGTGGAACAATACAAAGAGCACCTCCTCACAAGGAGAGCATCAATTACCTTTGGGCGCTTCCATTCAACTTTCCTTGGTGGTGCTGATTGATAGAAAAGGGACACATCTGAGGCTGGAAACTCGGGATCTTCGAAGAGCTGTCTCTGCTGGATACACTGCCCTTTCAGCTCGTGGTACTTCTGATCTCTGAAGAGTTGCACTGATGAAGACATATCTTTCTGTCTAGATAAGATTAATATTGGCTTGTGCAAATTATGAAGGCTCTTTAAAGTCCATAGATGATACCACTCATTGGTCTTTAACAACAGAGCATATAACTTGTTCTAAACAAAATTACTGATCTCTGTTAAAAAAAACCCCAGATTATAAATTAGATTATGTTAAGTAGTAGACTAGAAAACCATAAAACCCAAGAAGATCTTATATATTAGGATGGTATTTTTGGCTGAACAAAACTCTTATCAGGAAAGACATTAGAGAGTCCAGACCAGGCACAAAACCAGCATTTTGCTTTGTCTAATTGATTGGAAAGGTAGCAGTGGGGCTTGGCTCTCAGTCTGTACCATGTGTGAAGGGCTGGATCATTTTTCTGTCCTACATTCTTCTTCTGGCCACTAAAGCTCTAATTATCTGCTCCACCTCTTATGCCTAAAGAAAACCAAAAGCAGATTTCCACAGTTCTCCATCTTACTTTAAGTGACAATACTTTGGCTGGTATTATTGTCTTTGAACTTTATGTTATATTTCAGGGAACTGAATTCCCAGAAGCAGCAAATATTTGCAAATAATTGATGAGAATTAAAAAACAAAACAAAGAAAAACAAACTCACAACAACAACAACAACAAGCCCAAACAACTTGCTTTCAGGCCTTAGTTCCCAGAATCGTGACTATCTAACCTGGCAAGTTTACGGTCACAGCCACAGAGCTCAAATAAATTGCTTAAAAACATTCTACAAATCAGAAATCAACTACAGAAATCATTCAGGATAGTTTGAAGTCTGGGGGACGTGCGGGATGCTACGTCTATTTCCAGAGAGGGAGTGTAGAGAGTATCTGAACTTACTCTGTTTGGAAGGCTCCTGTGCGTCAATTCCTCTCCTCTTCCTTCCCGCCACGGGTTAGAGATGTATCTCCCCTTCCTTGAGTTATCTACAGCAATACAGACAAATGGAGGTTGTCCTGATGTCAGAACATAAGAATTAAACAACATGCATGCAACGGAGCATGGCATCACATTGTCCTAGCAGCCTACTTGCTGTGTCCTGTTGCAGTGATCTCAGCTTGTGCTCCTTGAGCCACTTGCAGCACGAATTGGATGAGATTCCACAAATTTGCAGAAAACTAAACCAAGCTAGGCACAAGCCTTTCCAGGCATGCAAGTGAGCACGATGGGAGAAATACAGAAGAGTGATGAGGAACACTTGGAAATGTCAAATTTATCGTGGTCTTTGTTCTTGTGAGTGAAAGCTACTGTGGCCAAAATAGTCTAGGGATGGTTTTAACACCCTTCCCCTCCCTCCCTCCCTCCCTTTCTCCCTCTCTCTCTCCGCCCCCCCACCCCTCACTCCTCTCCCCCACACCCCAAAATAAATAAGATGGTCCTTCAAGGATGAGAAATGCCGCTCTAATGCCTCCACTCATGGGAATGAGGAGAGTATTCAGAAGTGCTCTTCTACCTTGTTGCCATTC
The DNA here is from genome assembly GCF_965638725.1 of Aptenodytes patagonicus. Taxonomy (NCBI): domain Eukaryota; kingdom Metazoa; phylum Chordata; class Aves; order Sphenisciformes; family Spheniscidae; genus Aptenodytes; species Aptenodytes patagonicus. The sequence continues at coordinate 21,253,996 of NC_134957.1, forward strand.
TTGCACCCATTCCAAAGCCTCCTAACCACTCTCAGAGTAATCTACCCATAAGTGTAAGTACCACCTGCTTTCTACCAGCAGAATCTTACATGGCAAAGCAATAGGACAAAGAACCAGTTTATTCATGATATTTCAACCAGCCAAATCTTCAAATGTCAGCTCATTCTCCATCCTTTCTCAGGGCAAAAATCCAGCAATAAATTTTGCTTATATCAGGACTGTAATGACTCTCAGTCAAATCCTGATGCTGCTGGAATCGATAGAAAAATTCCTATGCCTTCAGCCAGGCCAAGGCTCCCCCTTCCGGAACTGCGCCATGGAATCCCTTAGTGACTGTGTTATCCAGCTTCGATTAAAAAAACCCCACATTTAAATGAACTGTTCAAAACCAAAATGGCTCACTGATACTCTGCCATTTTTAGCAATTTCCTTTTTCTTAAGGGCTATTTTCTTGCTAATTATCTTCCTCAAAAAAAAAAAAGTCACAAGGCATCTCACTCGGCAGATGGCCTCCCAAGGCAAGGCAAATAGACTTGCTTCCCCCCACAAACCAGTTCTTCAAATTCAAGTGCAGAACAACTTGTCAATTATACAAAGATAGCTCAGGGACAAAAAAAAAAAAATTAAATGGTTTGGCTAATTTGGGTGGGATATAGATTATTTCATGATAACGGGCATTCTTGCTTATTAAAAGTTCCCCATGAGTTAACTAACATTTTAAACTGAGCCTATTTGCAAGATATGCTTGTTTTTAAAATAGCCCCTGGGTGATAAGGTTTTCAGCTGTCACTGCCTAATTCATAGAGATAGGTCTTTAATGACCTCATTCCCCCACCCTTTCTCCCCTTCTATCTGCTGGACTGGAACGTGAGTCCTTCCAGGATTAACACCCTATTACACAACAGCCAGTCTCGTAGGAATGCACAGAATGTGGTCATAAAGCACAGCACATGAAATCAAGCCGCTACCTGCCTCACCCTGGGCTCCACGGGGCAGCGCTCGCCAAGGGGAACGCTAACAAGGAGGACGCTTCTCCCGCCAGGCTGTCAACCCGCCCCTCTCCAGGCTCCCCGTGCCATCCTGAGCAAACGACTGAGTCCGTGTCTTAGGAAGGGACTCGGGCTCCTGGGGCTGCCGAAGCCTGGCTGCTGGCTGCTTCCCATCCACCCAGGAGACACCGAGCTCTGGAGCTGAACTGAAGTCCCGTCACCCACCTGGTGAACTAGTAGGAACCCACTTTCGCAGGAACCCAAAACCACCCTTTTGAAACACAACAGAAGTCTCTTTTTCTTGTTGGAAAGTCCACAGTAAAGAATGTAAATGCAGTTTCTATACAATAGCCTAGTGGTTTGAGCACTGAGGATGGAGGACCACAGCTGAGCCCCTCCTCTCCTGGGGTGTTCACCTACCAGGGCATGGCCTAACCTGGCTGAGACAGACAGCAGGCACCCGGCTCCCACTCCAAGGTTTATTTTTGAAGCAGCTCCCAGTTTTTGGCTCTCAGTTGAACATCGAAGCTCCCAAGCTAAGAACCACGCTCCCTCCTCCTTTCTCGAGCTGACAGTACACAGTAGCACAGCTTCCCCTGCTCTGCACCCAACAGATTTACCTCTGGTTCGGCTGACACTCATAACGTACAGCTGCGCCGAGGAAACACCAAGCACAGCTTGGCAGCCGCTCTTTCCAGGGCTCCCTGTGCTGTCATGTGATACAGAGCGAGCTGTGCACAGCGTAACGAGGGCTAAGAACCACAGTCCTAAAAATACCGTACCACAGTTCGGAGACCCTCTAATACGCTGTAGAGAGAAAGGGACCACTCCAGGGGAGGGACAGAAGAGAGAGGAAGCGAGAAAAAAAACCCGAACAGCTCTACAGGTCAGCCATTCTTATATTTTTGGTTTATTTCCCTGACCATATACAATTACAGTTTTGCTTTTTATCTTTTCCAGTCTCTGAGCAGCACAACAGCTCCACAGCTGATCCCAAGGTTTCTACAGCACCATGGCAATCCCCCTTGATATCAGCAGGAGTACAGGAGGTCCCACATCTCTCAGCTTTCAACCACTGAGCTTTAAAGTCTTTCTCTGACCCTCTCTTTTTCCAGTGAGATTCCTATTTTGATTGAAAAAGGATTTTGGCAGAGCGGTGAAGACAAGCCAGTCCAGGTCCCCTTTTCAATCAGGCTCTACTTGCAGAGTCCCCTCCTCAGCCTAACAACAGAAGCATTTCATTTTTACTTACAGTTAATACTCAGAGATGGTTCCCCCTGTCAGAGCCAGCAAGAGTACAGCTAAATCACATTCCACGCAGTGGCAAATACCAGCTCTGGCGTTATTAGCAGCCTTAAATTAAAGGGACATTCACTTGAAATCCAGTTCTTCACAAAAGCATTAAGATGAGCTTCAAGTATTATTTCCACTACCGAATAGTATTTCTTTACACTCACATTTTCCTGTCTTAAACTTTCTCTTCCCCAGCTGCTACATGGAAGATCCACAACAAACAAGACTGACTAACTGTCCAGACAGGCGTGAGGGAAAATTACACCCTCGCTACCATTAAATTCATGCAATAAGCACACAAAAACTAACAGAAGAAGTCATCTTTTCTCAGTCCATTTTTGTTACTCTGTGTAACTAAGCGACACAAAGGGTAAAAAGTCAGAGAGAGAAGTTACTGCAGCTGTTAAGCCAACTGCACCCCTCAGCAGCGAGCTAGCTTGCATACGAAAGCATCCCTCCCACTCCCATCCCTGCAGGAGGGGCGCAGGGACGGAACAGAGCTGGGTTCGCCTCAACAAAAACCAGCACTTTCAGTCCCAAAGCGAACACTGCCAAGCAGCTGCAGTGAACCCTCTGTTCTAGATGAAACTCCTCTTCAAGGAAGAGGCTTGGCACATTGTAACACATAAATTTTATCACGCACCCCATTTTTCTGTTCCAAGTTGCAGGACTCAAAGGAATTTCCATGCCCAGCACCAGGACTAAAAAGGCAAAGTGCATTTCTAGCCAGTATTTAATGCCACAGTTGAACACAACTTTGAACATGAAGCTGCTTCTTCCAGCAAGTGGATCCTGAGATGAAACTGCTGAAGCTCAGGCACACCCCAACCTCGGGACCACATTCCTGCTGTTCCAGGAGCCCCCATCTGGGAAAACCACAGAGGGATGCCAGAAAGGCTACACACAGCATATGCTGTTCTCTGAGGTAGCATCTTGGTTTTAAGATTATTATCCAGTTGCAGGTACCAAGCTTGCTTTTGTTTCATGCAAACAGTAACCTTACCGATAATAACAACAACCAACACCTGGGTCTTGGGTTTCTCTTTTGTAACTGCAGTTGTGTGCCTGTCTTGACAACGTACAAAACCCTCCCAAATCTAAACTCTGTTCTTTCAATACTGACTTATCACCCAGCCTCCAAGCCAATTGTTTGGACTGTGACAGCAAAACAGAGACTCAAGTATTTAACTGTTTGCAAACACAGTTTAGTATTTTCCCAAACATCTCTTCCTCCAAACTCATAGCTTGCTTCAGAGCAATCAAATCAGTGCGTGCTTCTCAAAAAGCAGCCCTGCAGCCAAAAGCTTTAAATTACTCTGAACTGATTTTCTGTAACACTAATTAAAGGCACTTCCAGGGCTCCAGCTGGAAAAGGTTATTGCCTTCTCTTCCTGTGCAGAATGATCACAGGTCCTTACAAAGCAGTGACTTTGCAAATTCTTATCAAGAGTGCGGGGGAATTTAAAGCGGTTGAAAAGCTTCCACCTCACATATGCTGCGGTTTCATGATCTTGGCTGTTCCACTGCTACTGATACATCAGAAGCATCACTGCCCATAACACAGAGCATCGCTACTGGAGAAATCTGTTCATTCAAATTCTTTCAACAGTTCAACACACTAACTGCACTGGGAGTCTTTATGCTGGATTGGGTATCCTCTCTTCTTCTGCATAAGCCAATATAAGAATATAAAGTCAGCGTTAAATCTGTATTGTGTGGATATGCAATTGCATTAGTAAGAGCATATTCAATTTGGATCAAATTTGCTGCACAGGATAATTTAATAGCACCCGGTCCAGTATTAATGACCGTGGTCCCAGGGCCTCTCAGTTGTTTTGGATGGCAATGCTCTCCCTGCTTGGATGAAATACCAAGTTTTATTGCGTGCTCTGGGGATAATGTGATTGTGCAGCATTAACCCTTCTTTCATCCAGCTTTTGGATTTTTCAACAAAATAAGGTTAATTTGACTATTTTATGGCCTCTGTAACTCAGTACTTTAATAGGCATAGAAAGGTTTCTCTGTCTAGCTCAGCTCAAGAATTGGCTAAGGGAAGGAGACACAAGCATTTGTCTTCTCATAGAAATAGGAAGGTGCCAACATTGTTCTGCTGTGCAGTTTTGCCATACTTAGCATTAAAACTGAGAGAGGAAAACTCACATATTTTCATCTGAGAATATCTGCCCATATCCTATCACTTCTGAGCAGAAATGCAGGGGAGACTAACTGGACACCAGGACCAGGACTGGCCACAACCTGTTTGCTTTCATAGACGGCATCAAGGACTGGCAGAATCATCTGGCTACAACCCAAAGCTTTGCTGCAATAAAATGAATCACAACACTTGCACTGCAACATCATGGTGTTTAACCAGGCTTTTCTTTCAGGTCTCACTGGGACGGAGAGACTTTCTATGGCACTTTAGCTGGGAGCCAGAATGCAGTTCGTACTGCAAAGCCTGCGTCCAAGAAAGATGGCTCGGGAGGGTGGGTGTCAGTTCAGGACCAAGCCTGCTGTTCCCATAAGCCCAGGAGCTGAGCAGGAGCTCCACCAGGAACCCTGTCATTGATTTTCAGTTTGTTCTCTCTCCCACCTCTCTTCTAGTCAGTTCCTGGTGAGATCAAATGCAAGCCCATTCTTACCCTTCAGGAAGGGAGTGCTGGAGTCAGGGCTCATGCCCTGCAAACGCTCTGCAGCCCTTTGGGGGGTGAGGCGCGGGCTAACTGCGCGCTGCAGCCCCCCCATCCCACAGTAAGAAGCACAGCTGCTGCAGCGTTCAGGGGCATGAACTGACAGTGCTGGGGCTGGACAGGCAGAGCAAACAGCAGCTGAGAAAAGCTGCACTTACAGGTGATTATGCCCAAGGGGGAAGGACTCCATCTGGCAGGAGCAGAAGGAGGCTGAATTTGTAGGGCTGATGGTCAGGGTGTGTGTGGGATCTTTTCAGCTTGAAAACTGAGCGAAATCAACATGCACGTGTGCATGGGATTACTCAGTGATACAATGCTGATTTCATGGTCAAAACCACTCGAAGTCCTGGCAGAACACACTCACAGAGGGTAAACTCTGGCTTTACTCTCTCTCTCCCCTCCTTGCCTTTTTTATGGGAGTTTATCCCAGTATGGTTGCCTGTGAAATAGCTTTTAACCATTTTCTCTCTCCCCTTGGGCAAAGGCAAAGATTTAAAAAAGAATGGAGTCAGCAGCAGAGCAGACTTTTGCCTCCAACTGATTGGTTTCCAGGTGAAACCTTCAATAGCTAAAATGCTTAAAGAACATTGTGAGCAGAAACGAAAACCCAGGGCTCCTTTCCTTCAGTTCAACTAAATGCTGTAAGGGCCAGGCTACCAGGGACTGAGCTCAGCCACACTCCCAGCTCACCTTCCCCCTGCCGTGCACACCTGCAGCTGGAAGGGCTGCGGCTGGGTGCCAAGGTCAGTCCCCCGAGGGGAGCCCAGCAGCCCGACTCTGCTCACACCGAACAGAGAATTACTTCTCAACGAGTGCTCTCAGGCAGAGGCTACTGCTGTCAAAAAGCAGCACATGCTGCCCCGCTGCCTTCAACCGAACTAGAAAAGTGGGGTTTTTTGCCACTGTGTTTTGTGTGGCTCTCGGTCCTGTCCACATGTAACAAGCAAATTGCTGGAAGGCCTCTTGCACCACGACCCCAAGGGGCCCAGCCACGAGCACAATTTGTTTGGCAGCCGCACCTGGAAATCCACAGTGCACCGAGCAGCTCTGTTGTACTGAGCATGTACTAAATTAAGGGCACACAAAGTACATGAGCTGTAGGACTGTGTGGCACTATAAAAGTTTAGGTGTTAAGCAGCGGCTTGAGTGAAGTTTTTTAGACTACATCTTAGCCTTAGGGCCCCAGCATTTTGCCTCTGTCCCCACTGCAAATGCTCGAGTCCCTTGCTAGATCTCAGCCAGCATTCAGAGATTCAAAACTCTCCGCACATCTGGACTCTGAGGGTCTCTGACTCCTAGAGCAGCCTGGGTGATGGTACGAAGATGAATATACAGCACTACAGATCAACATGCGCCTATTTGCCTGCAGCTGACATGCAAGATTAAAATGCTTTTCTAAACAGCCGTGCACCGGCACTGTGAGCACATGCTACCTTTTCAACAGGACTCAAAAGCAAGTACTCAGGGTGGTCATTTCTATTTCAGGACAGCAATTGCTCATTTTATGCTGCCACTTTGTTTCTCTAGTGAAAGGAGTCCTGTTTCGTGCTGTGTATATTGTACAGTATCCAATCCTAGCACAGCTCGATCCTTTAGCTAAACTAATACAACGTCTCTCTTTTCAGTGAAAACACAAAGTGGCCATGGGACATATTTTTAAGGATATGCAGGCAGGATTTTCCAAAGCGCACAGGTGTCTGCATACTTCAAAAAACTTGACCTTCAGTGGGTTCCACTTAGCTTCAAAACCAGACAGATTTGCAGCTAACTAGAGAGGTACAATTCCGGTTTTGAATTTAAAAAAAAGTAATTTAGTATGGTAGATGCCAATTATTGCAATTAACATTAATCCAAGTCAAGAGATCTGTAACAAGCTCCAAAGAAAACGCTAACAGCAATGTCAGTTGATTCGTTCAAGCCAAGCTTTTATGCTGAAACAACAGGAAACAACTTTCTTCAGAATTCCAGTATCTCTCCATTCTGCCTTTTCATAAAAGTTAGTTTAAAAAAAGACCATGATTGTAAATTAATGGGTAACTCCCTATCAGGCCCCTCCATTATTTTATGTATCCACTTATCCATTATTTTAGGCACAGTATAAAAATCTCTCCTTCACAAGAACAACAACAACAAAAAAAGTAAAATACGCACTTGAATTTCACAATGAAAGAATCCACAGAGAGAACTGACAGTATTTTGGGAGATCAGAGACAGTACGGAGAATGGAATTATATGAGCACTGAGATCAAATCACAGTTTATCAGTCTGGCCCCTTTTTTCGGTATAACTGTTGATGATGCCTGTAGAGAGAAGACTAGTGATAGAGTGGTTATCCCAGAAGAAATGAGAGCAATCATGCTTTTGCAATAAATCACAATGAGTGCTTGGCTCAAAGTTAGATGTGGCTTTCTGAAAGAAAGGTACATTACTGCAGTAGACGAAAGCATTTTCTCGCTGTGCTGACTGAAGTACTCATGACTAGTAATACAGAGAGTTTTCACCCTGGTGACAAAAGTGCAAATGAAGTAAATACCAGTTTACAGGCTACCTCTGGCACTTACCTGGCTGAGGTCTGTCCCTGCTCTGAGGCACATCAAACTCCAAAATGACTCCTGCAAACAAAGATCCCCTCGGCTTCTTAACCTGGAACTCTTTGGACTGTACCAAGATCACATCACCAGGGGGGTGTGTTTCGGGATGACCCTTCCAGTGATGAGTCACAGGGACACCAGGAAACCTTCCGAGCTGACCCAAAATGCAGAGCCTTGTTTACTCCTGGTAAACTGTTTGTTAGCTGCGATTGTGGCTGTAACCGTGAATGAACTTTTAAAGAAGGAGATGAGGCAAGGCTGTTTGGCAAGAGTTGTAGGCATTTTTTTGTATGGAAAACAGGGCAGATCATTATGCACCATGAAAAAGTTATACTCCTTATTAGGCTGCACGCTGTTCCTCACTTGAATAAAGCCAGCGTCAATGCCTCTGCCTCAGTGTGTCCCTTCCGATAACGACCCATCCAGGCCGTCGCACAGGGCTTCTGTGGGACTCACAGCCGGATGGGGTTGTGCAGACCAGGAGATGCAGAAAACCCGGTGGGTGGCTTTGTGCCCTTGACTCTGAGCACTGTGGCGAGCCTGTAGCAGCCTCAGGGACAGCTCTCGCACGCTGCCAGGTACTTTCTCCTGGCTTGACTGTTCAGTCTAGAACCATCTAATTCTGCTGTTCCCGTTTCACTCGTGGAGGGGAAAACAACCTGAATGACGAAGAAGCCCTGTCTGGGAGAGCCACAGAAGAGACTCCAGAGGTCCCCAGCCTCAGCCCCAAGGAGGCTGAGCTGCTCCTGGGCTCTGCACCACTGTGAACCAGCTCTCTTTGATCGCTGATCCATCACAAACCTGCCCATCCTCACTCAAGCACTCATCCTGTCTTGCTCCTCTCCCTGTGCTAGTAAAGGAAGATATATCGCTTCATGGGGGTAACAACATAGTTTAGAGCTCAGGAAATAATACATTTCTCTGTGCTGTGGCACAATAAAAAAGAGAACAAAAATAAATTCTCATTAAGAAATGGTTTTGGTGCAACAAACTTCTCTCCATACTCTGCTCAGCCCCAATTTCATTTTGGGTAAATCCTAAACATTTGGATTAATTTGACATGAAAATTTTCTCATTTGAGGATTATGACACCTTTATTTTACCGTTATGTGGCTTTTATTTATATTTTAGTAAATGTAGTCCAGTTTTTGAACAAGCAGCATTTCAAAATAGGTTACAAAATTTCATTTGTACCAGTAGTTTTAAATATTCTCCCCAATTCGCTTCCTCCATTTAGTCCTCCTTATTTTAGCATAACTGGTCTAAGTTTACAAATAGGTCCATTCCTTCTCCCAAACCTTGCTATTCAGCAAATCTCCTATTTGCCTAAAGGAGTTTGGATCTCGGGGGATGAGTTACATCCAGAAAACACTCTGAAGACGAAGTGTTAAGTACTATCATAAATTTCTGTAACTGCAAGGTTCGCTGTAGGACTGTTGGCTCGCCTATAAAGCACTTACCCAATTTCCTTTTGGAGGCATGCTGAAATTTGGACAGAAAGTCCCTGGAAACTGCCACTACAGGTTTAGCATTTAATGAGTAAAAAAGCCCTACATACTAAAGCCATGTGTTTTCAATTCATGATTGAATAAGAAGACCAGAGTTTGTCATAATAAAAAGCTGACATCTGCCTGTATATACCACACGCACTGTGATTCATTTGCACAGTTGAGGGAAAAACATGAAAAATCCCATGTGAGTACAACAAAATTCTACTTTTTGCGAGCTGTTAATAAATATTCACAGCTTATATAGATGTGTTCTCACAGTAGCTGCCTTTGATCCAGTGTGGAACAAAACCATAAGAACTTTTTCATATGAGTATTAAATTTGGTGGCGTAATCCAAGAATTGTATGAAATTTGTCTGGGCTGAGGAGGAGCTCTTGCTGGAAGTCTTGTCAGAAACAGGAATTCCTTTAGACGGGCAGCAAGATGAGCCCCACAGGTGGCAACCAAGGGCAATCTGACAGCTCTGGTCTCACTGCAGAACCATGGCAGAAAAAGCTTGTTATTCAGTGGGGCTATGCCAAAGCATTCAAAGAGACATGCTCACATATACTGCTGTGGTCTGGAAAGAGGTCTCACTTATTGTGGACAGTTTAACCTTCCAACATAGTACCTGAAATCCTTGGATGTTCCCAGCAGCCTTTAGCCTCCCTGTTGGAGGTGTCCCTGAGCAGCATCATCACACACTCCTCTAGGCTGGTTTACATTAATGACTGTTTGCATCTCCAGGTGTCCCCGATTTCCCCATTGCTGTCTGGCACAGATTGCTAACACCTCCCAGAGCAGTGACCCACCACGCTCTCCTCTGCTCTAGACTTGCTGCTTTCCAAACCTGACTCATGCCTGCACCCTCAGCAGGCAAACAAGAGCCCAGAGCTGGCCCTTTGTGTAAAGGCACATCACAGTGCAAGTAGACAACAGAACTTGCTCCTTCACAGGGCCATGGTTCCCACACATCTGTACATTCAACACCTAGCTCTGCCCCTACGCTCAGAACCCATCCGTACCTCCATAAAAACATGCCCTCCCCTACAAGGGGACACCTTGCTGTCTGCACAGCCCTGCATCCACAAGCAACTCCAACACCCCACAGTCCTTGAGTCCAGCCACAGGAACCACTCCTCACCCCCCTGCAGCACACTGGCCTTCCCAGGGCAGCACAGCCCAGGCTGCAGCACGTGGCCTCATCAGTGCTTTGCCAGCTGTGCCTAACACAGAATCACTCCCAGCTGCGGAGAGGACACAGCTCTGTGCTACATCTGAGCAGTTTATTACATGGCTGCCAGAGACTACAAGGGGCTTTTTTGACCCAGGCAGTCCCCTCTGGCTCTGCCTTCCTGTGGGGCCATCAGCAGAAGGTTTGATAGCAGGATAGACAGAACAGGTACAGGCTTACCAAGGCAATAGGCAGCACTTCCAAACAGTTATTAAAGTGGTTAAGAGGTGTCCCAAATAAGGATGCTATTGGGTATCAGCATTAATTGTGGCTACTAGAATAAATGAACCGTAGTGATCAGACAAGAAGCTTTTCCTTTGGGAGCAACTTGACCCTTCATCCCAAGCAGTAAATGTGGCACACTTTCCATTTGCATCTGATTCAGCTCTGCTGGGGCTGCCATATCTCTGAGGTCTGAACAAGGCAAACACTAGCAAGATCGTAACAAGCCCGAACAATGCCCAAAGCTGGTGGTAGCAGCAGAATTTGAACAGGCTATGGTCCAAAGCCACCCCATTTTATTCATTCAGTATCTGCAGCATCCCTAGAACCAAGCATTGTTCCTCTCTTCCCACCCAACCCTGATCCAGGAGAGCTACTCTTATGGAAACACTCCCTTCACAAAGAAGGATGCAATAGCAGGGCCGCCTTCATGCCAAAGGACTTTTTGGTTTCACAGTTCAGTCCAGTTCCAGACTGCTTTGCTCCAGTAGCTGTTCCCATGCCTGTCAGAAGGGCTATTACTGCAAGGCGTCTAGGTGGCTTTGCCCCACTCGTGACTATTTATCACAGAAGCCTGCAACCTGCCCATCACCTTGCAAACACACTCCACTGTCAGGTTCTCGTGTCCCACCAGAGCTACATTCATCTATTATTCACTTAATTTCATGGGGCAATTTGTTAATAAAACATTAGGTGGTTTCCAGCAGAGATTCTACTTAAATCCTACATGTTTACGCCACTCTTTCTTTCTAATTTAAGCAGTTTTGTACAGAGAAGAGCCCAAGAGGCAGAACCTGAAAACTAACCAAGATTCACAAAAAACTTTCAGAGTTGTGCATCCAGCCGAGGTCTGATTCTGCTCAACAACAGCATTTTGAATCTGGATCGCTCATCCCTTGCATCTTGGGATTTTGATAACAGGTTCCTTCCTACTTTCTTCCATAGCATAAATGACAGGAAGGCTTGGAGTAAGGGATCAGTCCCAGACTGATGGTTCGCTGGCAGTGAACCTTCTGCACAGCACTGAGTAAAAGGAAGACAACCCCTGAAACAGAGGGCACAGAAGGGGCTGTGCTTTGTCCCTGGCTACAGCTGTCAGAGCAGCTTTTTGCCCACACTGAGTGTACAGGGCAGGATTTATCCCTCAACTACCTTAACCACAATCATAAGAAAAATTCCTAAACCTTGAGAAATAAAAGGCCCAATTCTGCAACTCAGAGACAACAATGATTTTAACGAAGTATGGAAAAACAAGGCAGCATTGCCATCTCCCAGGTTCCCTGGAGGAGCAAGATTTGAAGTGGGCGTTTAGAATCATAGAATCATTGAGGTTGGAAAAGACCTCTAAGATCATCGAGTCCAACTGTCAACCCAACACCACCATGCCCACTAAACCATGTCCCTAAGTGCCTCATCTACTCGTCTTTTAAATACCTCCAGGGATGGGGACTCCACCACTTCCCTGGGCAGCCTCTTCCAATGTTTAACTACTCTTTCAGTAAAGAAATTTTTCCTCGCATCCAATCTAAACCTCCCCTGGCACAACTTGAGGCCATTTCCTCTCGTCCTATCGCTTGTTACTTGGGAGAAGAGACCCACACCCACCTCGCTACAACCTCCTTTCAGGGAGTTGTAGAGAGCGATGAGGTCTCCCCTCAGCCTCCTTTTCTCCAGGCTAAAAAACCCCAGTTCCCTCAGCCGCTCCTCATCAGACTTGTTCTCCAGACCCCTCACCAGCCTCGTTGCCCTTCTCTGGACACGCTCCAGCACCTCAACGTCCTTCTTGTCGTGAGGGGCCCAAAACTGAACACAGTATTCAAGGTGCGACTTCACCAGTGCCGAGGACAGGGGCACGATCACTTCCCTGCTCCTGCTGGCCACACTAGTTCTGACACGAGCCAGGATGCCATTGGCCTTCTTGGCCACCTGGGCACACTGCCGGATCATGTTCAGCCGGCTGTCGACCAACACCCCCAGGTCCTTTTCTGACAGGCAGCTTTCCAGCCACTCTTCCCCAAGCCTGTAGCGCTGCATGGGGTTGTTGTGACCCAAGTGCAGGACCCGGCACTTGGCCTTGTTGAACCTCATACAGTTGGCCTCGGCCCATGGATCCAGCCTGTCCAGGTCCCTCTGCAGAGCCTTCCTACCCTCGAGCAGATCAACCCTCCCGCCCAACTTGGTGTCGTCTGCAAACTGACTGAGGGTGCACTCGATCCCCTCATCCAGATCATTGATAAAGGTATTGAACAAGACCGGCCCCAGTACTGAGCCCTGGGGAACACCGCTCGTGACCGGCCGCTGACTGGATTTAACTCCATTCACCACAACTCTCTGGGCCCGGCCATCCAGCCAGTTTTTGACCCAGCGCAGAGTACACCTGTCTAAACCGTGAGCTGCCAGCTTCTCTAGGAGAATGCTGTGGGAGACAGTGTCAAAGGCCTTACTGAAGTCCAGGTAGACCACATCCCCAGCCTTTCCCTCATCCACTAGGCGAGTCACCTAGTCATAAAAGGAGATCAGGTTGGTCAAGCAGGACCTGCCTCTCATGAACCTGTGCTGGCTGGGCCGGATCCCCTGGTTGTCCTGCACATGCCTTGTGAGCGCCCTCAAGATGAACCGCTCCATAATCTTCCCCGGCACCGAGGCCAGGCTGACAGGCCTGTAGGTCCCCGGATCGTCCTTCCGGCCCTTCTTGTAGATGGGCGTCACATTGGCAAGCCTCCAGTCGTCTGGGACCTCCCCTGTTAACCAGGACTGCTGATAAATGATGGAGAGTGGCTTGGCGAGCTCCTCCGCCAGCTCCCTCAGCACTCTCGGGTGGATCCCATCCGGCCCCATAGACTTGTGAGCATCCAGGTGGCACAGCAGGTCATTGACTGCTTCCTCTTGGATTATCGGGGGGTTCATCCTGCTCGCCGTCCCTGTCTTCCAGCTCGGGGGGCTGAATACCCTGAGGATAACTGGCCTGCCTGTTAAAGACTGAGGCGAAGAAGGCATTAAGTACCTCAGCCTTTTCCTCATCCTCGGTGGCAATGTTCCCCCCACCCCGCATCCAATAAAGGATGGAGATTCTCCTTGGCTCTCTTCTTGTCATTAATATATTTGTAAAAACATTTTTTGTTGTCTCTAATGACAGCGGCCAGATTGCGTTCTAGCTGGGCTTTTGCCTTTCTCATTTCTTCTCTGCACGACCTAACGAGATCCCTGTACTCTTCTGGAGTCACCTGCCCCTTCTTCCACAAGTGGTAAACTCTCCTTTTTTTCCTGAGTCCCAGCAATGGCTCCCCGTTCAGCCAGGCCGGTCGTCTTCCCTGCCCGTTCTTACGGCATAAGAACATGTAACGTTACACATGTAATGGTGACTTGGGAAGACAAACGCCATCACTCCAAACATCCCCCCCTTCCTCCTTCTCCCCCCGCTTTATGTGCTGAGCATGACGCCATATGGTGTGGAATATCCCTTGGGTCAGCTGGGGTCAGCTGTCCCGGCCGTGTCCCCTCCCAGCTTCTCGTGCCCCCCCAGCCTGCTCGCTGGTGGGGTGGGGTGAGGGGCAGAAACGGCCTTGACTCTGTGTCAGCACTGCTCAGCAACAACGAAAACACCCCTGTGTTATCAGTGCTGTTTCCAGCACAAATCCAAAACACAGCCCCATACCAGCTACTGTGAAGAAAATTAATGCTACCCCAGCCAAAACCACCACAGAGCCCTTCAGAGCCCAGCTCTCCCCCAGGCCCCAGCAACACAACAGTTGCTCAGCACTGTGAGAAAACCAGCTTTCTGCTCACTGATGGAGCATGGCTGCATCCTGCAAACCCCTGCAAGACCCTATTGTATGCACCGACACCACCTCTCTGAGCAGGAAAGGTCTTGCGGGAACTGTCTCCTCCGCAGAGGCGAGGGCACGTGGCGTGTGCTGAGTGCCCTGACTGGAAGCAGTATCACGGAGGGGTGAGCTGAGGGGGCTTCCCTTCAGCTCTGCGTGGGGCGGTGGCTGGGTGGGTAGGGCGCCCCACACCTTCCCAGCTGGAAACCCTCAGCTGTGAGTAAATCAAGGACATTGCTTGCAGCTTCATCACCTTCCTGCTGCCCGAGAGCGCTCGGTACCGGGGCTGCCGGCCCTTCGACGGCCGCTCCTTTGGCCCGACCCCAGCCCCTGCCACGGAGGGCGTTCTGCCTAGGGCGGCCCAGCAGCCGGGGCTCGGGAAGAGCTCCGCGGCCCAGAGAGGGCGACCGAGTCCTCCGGCCTCTCGGAACGCGACAGCACGGCCGCCCGCCGCCTCCCGGATCGGGGCCCTTGGCCGGGCGGCGCCGCCGCGGACCGCTAGGTGGCGGCCTCGCCCAACGGTGCGCGAGCGGCCGCTGGCGCCAGGCGAGGCGGCCCCGCCCCGCCCCGGGCACCGCCCGCCGCCATCTTCGTGCTGGCAGCGCAGGGGCGCGGGGGAGCGGCGGGCGGCTGCGGGGGGAACCGCAGAGCTGCTGGCAGCGAGTTTCAGGGAGTCGCCTCTTCTGCGTGGCGGTCCCTCGGGTGCCGCGGGCAGTGCCAGTCGCCTGCCTTGTGAAGGGCCGGGAGAGCCCCCGTCGCGTGGCCCTTGAGTTCGCCTGGGCCTGGGGTGTGGGCGCGTTCTGTGAGAGCAGGCCGTGCCCAGCGGTGTTCAGAGAGGAGAACGGCCCAGGGGCTGGAGGAAGAGGCTGGGTCATCTTCCACAGCCGACTGTGACCTTGGGCAAGTCCTTTTGCCTTCCTATGGTGCCATGGATGAGGCAGGTTTTTTCCCCACGAGTGACATGGCAGATGTTCTCCATGGGGGTGTGGAGCTCAGGCGGGCAGTGAGGGCCCTGCAGAAAGGCAGCGAGACACATGTTTTTAGAGGCACAGAGGAAACATGATATGCTGCCATTTATCATTTGTGTAGGCAGACGTCAATCATGCTGAAAAACACACATGAAAAGAAAACTCCCTGAGGAGCTTACAGAAGACAGGAGTTTCCTTCTCTTTGAATTGCCATTTGTATTCTGAGTGTTGTGTAAACATTAAATATTTAAAACATTGCCTGTAGCACTCTTGTTTCTCGGTGGGATTTGGATAAAGCCGTTCCCATCTCAGGGTCATGAGAAAAGCTCTCAGGCTGAACTGTTTTCCCTTCTCCATCTGAGCAGCTGAGACCTCTAGGAGCGGTGCCCCCCTGAAACAGGCTTAAATCAAAGCCTCGTTTAACATCAGGAGGAGTTGGAAGGGGGTTCGGTCACGTTTGCTCTGCCACTCATGGTCTGTGGGGTGCTGCTGCTGCAGGAACGTTGTCTGAGCCTCTCCTGAGTGCGGTGCAGAGCCGCGCTCCCAGGCAAAAGGCCCAGGGCAGCGCACTTCAGTTTTCCCGGTTACAACACTTGCCCTAGCAATGCTCGCTGCCATTCACGTCTGCATTGGGGCCCGAGAGGTTTTACCTTGAACACTTGACTGCATAATGACTTTTTTTTGTTTACTGAAGGCCTGTCTTCTTGCAGTTTCAGATCCCAGCTCTGCTACTGAAGTGCTGATGATTTCAGGTGCTGGTAACTCTTAGCAGCTATCTTTCCTATGTGAAACTCTTTACACAGAGTCTGGAGTAGTGATTAGCCTTCCTGCTGGCACCTGAAATCCAAAGAAATTCTAAGCCCACTTTGGGCATCTGCCCTGTCTTTTGGCTGTGGCCCTAGGTGACTCCCCAGGTCACACAGAAACCTGTGGCCACATCAGGAGTTGAAACCAGGTCTCCTGAGTTGTAGCCTACTGGTGTAATTACTCTTTTCCTAGTGCTATTGCCTGACATTTTTAAAAGTCACAGCTGATCTACTTTTCTGACCAGCAGCAGAGCATCTTGAGTCCTTTAGATTTAAAGATTTAAGGATATTAAGGGCAGGCTTGTTTTTCTGTATGTAAATCTGTGTCAAGGGGACAGAAGGGTGTTTTTTAGTTTCTGCTTTAATGGAATAAGCCATGAGGGGGATGCTGTACTTGCCCATGTGTGCCTGGGAGCCTGTTCTGCAGTACTTTGTCATAAGACACTAGCATAAGGAAATTGTCCTTTAAAAGGAGCTATGAGGAGGGCACGGGAGGACACATTTGCCCTTATTCTCAAGTTTTGCAGCGCGTAACTGCACTGCCTCCCCTTTCGGTTCCCCTCCCCACCCAAAGGACAACCCATTAATTTGCAGAGCTACAAAAGCTTGGCCTCATCTCACTGCATTTGGCTCATCTTCCTGCTGCATGTGCACAGCAGTATATGGGTGGGCGACCTCATTTGAGAGTTGATTTCATTATAGATCAAGTGTGTTCCTCCCCTCACGTATCTCATAGTTATCTTCTTCCCTGATGAGGACTTCTTAATTAAAGCATGAACAATTTGTGACAGAACAGCATCTTCCAAAGATTTTCTTTCCTGGGTGCACAAATGCATTGTTCTCCAAAGGCCAGGCTGGTAATCTGTTAATTTAAAATCAAGATTTTATTGCTGCATCCTGCTGTAGATGCTGGTCACCTTTCTAGGCAGTATAGCAAGAATCATAATTTACAGGCTGATTAGAGATTTGGCTGTGTATGCATCTTCAGTGGGGATTTTTCTGCTTATTACAGTCAGGCCGCTGTACTGTGCTAATACAAGCGTAGGTTGGCTTTGCCGCCTTATTTTTCAGCAAAGCTGGGGCCATACATGTCAGAGAATGGCACCTTTGTCCTGCTCCTGTCCCCAAAAAGAGCGATTGAGTTCTCCTGTTCCACCAGCAATTGAAAACCCGAGGAGATCATATTGCTTGTGGGAAGAAGGTCTTTCTGGTTGCTCTAGTGCTCTCTTCCAAGAGCCTCGGCAGTCTTACAATGATCCTACCCTGTGTCCCAAAGGCACCGAGGTCCCATCAGTGCAGCGCTGCAGCAACCAGCTCTGCAAGGGAGCCGTGCTGCCTGCAGGACCCAAGCTAGTGCTGCGGTGCTGAACGGCTCAGATCTCTGCACCATGTCACACCGTACGATGTACGCAGGCTGTTAGTCACGTCTCCTATGTCCAGATTTTCATAAGCTTTTAAGGCAACTAAAGATGCAGGTCAGCCTGATGGGACTGATAAAGCACTGATAAAATTAACATGGTGCCGCTGGGGTGTTTAGACCACTAATGTGTTTCGCAGCTCTCCGGAGGATCTCCCCATGGTTATGAATACTCGTATCCATTTGGACAGCTCTGCTTTAGAAGGTGGACAAACACTGACTGACGTGTTGTCTAGAGAGCAGCAAGCAGCCAGCCTGTGGTGACAACCTCTGAGAGACACTTTTTAAATTGTAAGATTTTATGACATACGGTGAAAGGGTGCACCTGAGAAAGTGGTCAAACTCATGATTTGTTGCCCTGGGCTCAAGAAGACCAAGATCTGAACACATGCTGAGCATCATTTCCAGTGATCTAAAATCCTCTTCAGTCTCCACATACCATTAAAAGCAGTAAACCTGCTGTGAAACCTCAGTGCTGTGAGTGGCAGGCTGCGTCACCGAACTGACGTGTTGCCAGGGACCTTCGGAAATAATCTTTTCCTCCTCAGCTCCGGTTGCCTTCCTGGCTGTCACTCTCTCACGGTGACTAGAAGAATAGAGGTTTAACCAGCTTAATGGCACTTCCCATGACTGTATGTGGGTGCTAAAAGCACACTCTGAACACTTAAATTAGAAGGTGACACACTCATCGTGGCTGGGGTGCAGTTGTCAGAAGAAACAACTCAAATCTTTTCCAAACAGCTGTTCGACTGCCAACACTCGTTTGGGTGCACCAACTGTGGGAAGACCTATGCTTAAAATAAATGGGTTTCCAGCACAAGCAAGCAGCGGATTTGACTTATTTAGCATCCTTTACTGGCTCTCACGTTTACCACCACCTTGCACCACACTGGTGGCCTGGCTGGTGGACTCTGTCCTGAGCAAAGCAGGAGAGAGAAGGTGCTGCTCTGTCTTTGGGAGAAGGTGCTTCTTCGCAATGACAAATCACTCCAGTAAAACCCAGCTGTAGCCGGTGGCCTAGATACTGGAGTTTGGACAGGAGCGGGGAGGGGATGTCACCGCTAGGCCAGCACCGTGTCTCCTTCAGTGAGATGTGCTTCCCTGAAGGCTTTGCAGGCTCTGATTATCCCGCTGGTTTCAGGCTGCAAGCACGTCACTGTAACTGTGTTCCTGATCGCTGCTTATACCGTCCAAAGATAAAGATATTTTGCAAGATCTTTCCTGCTTTTCACCCCCAGACACATCAGTGGAGTTTGCGGCACTCAGTGCCTTACTACCCTCCAGCAGAACCCCGGAAAAGCAATATAAACTGAACCAAAATGTTTGCATCATTTAATACATGCAGATTAGGGAGAAGCAGAGTCACAGTCATTGTGAAGTGGAATGTTTCTGGGATCTCAGTGCAAACAGATTTATGTAAAACGTTGATGAGAATTTTTAAATTCGGTAGACCTACTTGTGAATAAAAAATACAGATTAACAATGAATTATTATTGTTATTTTCAGTGGCAAAGGTGTGTATATGGTAACTGAAGTCATACTCCACAAAACATTACTCCTGCTCCCTTACACACACACAAACAGTTGATAATCTTATAGAGACTTAACACAAGGAGTCCAGTTGTTTGATGCACCATGCAGAGCCCAGGTGAGTATTACTCATATCAACAAGATTGCAAGTACGGGGCTGAGTGCCTACAATTTCAAGTCATTAGAGTTCTCATTTACTTTGGGGGCTGTAAAATTAAATCTTTCTGATTTGGTGCTCTATTTTAAAAAAACCAAATAGCTGTACTATGACTTTTTCCAGTGGATATCTGGACAGTCACATCTGTTTGCAGGTGTGCAGGGCCTGCATTATGGTAAAGGTGATACTTGCACGGAAAACTCTACCTTTGAAGTTTAGGTGTATTTGAGAAAGGCTGGGGTGGGGGAGCAGATGGCTTCAGTAGAGGACAAGGGACAGAGCTCAGACTGTAGGAGAAACCATGTAAATTATCTAGATTTATTAACTTTTAAAGGTATTTTATTTACAGAAATAAAACACCTGAGCCATAGAGTTGATGCTACAACCGTGTTCAGCATTTCACAGAGCTAAGCTGACAGAGCCCAGTCAATGTCCTATTACACATGGATCTGGCTGCCATATTTTGGGCTGCAATTCAAAGCCAGCAACCACAGAAACCTTGGATCATTTGCAGCTGACAAGCCTGACAGGCAAAAAGTATGTTTTCTTTGATTGGAACCAGATTGTACAGTGAGCAATGGCTGAGCATCAAGTAATGGCGATTAGGTCAAGAGACCAAGCAAAGGGTTTCCAACCAGGCCAAAACATTTACTTCAGTCTGAACAACTGATACCACGTAGGGCCAATGCACTTGAACCTAGAACTTTTGGAAACAAACACTGTTTTGCTGCTCTGGTGAAACAACATATTCAGGGATACCTGACGTGCATTTCTGTATAGATCCGGGATGATGTAGCAGGAAGGCTGGACTTTGGAAACTTAATTTTGCTCTCATTTACATGTCTGTAAATCTGGAGTAATTTTGTATGTGTCAGTGGGATTCATACTAAGAGAGCAGCATCATTTCCACTGGTTTGTGGTGTTGGTTGTTGGTGCCACACTATCACCATCTAGGTTTCCTCTTAACACTCTCGAGTGCCTGGAAGAGCTGTGATTGATAGATGCACACAGCGTGTTGAGGGTTTTAAATCTGCCAGTTTCAGAACATTTTCCATAGGCAGGAGCACTACCTCTTATGTTTTTTATTGATCTTATCTAATATGTAGCCCGTAGAAAAGACACCAGTGTGCTTTGTTCGCTCTTGGAGTGCATAAAGGCACGAGCAGAGTATTTTCTAAAGTACTTGTTCTGCTTTTCTGATCCCGTTTGCTTCAGTTTCAGTTCATGCACGTTCAGATAAAGGCTGTTCTTGGGGTGTTTTTCTTCTATGCGTTTTATTCTGGGAACTGCAATTTTTTTAGTGTGGTCTTTCACTGCAAACAGAACTGCACTGTATGTGCTGCTTCTGGCCTGTCCAAGCATGGCACGATAATCACAAGTGGGTGCGGGTAATTGACCAAGTGGGCTGATGTGTTGGTAGCCCCGATGCAGTTTGCCAGTTGGCGTAGCATCTCCTCTGGGTCTAGGGGGCAAAGAGCACAGCCCTCTCTGGGCTGACGTGCGGTGACCACTGGAAAAAAAAGGATAAAGGTCTCTATCTGAGCATGAAATGTTGGGAAGAATCTGAGCTCTTTCACGGCAGCCTGGTCTACAGCAGGGATTGCCAGAGCTGACTCACCACATTCACTTTTCATTCTGCAGATGTGAAGCAGAAACGAACAGCAAAGTGGCTTGTACTATATAATTAAATGAGGAGGTCTAAGCCTTATTAACATTTTTCAGGGCTTACAAGGAAGAATGTTATTGTCTTCACTGTGGTTCTGACAGGGTAGCTGTGAAAGAAGAACTTGAACCTTTTTCAGGCCTGTGTGGGAAGGCAGGACAAACACACCGTATCTCTCAAATCTCACCAGACTTCCCAAAGCTAATGTGAGACTGAACGGGCCTTGCCCAGGCCCTCGATGCCAAGGCAGAGTTCAGATGGGGGCCAGATCTTGCTGGTTTGAATCCACAGTTTTGACTGAAGTGCTGCACGTAGGGAAAGAGCTCCCCTTTACCTGCACCGTATCTCCTACAGTGGGACCCACGCTGAGCTCGTCCCTTTAGTCAAAAGGACGGGTCTTACACAGGTTGGGCTGTTTCAGTCAGGCAGATGTGGGTCTTAATTAATTCAGGGCCATCAAATTTCCTCCCCAGTCTTTCTTCTGCATTTGTACAAGTGGGACTGATTTGGGGAAGTTGATGAGTCAAAATGAACGAGTACTGCTATAATTCATAAGTCATAGTCAACACACACTTGCCAAATAAAAGCGTCGGAAAGGTTTTTATCGGCCTAAATATTGAAACCAAATTTTATTTTTTGAAAATGACATTACACACATCTTGCAAATGTACATTTAGATGAGAAAACAATGAGTAACAAATATTGAGAGCAAAGCTATAAAGTGGACAGGTTCTCTGCTGCATGGCATTGCATTACAAGAATACTCAGACCTGGGATGGTTATTACAAGTAGTAAAAACAGTTCACAACATCTCACGAAAATGGAATTTTTTTCTAGAAAGTCAAATCTTCTAACAAAAGGAAACTCTGCTAAGGGAGAAGAGGCGTGGGGGATAGATGTGCAGATCTAGGTACGTTTTGTGGTTTTGTGGCAGGGTTTTGTGGGTTTTTTTTAAAGTCCATTTCTTACAAAATCCCTCTTTGAGTGACCCCCTCTTTTCCAAGACTTTGACTGTTTTCTGTCCTCCATTGCCAACAGAACCACAGCTATTAAACAATAAGCCCTGCGTACTCAACTCAGAGCTTGGGAGCGTGGAGGAGGAGTTGACTGCAGAACCCCTAACAACATAATTCCTATATACCATCCCTCACCCCCTTCTGCTGTGTATCCAGGAAAATCAAAAAGCGTGTGCAAACTCTGCAAATCAGGGGCCGCGGGACTAGTCCCATGTAGAACAACCAGGTGTGGAAGCCATGGCTAATACACCACGTGCCACATGCCTCAGCTGCAATGGATCAGCAAGATCTCATCGTTTACCAGTGACAAAACTTCCAAAGATTTAACTTGTTCCCCAGTTCAAGCCGAGGCAACAGGTGACTGATCTCCGTCTGTTTTACCTTGAAAGTTAGAGTCTAATCAAAGTGCCAAGGCAAGGCGCTGTGAGAAATAAGTTCCCCGAGAGAACCTGTTGAGAACTGCTTTTCAAACCTCGTTGTACATCATTTTATTTATGCCCAAATCTGTACTTTACAACCACGAGAGAGACAAAGACAGAATAAGAGAGAGGGAGAGAGAGAGAGAATCTTTCCAGGAGGAAAGGAAGAGCTAATTAAGAAAAGAGAGGTACAGGACCATGCATTTACTCTCAAAAGCTTGTTCACGAGCAAGCTAACATTTCTAACACTACAACCACTCATCTACATCTGTTTGCTAAGTAACTGAGTTCTACCTACAACTAGGGAGCAGAAGGGGTATTTTTCTTTTCTTCCCCCTCCCTTTAAAACGTCAATAAAAATGTTTTCTGTACAAGTTGAATGGCACAAAAGGTGGTTAAAATGCTAAATAACTCACCACAAATGGAGAATGCAAAATTAGTTCAAAACATGCATGGACTGTGTACAGGTAAGCAAGGAATCATTGGCATAAAGCTGCAATATATTACAAGATGATACAGTTGAGATCTTTTGGAATAACCTCTGCTTGTTCTGTCCCTTTAAGAGAACTTCACATAAAAATTCAGCGTAAAGGGAATTCAAGGTATATATCCAAGCAGAAAGTTAACTATGGGCAACATTATTTGTCTGAAGAGAAAAGCATTTCCCCTCCCCTTCCACGCACTCCCCCAAGGTACAAAAGTCACCATGATTAGCATCGCTGCAGGCTTGCCAAAAAGAAAGGTTAGATAGATCTGTTTTAGGAGAACAAAAGCACCATTTAAATTAATAGCTCTTTGTACAATGTCATTAATTAAATACCTCATTATTTAAACAAAAACAAACTGAAATTTACCAATCCCAACAAAATAACAACTGAACCCTTACCACCCACGTGTCCTCCAAGGTTATGTACACAGAGTTTAAAGTATACCAGCTAAACTTTAAACCCGGCTGCCCCTCCAACCCCCACCCACTGAATGACAATAGAAAATACATCGTGGCCTCTCAGTTATATTATATTGCAGCTTTGATGAAATCATACAAACTCAATGAATGACCTAAGACAGTAATCCACGATCAGGTTCCAGTTCAGCTGCATATCTCCCTCCCTCAACACAACTTGTCGGCGGATTTGCAGCTCAGAGAGAGCCGCAGAGCGCAGGGCCATGAGCGAAGGCAGTTCATGCTCTTCAGAGCAGAGTGGTGTGAAGAACTCAGGCTTATGCGATGGGAGCCGCTAACCCTAGCTTGTGGTTATAGTTGTGATTAAGAAAATAGGCAAAGGCTAGTAACAGCAAAGTCAGCAAGCTGATACTCCTTTCCTGTGCTTCTAGACTAGACAGTGTCATAAAGTACAGAGTATCATGGAGGGGAATGTGTCGTCATTTCAGAGAACAGAGGGAGATTTGGCTAGACAGGTTTCCTCTTTCTAAAAGACCCTGGGTGTCCTCTAAATTGATAATCGCAGCTGTACTAGTACTGCCACGGTGATAAAGCTGCTTGGGTCACACATCATTTAAATAAGAAGCAAACTAACAACAATTTTACATGTCAGAATTCAGCATGTAATTATAACTCACAGGCTTTCTTGTTCTTACATTCAATACTTCTGCTTCACCTTATCTATAAACACCAATTAGCAGTGCAATTAATTCCCTAGACATTCTTCTTTTTAAGGAGACGCGTCATTAGACATCACACTAAATCTGGAAAAAGCTCTTCTGATGTAGAGGGAAAATAAAAAAAGGAAAAAAAGCGGTGTGTTCTGCAACCCCTCAGTGACTGTGTGGTCAGCATGAGAGGGAGACAGAATATCACTACATTTCAACTGCCACCTGCAAAGGGAAGTGAATTAAAAACCCATCCATATCTGCTGTGCAATGGTTGGAAGCAGATGGAGAAAAGCAGCCATGCTGGAATTTAAAAAACACAAAAACCCCCCAAAACCCCAAACACAAACCCAAAAAACAAACAACAACAACAAAACCCCCACTAAATGTTTCACAGGGATTCTCCAAAGGTAAAAATTCTTCATTTCGAGAACTGGGCCTGGACCCCCGCTCGGGGCCCGTTTGGTCCATTGCAGACATTTCCTAAGTTTGACTCTGCACATGGGTTTCTCAGA
The DNA here is from genome assembly GCF_965638725.1 of Aptenodytes patagonicus. Lineage (NCBI taxonomy): Eukaryota > Metazoa > Chordata > Aves > Sphenisciformes > Spheniscidae > Aptenodytes > Aptenodytes patagonicus. Next base: position 21,278,430 of record NC_134957.1, read on the forward strand.
AACTCGGGGGTTCAGAACCAGGGTTTGGTTCAGGTCCACCCTGACCAAGTGCCACCAACGTGTTTCATTCTGACTGCACGTGCCAGGTGAATCACTTTGCTCTACAACAACCCCGCTGTTCAAATGTGACTCAAATTAATCTTGATTTCCTATACAGAACTGTTGCAAATAGAGATGGAAGAACCAGCTTGGATAAAAATCAAAAGCAGCCTTGAGTTTAGATGAGTCACCTAAAATGAAGTGAACCTTCCTTTTTATGTTCAGAGACATTTAGTAATATTTTTCTCTAAAAACCAAGCCAACCATAAATCTCTATTCTGCTTGGTACTAGCTGGGACTGGAGTAGAAAAATACCGGAAGAAACAGAAATGCTATTTCTAGTTCCATAAACCTGCTGGGCTCAGGGCACTGGTAGACTGAAGTGAGAGTAAAGTGAGATAAAGCCAACACTCTTTAGAACCAGAAAATATAGAGGAGACCCTGATTTGCTAAGGTTCCTTGTTTAATTTTCAATTCTAAAAGTTTTAAGATACTTCAGCAAAGAAAACTATTTCACCTTTATCATTAACTATAATAAAACTATACAAAATATCTCCCATATAACTTGCTATTAGAGGTTCATACAAGAGATCACCTTATAGCTGGGGTCAATGAGGTTTTCTCTGCAAAGTCTGCAGCTGTCACCCAGGAAACCGAATCTGCACTTAAGTAATCAATCACACAAGAATTATTGACAGTAATCAATCTCTGAAATAGGAGACCAACCTTGGACCAAATGGATTCAGCTCCCTTAATTACAGAGGAGCTTCTGCCTGTTTAAAGCAGCAGAGAATTAGGTGTATTGGGTTTCACTTGTGTTACATTGAGCATCTGAGAATCTACGGAAACAAAGAGGTGCAATCTTTATGCAAAAAAAAACCCCCCAAAACATATCTGAGAGTAAACAGCAAAAAAGCGTTCAGATAAGTCAGTTGTTTTGCCTTTTAGGATTAAATTCACAAGCACTGTAACTCAACTGAATTTAGAAAAAAGTTCTCATGGGAAAACTGGTGTTAAACACAGATCCCCTTGTTCTGCACGGACTTCCCATTGATTTATTGAACGCAGCAGCTCTCACATAGGTGGCTAGGCATTTCATGGACAAGATCATCATCAGCCCCTCTGCCTGCACAGCAAATCAAGGTAACCTCCTCCAGGAGGCTGTCTTGGCTTTTCACCCTGGTGCAAGTGGGTTGCTACTTTTTCCAGGGTTTGCTGAGCTCCATGGGAAGGGATGGGAGGTTCAGAGGTGCCCTCATTATTCTCTTGCACGTGTCTTGCAATTCCCCAGTGTGCCAGGCCTGTCCTTCTCCAAGCCAGGGCATGCTGATGAATTTCTATTTCTGATCTGATAGGGAGGAATAAAAATAAAACCAAACTGCTGTCATTCAGCAAAGGGCTGGATCTTCCCTTCCCCCTTTTAGGGATGACACATGCTGGCAGGAGAGTAAAACAGGAGCAGGGGAGGAACTTCAAACCAAGTTTTCCTGCCTGCGGCCAAGTGTGACCTTATTTCTGCCATGGGGAGCAGGGGACACACTGTTGTGGCAGATAGCCTGCATCCTGGCTTAGATACCTGCAGGGGCAATAACTCTCTCAACATGCAGCCAGGAACCCCTGCTGCTTTTCTGTCCAGCACCAAGTTGTAGATCCTCAGCTACCCCCAGCCTCCCCTTTTGTTTCTCCCTGGAATTTCTTGGGTTTTGTCTTTTATTATTCCCACACATCAATGGCACTGACGTTTCCAGTGCTCTGCCTCATGCTCTCCCTTCCATTTGATTTTCTGTGGAGTTCAAGCTCATTTCATCGCTCAGTAAATATCTCCTAACAAATGCCCCCTACCATTCCTCTTAGAAACAAGTCTTTTTTCTTTGTTTTCCGTGACGCTGGCCATCATGGCATCTTTCTCTAATGATGCCAACCTTCTTTTTTCAGCTGACAGACTCTAATTACTGCAAAGATTTGTTAATTCCCTTTGGGCATCCTCCTTCATTTGTTTGAGTGATAAACTGTCAGACCTAGGGAAGCTCTAAACTGGCTCGAGAGTCCTGAGTTACAGTTCACTGAGATACAGAGCAAGAGCCAGAATAGGTTAGTTCAACTAAGTGCATTAAGCAATGAAACTGAAAGGCAACTCTTTCCCATGAAGCCATCTGGCCACGAACACTTTCTAAACAAGAAAGCTTTCAACAACAGGCCCACTGTTTCCTTGGTAGAAGGCCACTGAAATCATTAGACGTATTCATCGTTCACAAATAGAAGGCCCACATTTTGGATGGTAACATGAATTGCCCTCGATATGTACACGTACATGTAACAAAAAGAGGGGCAGCAGGGGTCTGTATTCAGGCCAGAGGTGGTAACTCCAGATGAGAGAATTGGGTTGCTGGATGTGGATATGGCCTCAGGGGTGTTGCTGGCTCCTCCATGGGTTTTGGGGGAACTAAAAATGATGTGTCTGTCTTTCATCATTAATAAAATAATGAAGCATTTTTACAGCATAGTTTTGAGAGCTCCAGAGTTCCTGAAAAGACTTGCCAAAGAAAATGGACCGTAGTTTGCTTCTGTAAGGTTTTCAGATTTCACTAAGTAATGAATAAATCTTAAGATCAAGCTCTTCCATAGCTCTTTGTATCAGCTTATCTCAAAGCACCTTACCGGTGGAGGTAAGTATTGTGATCAGCTCTTTATGCGTTGGGACACCATGGCACAAGGAGAACTGATCTTTCCACAGTTATGCCAAAGACCAATAGCTCTGAAATCCTAATGGCTCTGAAATCCCACTGCTGAATCCACTAGGTTTGATTCTCATTTGCTCAGAAGCTCATCTATTGACCGAAAATCGGTGTCAGTGTTTTTAACCTTCCCTAAACAGACTGTCCTGAGGGATAGATAGTGGTCTGCGACCCCAAAGCTCCGCATCTTCACCTGCAGAAGTAGTACTCATACCCTACCCTGCAACTGGGATTCTGTCAGAGCAGCTATGCAATGGCATTGCTGAAAAAAAGCCTTTCCATCCACCCACTTACAATCTCTGAGCATCTCCCCTGTCCCTATTGAAACATGTTTTTTTGTCAGCTTGGCCCCAGACCTTCAGACAAACATCAAATGACTAGATCTGTTCCAGAGGAAACAAAACAAAACAAAAAGAGGGGTCTATACACATTGCTGGCCCCAGCCTTTCACCTGGAGGCACCCAGAATGAGAGACACCGGATCTCAAGCTATGAGCAAAGAAGAAGGGCGAAGAATATCTGAACGACAGAATCGACAGCCAATGCAGCAGAACCCAGCCCCGTTCACAGTGAGGAGTGGCTACACTGTGAGACACAAGACTCAGCTTTAACATTTCCTGAGATACCATGGATAGGCCTGCTCAGATTCATACAGGTGGGACAGAGGCATCAGCCAGAAGAAATCTGTGATTCTGGAGAGAGTAATTTTCAAGAGCTGGTTGAATAAATGTGAGATGGGCTAAATATCTCAAGAATCAAAGCCTGTCCTGTCCCCTTTTGTCAAGGCCATTTTTACCTAGGCCTTCTTGGGCACATGTATAGTTCTGCTTCTGAAGCCCAAAGTATGTTGGAAGGCACTTAAAGTCTTAACCTCCTCGGTCTCATTACACCAAGGTGGTGTTGCAGCTGGATCTCTTCTAGGTATCTTGTGTAAAGCACTAATCCTGTTGCATGGACTGACCTCACCCTTTATCTAGATAGACAGAAAAAGATCTTCATCGTGTGCCATCCATTTGTTTCTGCAAAGAACCTCACCAGTTCCAAATACTGTTCCAGCCTGCTTCCATCAGCAAAATAACCAGAAAAATAACTTTGAGCCTAAATCACCACTAGAAAAAAGAAGCTGTTTTGTTCTGTCTTGGTCATGATCAGCACCTCGTGTGTGGTAAACGCACCTCTATATAGCTTTTCTCTGGTTGTGGATTGTCTTAGCTTGAGGAGACACTTTCTGGACTAATTTTATACCTACTTTACTTGGCTATTTTTTCTTCCTTTCTCTAAAACTGATTCTGCCTCTACTATAGTAAAAGACAACTCTCCAATTGCCTTGAATGGATGCAGGGTACCACTGAAGTCAATGACAAAATACACTCATGCTCTCACTGCAATAAAGAAGCCTCATACTGTAAAGTCCGTACCATGCCCCTGCAGAAAGGATGCAACTTCCAGGGATGGCTGTCGCTGGAATAGCGTCCGTGTAGGGATTCAGCATGGCTTTACAGAGCAATTTCACACAGTGCTCTGTGAAGTAGCAAGAAGGCCAGCACTGACCTCAAAGGCATGAAAAAGCAAACACAAGGCATCCTAGAAAATGTCATCAGTATCCATATGGATAAGGAGAAACTAACACTTTTATGCCATTATTTCCTATTAAAAATGCCTGGGTGTAACGTTGTTTTGCTGTTTGCCACAATTTTTAGTCCTACCTCCCTTTTTTCCCTTCAGAAGTACTGTTCAAGCAAATGAGAGAGAAATAACAGCTAGACTGTGTGTGCAATGTTTTGCATGCATACGCGTGTTAGCTAAATATGAGAGAGAGATGTGGAAGTTGTTTTCTAAGCAGAATTATTTTTCTGTTGTTTATGAAAATAACACAGTGTTTTTAGCTCCTGAGAAGATTGTAAATAATATGCAGATATAGGAAACACAGACAATGGTAGGCAAAAGCTATTTCTATCTCCCACTGCAGAGCGGACCAAGGTAAAATCCCATTACCAAACTCTTTCAAAATTACTTCAAGGTGTACAGTCTTGGCTGGCTGTTTAGCTGGTGGAACTGAACTAGTTCCAAATTTTATAACAGATGAGGCTTTAACCCAGAAACTTCAGGGTTATAAATGCTTTACAAGTGATAAAAATCCTAAGGCTGAAGATTTTGCTGCATTGCCCTGATCTTCTACAGTCGAGCATCACTGGAGTGTATGAACACTAAATACATCAGTCTATGCTTGGAGGATTGCTCTAATTCCTTCCTAATGATTGTGTGTCTGAAACAGGTATATTTGCTAAAATATACTGGATACTGAATAAAGGCAAATTTCAAAGAAACAAAGCCCTACTACTTTAAGAGTCTCTCCAATTTGTTTTTAAATACTGTATTGTTTTAAAACAATATAGTCTTAGTGATTCAATTAGTCTCTGAAAACACTAAAGGCAACCTCATGAGGGAAATTAGGCAGGGTTTTTATAGCAGAATTAATATGGCAAATCTTCATATCCTGTGGAGTTTTATGTGCTTGTAAAAGTAAAAAAATATAAAAGGTAAACTCTGGAGTATATAGTGGAATTACTATCATCTGCTCCAGGATCTCATAGGGTCTGGAATTATTATAGCATATTGAAAGTAATTACTAATTAATTCCAGTTCAGGAAAGCTTTCTGACCAAACCCAAGCTTACATCTTGTGAAAAATCAACAGGAGTAAAGCACGTACTAAAATTTAAGCATGTCTTTAAATTCTTTCCTGAATCAGGGCTGTCCCTATATTTAAATGACTAAGGTACAATGCCTGTGCATTGTTTCTCTTTGCATTCAAATCTATGTTAGGGATCCTACAAAGCCAAAGATAACTAGTTTTGAATGTAGGTAACATTCCACATGCATTTCTGTACAAGAACTCATGCAATATTGGCATTAATACAGACAACTATATGTTACAGCTGAAATGTTCACTGACTTCTCCTACTGCCCAGGCATTTCTACCTAGAAAATTGCTTTTTAAAACTTGGGAGTTTGACCTCATACCCTGTTTTCTATGTGGCTTCTATTGGTTTGAATGGCTATTTTTCCCACTGAACAATTTTTTTCTTCTTCTTTTAGGCCTTTTCAAGGTCCCCCTAATTCCCTGAAGGAATTGTTGGGCTCAGCCCCACCCCAGGATGATCCTCACGCAAACAAAACTCCACTCCCAAGGGAGCGCTTGCAGGATCAGGTATTAGATGTGTCACTAGGTGCCGCTCAGGAAGAAGGCCTCGGTGATTCCTTAGCACGCTCCACCAGGAAGAGCATCTTCAAATAACCAGACACTACTTGTGGCAGGAAGGAAAGGAACCAGCTCAACAGCTGGTTCTCCACAGCTACCTCAACAACCATCCATCCAAAGGCTCATTCACCCCTTGGGATCCTGCTTTATCTTATACAAACTGAACTCACAGATACGGGATGAAAGCACATCTCGGACTCCTTTCCTACCACCATCAGCTCAAGCAGTTCAGTCTGCTTATGGATGTCAAAGGTTTAGGTTTTCCTGGTGGATCTGTGGTGAGTGTCCCGTACTGAATAGCAAGAGAACCTAGATGTGATTTCATGGCTGGTCTCTTGGTTTAGCAGAGACTCAGAGGAAAGGTGGCAGGACATGCTAACCCTGACTATGGCAGGAACGGCCTGTGTCACTAAAGTGACAACACCTTTGACTGGAGTCCAAGTCCATCGTCTCTTAACAGGCAGGGTCATGACTACTAGTCAGGGTCCCTGGAAAGGCAGAGACTTGGGGAGGGACTCTGAGATTTCCACCAATAGAACGGAGGAGAGGGTAAAAGCATGTCAAATTATCTGTCCCACTAAAGCTTTTACTAAGACAAAAGCTCTGATGAATAATATTGTTAGCATAACCATGGCCTTTGACATCCTTATGCTTAAAAAGTCCTATTTTCTCATGACCAGTGTCTACAGTAGCACCCCCAGGATTAAACAGCCAAAAATTAGCACCCATAACCAAATCTGCACCCAGAATACTTCAGCACCTTCTGTTAGAGGATCTGAAAGCACTTTACAAACGTTAACCAACATTTGGCCTCACAACCCCCAGTGAGGTAGAACAGTATCGTCCCTGTAGGGACAGATAGACAGATTGAGGCACAGGGTTACTAAGAGACCTGCTCCCGTTCAGACACTGAATTTAGCAATGCCAAGGGCTGAATGAAGGTGTCCTGACTACTGCACCTATGCTTTGTCCACACCAGCATCCTTTCCCCACAAACCTTCAACGTGAGCCCTTAGCCTTTGAACTAAAACCAGGATTCTATATACAATAGGTGAAACGATCATTTAGCAGTCGCGTAGCCAGAGAGTTATTCAATTAAATGAAGTTATTTGTGGGAACAAATGATTTCTTGTGCAAAACTCTGGGTGTAAATGATCATGCACTAAGACTACTGGGTGCAAGTTTGGTGCATGATAACTCTGACCCCTTGATAATTCCCCATCCTGGCCTCTCTCAGATAAATCTCTTTTTTAAGTTGCATTATATGTATCGTCACATGAGCCTCTAAAGATGCAGCCTGCACAGGTTGTTTCATACCAGCAATGCAAGCAAACAAAACGTGGAGTGGCTTTGGGAACACGCCAGCATTCATGTAGCATCAAACATCACAATGTTATAATTCATTTTGATCACAAGGGGTTGCAAGGGAACAGGTGCATATGTTGAAACAAAGGCAAATAGAGCAACAAAGGAAGATTTGATTGCACGGATTTCATTTAGGTAAAGTTCTGTAATAATCAGTTTTATCGAAAGCTTCTTCCATGAGAAAAGGAGGCAATGCCAGCTAGCCTATGACAAAGCTTCGTAGTAAAAACCACCAGCCCTGCGTTGAATAGATGAACTTTGCATTCTGTAGGAGTCATTACTGATTAATAAAAGCAAAAGGTTTCTCTAAGTACAGTAAGTTTGTTTTTGTCAGATAGAAGAGTTTCTTAAAATACGGGTTTTTGAACACCACAAAATTCCATTGGTTATATAAGTAGAGAATCTGGCCATAGTTAGGAATACTGAAGTGTAAAAAACCAAATATGTAGTCTTAAACATTACAAAAACTATCAAAACATTCAGTATTTTGAATTGACCTTTTTTTTTCCCTACACGTGTCTGTTTTGGCAGTGATGACAAGACTTCTAAACTGAGTCGTTGTTATTACTGTTCTGCAGTTGTTGGTTGGTTTTTTTGTACATTTTTCTGAATGTGTTTTTTAAACAAAAGAAAATTACCAGCTTTTATAAAAAAGAAGGAGCTTGAACCCTTACTCCCAAAACACAGATACAAGGTTTTCCTTTATAAAAAGTGTATTGATTTTTTGCTATAAAAAGTGACCTATAGGGTGTCAAACCTGAAAACAAATTTTCACAGTGTTTTCAGTGTTGGCTGTTCACAAGGCATTACTGTTACAAACAGAGATAGAGAGATACCATAGGGCAGGCATAAAAATTTGTTACCAGCTAGCAGTATCTTTGGATCAGATGTGAAAGGTGTTCCACTTCAGATAACTCAGCTGACTTACATTTTTTTGCTTAATCATTATTAAAAAAAAAAAAAAAATCCCAATATTTGAATCACTGTTGTACTGACCTTACTTCGCATCTTACGCGATCGTTCCTAAGCTCATCCAAGCTTCTGCTGGCATATTAAGCATCAAACTAGTAAGTCATTTCCCTTCCTGCCCTCCAACAATAAAACCAATACTAGTTAGTATGCAGGTGCTAAAATCAGGGCTGCAAATGAGGAGCAGGTGAGCTGGCAAACATTGGCAGTTTGGACAGGTGGAGAATATCATTTGCTCTACTTGAGCTTGCAAATTGGTCAGCAAGCGATCCATTTGCACGCTTTCGGGGGAGCTACTTTACTATCACGAGGAAAAATACATAGTTGCAGCAGAAGAAGAAATAATAGAAGAAAATGGGAAACGCACAGGATCATTGGCATATTGGCCCCAAATTGCTCGCAATGTCCATTTTGCATCCCTATAACTTGGAAGAATGGTATCCCTCTATCTCTATAGACTGGTAGGTGTTGATTTGTGGCACGGAGGATAAATCACAGAAAAAAAAAGACATATAACTGTGTGTCCTTTTGATTTGAAAGCACCAGTCACCTATCTGCTTATTTTGGCAGAAGTACTCTACTGTATCTTAAACATAGCTTGCAATATGGACATTTAGCTTCGTGTCGCTTTACATGGAATCTCCAAGGGAATCAGAGTCATCCAAAGACAGAGGCAGATACAAGTCCTGTAGGAAGAAAGAAGAACATGTTAACTCACACAGTCAGTTTCCGCCTTTGGTCATGCGTAAGGAAGCAGTCGAATGGTCCAGTTCCGTGCAGTTCGTAGGGACAGGGTGGAAGACTCGTGCACTGGTTACTGGACGGGCTGACCAGTTGTCCAGGTAGTTCAAGGCTAAAATCAAGGCAGGTTACTTGCACAGTGGAGCATGAGAACCTTGGTACCAGAACAAAGATGACTGTTCAGTGATAAGTTTGATAAGTATTTTTTTATCGCTTCTGGATAAATGTGTCCATTATAGCACATGCATTAAAGAGCTGGACCTTTCCTTGAACAGGTCTCTCTGAACCTAAGTCCACAATAAAGAGTCTTACCTTGATTTGACAGCTACCCTTAGGACAAATCTCTAGGAAAATCACATGTTCCGTCATTTATTCTTTATTTTAAGTCATTTCTGATCGCTTGGGAGGGTTGAGAAAATAATCCCAAGGTTATTATTTGGATCAAATGCTGAACGTAAAGCTTTTCCAGGGTCCCTTTCTGGGGTAACCGTCTTACTCCACTTCCTTAAAGTTCTGCATGGAACTAGGTACACAAACCTGCTCAAGGGCTAAAGCTCTCCTTTTTGAACTCTGACCCACACACAGGTAATAACTGTGAGCAAAATGAAGAAAAGCCCAAATACACAGAAAGGAAATTCACAACAATCTTGATATAAGAAGAGGTAAAATGTGACTTTGTGGTGAACTCAACATAAGCATTTATCATTTGAGCTTTAGCGGAAAAGAAGAAAAGTGATTTCATCATAAGCAGGAAATTACTAGGGGGAGGAAGACAATGATGCATGAATATTCTGGTAACCTAAAATGCTACATTCGTGTTTGCTGATTGGCTTAAGTTAGCGGAGAAGCTCATAGATGGATTGGCTTTGCCCTCAGCAGTCGCCATCTATTACAAATGTTCTAGGGGCTTCACTGGAAAGGTCATAAATCAGCCAGCTGAAAACATACCTAAAACATTTAAGAAGGTGAGTTTCACTTGTCTTTACCAGGAAGCAAATACTCATCTCCACAGTCCTAAATGAGATAGTGTTTGGAAAGTATTTCAGGTCCTTGATGGCTGAAGCAAAGGATGCAGTTTACAGCATTATTTTTGCTGAAATACACACAAGCAATTGTTGCATTCAGACTATGGGCCAGATCCTGTTCTCAATTATAAATTAATAATCAATCTGGACCCACTGTCCTAAAATTGGTGCATTTCCTCAGACTTAGACTGAGCAGCTGAGATCAGAGTGAAGTCCTGAGGAAAACAGATTTCATTTGGATTTAGCTATGCCTTTGTTAAAGAAAGTCAAATAAAGCTGAGTAACTACAGCCTCTCCGTATGTTGGGAATATTTGCAAGATCCGATTTTTGAGAAGCCAAAAGTCCACCCCAGGCTCCCCCAGCACCATTCAAACCTGTGTCCAAAGGTCTGCGATCCAAAATCTTACCATGTTAGAGGTGTAATCCAAAGCCCATTGGACTTTTGGGGATTCTTCCCATTGACTTCTCTGTGCTTTGTTCCACCATCATAACAACTGTGGTCCAGCTGCTGCTACCACTCCTCACTTTGAGAAAAAACATAATCCTCAAACAAAATGAGTTCAACCCGTGCAATCTAGACCACAGTGGATTATGTGTGGCTGGCTGACTGCAAAACCTCACCACTATCAGCATTTTTTAATTACTCTTCCAGAATTTCAAGTCAATGCTTTCAAAGTCACGCTCAGGCTGAGAGGCACATTCTGATTACTAAAGAGAAATCCCACTGACCTCCTCTCACACAGTTATGCCCAAGTTCCAATTTCTGTATCAGGTAAAGACTGTTGGAAGCAACACTGTGGCTATTCCAGAAATGAGAAAGCCCATGGAAATGACAGTCTGGACTCAGGAACGTAAAAAGATGTGACTGCTGCTATACCTTTTAAATAAATCAACACATGATTTATCTATGAGCCAGCACAGGTTTACTGATCTCTACTAGGATGCCGTGCTACCTGTTAGACACCCTGTTTGTTGCCAGGAAAAACAGCTACTGTACCAGAACACAATTGCTACACCAGCTGTAAAAAATCACTTATGTCCTGTAAAACAGAGCATGGCCTTAAATAATAATAATAATCATAATCATAATCCTTGAGAAGCGTCATTAAAGTGATGTCTTAGAGCTTCAGTAACATTTGCATTTCTTCTCCTGTTTAACGGACCAGATTTGCCAACACTTCAGGCTTTTCAAGAGAGGAGGATTTATATGAAGATCATATCCATCAGTAACTTGTGAACTTTTTCAAATAGTGATACAAGCTCAGGGTTAAGTTATCTCTTCTGATCCGTATGGATGATCTCCAGCACACATTAATAACTCCAGTGGAAGAAACAGGCCAATGATTTGTCGTTCACCGTCTTGCTAGAGCCCAAAGTGACAACCCTTTTAGGGAATGGGCCAAATTCTCCACTGTTTCAACATAAGGAGTTGTGCTCCCAGAGAATATGGCCATGACTTAAAATGTCGTACAAATCTGAGCAGAGTAAGGACGAAACAGATGTAGTAAGGTATAAGAAACGTAATACCTTGTGCTTACGGAGGCTCCCTGGGCTGGTAGGTGTGGAGATCGGGGACTGCTTTGATTTGGGTGTAGACAGCTGACTGCTTGAGGTCCCATTTGCTGTCAGAAAACAAGACAGAAGCTAGCAGTCAGACAAGCAAGAGGAAGATCTTCTTTCTCCTCTGGGGAGATGGAAGGTATCCGAACATTTAACACAGAAACGCTCTAGTTTATTCATGTTAGGCAGGAGAAAAAACCCAAGCGAACAGCATGGCTATTCACACAACTTAAGGCTTTCAGCTGTTCAGGATAATAGACTGTAAAATACAGTGAAATACAAAATATATCAAAGGAGCAATATTTCACACTACAAATATTCACCAAATTGATCCAGGATATACATCACCAGAAAAACAGAAAGACAGTGTCTATGTTCTCAAACAGTTTAACACAATTGAAACCACGTGGCATTTAAGGGCATGAGTGGAACCAGAGGCTGCAGATATCCTGGATCCTACACAAGAAATGTTAGATGGCAAATATACACATTACAAATTAGACAAACAGCTGCCCGGAATGCCCTGGATGTAGTTAGCTGTGGCTGGGATTAAATGACCAAAAGAGCCCTTCTGAAGCCCTGGTGCAAGCACAGCATGGCATGTCCCTCTTCACCTCTCTGGGGAGAGGCCAGAGCTGGCTCTGCTGTTCCTCCACTGCCTGCACCAGAGAAGTGAACATGGTCCATCAGGGGAAGGAACAGGAGAATCACATCAAGCGACAATCCTCTTGCAAAGATCAAAATCTGGCCTTTTGGGTTGCTCTGTTTGTTCATGTTGCTTTGAAGAAAACAGAGTTATTTTCCATTTTAAAAAAATATGATTCATTTAAACCCAAATGGCTTTCAGAAGGGTTGCTCACTGAGGCCTTCACAGACCTGGCTTTTAGTGAAAGTGAAGGGCCCCGGCTCTACGTCAGGGCAAGCTATTATGCATATATTGGACTAAAACCGCATCAAAGTAAATAGCATATTATGCAGAAAAATGAAGGGAAACAAAATGGAATAAGGATACATTAATTTTTTCATAACACTGATGTTCTTTGAAGTAAGCTAATGTCTTTGGTAATTGCCAGGTGTCGCAATACGTATTTCATAAGGACATACTTACGCATAGTGAACTTGGTCATTCATAGGTTGTGTATCAACTCCAGGGATACAGACCAGGAGTTGTAAACACATAGCTCCATCAGTACCAGCAGCATTACTCGAGGGAAGGAAATTCAAACTCATGCTGGCTGTGTCCAAGTATATTATCTTTTCTGGCCTTTTCTTTTTGCAATCAAAGCAGCAGCAAGCTGGAGGCCTTATGAGCATTAAACTACATATCCCAATCAAGTCTACAGAAAGTGACATTTCCAAAACCTACTCCAGATGTTAACGTATTCAACACAAGCCACAAAACTAAACCCCAAGTATTTTGATTGTCATTTCCTTAAATGGCAATAGTGTTGCCAGCCCTCCAGATAACCATACAAATCCCTACCCCTTTTAAAGAAAGCATCTTTAATTGTGTTGATGTTTCACACAGAGAAAGACAAGCATATAATGATCCAGGCTTGTTGTCCTGCTCTCTAGGTGCCCAATAACTCTCTATACCGTTACTCTAACTGTAAAGACATGCGCACAGGAGGATGGATGATTTCAGCATATGACACTTATGCTTTCAATTGTAATAGCTGAATAATAGCTAAATCAGTTACTTAAAATTAAGCAAGTAGTTGAGCGTCTGGAGGAAACCTAAGAAGTGTGTAAAGTATCATACGGCAAGAAGGTGTGCGAGTGTTGTATTTTATAAGAGCAAAACCAGCATAACTCTTGCTTTAATGCCTAAGACAGCCTCATTCCTCTTCTCTGTTACCTTCTTGTGACAAAGAGGGGGGCAGTTAAGGTTCGTAGTATCGCTGGCCCAAATGTAGAGGTCATACATGTGAATTCAAGTAAGTGTAAAGAAACACGTGCACTAAGCCACAGGACAAATGGGGAGCTGCCGGCATGTTAAAGCAGCTCAGACTCAACAGATTCATGGTGATGCGGGCCCTCTCTTCATACCCATCGTTTCTATGCAGAAGGCGCTATTGGGAAGAGGAGGCCATTCATCACAGATAGCTTTTTCCCATTACAAATGCACCTCACTGAGGAAATAGGTATTTCTTAAAAGGTGGTAGAAATAATGATTTATAGATAATTGGGGAACAGAGTGAGCCTTCACCTCCGCATTCCACTCAGACCATTCTTTATTGGTGGGGGGGAAGAACCAGTTACGGAAACCCAGAAACTGTTACGCACCGGTCCCTGCACTGTGACACGCCACCCTTCGCTTTGCTCCAGTTCTACAGAGTGAGCTGCCCTCAAGGTTGGTGGGGAAAAAAAGTAGAGTTCACTAACTATATGCCATATGACAAAGGCAATTCAGAAAAAAAAAACTTGGATCTCTTTTATGTTTTTTTTCCACCAAGTGACTTTGGGTTTTCTGTTAAAGAAAATGTGGGGTACAATAGTACTAATTTAATCTGTATTAGCTAGAATCCATCTCTAATTTCTAAAATGCCTCTTTCTTTCTTTATTTCCAATTGTCACTGATCCTGAGGCAGGAAGTAATCCTTCCTAAGACAAAGGATGCCACTTAACAACTCTACAAAGAACCCAAATCGCCCTTCCACAAACAGGAAGACTGGAAGAACGGCTAACAGTTGGTGTGCAGCAAATAGATGTAATTGCTGCAGGGAAGGACAGAAATTCCCTAATACAATGAGACTTTTAAGTGCTACAGCAGGGATGTTAATATTTTATGAGCACTAACGAAAAAACAGATGCGACATCCGAATCAGAAATCCAATGAGGCAGATGTATATCATTACAAATACTCACAAAGAATTTTGCAGCAGGAGCAACAATTAAGAAGCCCACTTTAATTTTCTCTGTCTGCTAATGAAGAATAGTGTTAATAATCAAACTTGCGCGCATTTTTTTTGAACTCAAATGCAAGAAAATAACAAGAGGCAAAGAGCAGATCCCAGGTGGTGTATAACGCTGCTGCTCCACTAAAATCTGCTATGACTTATGGTAGCTAAGGATCTCACACAAGCTCGGCTATTGGAAACTGTTCTTTATAACCAACTTTCATTTGAATTCATTTGGGTTTTTTTCCACCGCATTATTCTTTGTTTATTATGTCTTATTTATGTCATTGTATTTGCTTTGCAACCTCCATTTACCTTAAAGCTCCTTTGTGCATATGACACATCCTTCAATTGCATGAACATGTGCACTACCTTGTTTCATAGGATCCTTACCTCCTTCAGTGCACAAGACGACTTGTACTCAGGAGATAAATCAGGCTTGTCCAGCAAATGAGAGGGAGGATGGAGAATATAGCATCATGTCATGTTTGAGATGGCTATGAGAGATCCAGGTAAACTGAATTCTCTGCTTGCTTCTCCCGCTGATATTTTAGCCAAACTTCTCACATGCAATTGTTCCTTGAGCGTGGCTCAGCTTTGCTTGGATGACTGGGACACTGGATCTGAATTTCCAGCAATGATAAGCACCAAGACCTGTAAAGGAGGTTAGTGAGGTCCATCTTTTGAGCTCACATTTCTACCAATGAACAGAACTGGGAAAAGCAGGGCCCAAGGATCACAGTGAGCGCTCAAAATGCGTGGAGATATCTCGTTTTCTATCGATTTCTAAAATAAGGTGAATGCTCCTTATTCCACTGGGGTTCCTAGGGTTCTGCAGATGAGTTCCTAGTTAGGGGAACACACGCTCGTACATCACAAGAGTGAGAGAGAGAACCATGAAATACGTGGATGGTTTTGTCCCCAGGTCAGGGTTTGAAGCATCACCAAGAAAATAAGAGAGGCAACAACCAGAACAAGGACAGCATAAAGCAAATGTAGAAATAGCAGCTCATTTAGTGAGCACAAGCCATCCTGCCCTCCAGGACAGAGGAGCCTGTGGGAAAAATAAAGACTCCATTGTAGTGTTTACTCAGGAGTGGAAGAGTTCAGATTGCACAGGCATCCCTCGCTCAGGCACCACCTAACTTCCAAGCGCTCAGCTCTGCAGTATTGGCACCCTTTTCTCATCACGTTTTGTGAAGGTGATCTCTCCGCTGGATGCGTACTGTGGATTGTCAGCTAGCAGAACATAAGTAAGCGCAAGTGGGATAACAATCTGCTCTATCTTGTGTGCAATCCAAAAGACATCTGCTGCCTTTTTAACACATTCATATATAATGACCCTGGGGAGCCAGATCTGCAGTCAGGACAGACTGATATTCTGTATCTGCTTTGCTAAGTGCTGCTGCCTTGCTGTGCTGGTTTTGGCTGGGGTAGAGTTAGTTTTCTTCACAGTAGCTGGTACGGGGCTGTGTTTTGGATTTGTGCTGGAAACAGCGCTGATAACACAGGGGTGTTTTCGTTGTTGCTGAGCAGTGCTGACACAGAGTCAAGGCCTTTTCTGCCCCTCACCCCACCCCACCAGCGAGCAGGCTGGGGGGGCACAAGAAGCTGGGAGGGGACACGGCCGGGACAGCTGACCCCAACTGACCCAAGGGATATTCCACACCATATGGCGTCATGCTCAGCACATAAAGCTGGGGGAGAAGGAGAAAGGGGGGGACGTTCGGAGTGATGGCGTTTGTCTTCCCAAGTCACCGTTACATGTGATGGAGCCCTGCTGTCCTGGGGATGGCTGAACACCTGCCTGCCCATGGGAAGGAGTGAATGAATGCCTTGTTTTGCTTTGCTTGTGCGTGCAGCTTTTGCTTTCCCTATTGAACTGTCTTTATAAAACTGAACCCTTGTTTGTTATGTGAGTTACTGTAAGATAAATTCATATTTTTATAACAAAGAAGTAATGGCAAATGACATCATTATTTTCTCCCCTGTATTTCTCCCCTGAGATTTAGCTTTGTCTTTTGTTTGGTTTGACTTCTTATTGGAGTGGTCTGTTAAAGAAATTTTGTCAAACTTCATGCTGACCCTACCCCATTTAAATCTCATGGACCATAGCAGCAGCACAGAGACTTATCTCCTTACGCCCCGTTTTCCTCTGTCATGTTAGGAGAAGGAATTGGATGGTATACTGCAGTCTGGATTTTATTGCTCTAAGCGATGTCATTTAGCAAAGCTGACTTCACAGAAAGAAAAATAGAGGCTACAAATAACCATAGAAGCTTTGTAACTCCAATTCTGTGCTTTAAATTGGGATCAGATATATTTGGGTCATCCCCAATAGAGATCTTATTTTTTAAAAGCACCGAGTCTGACAGGGACTCACAGGCTCCCTAGGAGACCTGCTTCAGTGATTAAGATGCTTATAATTGAAAAGTTTTCCTAATATCTGATCTATATATCCCTTATTAAAGATTAAACCAATGTCCTGTCCTATCCCTGACAGGCACACAGGAAAATGGATCCTTATCCTCTTTTTAAAACTTCAAATGCATTTGAAGAGTGTTTAATTGTCCCTTCTCAATCTTCCTTTTTTTCCTAAGCTGAATCAGTCCATTTCCTTCAACATTTCCTCCCAAAGCAGTTTCTGAACCTTAGGAAATTTCTTCTGGATTTTCTCTAGTTTGCCTATGTCTTTCTTAGCGTGTTCAGTCCATACTAAAACACAACGACCCAAGCTCAACTAAGGCCAGATAGAGACACCAGTCCCTTCCAGTCTCAATTCACACCTGATATATGAGAAACTAGTTCAGCTCTACTAGCTAACATTTGGGAGACAGAGAAGAGAAGAGAACAGAAAGGCACTTGGATACATTCTTGTAGAGGGAGAAGTAAAATCCTGCTGTATTTTGCTAACCGCGCCTTGCTGGAAGCAACACGTTGGGGGAGTTAGGCGGAGGATATCGATGAAAGACTGCATCACAGCTCCAGCACGGAAGAGATGGGAAACTAAAGGATATCTTGGAAGCCCAGTGGGAACTGCTGGCAAAGCAGCCAGGGCCTTCCAGTCAAACTGAACCAAGAGGTGAAAAGAGGCCCACGGTGGAATGATCAGCACAGTGTCTGGAGGAATGGCTGGATCAAAACAGAAATACACTGGCATTGCTGAGAAGGTATATATACGGGTTGGGGGTTAATGAGAGAAGGAAGAAAGGATTCTCCTTGGGAATATAAGGACTGTGGTCTGTTACCATCTGCTTATAGCAAGACACTTCATTCATTCATTTCATTTTCATTCATTCATTCTTTTAATTTTCATTCATTCGTTCATTTAAATGACTGTATGGTAAATAAAGAGATAAAAGTACCGTGCCAAGAAAACAGTGTTTAACATGTTTCTGTGGATTAGCTACCTCATTGTTTTAATATCCTTGGAGCTGAAGGGCTCTGGCTGCCTAGAGGGAATTGATCTTTTCACAGTGAGGCCATGACACATCTAGGCAGGAGGCAAATTACCTCCGGCAGAAGGTAGCAATTCAACCAGTGAACTCGAATCGCTGCAGCTGGGAGCTGGCACTCTCTGTGCGGTTGCAGTTCTGTGCACAGCCTTTTGTCCTGATGTTTTTTACCGAAATATTTTGTTTATGTCTTCTTTGTTACTCCATGTTAATCCTTCTTATTTTGGAATGGGAGCTGACCACTTAGGTGGCTCACTACCAGGACTGCTGTAACAAGACAGTCAAAGAATACATTACAGTTCACATCTAGCTGGTGATAGGAGCAATTAAATGGCTTAGAAGCTGCTTCCTTTTCAGTGCTAGATTTACAGACTTGCTACATATATTTCCTTCTGTGTTCTGCTGTTGTTCTGACTCAGAGGCGGTCCCAGAGACCACAGTCGGGAACAAAGCTCTGGGTGCCATCAGGGGAAACTGGACTCCAGCCAGCAGTACGCTCTCTCTATGGCTCTCCCAGAAAACTAGTTACACCTGGATCTATGTTTCTCATTGAGAAGTAGATCACTAAATCCATAGCCAAAACCAGAAGGAGCAAAGGATGTCGAAGATGAATGGAGATCACCTGGCACAGAAGGCAGATTCCTACCTAGAAAGCTTCCAGGCTGCCAAATCAACTGAGATGGGGATCTACAGAGTCTATGACGATGGCTAACACAGCATCAGGCCAACACAGTTGTATTCATTCACCTGCATAACCTGACAGTTTACTGCGGCAGGACTGAATGCGTTAGAGAGCGTGAGGGTTGCTGGAGCAGTCTCTGGTCCACTGGAGTGTAGACAGTGGCCTCGCTAGAGTGTGGCTTGCTGCTCTTGGAAGGTCTGGAGCACATGTTGCAGCCACTCTGCTGCTGGAGATGTCTTTTGTCTCTGGCAATCTGTGAGATAATAGCTTTGGTTTTAGCAATGTTATTCTCCAAATGCTTTCAGAATACGCCAAAAGCCCCAAATAAAGAGCCTCAAAGTTCTTCCCTGTGCATGATTCCATGGGCAGATTACAGAGCTCTGTATACAAATTGGTTGTCGCTGTCTTAGATGATCCATTGGGAAAGAAGGCATGAACAGCTTAAATGATGCTCTCAAAGCCACGGAGTGAGTCAGTGGAGGAGACTGGAAGAAAACACAAGTCCCCGAATACCGCAGCCTGTGTGGAGGATAGCTGCTGCTCGGGCACAAAGCATTTCCACAGCCTTGAATGAGAAGTGTTTTATTTATGTTGACAGATAAAGATCAGAAGCGTTCCTACAGTCAATGGTAGAGAAAGCGGATGCAATGTTTGCATGCTGTCAACGTTACGTCCTCAGAATTAGCACTAGCAAGCTCTGCTGAAGCAGTTTTTTCTGTTCGCTCTGTGCTATAACAGTGACTCATTACTTTTGTCCACTATCTGCTGGCAGCCTCGAAGCTCTTGCCAAGGAGTGAGGCACAGCTGTGCGTGCACAGTCTGCTTTAAGCCTTAGCTGCCTCTGTGGGCAATGCATGCGGACCACTGTCCACACGTAAATCCACTGCGTTCTCATTTTTGCTGCTGATAAGTAATGTACCATTTTCCCATATGCTTTAACAGGGAAATGGAATAATTAGGATGAGAAATGGAAGAAAATAACATCCTCCTCTGTAACTGCGGTGCGCTTATAATGAGGAGGGTTCAGACTTCTTTCACTCAAGCAGCATGGAGATTTACTTCAGAATCTGCATTTACATCAGTGCCCAGATATGTCACAATGGCCTTAGGGACTACAGTGGAAAAAACAATACAGAAACCTACACGGAAAAGAAATGAAAAGACCAGAAACTAATAGCGTAGAATCACGGAAACTCAAAGTTCTGATATGACAACCATAGCAGAGTGAAAGACAGCAAAGACAGAAGGTACAAATGGGTAGGAGATCAAACACATAGCAAAAATATTTAATATGCTTGAAATAAAACTGCTTTTAAATCCTTTCACAAATGAAATAGGTGAGAATGCTGAAAAAAAAAGGTCAGATCATCTTTTATTAATCAGGTTTCATTCGGCATTCCTTGCCTTTTTAATGTGATAACTTCAAAATCCACTAAGCCTGTTGATTGTTTATGTAAATATGGACTCTTAAGTAATGTGTCATCCCACTTTCTTTATTACAAATTCAAGGGACAAGAACACAAGATGGTATTCTTTTTTTCTCTCTGTCCTGAGAAAACAACTGTCTTTGATTACCTTTCCAGCGCTGAGAGAGTTCAGTCATTTTTTATTCTCATTAAGGAGGACAGGCAGCCATTTTTTTCTGTATTGAAATCACAGGAAAGTACGAAAGACCCTTGTCTAGATGGATTAAAGAAACCTGATTTGTCCTTCATTACTGGCCTTACCTCCAGGAGCTGGCTATTGTTCAGCATTTCTGCTTATTTTAATCTCCTCCTGAAAGGCTCTACTAACTGTGTTCATTAAACTTCATCAGATGACTCACCATTTTGTTCCTGTGAGTCATTCAGTCAGTTAAAATCAGGAACACAATAGTTGCCATTTCACATTAGACTATATGTTCATGCAATAAAGTCTAGTTCTGATGGTAATTAGCACCTGATGCTTATGGAGAAGGTTTAAATACTGTTTCACAACTCATGCATGAGCTGACTCCCAGATCATTGAATGGGAGTTGTTTCAGTTTTTTTAAATCAACAACATATTTTCCATCATGCCTTCAATGTACCGACACCACTTTACCATGCATTTGGGATTGTAAAAGCTTTTTAGATTATAGCAAGCCTGAGTTTCAGAACAGCCAACACTGGAATCTTGAAGGAAAACTCTATTAATGCAGAGTCACCTTACAGAGAAATAACTTTTTAAAAATCACAGCGTCTTGGCATGTGCCAACCAATTTCACATTGTCTCTTTAAGTAGCTGAACAACATCAAGAGACCCTAAACAAATTAACTGCTTCCCGGGGAAAATCTTTCTGAATACTGTCAGGAGAATTTTATATCCAGTAATCCAATATCTACTGATGGTCAACTGTTGTGTGGTGTTCACATGCAATATGCAATGTGTTACCGTGAAGGTGAAAAGCAATTTCTGTTTTAGATCACCTGCGTTAATACTGTGGATAACTTGAACTTAAGCCATGAAGCTCTCCTGGAATCCTGAAGTGCTTATTTGGTGATTTGGCCATGTTAGTGAAAGGCCATGTCTGGTTCTCTTTTGGAAAAAAAGCAGGCAGACAGATGACACACCCTCTCCATCGTGACTCTAAAAACTATCAATTACCAGAAGTGTGATATTCAGCCCAGCCTTTAATTTATAGGCTCTGCGGCTCTCCAGGTGTGCTACACCGCCAATCCAGTTGCTACTGAAGAGGTAGGGAGGCACTTCAAATGGTGCAAGCTGCTGCAGCAAATCAGGATTCCCATTTTCCTTCTCTTCTATTACTGAATGCATGTCTCAGTATCACGTCAATAAACCCATCACCAGTTCTCCAATTGCAAGGTCACTGGTCTTCTTTAAATAATGATTAGAAGGGGACTTTTCTGACCTGTACAATAATTAACATTTGCATTGCACAGGAGGTTATTCTAAATCAGTCGGTATCTATAGGGAACATATGGGAGCGCTGTGGGCCTTGATTTCCTGCCTGGGAAATGGAAACTTCTTTTAACATTTTGTTCGGGCAGGAGGCTGTGAGACTGTGGGTGGTATGACCTAAAGCCACAACGGCACTTAAGCGACCAGAGGATTCCTCTCCAATATTTATTAAGTGCCCCTGTACACTAGCACCAGCTTCTTGTTTTTAAAAAACACCGAAGTTTCATATGCAAACACCCAAGGTCAATGTATCCAAAGACACACAATATGTGTTTTTCTCTTGAGCACGGTTGATATTCAGACACCAGAAAACAATCACTCACCATCTTGATGGTTACCTGAATCGGCTGGAGACTTGCTCCGGCGCATGGGGGCTGGACTCTTTGCTGAGCTCTTCTGAGGGGTGGGAGATGACTTACTGCCCGTGGCAGCCGCAGGGCTCCCTTTCATCACCCGGCACTCTAAGGAAACAGACGGCAACCGTGGTTACGTCCCTACCTCGCTGCCTATGGACACCAGATATGAAACACCCATGGGCAGCTTAGTGCTTTGTCTCCAAAGAGCTGTAGAAAACGGCAAGGGAAAAGCTGGTATCTCCACATTTTCTCCAGAGCAGAAAGGAGACTTTTTAGGGGGAGAAGAACAGTTTTGCTCCTCTAGAGGAGGTGCTGAGACAGTGTACGTCAAGATCAGGCTGGCTCTCTAGCAGGGCCCATCTCCATACCTGTGTCCTACCAAAGATTTTCTGCCCTTCCCCTTGCCTTGGTTCTCACCAACTAGTGAGCACAATGAAAATGGTCAACACTGAGGGAAGAATCAGGCCAAAAAATCAGTTAATTCGCTGTAACCCTTCCGTGAAGACCTAGTAGTAAGAATGATGAGTGCAATTTATGCAGGTGCAGAAAGCCAGCAAACAGCTCATGGCATGACATAAAAGTCTCTAAGTGGCAGATGGGACATCTGCCCGGGAGGCTTTCACCCAGCCTGAATCAACCTCTTCTGTGGTTTCAACAAGCTGCAACTTTTCAGATGCAGAAAGCAAAGAAGACAAAATGGTTTTACAAAACACGTCCTCTGTCCTGGCCACTCATCCCTTTCAGAAACGTTTGCATAAACAAGTCTAGTAGATTTATATGCTTAAAGACATGAGCAGATGAGAACCCCAACTGTGTTTTCTTAAAAAATAAATAGGCCAGGAAGAATGGAAAATGTAAACATGATCTACAGCGTCCTGCAGAAGGGAACTGAAATGCTAACAAACCTCTGTGTGTCCCAGGATTTCAGGCATGCCAGATCTTCAAAACCAGGGTTTATTTACATTGAGAGCTAACAGAAAAAGCACTTTCCACCCCTCAAGTTATTAAGTTAACCCAGTTAAGAAGGAGGCAATAAAAAGGGGATTTCCTTTTTGTCAAATGCTAACTGGTCTCACCTCATCTCCTACAACAGATTGTCCTCACCAAGATGTGAAAAATGGGTCTTTTTTTACAGATGTGAATTAGATGTTCCACATACAGACAGTTTTTTTATGGAAAAGTTCAGCTCAGCATGCATGGGCTGGACTGAGGACTCCCTTGAC
This sequence comes from Aptenodytes patagonicus, assembly GCF_965638725.1. Taxonomy (NCBI): domain Eukaryota; kingdom Metazoa; phylum Chordata; class Aves; order Sphenisciformes; family Spheniscidae; genus Aptenodytes; species Aptenodytes patagonicus. The sequence continues at coordinate 21,301,681 of NC_134957.1, forward strand.
TAGATTCCCTAATGGGAATCAACTAAGGCAGCACATAGCGGATAAATAATTGGTCAACCGAAAACAAGTTGTCTGACCTAAATGTATGTGTTATTTATTTATATATCAGTATATCTATGAAAATGTAATTGCCTTAAATTTTTCCCCAGGCTTTCCTCATTCTCAGACAGTCAAAAGTCAGTCTCTTCTTCTTCCAGATGGTTTGCGAGAGAGTTTGCTGTTGGGTCATGCAGTACAAGAATATGAAGAGAGGATGCCCTGTGCTCCAAGGATACTGCATGGCGATAATTAAACCTACAGTGAGTTTATTTTCTCTCCTGCTAAATGGATTTTGGAAACTGTACATTGGGGATAGAAAAAGTTGTGTGGGTTTTTTTTTTTCCAAAGGTACTTGACTTCTCACAGATGATGCCACTGAAAGGCTTGTAGGGCTCCAGCACCAATATAGCCCCAATTTTTTATACATGAAGAGCAGTAATGACTGGGGGGGGAGGTGTGGAAGGTAGACTATCCCTCCTTGATACTAAAGAATATAGTGTTTGATGAGACACTGTGAAATAGCCACTAGGGAGTGTGTGCAAATTACTGCTCCTGGTGTTAACCAGCCAAGACAAAACGTGGGGAAAAATCATCTTCAGTCACTGCAGAAGTAATATTTTTCAAGGCTCTTACATATAGCTGTTTAACAAAAGCAGCGCAACATTTCGATCTTGGAGCACGATTCGTTTGCCCAGCCATAGGCACCAAATGCTGTGTGAGATACAGTAGAGTACAGCCTCCCCAGGGCACAGTGGGTCTCTTGGTGCCCCTGCGTGATATCTGTCAATCATATATCACGTGGGTATCTCAGAAACCAAGGGGGTCTCAAAGGGTGTTAGACATCTATGTTTAGTCACCAGAATTACTCCCTAAAAAAATAAACCTAAAAAGTGAAAATACTTTATGTTGCATCTTTTCAAGAGCTTTCAAATTTATTTTCTTCCCAGGGGAGTAATTCCTTGAAAAGAAAGTCAGCTTTGCATTTTCCAGCAAAGAAAGGCTGACGCTGAGGGATTCCTCCAGCTCAGCCGTTGGCAAGTGTCAGTACACCAGAGGCAATCACTGAGCATTTGCACATCTGGAAACAAGGTTCTAAAGGTGGAAACCTGGCTGTGCTGAAGTTAGTGTAAACAGGCCTCTAAACATCACAGGGGGCGTGACATTTCCATGGGCTGATGCTAAAACCAGTTGGTACGAATGAGACAGAGCAACGTCACCTGGACGGTGCTCAGCAACAGGGATTATAGGGCAGAAGCTGTGGTGGGCGGTCAGGAGGAAAAAGATGACATAATCCTCTCTTATGCTATTTCTCATTTTGTTTCCTGATGTTCTGCCAGAGTGAACATAATAACCAGCACTCCCAGGGCATGTCATCCAAACAGGCAAGAAAAAGTACACCACGACAGAGGAGATTTTAATAAGTGACATTGATATGCAAGACCTCAGGACTCTCAGTTCTCCTTGCAGCATCTGACTCATAACAAGCAAGGATGATGGGTGTATAATGGGAAAACGCTGCTGGCTAATAGCTCCTCATCTGCTTCTTGCGAGGTGCAGGGCACCCCTACTCCCCTGAAAATACCACTGAGAGCTGCAGTTACTCGGTGCCTTCCCAACAGCAGGCTTGGCTTATTTTTGTTAGAGAAATCCAAGCTGGAAAAATCAGTAGTAATCAGGAGTGTAGGCAGAGAGCTGGGCTTCCCATCGAGTTGTTCTGCTAGGGTTGCATCCAAACTGTTTTACAGTGTGGAACTCCCTGTGGAGCTGACTCAACTGCCGAGTGTTAAAAAAAAATACAAAGCTCAGGTTACAGATCGCTTCCCCAGCCTGACACAGGCTTTATTCTCTGCCTGCAAAGTTTCAGCTGAACCTCGGAAACTTTCTTTGAATTAACCAAGACCACCAAATGGGTTCATCTGGAGTACACAGGTCAGAAGTACCAGCATCAAATAAAATCAGGCTTGCAAAGGAGTCATAAAAATACAGTGTTTGAAGATTAGGGGCTGCTTGACTTCCTGGTACACAGCAAAAGTCCTCTTTGGTCTTCAATGCCGAGCCAGTTTATACCATATAAGACAGCATGGGGCTCCGGTTCCTTATACAGGATACCTAGAGCATTGGGAAATGAGCCTGAACGTTTGGAGACCACATTTTCTCCTAGTTTAAGTGGTCAAAGTTACATTAATTTACTCTTGCTGCACTCACTGGCACCAGCGGACAGCCTGCGCCGTTGGTGTATACAGTTGCCAGGTGGGGTAGGTGGTAACTCCTACAAGCAAGCTCTGTATATTCAGTGAAATCAAAGATTTCATGGCTTAATTGATCAGAGACTCACATTATTACAGATCTGTGCTTGCACTTGTAACAGGGACAAATAATGGTGCTGTCCCCGTCCCCCCCCTAAAAAGGGAATTATTGCCCTGCTTTTTGAATCAGCAGAAGAAAGCAGCGGAGGGAGTGATTTTTCTTTTAACTGTGCTTGTCCCATTTTTTAATATTCACATGTGTACGTAAGGACAAGAGTCCTTCTACTGTTTAGTTCTCAAGAAAAATGTATCTATCTGACTGCAACTGGGTAAAATTGAAAGGAGATACGCTACCAGATTTTGCAGTAAATGTCAAATGGTGTAGGAGTCCATCTATTCTGACTTGGGCTACCTCAGTCAGTATTTGCCCGAGTATAATATCTGCTGACTGTACAAGTATCACAAAAGGATGTTAAACTCCACGTACTAGGTCTTAAAAACCAGAACAAAAGCATGCAGCGTTGTTATCTGATACAAGCAACTGAATGGAAATCAAATAAAAACACAGACTGGAGGGCAGTGTGTGTTTGATGTTACCGCTTTCATCCAGAGAAAAGTCATCCTGTGCATAGCGGAATTTTTCTGGACCACAGGCGATAAACACATCATCATCCCCAAAGAAATCGTGGAGACAGGTCACCTACAGAGAGAGCAAAGTCATTCATTTTATTGTTAATTGGCAACATTCTGATGTGGCTTAGTTTTAATGTAAACAGGAGGGAGCTGCTGTTCCCCCTGTCCCATGCTAATTCGGTCCTGCTTCCCGTGAGCCTGGTGCACAGCGCACAACTTCTCTGGGCAAGTCAAGTGTAAAAGTGTAATTAAGAGGAAAAAAAAAAAATCCCAACTACCTTGCGAATTCTGTGAGGTATGGCATTTCCGATCCATTCAGGAGCTGACAGAATACATTAGTCACCCTAATGAATGACGCAGGCATTCCTGAGCTACTTCTAAAATACGAAGCAGGGGTACCCCCCCCCCCCCCCCGCCACGTTGGTAGGCAAGGCTGTGACACCACGGCCCATGCTGATGAGTATCTTGGTACCAACAGAGCCTAAAAACTCAGAGAACCACTAAGAAGGCGAAGAGCTGCTGGGCACAGCCCAGGTGCAGAAATGTGACTCTTCCTGAGCAGGCAATCTTGATGATAGGTTTTAAAGCCAAAAGGTTTATCTGTGCCATTGAGGGAGAGGCCCAAAATATCATTGGACGCCCTTCCCACCCAAGCATCATTTAAATCCACAGATGTACTCCAGATGTTGTGTCTCCTTCTCCCCGCTTTTGCCACCCCGACACGGGATGATAAAGCACCATTCCTCGCTGCAGAGCTGCCCATCCCGCAGAAGGCCGAGTGGTGGGGAAGGCGGGTACTGACATTTATAATGGAGGTATCAGGCGTTTTGGCATGTCTGGGCACTGGGGTCTTTACAGAGGGCAGATCCATTGCAAGGGACTGGAGAGAGCACTGGAGAGAACTGTGGGGAAACTTACTGTAGACAGAGCTGAATTCCCATATCTACTGATCCGTTTGAGCTGGACTGTGAAAAGTTAATTTCAAGCTCTAATAAATCAACTATAAAGAAGGCTTTTGGCTATCTTAATAAGGCTCAGTATTTCACACTGGTTAATATAATGTAAAATTAAAGCACTGCCTAAGAGTGCCAGCTCTGGTTAAGATGCCAAACGTTAATGAAAAGTTTGCTTTTCACATTGGCATGACTTTCAAAATGGAGCAAGCTGAAATCTGCTGTGGCTTTGATCAAAGGTAGAATTTTCTTTGCAAACATCAGTGAATTCCAGTTTCTGTTTGCCTAAAATTAGGTTGAAAATAGTTAACATGTTACCTATAGAGAATTCTCCCACAGAAAAGATGACATTTCAAACCAGCACTTGGTATTACAGACCTCCCCCTGAGGATGCGTGGCACTGATTCATTTGCAAATAATTGGGTTTGGCTCAATACACAAGTTCCCATTTGAATGCTAAGTGCTATATTTATGCCATGGAAAAGACTCATGGGTTGCTTAGCTCACCCTTCAGTACGGAAACCACTGCGCAGTTAAACGTAGTGCAAAGCTAGATCACAACGTAAGGGTTCAAAAATTTCCCAGCCTTTTACATGAAATCAGAGAGAACCCACAGGTGCTTTTATCGTCTCCAGGTCATAAGTCAAAGTGTATATTTTGTCCTTGAACTCCCCACAACCGCCACAAGCAAAAAGAAAGTCCAGGCAACCAAGAAAGCCTTCAGATCGAGGGTCCAAATGCGACGGAAAACTACCAGCATGCACAAGGACAGAAACCTGATTACATGTCAAGCAGAGATACTTGCAATTCACTTTGCTGCATTCTTGTCCCTTCAGGTAGTAGGTTATTGTGTGTATTTTGTAATTCTGAACAGCTGGCTGGCTGAGTACTGGAGGCTGGTAAAGAAATTGGATAACCTCCTTGTTGAGCTCCTAATATTCAGGAAACAATAACTTCTGTATTTGCTTTATTTGTTCCCTTTTGTTTCCTGCTGTAACTTCCACTATTAAGAACTCACCACAACATGGTAGAAAAGACAGCCAAAAACCAACCCCACTCCCATTAAATAGTGCAAAACATCGCAAAAATTCAGAAAATAACAGGTGTCACAGATTATGCAGTTTTAGCTATGTTGCTTATGTTCACCACGTGTGTGGTATTTTCTATTTACCTTTTGTTTATTCCGCTTAAATCCTTGACCATTACTGTAGGCCCCTGAAACATGCCCCGTATGTATTGCTGTCTACATAAAGTCGCTGGAGTAAACTTTCTTTGTGAAAACACGCGACTTAAGTGCTGGATCTGACAGCACCAGAGCCAGCTTGCCTAAGTGGCGCATAGAAAAAGAAAAACACCAGGAGAAAGCCCTAGATACGCTCCTCCCTGCAGGACATGAAGCTAAAGAGGACGCAAGCTGGGAAGCGGGACCGTGGGCTGCTCTGCTGGGATAGCTGGTTCGAGACCTTATTAGCCAGTATGGAACGTTTCAGGGTTGTTCTTGACAAGCAAGGCCAAACCTCTACCCTGCGTTAATTGTTTTAGGGGTTTTTAGTGACTCCAGAATAACCTTCTAAGTCATCTTATCTCCATTCTTCTCTTCTTCTTCTCATGCTTTCTCAGTAAAAAAAAAAAAGTACAAGTCTCCCCTCAAGCAGTCTGGACAGTTTTGAAAGTCTATGTTCTGCTTTAGCTTACTCTAATCTACTACTCTAATTATATCCAGTAATTGGTCTGGAACACCATGAAAACCCTGAAAGAAAGTTCACATCAACAAAAATTTGCCCCAGCTGATAACATGAAAAATCATTGGTTTTAAATGCTGCATTTTACTCTTAGCTATAAATTTATCAAAGCACAAGACAAAACCCGATAGTAGCCTGCTAGTGCAAGGACCTACGCTGCTACCTGAAAATGGTGGTTTTGGTGGTGACTCTTATCATGCACCCTTAGCAACGACACTGGAAACCATCAAATTAGTAAGATTTTGTCTTTTTCCATTTTTAAGTCTACAAGCTTTTTTATTTATAACAAATTAAACTTGTGTATATAATTACAGTAGACAGGCTAAATAGCATTGATTTCCAAGATATATGTGCATGCCTTTGTTTTAAGGAGGATAATATTTACTTTGAAATTCAGGATTAAAAAGACAATATTGACTTAAAAAGAATCATACTGCATGAAATGTTTTCTTTCCAATTCCTGTAGCTTAAGCAATTCCAATGAAGGAAGTTAAATCTTCACACTCCAGTCGACGAGGCACAAATTTATTTCTTACAAAGTAATTATTTCTAATAGATTTGATGGTAACATTTTTCTTTGTGTCAAGGTTTGATTTTTTAAAAACTTTATATTATGGAATAAATAGAAGTTGGTAGAGATTAACAGAGATTTTAGGGAGTACAAAATTGTTTGCAGTTCCTTAGGTTTTCATTAAGCACGGTTTCTTTTCTCGTTAAATGAAATCCTTCTCTGTTTATATTAGAAAAACCTTCCCTGAGAGGACAATATAGCTAGGATTTCCAAGAGGGGATTTCTGCAGTGACAGTCCGTCAGCGTCTGCTGCAGCAATTTTAATTGCAGAAAGGAAAGATACGGCCTTCTGAGAGATGCTGAGCCTTCTTGTTCATTTTAATACAGTAGTTGTAGAACTAAGCGTTTTTCAGGATTTTGACAAAATGGAGCTTGCCTCAAGCATCTCTCTGGATGTGAGCTCAGAGTTTGCTGAAATATCTGTGATGCCACAGATATTCTGAGTTCACCTGGAAAAGGAGCAGTAAATATGCAGGATATATACCTGCACAGCTGTGAATAACTGGCTATTTCTACCATCCTCCAGGAGGCAGCAGCAGTATTTAAAAATTGTAATTCATTAATAAATAAAATAATTAAAAAGAATTAGAAATCAAAAGCCTGAAGACTTAAGCCTTAGTCTGAATCACCTACCAGTGCAGAACCTCCTGTGCTTTGGAAGGGCGTTACGGTTAACCAGCTCCTTGTGTTCCCTTTCATAATCCGCAGAATGACGGGGTTCGCTGTGTCTGCATGGCTGATGGGTTGCCCTCACTGTCACTCTCTACAACTGCAAGTCTGGACATCGTCACAGCAGTGACATAGGCTCCAGCCACATTTTGGTTGCTTTCACTGCTGGATCGAGCTCCGCAGCTCCTGTTGGCTGCCACTTTAGCAGGAGGCCTCCAGTAGCCTGGATTGGCCATCGCTGTTTGCCAAGGAGATGACAGAGCACGTCTCTGAAGAGGAATACATCACCAGGAGGGTTAACTGAACTGTCTTTTTCACCTTTCTGAGAAATGCCTGTATCAGAGGTTCCTATTTTTAGCTGATGGAGCCAGGTGAGGCTGAATGATAAACGATCAGACACTGTTGCCAGTGATTATTCAGAACAGTGATTTATGTACACAGTCCTGCTTCCAGACTTTCCATCTCTTCCTTGTGTCATGGAACGAGGAAAGACCTCTCCCTAAATGGCCAGCAGAGGTCTGGCAAAGGACATTTGGAATAACACCACCACAGGTTCAACCTGGGGGCTGAACGTCTTCCATCTTGGGGACTGTCATCTTTAACCAACTGCTTGACTTTGTGCAAGTCTTAGGATAAGTGAGGGCCAGTGCGAGGCTTCTTTCTCTGCTCCTCTCTCCCTTAGTCATAATGACTTTGTTAACTGTTCCCTCTGTAATATCCCTCCTCTTTAAGAATTTAGACAGCAGAACAGAAAGCGATACCAGTACGTAGGTAGCTTCAAACTGTTCCCTAAGTTTCTGCAGATCTAACAGTTATGCTCAAAGAAAAGAGATACCCGTTTGCTTTCTTTGAATCATCTTATTTCTTCAGCTTGTAGGCTTCCAGAGTTCAGAACAGGGGAAAAACTGTCTTCAGAAGCAGCTTCCTTTAAGGCCAAAAAGGCCATATTTGCATGCCGTACACACATAAAGCCTAGCAAGAGCAGAACTGAATTAAGACATACTCTTTATTTTCTAAGTTGCTTTGATAAATGCTATAAAATTGAACACATCCGACCATCTGTTAACGTATTTTAGATGCCCGCTCATGTCCTTTCTCTTTCAGCGCTAGATGCTAGATGGAGCTAAGGAAGTCAGACTAGCAGCTAGACAGGCACTGAGAGTTAACTGAGCTAAGAATGTAACTAAAATCTGTTTAAACTCTGTTTTAACTCAAACCAGAAATCTGATGGACTTACTTACACTCCAACACCTGTACCCCAAGTCAAATTGGCAGTGGTATGTTTATTTCAGGTCTGAGAAGCCAAAGTCCTAAATCACAAAGGCAACCGTGCTTTACAATTAATCAGTTGGGTGTTCGCAATCAATAAAGCACGGTACAGAAACCAAACACATACAGACTTGTCCACAGGCGGACTCAGCAAGGTCATGCGCCCGAGTGAATATCGGGAATTAATGAACATGCGGAGTAGACTTTAAATGAACTGCTTTCTCTTCTCTGACAAGCTCTTCACCACATGTGCAGAAAGAAAAAGATTTCAGAAGACTTAAGGGGTTAAGGGGATGTGATGGAAAATAAAGATGTTGATATTGGAATGCACAGCACTTAATACTTTTTTTTTTTTTAACAGTCTGAAGACTGCAAGCCCCAAGCAGACACCGAATTGATTTACATTTTATTAGATTCTGGTTTCCTGCATTTAAAAAGAAGAGATGTTTGGATTCAATTATTTCTTTAAAGTATGCACACACCCACTCAATAGATTCCACATTTGCATTCACAGAAAGAGAATTACTTATCTGCTTTTATGAAAAAATACTGCTTAAAATGGATAAGCAATACAAAGATGAGCAGAAAAAGCACAGATGTTGACATTCAGAAATGGATCAGGAGCACTCCTGCATGCCCAGCCCATGCCATAGAAGTATGTGCAATTACACTTTGGGGGGGCCCTTCTCTGAGCTACCCAGCAGTAAGGGAAGGGGACTCCCTCATCTGCTCTTCCATCTCTGCTCTCCTTTGCCACCAAACATCCACGTGGAAACTTGGCAAGACCATGGTCGTGCCGCCCCCTCACTACTGTGTTCACAGCGAGCCATCATGAAGGGTGGGAAAAGTCATCTCCACCATTTAGGTTTCAGGGCCCGTAATTTGACCGCTCAATAGAAACATGCAGTGAGGTTTCCATTCTTTAAATCATTATTCAGAGATCTCAACTTTTTCTTGTATTCAGGGAGAGCCATGGCTTACATTTAAGCCTACATAGTTTGATTGAAACAATCAAATTCCACTCTTCTGTAGACATTTTTTCTTCCTTTCTCACCTTCAGAAGAGAAAATTCTGGGCAAGTCAGCATGATCAAGTGTTTTCTTTGATGCAAGAGGGAATTTTTACACCTTTTTATTGATGAAAAATGCAGATCCTCTTAATTAGGCTGTATAACTACAGTAGGTTGATTATGAATGCTTTATGTCCACTTGGACTATTTTGTTATAATGCGACTAAACCAGAGCAGGGACACTGGCTTCTGACCAATATGCATTATTTCTATAATAAGCATTTGTGATGCTTATTTAAGTGGAATAAGAAATATTCGTGCATGTATGTGCACAGCAGCTTGTAAGACTTCATGCATGAAGAAACGCTGCTCTCAAAAGGGCTGCAGCACAAGGTGCCTGTTTATTTAAGTATTGCAAATGGGTAAGTTTGAAATAGAATAGAATAAAAAGCAAAGGGGGAGGAAGGTCAATAGCCAAGCTACCCAGTAGGAATGTTAAAGCTGAATTTAATATATCTGGTGAATTAGTGGTGCTTCCAAACTGTGTGAAATCCAATTAGCCTCTGGAAGAAAGGTTAGTTTGTTATCCCCATTCCCTATACATATGGAGGGGACTAGGAAACAGATATTCAGGCTGTTCATTCTTTTTACCCAGAAGAAAGGCTTGCTCTTGCATTCATGAGGGTGTTAGGCTGAGGATAAATGTGCTGTGCAGTTTGGGGGCATAAGGAGGACAGCCATCAACACTGGCATATAAAAAATTACCCTTTCTCCAGTCAGAAAACCATAAAACGAGAAATTCTAGGTGACAGATTAAGACTACGAAAGGAAAGATTTCCAGCACAAATTGCCCCAAAACAGGTAGCACTTAAGAATTCAGAGAACTGTCAAACCATTCTTCCTAATCATCCCCCCTCGTCACTCTTGAGAGGAAACAGTAGTTCTGGACTACAAAAGAGCGTCAGAGACTTTGGAAGTAGCATGACTATACGGCCAAGGTCAAGCAACACTACTTGAATCGGGAGTCTTGAAAGTAGGGGCGCAGGGAGCCTATCAACCTACTCAAGGTCAGGCTGAAGAACCAATGGGCTGGAATTTCCAGTTAATGGGATTTCCAGCAACAAGCTCCTAAAACCTATAGCCGTTGCTGATCCTATTGTGCATATCTTCATAAAAGAGAAAGGCTCTTGTTCAGCATTGTACGAGTTTTTCTTTAACTGTAACAACGGTACTGATGGTGATGGAGAGGCATTGGTAAATAGATCCTCACCCTGGTTAAAACACAAACACACAAAACACCCTGTACCAGGATTGAATGGTTTGGTGCGTGCCTGCAAGCAACCCCCCTCCATCTTCAGGGAGCCCAGAAAGAAGATTACAATTAGCTGACCGACAGGCCCAGAAGGGTGAAAAGCTACACCAAGCATTTACTGCTTGTAAGGAAGCTCTAAGGGGCTGGAGGAGACCAATAGCCACACCCTGACTTGTCTCACTGGTCCCTGCTTCCCCCAAGGAGCCCTTATCCCTGTACCCCACGCCAAAGCACCTGCCTGGTGCATGAGAAGGTCAGAACCAGTGTCCTCACAGCCACCCCTCTGCCTGCTGACTTTCGGTTGGGGAAGATGATGGTGGGGAAGGGAGGAAGTAAAACCGTAGCTGTGAGAACTGCTCTCATCCCCCCATGCAGCGTGTGTTGTCTGCTTAAAAGACTAAGACGACATCTCTGCTTTCCTTACCCACTAGAAGGGTGCCCTGGGAGAGTCTTTCCCTCCTCAGCGTCTTATAAGTGTTCCTGGCTCCTGCTCCTTCTTTTCTCTTATCCGTCAGCATTATGTAAAAATACTTCCTCCGGTTAATTACTTCATGGTCAGATGCATCAAGCACTTAATTCTCAGCCCAGACATTTCAAAGGACGGTACATTGGCCAGCTACCAAAATGCTCCCTTTGTACTTTCACCCACCTGGGTACGGTCACGGACTTCAGCCCCGTACAGCAGTGGCAGTGGCCAAAGATGAACCCTCACAGGGGGACAAAACTGATTTATTCATGCGTTTCCCTTTTCCAGGGATAAGTCCACTGTCTTGCAACCCACCCGTTCTGCCTAACTCCTGCCCAGCCCGTAGCCATGGAAGCGGAGGGCAGCGTGCCTGCGCGCTGCTTTCGGGCACAATAAAGTTCTGGCAAAATGAAGAGGATTACGCAGTGGTACGAAATAGCAGGATTTGTTCCTACAGCCTCCTTGTGATGTGGCGTGAAGAGACATAAGAGGAAATTCTGTCTTCGATAATCAGCCAGAGTGACAAAGGAAATTCTATTAAATATGAACAGATTTGGTTTCCATGTAACAAGTGGGTGTATTTTACTCGCGGAGGCAGCCTCTCTTTAAGGAATGTAGTTATTTGACGTTGTCGCGAGTCCTGCTGACATCAGTAACTTCCTTCCAGAATAAGTGCTAGGGAAAAGTCAGTGTCAGACTTGCCATTATTATTAGTGCGTCAGGAGAGCTTGAGGACACTTCAGTTTAAGTCAGGCATCAGCACTGACTTTGAAGGCAGCACGTTTCGAACTGGCTGTGTCTCCCCTAGCGCTGCAGCACGCTAACACGCTTCACTATGGACAACCTTGTCTTCCTTGGTGTTTGTGGTAGACAGCATATGTTAATTAGGATTATGGTAATGTATTATCACAATTTTTCCGAGGGAAGATGCACTCTAACTCGGTTGTAATTAAAAACCTTTTCTGACCAGACAAGACTATTCTGTCAATTCAGCTCACGCACATATTTCTGTCTCAGCCTGCACTGGTTTTATTCAGGGTCTAGGTCTCCAACTACACAGTCTTTCAAACATCTCTGCTGTTCTTATCATATCTAAAGATATTTCTTTTATTAATTAATTCTTGCACATGTCACTGAGCTCATATTTTGTATAAGTCCCCCTCTGTTTTGTTCAACATCCGCAAAATCCAAAACACCTTCTCATCAAAGGAGATGTCGAAAAGCTAACATTTTTACTTCGTGCTATCAACTGTAATGGAAAAGAGACACAAGCATGAAGTATTCAACCTTCAAGTCATCCTTCCTAATACGCATCTCCAGTCCTGCCAATGAACAAACCCTCCTGTCCTCCAACAGTGTAACTTCATTTGCAGCCTGTGGATCCAAGTCTTGATTCTTGAAGAAGATGAGGAGATGCAACCGGTTCTGTATCTAATTAACACTGGCTTTGCATTTCGCCCCACTCATAGCGTCAAAGCTGTTGCTCAATTGCTAAAATATTCTGTAAAGGCTCCTAAAGGCATTTTGACTAGTTAAATTTCAATGTTTGCAAGGATCTTTATTACACTGTTAATTCTGGAGATTAATGGGAATTAAAACTGGTGTCCTTTAAAAATTATATTGTAACAGATGCTACATTAAATCTAAAGGAAAGTAACAATCGCCATCAAGCTGTTCTTTCAGGGAGTTAAAATTTCTTCCTTAATTATAATTCTGAACATGTTCTTTGTGTTTTGGGAGATTTCCTGAATTTACAGCAAATGCATATGCCCTCCCTATCGGAACAATTTTGGTTTTACCCTAATTTCTGTTAATCTTTGAATAAAGCTATTAATTTTTTTCTAATTAACAGGTCTTTTCAATTCAGCTGACAGCTAACAAAGTAATGGAAAATTCAGCATTATGTCCTGAGCTAAACCATATTAGGGTAGAAATTAACAATGTTAAGCAGGCTGTGAGATAAAAAGACTTTGTACAGAATATGCAGCGAGGCTGCTGAAATTAATGTCCCAAAGCCTCTCACATGGAAATACCTTTTTTTTTTCTTTTTCTTTTTTTTTTAAGCTGAAATATATCGCATCCCTTCCATGTCTACAGGACCAATGACAAGGTTCTAGCTTAGTATGCGGTAATGTTAATGGAATAATTGATGCAGGACTGCTGAAAAAGATGATGTGTAAAATGGCAGGCTGCATAATTGCTGGAGTGAGTTCAAGCATTTCTGCAGCGAAAAATAGTCCTGTTTTACAAGCCTGTCACGTCTCCTTGCTGCTGTGTAGCAAGCAAATTTCATTTGGAGATGATCCCAAGATGCAGTTGATTTACTAGGGGGATTCCGAAAGGCAGAAGGTTAAAGCCTTCTTGCCCCAACTAAATAGCACCTGGGAGACGTATTAAAGGGTCCACATTAATTTTGGGAGTATCATTCAAATTACATCATTATAATAAATGTATAGCACATCAGGGATTGCCATTGAGCGGTGGCAGAAGAGTACCTGATTAAAAAAAAAAACCCAAACCATTCCTTTCTAATATTTTACCTTTCTTTTTGAAATCTAAAGTATTACGTGATGGAAGAGGGGGGGAACAGAAAGAAGAGGAGTTTTAAAAATTATGATGCAATTAATTTCTGCTTCTGTGAAACATGCAAGAACCATTATATTTGGATGGCATTTCTCATAAAATGAGCTGTAGACTGCTGAAGCAATTAGGAACTAATTGCTATGAGATTCCCCCAAGAGATATATAAGAGAAACAGGAGACAGCCAGAGACTTACAAGCAGAACTGTATCTGTTTCTTTCCCAATCTCTAAGAAATAGCAAATTCCACTTCTACAGGTGCAGAGGTGACTATATGAGCTCACAGATCAGCCAGCTGCAGATGGTTGTACACATTTACATTCCCTTTGTGCACTGTCTCCGGGATAATTGGGTGCTGCTTTTCTTATTTGAACCACAGAAATAACACATCTGGATTTTTCCCTCCTTTCTCCATTGCTGCATGAAGTCATCAGCTCTTCACCTATCCTTCACTCTCCACCTCTTCCCCAGCCCTCACCCCTCTAGTCTATGTCATTTCCATGATAAATGGATCCTTTCTGCTGGCGTGAAGAACACAAGCCTGGCATCTGCCCACGCAGGGCTTCTCTCTGCTGCCGCTGACACTAACAGGAACTGGACCGAGCTATTCATTCTCAACGGCACTCTGGTGTGAGACAATAATGAGCACAGATAGCACCTTGCAGGAGCCTTCACCTTCCCGGGGGTAGATATTGTAGATTCTTTCCTCCCCCGACCCTACCTGCTGATGCTCACCTCTGCAGAAAAGAAAGTATTTCTTGTTCCTTGCAGATTTTGAGTCAGCTTCTGATCTCACTTACGCACCCAACCACCCTGGGTCAAAGCACTAAGTCTGAGTCCTCATTGCGACTGTGGAGATCGGTAACGTTGCAACTACAGTTAAAACAAAAGGATGTTAAAGAACCCTTTGTTAGGTTCAGCAAAGCTGAGACCTTAATATCGGTTAAAAGATGCAGGGGTTTTGTTTGTTTGTTTTGTTGTTGTGGGTTTTTTTATTTTGTTGTGGATGCCAAGAAAGGAACAAGGCTCGCTGTCTGTTCATGGTGGAAATGCTGCTCGTACATAAACTCATATGTAGACACTGCGTAAGGACTGAACATACAGTTATGAAAAGAAACATAAACAAAAAGGCCAAATCTGGATTGGCATACAAGCCTTTTGGTACAAGTCTACTGAAGTTAAAAGAATTATACAAAGCATCAATCTGACTTTACTCCCTGATTATACTGACAGCACTTCTAAAACTTTGTGGTTTTATTTTTTTCCCCTCAAATGTTTTATAGCTTCCTTTTGCTCCCTTCCCCTTTCATCTCAGATCATTTTTGACAGGTAATCCAGCAATATCAGCCTCTCCTGTGGAGATCTTCCCTGTACCCACGGTGGTATGCTTTCAATTTGCTCCAGCGCTCTAATAAACATCTAGTGCAGATAGCGCGGGCTGAGCTTTTTTAAGAAACGTCGAATGTCTGCAATTCCAGTTGGGTTCGATAAGAATTACAGAAACGCAGCATCTCTGAAGCATGGGATAGCAGGAGTAAGTGGAGAGAGGTAACTGTGACAAGACCAGTGCTATATTTTCATCGGTGTCTCTGAAGAAATACTGTTCAGTCCAGAATACGTATTTCCATAGGGAATGTGGTGCTAGAGTTCACTAAAATCTCACTGTACTAAACTAACTGCCCTTTTTCTTTCCCTTATTTTTTCCTTTGTACCAAGAGGCAGTGAAGCATCTGTGACCAAATAAGGCAACACATGAACATCCTTTTAAAAAAAAAAAAATTAAAAATCGTATCCTGACAATTAGCATGCTGGTGCAGTCAATTCTTGGTACATCAAATCTACCATGATACTTTCACAGTAGAACGATTTAACAAGCGTTTCGCTTTTGCTGTGCTGTCTTGAAATCAAACATGCCGAAGCAATTTTAAAAACTTGACACTGTTTTTCCTTTGTAGTTCAGGCTAAATATTTTGCTTCTTTCCTCAAGAGAATACATAATCCACACCATTGTATTGTTTTTGTTCCAAGGCAGCTTTCTTGGATAAAAGAAAAAACTAGCTCTGGCTGCCTAGAAGAAAATTAGCCTTAGATAACAAATGGTATCTTTTTCTCTGCAACTGCTTTTCACTTCTTTGTAATACCTAGGCAAGTACTAAATTCCCTTATCCAAGCTGACTTAGATGTAAAAAGTTTTACTGAGAAGTATGCTGTCCATTTTCCCTAGTTATCTGATCTGGTTCTGCAGAACCAGCCACCGTCCCTCTAGTGTGTTGCACTGAGTCACAGTTTTTATTTGGTTGAGTTCTGACCGTGGCAATCAGTGTTTTGGCACACACAACAACGGGTTTTGTACGGGGCTCTTGCCGAGCACAGGACCGTGCTGCTCAGGAGCCAGGGGTTACTGGGAGAGCAGTGGGCAGCTCTCCCAACGCAGAGCTTCCTGGTGGGTGCACGCAAACCAAACTCCTCTGGTTACTACTAGTTCAGTGAGATGCTATTTTGCATCCAAACTTCCTTCACTGGAAGCAAACCCAGACTGTATCAGCACACAATTATTTAAGGACTACCAGGTGTTCATATAACTAAGCATTATATCACAATAAGAGATTGACTCATAAGAAAAAGTGGATTATGTTATTCTGGCTACTAAATGTAAAATTTTATTTATCTGCCAGTGGTTGGCAGATAAAGTTTCCCGTCTTTTCCTGAACAGATTTTTCTTCTCTTCAGGATGTAAATGGCAATCTGGGAAGTCTTATCTTACGGCCTGAGCCTTTGTTTTTGTAATCCTCTTTAAGGTACCCAGCTCACCTATATTGAATTAAAAATAAAGCATCAATATTGTAAGCCTTTCCACTGTGCTCCAGTGGTACACTCCGATTCTGCCTTAAACGGACATGTCTGAAGAGACCCGAGGGGTGCTTATTCAGTCCTTCCCATCTCCTCTAACACTGATGCGGGATGTCTCATCCACCGTAATGCCAGAATTTGGCCTTTGAACCTGGTTAGTACTACACCCAATGAGACACGTGGGCAGGTTTGAGCCCTAGATATGCTATCAATGCTTGATAGCTGCTCTAATAACTGTATGTGGTGCAGAATTTAAACAATGTCACATACGTACTTTTAAATGAAGAAGACAACGAGATACAAAGAGCAGTAGTATTACTTATTGTGGTGTCTGGGGTATAGTAGTAAGCCATGTGAAAAATAACGCCATTCAATATAGAATTTCTTTGTGCTAGATTTCATTTTGCATGTGCTGATGAGAACCTGGCCCTTTTTTTAGCAGGTAGCATCACAGCAACACACAAGAAAAGGCATTCTATTTAAATTGTATATGTGTTCATTTTATTGTCATTTCCCACTCACGGTTATAGCCACTAATAAGATGACTATTGCTCTCTTGTTTGGGTATACAGACCAGCTTGCCATTTGGGGGTTAATGAATGATAGCAAGTGGAAGCATGAAAATAAAATTAGCAATGCCCAGAGCAACCCACTTTATCAAACTCACCAGTTTATAGGATTAGCAATGGATTCAGTGCAAATCTCTGCTATGGGTATTACAAGCAAGATTTATGCCAATTAGCAGTAACAGTGCAGATTATTTGGGAAGAGCATTGACAACAGTTAAAAGCTCCTTCTACTTTTAAACTGTGTTGTTAGGACATCCATTTCAAGCATCCACGTCCACTTATAAGACTATTTTTACTCATCTCCCAAGTGCTATTTAATTTCTTACGTGCATTCATGGCATTGTTTCCTGAGGCAGTGAAGAAGACTAAATCATTCCTTTTCTAAGCAAAGTCTTGCAGTAGCTACTCTCAACCTCTTTGGGTTCAGGTCAGGTTGCTCTCAGCAGAATCCAACATGTATTACATTCTTCACTCCTCTATAGCAGGTGTGATTCTGATCACACAGAACTCAGTGGGAAAACTCCCCATTGACTTCAGCATGCGTTGGATCAGGCCCTAAATCCCCACAGCGATCAAGAGACCTGAAGGAAAGAATTACAGTAATCTATTGGTAGATGCCACTTGACCAGCGGAAGACTTTGGCCTGTCTCCACCAGAGGAACATTGCTGATAGCATGCAGCTCCAGGCTTCTGCAACATGCAGTTCTCCTGTGGGCATCAGGACAGCAAAGTCCATATATACATTTCATTGATAATCTGATTAGAAAATGACAACTTTATGGGAGGTAGACTTTTCCCATATACTCTCGTGCCTACAAGACAGGGACAAGGCTGAAGCCAGTGCCATTGTAGACTAAAACACCCCTTTGGAGAATCAAGTTTGATCCATTTTTGGCGGGGAGGACCTTTTGCTCTGCTTCTCTACAACCAAGTTCTAATAAATTACTGAACTTCGAAGACGGTATCCTCCCATCTCTGCACAACAGCTTATTTGGAGCCATGGGAGATGTGTGAGCTGGTACCACTCTGCAGCACCTGCAGGGGCAAGGATGGCGAGTTTGGTCTAATTCCACACGTGCACGTGTTACAGATACACTAGTAGACACCCTCTGCTTTTGCTCTGAAACAGCTGATAATCTCTTAGCCAGTTTATCCTAAAGAAAAGCTGGTTAATATAACTAGTTATTTACAACTGTGACAATTACATTGAAGCAATTTGTGTGCGGACATAATTATGTTCCTAATGAAGATTAACTTAAATTAAATGCTTTTAATTACAATTTACACAGCCTTTGGCTGTTGTGCAGACAGTATTCTGACATTTATGCCTCACTAGAAATGAGATTTATACTTTGCTGTGTCAAAACTGACTGTAATTATTTGCTGGATATTTGATGTCAGATGCTGCTGACACTGCAAAAGGTTTCAGTGCTGTAAACCACAGTGTGGAAGGATTAGAGATTGAACTTTTGTCAGTCACTTTCAAGAGCCATTTGCTCAAACTCCTCTGGTAACTCTCCATCTGCCTTCATGATTGCAAGTACTTCTATCTATCTGCTCCAGCTTTCTCCAAAAGCAGAGAGAATGTTGCTTTTTATTTCAGTAGGAGCATGTGGAGGCCTGCATATCTGTACAATTTGCCAAAGTCCCTTCTTCTCAATGTTAAATCAGGAGAAAAACAACTGCGAGAGCCCAGCGTACATATTAGATCCAAATTTGAAAAATTAATTCCAAAGGATCCTTAGAGGCAGCATCTTCATTATTCAGAAAATCTTGGCATGTAAACTCCACCTACCAGCATTCAAAAGGAATGAGTGATCAAAGCCAGATTGCAAATTCATTAGTGATTAATCTGTCTGGAAAGCCTTCCCCGATGCTTTGCAGGAATATGGTAGTAATATGATTAATAATAATAGTTACAATAGGATTATGGCCAAACCCATAAACAGCTACTAAGAAACATGACCACAGGAGCCTTGGAGTTTCATTCCCAAAGAGATCTTGTTTGGTGGAGATGTATTCAGAGCTCTGTGTCCTCTGAATCACTACGGCCACCGTGCTAGAGACCTTTGCAAGCCTTAATGTCATGCTGAGGAGTTAGTAATAAGAGACCTTAGCATTGGACTTGCATTGCACTCCCAGAATTGCAGTGTCTTGTAGGATCCTAAGTTATTGCCTCTGTTATGCCCTGTGCAACTCCAATGCCTTTGGTAAAATCGAAGATGACGTAAGTCAGGGTAGAACTGGGCCCAGGGCTTCTCCTTTTGGGGTCTGCCTCATCCTTTCTACAGCGTTCTCTCAATGTGTCGGAACGGGAACGAGTTACAGAAAATATGTCACCTCTCCTCCCTTCTTTCAGTAAGAGACTGTCCTGGAAAAGACTATCACTGTGTGCACGCACGCAACGTACTTCACTTCCAGGCTGGACATCCCTTTGGCTTGAAGCCTGCATCAGCACTTTGTCCTTCCCCAGGAGGCCATGACAGCTCCCTGCCTACCCTCCTTTTGAAGGGGGAAATCAAAAGGTGCTAAATTCTCCTTTAAAGCATAGTCTCAACATAGAGAAGGAGTGTTTTGTGCAATGGGACGCAGCGTGGAAGCTCTCCAACATCTGCACTGGGCTAACATGCAATGGGGTTTCTCCATAAGCCAAAGTTACAGCCTGCCAGACTTCAGTTGAGAGTCATGCTTACCCCACTTAGTATTCATTCCAATACATATTTCATCATGTTAATACATATTTTATTGCACTTCTTGTATCAATTCCTCTAGCATTTTGCTTTTGCAATGGTGCCTAATAACCCATGATTGCATATAGCCCTGTGTGCATGTTTGTGACTTGTGCAACTCCCTCCTGTCCCTAGGAGGGACTGACCTTTCCAGACTCCTGTTCTTGCTATGTACTACTTCCAGTTTAGTTCTCCATTACAACAAGAGTGACTCCATACCACGTCTTCCCAGCTCCACTCAAGCCATTCCAACAAACTTGCACCATCCAGCTTTTCCAGATCTAACATCTGTGGCCACTCTACCCATTTATAAACCAGGTCTTGTAACTTTTACTTTCACCCACAGTCCTCCTGGTTGGAATAAGTTTCATTCATAGAAATGCAGATAGTTATTTGGTAAAATATTAAGAAATACGCTTATTTGAGCAAAAGATAAACCAAAGCTCACCATCAACCTTTTTCTGAGCTGCTATTTCTGACATGAGCCTGGCTCATGGGCTGGCCATTGCTAGAAGTGCACCGTACTCTGAAAAATTAGGCAATGGAAACCATGAACATTTGTGAAGTACATTATTTCCAACATGTTATTTGACCTGCCAGAGAAGTCTCCTAGCTTTTGAGAGCTCTGCAAGAAGAATATATAGCACAGTCTGATGATTCAGCTGTCTCATTCTACAGTCCAAGCTAATCCTATAAAGAGCTATCTGAAAATACATAAAAGTGCATGTCTGCAGAGCTGTACATGCATATGTATGTTTATACACTTATGTACACATACACAAAGATAATTTCACATCGTGAAAGAACATACAATATCATATTTTACAATATTACAGACGAAATTATGAAATGGTTTCACCATCAGATCTTCAAGGACGAGAGGTTAAAGCAGCTATTTAAGTTGCTATGCTGTCAAATTAATTCCTATAAGGAAGTGCTTCACTGTCTACAGAAATCACTAGTGGCTTTAATGACTCATGTTAGGATTTAAAGCATTTGAAAAAAGCTCCATGAATGTATCAAAATCATTAAAAAACAGTATACTTGCAGAGTTATGTTTTTTAATCAAATTCCATTTATCTTTTTGCACTCAAATTTAACAGATGAATTTTAGCCTGTTACCCTAAGAGAAATCTACTATACAAATTTCATATGTATTTATTTTTAGCAGTACAAAATGCACCCTCTTCCCAACACACTTCAGGGCAGATTTACACAAACTAATTAAAAATCCATACACGTACGCACATATATATATATATATATATATATCTCTGTTTCTGTGTAAGGGGAAAAGTTACCATCTTTGTGGTCACCCAACCATGCCCAGGGAAACACAAGAGAGACGGCACCATTGACGTTTCTTCGATGTTGAGTGATTCAGGCATGACTGGGGCGCCGGGGAAGGCAGCTTCCAAATGTGAGGGCCCCCAGTGTGAAGTTACCGCTGGGGTATTAGATGTAGGAAGCATTCAGGGCACCTGGCTGATCCTAGCTGGTGCCTCAGCACTCGAGGTAAAAGGAGCCCTCTCAGGAACTCATGCCCCAAAATATCTGCGGTTTTGCAAATCCAAGTCAATACCCTGAGTTTGCACTCCAAATGTAGCGGGGTGGGAAGAAGAATGGAAGGGGGGGAGGAAAAAAGGTGTACTAACAAACCACGGCCTTGCACTTCCCCCCCCCCCCTTGATGTTCCCTAAGCAGAACACAAGACAACAGACCAAATTCACAGGTTACAAAGGGATGGATTAGCATGCTGAGACCCAGTTCGCCAGAAGCAGATGGCCACAGAAGTCCCTTGGGACTGCGTATCACAGACACCGAGCCTCTTGGGCAAAGCCAGGAACAAAGCCCTCGCTGCTGTGACAAGTGCACACCGAGAACAGGTCAAGATCCCTTCCACGACCCTACTACAGACCAGGACCTTGTCTGGACGCGCTTCAGCCAGTTTGCTCTTTGGCTAGCAAAGCGCAGATACTAATCTGACCAAATTTAGCTAAAATAAAGCATTTCACTCTCCCACTGAAGGTAACACAACTCAGCTTGTTCCCCACCATGCACTGCTACATCCTAATCTACACAGCACTAAGGAGGACTGACGCAAACGAAATGCCCGAGATCTATCATGAAAATGCAAGGATGAAGACGCTGAGCAGCGGTATCCTCTAACCACCCCTTGCGGGTGAGCAGACGGTGCCTCAGTGGGTACCAGCCTGGGGCAGGTGGAGTGCAGACATCCAACCATTCCCGCTGCCAGCGGACTTGACCAGGAGGGTCAGGATATTCCCTGTGCATCCAGGTGCTCCCAGGAACAGGTAAGACCGTTTATCTAATCAGCAAAAAAGCTTGAAAAGAACCTTCTAGTACTCTTCTATAAATAGTAAGCATCGATGTTTGCAAAGGATGCCAAAAAAGCACCACTGACTCCATTTTTGCTAATTTCCTTCTCCTTTCTCCTGCTCTTTCAAATTGTTATGTTCCCTGTGACAGAGTAATGATGTAGGAAAGAGGCTCTCCTACCTAGCCACGCTTGGGGCTAGTAATGACCCCAAGCCTTAGGTCACCAGCCTGTTTGCTGTCCTTTTCTTTCATCTTGTATTACTCTCCACGCACACCTCTCCCTCAAGGAATTCTTTGTTCATTTTGGGGCTGTAAAAAAAAATCAAGTTATTTCAGCTGTTCACACCTACGGACCCGTTTCCACCTCACAGTTCTCCAGGGATAAGTGAAGATTAATTGAGCTCTCCCCAAAGTCCTTACTTTGATAAATGAAGTTTGCCTACATGCTTTGTCCAGGAAGGGCAATTTTGAACAGGTATAGAGTGCACATAGTGCAGCAGTTAAGCACAATGCAGTTGGGAGTTTAGCTTAATTGACAAGGAAAAATAGAAATAAACCTTCCAAGTACTGTGGGGAACAAGGGTACATTAGTGGGGGAAGCGAGAAAGGTGTGGGAAAGGATCACTCAACTGGGGAGGGGGGAAAGGGGAATGCTGAAGTCACCTCTTAGCTGTCATACCTGCTGGATGACCTCGACAAGCCAAGCAGACTGAGGGCGTAAGGCAAAGACAGGTCAATGAGGGAAGGGCGCTTGGCCACTTTGAGGATCAGTGTGTGCATTTCCTATCCATAAAATGAGGACAGTAACACATGCTTCTTTTGTAATGTATCTGAGCTGCACTGGTAACATGCTTTCTAAGGATGCAGCGTTATCTCCCGCATCCAACACCAAGATCTCTTTGATGCTATTCTCCAAATGTACTTGATTTCCCTGGATTTTGGTCTCACTCGCCCTTGAATAACTTAACCAAGCATGAGGTGCCTAAAGTATTCTTACGCTTGACTAATTGCTTGTTTTGGAAGGTGCTCTTTTTCCTCCCCAAATTAAAAGGTATGCTTAGCCAAAGTAATCCTATTTTGTTGAGGCATAAATCCACTTATGCAAATTACCACCCAGCTTTTGAGGGCTGGAAAACTTAAGAGTGTCCTATATTGGACTGAATCGCAAGTACTTCTTCATTTCATCAACGTTTCCTGAACTTCCCACTCTAAATTCCTGCAGCAGACAGTCTGTCTTTCTCTGTCAGTGTCCTTACATTAAAATTTTTAATCTTTTATGCCGCCTGCTGGGACAATCTGAAAAAGGAACCCAGAATAACCACAGTAATCACAACAATTCTAAACTTTGAACTTAAATTCATCCATTTGGCACCCGTGATTACTGAATTTGAGCCCAATTTGACACCACCCTTATTTTGACGTAGATTTGCCATAACACTTCTTTTGCCATATGCCCGTTCAATTACAAATACTCTTTCTCTGCACTGCTGCCTTCCAGATGCACTAAACTTCCCTCCTGCAGACTACAAGAAAATGACTTGGCTCCTTTTCCACTGCCTTCTCTTTATTCCATTACATCAGGCAAATAAACAAGACTAATTTGCATTAAGTTAGTATATCACTTACAAGCCCCTACACACCCTTTCTTTCTTCTGGGCAGATACCAAAAAAACCCCAAAGCATCCAAACCTCATGCACTGGTAACTTGCAGAGTTAAATATCCATATCCTTTCTTATTCTAGGGCAGAAAGAAAGGGACAGAAAGCAAGAGGAGTTATTATAACAACTCCCCATGGGGCAAATGTTGGTTGTCTTATATAACTGAATTACGTTACTGGTGTTCAAGGGCCAAATCCTGTCTGAGCTTACTTTTCAGTCCACCAATTTTATATAAATGCTGGAGTAAGAGGGAGGAGAATCTGGCCAAATACACTAAACTAGGTGAACGAGGCGCTGGATATTTGCCTCCTAGAGATTTTTTTTTGTAACTTCCAAGATCTGGTATCTTTGTTATGATTCATCCCGTGATAATTCTTAGAGCAGCACAGATCCATAGACACAGATGGCGAGCAAAAAGGCGCTGCTTACTTTCCTTACTCCTCAGTGAGCAAACCCCTGGCAGGGCAAGTGCAGGGTACTTCACCTAAGTCCCTTCAGACTTGAGATCAACTGTAGCAAGCAAATGTAGGTGACCTATTTGATAAGGCTGAGATAATAATCAAACTGGATACATCTTATAACCAAGCAAACGAACTTTTGAACCTTACTGACGCCCCACCTGTGCAAAATAATAAGATAAACTTTCTAGTTTAGCGCACATGCACTGGCCACACTGGATTTAGACCACCTGAGGATTTGGTCTTCTACAACAATTACCTAAAGCCCCTTTGCCCCACTGGATGCGTTTCTAAGCAGGGCTACCTATTAAACAAGATGTCTCATAGCATTTAAATTTGCAAGAAGGAAGCAACATATCCCCCAGGCACCCTTTTCATTCACCTGTGCTGATATATGTTTTACTTTTAAGAGAACGACTTCTCTGCCCATTGGGGTATGCAAAAACATATCCTTCCTTACCAATCTCCCTCCATAGCCGCATGTGGAAGCTGTTGTTCATCACCTATCAGCCAACCATACTAATATGAACTGGTGAAGCATCTTGGCAACGCCCTGTGCGAATCAAGGCTGTCTCCGGAGCAATGCTACCATAGCAAGGCAGAGGAGCCCTATATTCACGTCACTTCTGATCTGCTGTAGCTCTGGGGAACCCACACCACCAGAGCTCTTCTTAGACCGCGTTGCCTGCAGCCCCAGGCTTTGTTCAGTCATTTACACCAACGTAAAGTGAGCGCAGACTGCGAAGGAAGACAGAAAATCAGGGTCTTTATGGCCAGCTGAGCAATAAACAAGCACCTCCGCTAATAGGATTAAATCTCTTGCTAGATTTCAAGTGTGTCAAGTTTACAAATAATCAGATCGGGGCCAAGCCCTCAATTTGCGGCGCTTGGTGCTACAGGTGACAGCTAGCTCTGGGGTGAGCACCCTGAGCCTTTTGGTACATGCATAATTCACATTTGGAAGTTCAAGATAGCACCCTCGTCCCCTCTAGTCAACCATTTTCCTATTTTCCTTTCAGCACATGAAGTGGATTTCTACCTCACCCCCCTCTGATCAGGTTCAATTTGCCTGTCGCTTGCTACCACGCTGATGACACGTGCTTGCTAATGGCCTCTGCACAGCGGACAAGCCGAGTGCAACGTGGAGCAGATGTCTTCTCAGTAAGTAAAAGCCTGTAAATTGCCTCCACAGGAATGGAGGAAACCTGGAATCAGAAGTCTATTTTGTCTTCAGCAGTGTAAACAGGCAAATGGTTGGACTGATCAAGTCCAGTTCTGCGTACCAGATTCTCTGATGAGATTTGGACACTGCGGTATTGCCTCACCGGTCCAGTCTGTCCGTTTACTACATTTCTGTAAACACCCTGTAAATTACTGAGCCAAAGTAGAATCTTTAAAGCTATTTCTCTTACCCCCTGCTGATGTAGCAGAGGAAAAGGGGCTGTATCCTGGGCTAGGGAAAGCTTTGAACAGCAGGAGCTTGGATGGCTAACAGTCCATCTCTGACATGTACAAACAGAATAAAACCAAGATAATTAGGAAAGCTCTGAGGAAAGTTTCGCTTCTAAGGAGAAGAAGTTATTTCTTGGAGCTCCTTTCTTTCCTGCTAAACGCAGTTCATTTGCCACAGCCCAAGCGGCTCAGCTTTTCCACCGAGCTGAAGCAATTGCTTAAACAAAGGATTTGCTGGGAGCTCGGTTACATCATTGCTGCTGGCTCTGGCAGGCTGCTGAGGAGGACGCGTGATTTACATATCAACAGAGATGCTGCATGGTCAGTACCAGGCAGCCTGGTTGCACTAAGCTCCCGTTCTGCCGAGGGATGCGTGCTACAAGGACGCAGTTGCTTAGAAATTATTCTGACCTGCTCAGGTCAGATAAATTAGGAGAGGTTTTTCTTCTGCGTGGTTTTTTTCTTTTCCTCTGCAGCAATGAAGAGGACAAACACCAAACCTCCTGCTTGGAGCTGCCTCAGATGCTGGGTGTTATTTGACAGGGAGAAAATAGTAAAGATTGTTTCACAAGGTGGTAATCTGGTGCCTAAGTGGATAAAATGGCAGATTTGCCCCAAGAGGAAATTGGGTAATTGCTGAGACTGGTAGAACAATGCTCCTATTAACAGTATCATGGTCAAAATCCTCTGAACACCCTTTCCAAATAGATTTTTAAACTGTCAGCACGTAAGCAAGGGACAGAAGTAAGTGTTAGGAAGGACAAGGGCAAACAATAAGAACTACATTACTTTGGTTTTAAAAGCAGTTTTAGGAGCAGATTATCAGCCAGTGTAAATCAGTAAATCTGCACTGTTTTTCATAGAGCTTTCCAGGTTTATATCAATTTTTACTCTGCAAATAGCACCTCAGACCTTCCTATTTACAGCATCTCAAAACCTTGCTTTGGGGATACTCTATTGTCAAGGAGGATCTATTTTTCTAACAGGTTTCTTGCAAACATAACCCAAAATGTGACAGCCAGGCAACTCCCATACCAGCCCTGTTAATGGATTTCTGCAAGTTCAAGACCTGCATGCATTGTGCTTTGGGAATATGTTTGTTCTGAGTGCTGTCAGAAATAGCATCTCTACCACTGTGCCAGCTCAGGGAGAATTACATGGGTGCTACCCACAAGTAATTCTTTTACAGCTCTCCATGGAGAGTTCAGCATCTTCCTCCCAACTATCCAGCTAAAAGGAGGAAAGGGGATAAAAACCTAGAGTATCATGCCTAGTTGTTGCAAATCCACTTAACTGGTAATTGATGGTAGCTGAGGATGCAGCCTCCTGTGTCTCACATTAAGTCTAGCCCCGTCAGCAGCACAGAAATAGCTAGCCTTCTCAGGAAGGAGTTCAAATATTGAGGCATGGTGCCCAAATGACACCAGTCAGAGCCAATGTGACCTGATGTCAACATTACTGATGTGCAAAGACCAAGGGAATCCAGCACCCCCAGGTCGGCAGGAGACAGCTGAAGCAGATGAGAGTGTGGTGAGGGCAAGGTGAAGACTCGCTCTGCACCATCTGGCAGGCACAAGAAGAGATGCGCCCTGGGTCCCACAAAATGGTGCAGCAGTGGCTATTTGAATATCTGCTGCCCCAGCGATCCCAGAGGCATGGCACCTGCCTCGGGCGTAACACCCTCGGGAGCTGCTGTCAGTGCACACACCGCTATCAATCCCCCAGTGAGGACGGTGCCTCAAACTGCTTTACACTGTGAGCAAGGCCAATGGGCATATGCTGAGAATCTGGCTCACCACCCCCACCCCCATGTACTCTTACTACTGTGGCATAGCCTGATGGAAACAATAAAAACCTCGAGGCTGTTTATGTTTATTGTGTTCATTTTCCACATTTCTGTCCAGAGAAGCAATGCAAGGCAGCACTGAGCAGCTGCTGCAATTCGATCTATGCTGGTACACCCACAAACACGCACGCTCAGCCACGCGTTACCTGCAATCTCCTTTATATTAACCAGCACTTGCAAGTGGTAGAACTTTCCATCTGACAGGCAAGGTAGGAAGCTTTAGCCTGGCTGTAGCAGACTCCAGCTATTCATTATGTGAGTTTGTTAAGAAAGCCTGGCCGGTGGCTGAATTAAGACGCTACGCTTGTGAACAGAGTAGCTGCTATAACTGTGGCAATAGGGACGTTCCCAGTCTGGGGCCAAAGTCTCGGTTTGCAGAGCTTCACAGAGCTTAGTCTCTCCCTAAGCTTACAGGCCCTATAGGATATTTTTCTCTCTTGAAGATACCATTTAAAATCTGGTACAATGACATAGGGAAGAGACAACAGCCATATACTTTTCTGCAGTCAACAAGATACGCTATTTTTATGTGAGACCAAGTAGAAAGTCCTGAGACAGCACAGAGCAACACAGAACAACATTGGCGAAGTGCTCGGTGGGGAATCGGAGCTGGAAAGGCAGGAGGGAGTGAACGTCGCTCCGCTCCCTCTCGCTCCACGTGCTGGCTGACGAGGCAGGTTGGACACAGGAACAGAAGCTCTCTTCAAGACATGATCCAGCGAGGCTGGAAGAAACCTCTGGGTTTTGTCATTTCTGCCTGAACTGCAATGAGATACTTTTTCCTTCCTTATAATTTTTATAATAAATTATTTCAAACTCTTGGCTTCGGTACGTGGTGAAGATACAAAATGCTGAGTGTGGAGCTAAACACCGTCTGCTTAGGCACCTTTAGGACAAGTAAGTGCTGACACACACACCATGCTGACACAGGGCATCAAAACCAGGAAATACCAGAATCGCTTTAGTCAGGCTGCAAAAATAACATGCAATTATCAAAACCATTAGCAAAACCCAGAAAAGGCTGCATTTGCAGGGGATCCACCCAGAGACTTGACTGTTGCCACAGCTTCCTCTCGATTTCTCAGGGGTTCCTCAACGTCACAAACTGAACCCAGCTAGGACAGGGACGTCTGCATGAGGGAACAGCCATTCTGTGGGGCCGAATGCACACAGGTCACTAACTCCATGCTAGAGATGAGTAAAAAAAAAAAATAGTAGCTCTTGGGGATGCTGTGACCTTTGCTATTACAGATGGGTTTATTCTAAATGACAGAAGCATTTAAATAACTGGGTAACAGTTTCCCCTCCAAAACTGCATTTCTTGCTACATCAGACTGCTGACTCTTAAATTATAGTTTGTCATAAAGTAGATTTTCCAGTCCTTGCTCCACAGGAGCTAGCTGAGACAGTGATATCATTCCTAAGGAAAAGCCACAAACGCTTAAGTGAGCTACAGTCAAATTTGATTAAAAACAACGCAAGTATTTAGAGTTACAAAGAATGAAACTTTCCACAGCCAGCTGGCCTGGGGGGGGGGGGGGAATCAAGGCTTAGTTTGTGCAGACTCTCTTGCGTAGTAGCAGATTTGACTCAGTGCGCTGGCATTTTGGATGCAAATGCTCAAAGGGTGGCACTAGGAGAACGGTCTCTGCAGAGAATAGATATAAAGGCCTGACTGTTGAAGAGCCTCATTCGTGCACCGGTGAGAAGCAAGTCCAAACCGAAGCGTCTAGTAACAACGGGGCAAACGAAGAGCAGCCAAGAGGGGCTGGAGCTGTAACAAGAGAGCAGGGCATGGAATAACAAGCTTCTCTGCAGTGAGAAATAAACTAAAACAAAAGGCTGGTTTGGAAAAGCTTCAGCAGTGGAAATAACAGGACACATGTACACAGATTTCTTCCAAATGGCCAGCTAACCACTGTTGCTTGTAAAGCCATGCGCACATTATGTTCTGTGTTAGTGGTTAATCTGCAGCTGATTAAGATCCACCCTGCCTGTGTGTGCATGAAGAGGCATCTAGCAAACAGACTGAGGGAACGATGCTTAATAACAGCACATTTAGTTGCGGGATGTGCACCCACAATTATCTTCACAACCAGGAGCACAAGAGATACGAACACGGTCCTTCTGAGTCTGAGAAAAGAAGCCTCTGTGTGTGCAATTACTTCTCAGCTGCGATGTGAAACACGCTGGTACATCCTTCTTTTCCGAGGTGGCAATTAAGGAACAGTGCCGGTCTTCCCCTCTGTCATGGAAGGGGATGTCATGTCCTATGAATACATAGGACCATCAGACTGAGGTCGTGGCCTGTGAAGTCTTCCATAGACTCCAGTGAGCTTTGGATGAGGCTCTGCAGCTGGGTAAGAAATAAGTATCCATGACCGAGAGATTAATACGTATCTATATAGAAAAGGATGAGTTCAAGGCACTGCCCAGGTCCCCCCATGTGCTATACTCCAGCCTTTTAATACTTCTTTGAGGTGACATAATAATGTAAATTACAGGTTTATTCAGAATGACACCCCACGCACTGATCGACACTTCTTCCAACTCGAGCAGTGGAAGCCCAGCACGCAACGAGCGGTGCCAAGCTGCAAGGCGTAACCTGGATCGCTGCAGGGGTCGGGAGGGAACCCTTTTCCTCCCGCTCCTATAGACTCAACTGTATCGCCCAGGGAGCATTTCCAGCTAAAGCAAAAAGAGCCGGCCAGGGCCAGGGGCAAAACGAAGGACGTGGTAGGCTAATGGTCCCATTTGGTGTGGCAAATCCTCTGAAATCCACTGACAATTTAGGAACATAATCCCCTCACTTTTATTAGTGACATGCTTCAGTCTTC
Organism: Aptenodytes patagonicus; assembly: GCF_965638725.1. Taxonomy (NCBI): domain Eukaryota; kingdom Metazoa; phylum Chordata; class Aves; order Sphenisciformes; family Spheniscidae; genus Aptenodytes; species Aptenodytes patagonicus. The sequence continues at coordinate 21,331,910 of NC_134957.1, forward strand.
CATACAAATTGGAGACTACAGTTTCCCCGATTACCACAAACTTATATACAGTGATTTTTCTCCAAATAGGATGCATTCGTCAAACTGCCTAGTAGGAATGTCTTTGCCCCTGAACATAGCAAGGATTACGGTGTGAAACTCCTATTAGGGCAAGGGGATTAGGCTGTTGCATTTACATAAGGATTTGACACAGAGGATCAGTTCATCAGTCGGTGTACGCAGGCTGATGCGCAGCCTCTGTGAGGGGCTAATAGCTGATGTTTCGCAAGAGGGGGAAGCTCCTCCCTTCACAAATGCGCATACATCTTTTTGCACGATGCTGCTTGGAGAGGCCAATTCCTTCTTGAGCACTTCAGTGATCACTCTAAACACTAAAGCGTGAGCTACAGGACTGCCCTGATTATTGTCTTGATACATTTACATCTGAAATAGTAAATTGGAAAGTAATTGATGAGAAAAACTGTTAGATTTGGAATCAACAAAACCTACGCAAATACCATGCACGCAAAAATATCTGGGAAGCACCAGCTCAGGAATGAAAACTATGCCACGAGTACCTGGATTAGAGTGACAAAATGTTTTCAGATCAAAAAAGAGACTATAGCTGAAGCACATGCTTTTTAACAAAGAAATACCACCTGGGTTGCTGTCTCTTCACTGAAAAGGTTCGTGTAATAAGGCACTGTGCAGGCATGTGGGCATTAAAAAAAGGTCCAAAACCCCAGAGCGTCTCCTATAACACCTACTATTACAGCTCATGAATATGAGGCGCTAAAATTCAGAGTCCTCATTTTCACTATCAGATCAGAAGATCACACTGACTTAGTCCGTTCCCTCAGCAGCTCTGCATGCTAGAGTTCGCACTGTGTTAAGCAGGTACTCTTCCACTTCAGTTCGCATTCCTCAATCTTCCTTGACTTTAGCCCTAGCAACGGAGCGGCCCAAACTCTCAAAAGGTCGTTTTATGTCTTGGTACCTCAGGGCTTTTGATCAGGGAAGAAAATGCACAAACCAGTAACACTTTCTGGTCTTGAGTTTAACAGCAGATCCTTTAGTATATTCGTATATCAGTTTATCCATGTTAGTGTGCATTTCATCAGTGAACTGTAAATATTCAGTGTTAGGGTTTACTTTTTTGGTTACTGCATAGCACCTTGCATAATTAAGCTACCCAAAAGCATAAAACTAACAACTGACTAGAATCGATATATTATGATTTATACCTGAAATAAGAAAAAAGTCCTGCAGAAGCGGAGCTTACACCTTCACTAATTTAGGAATATAGTCACTGGTCGCTATTAAATATAATAGTATTAATAGGAAGAGACCAGGTTCAGGCATGGCCAGTTTCCTTGCCTTTCCTCTGTTAGTGCTTAACACTGCTCCTCAAACTCTGCAAAGCACCTCCACACAAGCTAACTTCAGGGTGCTATTCACGTGCTTAAATGCTTTGATGCATCCGAGTCGGCATGCTCAGCACTTGGTAGCACCGAGACCCAACACGCGACTGATGCTGGCACTGGCTTGAGAAGTCCTGCTACTCCAAGGTCCAGCCAGACTGACCCTAAGTAGAAATCAGCTGAAACACCAAATAACTAAGGATGACAGCCTACATCGGAGCAGAAATGAGAAACCAGGAGTTCGTAAAACCAAGGCCTGTGCCCAGATCATTAAATCACAATGCTTTCACCTCTGGAAGTTATTTGTTGGTTTTATCTTGCACAGAATCTGAGCAGCAGTGTGTTCTTCTGAGGTAAAGTCTTTAATAGCTATTTCATAGACGCAACCTGCGCAGCATATGATTATTACAAAGAATGAACAGGCAGGCAGTCACACATTGGATGAAGGAACAATGATTCATAAATCCAAACCCCAGTCTCGCATGTTGCTTTTATATAGGACCTGGTAAGAGCCTGCCTGAACCAGAAGTGGAAACCATGCCTTTTGATTTTATTCCTGCATTTCTGAAATAACAGGCCACTTCTGGCACACGCTGTCACTTCCCTGACTCAGGGAGAAAAAGGTGGATGTTAGAGAAGCCATAAATAGTATCTGCTGGTGCTCCCTCTTCTATTATGTTGACTTTGATTCAGGTCCCTGCAATTAACAGGAACAAGAGAAAGACAAATAAAATTATCCCAGCTGTTTGTGGCCGACAGACCTGGCCTCCCAGAGCTGAGAGCTCTTTGTGCTGCTGAGAGCGTCACCAAGCAACCAGCCCTTGCAGCTGCCAGACTACAAAAAAGAAGTGAAAGCATGACTTATGGAAAGGAAGCACATGTGAAGGGGATAAAGGTTGGGACTGAATCAATCTCCGCTTCGTCTCCTGCCTAAATATGGCACCAGATACAAGAAGAGATCACCCTCAATGGATCTCACCCGCTGAGGGGGCAGAACCCGGACACTTATTTTGTTTTAGAAGCCAGACCCTTGGAGTACTAAACCCCGGTATCCTGTACACGATATCTGGATGCAATGAAAAGAAGAGGGTCGAGTCTGTTATGATGATATTGAGACTTAGTATTCTTCATCAATCTTAGCTGGTGGTCCAAAAAGCAGCGGAAGGTGGTCCACAATAGGGCTGTGAGAATGACTGTGTTGTCCCAGTTGTAAGTCAAACCCACATATAAGTCAAGCGGAGGTGAAAAAAGATTGTTTGATAATTGAAACAATATGCCAAGGAAAGCAAAGCAAACAGGCAAATCCCCATGCACACAAGCAGGGAATGAATAAAATGGGAGGGGAAAAAACAGAAATGAACATTCAAGCTGTGCTCTATGTTTTACTGATTGGTATAACAATGCTAGCTGTTAGAAAACTGTTAGAAATGGGTAACAGACATTCTTCCTACAGAATCCTACAGAAGGCAATCCTTTGAAAAAAAGGGTTGAGAAACCCTGACCTATATCATCCCTCCAGCTCTCCACAGTACGAATAAGTCTTACAAGCGAGTCATCTTCTGTTTTACCAAAAACCAGCTAAGACAAAGACGCGTGAAAACTTTTCAAACTTGAACATAAAAGACAAATTGACAAACTCATTTCAGCCTCCCTATGAGTTTAAATGTGTCAAGGCACTCCTGTCTGAAAACACCAAATTAATTGCCTTAACCTAGGTCACACACTGCAGCTGAATCTAGGATTGATGCCAGGAGCCCCGAGACCTCCTCTTGCCGCTCGAATACCTGAAGCACACTGCCTCTCATCTGTGACATAAGACATTTCCTGCAGCAACTACCTCCTCCTGGTTTTGAGAGAAAAATCAGTCTTTGGTGAGCTATGCTTATAAGAAAAGAACAAGTTGGTTTTCACCGGTATTAAATATTACGAGATCTATACGTTAGTGCTCAGTGTATCCGCTTTCAGCCCAACTTTATTTTTGCCTTGTTTACTGTCCATTTTACACTAAATTGAACACTTCGCGCATGCAACTGGAAACAACCCAAACAATGAATGTCAGGATCAGATGGCATTTTTTCCAGCATCTGTTTTCTGGAAGAGAAAGCGTTCTGCAAAAACAGTGCAAAAATGGAGCAGTTCTGCACTGTTTGGCTCTAAATCACTACCTGCTGCCAAGAGCAGTGCAAAAACTTTATGAAGAAGCTTATGATATGGATAAAAATTCAAGGAAAAGTGGGCATTTCAAAAGCTGTTCTCCATTTTAAAATTGCAAGAAATGCCAAGATTGTAAAGATCTCTGTTGCTTTGCAGTGCTAAAAATAACATTCGCCAACAACTCTATCGAGACTCTTATACAAAATTCAGCCAGCCTTATGGCTTTCATTTTGATTGTGAAAGGTACGCATCATTTTGCAACCCTCTGTGACTAGAGTTGTCTAAAATGAAGGAAATCCCCCAGTACCATCTACTCTCAAGTATTAAAATTCACTAGAAGCAAAAAGATGCCTCAATTTTCAGCTGGTGTTAAGAGATGTAAGTTCTTGTTTCTAATCCATTATGAAGGGCTTTCAAGTAGGCAAGAATAACACTCTTAGCTCCTAATGTTGGCTATGTAACTCAACTCTTTCATATACTTAATTTACACGTAATCCTGCAGCCTGCCGGCAGTTGATAAGGTTCCTGATATGTGCTCATTTGAGAAAAAGAAGTTTAGTTCTCTTACTGCCTTTCTGGAGAGCTGAGCTCCATGATGGAAGGCTGCTCGGTTTTAAGGTTTCAAACAGATTTTTGCTTCTCCGCAAATGCTTCTCAGCATTTGTCCCCAAATAATTCATCTGCTAGGTTTAAAATTCTTGACAAAGTTGAAATGGCTGCACTGCATTTTTGCCTGTTTCCATTATTAAAATACTCCACAGGCTCTTGTAAACGCTAGGTGGTGCGGAAAAAGGGTGAAGAGCGTAATCTTTCTCTCCGCTCCAATGATCCTATTTTGTAGATATAAAGACAGTGCAAGAGTGAGACATATCAAAGAAGTGGTTGACAGAAGTTACAAATCCTGAGTTAATGGCTATACAACACACCTGACTGAAGAATGGACAGGTACATACACATGAAGAGCAAGACTTTTACAAGCACTACGTTTTGTGCCCCTGATGTGAAGGGTAGGATCACTCCATGCAGTTTTGACAAACCCATTTCAAATGTTCCACCGTGAGTGGGACGACGTGTGTCACCTGTCTATAGAAAGTTAGGTTATTCCCCATCTGTAGAGCTACAGCCATAGCTCCTCTCAACATCTTTGCATAACTAGACACCTTGGACCTCCAAAGGCAGTTAATTTACTGGGTGCCAGGTCATCCGGATACCCCAGCCACAGGCAAACTCCCAGTTTCATACTTGCAGGCACAAAACCATACCAAGGACTTAGCAGCCATGGAGAGCCATGTAAGCCTGGGTGATTTAGCACCAAACACTCCACAGTATACACACTCCGACCATTTGTAACCTACTTCGTGTTTCACTGAAGGCCCAGTTACAACATACTGCATTAACAAGAGAGTTACCAAGCACCTGCACGAGCTACCCCACCCCTTCCAGCTGCTTTGAGAGAAGATGGGAGAGTTGCAGAGGGCTGCAGTGCAGCACAGTCACTGGAGAAATTTCTTATTTACTTCCATGTTCTGACACACATTTGTGAATGCGGAGAGGTGAAGTGGAAGGGTAAATGGAATACAGCAATATTTTAAAAAGCTGTTCCTTTCTGTCTGAAGTTTGAATGCATACCATATGCTTTAGCATGTTGTTTTGATTGTGCTAAGATATTCTTTACTAGCCTGCCTCATCAAGACCAATCCTCTCTGCAGAATAGTTATTTTTAATTTAAAAGATAAGTATAAGAGTAATTTCTACCAGTGTGTGCTGCTTTGCACTTATGATCATCCATTACACTGCCTGTTCATCTCAGTAAGTCTCTCACTTGTCTCCCAACTTTCTTTATTACAATAATTCTTTCATCATCTTCACCAAGTACTTCCACCTCTAGATCACTCAAGACAACAGTAAACACCACTTGTATCTTGATACTTAATTTTTACTCTGATAAAAAGTTATTTCTACCCTGGTTTCTTCTTCTAAACCTGTTTCCCATCTGTGATAGTATTTTCCCTTCTTATCGTTACTTCAGGTACCTCCAAATCTTGAAGAAGGAGCCTTTCCTCATGATTTTTTGAAGTCCAAATGTCTACTGGCTCTCCCCTATCCATGATTTTATTTGTTCTATTGTTTTATACTAATAGATCATCAAGGTGAAAGTTTTTCTTGCAGAAGTTATGTTTATTCATACCTTGTTATGCCATGTTGTGTATTCCACAATTTTAACTTTCATTTCAGTTGATTTGTCTAGCACAGAAGCTGAGTTCCCTAGTGTATTTTCACCACCAGACATACGGAGGAGAACAAGTACACCCATCAGTCACCATTCCCAGCCTCTCTGTTCCTCCTTCAGCAATATTATGGGTATGAGGGAGTGAGGAAGGGCACAAGAGATCACGGCAAGAGCGCAGGGGTACAGCAACAGCTTGAAGAAATGCTTCTTTCACAGAAGCTCGCACACACCACAAGATGCTTTCCTAAACCAATTATTCTTTCCTGTTCAGAGAACCTGAATAAAAGACAGACATCTGTAGCCATAAGCTGTTCTCCCAGTAGCACGGTTAGCACGGCTAGGTGTTTCACACGGTGGCTTCAACTGGTCCATCGCAACCAAGGAGCGATGTCCGCAGTGAGGCAGTAGCAGAACCAGAGCTGTGGGCCCTGGCAGCCGCAGGGGACCGAGTACCAGATCAGCAGCACAGAGCAGATGGTGAGGGCAGGGGAGCGCGAGGAAGGAGCCTGGAGTCCTGCTCTCCCCTGCTGCCCTGCAGGCTCACTGGCTGCATAATTATTCCTGTGGAGCCAATAAAGCTCGTTGTGTTCATTGTCCTCCAGATAACAGAGCTCAGACCTGGAGGACTGGAAGGACTGACCTCTCACGCCAATTCTGACTGAAGCAAAATCCCCTGGAAAAATCCTTCTAACGAATGATGCATATTATCTCATCTTCCCCATGTCTGCTTTTTGTCCATTTTGTTCATAACTAAGTCCCCCATTTGGGGAAAAAAAGAAAAAAGAATTAGTAAAAAGCAGGCTATATCTTACACCCACTCTAGTTGAAAAATCCTTGATCGGAATTATTTGTCAAGATAGAAAATGAGAGAAGAGCATCATGAGCCAATACATACCAACTTCCTATTTATTTTAGATTACGTAGATAATTTAAAAACCGCTAATGACAATGAGATTTGCATTTTTCTCAAAGAATAATTTAAAAGTAAGCAAACATTTTCAAAGTACTGTTAAAGAATCCAGTAAAACGCCTTTGGTTTATTAGAGTAAGGGAAGAAAAAACAGTAACACGACTCAAGGCTATAACTTTCAGAGCACAATAGTCCCTGGGATCCTTTAATTAAAAGGAGAGTTTAGATTGCTTAGACAGCAAGTTGAGCTGCAGAGTTGTGTTCTGTAACACTTAGGAAAACGTATTTATACAGACAGATACACATGCACATACTCATACACACCCTGCTTGCTGTTAAGCAGGAAACTAGAACTATGTCTATTAATTCAGAAAGGACTGGCTGTATGTTCACAGGGGAGAGGGTGTGTCTTACGGCTTGGAGCAGCGAGTACTCTGGTTATTAGCCTTGCTTATTTTTCCCTGTTCAGTTTGAATTCAGAGCTAAGCGAATCTCCAGGAGCAGGTCTGCAATTCCAGCCCTGCATGCTAATCGATTCGCCACAGCCTGAGAAGCCCCGAACACAAGCTGGAATAGCCCTCCGCTTTCATGGCTTGTCTGCACTTCCCCACATATGCAGGCCTACCTTAGCCAATTCTGACAATCTGGATGGATTGGATCCAGCTTTTTTTCCTCCTCAACTCCTTTAGACATACTTTTATTACACGCATTTCTGTGCCAGTATCTTTTGTCACCTCTGGCAGACCCGAGGGTGGATGGAAGCTGTTATCCTCTGCACGTGAGCAAAGCTATCACTCCTTCCCTTACCGTCCCATACAGAGACCTTTGAATGACACTGGCATCACATTCAAAAGACAAGATGAGGAGGCTTTTGACAACCTCTCACGCTCAGCCTGGGCCCTTTGCAACATGGATTCCTTTCCTTAACACTTAAGCTCTATCAAGATGCACATACTACGTACAAAAAAGAATAATCACCGGTTCAGTTCCATGGGCAGTTTCAGGGACACGAAGGAAGGAAATACTGTTGTGCTGGATGATAGCTCTGTTGCACTATTTCTTACCAGCCTCTGCTACTGGGCTGTACGCCTTTACCCCCACCTAGTGCAGGCTCTGCCTAACGAAAAGTGAACGCACGAGCTGCGTCGTAACCTACCTGCTACTGAGTGAAAACAGCCTTTTGATCCAAGGCCAGGAAGAGCTGAGAAGGCAAGGGAGGAACCGGTTTCAGGCAGGCAAGAAGAAGAGGTGGAACTTGCAACAAGATGTGGAATATGGCACCAACTGCCATCGGATTCTCGAGGTGTCTCGCACTGGGTGAACGCAGGGGAGTATTCACACACTCCGTGAGCTACTGCAGGTAGGGAGATGTGAGCAAACATACCATACATGATGCCACTCACAGCCTAAGACTAAGGACCCTGGCGCAGCAGAATAAGCAAGACGTTTCCCCATTACAAACAGGGAAAAGACACATATTTGATTATTCTATGCAATCAAAAGAAGCAAGACATTTACTAGAGTCCACGCATTGAGGCAGAGGCTTGCTCAGAACACATCCAGCACAACCTGCTCCCTCTCGGAGCAGGAGGGAATCCCATTCACACTGGTGGGATTTCTACTTGAGCACCAAAAAAGGACCAGAAACTTAGTTTCATGTGACGATACAAACTAGCGATGGAAAAAACTACAAGGCCTTCTTGGCCTGTCTCAGCTCCTGATATTCAGGCTAATTTTCCTTGCTCATTTTCAGCCCATTTATTCCTAGATAAACCCTCTGGCACTACAGTGAATAATCCTCTTCTCTCCTGGGATTCAGAGTGAAAAGGGAACATGTCACTCTGTATGACAGAAAGAACTGTCAAAATAAAGATGGCTAGTGAGGACTGAATTTTTAGCATACGTCTCTTTTTGGGGTGTGAATAGCACCAGGATTCAGTAATAGGGGCCACGTAGTTCTAGGTCACCAGGTCAGATCTGACTGCATCGTTCAATAATTTTGACAGCCTGCCATCTGTGACACAAGTAGCAGGTGTTCACGTGGATGGTGGTCAGTACACGTCTACTAGCAAGGCTTGGGTTTCTAGAAAATCCAACCATTTTCAGCAAGCAGCAGTGCAACTCTGGAGCCTGCTTCTGGACTCAGAGCCTCACTGCCTTCAGAGGACAATAGATTCACCACAGCTTTAGCCAGTATTTGCGTAACAACAAAATGCCAATGAATACACAGCACCAAAGCCCTGCTGGCTGGCAGGCGGGAGCACGACACCTCCTCCAGAACCTGAGGCTGAGGGAAAGCAACGGCAAAACATCCACCAAAGTTTGCAAGATGATGGTCTCCTCCGCCGTCTCCCCTTGCTCCACACATGCCTTGGGGAGCTGATTGGAGACCGCACTGATGGCAACCAGGACAGTCTCAATGCTCACAGGAGAACAGATTTGATCAAGACTTTAGCTGCCGAGATCAGACTGCTTCTGCTTTAATGGAATTAGGATTCACAGTGTTCCAGACAGGCCCCTTTTCACCCAGATTCTGTGGCCCACAGACCTAAGTAAACAGAAATTAATAAGCATAAGGTTTCTGAATAACATCTCAGAAAGTCTTCTGAATATTTTATCATAAGCACTTAGATACACATTCATGGAAGCTTGGCTTATTCATTCTAGTGAATGATAAAATCCTTAAGGGATACCTGCAGACTAATTGGTTTTGTCTGTGTTAGTGTCTAGTCATTGCATGAATCAGGCAATGCAGAATTTCCAGCTTAGACTAAGAGCTCCCTAAAGATAGAGAACCAGGCTGTGTTGCCTGGCGGTGTAAGTGACTTGGGTTCAAAAGTTCTTCAGCCCATACATTATTACTACCCTTCCTTCCATGACACATGGTTGCTAGAGAGGAATAATCTCGTGCAAACACCCTAAGCCAGAGCAGCCTGCAAAAGCAATGAGGAGTGGAGCTTGGAGTTAATCCTCACCCTGAGCGATCTATCAGGGGAGGCAGCTACGGGCAAAGACCCTGCCTGCACAATTCCTCTGCTAGTGCTTGCCATCCCGACCTGTTCTCTTGATATCAAAATGGGAGATTTATGCAAGGCCTGCCAAATCTCAGCAGTTAACAAGAAGCACTGAGAAGAAAGGACTGAGGAAAAGATGCAAAACAGATACAGTTTTATTGTTACAGCTTTATGCAGCAGGAAGGGAAGATGGGACTTGCCTCTCCCCTATTAGCACCGGCTGCTTGCAGAGCCTTTTGCAGGAGGCGGGATACAAAACATACTTGCACCCATCTCCTGCTCTTCCCTCCCATATGCTTTGGGGCTAGATCCCGGCTTTACACGAGTGCACGAAACTGCTTTGTCCTGGGGTTACTTCAATGCAGTTTTTCAGTATCCAAAAGGGCAGTCAATTACGAAGTCTCAGAAGGACAAGGAGTTTCTGACATCCTACCCCTCGACACGTGTAATAACGCAAACCAATTTGCTTGCTTTGTAACCTTGAACCTCATGCCTCAGGGTGTAAGTTAACTATCTCCAGGGCTCCAGAGGGAGTATTTTCCCTCTGATCTCTCAGCAATGCAGATGTTACTAGGTACATCATGGAGGTATTCACTTCCTTCTTGAGCATCAATTACAGAAAACAGCTGTCGGAGGCATTTGTATATTTTGGTACAAACCTTGTTCTATGTCACATTGATACAATTTCATTAATATGATCAAAAGAGCTACGCTATCCTGGCAGAGTTTGGTCCACTGCTAGCATTGACAATCAAGCAATGAAATTTTTTCTAGTTTATTTCCAAATACCAGCTTAAAATCAGTGCAGCAGCTCCAAAGTTTGGTTGGTTTCTCCAGTGCAACTTGTATGGATACATCTAAGGTAGCTTTTTACTAGTAGTGCAGTACTAGGAGCTGCTTTATCAACTACTTTGTTGGCTTTGTTCCCAAAGTCCCAACGTTTAACCTGTTGTGAGCTTAGTCATCCTGCTTCTCCCCTCTGTGGCTGCTGTCCTTCCTCAATGCAAGTCATTGAAAATGAAATGGCAACTTCTTCTCTGGACAGGAGAGGTGGGCTGGCCTCCTAGGCATTTGCATCAGCTTTGCAAACAGAAAGATGAACTTCACTCATCACCTGCCACGCAAAATCCTTATCAAAGCAAAGAAACTGCTAGAGGGGACCATTTTATTAAGACTAGAAATTCTTTTGGGAGCACAATCACAAATGCCCTGACATATGAAAATGTATGTAACTTCATCTGATGAGACAGCTAACACTCAGATGGAACAGAAGCACTTTGTCTGGGCTAGGTAAAAGCCAATGAATAGCACACGTGTGACTTCTCCCTGTGCTCGAAGATTTCAAAGTCCAGAAGAGATCGTTGCATGTTATTATGGCTAAAAACACATTCAGCTCCCTGCTTGTTGACCAGAATATCTATATTTATGTGGAACTGAAGCGTACAAGCTCTCCCCCCTCTGAACAGCACCTTATTCTGCTTATTTGGTGATGCTAATTGATGGGTCACAGAATGGGGTATTTAGTTAAGACATGGCAATACATCAGCTGGAGAAAAAGCAGAAGGAATTCCATACCACAGAAAATATCTTAATGCTAAAGTACAACTGAACATGCCTGATGAATTTTTGGTCACTCCAGAGTATCACCCACTCAGCCAATCACAAAAAAAAAAAGGGACTGATTTTTGTTACTGCATCTCTTCATATACTTGCTGAACAACCCACAGACTTTGGAACACAAGACAGCGCAGGAAAAGAGAAGTTCGGTATGTACAGAAGACATTAGCTTTTACAGGTCACTTCTTAAAAGCAGGAATGAATGCAGACACGGCTTGCAAAGCAAGGTGCAGAACGCAGAAGACGGGCACTGGGCTGTCAGTGATGAAATAGCCTCTTTTCCAGAAAAACACCTACTTACTGTACACCATCGTGAGAAAGAAGCTCAAAACCAAGCAGGACAGTAAATCTATACAACATTTGCAAAGTCTAGTTCAGACTATTGCATTCAAAATATCTGAATGCAACTTCATCCGCAGTCTCAAATTCTGTTTTCTAATTTGGTTTATTAACGACATGAGGCAGAAACTGTCATCATGTGTTTATAAAGTAGCCAGTGCTCCCAGGAATCCAGACTTATTTGGGACACTGGATATAATTAAGAGTTTAAAAAAGATAAAGAATCTACCAAAACAACTGCTTTCCAACATGATCCACAGATCAGACCAAATTCAATCCCGCATATGTATATATTAATTATATATATTACACATCTCAACACAACAGCAGTGGCAGTCATGAAACCAAGTGCTGAATTTGACCCACTGTAATATTTGTTTAATGCACTGCATTCTTTGACCTACAGCATTTCCTATATGGCCATGAAAGTTCAAAAGTTAAACCTCTATTGTGATTCTCTGTCACGACTCATTTTTAGTTAACAATTTGAAACCCCTTTTGAGTTCCAGGGTGTCCATCGAGAGGTGATGATATGCTCCAAGGAGGGAAGGAGCTCAAGTACAGACAGACAAGGCACAAGGCATTAGAAATATGTGCAAGACCAAGTTAAATAAACTACTTAAACACGAGATGCTAATTTAGCAGTTTCAAAAGGGCCATATTTCTACAGACAACCCAAGACACAAAAAGAAACAAAATTTCCTTAAAAAAACCCCTCACTGTTGTTTTGAGTGTTACATTTATTCAAACACACCCCACCCAGCTCTCAATTTTCTCACTCCAAATGCAGCAGGTCTGCAGTGCATAGAAATGTAATTATTTACACACCACTATCATTGCCACTACTGTCTGTACTTCTAAAGCATCTTGATTACTCTACTGATGAGCACCATGGAAATGCCTATAAATAAAAGAATCATCTCCCCTCATTAAGTTACAGCTCATGGACTGAGGAAGGATGATTTTCCTTTGTACGGTCCTTTTGTAAATTTTATCATTTCACAACAGAGGGAGTAACGCGCCTCTGATGACACTCAAAGAGACAGACTGTCAGGATTCTTGTCAGTATTTCAGCTTTGAGCAGCTTGCGTTTTTGCATGAATATTTTCTCCTGAAAATAAAGTACTGTTTGTCAGAATTAGGCATTCAATAATCTCTTTCTAATGTCAGAATCAGACATGCAAAAACCTCTAATATCATGTCAGAAGGTTAGATTTTATGGAGCGGTATGTCATGGAAACCCTAATAGCTAACACTGCACCCACAGCAGAAGCTTCTAGCTCTAGCTTCAACACTAAGAACACACATAGGTGGACGATTTCAAATAAACTTAGATTTAAAAAAACAAACATTGAAGGAAACCTTCCAATAAAAACAAAGCCTTGGTGAACCAGGTTTGCTCTTCAGGAAGCTTCAACAGTAATTGATGCTGCAAACAAATATCAAACATTCCATTATTGTCAAATCACAAAATCTCACTCTTGTCAAAGAGTGCATGTACATTCGCATACGGTGAAACTCTCAGCGGCATCTCTAACACAATGAAAATATCACATTTCATAAAATGGTGAATTATAAAGCCAGCAAAACAAGTTAAATGTGATATCTTGACTCAGACTTCACTGAACTCACATTTCCGCAACACAAACTGACGGTGAAGTTGTCAGGTTGCCCCAGTCAAAACAGTGCCGAATTAAGGCACCAGTCACTGTACAGCTATCGGAGCCTGACATGAGGAAAACAAGGATGCCTTTTGTTTTTTGATTCAAGAAGAGTCATGTATGGTGTCTGCTATGGACAACAGTTTGCACTAGGAATTGCTAAATTACATAGATCTTTGTGCCCCTTGCTCAGCTGTAGCCCCATGCAAGGCAGCCGCTCCAACAACAGATCGCAGTCTACCCCACAGCAGCGCTACTCTAGGCAATCTGCAACTCGAGAGCAAGCAGCATTTCCCAAATCCCCACTTAGGAATTAACACAATTTCACAGGCTGGTCCAGTCACCGGGCCACAAGCTCAGTTCAGTTTATGGGCTGATTTGGTCTCGCTCTCCAGTCAGAGGTGGAGGGCGAAACACCCCTTATTCCTGTAACTAGCTAAAAGGTGGAGAAGAGAACAGTTTGGTGGAAGCTCATGGGGCATCCCTATTTCTGCACACCGTCCAAAGCCACATCTCGCCTCCAAAATGCTGGCTGTTCTCAAAGAACTGAGGCATTTTACAGGTTCAAATTAAGATCCTTATTCACAACTGAGAGCAATGAGACTCTGTGTCAGCATGAGTAGGCAACTGCTTCAGGCCAGATCCATCTATTAAACCCTTTGTAAAGCTGCTGTGATTCAAAACGCATGGTCCCGTGCCCACGTATGATTTCCTCAGTGAGGACGGATCACTTGACTCTCTCCTTCCTTTTCCCCCAGCCACTTCCAAGGTTTCCAGTACATGACTCTGCGTATCACTGCTTATTTACAGCATGCTACTATATCCACGGACAGCCTAGCTGGAAAGTCACCCACTCATGTATAAATTATACATCTTATGAAGAAAAGGTGCTGGGTTGAGACAAGTGGAAAGAAAAGCTTTCACAGGCAGATGAGATTTTTGTATAGCTGAAGCTAGAAGCAGCCACCAACTAATGTGCAGGATACAGAGGCTGGGACAAAGCAACATATCAGGTTAGAGTGACATGCTACTTTCAGCTCCCAGACGCTGCACCTGGACTGTGCAGGACACTATGAGCCTATACTTGGGGTTGGAGGGATGAACATTTTCATATGTAAAGTCTGCATGTTAGTTGGACACGTTGCCTAGGGTTGGCATGGTATTTCAAGAGGCAATATTTGAATAATTTTCTCCAGAGATAAGAAAGTAAGTTAATTTAAAGCAATAGCATCAATCCCTAGAATAGCCAGCATCCAACCCCCACTCAAGAGCTGTGCTGCCTCACTCCAGAATCTGGAGCAAGAAAAATAGTGACAAAAATAAGATCATCCCTCAGTTACAGAAGACACAGAACTGTTAAATCAAGCTCGGAATTTCCCTTGAAGAATCTAGCTCTTCCCAGTCCCCACAGTTATCCTCCGCATTCCTTTAAGGGTTTTCATAGATACAGCAATATGAAATGGCTTATTGCTGTGTAGCTGCTAACAAGAGACAGATGTTTCCTTCAATTCCAGGAAAATGTAGACATGAAGCACATTACGATGGCCCACTAAATATTTTTGACCCAAATCCCTTTCTGCATGTTATCCCTTCATGCATTTAGTCAAGAAAATGCAACACAGTTCCATGCTTTTCCTGCTAATTACTGAGCTAGACAGAAGGGCATGCTTGAATCAATTACTTTATCTTAGCAAGCCTTCATCTGAGGGTAAGGAAAGTCAAGCAACACATTTTCACTTAGTGAATCCAGGGCTCGAGAGTTCTTGCAATTACTTCAGTGCCAAATCAACTGGTGGCTGTGAGCCGAACTCCCCGTGTTATTTATTTAGCTAGTCTGGAAGACACGCACTGCACGCTGGCGTGCAGGATGGAGCATCTGTTTCACTCAGACGGTTGGCTACATTCTTTACTCGATATTAATATCAGTGAAAATTTAGTAACTTAACCACTGGCATGAGAAGTCTGACTTCTAAGAGAACAGATGGCAGCGATCATCTCAGGTTAATTTTAGGCTTCAAAAATTGTTCTGAGTCAGCAAAGCCTCAAGATAAGAGAAAGAAAAAGACATAACATCTGTAAAATTTCCTACCTGTTTCCCATCCAAGGTATACAGCTTTTTGACCACTCCCGTCTCCAGTTTTATAGCTTCAGTGATATCGGTGAGAACCTGCTCAAACGAATGGGCAGTCTTCTTGTTCAGGAGCACACGGACTGCCTTCCGGGGCTTCACCCCGCTGCGGATGATGGTTACCAGCTTGGGACGAACAAAATCTTTGTTCTCCTTTGCCTGGGCGCTGTTGCTGCTGGCCAGAGACTGAGGTGCTTTCTGGTTGGCAGATGTCTTCACATTGACAGACCAGTTGGGATTAACATTCTTGGTGTATTCCACCTTCTTGAAGAAGTTGTCAGATGAGCAGACGTAACTCTCCCCTTTTGAAAGAAATGAACACCAGTCTAATTCTACAGTTATTACCATAAGACTGCTGAAAAACAGACACTATACATTTCCCTCCATTAATCATGTAAATCATTAATCATTGTTTTCATTAGCACTTCCATGACAGCTTGTTATTAAAACATTTTGCCTTATTTTAATTTTATATTTATGCTTATTTAACATACGACTAGTATTTCCCCAAAGTAAGCAAGTCAGCCATAGCTTGCATCAGCAAATACATACTACCACTCAGTCACATGAACCAGGGGTTAAAAAAAAAAGGTTGAGAGTTATACAGTTCTTTAGGTACCTGAAGATGCAACTAAGCTGTCTAAAAGCTCCTAAAGACCAAATTCATTTAATCACCTAAATTATTTTGTAAATTTGCCAGCTTCCTCTCCACCTTTACAGACCTAGCTACTACTTCAGTCTGTCGTCCCTGCCAAGAGGATATCAACATTCATCCACAAAGTGCCTTTTGCATCATGCCTGAAAAACAATGAAAATCTGGTACTGAATAGTCTCTACCAAAAGCAGCTTTGATAAATCTAGCAGGCATAACAAATATGCTTCCTCGTAGTGTCAGTGGTTTATTAGAGGACAGACCTAGTGGCAGCTGAGATAAAACACTACACCAAATACCACTGCTTGCTTTTATATGACTGGTACCAACCAAAAATATATTAAATCCAAATTTAGACATGGTAGAGAGGGGTTACACAGTCTGGTTAGTAATTCACAAAAAAAGCCCTTCCCTATCCCATCTGAAATTAGTCTCAAGCTTTGTCTGTAATTTACAGGATCCTATCGACCTAAGGTTTTAAGAGCACCTTAAAGGATTCGTAGGATCTTCTTTTGCGCCTGCAAATCTGATGGATGCTAGAAGAGTTATTTCTAGAATGAGACTGTAAAACAGTATCCCGAAAGGAATGTAGCTGTATAGTCTGAAATGACTCAGGCTGCTGAGCACTTGAGGATGCACTAAAAAAAAAAAATCAGTCATTGCTAGAGGAACAAGCTTTTGCCTCACCATTAGATAAAATTTTAATAGGACCTGAAGGCATAACATGGGTACCTGTAGGATCTTATGGAGTTTCTTTCAGTGTTTTATTGGGCTGATCTCACAGAATGAAGTTCTTTAAATATTACGATAGGTTTGAAATCAAAATATAGATTTAACTACTTTGAATAAGAAAAAAACCCCTCTTCATATAAACAGACTGGCTGCATTTTCTTATTTGTTCCTTAGTGCAAACTCCAGAGCCTGGACATCTTTGAAAAGCCTACCTGACATCTGAGTCGGGCTTTCCATTACAGGATCTCTAGGGCAGGATTTGACATCCAGTTGGCAAAGGTGTGAATATGGATTTCCAAACAGCCCACCGATTTCCACAGAATTTTACGGTCCAGGCATGTAACGTATCCAGTATAGTGTTGGTATAGTCATCCTTCTGCTGACTAAATTGCATTTTTGAGGGAGGCACTGAGACGATCCCTTCACAGAACCACTCACAGGTACACAATAAACAGAAGGCTTTAATAGGCCTAAAACAACGGTCTGTGTAGCATTTATGTTCTTATTACTGCTAAGTGTTTGATGTCACAAGCAGCCATAGAAAAGATGCAGAATGCTATCTTTTTTTTAACCCTGACTTTGTACCCGGTTTGCCAGAAAGTGATGTGTACTCATGGTATGTGTACTCATATATCACCAACTGCAGCTTTTCTCCGTCTCCCCAGTTGCATAAAATGACCAAAATCATTTATCAACAGGAAGCAGATATTTTGTTTTCCCTTCTGAAGATGGAACAGAAATACAGAAGGCAGAAGAGAGCTAACAAGGTTCATGATGAACACCGTCAGTTGGGCATTTTATCAACTAGCGTACCCCCAACTAACGCAATAATCCCACCAGGAGGTTCTGTTGGCTTGAACAAATGATACAAATGTATATTTGAGGCACGTATGCTGTCAGCAAAACCCCTCAACAAACCGACCGTGTAGTACCCGTAGCCGAAGCTCCTTAATTCCTTACATTTCTTGAATCTGACTCAATAGAAGCATAAAGATACCTCACCAGAGTACCATACGTTATAAAGAATTCCCATGGGAAATATTGATTGTTTTCCAGAAGCACTGAATACTTTAAATCTTTCTGATTAATAAGTGATAAGTGGTGGTTTATTCATCTGCTTCAGCCAAGCAACACCAGGTGCAGAGGGGGCCCACGCTTCTCTCCAGTTTCACAACTGAGTGTGAAGTGCAGCCAGGGGAGTTTGAAACGCTCATGGGGAATTAGCCCTCCCTCAGAACCTGAGCCCGCCCGAGCCCGTCATCTCCGGGCGGCAGAGACTTTATAAGTGTGCTCAACAGAACTGTAGCATTATCCCTTGAGAAAAGGGATTGCTATGTTCAAATGCAATACTAGGAATCGATTTGAATACCATCCTCACCCCTGCCCCAGGCCTGCCTGTGCAGCCCCTGACCTCACCTGCACCTCTGCTTCCCTACCTGAAAAACAGAAGTAGCAATAGCTGCCACTGAAGTGCTGCAAGGCTTGACTTTCATCTGTGTTTAAATAATACTTTGGGATAGAAGATGCCACAATGAAAGAAAGTATATATTTGTGCTGTGTTCTATAAACACGTGAGGTTGGAGCATATTTTCCATTAATAAGTTCCATGTTTTAAAGAAAGCAGAAGAGATTATTGGCCTGTTTGGTAGAGTACTATTACTCTTAGTTCCAGCTGAATCATTTGAAATTCTTCACTGCACGCCATAGCTGTCTAGTGTATTTACAACAGTGTACACTGAAGGCAATAATGGCATGAAGGCAATACTATTCTCCCAGGCTTTGTTTCCACAAATGTGATATTAGGTAGTTGTGCCTATATATACACTGGCCTTTCAAATTATGCTCACAGTCACAAGTGGAAAATGCAATCTGCCCTTTCTCACTTTGTTTCATTTAGCCCAAACCGTAGCAAATATTTTATTGAATTCTAAAACTGGACAGAAATTTGCTTGGAGTGACACTTCAGAATAGCAGTTCAGAATAGCAGCTCTTCTCAGCATCATTTCTGCAGTATAGCTCCAGGGGGGAGGAGCTTCTCTTTCCTTCTTCCCTGACCTAAAGATGTAACCTGAAGCTTTAACTTGATTTAAAAATCACTTCAGCTGATGTCTTCCCAAACTCAGTTTATAATAGCAAATAGCAGCAAAATTATCATTCAGGTTCCTCGGTGAGGCACAACCCTTTTACCATTTGCCAGCCAGGAACACGTGCTATTTCACTTCCCACAGCTGAGTTTTACCCAAACCTTACCATGAGGTGGTAGCAGGATCGGGCAAGCACGGGCTGAAGACCTGTGAACTTTCCAGCTTTGAGCATGAGTGCTGCGGCCAGAAGATCACAAAAGAGAGAAATCTTACGGGGAATAGTGCTACCATAGAAAGAGGAGTGGTTTCTTGGTTTCTCTGCTGCACCTACCTATGCTAAGCCTATAAAGAGAAGTCAAGGTGCACAACTGTGCCAGTCAAAGAAATAACTGATAGGCACAGCACGGTTGCAGAAGACATGCGCAGCACAACAGAAGGAAAGGGGAAGAAGTGGATATGAGATTTTGTCAAAAACAAAAGAAACAACTCCAAGAAGTATATCGCTCCCCAGTCCTAAGCATAAAAATCTGTGCACAAATATTTTCAGGAACACGTCTTTAGACAGCATGCAGCTGTGTACATGTGCAGAAATCCAACCATAAGCCATGAGAAGGTATGACGGACAGCCACGTCATTACTTCCAAACAAAACCCCAAATGGCAGCCCCAAAGAGACACACTCATGCATCAGGGGCGGGAAGCTTTTGTAAGAGTGAGAAGCATCATCCTGACAAGATCCCATGTGCACCACATGGTGAACACCACACCATGGGCATGACACCAGCGGTGCTAAGGACAGCACTTTTTTTAGCGCAGTGCCAGGTCGGTGCAAGATGCCCTTTCTGCACTGCGAAACCAAAGCCCTGCAGGATGATGCACACTTGTCATCATGCCAGCGTGCTCCAGAGGTGTCACAATTTCTGTCGTGCCACGAAACCAGCCAAGGCATTTATTTATTCCTTCTATCCTGCCCTTAGCAACAGATGGACTGACTGCAGACCTTTGACCTTAAGTCATGATCAGCATATTTGCCATTTGAAGCCATGGCTTGTTTCACGCTGAATTACTCTGGCTACAAGTGCATTACACATTACTGTGCTACCAATTTGACAGAAGCACAAGGCGATTATTTAGCTCCTAAAGAAGGGATGATCTCAAAGATAAGATTTGCCTTAGAAAAGGTTTCTTAGAGAAACTCTAAGCTCAAGATGAGCGCTAATCCTTCAACCTTCTTATAGCAGCTCCTTGTGACAGTTCTAAAAATGACAGGCTGCGCTTTCAGAAAAAGTTATCCTTTCTCAGCATGCACCAGCAAGTTTTCAAGTATAATGAACTGCGGGCAGAAGTCTTGCGAGAAAAATCAGGAAAGCTGGATTGAGGCCATTTTGAAAGTGTAACTGTTAAGAGTTATTCCAAAAACAGTCTCTGTGGGCTGCAGTCAATTATTTTGGTTGTTAGCTCTTCTGTTGCAAAGTTGAGATTGTGCTACTGTGCCCAGCTTTCATGTTTCATGGGATTTACTATAACTTCAATAGGAATTAAGTGGACTTAACACCTTGCAGAGCTCATTACACATGGTGTTAACAGTAGGCCTTCAGTTTCAAAGGCATGAACTTCCTGCTACTTTATGCATTAAAAAGGATCTTCCTCTGCCTCAAGACCTACTCCACCATGGCAAAACAAACTCTGGAAGAGCTTCCTTCCTTTGGCTCTTCCACAGGGAGCTCTCACATGAGAGAAGCACCTCTTGTTCTGTTGAAAAAGTGAAAGAAATGCGTGATTACCAAATCGCCTTCAAAACCACACGACGCCCATAAAGAAATTACGGGACCACGCCAGTCCTAGCGCGACAGGCAGGATGAGCAAGCAAATAAAACAGAATCACAAGGATAAGTTTTGTTATATAGGATGCAAGTAGCCAAGCTGTCAGGACAACAGCTATAGAAAACAATGCCACAGCTTACCAAGACTTCAGCAGTGGACTACGTGAACTTCAGTTTTCCAGGCAAACTGGAACATGCACAGATTGGGTGGAGATTTCAATACACTTCCTAAAAACCCCTCAGTCCCAGCACACAGGCTCTGTACAGCTCCAGGGTGGAGCCCCTCCTACGATTACTTTAAACACTCCTGGACAAGATTTTGGAAAAGATTCCCCAGGGCATGGCAGGATACAAAAATCTTGCAAACACTTTCTGGAACATCTCACACAGTCCAAGAACATTTGCAACGAAACCCCGCCGAGCAAAACAAAATCCTATTCAGCTTTTTCTAGTGTTTAATCTGAGGTAAGAACAAATTTCAGACAAGTAGCCCAGCACAGGATAAGGGCATAAACCCACCCTCAGATGGGCCCTCCGACCACAACGCAACGGGGGCTTGTGCCCTGCCGAACAGCCTGAGCATACCAGGAGCTCAGAAGGGAGGAGCTCTACCGCTTCAACTAAGTGTTGAGTCTCTCAAGTTCTAGTTTTAATCTATGTCTGCATTTCTGCCTTTACTAACCATGTCTAATCCATGCTATATTTGTATTTGATGGGTTTATTTCCACATGTATTTCTGACCCTGACCATACACAGCAAAGGACACTTAATTCACATGAAATCAGCCACTGACTAGAAGCAGGTCCAAAGTCCACTTACATAAAAAAACCTGAAAGATGCAAGTACCCCCAAACCACTGAAAAAGGCTCAGGAAGGGAATGAAAGCACTTGAACAAGAAAGCGCAGAGCTCTGACTTCCATCTTTGTCTCGTCTACGGACTTTGGACAAACAAGTCAAACTGCTTTCCTGCATCTCAGTTCCTCATCAGTAATAACACCTTCTTCTGCCTTGACACGTTCAGACCATTATCTCCCTGGGCAGAAGCTCTTTCTTCTTACACATTTAAAATAGTGCCTTGCGCAGTAGGATGCCCCATTTGGTCAGTGCCTCTAAATACATTGTGACAAATGTCTAATCTTTACAAGTGGGGAATTTGGCTTCTGGGGCAGCGTCAGTCCCTCCCTCCAGGGGAAACAAACCAGACTCCACCAGTATTGAGGTTAACGCGGAGCTGCAATGGCTTCAGCAGCCAGGAGTCTGCCTTGTGCCTTTCCCTCACTCTCAAGTCGCACCTCACTGTCCCTTTCATTAGGTCAAGTAACTGCTAGTGGGGCCACATGGGGAAGCAGCAAAATTATGGAGTGGACTAAAAAAAAGAATCTTTTGTCTCACAAAGAGCTCATTTGTGGGACAACAGGGACAGCAAGTTGCAACCTGAGTTTGGAACACGTGGCCAAAACCAGCATTTCTTAAGCCATCTTTGCTGCTGAAGTCAATGCATAACATTAGCTTCCACCTTTATCCAGCCCTCCATTCAAAGAAAAAGAGCAATCAGAGCTGAGGCAGGGAGAGCTTGCCATCTCATCACAATGGGTCTACAAGAACACAGAGGCTCAAAATGAACCAAGGAACAAGCCACCCTGTCCAGATGTCAAAGGCAACTAGATTTTAATAGAAACTTGGATGACAATGTAAGCTGCTCTGCTATCAGCTTGAGCAAGGCTGGAAAAGATGGCACATGATTTTTTTTTTTAGTACCTCTCATATTCAAGTTTTCTCACGGCACAAGGCACAGAATTAACTGTTACAACAGTGGCTCACCAATAATCTATAAAGGCAGCTTCATATATTGACTTCCTAAACCCTTGGTCACTAGAACCAATTATAGTATGAAAGGGAATAAAGATCACCTGGTGCTCTTGTCCAAAAAATTCACTTATTGACTAGAACCACCATGATAGAGAGCAGCACTTGGGCTCAATATCCACTCCTGACTCAGCCAAGAGACTAAACAAGTGGGAGATGCCATCAGCAATTTACCTGTAGTCAGGATTAGCTGTAGCAGTGCAGTAATAGGATGCCGTACTGCATTAAGCCAACATATATATTAAGGAGGAATAGTCCTAATCAATGGCAGCATATGCATTATTTACAAATACATTAAAACTAAATGCTGAAAATAGGGAGTCAAGATTAAGACAACGACTACAGTGATGGAAGATGGCCACTATGAGTGAAAGGAGGGAGGAAAAAAAATGATCAGACAGGTGGATTTTGAGAGAAGGTCATTGGGAGACATGGACATAGACAGCTCTCTGGTACAGGAGGGAGCATGGAAAAAGCAGCCAGTGACAGGTGAGGAAGAACTCAGCAGGCAGCAAAAAGCACCTATGTGACAGAGTCCTGGTGTGCTTCCAAAATGTGAGACATAAGGGTTCAGTACAGGAAAGGACCAAGAGGCACATCCCAAAGACTAAGATCAAAGAGTAAGAGAGACTTCACTTGTTCTGTCTTGGACAGACTGGGAAGTAAAACATCCATCCAGAACCTTATGAGAACGACCCTGAGTGCCAGGGAAGAAAAGACTACCAAGTCTGGGTCTGGAGACCAAAAGGGTTATTTCCAAGTCCCATTTAAATAGCAGCACACCAAGTGGGTTTTGTTCACCTGAAATGTCTGCCTCAAGGATATTGGTACTGTGCAATACTATTCTCTACTAGTAATCAAGTACTTAGAACATGATGTGAAATATTATCATTAATTCACCAGCTTTTGCAATCAAACTACTGAGATGAGCCTCTCTGATGACTTCTTTTCCTAGGTTCTACATGTTTATTGGAAATTACAATAATAAATTAGTCACATTATGGCAACTAGAACTGGTTTAGTTACCCTCAGTGTCCAACCAGAAAGCTAATTTATATGGCAAACATATACTGTTTGTGTATGTACTGTTCTTGTATGTCACAGCGCAATTACTCTGAAGTTCTGTTTTCCCATGCACGTACCTAGTACACAGTTATACAAACACCCAAGCTAATAGCATAGTTTACCACAAGGTTGGTTACAACCATGGTGTTATAAATCAAAAGTAACATCTTTCCCAGATTGCTTTTCTACAACAGATGCGTAGGTCATCCCTAGAAATATGGGAATATTGTTATCATTAAACTGTCAATAACAGCATGCAGATCTCCTTCTGCATTTTCAAACGCTGGATTCCTTTGTTTTCGCTCTGCTCAGATTGTATTCTCCTAGCTGATGCTCTGCTGAGGACAAAGCCACACAGGCAATCCTATTTCTGTTTTAGTGCCACTTCTTCAGTGCCGTTTCCAGATACCATTTTGGCAGAACAAAGCCAGAACCCAAATGCCAGCATCTTCTGCCTGTACCTTAACCAGTAAAAAATATTTTCAAGAACTAGGTACCTTCTTTCCTGCAGCAAAACCCAGTGTAAAGCAGGTATAACAACTAAAGGTGTCTTAACTTCACTGACAAAAAGCAGGAAGAGTGTAAAAGGAGGATAAAGAACTGCATTTTCTCCTGAAGATTTACATAAAATCTAGGACAAGCAGGACTGAGAGCTGCCATTAGAGAAAAGCTGTGGCCATATTAAGAGATCAGAATGAAACATGGCAGAATCTCTAAAATTAAGGGAGGCCACACCTCCGTTTGACAGCTGTAACTGGGCTGAGAATAACTCCACTAGGATTGCAGCATCTCTCTGAAAGGCAGCAATTTCTTCCCAGTAAAACTCCTCTATGGAAACCAGTATTTATTCTGTGTGCTTGTCCCCACAAAGTATTTTGGGGAAACGAGCATCCCACTTGACAGATAAGGAATTCTAGGGAGAGATGCTTTAGTCAAGGTCACACAATGACTCACTGCTGAGGCTGCCCCTGCAGTTCAGTGGCTCACACACTCACATCCATTGTCTTTTATTAAAGGCAAAAGCCTTGTGGATTTTCTGTAGTCACCAAATCAGCCAGGTCATCTGCTTGGAGGAAAACATCAAGGAACAGGGAAGAGTAACTTCCCTCTTTCAACAGAGTAATCAGGATATGCCAGGTCCAGACAAAGAATGGAATATCTGAATTGCTCAGGGAAGAGAAAAGCAGGGTGGCTGTGGGTGTCCTCCGTGCACCCCACTTTGGCTGCGCCACCAGCAGAGCTTGCCCACGGCCATGCCTTGGGCAGGGAGGCAGAACTGGCCGTATAGCAATTTCATCTTGGGGGTCCTCCCGGCACTCCCCGAAAAAGGCAGCACCCATAGCGGCAGCCCACTGCTGCAGAGGGAGCTCCCCAGGCACAGACAAGGCTGGCAGCTGAGCTTCACAGGAGCAAGCCTGCCCCCAGGTCACCCCCTCCGGACAGAAGGACTGATTTTTGACTCATCCTTCACCCCACAGTCCAAGTGACGCTCAGAGGAACAGACACACCAACACCTTCTCTAGATACAGGGATACACTCAGACCTGCCACGCAGGGGATGCCTTCCCACACTCCCCCACAGACCTACCAAAGCAACCCACCCCACCACACACAATCCCTGCAGAAACACTCCCCAAATACACCCCCTTACACACACACTCCATCTGAACATCTCAATACACCTCCCTTCCATACAGACCCTGCATGAACCATATTCAGACGCAGCACATGAACTCCCAACGCCCCCTCCACACACGTCGCTATGCAAGAACCCCCCCAGCACTCCCCCTTATACACACACAGCCCAACACACCTCCACACACTCCCTGAGCACAAACCCCAGCGCATACCCTGTGCATGAACCCCCCCAAGGAATCCCAATACCTCCTCTGCAACTAACCCTCCTTACACCTTCCTCCACACACACATATAAAACCCCAAATTTCATCAAGTGCAACCCGTCCAAAACACCCTTGTCCATACACACACCTTGTTCATTAACTTCCCCCCCCAAACAGACTGCGTGAACTCCCAACACGCCCCTCCACATGCTCCCCAAACACCGTAAAAACCCCTAACACCCCGCCTTCCACACATCCGCCATACACACACCGCATGCACCCCCAACACCCCACTCCACACACACTCAAGTGCCTGCACAGCCCTGACCACACCCCTGTATGCACACATTGTACATGAACCCCTCAAAACACCCCCATAGACAGAGTGCATAAATCCCTCCCACCCCCATTACACATGCACTACACGAATCCCTCAGCACCCCTCGCTTTTTCCATTCACACCCATCCACCCCCAGTGGGAAACCCACATCGCTCCTCAGCCCCTCCCGCACCCATCTGGGACACCCCCCCCAGCCCAGACAGACTTGGGGACGCCCTCAGACAGCCCCCCGAGCGACGGACACAGCCGTGTCTAGCCAAGAGTAAGACACACCCCTCTGGCTCCACATCTGCAGCCGAGCGAGCATGCCGGGGGACACCCCGGGGGCTGTCGGCCCCTGCACTGCCACCCTCTCCCGCACCTCTCTGGAGGGGAAGGCGAACGGGCAGGTTCAGCACAGAGGGGCAGAAGCACCCCCGCGCGCCCGAGGAAATGTGACCTTAACAGCAGACCCAAGTGGTGCAGCCCCCTTCCTACCCCGCCTCCTCACTGCACCAGACAGCGATGCTAGTTACCTTCCTCCAGCTCATCCATGCTCCCAATCTTCCGCGACCCATCGATGGTGTAAATGTAACGGACTCCCTGAGGCAGATTAATGTTGTCAGACAGGGACCGGGTCAGGTCAGCCAGGAGAGCATCAAAACTTCGGAAGCGGTCAGAGGACACGGCGTATACAATCCCCTTGAAGTAGCGGTCCCCGTTGCGATAGAAACGCACCTTCTTGGCTTTCTTCTCGTTGCTCAGTGCCTGTAAGGTCCTGGTTCTGTAGAAGCTACAGTGAGCGCTGTGAGTGGGGCTGGGCAACCCGTTCATACGTGAGCCTCGCATGTTTCTGGACGCCTTGTCTCTTTCGTCAAAGTGTCCAAAATCAAGTTCCATAGTTTGGTGAACCCTAAAGATCTGAAGCTGAGCAGGAAGGAGATGGGGAGAGAAGGAGCGCAAAGGGACAGGTTAGAGCCAAGCAGAGCGAAAAACGACACTAATGCAAGAGCTGTGTCTGGAGCAGGACAGATGTATTTGGGAAGTGCCCCCTCCCCTGACCCAGATTTGTATCGATTCTGGGGACTGAGGGTAGGAGGGGTCCTCGCATCTTGAAAGGGATCCAACTACTGGGGGCAGGGAACACGTTTCTAGAGAGCTGTCTGCTCCTGCACCTGGGAGTTTTCAAAGTGCAGTAAATTGGGATTTGGGGCCAAAGGCATACACGGCAATCAGAACTCAGCCCCAAAAAACTCATCCAAACACCAGTTGGCAATGAATTAAACCTCTGAGCCCTGTGAGGTTTCCTTTGGCAACAGAAAACAAGGAGATCCTAGTAAGTCGGCCCTTCAATCTGTCGAATCACGGAAGGAACCAGCGCATCTGAATGTTTAACATTAGAATAAACTGGCATTTATGAAAGAATGGCCACAGGGGAATAAGCAGTTTCTTTGTGACAGCCTGTTCAATAAGGGTTAGCAATGAGATCCAGCCCACCCTTCCCCCTATCCGCAGCCCCCTCCTAGCCCATCAATCAATTCCCAGGACCAGCCTACATCTCTAAGAAGAAATGACTGGAAAGAAAAATCTGTCATTGAAATGAGGCTTCGATAAGCTCTTCTCAGCCTGAGTCTCTGCTGAATTGCATTTCTGCTCCCGTTTAATGAAGAGGAGGAAATAAAGGGGCTATTTCAACCCCCCTCCCAGCCTTAAGTGATGTAATTGCTGGAAGTGCCCCTGCCCAAGGGACATGCCGCCCCGGCTAGCTCACCTTTCATTGTTCTGAGCACGGGGGGCTCCCAGCGCAAGGACTAGCACAGAAAACCTGAGACTTGAGCTGACACCCAGCAAGCAGGAATTTCTGCACGGTCTCTAGTTTATGCTCAAGAGCAACCTTCCTCCCGCACCAAACCCCAACACAAAAGGAGGAGGAACCCCCAACCCTGCAATAGAAAGACCCTTCCACTCCCCCAGCACAACCAGGAACATGCAACTCACGTATGTTGCTCGCATGTTACCACAGGGCAGAAAGGGGATTTACAATAGCACTTGGCAGCCAGGTATATATCTAGGAAAAGCTTGTTGCTATCTCTTCCCCACCCCTTACGTTTGCCAGAATGAAGTTCCTTCCCTGTATTTTACAACATCAACACGACCCGTGCAAGAAAAATCATTGTCCCCAGTCCGCAATAAAGCAGAAGATGTCGATGCAGGCGATCTGCACAGAAACCCCAAGTTGGGAACATTTTCCCCACGATGCCAGTTGGGGTAGATTCAGTCTGGTGTCATGCAGTGAACAATGAAACATCCAAGCAACTTCGGGAATGAATCAGAGGATGCAGGGGGTTTTGATTTTAAAATGAACTGCAGATGCTGTAAGGTACTAAGGGAAAGATTCCTCCTTTCTATCTGACATCTGTTACTTTTCTGCATGCAAGCCACTCTAAAAAGCTCTACTCACCGGTTTTCAGCGCGCAGGGTGGAGATGCTGAGAGAAAGAAAACCAGGCTCACTCTGCCTTTGTTGTCTGAGCTCCAAGCAAGAAATTCCTGCCAGGGTGGATGAGACGCCTCCTAGGTCCTAGTGCCTTGTTCGATCCCTTCACAGTAACTTTGCCTCAGTGGTTTTTACTCTCATCATCAGTCATCTTCTTGTAGTCTTCTCTGTATTTGAGGAAAAAAAAAGGGTGTGTTCATTCCAGCTCTGGATATGTTAACAGATGGATAAACAAAAAGTTTAAAGGAGCAAGTTTTGGGGGGATGTTCTTAAGGATGCAAATTTCCCCTTGGCTCTAGCTTCACCAAGAAAGCATCTGGCCCCACTGAAAAAAAAAAGAGCATAATCAGATTGATGCATCAATATTATAGGATTACCAGTACAGGGAGGTCATGGCTACAATCCTACAGCGTGCTACAATGCTGGCGCAAGACTCCTGCGCGTTAGGAAAGCAACTAAGAAAAAAGTTGACCAGTGGAACTGGGCACAGTCCTGCTCCTGTACTGGTTTTACACAGCATTCATGGTTTACACGCTGGCAAGCAGAAAGGGAGAATTCACTTGGTGGTTCTGCACGCGGTGCCCCTGAATAATTTTTCTCCGTTAATGCTGGACATAAGCCAAAGCCAGAGCTCTGAATCCCAGTTCATTCAAATCCCTAAGGGGTTCAGGGTGGAGTCATTCCACACAAGCTTAACCCAACAGATTCAGCCTGGCTCATATCCCAAACTAAAAGAAATTTATTTTCTGATTTCACTGCAGGAGGACTTGGCTGTTACAAAATTGTACTGGGCTCTTTCATTTTGACAGCAAAATCTTTCACCTGCTTTCTGGATGGAGGTTTCTATCCTGCAGTTAGAAGAGCAGCACCACTAACCCTGCTCCTAACCCCACTGGTGCTGGTCCCATCTTTATTTTAGAAAAGAACGGGATTTGGAAATGGGAGGGTCTTCCCATCTGTAGAAGGAAATCTTTCCTAACAACGCTGTGTCTGTTTTGAATGAAAACAGCAGAATTTGTCATTTTGGCACATCACAGAAGTATCACATTTACACAGAAAAAGTTCGTATTTATTCCAGCTTTGTCTGCCCTGTACATGAGAGTCCAGGCAACACTGACACAAACCCACTGAAAGCTCATCTTTTTTTGCCAGCAACTTTCACACATGACATTTGTAAAAAGTTTCTTATTCTCTGAAACCATCCTTTTATTCATCAAAGGCTCCCAAGCATCCTCCGCTAAAGCTGTTGGCTGCTCCCTTACGTGCTTGGTGGGATCACTGCAGAGAAGACAACAGATCTGCTCTCCTTCCTCAGGAGAGGGAGCACTTGGGAGGACCACAGGAAAGAGCAGGGTCTGTGCTCTCCAGGGCATATTTCAGTAGGTCTCTGGATGCAGATGCAAGAGGTAGGTGGGACTTTAAGCCTTCTCCTTCCCATTAGATCCCATTCCAAATTAGATAATACCTGGCCATTCATGACCACGTGCTTAATCTGTCCAGGATTAACAATTCTTCCCTATACCACAATACTGCTGTAAATATAAATTTCTTCATACTTTAAAAATGTGCCAAAGATACAAATCATTATGCATGTGCTAAGTAAAGTAACAGCAAGAGTAGAGAAAAGGAAACCAAATTCAGTCTTCAGTGGTGCACAGAGCTTTGATAGAGAAGAGGCAGACTGTTTGGGATGATGCCTAAGGGTCTGGATACTACCCCAGGGTAACCTGGCAGGATGATGTAAACCCATGCAGTCAGTAGAACTGTACAACTTACTCATCTCCCAAGTTTGACTTGTATGGAGAGTTCTGAGGACAGCAAAGGGTCTCAAACAGCATTAACAGATGGCTCTTGACTTCTTTCCACATCTAAGACCATACCCGCTGGTGAGAAGATGAAGCATGTCTATACGGACATGCCTGCTCAGGACACTGCCAGAAGCTTTCTGGAGCACAGGCACTTCCTTTTAAAAGCAGAATTACTCCAGCAAGAGACCTGGTATTTGTTCCTGACTGAAGGATAAGGTTTCTATAGCCAATGATGGTAATGTTTGTCTTGGGTAAAACCTCAAGTTATTCCTAAAAGGTGCCCAAATCACTTTCAGTACAGTTGTCATCCTTTAATCCTGCCACAAGGCAAGAAGGATCTCAGCAGTCAGAGCATCACGGGAGGTGAAGAGCCCTGGAGCCAGACTGATTTCATGTGTTCTCAGTGGAATTGCACCGTATTTGCTTCGCTACAAATGAGAACAGGATCATCTCATACTACAGACATTGGCTGGGCTATGCAATAAGGCATAGAAATAAACAGTTCTTGATGAATGCAAGGGCCTGCTCCTGACTTTGTTTCTGTTGGTCAGGCACAAAAGCTTCTTCACTGGCCTTAAGGAGTTCATGCTAGTCAAAACCTATTTACATCAGAAGAGACTCACCCTCTGAGACACCATAATCTAAACCATTCTAGGCAGCATGAGCGACTGAGAATTGGGGAAAAAGAAAAGTCTTCTTCCCATCAATAATTTCATCTAGCTAAAAAGGAAAGATAAATTTAGCTCTTCAGATTAAATTATCTGCTTTAAATCAGGTGAATCATCTTTCCTCCAGGAAGCTAACATTTAGACTTTTGCCTGCGTAACTATATCTGTATAAAGACATGTTTGTTGACATTGCTGAGCAACCGTGATACTTTGGAAAAGGACAGACTGCAGGTAAAAGGGATTTTGTGGCTGCTTTGTGCTAACTTCTTCACAAACACCTAGAAAATCCAGTTTCTAGCACCATAAGGAGTTGCAGTCTTAAGTACTCTCTATGTCAATGCCCAGTTGCTTTGCTAGACGTCATCCTGACTTCTATAAAAAATTGCATCTGATAGCACAGCACATTCTCCGATCAGGATGTAAGTTAGGGCGATAAGTAGCTGCGATCTGGCTGCACCACAGATGAGAATTCTGAAAAAATTTGAATCAAGTGATCACTGCTTTTGAAGGAAATCTTGGATCAACATTTTCAAGTCAGTCTATTTAGATGCACACGTTTAATTATGTTTCTTATTTTAACCTCTCTTCTTCTGGACTGCTTTGAAAACATCATCCCTGATCACTGCTTTCAAAGCTTTACTTGATGTGAACTTACATGCCAAAACCCTCTGAAATGACAAATTACTATTTCAGGGCTCTGCCAAACGCATCAAGGCACTCAAAACTGAAAGCCCATAAAGCCAATGGCTCAGTCTTGACCCTATAGAGCAACGGGCTTTAAACCTGGATCTTCAAAAGAGCTGACAGTTCATCAAAGAATTATCCTATATCAGACTATAGAGTTAAGTCTTTTCTACATAATACTATGAGCTAATAAGCAACGGGAACTTGGCAGACTTTCACCACATAACATTTGTTTCCTTTGGAGATTTATTTTTACAGAGACCACACACATCTGAAAGTCTTTTAAATACCAATGCTAGTAAGCCAAAGTCAGCTCAGCTGCTGGGGAGAGAAGGCTGGAGGAATACCTCCAGAGCATAGTTTCACCACTCCAAGCCTTGTAACCATCTGCAGAGGCTGTTCAAACCCTGAAGTCAGAGGGCTGGACCCTTCTACAGCCTGAATCACTGGAAACCCCAGGGAGCAGCAGGGACAAAGTTTTCAGTCTGGGGAAGGAGGAGAGGGTGGAAGCAGAAGCTGGGTTCCAAGGCCACTTCCAGCAGCCGGCCAACGTGGGGCTCCTCACCTGTCCTCCACAGCACCAGTATCTCTTGGGTGAGACCTGTCACTCCTCCAGAGCCAGCCTCCAGACCCCAGAGGCTGTGCTGAGTCAGTGCATTTGAGCACCCTTGGCAGATCCCCTCAATCTCAGCAGATGACTTTGGCTTCAGATAAGCTTCTGCTGAAATTTGGGAGAAAGAGGCCTTTACGCGCTCTGAGAGATCAACAGGAAGCAGGCTGCAAGTGAAAAGCCAGTTCCTGTGCTAATAAGCCTTTTATAAGTATCTGGAAACAATGCAGCTCATAATGAGTTATTCGATGAACTCACTCAAGACATTCCCAACACATCCAGATACGAGAAAGCATTAAAACGCACAACAGTCATCCAAAAGAAAAATACCTTTTGCACTAGATTTCTTCTGGCACATCCCCTCCCTACAAGCAAATCACCACAATCAATAAATCTTTCCCAGCTGAAAACAAATTCCCTGATAGCAGAAAATGAAGCACCCCCCCACCCCAGTACATACCCCATGATATCTTGGGTAAATCCTGCCAGACCCAGTGAGTTCCACAAGCCAAATTCTGGTGACAGTTCAGTGGCAGCATTTTCCTTTCACAGCAATTTGCAAAGCTTGCAGAAAGCCATGGAAACGTCCGCCACATGCATTGCCTGTACCCTGGAGGACATGCAGAACCTCACAGAGGTTGTCAGTACATTTTTGCTGACCAAATTATGTATGATATATGGCCTGCAAATCCCAGCCAAGGTCGTGACAAATGGAACCACCAGAAATCCAGATGTCTCCTTTCTCTGAGGTTGTCCATGGATTGCATCATAGTAGTTAGGAGACTCATGACCAAGAATTTAATAACTTCTTGATAATTTCATTTTATACAGTAATTCCAACTGAATACATGATTGCCAGCCTCTCTCAAAATGTCTGCTGAATGTAACATTGGTTTGAAGGACTTTACTGATGGAGTATTAAATGATGGAAAGGAAAATCCCATCAAAGCCATCATGGGGGATCATATCGCATTCAAGTTGGAAATGCAAGATGTTTCCTTTCACACATAGATCCTCTCTGTCACTCTGAAGGCAGCGACAGTGAAGTCAAGTGACACTGGGGGAGTATTTGTAAAAGATACCCAAACAGCCCATCTTATAAACTTAGAAATCACAATAGATCATTTCAGAACTTGTTTCCCACAAGAGACTTCCACTCAGTACACTCAGCCAATGTCATCCCAGACCAAGCCCAACAGAGGCTGCAGGATTAGCCATATAAGTGTCATAGGCAAATACCTTCTCATTATCAAATAGTGAATGCATGTGATCTACAAAACTAGCATTTTAAATAGAAGACAAAAAGATGCCTTCAGTGGCCTTAGGAGACATTAAGAGCTTTTGACCTCTGATGTTCAGCATGACATGGGACAAAGACTACAGGTCACAAGAGGGCAAATTACACCAACCTGGAGTTCTCATAGCCTATCTCGGTCTCATTTTGAACTTTAGTATTACAAGCATTCATCAGGTCCATGCACCGCAACACATTGCCCATAGGTGGTCTCAATGCAGGCCCAAACCGTCTTTGGAACACGCACCCCTTACCGGTAGAAGGCTCACACTCTGGCACAGCCTGTGTTTATGCCAACACATCTGGCCTCTGGCAGCAGAGCACGGGTGCTGGAAGACTCCCAGGGCAGCTATAAGGCTCTAAGGAAACCTGTCTCTTGGCAGGAGATGAGTAATCAGTATTTAGAGTGTGGATTCTGGCTGAGCTCAGCTGTTGTGTAGAAGCTTTGAGCTGTCAGCTATATAGTAGGAATAATTGTCATTCAGCTTGCTCACCTCCTTCTACCAGCACTAACAGCTGACAGATAGAGGCAGCTCAAAGGTTTTTATGCTCTCCGGGAAAGAAGAGAGCAGAGTGGGGAAAGAGTGCTTTTGTGCTGGTGTTTTACTGTTTTCAGGGGACAGTTCAAATCTGGTTTATCCTAAAAATTTACAGAGAACAGTAATAAATGGTGATTTTTCATGGCTGCAGATACTGCTTAGCTATTTTGCTACTGTTCTTCAGGCACACGTATCATTTATCTATAATAAACTATTGATAATCATTGCTGTATCTACCTTTAAATTTTTATACAGATGCAAAGCAATTAAACTCATGTAGCTAGATTAAAATAAAAACTTATCTACTCAAAGTCTTATGCAAATTAGAATACATGAGCACACTGAAAGACCATTGTTTAAACATCAATGAACTGAGATTTCTTGTTTGCATAGCTGCAGTCTCTCACTCTAGAAAGACGCAGACTCATCGCAGTCGGGCAGAATGGAAAACCAATAAAACACGCTATAACATACAAGGTCAGCACTGACATCTTCAGTCCCCTTTCTCCAGCAACCAGAGCCCACACTGCAAACTGTCCTAAACTAAACCAAATCTGATTCTTCTCCTCCCAGAATTACTACCAGGCTTTGAAAAGCTGGGTCTTACATGCAGCAGTCAGCAATACCCTGTCTGTTTCTAGTACAAGGCACCCTTGAGCACTGCGAGCATGGGAAGGAAGCAGGTTCCAAACACATGCTGACATGCAAAGCCCTGTCCCTAGCAGCTATTAATGTATCCAGGAATTTTAGATACCTCCTGAGAACCTATGTAGAGCTACATGTATGTTTTATCTTTAAAGCAAAGGTTACAGTATGGAAACACTGTAAGACACTCTGCCTTCTAAATAGCTCTGTTTCAAGTACTGAAACTCTGATCTGAACTTCTGCAGCTCTTCCCCTGTTCCCTCCATGCATGCCAGAGTTGGGCTGACAAGTGAGAGATGGCTTCAGGCAGAAGTTCTCCTCCTTGTCTACGGTGTAACATCAAGAGACAAGCACAGGGCATCCTCCTGCTCCATTAATGTCCCTGAACGGACTCACTGGAGAGACGCATCTCATCAGGGAGACAATGACTATCAGTGCTTTGGTGCCGACTTTTAGGAAAAAAAAAAGTAGTACCTTTTTTTTCTTTTGAATGTCTGCAGCTTCCTGAAAACTAGGTCATTGATTAACATTGTAGGGGAGTACTAGATGATGATTTGGGAGCTATTGGGCTAGAAGCTGACACCAGAAACTCCACAGTGCTGATTCTGATGCTATTTTATCTTCAGATTATGCAGGTTCTGTTCATTAGGAAACCCTCCCAATGCAAGATAAAAAGTTATTACACACTGCTATATATTACACACTGTTTATTTGTTCTTCCTTATTAGATTAAATTCCCAGCCTGGAAAACTTTGTAAACCACAGTATAATTGAACAGGAGAATAAGAACCATACCAGAACATCAGGACTAGTATCCTGAAGTTTGGATCAAGAACCAGATCAGAAGAAACTCCTGGGCTCGTCTGAAGGTGCTGCCAACTACGCTTCTGATTCAGTGAGCTCTCATAAGGGCTACCCAATACCAGCTATGTAAACACTTAAATGGAGCAAGGGTAGTCGGAGCTCAGGCACCAGATAAAGCAGGTTTCCATTTTAGACTCAATTCTAAGCAGTTATTGGTCACCACAGAGCTAGAGCCAAAAAGCAGCTACCTGCAAGCCACAAGGAAACATGGATGTTTCCTGTGACCTCAAACTCCAGAGAAACAAGCCTTAGAGCCACTTACTGTTGAGTGTGTAAATGGGACCTGCTCTCCCTTCATTGTGAATTTGAGGATGGTCTTTACAAGGGATGCATGGGGGCAAGTGGCTCAAGTCAGAAAATCAACTAATGAAATGGTGTGGTAGTGGAAAAAAAAAATCAGGTTTAATCCTGGCTAGCTGTAAGAAAAGGATATCAGTAGCAGACTAGCTTTACCAAGGACCCTGTGGGCTATAACCACAGTCCTCTCCTCCATTAGCATCAGCTAAACTACAAAGGTGAGGACCCTCCTGCGGCAATAGGCTTCAGCCCCCAGTGCTGTGTGTACGTTGTTAAGTCCCAGCAGAATGCCACCATCCCACCTTTATATCATGGGATAATGGTATATTATTATATAATTGCTACAGCCACTACTTTTGTCCATCTCCTGCTTTATTCTAACCACCAGAGAAAGGCAGATCAGCTGACTGCAGCCCCGCTACAGAAACAGGGTACAGCCATAAATACTGACAGGCCATTGTTTTGTTCTTTGTACCCACAAAGTGCTTTGCTGCTCCAAGTTAAAGTTTTATTCTGTTTCCAATTAGAAATCCAAACTCTTGTTGGATTAGGTGACTTCTACTCACTAAGCAACCCAACAAATATTACAGTTATTAACCCTGAAAGCACATGGAGCACTCTGCTCAACTACCTCTTACTCAAGATTAATTCAAGGCCCACACCACAACATGAACAGCCTTTGCATGTCTCCTAGGCATGGTCATGACTTGTTTCATTGTGGTCATCTCCAGGCTGGTCATGCCAGAGATCCTCTCGTTCTGTTCTTTACAGCACTCTTCCCTCACTTCACTTTGGGATATCCATTTTAGGCCTCTTTCCTTGCCTCTTCCATAGATGTGTGAAAGGGGGACCTGCAGAGAGAAATCTAGTTGTGCTTCCTGCAGCGCTAATCACAATCCACATCGCGCGCACACGCATCTCAGATGTAGTAACGCCAGTGCACATCGGCTCCCTGTGAGGTTGGCTGATGTGACAGGAAATATTTTGTGAGGCACAGATGATGCGCAAGTTCAGTGCACAAAGGCTACCTTCACTGTGCCTTGCAAAGCAGCACAGGCCTTCAGAGCGCCCATGCCAACTCACGTGCTGGCCAGCAACCACACCGTAAGGACCTCCCTGCAACCCTCGTTCATGCTGTGTGCCACCTCCTTGTGCCATAGGTGTCCGTAAGACAACAACGATGCCACCCTGTGGTAAAACTGAGCATCAGGAGTGGAAACAGTGATTCCTGTTCAGGCGCCGATCAGCTTGGAGCGACTGCTGCTCACCACCGTGCTGTTGGGTCCCTAGAAAGAAGAGGAAGGACACGTGGGGACAAGAAGTAGTCACCATGCTCTAGCAGCAGCAGCACTGCTGTAGCTGTGGGCCATGGAATCCCAGGAAGGACTTGCAGGAGCAACAGCTAGTCCATCTTTCATATGAACTGCTATGGCAAGAAAGTAATGAGTGCCTCTCCTTCCACCCCCTTGGCATGGCAGCAAGACACTAGGAAAGGAAAGATCCTGACTTTTTGGCTTGGTGATACGCAAGGACACTGCAAGCTCTGAAGCATGCCCACTGCCCCCCAACCCAGTGAGCGGTAGCATAGGTCTTATCCTTACCCAGCTACAGAACTGGCAACTGTGTAATGGCTATTCATCATCATAATACACAGTATCTGTTCAGCACCCCATTATATCCTGCTAGAAGTGATCACTTGTGATCAGAAATTCAGGTAAAGCTGAACAAGACATTTAGTATTTAATGATAATGGATTTAATTCAAAAGAACCAATAGCTGATAGTCTTGTGTTTCAACTTCCTCTTATCAATCCAACTCCTATAACTTGGTTATTCTTCCTACAAGTTTCAGCATAGATGTATCGGGTTTGCATGGCAAGGTTTTGGTAGTGGGGGGACTACAGGGGTGGCTTCTGTGAGAAGCTGCTAGAAGCTTCCCCCATATCCGATAGAGCCAGTGCCAGCCGGCTCCAAGACAGACCCGCCGCTGGCCAAAGCTGAGCCCATCAGCGACGGTGGTAGCGCCTCTGGGATAACATATTTAAGAAGGGAAAAAAAAAAAAGCCTGTGCAATTGCAGCCAGAGAGGAGTGAGAACATGTGAGAGGAACAACACTGCAGACACCAAGGGCAGTGAAGGAGGGGGAGGAGGTGCTCCAGCCACCGGAGCAGAGATTCCCCTGCAGCCCATGGTGAACACCATGGTGAGGCAGGCTCTCCCCCTGCAGCCCAAGGAGGTCCACGGTGGAGCAGATACCCACCTGCAGGCCGTGGAGGACCCCACACCGGAGCAGGTAGATGCACCCAAAGGAGGCTGTGACCCCATGGGAAGCCCATGCTGGAGCAGGCTCCTGACAAGACCCGTGACCCCATGGAGAGAAGCCTACACTGGAGCAGGTTTGCTGACAGGACTTGTGACTCCGTGGGGGACCCATGCTGGAGCAGTCTGTTCCTGAAGGACTGTACCACATAGTAAGGACACATGGAAAGGACCCACGCTGGAGCAGTTCATGAAGAACTGCAGCCCATGGAAAGGGCCCACGTTTGAGAAGTTTGTGGAGGACTGTCTCCTGTGGGAGGGAGCCCATGCTGGAGCAGGGGAAGAGCGTGAGGAGGAAGGAGCAGCAGAGACAACATGTGATGAGCTGGTCGCAACCCCCATTCCCCGTCCCCCTGCACCGCTCAGGGGGAAGAGGTAGAGAAATTGGGAGTACAGTTGAGCCCGGGAAGAAGGGACGGGTGGAGGGAAGGTGATTTTAGATTTGGTTTTTATTTCTTATTATCCTACTCTGATTTGATTGGTAATAAATTAAATTAATTTCCCCAAGTCGAGTCTGTTTTGTCCGTTACGGTAATTGGTGAGTGATCTCCCTGTCCTTATCTCAACCCACGAGCCTTTTGTCACATTTTTCTCCTCTGTCCAGTTGAGGAGGGGGAGTGATGGAGCAGCTTGGTGGGCACCTGGTGTCCAGCCAAGGTCAACCCACCACAATAGACTAAGCACACACTTCCAACTAACAACAAGGCAAACACAATCTCAGCAAGCTCACCTGAGCCCGTGAGCTTCTCTCAAATCATTTTGAATGGTTAGTCAGGCTGGGACCACTGCTTCTTGGCAATGGTGCAAATAGATTTATACACGCCTTTCAGTTTGCACATTGGGATTTACCATCCCTAAAGCAGAAAAGGAACACAGACATACTCTGGTTTTTGCCTTACGGGATCATCAAAAGCAGAATGGCCCTTGCTTAAACTATACTAGCTTATCATTTGAGCTATTTCTAGGGAAAAGAAGCCCCAGAGATGGAATTTTAGCTTAGTCAATATTGTATTGAAACATTAGCTGTTATGTGACTTATTTGATTCAAGTCAGACCAAATGAAGGCTTTGCAGAAGCTAATTATTGTTTTGTTTCATGTGGCCCATTGGGTGATGATAGTAAGAAACCATTTCAAATTAGAACAGACACTAGGAACAGGCTCCCCACACGACAACACGGCTTTCTTCCCTTTAATGCAAGGTCTGCTAAGCCAGTGCAGACAATTGGTTGAAGGACTTACAAAACACTTGAAGAAAATAAGTTATCGGGCACTTTCACTTCAGGCTTGCTTGACCCCCCTTTTGTAGGTCTCCTTCTCTTTGCTACCCCTAGTAGGAAGCAGTTAAATGCAGTGCCAGCAGATGGCAACCCAATTAAGAGTTTGTTTATAGCAGCTGTTTGAGCCATGCAGGCCAGCAGCATGGGCAGCCAAAAGCATCTGCCTTCCTGCCTCAGCAAAGTAGCAGGAGGATCAGAGAAGCAGCTCTGTGTCATGGCAATTAAATCTTTGAAGGAGCTCGGAGACTAAAGAGACTATCTGGGTGTTTTAGACTCTAGCCAACCACTCTGCAATAGACACCCCTCCATGGTATTCCCTGAACAACCCGTTTCGATAGCCTTTAACTCATTCCATAAAATTCTGACTAGCTTCTCAATGCTAACACATGGGAAGTTCACACCACATGCATGTGGTCACTGAGTGCTGTGACTTAGCAGTGTCAGAGTCTCCCTTTCTACTTCCACACCCTTGATGAAGATTAGACTCAAGTGGTTTCCTTTGAGCAGTGCTGTCCGAAGCGCAGCTGTGAATTCACACACATTGGCATTTCAGGCAGCATAAAACCACATGCACACAGCCCATTTTCTGCAAGTCCCCATGCCCAGGATTTCCTTTTAGCTAGCTCTAGGAGAACTCCTACTTTATGCTGCAAATTGCTGTTCAGATGCATTTCCCTCTTCCTTCAAGAACTCATGGTATTAGGTTGTTAGGTTTTACATGCAGAAAACATTTTCAGTATTGCTTTAAGCATTCAGAGTCTTCCTGGATTTTCAAAGGCTGTTAGGTAGCAGGTCTGATGTTCCCTGCAGAGTCAATATACTGCCTTTTTTGAAGGAGCAATGCTTGCTGTTCCGGTTTCAGCTGGGATAGAGTTAATTTTCTTCCTAGTAGCTGGCATAGTGCTGCGTTTTGGATTTAGTATGAGAATGTTGATAACACACCGATGTTTTAGTTGTTGCTAGGTAATACTAGTCAAGGACTTTTCAGCTTCCCATGCTCTACCGACTGAGGAGGCTGGAGGTGCACAAGAAGCTGGAGGGGGTGGCCCCACAGCCAGGACAGCTGACCCAAACTGGCCAAAGGGACATTCCATACCATATGACATCATGCTCAGTCCATAAACTGGGGAAAGCTGGCCGGGGGGGCCACTGCTTGGGGACTGGCTGGGCATCAGTTGGCGGGTGGTGAGCAATTGCATCATGCATCACTTGCTTTGTATATTCTATTATTATTACTATTTTACTTTTTTATTTCAATTATTAAACTGTCTTTATCTCAACACACAAGTTCTCACTTTTACTCCTCCAGTTCTCTCCGTCATCCCACTGGGGCGGGGGGGGGAAGAGTGAGCAAGCAGCTGTGTGGTGCTCAGCTGCCAGCTGAGGTTAAACCACGACACTTGCCCACAGCCACAGGGCCAGGGTGCCCAGGGACATGTCAGAACCCCAAGGACTGAAGCTAGAGCACAAATTCAGACAAGCCACAACCCACGATCCACGTGCTGTTCATCCATGTTTCTGTCAATAGCTCAGCTCTGTACTGAGAAAGAGCCCAGCTCAAGATACCTGCTTGCTGACTATGCCTTACCAGCCTGGCCTACACAGAGCACATGAGGCATATCTGCTCAAGAATAGAGTCCAGTCTATTCTTGAAGTCTGTGCTTCTGCACTTACAAAGGGGAGAGTTTAGATCTGAAACTGTGAAGACTGCTCAGTCTTCCCAGCACTTAAACAAACCCTAAACCCAGGCACATGCTTCACCAACATGAGCTTTCTTGAGAAGGGATGAAAAATCGAAAAATATCCCTACACAGGGTGATAACTAGCAGGACAAACACATATGGAAGGACTACTTGAAGTAACTATTTTGAAGTCATTAAAGGGGATACAAGTGAGCTGCCTAGCAAGGGAGGATATTACAGCAACATCTAGATAATTAGTAGGGTAGGAGACAGGAGATCCCATTCATTGAACTACTGGATGGAGCTGGTGCTTTTAATTATGATCTGGAGTTGCTGTGTTGGAGGGCTGCTTTCCATCCCTTCACTCAGGATAGAGATTAGCAGTGGTTTTATGTTAATTTATGTTGGCTGAAAAGCTAGTAATTTTAGGAGACACATTTAGGTTTCAGAGGGGGACTACTTATTAATATTCATCTCACTCCTATAAATATATTTCTAATCCACTGCAAGATTTAGTAGGTTGTGGATGTCAGATATGTCACTGTGCGCATTGGATTTATTACAGAGCGGGGGTCGTGTTAGGTCATGTGGGTCTCGGAGCAGGAGTGAGCCCACGTGTGACAGGGATGGATGCTAGCTCACTAGCTGTGCTATGTGGAAGGTGGCATATCACCGTAGCAGAAACGCAGGTAAGAGCTGGACAAGTCCCAGGACAAGCACACATGATGTCTCATAAGCAGCTGCCACAAGCAGCAGTCCTTTTCTCAGTCTCTTGGGCTTCCCATACTAACTTCAAGTTACTGCTCCTTAACAGAGAAGGCAGATCTCGGCTTTTTCTTATGCTTCTTCAGGGGCTCTCACAGCAAAACTACCTCTGAGCCTCTCATTCACATAACTCCTCTTCTCTCTGTCTTGTGTTTCCCAAACACCTCTGTACATCCCTTTGCCCCAGAGCTCTAACCCAGACTATACTTGTTAATAGGAAGCAATTACCCATCACAGTTTCAACTTTGCTACTCCCTACAAAACTCTGCTCTCCAGTTTAGCCACAATCCAGCTGAATATAGACATCCCAGAAGCAGCACAGAGAGTCTAGACTCTCCCCACACACGCCCCCACGCACTGACCTTTCCACATGCTTCCACTCACTTTCCCATCGATAAAAACCGGTTCCAGGATAAGAAAGCTTTTTCCCTGTGACCAGCCCAAACCAGTTTCAGCCACAGCAGAAGCAAAATATTTATTGGTTTGGCTGCCCTATTGTAAAGTCTCCAGTGTTTGCAAAGTGTCCAGAGGGTGTACCACAGGATCCATGAGCCAAAATCATGACATACAAGACCTAAAACCCTGGATCCAAGGAAATAAGATTTCTAGAGCACTGAAACAAAGAACACAATATGAGTAAAGTAATACCATTCCAAGCAACCACCAGTAAGTTACTCACAAGTTGGGAGAGGCTGCATCGCACAAGCTGGCAAAAGAGCTTTTGGTTCCTTTATGTTCTGCACACCAGCTAGAAAAAACAGCCACAGGGTGGATAAAACTAAGGGTGAGCCATCCTAAGGTGGCAGCCATCATCGGACTAACACCACCAAGGAGGAGAGGTGCTACTACACCTTTGTTAGAAAACAGTCTGCTCCGTGCCTCAATCAGGGAGTCCTGGAGTAGGTTCAGAGTGATGTTAAATAAAGATGTCTTAACTAGCAGGGAACACATCCTTCAGAAACGAAGCAGGCAATAACTCATTCTAGTACAACTATTCCCTAAAGTAAATAGCATTGGATTTGTTTCTGGAATAACTAGCTCATTACCTCAGCCTGTGGCAGTAGCAGCAAGTGCCAGCCATCTGGAGCGCGAGATGGCCCATTGCCAGCGTAGCTCTGATGCTGTGGAAGAGGTGGAGAGCAGGGGTGAGTTAGAGCAACGAGCACACGTACAGCATAGACAGAAGGGAGAGCAAGGGAAGGAACATGTAAGAAAAAACTAAGGAAGAGAGAACTACTCTCAAAGAGCCTGCAATTGATGTCTAACTAAGAGCAAGCAGATGTTGGAAACAAAATTTTTTC
This sequence comes from Aptenodytes patagonicus, assembly GCF_965638725.1. Lineage (NCBI taxonomy): Eukaryota > Metazoa > Chordata > Aves > Sphenisciformes > Spheniscidae > Aptenodytes > Aptenodytes patagonicus. Next base: position 21,374,993 of record NC_134957.1, read on the forward strand.
CAGTCTGTTTGCTAGCATGAAGACAGGGGAAAAGGTGAGTTAACCAGAGAGCAAGATTTGGGGGGGGAAAGAGAGCACCATTCAGGAAAGCGCTTAACCCACTGCACTGAGTCAGGAAATCCCCAAACAGTGAAAATACCATGACCTGAATACCAAAACCACAGCAGGGGCATCACAATACAGTTCTCTGCCATACTTGCAAACACAAAGTTTGTCTCCCTTACTAAGAGAGCTCAGGGTCTATAACACTTAGCACATAGGCTTCTCTAAACTCTGCTTAATGTCTTTGGCACAAGCTATCACACAGGCTTTCCTTGCCTTATTCTGATACTACAGCACAAAAAGCACTCAGGTGAAGTCAGGTATTTTGCACAGTCCAAAGCATTTTTTTCTTTTCAGATTAAAACCCAGTACTATGACTAGTTTATCAGTATAAAAACAGCTACTGCCCAACCACACACAGACACTTTCTAGAAATATAGGTACAAAAAAAACCCCCAACCCAAGCACCCACCCACCCCCCCAAAAAAAAACCAACCCAAGAGAAACACTATTTACCACATACAGAAAGAGGCCCCAAAGTACCAAATCCTGGTGAATTTAGAGGATTTATAATAGAGAAAAAAAAAATAACCACCACAACTTACCAAGCAACCTGTCCTCTAGTAGGGGTTTACATACCTTTTAAATAGAGGCTTGTTGGCAAGGATTGGTTCAAAGCAAAAGCCAGGTGTGGGCATTGAGAGTACTTAAAGGAAATGGGCTAGGATGAAGGTTTTTTTGTCCTTTTCCTAGTACTTGCTGATACTGGTAAGGTAAGGCTATGGGAGACAAATTGCAACATTTCAACAGTATGTAAGTTTTGTAGTAACCTGCTATACAAGAAACCTTTTTCTTTCTTTTACTGTTATGGGCTTTTAAAGTCTGAGCTTTTTGTACTGCAAGGGGTTACAGTCAAAATCAGGATATAGAAGTCAGGGCAGCTGTGTTTGCCTTCTGTTGATGTGAGGATATCAATCAGCTTGTGGCACTCTCTTCTTGAAAAGTCAAGGTCTCTACTGAGTGTCTCCCACTACTCTGCCTCCTCCGTTTTTCCTTCCTTGTTCCCTCAGGCTCCTTAAAGAAAATTGTTCTACTGTTTAGGAAACTGCATATGAGAGTCATGCCTGTAGAGAGCTAACATGATGTTGCTGTGCTGCAGAGCTAGGATCCCTTTCTCTGGAAGCAGGGGAGAACAAAGCTTTCCATATAAAGGATAGGCAAACTGTTTTTTAGGTGAAACATGGCAAAGAGTTTTGCCCTTTTCCCCCAAATTAAAATGTGCTAGTTTGGGCTTGTTCTAGGGAGGAAATGTTGTATCACCAGACAATCAGGAGGCCAGCAGCTATCACTGATTTAGCCAGCCACAAACTAGGAAGATAGGTCAGATCAGGGTTCACCTGGTTTTGTTTGTCACAGACACAGCAAGACAGCTGCTTCCAAAGCTGCTGTAAAACCTGAGTGGTAACGCTTGGGCAATAACCTACCTCCAGGTTGTTTGTCAGCCCCAGATGGTTGGTGGTTGCTCCATGCTGTAAAGTTTTGGTAGTTGCTGATGCTGCAGCGGGAGCCTTTTATGTCGGCTACCAGCTTTCGGGGGGTTGGTTTTTAGTTGCACTTTCTGCTGAAGAGTCTCAGTGAAGCTGCAGTCAGCTACAAAAACTTTTTTTTACCCTTTTATAAATTTATAAATACTTCTTGTGTAGTATTTATTGTCTAAATAACTTGCTAAATGTTCTGGAGTCCTGAGATCCTTGACAGTATCCAGAAACAATGACTTGTAGAGGTTATTTAGAAACTTTCAACTAGCATCCACTATACAAAGTGGTTGTCACTGCATACTCCTGTTTATTACTGCCTATTGATGCCTATTGCTCTTTACAAATGAATATTGACACAAATAAAACAAGATAATAGGATATGCAGTGAAGATGATGTTGATATTTTGGGCTTCTAGCATGCCAATCCATTCTTTTTCAGTGACAGAAAACTCAAAGGTAATGAAATTATTATTGCTGTGGGTTAAATATCAGCCAGATTGTATACTCAGTCAGAGCTGAACAAACCTTTTCTCCCTGCAGGGCTTTCACAGATGTAAATGGAAACAGAACGTTGTTCTACCCTCTGCACCCCAGAAACTGCCCTGGACAAAAAGATGGGTGGCAAGGAAAAAAGAGCCCTGGCATTCAAATGTCTCACGAACCTGATCATGTGGTTGAGGAAGCTGGGGAGCTTCTGGACACAGCAAAGGGAAACCTTCAGTGAAAACTCACAGCTGTTTCTATTACGAATCCAAATGTACTTTGAGTTCAGAGGCAAGTAGAACTGAGGATTAGGAGTGTTTCAAAGGAACAAGGGCAGGATGATGACTTTAATTTATACTTTTTATCCCACCTTTGCACTTCCCACCTACTTTGGCTCTTCATCCCCTGGGCAAAGCATGACTACAGGTGGTAAATTTGAGGATCAGTCCAATCTCAAAGAAAAAAGTAGATAATGAAAACAAGCAAAACCCTCAGAGGAACAATGATCCCAACTGGAGATAGAATTTCAGGACTGGTCAAGACAAAGCATGATTCTAGCCATTTCTCTCCTCCTGCTGACCAAATAACTTCTTGGTAGTTGCTGATGCTGCATCAGGTCCCTTTTATGAGAGCTACTAGCTTTTGGGGCCTTGGTTTTTAGTTGCACTTTCTGCTGAAGAGTCTCAGTGAATCTGTACCAAGACAGCTACAAGCAGTTGCTATCCCAGCCTAGTTCCCTGCTTGGTTCTTGTTCTCCGCCACTCTCTCGCTGCCATCCTCAGCTACTTCTGCCATTACTTGCATCTTGTGGGTTTTAACTTGTCCATTACTCATCAAACATATTAATTACAGAGATGATTGCTTTTATCTGCTGCAGTCCCAGAGAGATTTAGAGATTCATGGTTGGGTAATGCAGTTTGATATCACCTGCCTCTGAGGAAGGGAGAGTCATGGCTGAGAGCGAGCTGTTTTGCAGGGAATGTTACTGAAGGGCATTGGTATGATTTCCAGCCCTTACAGATGGGAAAGTAAAATCTCCCGAAAGTTGTTTTAATCCATTGTATAAGTCATTAGGGCAACTCAGCAGAGATTTCTCCAGTTGTCCCCAAGGGGGTTCTGGTGAAGAAATGTCTGTTGCACTAAGCAAAGGGTATAGCTGCTTTTCTCTTTGAGCCTTTTGTATATAATCTCCTTCCTTTTCCGCTTCTGCTTTCAACTCTCCAGCTGGCACAGCTTTCATGGCAGTGCTGAGCACTGGGCACTGTTGCAGTGGCTGGGGGTGGTTTGCGGCTGCACCACCTCCCTACTAGGCAATACAAAGCCTATCCCAATCCAGGTACGAAAGAAGGCACGCAGTCCTCTGGTAATACAGACCTGATGTCCTGGATATGCAGAATTTCTCTTCAAATACATTGGTAGTTAGTGAAGGCCAAAAGGAACCGAGATCTTCAAGTCCTTAGTTGGATCCTTAGTGTAACATTTCAGTAAGGATGTAGAGCCAATAGCCATTACGCCACTATGATTTCTAATGGAAAAATATCCAAGCTTAACCTAAAGACAAAAATAGAAAGCATCATGTCCATGGGTTTTGTTTCAGGTGGCACCCTGCCTGCAGTTGCCCCATCCTTCTGGAGTAGTTAGGCTATGCAATGGGAAAAAGTGTCTACTGGCACTTTCAGAGTGACTCTTCCAGCTACCAGGGGAAAGACTGTGCTTTCCAGGCCAAACCTGGATGCTCTTCTTGTCCAAGAAGACATTTATTAAAACTTCATCCAGTTCTTTCAGGCAAAACCTGCTAAAGCAAAAGGAAGCATAGGTGAGTGATGGGAAAAAAAAGTAAGAAGCCAGGATAAGGAGTCCCCAATGAAAAAGCTGAGTCCCTTTCCTCTCTCTCTGCTGCCCCTGTCTGGGAACAGGAGATGCTGCCTACAGTAAGAACTTCTTATGCCTTTATATCTTCTTCCAGAAATGAATATCTCTCTCTTCTTTATGGCAGGGTCTCCAGGACACCTCTAATGAAAAGCACCTTTTTTTATTTCCCTAAGGTCATCTGTGCTGGGAGGAAGGCCATGCTTTGCTGGTTTCAGCCATCTAATTAAGAAAGGGGTTGTGTGAGTAAGCAGGTAGCTGAGGAGCTGATCTTTTGTGAACAGAGCAAATTTCATTTGTGCGAAGAGAAACGTGGGGCTTAGGCTGAATTATCAAATGAATTATAACAACAGATCACTCGCCTTTGCAATGATTTAATTATCAAAGATTTTCCAAATGAAGGGAGGGGGGACCCAGAAGAGGGACAGAGCATTTCCTGAGGGAAATGTCAGCTTGCCAGTTGCATCTCTTACCTGGAGATGTTAGGCCAAGGTCATTAAGGGAAGGTGACTTGCTGCGATCATTTGTGATGGTTTGTGTTGCCAAGCACCAGCTTTTCCATGACGTGGCATGTGTATCGCCATGTAGAAATAAATGTGTAAATCGAAGTATTCATGTGAAAACAGAACACTGAAGGCCACTTTTGTCCCCAGAACAAAGACAGTCAGCCACTGTCATGTGTATCAAAGCCACATCAGACATAAAGATAGGAGAGCAAAGAATTAAGCCAGTTTCACAAGTGGTTAAGCGAGTCAGAGAAAACTAAGCGCTAGGAGAGAAATCTAGGACAATGATCAGAGCTGCATCCAGAAATGGGCCTCGTCTTCAACAGACCACCAAGTATAGGAACCGTTTCTAGAACAAAAATGTTATGCCATTAGTGGATACTTGCAAGATTAGCTAGAAGGCATCCAAACTTGCAGTTTAAAGCATCATGGGAAGATGAAGGGTGCTGAAGACTATTGTAGGCAAGCTGGTCTGCCCCAGCCTAGCAGCAATACAGAGTCCAAAACCAGTGGGATCAAAAAATACATTCAAACCTTTTAACCACAGCTGCATGAAAATTGGCAGCACCCCATGGATTTCTGGGAGAAACAGCAGTGCTAAGTAGGTAAAAGATGAAAATGATGGATACCCCAACATCACCTTTTCTCTCTTGGCATATGCCCCAGCCTCCTTCATCCCGCTATAGGGAAATGGATCATGAACCATCAACCAGACCTTTGAGGATTGTTGCATCATTTTAGACAACCCTTTCTTCTGAAAAGGCTTTGGCTTGGGCTTGCACCACTTTGTGCTGCTAAAGCATGTGGGTGCAAGTCAGGAGTAGAGTAAACCACATAACCGCTAAGTTAAACCCTGTGACTTTGGACACACAAACAGAAAGGTATTTAAATGGGCTTCTGTTTTTACTGCCAAGCATTGTCAGTAGGGACTGACTGACTAATTTAAGTGCTTCATCCTCCCTGGCACACTGGTTCACTTCAGGATTGCAGCAGAAGGCAAGGAAGCTTCAGCAGTACATCAGGAAATGAAAACGGTGCTCAGGTCATTAGGAATATTGGGAGGTATTTCAATGTATCGAGACCTGAGCAAGAACAGGCTGGGGCAACTGAAATGCTGCTTTTGGTGCTCGGATGAGCGGCACTGGAATTCTTCTGTACATCTGCACTCTCTTCAGTTGCCTCTCTAGTTCTTTCCAGCAGGCTAGCATGTTTCCTGTGCAAGGAACTTACCCTTTTTCTCAGATGAATTATCTGAAGTACCTCAGACACTTTAACATTTCTTGTCAGATTCATAAAACAAGTCTTACCTCAGCTGGCAATGAATCTGATGTGCTGTGACAGTCACAAGCAGGGCAACAAAGAGACTCATTAAATGTCAGTAGATCTGAGAAAGACCTTGATGTCCCACTACCAGAAAGAACAGGATGTGTCTCCAAAAGTGACACTCCTGATTTCTGCATACAGGAATGTGTGAATGTAGAGACTGATGCGCCAAGTTTTATTAACGCAGGTTTCCTTTGAAAAGAGTTATTCATTTGTGGACCTTGCCTTACCATTAGGTCTGAGATTGTGCTTTTCTGTGACAAAGAGCAGGAAAGAAATCTCTATTGTCTTCATTTCTTTTAAAAAATGTTTTCCTGCCTACAGGAAATATTTGATGGGAGAAGACAGCTACTAGATCACAGGTCATGCATTGCAAACTGTGTGTACATTTTACACAACATGAAGGTAGCTTGTGGAATTATAGCCACTGAAAATGAAGTATCTCAAAATATGAAAGGGCAAGAGAAATTTTATGGCTAGAAAAAGTAGTGGTACAAAGCTTCCTGCTACTTTAAAGGAGATCAGCTTGTTCAGGAAGATTTAGAGATTTAAATTCCCTTCAGAGAATTTAAATTTAAATTAAGAGTTGATTACACTGCAGGGTGTTCAGATGTTGTTCTTCGGTGGCTGGATTTCACTCACCCCCAGTGGAATTTAAGCTACATCACTGAAATGGATAGAAAGACTGATCAGAGGAACCTTCCAAGGCAAAAATCACTGCCAGCGTAGAAAATACACTTCACTTTCGCTATTTCCTCTTAACTGCTAGCAACTGCGTTATTTAAAAGTAGACTGGGAGAAGTACTTGTAAATGTGCTGCAGGGAAGAGCCTTCACTGTGACAGGGAGAAGAGATATTTCCTTTCCTAACAGCTCTGCTTTTGGTGAGAAGGGAATACGTCCACGCAAGTCACTGCTGGGTGGACACACAACCTGGTGCAGAGAGAAGGTGCCAGTTTAATCGTGGGACTTGTAAAACTGCATCTTTCCCTTCTGGTTTTTTCCACCTGCTTTTCCTTGCTGCTAGCTGGACTCTTGGAATAGCCTCTGCTCACCAGAACATACAGCAGGTGAGAGAGCCAAGAATGAACTGACTGGCGTGAGGAAGCTTCAAGGAGCTGCAGCCCACCGCAAATGGTGACTCCTTGGGGTTTTGCCTGGAATACAAACATGAACATCTGGATGTCACCCTGGGCCAGCAAGAGTGAATCAGCCAGTAAATTTCTGTACTGTCCTCAGTTCTGTACTGCAATTTCAAACCTAGCAGAGAGGCAAGCTAAATCTTTTTCTTCCCCCCCCCACCAGAGGAAAGGCACATTCATTTTCCTAAGAGTGACCAGCTCTTTTCAGTCTAGTACAGCCTGGAGCTTTCCTACAGTCCCTGCGAAACAGAGGAGAGCCCATGCTGTGCCTTGGCAATAGAAGTCACCAGAATCAAACACTTGCAGACAACAATTATGTTCTGCAAAGGAGCTAAGAGCTGCTGAGGTTTTGCTGTGGCAGTGAGTGATAAAGATTAGCTAACCCTGCTAATGAGATATGCAGACACTGAGTCAATCTCAGAATTCAGGAGCAGTTGGCTGATACCCAACCAACCAAAAAAGCAGATGCTTAAAACCTTGTTTAATATTCTGCTGACAGCGTTGTGGAGGTTACATGTGAATAAATGGGAAACAGCTGCCCACTGCTGCTTTTCCACTGCAGCCCTGTCCAATATGACCCACTCACTGAAATATGAACATTGCAAGGAATTGGCTTTGCTCCCGCAAGCTTTGTGTGAGCCTGAGGTGGGCTGGGGGTGGGGGAGGATGGCTCGGGAAGGACAAGGATGGACAGCGTACAGAAAGAGTTATAAGGAACAGGAAAGAAATTGAAGTGGGTGGGCAGGGGACTGTATTTGCAGAAACAAATACTGCTAAAGCAGTGAGGGGTAGCTCAGACTTGAGGAACTAACCAAATTCTAGACCTTGTGAAAGGTCTCTCCATTCTTGTAAGAGCATTTACCTTGACTGCCAGCAGGTTTTGAACGAGGCTTCTCCAGTGTCTCAGGCATGAGCTGCTATATTTTAAGCTACAAAGCCAGGTCCTGTGAAACATAACAGGCCAATCTTTGCTCTGTGCTGAGCAACAAGAACTTGTCAATGGGTTGCACCAGCCCACCCCTGGCTGCAGGCTCAGAGCTTTGGCAGTGGTAACATCCAACGCTGATATGGTGAATTCCAGAGGGTCTGCCACCTATATGACATTAGGTAGGCTAATTCAGTCCCCCAAGGGAACACAGCACCTTTAGGTGCTGCAAGCCATCTGTTAGCCTCCAGCAACTGAGCAATTCAGCTTTTGCAAACAACCAAGGGACCATTGAACATTGGTGGCTAGGTTAGTACTCAAAGAACCAGTCCCTATGTAAACATCAGCCCAAATGCACAGGGGATGCTAAAGAAGGGTAGCTATAGCCCCTATTGGTGATGTTACTGTGCCGCAAAGTTTGCTTCAGGACTGCACTCCCAGTATGCAGATCGGGTATGGAGCCAGCTGCAACGTCAGTGATGAAGTTGCCAACATGGCACTCACAAACAGCTCCACCAAGGAGCCCAGCTCTGGGAAGCGAGCACACAAATGGTGGAAAAGTGCCCGGGGAAAGCGTGGCTCCACCGAGGAGCGACTGTAGCGGAGCGCAGCAGAGCATTGCCATCACAAGCTTCAATCATCAGTACAGAAGCTTTGCATCTGGGCTATATGTGAATGATCTCTTCAGTTATCTGTATGATTAACTCAACTGTTTGCATTATAGTAGGCAGAACACTCGCTGCAGTCTGGTGGGGTCCACATACAGAAATTTCTACAGAGTGGTGTAAAAATCTCATAGCTGATGATTTTAGGTCTGCTCCAAGCTCATGGAAATTGAGATTTCCTCATTTTAAAGCAGTGGCCCTTAGAGGTCTAATCTCTTACACTGTCATCCCATTTAAATGCATACATTTATTCCCAGGTTAATCTTTGCAGGACTGACCCCTGCTAGAGTCCCTGAACGTCACACACACACTGTACACGGTCCTGTTACAGCTTCAGAAAGAGACCAGCAGCTCATTGCATTATTCCTACATTTGCTACTCTTTTTCTTGATTATTTTGAGCCTGTCATTAGAAGTAGAGCTGAAGCAGGAAGAAATGTTGATGATAAACTGTATGCAGAAGCAGATAATGTGCCTTCTCCTCCCTATTGCACAGGACTAAGATCCTAGGAAATGGAAACAGGGGTTTCGTTGGCATTAGCGGGTAAGATAACAAATTACTATCTATTCCAGGAGTGGAAATAGAGCATTTGAAAGCTTTACGGAGAGCAGCACTAGCGCTGAAGAGACACTGACACAGGCTTAACATTTCCTAAGGCCATTGCCAGGGAAGGGTAAAATGCCTTTGCATCTTCAGTGGGAGTCACATGTGTGTATGGAGAGTAGACCTGGCCCAGAATGTTTAAATGTCATTTAATCTGAGTACACGGAACTGCTGTTTAAATAACAACAGGGACCTGCCAGAGAAAAGGCTAGTCTTCAGCAATAGCATGGCATCTATAAGGTGTCTCTTTTCAGTATCCTCCCCCATAGCAATGCACATCTCATTTGGCCACTACTGCCCAGCAAGGAGGCTTCCTACTGCTTCACGGGACAAGAAGCCTCTGTCTCTTCAAAAAAGCATCACCTGATTACAGTACAAGATCTATGTGGCAAAACAGTCAGTGTTTGGAGCTGATGCCTAGGCACTAGAGAAGTCAGGGATTTAAGAAGCTGGGAGAAGCTGGCAAAGTCCATCTGGGGCATGGATAAAACCTCCTGCTTTCAGTGAGAACTAAGCGAGGTTGTGTAGAGCAAGGCAGGGTGTGGTGTGCGTTTGAGGTCTGTGGTGTACATTTGAGGTCTGAGAAAAAAAGAACCAGGCGACCAAGCAGTGGACTTCATGTGTGTCATGCAGGAGAACCATGTGGTGAATTTTTCTGGGTAGAGCTCTTTGTCCATATTGAAAACACGTCTTCATCTATGCAAAGTGAAGCAATAAAGCAACTTTTGTTGACAACATGCTAAAAATAAAAAGAGAGATCAGTCTTCTGATAAAAAGGAAGGGCTGTTCAATAAGCTTTTTGTCCAGTCTCTTCACAGAACAGGGACTTCCCAGACATCGTGATCCTGGAGACAGAAGGGAAATGTATTTTGTGGCACATAGGCTGGGAGGGGGACCAAAACTGGCTATTAATAATCAGGCACATTAGTTAAGCACAGTCACACAGTGACATTTATTCTTTGCTTCACCAAAAATGAACAATAATTAAGTGGAACTGTCCAGTCAGCTTGTTCTGTTACTGACCCAGAGGCTGGGGAAGAGGGAACTTGTGACTGCTCTTAGACAAACAAAGGCATCAAATGGAAACACCCCTGGCTTTACCATAAATGTATAGCAACTGCTGTCATGACTCAGACTGAGACTCTGTCTAGGCTGACATCCTGTCTCCACTGCTGGTGGAAAGCAGTAGATGCTAAAAGTTGTTGTATAAAGAAGCCTCCAGTGAAACAGAGTGGTAACTCAAACACAGACGCTATGCAGTTGTTCTTCATCTGTCTTCACACTGTCTGCTCTCCTCCTCTTCAGCACTCTGAAAGCGCCAATTGGGGATTAAAGCTTGGAGCTAGGGCTCAAGACCCATCTCTACTTGGAATTCACTGGTAAATATTGTACCTGAGATGAGTGACAATAGCGTAGCATCTTTTCATCCAGTGAATCACACAGGATTTCAAAATTGGTTTACGTGACGTAACTCTTTTCCCACTCCCTCACTGCAGTAGAATAAAGTGGGATACCATTGCACAGGGTCAGGGCAATGTATGGGGCCCACGTCACAGCACAGAACTATGGGGTTCTTTGGCAGTAAACGGCAGATGTTAAGGCACAAATGCTTTGGGGTAGAAGCAAGAGCAGTGCTTAGGGAGTCATGGCAAGAGAGGGATCCCCTCTATTGGGAAGGGTCACTCCTGGGAAGTGGATTAAAGAGAAATACCTGAATGACTGTTTTATGACGCAAAGGAAGAAAGTGCAGCTATTTTTCCCACTCTGATGTCCCTGACTGACTCAGTGATAAGCACCAATGGGTTCTCATGCCCACCCACAGATTAATCACAAATGAGGGCTTATTCCCAGACACATCTGCGATGTTGATATTTGTCCCAGGAGGCACTATGTCCCTCTGCACCAGAATCCCCATGCAGACAGAGGCCGTCAGCAACATCTCAGCTGTGAGATGAATTTTGTTATGTTGTACAGGTAACCACCGACAGCCACCCAAAGACAATGGGGCTGAGCAGCACTGATTCAACACACTCTTTCAGACCCATGGTACATCAAGTACCTTGCTTGAGCAAGGCTGCACTGAGGAATGTGTCAGAAGCTCTGAAGCAGACGGATGCGGGATAATCTGAACCTGTGGAAGATGCCATGCTAGTCGGGTACAGCAACATGGGCTTTTGTATCACTTGAAGAATTTTTTTAGCTTAAACTGATAACTCTTTTAGTACAATTGGCAGCAGCTCAGGATTCCTGTACAGAACAGATACATCCAAAGGGAAGGTTTCTTCAAAATTGCAGTGAAAACTGGCGGCAGAGCAAAGATGGCAGTGTTTGCATCTATGACCGTTTTTCACTCTCCTGCTGTAAAGATTTCAACTGTGTTTCCTCCAAACGGGTTTAGAAAGAGTTCATCCAACCCTGGATGAAAATGCTGATATCTGAAATGTCGAAGTGTGTGGGTGGGCAGAGTTCTCTCAGCTGCATATTTTGTAAATGAGAGCTGAGAAAAGCGATTTTCTTCTTTAAGACTGGAATTAAAACAAACAAACCAAAGAAATAAAAAGTGATGTAATGGGGTCATCACAAAATTGTTTTCCTTTCAGTATAAACTGTCATAATTATTATTTAATGATAGCAATTGAAGAACTGGTCCCCCCTCAATATAGGCATGAGCCCATCTGTTAACTGTGAATCATGCAAATAACGTGACATCGGAGACTTCAGAGAGGGTTTTAACTGTTTTGCAGCTAGCATTCCCCATACTCTACCCACTGTGCATTCAGCTTTATGGTCTGGCTGGGAGGATTTGGTTAGAATTCAGGGAATATCTGTTCATATTTTAAAGATTCTGGAAGTTATGCCTCGTGGGTCCCTGCCAGCAGTGTGTTAGTGAATACTTGAGTCTATGAGCTCTGGGCTCAGACCAAAATACCATCCTGCATAACGGTGAACTCCAGCTTTAGGATGGTTCTGCTCAGGATTTGAACTCTGAAGAAAAAGCTTTTTACTGATCAGCATTGTAGTCACAGTGCTGCCTGGCAAGTTCAGGTGGTACCTTTGACTGTAACAGGAGGAGAGGCACATGTTTTAACATGTGCGATTGTATCCGAGACCTTCCTCGCATCATCTGTGCTGTGAAAAGCACCTTTCAGGGAATCGCATCTAACCCTTAACCCTACAAGCTGTTCCTGCAGGCAGAAATCTGTGTGAAGCCCGCAGGAGTCAAAGGGCTCTTTGCACACAGACAGGTCCAGCTCTGGGTGGGCTGAGATGGGCTTTGTGTTGACAGCGGGTCCAGTGGCTCGAGAGTGACTTGCCCATGGACCAATATTAAGTAACACTGAAGGCAATGCTGTCCACAGCCTGCGCATGGAGCCAGGCAGTGCGGAAATGAGGTGGGAATAAAAAATGAACAAGTAGATTTTCAGGCTCCATCAAGAATGTCCGGTTTCAGAAAAAAAAAACAAATAGAGCACCAAAGCATAAAACATGCACATTTCATACCTATACACACTTCAGGTGTTGGTTTTGATACTGAGGTCCATGCCAAGTCTCCCCCGGGGCACCAGCCCTGCCACGCGGACAAGAAAAAGAAAATTCCATGAGTGACCCAATTCCCAGCAAAGGCTGCACTGTCCACATGGATTATTTGTCCATCATGCAGAGAAACAACCTAGTCTCCTGGAAGCCAGCCTGCTATCTTGTTGCTAAAATAAGGCCCAGTTGTTGGTATTTATTGTGCATTGTCATCAGTCATGTTAAGATCATCTGGTAAGCAGTGCAGATGGGTGTAAGACAAGCTTGACTGTGAGTGTTAAAAACAAGCGCCCATTTTAAGTGACTTAGAGTGGCTCACTGTCATGTGAGCACCTCTCAGGTTGATTCTTAGCAACTGGCCAGCCAAAAAAAGAGGATCAGCACATCTGGAAGCTTCTCCAGATTTACCTGAAGTTCTTGGGTCTAGAAATTGTGCTGAACTCCCTAAAAATAGGCACTGCTGCAAGAACTGTCCTACTTCAGAGGAAATAATGATATTCCAGACCATGGGCTGGAGAACACAGGATCTGTTTTAAGTTCTATCCCTGACTCATTGTTCAACTAATTTTTGCCAAGGCCCGCAAGGACCTGTGTGGGACCTTGATGGAGGGTGGCTGACACGTACTTGCAGTTTGGATCCAGGTGGACCCTGCTTTTTAGATACCCCTTGCTCCAAGGGGTGCCCATACGACCCTGCTCACTGCCAGCTGGCCCTACCTTAGCTAGCTCTTATCGACTTACCTGAAGCACTGGAATTCTCTTCTGTGGGTGGTGATAACACTGTTTTGGAGACCTGCAATGCCTTCTTCACAAGCTCACTCACAAAAATGAAGCTTAGGACTGCTTCAGACAGAATTCTGTGCGGGACAATGTAGCCCTTCACTGACAACAGTAAATCAAATTAGAAATGTTCCTAAAAACTAGCAGTAACTAACTAGGCTGAATTTCTTCAGTTACCTGTGGGAGAATAAGTTTACATAAATAAACTGAAGCTTTGCAATATTTTTGATGAAGGAAGTTCAAAACAAAGCCAAATTGTCAAAACAGCCCACAGCCTTTCAAAGCAACAGAACTCTTTTAGTCCAAACACATGAGCATTTTCAGACAGGCTGTACTGGACAAAACAAGATTGTGAGGGAATGCACAGAGGGAAAGGCACTCGGCTCTGCTGGAGCAGTGGGCACACGACCACATGCATTTGCGTAGCACTTAGTATTGACAGATTGTTTATGGGGGGCGAGGTACTAATAATTTTTCCCTTTTCATGAAAAAGAAATGAGAGAGAGAGAAGTCAGTACATTTTTGGGGGGCCCTTAGCAGCCTAAGCAAGAAACAAGCTCCAGGCAACTTTCTTTGCTTTCGAGGTTGCCGTCCCACGGACTGTGGTATTTCTCCCTTAAAGCTATCGGCAGCTAGACCTATTTCACACAAATCTGAATGAGCAATAAATATTTGAAAGTCCAAACATTCATTAGAGACTCCTGATTCATGACCTACTGAAACATGATTTTTTATGTGTTCCACAAGCCTGTTTGTGGTATAGATTATCTGCCACTCAGTGCCGTGGCACAAAGACGAAACATATTAAAACAAAAACATATTTACAACAGATTCCACTCTGCCAAGACAAACAGCGCTAAGTGCTGTCACTTCCTTCAGCATCTCTTCCATAGTGACTCACCCTCTTGTTCATAGCACTTGCACAGTTCTAGGTGGAGACTAGGAACCACCCTGATCTTTGGAGGAACAACTCCCCCAGCAACCACCTTAGGCAGTTCCAGTTTTCTAACTCTCCTCATGGCAGCAAGGGGCCTCCTAGTACCTCTGTGGATGGCCAGGGCAGGGGTGGGGAAGGCAGGAAAGGTAAAGGACAGGTCTTTTTCCGTGTAACATGTCTAATATCAGCTGGACACCTCGGGAGTTGGACCTTGTGGCCTCTAAGGCTAGAGAGGGGCTGGGCACCTCTACAGGGAGGTGTCCCATGGGTAGCTACGCTGCACAGCTACAAACCCTGTAACAGCCACAAAAGCTGTTAAAAATCGGACGCTTGGCAGTCCTCTTCAACGCTGTCTGACTGTACGTCACTGAGGGACTGTGTAACTGTGAAGTGCATTGAAATACAGAGGTGCTAAGTATGATTATTATTGACATAAGTAATGAATACTACTAGAAGTTCACAGTGCTGAGTTGATTTCTAAGCCATCTGCTGCAGGTTTCTAGCGGTGCTCCCAGGGGAGAAGTGGGTGAAGTCCCCCTAAGCCCTTTGAAAGCTGGTGAAACTCCAGGCAAGCTGAGCTGCCTCGGCTCAGCACAACAGCTCAGTCAGCCAAACTCTCATCCAGGCAGGGATTAACCACGTAGGCGAAGGAGAGAAATTGTTTTAACAGGAGGAAAGGGAAGGACGGTAATGGAGAAATGGTGAGCTGGTATTAACTGTAACCTCTACACAACAGGTGGAAAATATGTCCAAATACAGAATACGCTTCAGACGTAACAGCTCTGAGTTAAAAGTCTGCTCTAATTTAACACACTTTCTGCCCTTAATACTGAAAACTCAGCCACTGCTTCTGTTTTCTCTGTCGTCTTTGGCATGTGCACAGGCACCTACCAAGTTGTGGCTCTTTCCCAAGTTCAATATACAGCATCTACATTAGCAAAAGAGACCTCTGCTTGGCCCTGGCCCTCCCACACACAAACAGCCCCAAATGATGGAAGGTCTTTACAGCTGAGGGCCTGAATAAACCATTCTGGGATGTGTCTGCTATGAAAGGGACGTGGGGGAGAGGAGTGCACGGCTCTTTCTCCATTCACTGCAGCTGCACTGAAAGCAATTTTTAAAGACCCAAAGTATGCATTTACTGTGTTCATAGGATTCATGAATTTGGATAACAGAAGAATCCCTATAGGAACATACAGATTGTACTCACTAACAATCACTCAGAGATCTTACTTGTTCTTTGTTAAATCCAAATTTCACTCTTAAGACTGGTGTGGGACCATTATGAGAAAGATATGTACAATGACCTGACACAAAGCTTGAGACACAGGTCAAATAATGCAAAGGAAAGAACCTAACAAGCTTCCTGGTCTTTTGCCCCCAAATTCTTAATGGCTGTTTGAAAAATTACTTTCACTGGGTTCATATCTCTGTGTACTTCCAAGGGAATTTGTACACCTTCATTTTATGTAGCACAAATTTGTCATTGATTGGCCCAAAAATTTACATAGAGAGAAAGCCTTACATACTTCTCAACAATTCAGGAATTCAGCAATCATTCAGTCAAGCATTCATCAGCCTCAGCTGGTATAAATTGTGGCATTATCTAAAATTCATCTGTCTTTATTATACCCTGCTACAAAGGAAACAAGAAATCTAAGTGTACCCATCCAGCAAACAGCAGCTTGGTCCTACAAAAGGGAGAGATAATTTACTGCAAAATCAACAAAGGGAAAAAAAAGCTGAGCAGAGAAGCTGGATTGCATGGACAGGGAGAGAGAGCCCTTCATTTCAGCACTGCTTATTAGCATTATGTAGAAAGCAGGGTCGCAGGATTTCAACACGCCTGTCTCTTTTGGGTCTCACAACTCAACCAGCGACAAAATTCCTGGTTAAATAGAGCTCTCACTTGTTTCTTCTTAAATAAGAGAACATGTACGCAGGGTTTGGAGGTGCTGTCAGGTAGTTTGTTGGTAAAGCAGTAATTGTACAGATTCCAGGGAAAAATACGCATAGTCTTCCTTCTGGTTTATCATTGTACTTTCATTCCTATGCGCCTAGCAGGGAATCGCAGCACAGACTGCAATACCAGGCACTGCACATGATATTACAACAAAGGAAATGTGAAATAAAATCAGCAATCAAAGCTGCCTTATAAGTCTTTGTTTTCAGAGGGATCATCCCACCACAGAAGCGTGGAGGAATTGTAATTTTTCCAGGGACTGTTTTATTTATCTAAATAGTGCTGCATTGCAATAATACACTGTGCTTGTGAGCTCCAGAGATTGAAGCCCTTAGAGAGATGGATTTATAATACAGCCCTCCACCCCAGGAGGATGAAAGAGTTGTGCAGCTCTGGGTTTCATTACCCTTTGGCCCCTCTGCTCAGGCTGTGGCCATGGGGGACCAGAGAGGGAGAGCTATTCTGAGGAGACAGTTTTGAGATTAAACGTCTCTATTTTGCCACACAGAAAGCTGCAGAGAGAGAATGAACTCGTCTTTCCCAAGCCCCTGTGTGGGACCCACTTTTCAGAGGGGAACCTTGCTCCCAGTGCCCCAAACACAGGCCATGAAAGACAACCTGTAGGCACTGGGAACTACCGCAGGCCAAGTGGCCGGTGTGAGCCTGTGGGTCAGGTTCCCCCCATGAGGTGCCTCCAGCCAACCCACCTGCTGGGGCACAAGGGACATGGACGTGTGAAACACAGCTGCACGCAGCTGTACAGAGCTCAGTGCTTAGACCTGCAAACTGCAGCTACTCCGTCTATGTGCTGGTCACCTCCAGCTGTGCCCCACTGCTGGTGAAACCTTGGGGCTTGCTGCAATGCATCCCAAGCTGACATCTGTCCCCAACAGACTAAGCCACCCTGTGTAAAGCAAAGGAAATCTTGTTCCCCATCACCCTTCTGAAACATGCACACAACTAAAATTATAGCGATTCATTGATAGGTTTACCCTAATTTGTGTTGTAACTGGAACGGGATCACAAAACATCCTTACTTTGTCAGCCTGGGGGGAGCTAAGAAATGCAGGTCGAAAGGTGCGGTAATCAGAGGGATCAGGCTGGTTTGGGTTCTCACCCCAACACTGGCTCCTTCTGCCTCATTTCTGTGGCACCTTGTAGGTAGATCTGTGCTTCACACATTCATAAATTGGTGAAAATAATTTTTGCCCACAAGACTGCAAAGTTGGGGTTATGCTTATTCAGGCAGAGTTTCAGGCTACTCAGGGGAGAGAGGACCTGTAAACTAAACCAGCCACACAGCCCTTCCCAAACCACCAAACAGTAAGCACAGGGACAAAAATACATCAAAAGCTCCAATGCCAAAGAGCAATGCCTGGGGACTATCCTGAGGGTCTCAGCTGAAAAGTGACACTTGTCCATGGTTCCGGACAGGAACCCAGCTGGAAGCCCTCACCAGGTAACCCTTCCCAAGAGGCACAAAACAAAAAACTATGCACCTTCCAGAAAATTAGAGAGAGAAACTGATAACCTGTCCTCCTGGCTCATGTCTTACTCCACAATTAGCAGGCAGCTCACTGTTTACCACTTGCAAGCATGAAAGGGTTAAGACGAACCTTGCACAAACTTTGCTGCGAGCTGAGCTCACAGCCTCCCTCCCTTCCCTCCTTGCCTGCTGCCGAGACACAGCAGCGTTGGAGCACTACCGATCCACTCCGCTCTAACTGTTGCCTACCGCTGCTGAGGGAGGGGACTGGCTGTTTCCATCCAAGCAGTGAAGCTCATGAAGAGAAGGCTCCTTGCCCCCTTCTCCTATTGCCTGCGAAGGAAGGGCATCAGCAGTGATGCTGTGCGGTTAGACTGTCAGTTGACATCTCAAGACCGGGAGTAAGAGCCATCCCTGTCAGCGAACCATGTGAATTCAAGAGCAGAGGAGAAGAAAGTGCACTTGGCATGTCTGTTGCTGAAAAGACAATATCCTGACTCCAGCAGTAAGACAGAAAATCTTTTCTGCACAAATCCCACTACCTGGGAGGAGATGTTCCTAGACAAATCACCAGCAAGCTCATGGTCTGAACCAGCTGCTCTAGTGCCTAGCCCCAACACCCCTGCCTGCTCTGAAAGGTAACTATGCTTTATTCTGTTCTCTCCCTATGCACTACCACAGCTGAGACACTGACATACTACCTTGCACTTCAGCATGAGAACAAAAAATACTGTCCGCCACTGAAACAAGAGACACCCCCCCCTTTCCTCTCCCTCAGATCCTCCCTGGAAAAAATGCAAGCCATAGACGGAATTGATACTTTAATGCTTTGTATGCATTTCTTCAATGCTCATTTTTTTCTCTAAAGGTCACCTAGACAGAATACATCTGGTACTGTCTGTGTTCAAAACCCAAACTTTTCTGCGCTTGCCAGCCAGCTCAGAGCAGTTTAAATTAACAGCCTTGGAGAAGCTACACAAGTAATTTTTCTATTTTGTCCCACTTACCTCTTTGTAGTAGTTAGCGTATCGGGTGGAAAAGTTGCTTGCACTTTCAGAGATGCCCTGCTGGCAAGTGGCACTTAAACCGAATACGGGAGTAAAAGGAAGCGAGTAGGCAAGACAATACATTACTGGAGTTGCGAGATCAATTTGTACTGTCTGTCTGCGCTGTTTTGGGGAAAATCTTTCTTTCTCTCTGCTCCTCTGTGACCTACAAAGGTGCAGAGTAGGGCCATGCAGGCTTCTTAAAAACTCCCCAAATCTGAAGCTCCCCAAACCCTGATAGCTGCAGTGGGAGGGTGGTAATTTCAGCACTCATGAAGTTTTGGCTCATGGATTTCCTGTCTCAGTGACATTCTGAGAAGGAACCTTTCTGTTGTTTTGTATGAGGCTTCTATTTTCATTACTGATTTTTACTAAATGAAATATGTTGGTTTGGGTTTTTTTTAATCCTTGCTTAAAAACAACCACAAACTGATCTAAAAAGAAGTGTCTGCTTGGAATCAGTCTGTACGCACTGAGCATCAGTGAACACTAATGGTGCTTGGCACCTCTCAGAAATGGGAGTATTGTCCAGCCAGAGAAGAATGACTAAGCCTTGAGGAACAACTTAGATCACAGGGAATGCGGGCTCTAGTTATGCCGCTCTGCTCTATAACAAGCTTCTACTTACTATCTCTGTCCGTGGACTTGAGGGCTTCTCAGGGTAACCAGTGAGGTTTTGCCTCCTGTAATCTGAGTCATACAAAGTTATAGTGCTGACCTGCTTTATACACGTTTTTTTCAGAATCTCTGTGTACCACTTATTTTCACATGACCTTGGTCTCTACAGTCTTCAAGCTTCTATTTCTTAAAGGGGAGTGTGCCAAGCTAAATCTACTAATATCCAAAAAAATGTGCTCAATGAGATAATTGGTAGATTGAAAAGCAAAAATCTTTGGGGTTGCCTGGAGCTACTGAATTATTTCTGGCTCATGTCTGGAAAAGATGTAGTTAATTTCACAGCTTTCAATAGTCTGAATAGTTGATTGCTCCTGACAAGTCTATAGTTGAGACTAAAAAAAAACTAGCTGTGCCAACTCCCCATTGCTAATACTTTTTACTATTAATCTGCTCATTTTATCAATAAATGCCCAGCTGAGCTTTGTTAATTCAACGTCTTGGTTTGTAGTTAATTATTGAACTTCAGACTAATGTCCTTAGCATTCTGCAGTCTAATTTTATGTAGTATGTAAAACCATTAGGCTCTCTGCTCCTTAAGGAGAGAAGCTACTCACTAAGATTGCAGATGAGATAGGCAAAGACATAGCTCTGTACTTTAACTCACACAAGTGTCAGATTCCAGACCGATTGCATTTCATTATCAACAGAGAAATCATATTGTAAGAACAGAGGTTTAATATGGCCAGTAACCTTCACACCCTCTATTTCCCACCTGCTGTGTAACATAAGAATATTCTTCATGGGGGAAGAATTTCCATTTATAGGTTCTAAGTGTGAAAATCACACACTGCCCTACAATTGAGAGCAAAAGTGCCTGGCTGCAACACAACCTTCACTTTCATGTCCCGTGCTTCTGCATCAGCACCAAACCTGCTGCCAGAATAACTGGCTCCAAAGGGGTTGGGTCAGCCCCTGGAAAAATACTGAGCAGCCCTTTTCTACCGTGCTTGCCCACACCCTCCTACACGAAGCACAGCACAGAATCCACTACCCACGCAGGGACTGCAGAAGTCAAATCCCCAGGCAAATTTTTCAATCAGCAATTTGGCCCAGCTTAGCCAGCCTGTTACTAAGCAGGATCTGGCCCAATATCCCCTGAACTGGATCACTGTTATCTCAAATGCCTTGATACTGAAGAAGGTATTACAGGAGCTGGGAGGTAAAGTGTAGACAATCCCCACCGTCCCTTCTCCAAAAACTCAGCACATCAGATGTTTTCCCATCACGTGAGCCAAAGTAGGTCTGTCTTGCTTGTAATGAAAGCCTGAATATCAGCTTCTTGGTGACTCAGGCCTCCAGATTTCAACCACCTCTCTCCAAAGAATGGCAAGGTGTTGGTCCCATTGGTGCATGGGGAGAACATAACCGAACATTGTCAATAAACCAGCTACATTTTACAAACTGAAGGCCCATGAAAGTCACAATGTTTTGCAGCAATATGGCTTTTAGGTGAAATCTTTATCTAAAAGCATCAGAGCTTTCATCATTTTGACCTAATGTTTCATTTTAATCTGACTACCATAGTATATTACTATATTACTATTACTCTACTTACATCTCATGTAGGTGTATATGTAGTGAACATCATAAATGACTGCATCACTTTGTTTCAGTGCTATCATTTTTGCTTCAGCTAAAGACAAAATTCTGGTCTTATCAAAGAAGGACACAATGCTTTTGGATGCACCATTTACAGTGAAATTTCGGCATTCACGTTTTCTGTTTCCAGCTGGAAGAATTGAAACATTAAAACGTTAAGATTCCCCCCATTTCTAGTAAGTTCTGCTCCCAGGAGGTGAGTGAAGTGTCATATCCTGCAGCAGAGTTGCCCCAGTGGGACAGGTACGGCTCTGGACGCCTGCCGGGTGCATCCTGCCTCAGAAACAGAGGGTCCTGATAAACAATAAATGAGAGACATTTATCCTGGCTGGATTCATCTTCCCTTCCTCTGTGACACCTAATTCCATAGACTGTGGGACCTTCTCTTACCCATAAGTAAGTAGTGAGTGTTACCAGAGGAGACCTTAACAATTCGATTTGCATGGTCTTTCTCTAAAGTTAAATACTCAGTGCTTCTCCTGATCTCAAGGTGTCTCACGGGAGCATGACAAGGGTTTTCTTATCTATTTGTTCTAAAGATATCACATATAGGCTAGGCTATTTTGGTACCTGGTTTCATTTCTCTCTCTCTCTCATTTTTGCCTTTTAGAAAGCCGACTTACTGACTGTTCCCAATGAGGAACTCAAAACTCCATGCTCTTTAAGCAAGTATCAATAGCCCCGGATTAGGAGAGAGGAGATCCCCCAGCAGTCTGGCAAAGCAGAAAACAACCTTCCCCAGCTCATACAAGGATAAACCACCTGCTGTGGGAGACGCTGGCAGAAAGCTGACTCAGTTTGTTTGGAAAACAACACTTGCAAAGACCAAAGCTGTGCAAACCTTTGCGGCTCAGTTTGAGAGAAGGACCAAAGCTTTTCACCTACCAAAGGAGGTGACCTATCAAAAGAAGGACCAAAGCATTTTCAGGACAAAATAAAAGCCAGGTGGCCGTGTAAAACACAAGTTTAATGCTTGTTGTCATTGTAATAGCAACTTGCAAAATGATTTGCAAAGGCCTGTCTCACGCAGTCTGCTTAACTGTGTGAACCAGCAGTCTTGAGATGAAGAGGATGGAGCATTTCTTGCTGAAGCCATTGTGCCATCTGTCCTAAGTTCCTAAGTTTCCTCTCTTGACCTCCTTTGTGAGTCTGGTGAGGGAAGACAGGAAATCTGAAGGTAAATGGGGAAAATGGACCAAAGCTGACAGAGAGCAATGACTGAGGTTTATTTCAAATTCCGTGGAAACCTGACTGGCCGTGTCCACTTTCCAACTCTGGCTACGGAAGTAGACACAACAGCAGATAACTATTCCAGCCTCTACGTGTACATGGGATTGTTCCTAACGCTTCTGGCTATCCTTCTCATCTTGCTTTTCTCCATGCTCTTGCGCCTGAAGCATGTTATTTCCCCAATCACCACGTCTCCAGAGAGTACTGAGAACGTCCAGCAGTTCACAGATGTGGAAATGCACAGCAGGATTCCTACCACTTAGAGACCCCAAAGCAAAGAGGGCTCTGTGCTTGTGAAACACGTTTTGTTCGGCAAAATGGTGGTGGAAGGAATCTCTGCCTGCCTTTTGAGCCCTGCAACTTATTGCACAACCATCAACAGCAGCACAGAGTATCTGGAGAGTGTCACGCAACTCAGACTGACTGGCTGGGACCCACTGGCTGTTGACACTACAGGCAACGTGTGCAACACCCTCAACAAAATTTACATTACAGAAGCCTACTGCTGTCAGGAAAGACTCATATCGCTCTAAAAACCCTTGCAGAAAATGGTAAAAATAATGACAGCCAAAAACCCAAAGAGACACATACCAGAATGTGTCCTGGAGCCTCTATTTGCTGACCTATCTCTCTGCCCTTAAATTCCTTGCTTGTGAAAAGAGTCGAAGCAACAAAGTTAAGTGGCGTAAGCGAAGAGCCCACCGGGCACATACAGAAATTATCAGCAGTTTGCAAATTCTCAGTCATTTCTCCCATTCAAGAAGGAAAACCTTAAACTGCTTTTTTTCCACTTGAATGGCAGATTTACACAGTGGCGTTTCGGAAGTATACAGATGTTTCATCACCTGCTGGAACTATTGGTTTCTGACATTAAAAAACATACAGTTGATAGTTGCATTCCAGATATCAGAAAGAGACAGAACTTTTAAAAGAGGAAAGAAAATAAAGATAAAATTTAACAAAGGTTTAAAATAAAAAGAAAGCACCAGCAGGAAATGAGCAGCATGAGAGAAAAAATGTTAAAAGACACTCTACCTCTCCTCCTTTGTTCTCCATTACATTAACTGAGCTGAATACAAACACATTCATGCCTTTCAGCCTTCCCAGTATCTCTCAGTAATTAAAATGCAGTGTAAAGTTTGTGAGTCCAATGGACATTGTTCTCCTAACAGACTCAAATTCATAATAACATTTCCTCTCATATCCATGTTGGGTTTTCTTTCTCAAAAGACAGACCAGTTCTTCCAAAGCTTTTTCATTTATTTTCCTCCAAAGAAAGTTGAAGAAATGCCAGGGCCTGGCACTGCAATAATGAATAGTGTGAACAGCTTTGGACATAGACTAGTAGGGAACATGCAGATGGAAAGTAAACTCACTGAGCACTAAAAGATAGGACTGGATTCAAATATCCTGGTGGATCATTTGGAACAGCAAGGAAAAAAATGTTTACTTAAAATTTATGAAACAGCAACCTGACCCAATCCTCTTACCTATGAATGATGTACAGAGATAGGCTTTGCTTCTGTGGATGGGAAAGATGGAATCAAACGTGGCATATCACTTCTGGGAGAGCCACTGCCTCTTACAGAAAAACCCTGAGTGAGATTATTTCAGGTACATCTCTAAAGGGCACGAATTTTACCCAGCTTATCTTCTTTATTACCATCTAATTCTAGCTTAGCAATAAAATCCCCTGGTGCTTTCCGCATTTACATACACTTATTTGCCAATTCTCCTCTCTCCAAGGGCTTGGAAAGTGTAAACTCCCCTTACAAAAACAGTGCTAAAATTAGAGATGACACTGACTCCATGGACTTGTGA
The DNA here is from genome assembly GCF_965638725.1 of Aptenodytes patagonicus. Taxonomy (NCBI): domain Eukaryota; kingdom Metazoa; phylum Chordata; class Aves; order Sphenisciformes; family Spheniscidae; genus Aptenodytes; species Aptenodytes patagonicus. Next base: position 21,399,162 of record NC_134957.1, read on the forward strand.
CGGTAACAGGAAACTGTTTCTCAAATGCTTTGTGTACAACAGGTTCTTTGTTTACCTTTAGAGGTCTGCATATGGGTGAGCTGTTTGGACTAGGAATACAGCTTTTACAGCTGACTCGGGGCAGGGGGGAGCAGAATGACAAGTACAGTCCATACTGGATACAGTTGGTCCACGGGCAGGACTAGTGGTCTTCTCACTGATGTATTTAGTAAGAAACTATTTAAAAATTGCTTCCTTATATTGAACAGCACCTTTTATACTCCATTAACCCCCAGCAGTGTGCCCAGGTGGCCAAGAAAGCCAAGAGCATCCTGGCTTGTGTCAGAAATAGTGTGGCCAGCAGGAGCAGGGAAGTGATCATCCCCCTGTCCTCGGCACTGGTGAGGCCGCACCTCGAACACTGTGTTCACTTTTGGGCCCCTCACAAGAAGGACGTTGAGGTGCTGGAGTGTGTCCAGAGAAGGGCAACGAGGCTGGTGAGGGGTCTGGAGAACAAGTCTGATGAGGAGCGGCTGAGGGAACTGGGGTTGTTTAGCCTGGAGAAAAGGAGGCTGAGGGGAGACCTCATCGCTCTCTACAACCACCTGGAAGGAGGTTGTAGCGAGGTGGGGGTCGGTCTCTTCTCCCAAGTAACAAGCGATAGGACAAGAGGGAATGGCCTCAAGTTGCGCCAGGGGAGGTTTAGATTGGATATTAGGAAGAATTTCTTCCCCGAAAGGGTTGTCAAGCATTGGAACAGGCTGCCCAGGGAAGTGGTGGAGTCACCATCCCTGGAGGTATTTAAAAGCTGTGTAGATGTGGTGCTTAGGGACATGGTTTAGTGGTGGACTTGGCATTGCTAGGTTAATGGTTGGACATGGTGATCTTAAAGGTCTTTTCCAACCTAAACAATTCTATGATTCTATAAGCAGGTTTAATCTGTGAAATAGCATGGTGACTGTGTAAGGGAGTACAGCAGACAATACACTCCCAGCAGTATCTCCCCATGCCATGCTTGGCTGTTTTTACCTGGAAAAGAAGGCAGGAGGCAGGTTGCCCTCAAGCTTTCTGCCATGGGGACAACACACAGATATCACCAGGCAGGATGGTGGCTTCACACCCCATCTAAAGATCGGCTCCTCAAGGAGTGCCACTCTCAGTACTGCACAAGAGCCCAAATTCTGTGTGATGATTTGGACATTAATCCAGCTAAGACAGACGGCTACTGAGTTAGTCAATGACATTTATATTTAACAAAAATCTATGCAGATCAAATTGGCTTGGTACGTGTCATTCATTCAGCCATCATGAGGCAGACTAGCCCAGGCTCAACATCTGGCTTGCCCTGTACAGCCTCTCAATGTTCTTGATGTGCCATTCGAAAGCTACAACTTACTTAGGCCATAAATGTTCTAAGCATACTAAATCAGCAACTAAACCACATTAGCCTTCCAGCACAACTATCTGTGGAAAAGCCTTATTTCCAAGAAGCTGCAGGACAGATTCAAATATTGACATAAAATATCAGACCTACTAATGGAAAAAGACATTATCAGAATCTGAGTTGGAACCCAAATTCTGATTCTGCTGATCTCAGCTGAAAAGCCCCCCAGAGGTAGGTGTCACGACTGCACTTCCTTCCTTCATACTAAAGATTGTTACTTCAGAAGAGTCTCACAACCCTTTAAAACTTATTCAGTACATACACTGTAAATGAAAGAGCAATCACTTCATATATCATTACGTTATATCACATTATATCTTTGGGCAGACTGTGTATTTCTATATAATACTGCTAAGGAAGGCAGCCCGATCTTCTAACAAAAAAATGACAAGTTTTCCTTTCTAGAGCTTCATTTCACACAAAGTATCTGTCCCATTTGATACATCTACAGTCCCAGAGGCACTTAGAGTGCCTCATTTGTCTGTACAATGCCAGCAAATTTTAAAGCCTTTCCCACTGAGAAACAGAAGAATGCCTTTTCCCCCTTTTCATTCTCATTTGTGATGTCTCTGAGAAAAGAGGCTGCTGGGATGCGTTGACCTCTGTTTGCTGAGTGGGCTTTAGTGGACTTTGGCATTCTTTGGCTGTTATTGAGTGGTTATTGGAACTTTTGCATGGATTTGCTGGATCTTGGAGAACTGCAGGTGTCACATCCATACCCTTCCCCTCCAGCAGTTTGTTTCCTTCCCACTTGTCCATCTGCTACAGAAAACTGGGGGGATTTACAAAAATAAAGAGACATACTACTATCAATGGTGAGTCACTGACTGCTCTGTACTATTCCCACGTGCGGATCTGAGAGACCAGCTTGTATGCAGAAATAGGCTCAAGCGGTGCCACTCATTTCAAATTAATTGTTGTCCTCAGGGGGCGACCATGTAAGAAGACCCCCACCAGTCTGTGTAAGTATTACTTGAACCAGGACAGTTTGCTCCCATCTTTACTCCCATCTCAGACATTGGGAACAAATATGACTATTTAGTAAATTCATCACCTCCTCCACTCCCTACCTGCGGGGGAAGACAGCCACCTGTTGTTCTGGAGGAGCAGCAAAACGTCAATGCATTGCCGTTGCTTGTGGGTGGGACTGTGAGGTCAGAGTAAGCCTACAGGCATCAGAAAACCACCATCGCTCCCAAATCTCCCAGGGCATTTAGTCTAGGAGGTGTCAGGACCTGAGTATGGTGTAACTCCCCAAACCATATATATTCTACAGGATTTATGCTTGGGTAATCTCATCCACATGATTTCCATCCACGTCCAGAAATTTTCTGCATTAACAAATCCTTAAGTATTGAGCAGAAAGGGTTGATATGTAGAATATGTTCATTCTCTGTCAGAATATATAAACATAAACGTATATTTTCATATCCTCACAGGGCTGCAGAGAAGAACATAATTTTGCAAACAGCATAACTCAGCAGAGTTTACAACCCTGAGCTCCCCAAAGGACCTTTTTTGATTTTACTTGAAAAAGAAATAAAAAATCTTTGAAACCCAAATATTATGTGAGTCACACATCCATTTAACTGTCGGTATTAATGAAAACTTACTTGTTTGTCTTGTCTTCACTAGGAAAAGAAATACGTCCTTACCCTGCAGTCACTAATGTGGTAACTATGAGGTAACATCCTAGTGCAGATAGACAGCTATAGCTTTAAAGCAGGTTAGCAGACCAGGAAAGATGCAGACGACTCCTCCTGCTACTTACCTTCTGCTGACAGTAAATGCTACAAGTCAACTTATTTGCTACAGATTAGGTAGCAAGTTAGGTGAGACTGTGGAATGACTGTATTTTTTTTTCAAGGAAGATATATCTTTGTGGTGTGTCTATACTTCAGCTTAATTCTGGTATGGACAGAAAGTTTGTTCACAGTCCTGTTTATTCATGTGCCCTGCAAAAACTGTGCAGTCTTACAATGACATGCGTGACTAAAAATTCAGATGCAGATATATCTGAAAAGGGGAAAAATCCCAAATGGTATTTTCTTGGTACGTGAGCTGTCAACTTAGTTGTTGCCATTTTGATAGAAAAATAAACCTAGAGGTGGTGAAGTCTGCTTGACAGATGCAGTGGGCTTAAAAGAGACTACACAGAACGTTAAGTAAAAAGTATCCAAATACGTAATTCTATAAACAAATGCTAAAGCTACAAGAGAAGATTTAAGACTACATCCTTGCGGATTGGGGAAGATATTATTTTCAGTTACTGTTCCTGACCCAGATTTCACATTTGTTCACAAAAAGGAACTGCATGTTATACATTCCATTTACAAAAGCCTAACCCCATAAAGCCCTCTGAGATCTTCACCATCCTCAGGCTTTTACAGAAGGTTGTGAAGTTCCAGCACGGATAAGAGCAGTTTCAATTCCTGATGTTCATTCTGTGGGCACAGATGTCAAAACAAAGCCTGAAAAATCACGATGATAAGTTGGTTCCTTGCACACTTGCTCTCTAGAATACAGTACGTGAAAATTTCCTCCTCAGTCCTTTCATAAAAGAGAACCGTTAAAGTATCATCTAGGACAGTTGATTTTATGTGCGAAAAATAATCCTAAACTGAATTTGAAGTTTGATGGATTGGATTTTTCAGAGGTACTCTAGGATTTCTTCAGCTGAAGGCAAAAAGAAGTTGTCCAGCTGTAGGCAATGCTAAGCTGTGAAAGCAGATCTGGGTACAGGAGAGCAAGGTCTGTCCAATTCCTATGTGATTAATAAATAACCCATTCCCTATACCCCCGCCTGAATTTCATGTCTATGTAAACTTGTCAACTGGGAAACAAATGAATAATTCAGAAGACCTTCCTCTCCCTTCCTTCTCCTCTAGATTTATTAACCCATTTTCAAAGTATAATTTGATCAAGCTAATAGCCACAGACTTCCTAAACTGACTCTCTCTGCATTAATTCTGTCTTCATGGTCATAGTCCTACTCTTACAGTCCCATCTAATAGCAATCGATTAAGATACAACAACAGGCACCTGCAAGTCAAATGAGAGCTCAGCAACATTCTTTGATACTTGAAATCTGTTCTTCTCTGCAAGCAAGAAATTTATCTTTTTTAATCATCTGGGCTGTTGTCCTGAAGCTAGTTGCTCTTCAAGTCCTGAAACACTTGCACCACAATAGCTACTGGCTGATGTTTATTCATGTAGTTTTATGAAAAAACACATACCTACCAGCAACACTGAAGGATCAAGTAGCACCTATCTGGGATAATTCTATGTACTCCCCACATGTGAGCAAACGTTAGGCAGACAAGCTCTTCCTTAAAACGCAGGGGAGGTTCAGAAGCAAACTGGGCTTGGGCTACCCATTGAACTGTGTGGACAAGCAGGTGCTGAATTGGGGCACTGTTTACAGGACAACACAAACCCATGAGCTGGATTTGAGTGTATCACAGGCTTTGGCATCCTCCAGCACCTTCCCGCTATTCTTCCCATGTCCCTTAAACATCTTCCCATATCAGAATCCTGTCTTTGGCCCACAACTCACAAGTGGGTGTTTCCAGTGCTGTGGTGCACAGCGTGGCTGAGGGTGGATTTTCTAAGGCTACGTAAGCCTGTATTATTAGCTTGGAAGACACAAACCTGGATGCCACCTGCTGAAGCAAAATTTACAAGGAAGATCTCCCCTCCACTCCTTATGTCTTAGCAATCCTAATTCAAACTAATTCATGTTCATAGCAGTTAATGTCCAGCACTTTTTATATTGTTACTCCATAATCTTTAGGTTACTAGGAACCTGTCCAAATAGCTGTGGCACGACTAGCACATAATGCCCCAGGAAGCTCATGTCTGGGCCCGTGTGAGGTTGCTGCAATACACTCACTGGCAAATCTTACCAGCTTGTCACAACAGAATCAAACTGATGTGGGTTTGCTGTTGTTCACAAATTTGTCATGCTTCCACAGCTTGGAAAAGCTCTGAACAGCCCTTTTGGTACTGACTCCGTCAGCATGTGGAGTTCAGGTGATAACACCACACCGGTTTGCGTTTACTTCATGTTGGCACCTAGTGGGGAAGAAATGGGACTTGCTGCTGTTGAATGCATCCAACAAAACGAGAGAGGAAAGAGGAGCATTCTGAATGCACTTGGTTTTGGCTAATGTTGTGCTATGTTACACCCTGAATTTCAAAGCTGTTTATTGTTATAGAGCATAACCAACACTGAAAGGGACAGCTGACAGATAACTGCAGCGCGGCAACATTCTCCACATGCACATCTGCAAGCTACTCAGGAAGAAAGAAACCACTGGGATCAGAATGCTGAGGCTGCTTTTCTTTGTTTGACTTTTGCTTGTAACTACCCATCAATTCACTACCAGACATGCCATTGCCCCACTGTCCTGCTTACCTCCACACTCAGACTGCTCAGCAGCAGCTTAGCTGGCGTGAGGCTGAATAAAAATTTGCTGCAAAGCAATTTGGGAAAGATATGCTGACAGACTGATTATATACTTAGCCTGGGTGAGATTTTGTTCTATTTCAACTTTTCCAATTAATTTTGCCTGGCTTAGAATTCTTAAAACATCTCCAAATGGATACTGCTTTAGTGGAAATTCAGTGCCCAGTGCCCATGCTGGACAACAGCAGTAACAAAGAGATTAGGAAGAGCTTATCATGCTTTGAGGTAGAGGGATGGACCAGATGCCGTCTTGAAGGCCTTTCTTTGAAAAGCTGCCCTCCATATCCCTGAACAAGTCACGGTTCAGACATAATGCTTGTAGACAACACCTTTAAATTTGGTGTCATTCCTGCCACTTAAAGGCTTGAATAAGCCTTTAAATTTTATGAATACTGATTAGTTCAGCATCATTGCCTCTTTTTTCCTCTTGCTGAGGAAACTTGAGATCACAGGAATTACTCACACCTCAAGAGCAGGGGACAGAGCAAGATACTTAAATTAAAACTTTAGGTCAGCGTCCAATTTATGCAGGCACACAAGTATCCAAGACACAGAGAATAGTAATCCATACTACAGGCATGCAAGGCAAAGGAAGGTCTGTTGTGGGTAGATGTGCGCCTGTAGCTTTCTCCTACTGTATGTTTTACTCATGATCCAGCTCTGAATCCAAGAACAGGCGGAAGAGCCACACAGTAAATCACAGGAATGAATCACAGCAGAGTGCTAGGGATGTTCATATAAAGTAAAAAGACAAATCTGGAGACCAGTTGCACGTCAGACAAAAAGGTAAAGAAAAGCAGGACCTATAGGAGGACCAAATCAGAGCTTTCGCAGTGCATGCTTAGTTTTGAACTTCAAAACAGGTGGCTACTTGCCCACAAGAGTAAATATCCTATGGGAGAGAGGAAATGAAGAAGGAACCAATTCAATTAATAAAGCTCAAAACTCAACACCTTAACAAGAACTATTATTAAAGTTTTCTACAGTAACAAATAACCGCTCACCATAAATGGAACAGTTCCAAGAAAGGGCTCACTAAGTTGGAATTCAGGCTACTGGATGACAAGCTGTAATGTGCTTCCTTTCTAACAGGCTGGTCAGGAGGTCAATGAAGTAGGGGGCTAATCTTGTATGCAGTACAGTAATGGTCAGAAGGGATTAGCAACTCCATCAGCAAGAGGTACCATACAGCACTTTAGCTTCATGCCAAGCGAAAATCACAATAGCTTACGATGGTAAAATGGCATTAAAATATGATGCTGTAAGGAACTTACATTGAAAGAAAGGTGTTGTCTGTGTGCTAGAACATGCATTGTCACGTGCAATGACAATGTCAGTAACCAGTTCAATGATGAGAAGCTTATGCTATACTAGCATCACTCACAGAACCATTACCTTCTCAAAGAAATGAGGTGCTACTGTAAGCGTCAGTCTCAGAGGCAAAGACAATGGCAGAATCAATTGCTCCCTTACTGGTAGAGCTGATCTTTTTGGTCCAGTGCTTGGATTTTAACAACACTTGACATATCATTCACCACAATTAACCGTACAAACCTTCATATGTCTCCTCTACAGGGATAGAACAGACTCAGATCAGATCGGAATGGATGATGTGAATTGCAGAGGCTAGTAATTTCTTATTTCTTACTTTAGAGCAATGTGACCTCTCTCACAGCAGGCAATAGACTCTGAGAGACCAGCAATAGCCAAACCAAATGAAAGAGTCAATGCTGCACTGCCAGCCAAAGACTTTGGAATGCAGACAGACTATGAGACTATTTTTTATTAGTATAACCTGCTTTGAAAAAGTCTCTTTCAACACGCAGTTCCTCGCATTGAGGTCAGGTACAGCAAATGCAGCTGAGCAGTACCCAGTTTGTCTCTGTGCATGTTCCATGTGCTTCTCCTGCCATTTACCTTTGCATATCACTGTGTCAACCACTTAAGAAAGAACACAGGAAACTGATAGCAAGAAATTACCTAAATAAAATCTTTACATTCTTAAATTTATATTCTTTTTGAATGTAATTTAAAGGTAAAATGAGGAGAAGCCAACCAGCTTTCCCTGGACTGTTATCATGTGGCTTGACGTCAGCGTTATTGAGGCAGGAAGACTTGCGAGTTGCTAGGTTTTATCTGTTTTCTGGAGATTTTGTCTTTGTGGGTGTATAAATTCTCTCAATTGTTTCCTTCAAGGAAAGACAAACACGGCAAACAAACGTCTCCATGGCCAGGAAGCAGTGAGAACTGTTGTCTGTCTCTCAGGTGATTACACCAGCTATACTGGGTTTTCACTTCCCAAGGTATCATCTTTCAGCAGTAATCATCATTTGGTTTTGGTTTTTTTTTAGTAGACCGATCTGTAAATAAATGCAACATGCAGTACTCCTCTTGGGAAGGCTGTTTATTCTTTCTTGTGAGTCTGAAAGATTTTTCATTCAGTGTCATAAAGTATGTGAGACCATTCCATTGAATGAAAATAAGAGTTTGGACTCAATTTCACCAGACAGCTGGGGAAGGCATGTTTTAGGCAATTTCAATGTTAAACACTGCCTCTTTATTTAATACTGCAGGTTTAAAACTCATAATAGAACATCAGGTAAAATAAACTAATGCCTAGTGATATGTTTACGTGTGGTTACCTCATCCCCGAGTGACCATAGCCTATTCTTTGTCATTCTCATCTACAACCATCCTCTGTTGTGCTGAAGAAGCCTTGCAGCTCTTCTCCCTGCTGACTTTTTTGCCATTCAGCAGTCTTTTGAGCAACCCTCAGTAGAGCTTTGCAGCTTAATGAACTATCCCAGGTTTGCAGAAGTCCAGTCAAATCGATGTTGGAACTTGGTCTGAAGAATAGCGCTGGGAGTGAGGAAATCAGAGTTGTTCCCCTTTTCGATCACAGGCAACCCATTTCATGATATAACATGCCTGGTGACAGAAACTACAATACACAAAACTAACTGCGTGCCCGAGTAGTCTGGGTACCCACGCTAGTTTGGAGTGTCTCAGAACTTCTTAGGAGTATAGCAGAACTTGTTTTCAGCCATTTTCTTCCTAAGTCTCTCTAGTCCAACATTATTCCTTGAGTATATGTCAATAAATCTATCAACTCTCAATTGACAGTAACGCTTTTCGGCATAGATCAGTCATTATATTTAGTAAGAGCCTAGATGAAGGATGAGAGGAGTTTATACAAACTACTTCACATTCCCTCTTTGTCTCCCAGGGTAGTCCTTCATCTTTTTCTGGTTTTTTTTTCCTGTGGTAAGTGGCTGGCACAGGCTCTCTCTGGCTCTCTTCATCTATTGAGAAATGTATTATAATTAGAGTTCTTTAAGATTTTTAGCATTTCTAGAGGGAATTAGTTCTTTACAGAAGAAGGGTTTTCTCCATTGTGGGATTCATACCATAATTAGACAAAATGATGGGCTAAGTGCGAGTGAAAAAAATGCACTGTAATTGGTGTTCATTTTTGTTAAATAAACCCATGGAGATCATGCTGATTCCTCCTATTGCAGCCACTTCTGAAGCACAGTGTTCAATTTAAAACTGATGTATCATTATTATTTAGTACCCACAAGTGTCCTCAAGACTTTATCCATCTAAGAAGTCTGACGTGAACCTTCTTCCTCTGAGAAAAATAAAATGCCCCAAAGAAAATGTAAGATCAGTGCCATTTGCATTGCCTAGTCTCAGAAGCAACAGATTACAGCCGGCCATGCTTTGCCCCATGCCCCTTGTTCAGGCATCCTTGAACTCAAGTTAGAAAAGAAACACTTGGCATGGCACAAATCATATCTGTATGTCAAAGTAAGATGCACAGAAGAATTTCTTCCAGCCTACACAGTACATAGGCCAAGAAAATAGCTGATTACAATCATAGAACAGAGGTACCAACCACCAAAGACAGATCTTACTGAGTACAAGCAATATGTGGCCAGACTTTGTAGAAAATAAGTAAGAATATTTAGATGGGTTTATTGCATCTGACAAATCATTAATGAGGATGGGTGTTATTAAGAATTAACGAAATATTTGTAATTAGTTTTTAGATTAAAAATACCAGTCTCACAAATTTTTGCCATTACCTTGCTGACTTCAGAAATCCAGGATGCTCACAATTAAGCCAAGCAGTTAAATTCACCTCAACCACAAATATATTTTTATGGAGGAACAAAACAGTACTCTGTGTATATGCAATTCTTCTAGCTAATTAGCACCTTGGGGTAGGTTGTTCATAAACAGAAAACAGTAAGGGACCTGCAATATATCCCAGCAGTACCTTGTGTAACACCAGTCTCAGAATCAATGAAGATTTCACTTGAATCCTCACCAAGTCACTGCCTCACAAAATAAAAAATAAAATTCAAGTTCAGAGAAACCAAAGGGAATGATTTTGCCTATCATGACAGAAATCTAAGGCCCTGGAGGGAAATGGGACACTGTCTGCTTCAGAAGACATCTCCTTTTGATCTTAGACATGAATCATTTCTTCAATATCAAAGCTCATTACATTCAGAAAAATTAACTTATTTTACTAGTTATGCCAGAAGTGTCATCGTATCAACGGTGGATGCTGCCAGGCAATTATATCCCTTTGATAAGGGACAGAAAAGGAACATTATTTACTTCATGGCAAAGGCACTGGGTCAAGTTCAACACTGTCTGATAGCAACCTGATGCTGTTCTATACAATGGTTGCCCAGCAGCCTGCAAATGTCCTCAGTCCAATTTCTGATGGCCAACTGCCCATACCTCCGCTGAAAGCTCAGAGCCATTACCAAAAGGATTACAAATGGACCATGCTGTGAAGCATGAAGAATTTTCTCAGCCTTCGTAGTTCTACCTCCCAAGCAAGGCAAAGGAAAGCTGACCTATCTGTACATCTGCCAAGTATGTTTTACCTCACTTCTGGATTGATTAAAGACCTCAGCCTACCCTCAGCTATCAGCCCAATCTGTGATACGCTTAAAAATCAGACAAACCAAAACTAAGGCCCTTCATTTGGACTGATTTCTTTAACCATGAATCACCATTTTAATATGGCACAGTGGCAAGAACACTACAAGTGCTTTGTAGTGTGCCGCTAACAGGAAAGATTGTACACAAAACCTTATGTAAAGAACAGTCACATTTAGTATCTGAACATCTCTTAATTTCATCAGGGAAAGGGAAAGGCAGTGTTACTGTAGATGGAAGGACAGGTGGCCATGCGTAAGTATGCTACAGGGTGAAGCAAACAGGACTATCGTGAGTTCAGCAAAGTTTTCTCTAGGGACAAGATAATGTAAAACAGTCTTGTTTTGACATCAGTGCATGCAGCAGTAATGACTCTCCCAAATCTAACACTGGGCTCTGTTTTAGATCTAAGTCAGTTAAATTACACCTGGGATGAATCTGGTCCAATATTTCTGAGTGAGTTCTAGCAAGATTAGTTATTTTTAACAGATGAATGTTATCCTGGAATTATGATGCAAGAAATCCTGAGAGAAGATTCACCATTATATGTTGATACCTAAATAAGAGTAGACATTTGTAAAGTGCACAGGCACACACACTCAAAACAGTTTTCCAGTTGTAAACATGACTATATATCTCTCTTACGCATCCCTCTGCATACATCCTTAGGACATTAAAAAATAAAAGCCACAATTTTTTATCTTCGTATCTTTGTGAAATTCACTGCGTAATATTAACCTTCTGGTTTGCCTCTGCATAAAATATTTCTAGCATTTCTGGTGGTAAAAAGGCGGCCATAAACAGGAAATGCGTGCAAACAAAGATGTTTCTGGTATTGATTCTTCTCAGTATGATTCACTGCTATATAAACATGCAAACAAAAAAAACGGTGGTCCAGACAGAGCTGTTAAAGAATCTCCAAGTTGAGCTCAGTTGTTTTGGCAAGTATCTAGTGGCTACTTTGATCCCTAATGTCTAATAGAAACTAGACTGACTGTAAATAATAAACTATCATCTTACTGGTACAAACAAAAAGGGGAGATAAATGAATCACAACTCTGTCTCTGCTGTTAGCACCCCTGCTGCTGTTGCAACGGCCTGGGAGTGATGCAGAGGGTACAGTTCCTCTGAACAAGACTTGCTGGAAACAGGCAGGCTTGGTGCATGAAACATGATTCTATCTTTCAGGCGCTGTGCAGATCTGTGTTGGCTATCTCTGTTGATCAGCTGGGAAGTGAATCTCATATGCTTTCACTATTTCACTTCGGTTTTGAGAGTCAACTTGAGAAGAAAAAACAGGTATTGTAAATGTAAAGATGCTAATACTATGCTGAAAAGACCGAACAAAAAGGAGCCTGCATGCTTGATGCCTTTTGATCCCCTTGATGCAGCGTATGCGGGCAGCCCTCTACTGGTACGAACGCCACTGATCATGTCTGCCCAACACCCGTGCTCGTCTGTTTTCTTTTCAGGAAGAAGTAGAGTAGCTTTTCATTAACTGTAGGGTATATTCAGCTAGCCTGCATACTTCCAAAATCCATTTACTTAATCAGTGGACTGACTTAGGTGTCCCTGAAGACTTCTGAAGAGCAATTCAAAATGCCTACATAAACTACCGCTGCCGAGAGCCAGCTATTGGAAAACAATAGGCAAATGGATAGAGGTGAAATTTAGACTGGGTTCATAGGTCACCTCCCTACCTATTTTTATGCTGCATGGCAAAGAGAAATATTTGTATGTACTGGTATAGTTGGGACTGGCTGGGGAAAGGGAGGAACTCTGCTCACTTGGAGCTCCTTCCTAAAGATCTAAAACTGGTTTACTTGAGCATAATATTCTAATTTCCTTCAAAAATGCACATCAAAAAGAATAACTGAAACATGAAGTCTAGCTCAATGCTTGTAAAAATGCATGCAAGGCCACCTCAGGATTTGATCACATGTGCAGCAGCACAAGCTGCCTTCAGAGAACAAAGCTCAATTGATTTCAGGGAGGCTGATTTGCATGGATGAAAATGAATTTTTAATAGATTTGGTTGTCAGAGGGATTATGCAGGAATATGAACGGGCAGGGCATTCACACAGTGGATTGCTGTGGAGGTGTTTGCTGGTGGCTAGCAGGCAGGAAGAGTGGCATGCGTTTTCCACAGACAGCAAGGAGTAGTGCCAGGCTGTCACAGGCGGAGGTTCCCTGGGGAGCCGAAGGGACCAGTTGCCAGGAGACATCACCATATCGAGCCTTCACAGCCAGAATAAGATTCCTTGCGACAGACCTCAGACTCCCTCCTACGTCTGCATACCAGCCTGACTTGCAACCATTCTTCAAATCTTTTCCTTTACAATCTCCCAAATATCCCCAACACTTAATGGAAATTACCAGCTTTGAGAAATTTTATTTGATATGAAGCCCATTTTCTGGTTCTTTAATGCAAGCATTTTACCCTTGACAGAAATCTAGCAGAGGCATCAAGCGTCAGTAAAGATCCAGTTCAACAGCTGGTACAAATCAGTTGAGCCACGCTCCTTGTAACAAGGACTGAAACACAGTATGTGCAGTATCCCAGTGTAGAGGTGACCTCCTGCTTCATGGGCAGGGCAAAGACCAGCAGCACTCTACTTTCATAAATTAGTAAGCCCTGAGCTTCCAGAAGTTAGGTCTCAAAGAAATCATTACATTGTTTAAATACAAAGCAAAACAGGAGTAATAAAAAGATACATAGTTATATAATAAATATTATTTATGTGTTAGTCTTCAGGGCCTTAAGATGCAGTGAGTCGTTTTCTCGGTCTCCTCTTCAGAAGCGTAAGGCCTTAAAAATCATGATTACGTAATTCCAGAACCTGGGGCTTCAAGGCATGCCATCAAATACTACAAAATCAGAAAAATCCATGAGAGGTATCAGATCATGGACTGATATGACGCTCATTCTAGCTAAGCCACAGCCTCCCCTTCCACTTCAAATGTGAAATATTTAGTCAGTGGACATAGTTCCTCCATGCTGCTTCAGCGCCTGTTTTCTGCTGGTCGGCCCTGAGGAAGAGGTGATCTAACATCCCCTTCACTGTCTCCAGTCAGTCTGAGCCTTTGTGTATCTCTCGGCTATCTGACAATCCCCACTGCCGAATAACAAGCCCAGAAAGAGACAATTCAAAGGATGTAGAAAAGTTGCGATGAAATATTTCAAAGCATACTATTTAAATTTGCCTGACAAATGTTCCTCTGTTATTTTCCCAGACCAAGCTTCTCTGAATCACAGTAATATGAAGGAATCATTCCCCAAAATATTCTACATCTAATTTTCACAGGTCTCTACAGTTACAGAAATATCCCTCATAGGTACAGCACTACATCTAAATGAGAGAGGAAAAGGAAATGAGCATTTTTTCAGTTCAAATTTGTATAAAGCCAACTAGAAATAGAAGTAAGACTATCTTTATTCATTTTTCACATTCATAAACACATAAAAAGTACTGAAACGTAATATAAATTTAGTGTGGAGAAGTCTAATTGCTCTCTTGTGCCTCATGTCATCCCCTGCACCGTTATATCACAAGCCAAATGGAGAATCAATCTGTGCACAAAATACAAGGTAAAGGAAAGACAGGGTTACACTTTTAACTAGCTAGTCATTGGCCTTTTTTTTCCTTCAGAGAAAATCAGACTTTGTAGGCTTACAGGTTTACCTGCCTTTCTGTTGGTGTATATTTTTAAATGATTGCTTCATTATTTGATACATTGTCTGCAGCCCACGCGTTTCAGGGGTCATCAGAGTTTTACTGCGACAGTTGTGAGTTATTCTTTAGACTTCAAGAGCAAACGGAGGGCAGTATGTAGTTTTCAGAAACAAAGATGTGAACCGACTAGTTTATTTTCATGCATTTTCTTACTCCTGAATAATATAATTATGGAGCTTTCAGGGCAAACTGTGACAAGCTGAGCTGAATACAAAGCGACAGTGCTCAAAACTGAGCATCCAGAAACATTTCAAATAAAAGCTAAGGAGAAGGGAGGAAGCATACATCATTTCTCACTTAACAAAAACCAGCTTGCACTCATGCCATCTTCAGTTTCTTGCCCAGATGTTGTCATGGGAAGAAAATACCGGAATATAAATTATGCCATATAAAGCACAGATGGGAGTAAGCTCTCACAAGGACGTATCTTCCATTTTAGCCCTTTCCTAGCCTCTCTCTGGGGTCTTGGACTACATTATGTCAGATTGAGCCCATATTTCTTGAATGTACCTGATAATATCCCACACACGTATCTTGGAGCGAAACAACTGGGGCTGCAAAGAGAGACTCTCCAGCCCAAGCAGGGCACAGGTTCACGCAAGGTTTGCCCCAAAGGCAATGGGGACTCAACCGCCTGAGCCACATGGCTCAGAGAATGTGATCGCAGCTACTAATGGCAATGAAGAGGCAGACATAAGTGCAATTCTCCAGCATTTAAGCCAATCTAAATCCAAGGTGGCACAATTCTGCCTCCTCCCTTGTGCTAGTAGTGGTGCTTGTGCAGCTCAGGGAACTGATCTAACTGCAAACAAATCACTTCCCTGTCAGATCAGTTCTCCGAATTGAATCACTATGTGGTTGTCTGAGTATCTGTAGAAACGCAGAGCGGGAGTAGCAATGAATGGCCAGAAACAAGGCATAGCACCAAGTTGGGATTACATGATCTTTAACTGCCTTAAAACTGGAGGAGATCAGCTCCAAGTATCTCATGATCTGTAGTTCTCATGGACCAGAGCATAAGCACTCATGGACAAAATTCTACTTATGCCTTACACAACTTCTAATTAAAATAGCAGGTACAAATTAGCATGAGATTGAGTCCTAGAATGGATGGATTTCCCTTTTCTCTTTAGTTTAAAATCACCCTAACAAGCCTAATTCAATGTGCAAGTGGAATGTATCCTCCAGTGAAAACTCCAATGCAAATTTAAATCACTGCAATGTTACTTGTGAATATTTTTTTCTTCTAGCCTGTGTACAACATGATGCTGGGAGTACAAGCTGCAGAGGACACTGACTTTCAGTGACACATGGAAAATACCAAGCTGAAATCGCACAGACCTGCTCCATACCACAGAAATCATTCCAGTGATTTCTGAATTCTCTTCATTCTAGAAAGCAAATGAGCAAAACAGGGTCCTGTAGAAGTGAAGTTCAGCACTCATACAATAAAAAGCAAAAGAATCAAATGCAAAACCTGATGTGCCATGATCTTGAACATACTGTATTTTAAGAATAGCTGTATATAACATCTTCCACAAGGAGTATTAAAAAAAGATTCAGTGTAAGGAGGAGTCCCTCTTGACAGGTGCTCACTCACTCCTGGACATTTTTGATTAAGAAAACTGAAAGATAGATTCCATTTGACACGCAAGTAACATTAGGTCTGTTTTTGCAAACTGCTGGGTATGGTCAGCTGTCCTCGAAACTTGAAGTACCGTGCTCTTATGCCATCAGGCCTTTTACACTTTGGAAGAAGAGCAGTATGCTTTCCTCCCTTTGAGCAGTCCTTTGATCACACAGAAATTAGTCCAAACCTCTTCTTAAGAGTAAGAAGAGGTCAGTGAATCTGTTTTTTTTCTTGATCTGCATGGATTTATTGTTACCTAACATTTCATTCTCCTAAAAATGCCCAATGTTTAATTTAACTTGTGAATACCCTAAGGCACTGACAAGAATAACTGAGCAGAGTTTAGAAAATACCACCAAATGGGCACCCATTGACTGGAAGAATAAGAAGTTTTTCTGTATGCAAACATTAATAGTCAGAGCAAACCTAGATATAGGAATTTAACTCACAGTACTATGCAGACTGTACTCCAGTTTCTCTCTCACTTGAGGGTTAGGAAGACTAGTATTATTCAAAGTGCCTTAATTTTTCTAAATACACATTTTACTCTGCTGAAGTTTGAGGGAGCACACAGTGAGAGTACGAACAAGTTGCTGTTTGCGCATGGAATATTTTCTTGAGAGTGCCTTACTTTATAGGAACTTTAAATTATGAGTGGATGGCTGAAAGCAAGGTCACAGCTGACGTACAATGGCAACCACTGTATACCTGTTCTAACTGCAGAATGAATGTGTGGACTTAATCTCATCATGACAGTGAGTTTATTTTTCAATTTTGACAGAGTAAGAGCATGCATGTGGTGACCTATTGTGTTTTAGTTACAAATGAGCAGTAATTTCCTAAACTACTGTAATCAACCTAATATAAAATAATGATATAAACAGGAAAACACTCCAATATATTTAAATTCTCTCCTCCTCATTAAAAAAAAATTATAATCATTTCATTAACCTGTCCTTACCTTTTCTCACAAAGATTTACACATGTGCTGACCCTCATCTCTGACACACCTGAAAAATTTAGCATCCTTCCTTTCATCCCAAAGCCTGACCTCCTATCCATCAATTGCCAGGGCCTTGACTGCACTAACAGGCCTTAATTGCCCTGACCAGCCTCAGCTGGGGCTTCCACCCACACCCTCTGATGGGGACTTCATTTAAGCTCGGGCTTTGAGTAGATTCATAAAATAGAATCATAGAATGGTTTGGGTTGGAAGGGACCTTAAAGATCATCTAGTTCCAACCCCCCTGCCATGGACAGGGACACCTTCCACTAGATCAGGTTGCCCAAAGCCACATCCAGCCTGGCCTTGAATGTTTCCAGGGATGGGGCATCCACCACCTCTCTGGGCAACCTGTTCCAATGTCTCGCCACCCCCACAGTAAAGAATTTCTTCCTAATATCTAATCTAAATCTACCCTCTTTCAGTTTAAAACCATTACCCCTCGTCCTATCACCATGCTCCCTGATGAAGAGTCCCTCCCCATCTCTCCTGTAGGCCCCCTTTAAGTACTGGGAGGCTGCCATGAGGTCTCTCTGGAGCCTTCTCTTCTCTAGGCTGAACAACCCCAGCTCTCTCAGCCTGTTATATTCATGTAACATAAATATTCACAAGTAACAGGCCACTCTGTGGCCTGTTCCAACAGGTCCATGTCTTTCTTATGCTGGGAGGACAGAGACAGAGGTGAGTTGTAGGTGTCCTTGCTGCTAGTTCCGCTCCTAAATTGCTGTTTGGGTTTCTGGATTGACCTTGGAAATGGCTTGTTACCTTGTCTTTGCCTGATGGTCACTGGACCGCTGGACCTGTTGCTGCCACTGCTCTGCTTGCTTTCCTCTGGTGTGGCCAGACTGTGCCCTGTTGGTGAGGTCTTTGCCTGGCTTGTGTTGTGGTCACCCTCAGCTCCTGGCTTCCTTGTCCTGAGGGAAAGAGTAAGAGCCGGGTGAGGCTGGTCGGGGCCACTAAGGCCCTGTGCACTCAGGATTCTGATATTGTTTTGCTCTACAGCATGTTTCCCAAGATAAAGTGCCTCCCTTCCCCTGGCCATGTCTGCTGTCAGCACCATTTGCTTTAATCAAAAAATAAATACATTTCAGTGTGGCTCATTATGCTAAATGAAAGCAACAGGGGACTAATGAGCATTGTGAATGATCCATTAACATGGCAATCAGAGATATCCTCAAGATAGCTACATCTTTTCTGCATCTTTCTTGGAACACTCAGTAGCGTATTGTCATGGTTTAACCCCAGCCAGCAACTCAGCCCCACACAGCCGCTCGCTCACTCCCCCCTGGTGGGATGGGGGAGAGAATCAGAAGGGTAGAAGTGAGAAAACTCGTGGGTTGAGATAAAGACAGTTTAACAGGCAAAGCAAAAGCCGCGCACGCAAGCAAAGCAAAACAAGGCATTCATTCACTCCTTCCCATGGGCAGGCAGGTGTTCAGCCATCCCCAGGACAGCAGGGCTCTATCACGTGTAACAGTGACTTGGGAAGACAAACGCCATCACTCCAAACGTCCCCCCCTTTCTCCTTCTCCCCCCAGCTTTATGTGCTGAGCATGACGCCATGTGGTGTGGAATATCCCTTGGGTCAGTTGGGGTCAGCTGTCCCGGCCGTGTCCCCTCCCAGCTTCTCGTGCCCCCCCAGCCTGCTCGCTGGTGGGGTGGGGTGAGGGGCAGAAAAGGCCTTGACTCTGTGTCAGCACTGCTCAGCAACAACGAAAACACCCCTGTGTTATCAGCGCTGTTTCCAGCACAAATCCAAAACACAGCCCCATACCAGCTACTGTGAAGAAAATTAACTCTACCCCAGCCAAAACCAGCACACGTATACAGATGTGACCTCATCTATTTCATTAGGGAATAAATAGATTTAGATGTCTAACCTGAGTGGTTTCTTTTTCTAGAATTGTACATTGTTACACTTGCAATTAAGAAAGAAAACTGCTAGTTCAGTTTGTGCAACTGCTAAGGGGTTATTCTTAGCCTTCAGTGGACAAGACTGTGTTAACAGATTTAATGTTTGGATTTTTTTTGAAACTGTTATCCCTCTCTCCCCCCCCAGGTTTTCATCACAAAGGGGAAATGTACCCGAAATAAGAAATTTACTGGTGACTTCATCTTTGCAATTGATTTAATGTGGTTTAGCACTGAACAGCATTTTTATTTTTCACAATGGGCCTTCATCTCCCACCTCAGCTCCTGCCCGATTTCCT
Source organism: Aptenodytes patagonicus (assembly GCF_965638725.1). Classification (NCBI taxonomy): domain Eukaryota; kingdom Metazoa; phylum Chordata; class Aves; order Sphenisciformes; family Spheniscidae; genus Aptenodytes; species Aptenodytes patagonicus. Next base: position 21,418,589 of record NC_134957.1, read on the forward strand.
GTCCCTTGGCTCTTACGATCACATTCCACAGGGAGCTGACTTGCTTTTGCTCAAGGGAGTACTTTTCCTCAGTCCTCGTAAGAAGGTAGTAAGACCAGCCTGAAACAGCATCAGAAAGACGTGTGCTTAGAGAAAGGGCAATAGGGAGGAGGGGAAACCTACCTGTATTCAGGGATACTGAGAATGTATCTTTCAAAAGGCCGAGGGAAGGAAGGTAGGCAAAAAAACTATTCAATGTCTTTAAAAATTTGCTACAGTGAAGATTTTCAAAAGCCTCAATTCTCTGCACATTAATATAATCACCTCCACAGAAAGCTTTAGGAGATAAATTGCTGAACACTGCCTTGCAGGTGGAGAAACAGAAAAGATGAGCACCTCCCCAAGGTGTTAACACTGGTCAGGGGCAAAGTGAGGAGGAGAAACCAGGAGGATGCAGCTCCTAGCTTTGATTTCAGCCTCACTTTCAGGGTTTTCTCTGAGTGTCAGCCCCTGTGACAGGTTCGTCTATTTAGGCCAAATAATTTTTATGTCTGACTTTCTGGAATCAACTAAGAGCCAGCAGACAGCAGTTTCTATTGGAGTTTGCAGCATTTCTGGGATTTTTGGGGAGTGGACACAGTGTACATACGTAGCCAGAATTATTAAAGTTCTCTAAACAAAACATAGAATGCAGAGTTCAAACTGTATTTGTCTCTTTTCCTTCCGTCTCTCATCTTCAACAATCCCCGTGGTATCAGCGGAGGGATATCCACACGGCAAAACCACCCAAGCTCACCCATTGATAGAAATGTACGCAATCTTCTCCTGCCTTCAGTCATTTGAAGGTCGGCTTGTATCCCACGCATTTGCTCTGCAGTGCTATGACATGTCCCCAGGTGATGCTCTGACCAGAAGCGAAGCGTGTTCCCCCAGTGAGGCCCAGTGCTCAAGGGGATGCGTCAGCCCATCACCGCTCTTGGGCTGCCATTACAGGACCCACTACAGCACTGCTTCAGGCAACACGGCTGAAACATCAATCTCCCCTCCAAAGCATGACTGACCGCTCATTTGCCACTATCCTTTTGTGACGTTACTCCCACAGTAAGTGCCATGGGAGGCTTGGGGCACACTAGGTAAGCCCACGCCTAGCCCCGTGTCAGTTAGTCTATAAAGAAGAGGTAGCTGCGGGCATGCTATGGCAATGGCAGGCTGTGAGCACAGCCAGCACCTGGCCACAGTCAGGCTGTCGGTTACAGTGATCTGGGCTAAAATAACATGTGGAGGGCAAAAGTTTCTGAATTCCTTTTCCAAATTTGGGTTACTCCCCCCGAAAGTCTGAAGAATTGAGACACTCGTGGCTACCGGCGAGTAGGCTCGTTAGAACGGGCGCCGTCCCTGTCGGTCCGGCACCGCGGAGGGAGTCCCGTACCCCTACGGCAGGTCCGGCTGCCCCGTGGCACCGGGTACCCCGGCACCGGGTACCGCACCTGCCCCGTCCCCCCGCTCGCCTGGCCGGAGGCAGCGGGCCTCAAGGAGCACCCGGCGGCCGTGCGGAGAAGGGGGCGTGTCCCCCCCCGGCCGCGCGCCAACCCGCCCCCCCCTCAGGCCGGCAGCCATTTTGGGGAGCGCTGCGGCGAGCGGGCGGTGCGTGGCGCCCTCTGGCGGCTCCCCGCCCGCAGGTCAGCTACGAGCGGGCGGCCGCCGGCCATGAAGTCCGTTTTCGTCACCGTGGGCACCACCAGCTTCGACGACCTGATCGCGACCGTCTGCTCCCCGGCGGCCCTGCAGGTGAGGCGGCGGAGAGCCCGGTTCCGCGGGCAGCCGTCCCGAGCCTCCCCTTGCGGCCTGCCCGCAGCGCCTCAACCGGGCGCCTGCGCGCTGGGAGCTGCCCCGCCTTCCCCCCCCCTCCCGTCCCGCCAGTGACTGTCTGAGGGGACGGGAGACGGGGGGTACCGGCGGCGGTCGTGGGGGGGCGCGAGGCGGGGCCGTGGTGAGTGACGTGAAGTGGCGGCGGCGGCGGAGGAGGGGGAGGAGGGAGGGTCTGTGGCGCGAAGTGGGGGGGTGGCAGCGGCCGCCGGGCCGGGGTAATGGGGAGCGGGGCCAGGCGCCCCGGTGTCCGACCTGGGTACACGCAGACGCGCGCACCCCCCCCACACCCCCCAGCCCACCCTCCTTCCACCGCAGGTGCTGCAGAGCCGCGGCTACGAGAAGCTGGTGCTGCAGGTCGGGCGGGGCGCGCTGAAGCCGGTGCTGCGCAGCAGCCCGGCCTTCGCGGTGGAAGTCTTCCGCTTCAAGGACTCGCTGGCCGAGGACCTGCGGAAGGCGGACCTGGTCATCAGCCACGCAGGTAGAGCCCCGTTTATTTGCCGAGCCTGTTCTCCTGGGGGCAGGAGTGGAAGTCGGTTGGATGAAGTCTGTCTCTCTACGGCTCGGGGCTGGGCTAGCATTGAACGTTCAGGTCCACAGCTAGAGCTCGATGGTTAAATGTTCACCTTCAGGAGTCTCCCGTGTTTCAAGAGCAAGTAGGATGATACTTCATCTGTCAGGGCAAAAACTCCTCGTGTTTTCTCTTCTGTAGGTGCAGGCAGCTGTCTGGAGACTCTAGAAGAAGGAAAACCACTAATAGTAGTAATAAACGAAAAGCTGATGAACAACCATCAGCTCGAACTGGCACAACAGCTCCACAGAGATGGGCACGTCCTCTGCTGTAATTGCAGGTATGGAGCTGCTGTGGCTGTCCTGTTAGTGACACGCCACTAACAAGCAGTGTTCAGCACCATCACTGTGTTACTACAGTATTGAGAATGTAACAACAAAATTTACATCCTTCTCTGTAACGACCATTTGTTTGCAAGGTAGATTTTTCACAGTGGATAGATTAACATTAGGTGCTAATTTACCAAACTTACTAAGCCTTTTGACCATGACTCCTTTTAATTTTTTTCTTTTTTTTTTGAGGACACGTATTCAGACTGGAAGAAGAGCAATTTAAACCAAATAGAAGTGGTTGAATTTGAAAGAGTCAGGTAGCATCCCAGAGACACCTAACAGCTTCTTTCTCACTAGTTGTTTGATTCTTTTTTGAAGTTTAGAAATAATGCAACCCAGACCATCAGTTTGTAATCATGAGCCATGAGGAATAAATTGCTCCCTGCAGACTTAAGACTCCATTTCATCATTTTGCTATGTGGATTTTCCTTGTAAAGGGCACTAAAGTTGACTGTGTAGATGTACTGACATAATAAAATTGAAAGTATCTGGAGTATTTAGAACAAAACATAAGAATGGCCTTGCTGATACGGATCAGGAGTCCATGTAGCTCAATATCCTATTTGCAGTGGCCATATGCAGATGTCCAGCCAAAAGTAGAAACGGGGCAAGAACATATGGTACTTCCCTTGTATTACTTTCCCTCTAATGCTCTTAAGTACTTTGATTCAGGGGGATTCCTAAATGAGATGCTGTCTGGTTAGTAACTTTCAATACCTCTGCCTTCCAAGTGCTTATTCAGCAGCCTTTTAACCGAACTTCCTGAACCCACCACATTCTCTGACAATGAGTTTCACAGATCTACTGCCTGTCACTTCAGGGGGAAAAAAACCTCCACCAAATAAACACACACACCCCAAAAACAACAACAACAACAAAAAAACCAGCTCCCTTTGTTTGTGTTCATCCTGGCTCCTGTTAGTTTCATTTGCTCTCTTGACTGTATCTTACTGTTTTCTCTTTATTTACGATTATTTATGATTGATTGCGCTCTGTAAATAACAGATGACCTCTAAATTGAAGGCAGAGGAAATGCAACTCCCATTATTTAGTCTGCGTCTTGTTCCTTTGCCCTGCAAATAGGATTTCGTATGTTTCAGAAGAGCCTTCTGAAAAGACTAGACCTGTCATTCGTTTATGTTGGGCAAGTTTCTTAAACTTATCATCTCAGTGCTTCTGACAGCTTTGGAGACAGGAAGGAATTTTTATTTCTTTTTGTTGAACAGTGCCTAGCATTTGAGCCTTATTTGCAGTCTGATAATAGCAAGCTAAGATTGATTTAGCTGTTCTTTCTGGCTATGTGTTAAGTGCAGAACTATGCCATGTATTCAAATAGGATGAATTTCCTGGTACGGTTTATGGCGAAGATCCTCAGATCTTGTTCAGTCTCCCAACATGGCAACCACAGAAGATTAAACAGTTAAGAGCTGAGGTGGTCTGAAAGCTGTGGTATAGGTCAAAGCGTGTTCTTGGCAATGCTGCCTACAAGCCAGTGATGGTTGGGGTCTCCCTTTCAATACCTGTCCTTATTTTTGTTTCTGTGCTAAAGGATTACGTATGTATGAATAGAAAGAAAATTGGGTGAAAAAAAAAATTTCCCTTTGGGATGGATTTTTTTTTTTTATTTTTTATTTTAATTTTTGGTTTTGGTCTGTTTTTACAGCACTCTTGTGGAGACACTGCGGTCGATGGACTTGTCAACTTTGAAACCTTTTCCTCCTGGACAGCCAGAAAAGTTTGCTTTGTTCTTGGATAAAGTTGTGGGGTTTCAATAAACAATACAGAGGAATAAAAATGTCAGAATAAAACCTTTCTCCACTCCTAGTGAGGCCTTCCATACTTAAGAGTCCACCAACTGGGACAAACCCTCAAGAAAATGTCTGTTAATATTAACTGACACTAAACGGTTTCCTATTTAGTGCCAGTTTAAAGTCATCTAGCTTTATGCTTAAAAGAGCACAGTGCCAACAAGGGGGGGGGGGGGGGGAGTATGAACTGTCTGGTTTCTCGGACAGACAGATATTTACATCACAAAATCTTCACTGAGTTGGTAATTCCAGTGAGGAGGAGAAGCTAAATTACTTTTTAACAGGCATGGCATATACATAGTGGTCTCTTGACCATATTTGCCTAGTGCTAGTGGAAATAAGTTGTCCTTCTTGATGTTCCGGTGATGTTCTGCAAATAAGCAGATGCCTTCAGCTCTCATTTCATGTGTTTACAGAAACAGTTTGGTTTCAGTGTGTTCACTGAAAAGGGAATTTTAAAAGTGAGAGATTTAAGCCCCTTTAAAGAGAAAGGAGCGTGTGGTGAATCTGGGTGGGAAAAGTCAAGAGCTGCAAACCTGTCAAACTGCCCACCAACTGACTTGCCTGGTTTGGGGTGATTTGCTCCCAAAGTAAAACATGGCCTATAGGAGAGGAAGGGGGTTGACAATACAATCAATCCATTTACACAGTGTTATCCCATCATTACTTAGTTTGGACTTCCGTAAAGTGCGATGTGTCCTGTTTGATGCTGATTGGAGCTCCCCATTTAAAGTATTGAAATTGTCGACTGTGTTGATGCCACCATCAATTTGTTTAAGTAAATATTTTGAAAAACAAAGGGGGTTTAAACTTTAAAATGTTCATGCAGGCTATTTGGGCTGTAATACTCTAGAATTGTGGAAGTGCATAGCTGGTGCTAATTGCCCTTCCTGCAAGTACATTATTTGCTTGGGGTTTTTTTGTTGCTGTTGCTTAAAACAAGAAAAAGAAACTGAATCGGTGCATCTGATGTCCGAGTGCAATTTTTACTAGCAAGTTAAATGTACGTAGAGGCATTCTCCTAATCAAATCAAGCACAAGGGCTATGCGTGGAATAAATCATGCTGCAGTTGTGCGAGAGTGATTTTTGCCGATCCCCCAAGTTTTCCCCAAATAATTTATTAGGAGCAACTAAGATTTTCACTTCCTTAACGATTTTTGTAGAGCTGTTCTTATTTCAAGTTTACCGCTAGCAGCTTATCTCCGGTCGAGAGCACGCAGGAATGTCACAGGAAATGCTGAATAACCATTTGACCGATTTTTCCACTAGTTATTTGCAGTCACAGGCACATCAAGCAATGAAGTTGGAAGGAGTTAGCTTAGCAAGGACTTCCCTGCTCTTCCCGAGGCAGGTCCGGGAGGAGACGACGTCCGCTGGGGCTTACCGCGGTTTGGCGTGCACACCCACGCCGAGAGCTGGGGGGGGGGGGGGGGGGGGGCTGGAGGAAAACGACCCCACCGCGCTCGGACAGCCCCTGCAGCCGTTAAGCGGGAGAGCGGGAGAGGTATTTTGGGGCTCTTCGTGGGCATCTTAAAATGGCTGCTGCAGGAGGCACCTCCGGCGGGCGGTCCGCGGGCTCACCGGGAGGGCACCGCTCGCAGCTGCCTTTCGGGCGGCTCGCAGGCGAAGGGAAGCGGGCCCAGCTGCGCCGGGACGGGGGCGAGTCGGGCTTGGGGGCGCGCTCCGTGAGGGGCAGCGCCCGGCGCCGGCGGGAAGGGGGATGCCGGGGGTCGCGCCGGGCGCAGGTGGGCGCGTTGGGCGCCGCCCCTCATTAGCAGCGGCCGCGCGCCCAGCCGCCACGCGCCGCGCAGCGCAGCGCCCCGCGCGGAGCCCGCGTCTCCCGCTTCAGCCGCTGGCGCTTCTGCCGTTGCCGCCCGGGGAGGATGCAGAAGGGCTGGAAGAAGTACTTCGGGCAGAAGTCTTTCAGCGAGGTGGCCATGGACGAGTACCTGGGCAGCCTGGGGCTGTACCGCAAGATGACGGCCAAGGACGCCTCCTGCCTCTTCCGAGCCGTCTCGGAGCAGGTGGGCGGCGGGACGGCACCGGTAACGGTCTTGGGGGAAGCCGGGGCGCCTCAGGCCTTCGCCGGGGCTGGGGGTGGGTAGGGGGTGCTCCTGGAGATCCTTCCTGGGTGGCCAAAGTGAGGTGTGGCGGGTGGGGATGGGTGCGATCAGCCCCCTGGGTTCTCGGGCAGGCGGGCTCCTGGGTCGCTTGGGCTTTCCTCGGCTTCATCCCCCAAGTGCCTGTGGCCCTCTGTAGTGTCTCCTCTCCCTGTTTTGTGAAGTGTTTTGTGGTGGTGTTAGTCTTTATAAACTACGAGTAAAATAAGCCTAATGTGAAGCATAAATTAAACTCTGCAGTTTTCTCCTTCGTTCTTTCATAACCTTTATCTTTTCAGCTGTTTTCATCTCAAATTCATCACATGGAAGTTAGGAAAGCTTGCGTCTTGTTTATGAGGCAACACCAGCAGAAGTTTGAATCTGTAAGTAATGCGTGTGTGTTAAGCAGTTTTGCATGCATAGTTAGGAAGTAATGTGGGAGGGGGTGTGTGGTTTAGCCATAAACATACGCACATAAACATATATGCTGAAAATAGGCCATGCTTTGCCAGGCTTGATGCATGTAGGAGAAGAGAAATGGCAGGGTGATTGCTTGCTTACCTTGAGTTGCAATCACACAAGTTTTATTTGACTTTCTGTTTCTGAAGTTCCTGAAAGTGAGCAAGTAACTAATGCCCAGGTAACCAGCAGGGTCACAGTTATTTGAGTAGTATATTCTTTGTGGAGCAACCATTGCAGAATTCAGTAGGTAGGAAATACGTAGGATTTTGGAGTAAGAAACGAATATCAAGAGATGGTGGAAGACTCCAGAGTGTGTTTAATTGTTGCATAAAGTCATGGGTTTTGGGTTTGGGTTTTTTTTTTTTGGTTGGTTTTGCAGGTGGCGGTTTGTGCGGGTGCATGTGCGGTGTGGTTTTGTGTGGTGGTTTGTGTGGCGTCGGGACGTTTTTGGGGTTTTTTTGGTTTGGTGGGTTTTTTGGTGCGTGTTTTGGGTTTTTTCCCCCTGTAATCACAGTTAAGTGCTTAATCTAATCTAGGAGGGAGATCAGTGACTGAGTATTACTCAGACTCATGCTCTTGATTTTTTTTTTTTTTTTTTTTTTTAGGATCTCTTGGTATTTCCATGTTGGTACCCCAAATCATTCCCATGCTCTAAGGCAGGGAGCAGCTGAAGTCATACCCCGAGTCAGACCACAGCCCTTCAGAACCCAGAAATGATAGGAATTGGCAGACTGGTCCCAAATTGGTGTCTATGTCCCCGGTCCCTGCCCTGCCCCCTCCCATTCAACAGCTAGTAATGTATGGCATAGTGTTGACGTTTAACTTTGCTTTCCAACTGGCTAAGTTTTTATATTTGTTTTCTTCTTTGTTTTGCTGAAAGTATGTGGAAGGATCATTTGAGAAATACCTTGAACGACTAGGAGATCCAAAGGTAAGACTGATCAAATACTGGTCAAGAGATTAAAATTTGAGGAGACTAGAACAGGGAAGTAATTAGGCGATGGTTTAAAATGTGGTGGTTTGGGTTGGTTTCTTTTTAGATAGACCCCAATCCTGGGATCTCACTTGCATAGGTAATACTATGGGTTTATACTGAATAGTCACATGTATAAACAATATCAGTTTTAGTGGGGAATTTGTGTTGGTGCAAAGGAGTAATCTATGCAGATTGGACAGTAAAGCTGAGGCCTCTCGTGGGCCTTATTCGTAATTGCAATTCTTCTCTAAGAAGGAAAAAGCAAAATGTGTGGAGAATACCTCGTGTCAAATGTTTATCAGGCTTTGCAATCCCTTGCTCCTTCTGTTACCCCTGGGTTCGAATACTAGAGCTCAAACTTCTATTTCTTTAGACTTAACCAATAAGTATGGTGATTACAGCAGTCTCTGAAACAAATACGGTGTTTTTAATTAAAAAAAGTATCTTGAGTGATGTGTTTAAGAGTCGATGCCAGAACTAACTCCATCTTGCTCAGCTTGGTAATCATGGCCATCCCATGTTGCAGATGGTTTTTTGGTTGGTTTGTTTGTTTGGGGTTGTTTTGGTTCCCCACTCCCCCCCCCCCCCCCCCCCGGATATCCTAATAACTCAATGCATTGTTTGTTTTAACAAACTGATGAGTTTGGCTAGGTATTTTAATACTACAGAGAGCTAGAAAAGAGTTCTCAGTGTTGAAGATGGCTCTGCTATCTCATGTAATCTCATAATCTTGCATAGGAAAGTGCTGGCCAGCTGGAAATGAATGCTTTATCAGTGTTGTACAAGTAAGTGTCTCTTTCTTAAGTTTCACTTTGTTTTGGACTTGATGGTGTTTGGGTTCTGGCCCCAGAACTTTCTATTTGTTTGTTGCCGAGATACTAATGTGTGAAATGGTGAGAAATGCTACCCTAATGAAGTTACTTAAGCTAACATGTAAATGGATGCCATCACAGCCCTTGTTCCCATAGTGTGGATTAAGGGGAGGGTCAGTTTCCAGCGATGTTTATTTGTTATCTTTTTGCTAGTGATAAACTCTGAAGTCCAGTGTTTCCTTCTAGTGGCTGAAGGATGGAAAATGGGGGGAAAAAAACCAAGGAGCCTTGTGTAGTGGAAACACTGTGTGGTAGTTACAAGCATGACTAAAACTCATGTAGGTGTTCTTGAAAGCTCCAGTAGTGAGGAGAGCTTGCCCTACTTGGTGCGTAAAGCCTGATATTTATTTCAAAGATAACATAAGCCTGTGCAGGTGCTGCTGTCTTGCTAAAAATGCCGCTATCCTGTAACAAGCAGTCTGGCTGTCCAGTGGTAGAAGGAAGAACCCTCCCTTTGCAGGCTTGTTCTGTTCCAGTACTAAAGGAACAAACTGAAATTTTGCAGGAGTTACTAGTTCCCTGTACTGAGGCTCTAATCCTTTTGCGGGGTGACTAAATCACTTAGACTTAATTGTCTCAGTGTCTGAGCACCCTGCCGTAAGCACTTGATCTATTCTGTGACTGAATATAATGGTCTTTCCCAGATGATTTTTTTTTTTTCCCCTTAAGATGGGTGGTGTTTGCTCATCTAGCTATTGCTTTATGGTAGCATTCATTTATCAGAAAAAGTATTCTACTTGATTTTTCTATAAAACAGCAGCGGATTCTGCAAACTTCATAACACAGTTCTACTAAAAGTGTCCTCTTTCAAGTCTTGTTTTTCCTCTGCTTATATAGGCGAGACTTTATTCTGTACCGGTACCCTGGAAAGCCACCCACTTATGCTACAGACAATGGCTTTGAAGACAAGGTGAGGAGAAGTCAGGCAATTTCTTACCCCTGCCCTTGAATCCTAGTTACCTCCAGTCCTGCTTAGTTGTTAAAAAAAAAAAAACAACTTGCCACTGGAATTGAGCTCTTGTAACTCCAGTGCTCTTGCATATCTGAACAAAACCCCAAAGCTGACTTCAGCTCATGGAAAAAGCACAGTATTTGCACAACAGTTAATTCAATTATAGTAGCTTTGCTTCCCATCTGAGGGATGGATTGTGTGCTGTTCCCCTGCCAGTCTTTTTCGTTACTCCAGCTCGTTATTGGAAAGAAGTTTAATTTTGGCAGGAAGAGGTAACATCACAATTCCAGAATATTCCTTCATGTTTCTGAAATCTCTTTGGGTAAAAACACTTCTCAGTGGGAATTTGACTGATCTGACAGGGTAGAATGAAATATCTGGGTTGAGTTGAAGAGCAGAACAAGATATATTTATCATATTGGTGAAGAGAAGGTGTTCTCCCCCACCCCCAGTGCCTCTCTTCCTGAAGTCGGATGAGGTGTGCAGTTTTTCTTCCTGAAAAGGGGAAGTTAATGGGAATGGATTAATCTTAAACTGATTCATTTCTGTGACATACAAATTGAGTCCAGTTAAGAATGGGAGCTAATGGAACAGCTTATCTACACGAGAATTACTGCTGGAGGCAAAAAGAAGGAACATAAAGGAGAAATACTCTGTATTACCTCCCATTTGACCTCTCTTGTTTTTTCTGCAGTCATGTACGTGTGCCTACACAATTACGTGGCTAGCTTGGGCATGATGCCAGTGAAGTTGCTGCAGTATGGATTTCAGTATGGGCTATTATATTTGCCAAAGTGGCTAGTCTGCTCTGAAATCTGTGCTGCTGCAGCTGTTGTTCTCTGTTGGTTAGTATTACTGTCTTTGTTTACATGTGCCTCTTTCTTTTTTCTGTGTACTTTCCTATGTAGCTTAATCTAATTCCAAAATGGGCTAACTTTAAAAATCAAGCAGTATGGTCTAAATGTGTGTTTGTCCTCAAAGGCTTTACCACCAGAGCTCTCATTAAGCGTTGGCAGCTGTCTATCATTAGACTGCATATGCAGGCAGCAGCTCTTTCTGGTATTGCTCATTCTCATCACGAGCTGAGAGCTTGTGTTGGCAGAAGACGTAGTGCACGCTGAATTAAGAGCCCTGGCATCCCAGCTCCTGCTGGTTCCCTGGGAAGCATCCTTGCTGGCAATGTGCTGACAGCTGCCTAAGGGCTTCTGCCAGTTGCAGTTGGCTGTGGTCACATGCCAAGACGGGGTTTGATGGTACACGTTTGCTTGGTGTATCGATGCATGTGTTGCAGAAAGCGTGCATCTTTTCAAAAGGCAGCATAATACTGCTTATTAAAAGCAAGGTTTTGTTGAGGGCTAGCGAAGTAGATGCTTTTCTAGTCCCTCAGGTAGGGAAAGGTGAAATGTGCCTTAGATACTTGGACAGTGTATCTCAGGGGTACTGCATTTAATGGCTTGTATTTATTTTACCTCTTGAGCGGTTAGTGGTTTCAGAGGTAAGCTGGAAACAAACTCTTATTTTATGTTTAATACAGCATGATCTACAAATTGATAGTTTTTCTTTGTATAATAGGCAAACTTTAAATTTAGAGACTTTACCTAGGATTCAGTTTTAAGCTGATTCTACAGCTTTTTCATATTTATATTGTCAATACTTATTGTTTTCTTGATGAGTTGGTGTCGACTGTAGAATGAAAGAATAATGTAGTCTTGAGCTAGGATATCAAATAGAAAGTTAGGTTTTACATCATTCCAGCCTTAAAGCCTTTTTTTTTTTTTACTTTTCCCAGATTTTACTGTGTTGTTCCGGCAACGGCCATTATGACTCTGTGTATACAAAACAATTCCAGGAAAATGCTGCTATTTGCCAGGGTAAACTTGAAATAATTTTTCTATGGAAGAGAATTACATGTTTTCATATGTTTATAGGCAGTGTTTGTTTTGGTTTTCAGGGGTGGGGAGGAGAGAGATGGAAGCTCATTTATTGTATATTAATATATACATACATTCATTATTCTATCTGTTAAGTGGGGTATTGGACCAGATGACTTCCAGAGGTCCCTTCTTCCCACCTGAATTATTTTATGATCCTCTCCTTAATTGAATTTAATATAACTAGTGCCTTATAACAGTAGATAATATCTGAAGATATGCTTATCTGGAAAATTGCAGCAGTTCTTATGGATCTGGTATTATCTTAATTTGGTTTGAGCTTTGTGTTGATTTGTTCAGCTGTATTATATGAGGTCCTGTACAAAGATGTGTTTGGCATGGATGAGGAAGAATTAAGGTCTGCAGTTGAGGTGTTTCGAAGTGGATCCAAGAAGAACAGAAACAGTGGCTCTGTAGGAAGTGAGGATGCAAACTTTGATTGTCTTCATGAAAAAGCGTCCAGAAATCCATCAGAAAAGAGGTAGTACTTTGGGAAGGGGATGTGGTAAAAGGGAAGCAAAAAAAAAAAATTTAAAACCTTGCAAAGGGCAACTTTTCTAAGTTTCTTTGAATGTTCAGGGGGTATTAACTCTTTTTCCTATCTCGTGACACAAACACAAAGCTGAAGGATATTGTGGAAGAGAGTGTGCTTTCCTTGGAGCTGGGAAGTGTCATGTAATTGAACATCCTCTGCTGCTGGCTATGTTACAGTTTCGTGTTAATCTGAAAAATGACAGGTTACTTTTAAATAAAACTGTTCCTTATGTCATCAGAATATTTTTCTTAGTGAGAAACTGTTACTACTCTTCTAAGCCTCTAGCTGTGCAGAGGCAATAGTGTATTGAAAAAATGAGCTCTGCTTTATTTTCTTATTTGTCCTTTTTTAATGGAATTGTACCCCAAATAGACAATTAAATGGTGGCATTATTCAAGTCTGGATCACTGGGATGAGGAGAACAGATGGAATGTACCTATAGAAACCCTCATAGCCCGTGTTGTTGAAGTCACTAGAAAGGCTTGAGGGATGCCCCTGACCATTACTGAATGCTTGCAGATGACATTGGTTTGACAGGACTTGGAACAGGGTGTCTTGTTGTACTTAACAGTGCAAGAGTTTAATCGGTCAGTGGGATCATCTTCATCCTTTCCTAATGCAAGCAGTAACCCTCGTTAGGGGTGGGTGTTAGAACAAGTAAAGGTCATGTTCTTGAAACTAGGAAAAGGGTTGTCCTGTACTGCATCGCAGCCATGGCTAGCATTGAAGGCAAACTCTACCACTTGATGGCACCGTGGTGCTTTTTCAGATTGTATGAACAGTTGGTTGATTTTAATCCTGGCTAGAAATTACGCATTGTATCTTTTTGTAATCTTATTTTCAATTACTTAGAGTGGACAACTGGGAAGGCAACGATACTGACAATCCACAGGAAGATAAGTTCAAACAAGGCATTGAAGAAGAAAAGGTTTGTCAGTTAGGGAAGAATTCCTTATGGTGGGTTTTAGTTTTTGTTGTATGATGTTACCCTTGTTAGGGCTAAACCCTCTTTTCCACTTTTTTAAAATGACTTTTTGGAAAGTGAGTGGCTTATTTCTTCCGTCTGCTTGTCTTTTGGTTTTGCCCTTGAGTTTCTATTAAATTGGATAAGCCTTTTTCCTTTCTGAGAGTCTCTTGTTCTTCTCTAGCTAATATCCCCCCCCCCCCCCCCCCCCCCCAAAAAAAGATGGAGCTTAGCAGATGTTTCCTGGTCTGCTGTTTGTTTTTTCCCAGAAATGGTTTAAATCAGTTCACTTTTGTTTTGAAAACAGTATAAATCACTTTGGAACAGTTTTAGAAACTCTATAGAAATCCGTTTTCAGATGTAATAACTGAAATTCCCACCAACTTTTGAAGCCATGGCTTCATTGGTCTGGTTAGCGTCCTTCAGTTCTTTTTGAGTAAAGAACATGCCAAATGTTACTCTTGAGCCTGTTTCTAACCTTTCCAAAGTCCGTTCAGCTTCTGAATGCCTAAATGTGTTTTCATGTTCTTGAGCTTTAATTTTTAGGCAAATATAGTGGAAGTGAAATTTTTGGGAAATGGTGTGTGTACATCTTAAAACGGTCCACAGATGCTGGCAGGATAGAGACTATGCTGAACACATTAAATGCACTTGTTAATGCTACCTTTCAACTCTGTTTTTAGCCTCCAGAAAATCCATCAAAGATGCCTGTTCCTTATAAAGTGCTAAAGGCACTGGACCCTGAGATCTATCGAAATGTGGAGTTTGATGTTTGGCTGGACAGCAGAAAAGGTATCTTTAAAAAGGGAAAACCAACTGTTTCTGTACTAGGCTTAGTGTTAAATTTATGAACTTGAGGCCTATGTCACCTGTTTCTTCACAGCTGAAATGTGAAGGATACTGGTTAACCCAGCAGATACTTGTAGGTAGTACATCTTCTTGCTAGTAGCTGGTTTCTTGGCTTCATTTCAAAGTATGAAATACACTGCTTCTGACGCTGTATAATGGTGATAAGGTTGCTAAAAGTCTGACCTCTGCTACTTAGTGACTATAGTATAGGAAATATGAGGACTCAAAGCAGAGTACAGAACTCTGTGTTACCGTTCTGTTGTATTGGAAATCATTCAAATTTGAGAGTTTTTTGTTGCAGCGTGTGTGCAAGGACTTCTGCGTTTTAAAGCACGATTTTGGCTTCAGAGTTGTATAATAAAGATCTCAAATTTAGCATTGAGATCTGTCAAATGAGATGAGTTTTCTCTTGCTTCCCAGCTCTCCTGGGCTTGAACATTCTGGAGGGATTTAATGGTCTTCGTGGCTTGGGATAGGTTGCTGCTTTTTGGCCTACACGATGGCTGATATGTAAAGCAAGAAGTTACCAAGAAAGATAAGTTTTGAAGTGGTGTTTGATGTCTGACCCGAAGTGCTTTGCATACTGAAGAACTCCAGCATTTTGCAACTGCATAAGCAGTAATGAGGGTCATTAAAATTTTTGGAACAGAGTATAGTAACTAATTATCTATGTAGAGTACTGACATGCAGAGAATCCAGGCAAGGAATGGAGAAAAACGTACTGAAATCTAGCAGCAAGGAGACTTTAGGCAATGTTAGTTTTTCCTGGATAACACCTCATTTTTTGCCAAGTGCCACCGGTACTCTGGCAAGACAAGACACATCCAACATTCTTAATACCAGGATTGGTATTAAATTCAGGATTAACTTGGTACCATCACAAAAGACATTGTAGTATTGAAGTAGTAGTGCTACTTACTGCATTATCTGGATATTATTGATCTCCTGTGACTTAGCCTGGTTATGGTCTGTTATACGAACATCTACAGTTACTTCACCATTACTGTGGGGAATGTTCAGATGTGCATAGGAAATATTTAACTCAATTGGCCTATAACTTGCAGTTGGATGCTGTCATGAAGTACTTGTAGGATACATGAAGAAAGAACAGTAGTTTAAAGGCTTTTTCCTTTTTATTTATTTATTCATTTATTTTTAGAGCTTCAAAAAACTGACTACATGGTGTTTGCTGGGAGACAGTACTATTTAGGAGACAAGTGTCAGGTTAGTACTCAAAGGAGACTCAGTTATGATAAACTATTAAAACTGCTTTAAATGGAGTATGGTAAGCCATAAAATCATTCCTAGAATTTTCCAAGGCTGTTCTCATTCTCTTCCTTCTAGCTATTAATCTGACTTTCTTTTTAATTTCATTTCTTTTGAAAATGTACCTTTAAACATTGGGCAGCGTGAAGGAAAAGCTGCTTGGAAATTCACTGTGAACCAGTAATAGACATACTGTGAGTGTGGAAGTTCCAGACCTAAAGCTCAAAATGCAGAGGGCGTGCATTTGAGGTAGCTGTCTATTAGATTTTTTCACTGGGGGTCACCAACAAGTCTGGACAGTCTTCCGCTTCTCAACAGTAATGTAGCAAATATTTTTATAAAATAGGGAGGAGTAGCGTGATCTGGCCAGGAGATGCTGAAAGGAAGGTCAACTTTCTTTGTATTCCAATGTTGTATGTAGTGAGGGCTTATTTTTTATCACTGTTTGAGGTAGTGCGGATGATTCACTCAGTGACTTGTTTCTAGCTGAGCAGAGTTTTCCTTTCCAATTTCCTGTTTTATCTTCTGTTCTCAAGTTCTTAAATGGAAGACCATTGTCTTCCATGGTACTTATATGCTTGTCACAGTGTATAAAAATAAGTTAGAAAGCAGGTATCTTCTTACCTCTCGGTCACTCACAAGACTGATACTTCCCCCCCCCCCCCCTGAAGTTAGTACAGTGCTCTTTATTTTGCCTGCTATTTTGAAGAAGTATTTGAGCAAGCGAGCGGCTGTGTGATGCTCAGTTGCCGGCTGAGATTAAACCACGACACGGGGCCAACTCAGTAACATACGATCAGCTAGGAGCGGCCTCTGCTATTAGTGGTTTGTAGGCAGTATTCTGAATCCTCTCATACAGTTTGGCTTTTTTAGAGCTTCCCTTGTTCTCTCTCCAGGTACGTCTGGAGCCTGGAGGTAAGTATTACAATGCTCATATCCAGGAAGTCGGACAGGATGGCAACACGTTGACTGTATTCGTTGAGGAGCTGGCAGAAAAGTAAGCAGTCTGGTGATGACTTCATGTTTGAACTCTCTGGTTGAGTTTGTATATTCACAGATGCTTAAAATGGGATTGTTAAGATACTTGGGAAAAAAAAGAGAACCTAGGCTTTTAAACACAAAGTGAGGCTTTGCTTCCTTGTTGGCTATCACTCTTCAAATAGAATGTTGCAGGAAATTTTTTCTCTTTCTCATTATTGTAATGCTTTCTGTGAAATCTTGCTGCTCTTTCTTCTCTGGAATGTGAAAGTGATCTTTGCAGTTTGGGCTTAATTCACGGATAGCAAATTACCCTCTGCTGTTGGTTTCTCTGGAGTTTTTCCATGTTGTATCCAAACAACTAAATAACCGGCACTTCTGGTGAGTCTAGGCACTTTCTCCATCTTGCTGTTCGAAGCATTCACCCTTCTCCAAACCTAGAATTCAGCTTGATGACATATTGCAAAAATTGTGTTGTCAAATGCTTTCAGGTGTACCTCTGAAGGCATACGAATGCGGGGAAGAAAGACTTGGCCCAGGAAGTCAATAGTGTTGAGACTAAATCCTAGCTTGCCTTTTTAAATAAACAAGTAACAGTAACGTGTGCTTGGTGTCGGAGAAACAGATTATTTTCTTCATTTCCACAAGCTCCCTACCTCTTAAGTTTGTGGGGTTTTTGATTTTTTTTTTTTTTCCTGTCTTAGCGTTGCTTCAGCTTACGTTGTTGTGCAGTTATGCACAGTGTATCCTTGTGGCACTGCTAACATCAGTGTTCTTCGTGTAGGCATACAGTTCCTTTGGCAAACTTAAAACCAGTGACACAAGTGGCGCCTGTCCTTGCTTGGAATATGGTTCCCAGCCGAAAAGGAGGAGCCTATCAGAAAATAACAGGTGGATACTTCTCAGGAATAGGTTTGTACAAGGTTTCCATGAGCATTCCTTCCCTTGGGGAAGAGGGGGAGACACTCATGACAGTTTTAACAGTATCAGTCTTTGGATACTGGATGTGACTTAATTCAGCCTGTGATATAAAACTTAGTCACTGCAGGGGTTTGCTGTAAAGTGATCCTTCAAGACAGAGGGATGAACTTGCCTTTGCAAAAGGGCAAATCAATTGAAAATACATAGCAAAGTTGGTATTGCTCAAAGTTACCAAGAAGAAATTTGGTGCTTGAGAACCATGTAGAAAGGCTGGGTCTGTGAACCAAAACGCTTGTCTGATTTGGCCTTATCAGAGATGCATGGACAGACTAGGGCTTCCCCAGCCAGTTAAATATGGATTGTATTTGTTTAATTTGGAGAATTTTTTTTATAAATACATGCAGCCTTCATAAAGAGATTTTAACACTGAGAGTACTGGTTTGATCAGCTGAAGTTGGGAAGGTATTCATTCACATGTGAGACGCTTGTATTCTGCTCATAATTTAGAATGCCCACTTGAGTCTTCAAAATAAGGGTATGAAATTTGCGTACTTAAAATGCACTTTTTCTGGGATAGGCCATTGGCTCTTTCTTTTCCGTGTGTCCAAATATTAACTCTTCTCAAATGATAAAGAGAACATAGCTCTGGAGTCAGCTGTTTAAGGTGTAAATCTATCTTTTCTGTCCTCAACTGAAACTGCAGAAATGGATATGAAAACACGGAAGAGAATGCTTAAGAAAGTTCGTGGAAAGGAAGTCTTTATGACTGTGGCTTATAGCAGGGGGCAGCCAGTTCTTCCACCCCGGCTACAGCACAGTGTTCCTTCGGGGCACTCTCCTCCAGTTCACTGCTCACAGGGTGGTGGAAACATGGCACCTTATGAACCCTATCATCCTCAGAATCCTCCTCAGAGACATAACCGTGGATTTGGGATGCCAAGGTATGAAGCCTTGAAAACCTGTCCGAGATCACCACTCGTTTTCTATTTGTTCTTGCTGCAGACTAGTTAGGAGAGAGTTTGTGCTATTTAAAACTACAAATGAGTTCCATCTGAGAGGCACTTCCTGGTAATTGCACCTTTTACCCTTTAAACTTAGGGGATCTGCCCGATTTATAAACAGGCACAACATGGTTGGCCCTCAAATAGCATTCTACCCCAGTCCAGGAAAGAGATGCTATCAGAGCTATGACAATTTCTCCTGCAGGTCCTGGTAAGTGAATATAAACCTCTTTACAAAACATTGCTTTAAAAGAGTCGGGGAGGATGGTGGTATGTGGAGGGCTGAGTTGGCTGTTAATGGCACGGTATGAAACAATGGGTTTATTGTGCTTCTCCAAAAAGAATGGAGTTAAAATCGAGCAACGAAACCAAGGTGAAACTGCAGACAGTGGTGATTCTTAACCTCCTTTCTTGTTTTTAAAGCTCATACAGCCGTAGCCGCCGTCAGATGCAGTGTGTGAATAAGGAATGTCAGTATGGGTTCGTACCAGAGAATGGAGAGGAGCCTCAGGGACCAGAAGAAACTATAACTTTCTATGAAATTGAAGGAGAGGATGACACTGCTTTTCCTACTTTACCAGTAAGTTATGAACAAGGGGTATGTTAAAACCTCTCAAAGAGGAAGGGGGGAAGCTGTACAAATGCGCAGCACTTCTTTACCTAAATATACAGCATCTTTTTTTCTTTCCCTTGGAATAAGTTTTTAGCCTTCCCTTCTCAAAAACACATTCACTGCTGAAATGAGTCTAGATCCTGTAGAACCTGCTTTAAAACCTCAGCTTTTCTAAATGTTCCCCTTCTTTCTCCCTCCCCTCACTGGCAGCGCTTGTTTTCTCTTTAGTATATTTTCATAAAAGTAGGGTCACATTTCTCCTTTCGATTGCAGTTTGAAAACAAAACAAAAAAAGTCCCTTCCTACTGTGGATGTCTGTCTAGCTCTAAATATTGTGGAAGAAAGCTTTTTACTTGTTTGCCACACTGTAATTTGTCATTTGTGGAACTAGATTCAGGAACTGTATAGTGATAGCCTGGATTGTTCCTATGAATTTATAGTTGTGATGTTTGGGGCCTAGCATGTTGTTCCTAAAACAGTTTCTTCTGCTGCAGAAACAGGAGAAAATTCCAAATCTAGACTTCTTAAAACAGTCTCTCTGTCGGGTTGTAGAGAAAGTGGCACAGTGTATTCTTAAAACTTAAAAGAAAAAGATTTTATTTTAATTTGTAGTCTAAGCCTAGTACAAAGCTGGATATGCTACAAAAACTCAATTGATATTTTGGTATCTGAATAGGAAAGCAGATCTTTTTTAAAAAAAAAAACCAAACCTGGTAGGTTTGAATTTCTCTTTGCTGTGTTGAAGCAGTAAACTTAACAAATGTTAGACTTGTATTTAAATGGGGGGGGGAATCTGCTCAGGGCTGTTTCAGCAGCAGCCATTTTTCAATTTGTCCTCATGTGCCAGATCTGTAATCTTTGCTCCGATTTTCCTCCAAGAGTGTCAAGGAATAAGGACAGATTATCCTGCAGATTTTTTTTCCGACATGAAATCAATACAGCTTACTAGCTTTTCCTCCCCATTGCTAGACTATATACCTGCAGCTCCTAATGAATAGTTTTTCATGTTCATTCAGTGACTTTGTTACTGTCAATGCCAAAGCCTTTTCTCTGTCTCTTCCTTGTCTTGTTTAGTAAAGGAATATAACATTTCCTGGGGAAAGATGCATCTCGCAGAAAACTCTGCCATCCTACTAGAGGCCTGGTGGGAGAATCTTCTGACTTACCACCTCTGCTTCAACCTTGGAAATCTTACAAGCCTCTCTGAGCACTTTATCGATCTCATAGTCACCATGTCTTCTGAGGAGAATTTTGAGTGTCACCTTAGCCATCACAAAAGAGTGAATCAACTTCTTTTACTCAAGCATCTCAATCCTATATTCCTGCTTCAGAGAACCCTATATTTTAAATTGTGGTGCAGCTAAGGACTGACTTCAGTGCAAAGACAAAGGGCATGTGAAGTGTTAAAGAAGTCCTGTGGGAAGCCTTAATGGGTGCTGCTCTCTGAAACAGGCTTGCATGTGTGGGTCAAGTTAGTGCAGACAGTGGTGTCTATGCCAGCAGCCACCCGTGGGTTTCACTAATTGTGACTAAAGATAACCTTTTTCCGTGATAACTAAAGTATTTGGATGAACTGATCTGCTGGTGGTGTGGTGGGAATGCTCCAGGATGAGGAACACAGGAGTGTGTTGGGGGTAGCAGTCCTGGCTGTTGTCTGGGGTCTGCTCCCTCATTTTCAGCTTTGTTTGAGCTTGAGATAAAGCTGGCTAAGTTCTGGGAGGGAGCAACTTGACTGTATTGCATAGGACAGTGGCAGGTCTTCAAAAATAAATTACCTTAAGTATGCTAGGCAGAACAAAAGGTAAGGGAAAGAAATGTGTCCGCAGCTGTTTTGCTGCAATCAAGGTGCGTAGGAACAGACACACAAATGGTAATTCTAGTAAGAGCTGGTTGCAGCAAGCTTGGTCTGCCAGCCTGTTTCTACTGTGTGTGTGTGTAGAGCATGGAAAGACTTTAAACTGTTTCTAAATGCATGCTTCTGACTTTGCTTTTTAGAGCCAGGGTAGCCCTGCTCCCATTGTCCATGGTCCAGCAGGATTTTGGGTAGCAAGGAGAGGCCCAAACTCTGTTCCACCTAGCAAGCAGGCCCTGAATTCCTCAGAGGAGGAAGAAGAAACAAGTGAAAATGGTGAGTTCTTACAGGATTAGTGGGTGAAGAGAAAAGACAGCTTTAGAAGATCTTCAGCGTGCTTTTGATTGTCAAAGTAGGTTCCTTACATCTCCTAAATATCTGTTTATTGTGAGCTTTGAATGTGCGTGTGAGCATGTTATTTTTCTTCGTTGTCTGATAGAAATGTGTCACTTCTGTTTAAGCTTGCTACACCATCACCCTTGTGATAGCGTAGGTCTGTAGCAAGCCAGGTTGCTGCTTAAAAATGCGTGGTGTAAATTTGCTAATGGCAACCTTGATACTTGGTGGAATAACAAAATGAGCATGTCTTGGGTGTTTTTCTACCTTTTTCTGCACAAAACAAGATGATACTGAAAGCAGTTCATTAATGGATGCACTGAAATGTTATTGTGGTAACTTCAGCTTTAAACTTTGCCTTCCCCCCCCCCCCCCCAAATCAAAGCTTCCTGTTCTCTCCCTTGTAGGGAAATTTCATGAAGAATATATCTATGCACCTCCAGGTAAGTAAAACTTTAGTCTTTACTGATAGAACACTCAGTGAATGTAATGCGCTCATTATGACCTTTTTGTAAGTTTCTGAAGGGTTCGATTTAATGCTACTTTTTTTCAATTAATTTTGCCTATGCCCTCCAGATCCCGACTGTGAAACTGCAACAGTATTTAGTTCAGCAGAACCTACAGCAAACTTGGTAAGCTTTAGTCACTGTCTGCTGAGATGAGGAATCCTTGAAATGTGTGGCATTCTTCACAGAAACTGTCCCTAGATACAGGCTTAACATTGTAGGTCAGAGACTTCTTTTGGAAGAAAGGAATGATGGTTTCATTTATATATTCACCCCCCCTTTTCCTCCCTAAATGGCGAGGTTTTTATCTGAGTCTGCAAGTAGAGTCTGAATTGTACTAGATACATCAATGACTTTCCACCTTCCCCTCTGCAAAGAGAAAGCATGTATTTGAGTGCGGTTTGCTTTTCTTCTTTTTGTGCTCCAGATGGCACTTGCTTTTATCATGCTACCCTTCAAGTCCTATTCCAGTTAGTCTTATTCCTCCACTGTGGGATTGGAGAGTTCTTACCTCTAATAGAACTGCCTTTGGAATTTTTTTTTTATAATCTGAAACTAAATCTTTAGTCACCTACTGGTCTACAGTGGGTGTGAAAGCCAGTCCTGTGCATGTCAGAATAAAACTGCTTTTACTGGAGTTACAAAAGATCCTCTGTGTGTGTGTGTGTAGTCCGTAAAAAAAAATTGAGGGGTGTGGTGTGTGTGCCTTGTGACTTCTTTGCCTCTTAAATGGACCATGCTTTGCTTTGGAATCCCTTCAGGAAGAAGGGCCAGTCTCTGTGTCACCTCAAGATGGAGTGACTTCCTACAGCTATCCCCAGAAGGTAGTATCTAGTACTTTATTGTGGTAGCCCTGTGGAGAGGTGACCACTCTGCTTGGTTAGTGTCAGTTTGTGGGGTCCCTCTACCTGCCCCTTACAGCATCTTGTAGCAAAGAATACAATTCCCTGTAAATATAAGCAAAACAGAAGGGTGAGAAGATACCTTGCAGGTGTCTGCAACTCTAAACTGGTATTTTCAAGAGAACTTGGATAGTTAGCTGCCTTTACAGCTAAGACTTCCAGAATGCATTTATGTGAAGTGAGAATTTTTGAACTATGTGATATTTCCATAGTCTTTGTCAAAGCCAGTTGTAGAGGCAGTCTGCTGAATACTCTGACTCTTTTCCAGGTGATGGTGAACTCTGCATCAATCTCAACCTCAACAGGTGTTTATGCTGCTCCAGCTACAGGCTTCTCCTCAAATTCTGCTGCCTCCACTCCAGCCAGTGCCACAACAGCAGTTCCCCCACAAACAGCAGTTCAGCCAGTCATAGTATCTCCCCTTTCTATAGGGAGGCCAGGTAGAGTGTACATACTGCGGCTGTGGACTTGGATGTCTTAAGTTTTTGGTTACATCTTCCCCTCCCACTTTTTTTTTTTCCTACCTATCCAAGACAAATGTTAAAAGGCTTTTTTTTAAAAAAAAAAAAGCATCGCTTGCTTTGGCTTAAAATGACTTAATAGTAGTTGTAACTTGACTGCTGACTTCTTGCTTTCCTGTTTTGAAGTGGACAGTTGCCCCTGAATTTGCATGGGAATTGGAGGTCTCTGCTTTGGGTTCCCCCCTTGCCACCTTTAGCCATCAATGCCAAGTGTTTCGCTAGAAAGTTCTTTTCAGAAGGCAGAAGTTCATGGCAGCTCCCTTCTCCCACTATTGCTTACAGTTAATTTTCCTCCTGAGTTGAGATACTGATCCTGAGGCTTTACTATCCTTTCCACAAGAGTCACTGGCTGTGGTGGTTCAGGATCCACCCAAATGCCCGATTCATTTTTGTGGCCCTTAGTTAGCTCCTGTGCTTCGTTATTTCTGTGCAAGGAGACCAAACTTGTGATTTGTCACGTGGTGCACTTACCACCTGAAATGCTGTATCTACTTTGTTCTAGTGAAAAGTCTGTTCAGAAAAAGTGATTTTTCCCTTCTTATAAAGAGGACTTTCATGTCTTCTGTAACTTCTCATTTAACATCAAAAAAACCTTCCACCTTCAATTCTGCTCAACTCTGTCTCCCTTTTCTTCCCCATTTTTCTCCTTGGTTTGTTTTTTTCCACTCTGCATGAGAGTTTAGTCAGCACAGTTCTCAAAGCTGTCTACTTGCTGATGCCATTACAAGTAACCTGCTGGTGTGTTAGAGGTGTGGGCCACCTAATGAATATTTAGCAGTAGTCTGTCCAAAATATTTTTGGCCTGACGTGTCTTGAATCTTCCCCTATTTTTGTGGGCTTATTGTCACGCTTCTGATGACTTAAAGTGATTAGTCTGTTCCCTGTTGTTCTGGGACAGACAGTTATGTAAGGAAAGTCTGGCCTGCCTTCTAGTGTGGAGAAATGATGGAAAGAGACATTTATTCTTAACTGGAATATGAAGCTTGCAGATAGACATACGGTTAAGGCTTGTGAGATTGGAACCTTCCCATCTGGTCTTAAAATTTTTTCTGGACTTCTTTTAAAGTGATTACTAAAGAGAAATTGGTTAAAACTTGTATGTAGGGGCACTGAGACGATGAAGAAGTGCATGCTTAATTGTGTAACTTAGCATCTTGCTCATTTGACGTGCTATTGCCAATTTGACTTGACTTTTGTTTCCTTCTAATTGTAGCAGTTTCTTCGGTGCCATTCCCAATTTATTCAGCTGCTCTTCCTCCAGTCAGTGAGGTGGGCGAAGCTGGTGCCGTTCTTCCACCTTACTCTTGTGATCCCAGTGGCAGTGATCTGCCTCGAGGTAATGATGGTATTTTGTGCTTTTACTACTGCTGCTCTTCGGCACACTTCTGACTTGTGTTCTCCATGGAAACTTAACAGAATACCTATAGTGAGAAGAAATGGCTCTTTGCAGCTCACAGGGAGTGAGAAATAATATTATGGATGCTTATGCTAAAAATGTTTTAGTTCCCAGTTCTGAATAGCAAGTTCACATCTGACTCAAATATGTGATTACTGCAGCTTTAGACAGCATCCTAAAGAAATGAATACCAAGGGAGAGGGTGCTTGGCCTGTATCGTACTGGTTCTCAGTGGAGTAATCATTTTTCTGATAACAGATTAAAAAAAAATAAAATCTGTGTGTGTATACAGTCATGCTGTTGCACAGTTCAGTGGTATATTGTGGTGTTTTCCTGTGTGGCTCCAAGAGGTCATTCTGGAGTATCATAAGCCAGGGATAAAGTGTAGGGTCATCTCGTTCCTTGGGTGCATAGCCTTTTCGTATACTGTCATCAGTTGTGACAGTGTTTAAGGTACATCTCTGCTATTAAGCAATGAGCGTGCAAAGGCCAACATAGTACCTACCAGCAGAGCAGCTCAGACACAGCTTTCAGCTTTATCAGCTGAACGTGGACTTCATTTTGGAAGTGGTAATCTTTAGTCAGCTTGCTCTTACAATTTAAGAATATCGGCATACCATGCAAGGTTGCATCAGACAGCCAAGCTTGGCAAGTAGTGCAACAGGCATATACCTATTGGATGTTTTTTTGTTAATAATTTATCCCCTCATTCTGTCATGCTTATGGCTCGCAAGGCATAAATAAAGCCTGTAATTCACAGAGCTTCATTTAATAACCCAAAGATCAAGCTGCCCCCTGTCCTTAACGCAAGCTAAGAGCCTCTCAGCTACAGGAACAACAGTACTGCTTGCTGTTATGCCATGTAACTTGTTTTTCTCGAGGTGGGGAATGCTGTGAGGCCCAAGCATGCCGCTGTTGCATCACTGCACACATCTGAAGAGGCAGATAAAACTCTTCTGTGATGCAGTGTCTTGTCTTTGCTGATAAGGATTGTTGGTTGTGTGCAGTTTTGGACAGCTGTAGAAAATGCTCAACCCTATGCACGTCCCCTTGCTCAGTCTTGTGACAGTACATTGGCTTAAACTGCACTAAGGGTTAAAAACTTACAAGGGCTGTAACTGACTGTAACCATCCTTGTAACTGACTGTATTTCAGGTGTATGGCAGTTGTAGCTTTTATTGTATCAGAATGTAAAGCTTTTGGCTTTTACTCCAAAATCTATTACTTGAAGATGGAGCATAAAATATTTTAGTAATGCAAATTGTTTTCATGCTTGATTCAACTTTAGATTGCCATGTAAAGCAGCTCTGTTGTCCCTGTGTGGGACTTTCCTCAATGTACTAATCCTAGAGGGCTAATTTCAGATAAGATAAAGGCCTACTCTTGATAGCTGCAGTTCCAGTAGTTACCTCTGGTAGGTTGCCGAACAACTATGGGCTGAAATGCTGTGGATTCTTTCAGTTGCATTTACCATGTAACATGCTTGTCTTGTCAGAAGTTGATGTGGAAAAAGGCAGGTTCCAAAACACTATGGTATGGCTGCTCAAAGGCCTGCTGCTTTCACAGGTACTGCTAACGTGCTCTGCAGTAGCTCTGCTCTCTTGCAGGTGCTCCAATTCCTGGTTTTGTTAATCTTGAATATTCTGTTTTCCACTTTCCTGCTGCAGCAGTATCACTCTAGATGATACTATGCATACATCAGAGTTAATGGTTTTCAGCTTTAGTTGAATGCCCTTAACTGAGGCTTTCAGCACTTGGGAGAATTGGGTGTTAAGTGTACTGACAAGAATCTGGAGTGGATGTGGATTAATAACCTCTTCAGACCCTGCCTGTAGCTCTTCAGCTGAGTCACTCCACGTAATGTTGGCCATGTCATTCTTGCCATAGACTCTAGAAATTTTTTTTTAAGTATTTGAAGGTTGGTAGTTAATAAGGAATTGCATGTAGTATAGTCTATATGGCCTTTAAGTTAAGAAATCCAGAAGCTTTGGAGTAGTGCATGGTAAAGTATGTGGGTGTACTTGACCTAGAGTTCTGGGCACTTTGCTAAAGATACTTGCAGGCCTGGTATAGATTGGGAGTGTGACTTGTCAACGGACTGAAGTCCTGGGCTTGGGAAGAAAACCTGCCATGTGCCTTAGTATTACTTGGTACATCTGCATTTGTTCAGATTTTCAGAGTCTCTTGGAATTTTTTTAACGGAGCTTGGGGCTTGTGAAACGTGTTTATTAACATGGTGACCTTAGGTGTCCTACCCTTGCTTGCTCCTTGGTGTTTGAGGGAGCTGTTGATAAAAGACTGCTTGGTATTACTGTGTTCCAGAGACTGCGGTAGTGGTCAGGATTGACCAGAGCTTCCCATCAGCACAGTAAAAATTTTACTGTGATTTTTGTCCCGATGCATTGTAAGATGAGATTTTTATCTGTAGTTAACATGGTCTTTGTATTTTCATGTCAGGGTGGTTAATTTTTTTCAGCTTAGCTATTGCTTCATAAGGTAGTCATGTTTTACTGAAGATTGCCTTGATTTCTAGACATCTAAAAGAAGAATATAAACAAAAACTGGTCTCCTACTGTACTGGCTTCTGTTCCAGCATTCCACAGACGTCAGTATTTCCAGTATCGGTTTGTCACTTCAGTCTTCCAGCTCTTCCTTTGTACTCTTATCACTGCTATGAAGCAGCTGTTTCATTCAGCTCTTATGCTTGATTTGCATAAACAATTGAAGAACAAAATCAGATTTTGAAAAAAATCTGGTTCCAAATGTAGATGCAGTTTCAGCTAGATACTAAAAAGTTGGCATTTACGTGAGCCTCTAGGTTATTTTTAATATTTTACTGACAGTGGTCAATGTCACAGCCAAATCACCAGCACTTTTCAGGAGTAAGCTTACAGCTGTTAGATGTAAAGAAGGATCTGTGTGCACTTCCTAAAATAGCTGTGTGGATTGTTGCCCTGATCAAATACACTGAACAGTAAAAGAGTTGAGAATTGGCAAGAGCAACAAAGGAACAAATCCTCGTGCATTTCAAGACTGGGGTTTGCATTTCTGACGCTGTGCCGATCTGCAGCAAAATACGACACACGGTACCGTAGAAGAGCAGGGCTGGGACAGTGTGCGTGTGTGGTAATGGGTGGACAGGGAGGCAATGTGGAGCCAAGGCCCTGGTCTAGGGGGAAGTGGGTAGGTGGTAAGAAGATGGTATATATGGAACTCTGGAGGCGTTGCTAAGTTGAAGTCCTTAGTGGCTCCCTCCTTTTGAGTTGTCTCCCTGCTTTCCCTTTCAGCTCCCAGCAGTACTGAAGCAAAGTCTCTATGTGTGCATGCATTCCACATGTCTGTGGAATAGGTGACTTGCACTTCCTGAGCCTTTAAAACAGATCTTATTTGAATTTGAGAAATCAACAATTTTTCTCATGCCCAGTTCCGGAACTGCATCATAGGATTAAATTGTGCACACTCTTTTTTCCTTTCAATGATCAACTTCAAAGGTTTAAAACTGCTTCACTGGTTTTGGACAGTTGGAAATGTGTTTGCAAGTTCAAAACCCTGTTGTTCTTGGAGGGTGGTTTCAGAGTTCCTCCACACATCTGGGATTGCTTCTCAGTGTATCAGGTATTCGCCTGGGGGCAAATTATTCAGGACATGGAAGACAGAAGTAAAAAGACTACTTGCAAGAAAGCAGGGAACTGAGTAGCCTTGTGAGGAAGGGGAAGGAAGGAACATATTCCTTATTCCTCTCCCCCCACCCCCTCCATTTTCTGACTTGATATAACAATTGGGAGGACCCCCAAAACTAGGTCAGAAGGTCTTAGGATTGCTGCATATGTTGTCCCCATTGACATGTCTCTGTGGTCATGGCTCAACAAAGCTCTGAAGATGGAGATAGTGGCAGAGCCAGACTTAACACTGGGCAGCAGCAGTGTGAAGCTGTTACAGGAGTCTGTACGGAGGCGGCCCGTTGTCTCGCATGCCAGCCCAGTGTGGGTATTTGCAATATGTACGCAGAGTGTGTATATAATGTGTGTACGATGGGGGTGAATTGTCACTGGTGTATGAGAAGGCTGCTCCTGCCTGTCTGTGTGCTTCCAAACCCTGTCTCGTTTCTGTAGTGAGGAAGGGAGGGAGTGCTTTTAGTGGTCAGCTTAATTCAGGGGCTCATAATCAAACTCTTAGTTGATAAAATACTTTTTCCTCTAAAAACCCAGCCTTAATAGGAAGCCAGAATTGCTTAAGTCCTAGTTGCTTAGACAGTGGAGACTTGTAACAACATTGACAATTACCACTTGAGTAATCAAGATGAATAAACCAAAATTAAAGCTAATGTAATTGTTGAAGTTAGATAATAAGTTGGTCAAACAAACGCTCTACTATTGCACAAATACCTAACTGGATTAACTTAAAAAGATAAACTAGTTTTAACAACGATTTGTATTCAAGATATATTCTTTACCCTTGAAACTTTAAAGAAGAAGTAGTGCTAAAATACTTATATTCATTAAGTAAGAGTAACTTAAAATAAAATGCTCTTAATGTGTGTAAATTTCTCTTGCTTCTCGATTTATACTATTCTACTCTTCAATATCATATCCTTTAATTTCAGATGCAAAGGTCTTGAGGTATTACTTTAATCTGGGATTGCAAGTAAGTGCTTTTAAAATGAGTATAGTAAATTGCCTGTAAAAAACCTGCTGTTTCCCTTGACAACTGTACTCATGTATTTAAGACTTCCAGGCGTGCTAAATGTGCATCCTGTGCACTTGACTATTAATACGTATGGGCTTGTGTGGTGGAGATGAAAGCATAGCTCGGGAAGTGAAGTTCTAACTCAAAATGTGAAGCACAGTAGTATGTATGTTTAGTTGTTTTGTTTTGGGTTGTGGTGGGGGGTTTTTTTTGGTTTTGTTTTTGTGGAGGATGGTGGATAAATATTCTTCTTTCCGTGAAGATAAGGGGAGGAACCAGAGCCATTCTTAAGAGAATCTGTGTACTTAGACAAGATGTCAAAGACCACTTAGAGATGTGTGGTTTGAGTCTTCTAGGACTTGCACAGCTGTGTTCAGACTGGTTAGCACCATTTCTCTGTGTTCTGGGAACTCTTGCTCTGCTGAAGAGTTGTCTCTGCACCAGCAGTCATGGGCAGGTCAGTGGTGCTGCTCAGGGAAGTAAAAGAAGTATTGTCAGCTCCTTCAACTGAAGAAATAGGAAAAACCTCTTTGAACGTGACCAAGTCGAAGGTGGGAATCTTCTTTCTCTGTAAAGATTTCAGACACAACAGCAATGTGGAACTGAGGTGGCTATTGCAGCGGGTATTGCAGTGTCTTTTCTGGTAGGCTGTATTGGGTTTTTTGGTGTGTGTAGTATCTTAAGGGGCTAGGAAGGAAAAAATGCACTTCTTCCTAACTTCAGATCTGAAACTAGCAGTGATTTGGAGGAGGGATGGAGAGTATGTGGTTGTATGCATGACCTTGTATTTTTTTCCTTTTTTCCAAGTATTATCATCAGAACTATTGGCCTTCCATGGTGTACGTACAGCCAGTGCCGCCACCATCACCTGTGGAAGTTTATCCAGCATATGCTGAGCCAGCTCCTGTCCTAGATCAGTCAGTACCTCAGCTCTACACTGATGCTGGGCGAACTGAAGTCCACCAGGTTCCCTTGGAAGCACCTGCGAATGGTTAGTATTTGAGTATAAGACCATATACACAACTGATGGGAAGTGAGGGAAGAGGTTTTCAGAGCATGACTGCTGCATAGCAAAGCTGCAGGCAAGCAGCTCCTATCCCGAGGAAGCGCGAGGTTGGGAGGACATAGAGTAAGCCTCGTAAGGGGTTATTGCAAGGTCCTCTGCCATCTGTGGTACTACTTAAAGTATGTCAGTCACTGGTGTAGCCACCAATGTGTCAAGGGCTTTCTAAAGCCATAAAAGGGAAGAGGTAATCCTTTCTAGGCCCGTACTAGGCACGCTAACTTGAACTTGGGAGAACTGTGAAGGAATCTCCTTGCTTACTGATAAGCAAATAGTCACGGTTGCAAAACAGAATGCCTGTATTTAAAGGGGAGAGTTGAGTCTTGGCAAGCACTGAGCATCGGTATTTCAACTCCATGGGAAATTTTGAAAGGAGGATGTTACAAACCTTGGTTTTGGGCTCAGCATGCTGAGCTGTTACCTCTTGAGTAACCCTTATTGTTAGCTGCGTCTCTTACTGTGCATAGAATTTACAGCAAAACTTAGTTTCACCTAGCAGCTTTGTAACAAGCTTGTAGATACACGGGGCAGTAAATAGGAGGATTGTATTAAATGAGGAAAAAGATGTCAAAAAGGTCAGATGCCTAGCTCATTAAAATCTATGGAATATGGCAAACGGTCAGTGCTGGAAAGGAGCGCGTGGTAACAAAACTGTTGCTCGGAGGCATACAGGCTTATTGCTCCGATAATGCTTCAGCCTGTTCAGCTGGGGTGGTTCTTCTGCATAGGCTAGTGTCGTATGGTCAGAGATCAGATGGGGGACGAATATATCTGCTCTCTACCTGAGTCCCTCTTGAAAAACCTGCCACTCCAATGCAGAATGCTGCTAAGCAACTCTTCAACAGGGTTTAGTGAGAAGATGAGCAAGTTGTCCTTTAGCCTAACTTAGGACCCAAAATGATTTTGAGCTCTCCGTTAGGAGGGACATACGTGGGCATAAAATTGTCATCTAAATGGATTTTTCCCTTTTGGCCACCAAAATAATGCTGCGTTCGTGGTAATGAAAGTCTGCATAAAAAGGCCATAAATATGGTAAAATATGGTAAGTGCGTGTATCTTGTTCTGTTTTTTAAGGTAACTTTCAAAATGCAGAGCCTCCGCCCCTGTCCTATGGGCCAGTATATTACCCAGTTGTATCGGACCCCTTCAGCCAGCAATCTCTTCCTGGGTTTGATTCCTTAGTACCTGCCTATCGCTATATTAGTACCTGGCATCCAGTAAATCCACCGTATGGAAATTCTCCACAAATTGCTAATGCTGTAAGTTCTGGACCACTGCACCAAGTCAGCTATATTGCCTCACCTAACCCTGCACCTCATGACGTGCCTCAGGGAATGTAAATCTGAGAGCTATAAGCTCGCTTCTTGCCCTTGGTTTCTCTTGTTTCTTGTTTGTCAACTATGTGTTAATAGTGTTTCGTAAACGTTATCCTGTCTTAGTGGGCTGGGTCAGTTGCTTAAACTGCCTTCGAATTCCATGTTTCTCTTTAGGTTTATGCTAGTGATAGCTGACTTGACAAGGTGTTGTTTTAGTCGATTAGGTAGGAAAGCATAGGTAAAGACTGTGCACAAACTACAGCGCAGGGAACCCAAAGCTTGAATTTGACTATGTAAACTACATGTAAAAACACATGCTATTGCTAAAGGAATGTTGCATCCTGTACCTCTGTGAGGGGTTACACTGGAACACTTAGACACCCAATTCTCGTTTAAGTGCTGAAATAGGCTGCCGTTAACAACTACAGATAAAAATTGAGCACAGGGTCATTAGAGGATGAAAACGTTTGAAATAGGTTGGCTTTCTCAGATTTCGCAAAACAAAACTTCTTTGCCACTAGTGGTCACATATTTGTGATAGCTGTATTTCTTCTGTCTAATTTCATTCTGCGTAGGTTTCATGACTCTTGAAAGTGTAAGAATACTGTTGTCATCTGTTGTGTATTGCTGTATGTTTGTAAGATTTGTTTTGTGAAAGCTGTTGCACAAATGGTGGTAGTCTTGGTGTTTAATTTGCACGGATAGCACAAAATAAAAGCATTGAACACATGAAAACGAGTGGTCATTTATCGCTGGCAGGTTACGATCCTGACAATTAGTCATCCAGCAGCCTGGACCAAAGAAACGTAGTTGCCTTGTGCGGGATAAGGCTGCTCCAGCCTTCTGTGAGAAAGTAGCAAAAGCTTTCAGCATGAGGATGCAGCGCAGTGGAAGGCTCTAGCTGTCTCTTTGTTGATAAGCATAGGAAGAAAACATTGACTAGTCTGTGCACGTGGACTGCAGGTCTTTCAAATGACTGTCTGCACAGGCTCTGTCCTTGATAGAAACCTGCACTGTACGTGCAAAAATCCGCAAGTGGGGGCGAGTTGGGCCCTGCCCGCAGCCCTGGGGGCATCGTGCTGGCACCGCCCTGTCCTGGGGTGACAAACGAGGGCACAAGTGCGGGTTATGCCGGCTCGGTGCCGGAGGCCCTGAAAACCAGCAAAGAGGCTTCTTTACCAAATCTTTTTGACTTTCACACGTCTTCAGCATTTGGGTGTCTGAGCTGGATGCTGGAAGCCATGGCTGCCAGATCTTGTAGGGAATTTGAGGCTTCCAAATTCAGCCATGGCCTGCTTTAGGTAAGGAGGTGAAGGCAGTACTTCAGATGGTGGCACAGTTGCCATCTGCCAAAGTTGAAATCAACTCTATGGGCCCGCGCTACTGTTTAGTGATTTGTTTTGTTTTCTTTGTACATAGCGAAGTGGTGGTGAAAAGGGGACTGACTGCAGAACTGGGAGGGGGAAAAAACATATTTCCTTTGGTATCCCTTTTAAGTAACCATGGAAGCAAAAATATAGTAGGAAAAAGTGGCTCCTTACAGTTTTATCTTAAATTCATGCAGCACTCTTGGTGTTGATCCTATTTCCTTAAAACTCGAGACTTTTTTTTTTCCCCCTTCCTTAAGAGGAGACGGTAATAGAATCTTCTGTCAGAAGAGTTGCAAGCTCGGCTTTTGGCTTGTCTCCTCAAATCTCTAATTGCTGTACATTTAACTTGGCAATTTAATGATGGCTTTTCAGGATGGAGGAGCCAGGTAAAAAGTCAAAGCATGATGAGAATGACCCCTGAATAGCTAACTTGATTATGAGCTGCTGTGCTGTTTTTAAAAAAAAACAAAACATGCACCCAAAATGATTTTACAAAGTAATTGGTGGCAGTAAGACCTTGGCCTCTGTATTTCTGCCTCTGGAGGAGCACTTGACTTGCACAGACATTTCTCGGAAAAGAAGATACCACAGGATTTTTTCCTCCTTTCTCTGAAAAAGCATTCACTAGACTAACCTCTTAAAGGAACCAGTAAAGCAGGTGACTTATTTTATGAACTTTAAAATGGAGCAGGCTTAAGAAGTACAGTCTCCGCGATGGAGTCATCAAGTGTGTTTCCACCTCAGTCGGGAGTGCCATCTGTCGTATCCCAAACAGTTGCTGTCAAGCACCCGAGTATCTTCCACTTTCAGGCTTTAGCTATGAATAATGCCTCCTTTCTCCTCCTGTCACTGAGACAGCCTTGCTTTTCTCTACACAAACGGTTATCCTAGCTAAGTGTTGGTGTCTTATCTTCTGGTATTAGTTTGTCTCCTGAAGTGACTTTTTTTTTTTTTTAAATTAGAAACACTGACTCATAATTCTGGTACGGAGTCAAGTTTTTTGCATGTTTTTGCTTACCCTTCTAGTAACTGGATTATTCAGCACTAGCCATGGCTATCGTGGCCATGTGGGCCACTTTGATATACATGAGAATTACATTAATTGATGTGTGTAATCTGTGGCCAGTTAACTTATTTATGGATTTGGTATACAGCGGTACCTCTGTGACTTGATACATGTGTTTTTGCCGGGGCTGTTTAAGCTCAAAATTAACTTTTGGAACTAGCCAGCGGGGGCTGCGGGGAGCAGTTAGCGGCGTGTCCTGGGGCTGGTTGATGAATGCTCTCCGCAGGTCAGGAAGTGCTGCCTTTTTATTAACGGCAAAAGAGCTTGGAGCGGTACCGACCTGTAAGTGAACGCTGGAGTCTTTTCTTCTCAATTCGGCTTGCCGGAGTTGTGTTGCGCTACGGTAGCTCTACAGCACTTACTAAAGCAGCTGCCGAAAAAGTTGCAGCTCTACCTAAAACACAGCTAACCTGCTTCGTGCTTCAGCCATTTCCTCATCGAGAGATTACTGGCTCTGGCTGCAGCATCCCTGTACTAACAATATTCCTAGACTTGTCGTTAAGTGTGCCAGTGGCCAATTGCTACAGAACAGTTGCCTTTTCAGAGGCTATTAGATAACGCACATCAAAATTACACTGAATTCTGGGGGTTTGCTTGAGATGGGATTTTTTTTGTTGGGGGGAGGGGGGGTGTGGGTGCGTATGTGCGGTCTGTGAGTGCTGAGACGTGGGCTCAGGGTCTTTTTTTTTTTTTCTGGGGAACCCAGTGTCAGCCTGGTGATCATCCAGACTTGTTTACTTTGATTATTGCTCTGTTACAGTCTGGTACTAGACCAATGCTCTGGGTTTTTTGTGCCCAGCAGGATTGCCGTGGATGGGCGTAGCGGGATATAGCTTGCAGCCATAAGCATATCTTATCTCTAAATAGAAGCACAAAAATCCATGAGTGTTGATTTCTATTGGGAACAAGTATTTTCCTTCAGATTGATTTTTGTTGGTTTTTTTCCTTTCTTTATTGGGCTTCTTGGAAGTATGTTGAATAATAATGAATTTTTAAAGCAAGGATTTGATCCTGAAATGTGTTTCATTTCTCTGTATTTCTTGTGGATAGGTTTTCAGCCTTTAAAAGGGAGATCAGAAGAGAAGAGTCGTGCAGCCAAGTCTGCGCTAGTCATGCTTGCCGCCTCCTTTTCCACACCATGTTTTTATATATGAAAGGCAGGGGCTCAAATTAAATTAACACCTGAAGGCTGTGCAGGAAGGATCCATGAGCTGGCAGCGCAGCAGAATGCTCTCTTTAGATGCGAGCACTTCTGATTTCGTAGCCCTTATAAACAGCCTTGGAGCCAAGCCTCTTCTGAAACCGCAGGATGAAGGAAGCGGTGATCAACCATAGTTCTTGTGCTTTGGGGTGCGAGTTCCTTGTGGTTTTAAGTATATCGGTCTCTTCTAAACTGCTGCAAATCTCTTTGCCCTCAGAAGGAGCAGGCTTCAGTCTGACTGCGTTTGTCTGCAGGTCGCCAGACACCAGAGCGCACTTCTGTTCTCTGAGCACCGCTTGCTACGCAGTAAAGCAAAAGTGGGGTATTTTGGCAAAGGTGCTTGGGTCTTGCACCAAAGGACGTGCCAAGCCCGTGCCCTGTTGCAGTCAGGCTGCGAGTGCTGCCCGCCTGGTGCGTGCCCCGCTCCCCCTCCTCTGTCCTGCGCCCTACAGCCCTCCTCCGCAGCCAGCGCCACGCTAGTCCTGCTTCAGTCTGTGTGCGTTGACTGCTCTTCGCTAGAGGCACGAGTCTCTTTCTGAAGTCTTTTGAATTGTAAAATCTCTCTCTTACTGAAGATAATTGTTATAAATGCTGTGGAGAAAAACCACGCTGATTCTGCCTGCCAGCAGCAGCAGCCTGCTGGGCTATCGCTCCTGTGCTCCATTTTCCCCTTGGTTGCGTAAGAACACCAAACCGATTCCTACGGCAAGTTGTTTTTCTAGCTCAGTTGTTTTGTTTTACTCTTAGCTTGAGGTTCTCTCTGCAGTGCTGCTGGATACCTTTCTCTTTTCTAAAATCACACCATCAAAGACTGCATTATACGGGGAAGATATTCAACATGTAAATCCAGACCCAGACTTCCAAGTAACTGCTTTTTTCATGAGGAAGGAGGATAAAACCCTTGGACCAGGGCTTTATAGCTTTGAAATAAGATCAGAGTTTAAATTTTGCAGGGCAGGCCTGTATCTAGAAACTCCTACGCGTGATCAAGTCAGCGCTGCTTGCCAGACTTCAGTCAGCTGAGTTGCAGCAAGGATGAAACAGTTCAGCCAGTATCGAGCCGTAGGCCAAGAGCACGTACGCAGGCGGTTACTGCAACTTGGTCATCTCTGCAAGGGTGGCGATCCGCAGTAACAGGAACACGTGCCCGAGGCCCGACGGGCTGTTTTTACGTCTTAGGCTCAGTTTATGGCAATACTTTCCTTCCAGATGCTAAATCTTACCTTCCCTGGAGCAGGTGAACGCTTTGCCACTAGCTTCGGGGTGCTGGGGTTTACCCCAAGATAAGTGTCATTCTGTTCTCATAGCTGTGACGACCGCTTGACTTTGTTGTGTTAGTGGAAAATGGCCTTTTAAGAGAAAGCGACGTATCCTCTAATGATGAAATTACTGCACCAGCTAACTCCCTCTACCCTCTCCTTTATATATTTTTCCTGTTCCCTACCCTGCCTACTTGCGTTTTCCAATCAAATCTAAAACTGTGGTTTCTGACCCTTTTTAAACCAGTACTTTTAAAATATTTGTCATAGTTGAAAGCAAAAAATGGTTGTTTTAATGTTTGCGGTGATGTGAATGCGTGATTTGTATTACTTTTCAGGAAGCGCAAGTTAAGAAGAGATAAAATACACTGAAAAACTTCTTCCCCTGCCTCCCACCTCCCTCCCCGGTCAAATCTGGTTGTTTGCTGCTGCAGCACATCTGTCCACCTCTGCCGGGACGGCTGAGGGGATGGAAGTCATCTCCAGGTGCGGTTCGGTTCCCGTTTCTCGAATAGGAAGCACAACCGGGGATTCGGGGTGCCTTAACTTTGAACTTGTAGGCTTTCTGATGTGAGTGGGAATGTGCACGTCCAACTCTGAAATGTCCTTTTCTATTAAAAAAAAAAAAGGTTAAAAAAAAATAAGTAGCCTTCGGTCTTTATGTGGGTATTTAAAATGCTGTAGCTGCGGATCACTGTGGTCCTGGGCCTTTGCTACGGCTTTTGGCGTGGACTGTGTTTATTTCTCTGTGTGCGTCCACGCTGTCTCCCTCGTGTAGGAATCTTCTTCTGTTCGAGGAAAGGGCCGTTGCCATTGTTTAACTTGAGGAAACTCTTCTTTTACTGGAGGCTTGACCCAGAGCCTGTGGTAGTTGATGGAAACCTTTTGAAACGTCTCCGCGTGCCTCCGGTTCTTCAGTGAGGTTTGCTTGGAGGTCAGCTTCACGTGAGCAAACTCCGTTAATGCAGTTGTATGGTGTCGCTTAATGACTCTCTTACGCTATCAGCCATACTGCTGCGTATTCCGGTGTGGCTGGTGTGGTTGTGCTGGTCGAGGGATATCTTTGGGGAGCAAATTAAAACGGAATTACACTTACTTAGACTCCTTTGTACAGGAGTAATTGCGTTCATGGGGTGCTTTTTATTTACCGACACCTCCAGTGGTTTGCTGTTTGCTGTTGTAGACAGGATATGGGGAATGGGTCTGGGTTGGCTTTTTTCCGCGGCCGGGTGGTGGTCAGCTCTTGCCCGTGAACACTTGCTCAAGTTTGGGTGGCCCACTTCATTGTACCGTGTGCCACGTCTTTTTTTTTATGTAAATACATAAATAATAATATTTACATACGTAAATATGTAAATAAGTCTCTAGAACTGGAGCCCTCAAGTGCTCCTCTGATCACTGACAGCCCTTGAGAAGTCGGTGCTGAACGTGCTTTTAAAAAAACTAAAATGTCAGATCTTTTGCTGTTCATAAATGTTTATTATCAATAGGCAGCTGGAAATGTTACATCTGAAAAGGTAGAAACACCTTGAAATTCAATAGGCTTACATTTTTGGGAAAAAAATCAAATGCTTTTTGTTTTTTTCAGTTTACAGTTAAGCTAAAAATACACATAAAATAAATAATTTTATTTATTATGTACATCATTTCATTTTTACATGTTATACGAGGGTATGACATGGAGTCTGCACTACGGACAGAAGAGATGCAAGTAGAAAAGTACATAAAACTAAGCGTTTGTTTTTGCTTTTTGCTCTTCCCCTTTTCTCCCCCCCCTTTCTCTAGGGGTGGCTCTTACTACTCAACTGGCAAATGCCGAGGTCCCCACTCCGCCTTTACATACGCAAAGTTCTTAAAACATCTAAAAGCTCTTTTGCCTGGAAAAGGCCGTCAAGTTTTTGACCAAAACTAAAATAAAGGAGGGGGGGGAAAAAAAAAGCCTCACCTTGTTTTATCCCATGAAGTAAAACGGCATTTTAAAATCTGCTCAGGTGTGAAGCCGTTTCTGTGATAGCTTTTTTTAATGAAGATTTAATTTGATATTAAAACTCGATTGCTAAAAAAACCATTTGCAGAGCAAGCCCGGGTCTCTAGGGCTTGCCATATAGAAAAGAGAGTACTTAAGCATCTGCTGCTGTCCTTTGCTTCCCAAAGATCCCTAGCCCTCTAGTGCCCAGACCCGCCTTATAAACGCATCCAGTAGTTTTTAAATAAGGCTGTACAATACCCAAAAAATAGCTAGACCAAAAAGTGCCCCCTTGCTCAAAAACAACTATTTATAGTCAAAAGGCATTTTGCTCTGTTGGCTAAAGGTATCACAGTGTTCCGTTAGCTAATGTGCTGAAAGGCCGGCTCCGTGGTTGATCGCGTCTTGTCCCAAGCGTGTTGTTTCTTCTGGCTTAGGCGTTGCTGCCGATACGGGAATGCTTTAAATGGGAGGGGGGGGGGAATAAATCCCCAAAATAAACAAAACGAGCCAGGCCGAAGGAGGACGTGCCAGCCAGGCGGAGCGGGCCGCACCGGCTTCCGCAGTTGCTGAGCCATCGGCTGAGAAGGGTCTGCATGTCAAGCAAGAGCTGCGAGATCAGTTCGGCTTTTAAAACGGTGGGTGGTTTGGGCTAGGTGAGGGGGTTCCGTTGCTGTTACGGTGGGGTTCTCCGTTTTGTTTTGCACACCTTAAGAAAACGGAGCGGGTAAAAGCATTTCCCTGAAGCATAAACTACCATCAAACGCTCAGAAGATAAGGATCAAACGCTTCTGCCTTTCAAATACACTTTTTTAGATAAAGCACGTTCTCTTTAAAACAGTCGTTCTTGGCCATGAATTTACTCCAGAGCAGGCAGTAGCTGTTCTGGGTGGAGGCAGTTATGTGAATAATGTATAAATGACTCGTTTGTAAAAGTGTAATGGCCTGAGATGGGGAAAGAAGTAGCGTGAAAATGAAATCGAATCAAATTACGAATGTTTAGAAAACATGCTAATGTGGCTAGCCCAGAGTGCTCCCCGCCTCCTCCGGGGAAAAAATGCAGTAAGGGATGGACTTTACCGTTGTTAGCTTTCAGGTTACACATTCACTGGAAACTACAGATTATTTTGGTAACGGTTTATCTTAGATGCTCCTCCAGTGAGCTGATTTATTATTCGCTGTAGTCTCACCCATTCCAATTAATTTTACCATTAACATGAGAGTCGCTGACGCTTCCAGCATCAGCCGCGCTGCCTGCCTCGGCCGGGGCTGCGGCGCCGGGCAGCCCGGGCAGTCCCTCTTGCGAGGAGAAGGTCCTTACAGTGCATCCACCCCAAAAACAGCTGCAGAGAGTTTTTAGTTAAGTAACAACGTTCATTAATTCCAGGCAGCCCTAACGGTCTGGATGTTCTTGCTTAGGTTTTGCCATTCTGTTTGACTGCGGAATTGCGACGGAGGTGGGAGGGTGATCCCGTTTCTTTGGGAATCAGCCTTCGAGGCTGCGCAGAGCTTTCTCATGGACACGTCTGTGGAAAAGCGTTAGCACGCTGCAGGACAAGTTGGCTGGTTGAAGGACGACTCAGCCAGAAATTAAACCGAAACGGCACCTCTTCCTGGTTAACCGAAATACGCTTTTCTTTGGGATTTTGGCCTTTCGAAAAGGAAAGCAGAAATATCAAAGCAAAGCTGAGAAGTCCCGAGGGAAGCGGGATGTACACTTACTGGCGTGAGAGCAGCAGGTGCTGATGTAGTTTTATAACTGCTAGAAAATCCAGCAGTAAATCAGATCCTTGCTTACGCTGTTCGTAACTGTCCAAATACCCGCTGCAGATGCCCTGCAACTGCTCGCGCTCCGGGCAGGGAGCTCAGAATGCTCGTAGTGCCCTTAACCGTGCAAGTCAAGTCTTAGAGCTCCTGTAACTCCAACCAAAGACCTTTATCCTGAGTAAGCACTAAAGAAAAACAAATTGTGCCTACAGAGAAGTCCGGGCGAAGAGCCCCCTCGCAGGGACACGGGAGACAGTCTCCCGCTGTCCAGGAAAGGCTCCTCCAGCAGCCATCGTGTTGGCGACACACCGCTGCCCGAGGCGCGTCTCTGGGAGCTGCCTCATCCTGCTCCTCGGGGCAAGACTGGCAGCAGGGCGATCTCGCCCCAGCCGCGGCCTCCCTTTGCCCCAGCACGTTGCGCACCCTCCTGTGACACCTTGTCACCTGCGTGACTTGCTGCCCTCGCCAGCGATGGGGTGAAAAGTGAATTCTAAGGAGGTGATGACACGCGGTGAAACTTTCCTGTAGCCCTACTCCAGCATCCTGCCGTGCGCACGTGCATCAGTGCTGGGCTGCCTGTGGAACCTCCCCATGCTTAGAAGTCTGTTGCATCAACCGCTTTTAACCTCTTTGAAAGGTAAAGTTTTATATTTATACATGAATATATTTATTTAAATACTCTTAATATTTACAGTGGCCGTTTCTGCTAAAAGTTATGTTACAGGTACCATCAGAAAAAGGATGAAACACAAATACGGTAAGGTGACATTAAGGGTGAGACATAAATCACGAAAGCAAGGGTGTTAAGAGTTTAGGCTTCCAGGGTACGTTGCTCCTGCTCGCTCTCTACTGCGGAAGTCCCCTAAGTTCCCTTCGTGGGAAACCATGCTAGTTTTCTACATGGAAAACTATCATAACGGACATACAGTTAAATCCTAACCTGAATTAGTTGTAAGAAAATAAAAGTACATACTACTGCTACGAATATTAACTACTTACTGTATATAGCGCCTTTAATTTGAAGATCTGAAAGTGCTTATAAATAATGAACTAACCCCCCCTGCGAGGTAGGTAAGTATTATTATCCCTATTTTACAGATGGGGAAACTGAGGCGTTAGAGAGGCTAAGTGACTTGCCCAAGGTCACAGGTGGGTCAGCGGCAGAGCTGGGACTAGGCCTCAGAAGTCCTGTTGGCTAATCCTGTGCTCTGAGCGCTGTGCATGCTTCCTCTGTAGGGACCACGTATACAAATACTTGAGTATTTACATATATATCAGTAAGTGAATAATACACAAATGCAATTATCCAAATAATCTGCAGAGATCTGTCAGTTCATTTCTTGTTTCTGAAACAACTTCTTTAATCTCTGCCCTGAGTACAAACGCCTCCTAGCTCTATTCGATACTCTTAACCCTGGATGTTGGCTGTTAACTTTTTAATCGGTGATCGTTTGTCGGCGTGCTGCTTTCAAAAGCCGGGTGAAAATGACACCGGGGATGGGAGGCGAGAAATAAAGCAACTTCAAGAGCAAGAAACCTAAAGAAAGGGCAAGCGGTAGAGATCTCCGTTATTCCTAATTCCAGATTCCTTGCATACGTATAAGGATTATTATTGAAGCCCACGGAATGAAGGCCAGGCCTGTACCAGCTGGAGCACAGCTGTGCATCTTGAACCCAGGCCAAGGAAAAGTTTAACTCCTCACAGGAGAAGCCTGAAGTGTCCCATCAGCTCCTACCCCGGCCGCTTCACAGACAGCGCAGGGGTAGGGCACTGATAAGGAAAGAATAACTTTCACTAAAACATGTTTTCTTTTGGAGCAATTGAAAATGGAAAAATGCCAGTGAAATCCCAACTACTGTGACTGCAAGTGAATTAAAAAAACCCAGGTTTTGCTTATCAAATGTGTTTTTCACAAGATACTTTAACTTCCCTCCCCTGAAGCTCCTGTTTTAGAGTAATCGTAACAATTCGCCAGCTGCTGTAAAGCCTATTGCTACCAAAGGGGATGCATAGATGCAGTCAAAACAGAATTTTGCCTTTTGGGGGACCAGTTTGACAGTTTTGCAAATTCCTGGACGCGTGTATTAATCACAGCCAAATCAAATATTTCTGTTAAATTCCAAAGTCAGCTCAAACTAGCTCGTAGCTGGGAGCTAGGAAGTATCTGAGTCATGAAACAAATCCCAGGGGAGCCCCAGCCAAGCAGCCGTGTGACGTACCTCTCGCCTTTAACATAACATTAGCGAGAGATTTTTTTGCAGGCTGCATCATCCATCATGCCGGGCCACTGTGGCAGTTCCTACCCCTGCCCTTTTGGGACACAGCAGGGGAACATGACTCGCGCGGTTTGCACAGAAGGGATTTGCGCTGCCCGGTGTCATTTTTACATTTTGCGGAGGGGCACCACTGTGGAGTTAAGCGCGTTTCATTTCATTTCGTTATTTGTACCTGTTAACGCGGTGCTGCATTTGAATGACACGATATAATCATCGCCAGTAGCAGTGTGCTTGCTCTCGTGGAAAACTTAAAAGCCTTTCTACTGTCCAAGAATATGATCCCTGCTCCTAGCCCAGCCTCCAACTCGGTTGATGTAATCTGCATAATCATACTTGAATTGTTTTCATTCTTACTCGTTAAACAGGAAACACCGTAAAGATTTGCTGGCCCCGTGTCAAGTAGAGTTCATACACTGCAGTGTGGTTAGGTGAGGCATAAAATGATTCAGCTCTTGCTAATGTTCATCTTTCCAGAAAAGTGCTCAGTTTGGTTTATTAAACTGTAGGGCTTTTATTGTGAGCTGCTTTGAGAATTGCTTTCAGTTGGTTCTGACCGCAGCTCTCGCATATCGATGGATTTGCCTCTTAAAAGACAGGGGTGCTGGATTTCTTCACGAATGATCAGCAAAGCTGCTTCTGACCCTCAGATTCTGCAATCTTGTGTAGCGCCAATGTCAGTTTGCTCAGCCTGTCATAAAGGAAGAGGAGATGCAGTTTTCAAAGGCAACTCTAACCCTGCGATTAGTATGAAAGCCTGAAATCTGTTGATACAAAAATGCTTTTCACTCTGCCTTAACTAACACATCTAAAGGCTTAAATATTTTGGGATTTATACTGCGTGCTGGTAACAAGACTGGTGTCATTTATAAGCAAGGAATACAGAAACGTTTTTGAGTCTCTGCTCCTAGTTGCTCATTTTTCTTGACACCAGAGCCGGCCTAGAGCCACGGTCTCCACCTTGAGGTCTGTATTGAAAACCTCCCATGAGTCCGGTGTGTTGGCATCTGCAACTGCTACAGGAGCTGGCTGCACCGTTCACGTTTCTCTCTCTGATGTAGGTGTGCTCCATCGTGACCTTTAGGTAATGCTGTATAGGTGCCCAAAGGGAAAACAAGGTGGTTTTCCTTAACAAGAGGAGGGAGCCAGGTTTAAAACTCAGGCAGAGTATCCAGCTGCAGGCGTCCCAGCATCTCTGTAGTGAGAAATCCCTCTCCTCCTGACCCTCTGTCCTGCCACGAGAGCTGCTCCTGCCCCTTGCTGGTAAAATCTGACCAGTGCCAATGGTAGGGGTAGATTTTCCAGCACTATGCTTTTACAAATGGAATTCACAACCCAGTTCACAGAAGAGGTGATTTTTGGCAACCACCCTTGGGATGTGCTCCAGCTCACGTAACCTCTCCTGGGAACAGAGCCTTAAGCGTGACTGCACGAGCACAGTAACGAAGCTCTGTCATACGGGAAGGCCATTTCTGAGCTCCCGGTCAGGACTTGCGTCCTCCAAGAAAGCAGCTGACTAATAACAGCTCTGAAGTGGTGGTAAGTGCGTGCCAATCATCTGTGTTTCTTAGCAACACCGCAGAAGAAAGTTCAAGTATCGCATTGTTTTTAAAAAAAAAAAAAAAAAATCAACCATTTTGCCCTTGAGGGGGTTGTCTTCTCCCCTCTCTGATGCTCCTTAGGACAAAAGCGGTGACATTGCTAGGCCCTGTCCAGATGCTACCACAGCTGGGGAAATGAAAGATAACATCCACTGCCACACTCCTTTTTGTTGCACCTTAGAAAAGGAACTGCAGAGACTTTCCCGGCTGCCAGATGCAGTTTGAGCTGCTCTTGCTTGGGCTGCTTTTCAGAAATGCAGCTCACAGGCCCAGGGAAGGTGATCTCTCTTAGCACTTGCCATATACCAGGACGCTAGGTTTTCTTCCTAAAGCCTGCTATCCATCAGAGAGGCAGCAAAAAGCGAATGCAGCAGTGGAAGTAAGATTAGGAATTTCAAAAAAAACAGATGCAGCTCGAGGGGTGGGGTGTAAGGGCAAGGCTCAGGGGTGGGTTTTGGTTCAGCCCATTAGGAATATGAGAACCACACCGAGGTTTGTGTTTCAAGCAGCCGCAGCTGGTGTTGGGTCAGTTCATCTACACACAAGTTGGTAGGAAGGCCAGGTGCTGGCTTCCACAGTCAACCTAACTGCAAGGTCATTCTGCTCCCTACAGGGGGAACTTCTTACGGGAATTAGGTAAACAAGCAAATCATAACATGTTCTAGCTGGATGATCAAAGGGGTCTCTTACTCAGTAACAATTTACAATATTAATATAATAAACAACCTGAAAAAACACACACAACCAAAAGAATCGGAGGTCGTATTGCTTAAAGAAAACAAAAGCCAGTTATAACCTGAAACCCTTTCTAAAA
Source organism: Aptenodytes patagonicus (assembly GCF_965638725.1). Taxonomy (NCBI): domain Eukaryota; kingdom Metazoa; phylum Chordata; class Aves; order Sphenisciformes; family Spheniscidae; genus Aptenodytes; species Aptenodytes patagonicus. Next base: position 21,463,461 of record NC_134957.1, read on the forward strand.
AGATTTTAAATAGGATTCTCAGCCTCCTGCTAAGCCGCTGCTCACCAGCTGGTTGTGTTGACGAGGAAAATGGAGCAGGACGCAGAGCCGATCATGTTGGACAGCAGCAGTGATAACCCAGCGGTGGTGGGATGACGATGAGAACACTGGAGAAATCCTTTACTCGGCCACCAGCGTGTCTGAAGTCTGTGGGGTTTGAAGACTAAGACTGCATCCGAGTGGGGTTTGAAGGCTGAGACTGCATCCGAAGGGATTCCTGTCGTTCATAGTGACCTTACAAATGGTGAAACCTTTAGTTTAGTATTTGTGAGTGTAAAAAAAGTAAATTAAAAAAGGTGCAGATGGCTATAAAATAGGCTAACATAAGTAGTTATTCACTTTTTTTTTTCAACTGGGGACAGAAAGGAAATAGTAATGCTGAATCAGATGAGCGCAAACAATTACAAATAATTGGCTAAGTTTTCCAGCGGGTGTTGAGATAGCTTTACTTATAGCCGAGTTGTAACGTGATCCTCCTGCCCGTCTTTCCACTGGTTTATAAACAAGTCACAAGCCTCTCCCCATGAATCAAACACATCCTCTGACGAGTCTATAAGTTTGGAATTAGAGGAACAAATACTGGAAGCACAGTGAAGGGAGCTGGTACAAACCACAGGGCACTCCTTGCTCTGTCCTGTAAGTCTCGTGTTCCCGCTGTAGTCCACCTCATTGAGGTTAATTTCACTTTTGGAACAATTCTCTTCTCTCTCTTTATCAATCTGAGAATATTTAATGTCTTTCCACATGTAGTGTGGCTGAATAATTCCATCTGAAATAGTGTACATGGGTTCTGAGTTTGGTTCAGGTACGTGTCCATTCATCTTGGAGAAAAGCAGGCCCAGTCTCTTAAAGGACTCCTTCTTGGAGCTGGAAAGTCTCTGAACTCTATTTCCATTTCGGACAAAGGAGCGCTTACTGATCCCATTGCTTTTTGGCTTCTCTTCCACCATATTGATCCCAGACATAGTTTTAATTAGAGCAGATACATTGAAGTCCTTTTTTTTGTTGGCTACATTGAAAGACACGCTCTTGGCTTTGGATTTTTCTCCAGCGCCATCCTCATTCGTTTCATCCTTTTGGGACACCTCTGTGCTGCTGGTAGAATAACTTCTCCTCTGGGGCTTCCTATTTCCTAAGAGGTCAAGAACTTCATAGCGAAAACTTGAGATGTCCTGTTTTAATTCCTAGGGCGGGAGGAGAAATGAGTTACACTCAGCAGCTTTATCTGTGACATGAAAGAATGATCATGTTTCCCTTGGGAGAGCTGTTCGGAGTTATGCAAATGGCTGATACCAAATCACACTTACAAGAATACCACATACATCTTCATTATTCACTGACACACAAAAAAATGTATTGGTAATCCTGAGAATTGGAGACCTCACAAGATCTTTGTTTCCAAAGGCTGTGGGACCGGCCCTCTTGACCGACCCCCTCTGCCCACTCCACCACCCCCCCCAAAAAAAAGTAAAATAAGTCAGTTATAGAAGAGAGGAAACACTGCTGAGATTTGGAAATACAGCAGGAATCCTGTTTAGTTGATAGGCCCAACTTCAACTTTGTTGGTACGTGTTCTTCGTATCCATTAACGCAGACTCCTTCTTGGCTCTGTCTGGGTTAGGATTAGGAATGTGATGTTGATTCAAATCAGATACTTCATTCCTATCATTTTCCAATGCTTTTGTCTACATAACATATTGTATATTAAATCTGGGAGATGATCATATGAGAAGACACTCAAATAACAATATTCTCTGCTTAAAAAACCCCCACATGCACATCATATATATTCCCAGTTCCAGTAATAGTCCTGTTTCCACAGCAGGTTACAAATCATCTTAGCAAGTTAGTGTGAACTCTGCAAGTGGCTACTTGAATTAATATAATAAATTATTATTAAGGAATAATAAATTACCTTGAAATTTTCTTCAGTTAAACCTTCGTTGGTTTTGGAAGTTCTTATCATTGCTGCAACATATCTTTTCACAAGATTTCTTATCACTTCCTGGAATAGGAAACAACATGAGTGATTCAACTGCTGGCTCAGACCAAACTGTTCTTACTTCATTTCACTGAGTTCTTACCGACAGTGGCTGTCCTGACTCTGCTGACTAAAAAGAAAATCACTTACCATTAGAATCATAAAATCACAGAATCAGAATCATTAAGGTTGGAAAAGACCTCTAAGATCATCGAGTCCAACCGTCAACCCCACACCACCATGTCCACTAAACCATGTCCCTAAGTGCCTCATCTACACGTCTTTTAAATACCTCCAGGGATGGGGACTCCACCACTTCCCTGGGCAGCCTCTTCCAATGTTTAACCACTCTTTCAGTAAAGAAATTTTTCCTCACGTCCAATCTAAACCTCCCCTGGCGCAACTTGAGGCCGTTTCCTCTCGTCCTGTCGCTTGTTACTTGGGAGAAGAGACCCACACCCACCTCGCTACAACCTCCTTCCAGGTAGTTGTAGAGAGCGATGAGGTCTCCCCTCAGCCTCCTTTTCTCCAGGCTAAACAACCCCAGTTCCCTCAGCCGCTCCTCGTCAGACTGTTCTCCAGACCCTTCACCAGCCTCATTGCCCTTCTCTGGACACGCTCCAGCACCTCAATGTCCTTCTTGTAGTGAGGGGCCCACATTAGAAACAGAACACTGTCTTTTAAACAGAACAAACCTTTTGAAAGGGTTATACAACCTCCATCTTGAATGCTCAGTCGTTAACTACAGTGAGACGGTATTTTGTACTTGTTTTGTGTATGTAAAAGTCATCGAGAAAAAATTCTTGATGTTCTGGAATGTCCTCAAGCCATTTAATCTCAGCTGCTGAAAGTTTTTAAGATTACCAATCATCTCGTGTATATGCTGTGTATCCTGACAGGCGAAGCTTGCCATTTGAGGATTGTTTATCAAGTATTTGAAAGCCAAGGAGGGTACGTTGACAACAAATAACCTGAAGAACAGCCAGGACCCCCATGGGGCAATGCACATTCACGTTAAACCACATCTACCAGCTGCCTGGGTGTTCCCTAATGGCAGGTTAGAAACTCCTTTCAAGGCTGCTGCAGTGTCTGGGGACAGTGCTGGAAGGACTGAATCACACCCTCAGAGACTTCTCTAAGGGCTCTCGCTCCTCTGTGTTACCTGGGCTGTTTGTTACAGGACAGATTTTTGGTAGGTTGAGATCCATTTTGCTCTGTGTTCGTGTACCACCTTGCCGGCTTTACATAAGCAAACTGGTACTTCAAGCTTGTACATTTATCTGTGCCGGCCAACACACACAGAGGTTGATCTCTATATACAGAAGGGACTACTCCAAACCTTCCCTTCATTTCCCCCATTTCATAAATAGGGATAACAAGTCTGAGCAACACCAAGCATGAAGATGGTCTCCGCACCAAGGTTCTACTGGGAGGTTTTGTAAGAGATCCCGCTGTTGGTACCTGTAAGCTGTGCTGTGAAGTCAGGAAGTACCACATGTCTGTTGTCAAAGGTGACTAATTGTGTTAAACATCAAATTCAGATAAAAATACTCTTCAAAAAGCAGATGTCAAGTAAGACAAATTACTAATGGCTTTTGACAGTACAGCCTAACGCACCACCTCACATTCTGGAGAATTTTTTTTTCCTTCCAGCATGCTGGCATAATACATCACACTAAATTCAAGTACTGAAGCTGGTGTTTTTAATAGTTTCATCCTTTTATAGGTTGACTTTAATGAGTACTTGATGACAGGCAGGCTGAGAATAAACAAAACCAGAAAAATTCAACAAAGGAGCCATTCCTCCTTCCTGAGCTGTCCAAGACAAAAGAAAATCCCAACCACTGTTTGAGTTAGGGATGCTTTACAAAAAAAGAGCAGGAGAGGAACAATTCAAAAGTATGTAAAAATGCTGCAGAAACTGTTTTAATCAGGATGGCATGACAGCCTGGTCCCTCTGATGGCAATGGGGATGTCACCTTTGACTTCAGCAGCCAGACTGATACCTTGGCAAGTCTTCCACTACTTCAGAGGGGGTGAAAGGCTAGGAGTGATTTACTGAACCATCCCACTTCTAATGAGGAAATGTTTTAATCCATGATAGGCAAAATCCTCTTAGAGGACCTACACTTATCAAAATATATTCTAGAAGCAAGCAAGAATCGAGGTATTAGAAAGTGAGCAGAAGAAGAAACAGCAAGTAAAATCTTTATGTGCTCAAGAGTTTACCTGGTAATGTTGATTCTGAATCAGGTTGTCAGCATGCCGTTCCTGGAAAGAGAAAGGCACAGATATATTACCCGTTTAGTCCTGTCTTTAGAGCTCCTGGTGGCTCTTAGCAAATTATGATCCAGCAACCTTCTGCTGCACCAGCAGAACAGTGGCCCTCGCGATGCTGAACATGCACAAGCACCCTCAAAAAATGAAGTATAAAACCAGGCAGCTCCTTACTGTGAATGTTTTGAGGTTTTCATGCCTCTTCTGTTCATCGTCAGAGTCGTTGCCTGGGCACAGCTGATTGTGAAGCCACTTGCAGAGGTACCAGACCGACTTGGGACTTGGGACAATGTTAAAAGGAGGGGGCAGAGTTGCACCTTCATCAAAGTAACTCATCCAGAGCTTCGTCCGTGCAAACTTCCACTCAATATCCGCATGGTCCTATGAGAGAAGGAAAGAGACTAACAGCTTCAGGCAGGCTTTCCTGGGGCAAATGCCCACGGCTGAGGAGGTGACGTGAGCAATAAAGGATTTCTCCAGCTGAATGGTAATCCTGAGAACTGGAGACCTCACAAGATCTTTGTCTCCAAAGGCTGTGGGACCGGCCCTCTTGACCAACCCCCTCTGCCCACTCCACCCACCAGTATCATTTCTTCCATCTCGCTCGCCGGGGGTGTACTTAAAAAAATCAGTGTGAAACGTAGCTAGAGTGTAAAAATACCAACCACTGAGAAATGAGGTGACAGCAGTATTCAGCAAAAAGAATTTCACGTGCTAAAGCCTGGCTTTGTCCTTTAGAGGTTGTGCTTATTAGTTCACCAATACAAGCAGCAAGAAAACACATTTCTTATTTTGCTTTTTGCCAGCACTTCTATTATCACGAACCGTTGTTTCTCATGTCCAAATCCAATAAATTTTCACATTCTTCCCTGGAAAAAGATCTTTCATAGTGTTTTTTGATTTGTTTGGTTTTTATAGCATCCATTAATTCCGCTCTTATAAGGAAGTGACACATTTTATGCATGCCATATTTTAAATCTTGCCTCTGCATTACCCTTACACAAAATGGGAGACATTTTACCGTTTGTTTTTTTGTTTGGGGTTTTTTTCATTTATATTATCACCATGCTAGCTTGCTGTGCTCTAGTGTTTTTCATCCCAACAAAGTAAAGGTGGAAAGTTAATAGCATCATTTTACAGCTGCACAGATAGGCACACGGTCCATACAGTCACCAGGAAAGGAATACTGAGTCTATGCAAGACACTGACCTTATAGACTGCAAAATGGTGATCCCCAAATCAAGCTATCTGCAGTCTAGTCTGTGGAGTCAACAGGCTGTTCTGCCCAGTAACAAACTGTATATTCCCTTCAACATCAGACCAGAGATATCTACCTACAGCCTGGCTTCAGAGAGATACTGCAGCTATCCAAAATGGATTTCATGCTGTTTCGTGCTAAAGTTTAAAAACGCCACTGTTTTGTACGTTCTGCAGAAACTCTGACATTAGGCAGAAAAGGAAGGAACTAGTTTGAAGCCTTCAAGCCAAGCAGTGCTGAACACAGCTTACACTAGTACACTGAATTTAAATGGTCAATTTGTGTATTGTTATCATTACAGCATATAGCACTAAGCTGATGGTTATGACATTTTAGCTGTTCAGCATTTACATTAACAGTATCTGACATGAGATTAAACCAAAGCCGTGATGATCTAGGCTAAGTAACAGCACAAGGTAGGAGAAAAGGACAATGCAGGATTTTAAGTTTCGGAGGAGATTTCAACCAGGTTGGAACAAGCAGTCCTCCTGAGTGAGGGATGCTGGGCTGCAGGGCAGCAGCTCTCAGAAACAAGCAGCGAAGTGTAGGACAGGGAGTTTAATAAAATATGGCTGAACATCGTGCCCAAAAAATTACTACACTGGCTTTCTGGCTACGCTCCAGTGCTCTGACATGGGTAAAATATGCTCACATTTTGACAGTGAGGTGCAGCTGAACTGCATTTTAGTAGTGTATTCAAATTACGTGCAGCTCTCGATTTAAAGCTACTGCCTCAGTGGCCCAGAAGCACATTAGTCTCTGCAGATGGTCTGAATCAGCCCAGAACACTACCATCCCCTGCCAACTTACCGAAAGGGCTGCTTTCAGGCCGTAGGTAGACTCAGAGAAGCAGCCTGCCATGCCCCTTTTTGCCTCATACATTATCAGACCCCATAAGCAGGGAAATTGCAGCATCAATTGAGATGTCCTGTCAAAAGATGTCCCGTCAGAAGTATTAGAAGCTGATGCTGGTGGAAATTAAGTTCTGGGTAGTAAAAAATGCAGTTTGCAGCAGTAGAAATAATTGCCACCAAAAAAAAAAAAAAAGTCCTGCTCATTTTTTCTTCATTTGTCTCGTACCTGCAGGCTGCAGCAAGCTCAGCAGAGCTGGAGGAGAGCAGGACAAGCTGGTGCCATGCAGCTGCTGCTCCTCCTTCCCAGACTCTGGGTTAGTGCTCCGAGCTCCACAACCAGCCCACAGGACGACTCCTGCCTAATAACTGCTCAGAGTTAAAGGCAGAGCTGTCCCAGCCTCTTCCAGAAGCAGGGCTGGCTGCTCCCTGCTCAATCCTAAAGGCTCACTCACACCCATCTTTCTACCTGAACATTTCCTGCTCTGGGCAACTTCAGTTGAAACAGTCTTCAGAAGAACGACCGGCATCACACGCCAGGTAAGCCAAGGGGCCGCTGGGGAGGGCGTGCTGCCTGCAGCGGAGGCGGGAGATCAAATCTCTCTTGGTAGAGAAGGGGCCTGAGCTGCAGCTTTCTGTGCTCTACCTGGACATGCTCACTACCAGGGTAAACCCAATAGCAACTGCCATCTTGAAAGGCTGCAGACAAGAGGCGCGTTGCTGGTTCAAGCATCTAAAGCATTTTGTAGGGGAATAGCTGTATGAGACCAACACTGAGTTCTTCAGCCCTGCTGTGAGTAAGCCTTTCTCAGGGTGTGCAGGAACTACAGACACCTGGCAACACTGATAGCACTATCTGGGGCAGCTGGAGAGCTTAGGGTGAGGCAGTAGCTGAAGGAGAGTGCAAAGACTGTTATTTTGGGTAGAGACATGTATATTTTAAGTTCTTTGTCAATACAGAAGTAGGTGTAAATGTCCTATTGAGGAGTCAGAAGACAGAAGGTAGTTTGGAGAAGGTTATAAATCCACCCTTCCCTTCTACAAAGGTCCATCAAAGGTCCAGTGTCGGTGGTGGGGTGGGATCAGGTGTGGTGACTTGGCAGTAATTTCCTTCAGCACATAAAAAGGGCATGTCCTGGACAGAGGTGATTTAGTAGTGGATGTTGGATGCTGTTTGTAGAGGAGGATAAGGCAAACCTATAGCTTGGGGATTGTAAATTAGTTTCTGGGAAAGGAAGAAAGAAATGGGCTAAAGAAGTTTTTCTACACAGAGTATTTTCTTTTTGTTCCTCATTTTAAAATAGTATAAGGGGACTACATGGGCTTGCCTAGGGGCCGAATGCAGGTGCAGGGCAGTGCTGTGAAACCTAGCAGGAGTTTCTCATTGGGTAAGTTTTGTGGTTGGTCTGAACAAATCCCTGTTGATCTAAATGTGTCTGTGGGTGAGGCTGGTGGATGCTGGCTGGCTTCAGCCCCACCTGTATTTCTTCCTGTGCAGACTCAGCCAACAAGTGGCAATATAACCTCTTTTAAAAGACAGACCCTCTGTACAAAGCTCAAAGTATCTTTTCTTTCTCTTTCTCTCTCTTTTCTGTTGCTGTGAATTCCCTAGGGTTTACAAACTTAGCCTGTCTCAATTATTCACCTTGATATATTGAGAACCTGAGCAAATCAGATGGGAGCTCCTGGCAGCAGTTTTGTGTTGGCAATATATAGCAAAGACACATTTCAATTTTACTGAGAATGTCTTTGTGTGCCAGGAAACCACCATTTTCTTGGTTAGAGCTCTCTTTAGTGCTGTAAGCAGTGAAATCTGCACACAAAACTACAGCCTTCCTAACTCGCCTCCATGTGTTGAGTACCAAGAGTACCATGCTTCAGCAATCATTCGATAGCCAATTCAAACCTGAAGCACTCGTGAGTTACAGCCAGTACATCAGTCATTGCGTTGGCTGTGAACGTGGCCCCATGGACCACAAGACGTGCTCCAGGTTTTTGGTGCATCTCCCCAGTGACTGCAGGCCACTGGGCAAGCTTTACATTTTTGAGAGCTGCCCGAGCCTGAGCCTGCTTTGCATCAAAGCTGTCGCAAAGACTGCATGTAGGTGAACACTCAAAGCAAGCTCACTACAGTGAGAGTCCAACCTGAGGGCCCTTCCCTTGCTCAGACTGGGCCTGGCCACCACACACCCCGCAAAGCTATGCAGCGGATAGACAAGCCCGGACCTCCTGCTGGAAGGTTCGGTGCCACCCGTAGTGGTGCTGCGCTAGCCGCTGATTTACAGAGATGGGTCACAGGAGATGGCATGTTGGAGCCCGCTCCCAGGGACAGCCAGCACAGATGGAACCCTGGGAGGCTTCAACAGAAATGGGTTTCCTAAGAGAGGACTGGAGGAAGCGCAGGTGCTCTGCCCCTGCACAGGGAGCGCTGGCAGAGGGCACGCACCAAGGGGAGCTCAACGGTGCAAGATGTGCCCTGCAGCGCTCTGCCATGGCGAGGAGCTTTGAGCAGACCCACTGCGCAGCGAGGACAGGATCCTCACAGACCTGTGCTGTCTCATAGAATGTTCTTAGATGACAACTTTTTGGTAACATTTATAATAAGCTAAAGAAACATATCCACTAGCTTTGTAAGTGTGACCTTATTGCTTTAGGAATTTAAATCCAAGTTTGGATTTCACTGTCCTCTCTTTGAGCTCCTGTTGCTCTTGCCCTTGTTCTTGTCACTGTTCTCTTTCAAGCACTGCTCATCATTTCAGCTATAAAACACTCTACTTCTAAGAGGGCCGAGCCCTCAAGCTCGAAGAACACATGAACTCAAAGAAACCAGCACTCGGCTTCTTTGTGAGAAAAAAAACTGTATCACTTACTATCACAATGCGAATGTGTCATATTGGCCACATAATCCTCTTGCAGATCTCTGCCGTTTGAAGTGATAATTAATCTCCCATAAAGATTTCCCCGTGGGATCGCTGAAGCCATCTTACTGTAGCAGTTGCGAGGATTTTCTAATTCAGTCAAAAAGTGATGTATTCACAGATGTGCCAGATTTCAAATAATTACCTGCTACACTAATTATCCAGGATAAGTCAAGCATTAATCTCCATCTTTATCTCTGTGTAGAAAATCTGTTGTTTACACTTTGTGAAATGTTTTTTGTAAAGATTTCCATCACCATCTCCTTGCTGGGCCATATGGTTTAGATCAGACTTTGCCAAATAATGGCCAGCTTCTCAGCTGGTACTGACCCAGCCAGCAGAGCCCCAGCAATGGAAGACTGTTTCAGTTCTCTGTATGAGATGGCTACCAGTGCCGCAGCCTCTAGGTTCCTCAACCTCTTCATGTGTTTAGTATTTCAGCTCCCTCGTGGCTGGAAAGCTGATGGAGGAAAATGCTGTTACTTTTAACTTAGCACATAGGAGCTGAAGCACAGGGCTGTCCTGTGGGAAGCCTGCGGCAAACTGGGAGCCCGATCTCGTGACTCTTGAATTAGCATCCCTGAAACTACTGGGATAGTCCTGAGTTTACGTTAGCTCAGGGCTGATGATAGGCTGAAACAGCACTCTGCTGTTGCACACTGTGGTTAGCTCTGGTTTAGGCTGGTGTAGAGCCTGGCACAAACACTCAGCTAAAACATAATGCTGAGATGACGGTAACGCTCGGCAGCCAGGCACTCTGAGATCTTCAAACTTTTCCACTGTAAAACAATCACAAGACAATGAGTTACTGAAGCTCCTCTGTGCTACACAGAGGTGCACAAGGGCTTCTGCCCCTTCATCTAACAAGAGGGAAGAAGTGTGGTCCTGGGATGCAAATCTTCCCCACGCCCATTTGGAAAGAATAATGTATAAAGACGTCTAGCATCTTTCTAGCTGGCACAAAAAGGGCTGCATGTGCCTTTCTTGTGCTTTATTATACAACAGTCAGTGGGCTAAGCTGGAAATCAGGCTGCTGCCTGTCAGATGCAGATATAGATGGCTGTGACAATGCCCTCAGGACCAGGCTGTCTAGCCGTGACTGAGTGCTTCAGAAGGAGGCACGGGAAGCTTTCCCGTTGTGCCGGGAATGCTGGCAGAAGCCGGCGTGATTTCTGCATCAGGAGTAGCAGGACTGCTCTCTGCTGCTGTCCCAGGAGGTGCCAGCAGCAGCCCCACAAGGTTAGGAAGTGCCCAAGCTGTAGTACTTTCCTCTAGGAAGGAAGGAGGAGGCGCAGCGTTCACCTTTAAAAGGTGCTCGCTGACATATCTTATTTGCAGCCTATTGAGGAAGGGAGGCTTGTTGCCTGAGAGGCACAGGAACTTCAAAGGTGCTTTTTTGCTGTGTAATTAGCTGCGCTGCGTAGTGTAGGAAAAGTCATTAAACTCTATTTAGTATATTTCTATCTCACGTGCCTCTTTATTGCTTTTTGCTAAACCCAGAGCAGGAAACAGCACAGAAAATGTATCAGCAATGGCTTTCAAGCAGGCTAGCACAAGAAAGATACCCTTGTGTGTCCTGAACAGAAAGCATTGCAGAAAGAGGGTCAGGAGAATGTTAATCTTTACAGAACCCGACACAGACGACTCTTGTGCAGTTTCAAAGCTGTTAATTTTGTAATATGTTTTGGGCAAACTGGTAGTAACATCAGCAGAGCTTGGGGGTTTAATGACAAGCCCAGAGAAGCAAGCAGCAAAAATCCAAGCAGGCTATTTGAGGTAAACGATGCTTAATATTTTTCAAAGAAAAATATGTCATAGAAAGAAAAAAATGTCTATAAGAAAAAGCAGGGACCTCCAAAGGCAATTAATGCATAGGTAATTCAGCTGCAGCTGACAACAAATGACTGCTGTCAAAGCTGGGGATGACATACTGAAGGATAAGAACTTAATAGGATCAATCTCAAAAATAATACAAGAAAAATTACTACAGGAGGACAATCTAGCATTAGAAAAAGCAATTAGAACAGTCAGGGAATGAGGCAGCCAGAGAAGAGATGAAAGTATTGTCTAGCACAAAATCACACGCTGCACTGGGTAAAGCAAACGGAGTCCTGATCAGCGACCAGACGGGCGGCTGCAGTGGCCCCACGCTGACCACACACGGCTTTGAAGAGGAGCGTGTGGCAATGCCCTGGGGAGAACAAGCCCACGGCAGACACAAACCAGCACATACAAAGCGAAGGAGCACCCAGATGTGAGGGAAAACATGCTCAGAGAGCCGCAAAGCAAACCCCATGCACAAGCATGCAACAACGCAGGCAAATGGGCAAGGGCAGGGCGTGCAGTGTGGGGAGGGAGAGCAGGTCCCCGGGCAGCAGCTCGGCCGGGGATGCGGGGCGCTTTCTGGCTGCAGCACAGAAAAGAAAAAGGACGTACATGAAGCATCATAGGCAAGTCCTGAAGAAATACTCATAAATAAATACCAGCACTGGGATACAAGAAAAGAGAATTCTTGGGCCAGGATACAGGTAAAGTCTTGATTTCAGAAAAGAGCTATCCTTATCTGGTAAAAGGCAGAAGGCAGCAAGGCCCTTAGGTGAGGAAATCAAACAGAGCGCAAGGGAGAAAAACCCAAAATCTAAATGTTTACATAGCAGACATTTCAGATAAGCCATCAATGGGATTGCGAGCCTTAAAAACTTGAAAGCTGGATGAAGATCCCAGTCATGGTAGAGCCCATAAAAGAATACGCTGTAACAGAGGAAGTTAGGAAAAGCTTCCTTCATTTTGCAGTGTCCGAGGTCCATCACTTCGAACAGATCAAGGGAATGGCCAGTTCAGTTTCAACAAGACATACAGCACGGTGACTGCGTTTTATAGTAAGATGGATAAAGGGCTCCATCTTTGGAGCGTAGCCAAAGAGGCTCGGAAATTATGGAAAAGGGGTAGGCCACTGGTTGCAATGGAAAAGAAAATCACTAATGGCTTCTGAAGACGCAAGGTCAAGTGAAGAGCACGGGCATTCACTTCTGAGTGACACCACAGCAGACCTATTAGATGAGCTGTTGCACTGGCCATCGCTTCCCCAGAACGGACCTCCATGCTGCAAGTTGGCCGATTTTCCCAGCTCCGGGGAATCAGTTTGTACTTGGAAAATGCATGCTTTAGCAACTCTGCTATTTATATCTTCCACGTGCAGAATATATTAATAATTAATTTTTTTGTTATAGCTTGCAATGCATTACATTCCACAATGGATTTAGGTTATATATATCAATTAACTTTCATCTCCCACCAGCATATTGGATGGAAACAATGATAGCTAATGAGAAGGCCAGGGAATATTATATTTGAGAAAACACAGAGAACTGCGGATTGTGCTGGTTTTAGTGCAGTTAAATTATTTGAACTGACACCTTTTTTTTTTTTCCCTTCAGTCACATTCTAGTAAAGTTCAGTTTTTATTTTAATAGTCAAATAAATCAGAGCAATAGGAAGGTCATGCAGACAAATAGTTCTCTAAAAAAGCTTCAGCAGGAAGAAACAATGAGAAAGATATCACTAAAGCTTTGTTCTTCCTGCCATCCATCCTCTCTCCTTTATCACTGCCTGCTAAGAGCCTCTTTTCATGCTCAGAGAGACAAGGTGCATCTCTGCTGATAATGTTAACTACTTCCAGCCAGGTCAAAATCAAGTAATTCACACGTGCCCATAGAGAAACGGTGGGCTGGGAAGGTATGTCTAACCCAAAGTGCTTGAGTGTTGATGAACCTCTGAGTACCGTGGCAAAAAAGAACAACTTCGCCTCATTTCTACTTGCACTATTTCCAGAATATTATCTTTTGATTTTTTTCTGCATAGCCGGTCAGCCTGGGATTTGAGTCTTCCAAGGAGGAAGAAATGTCTTGAAATTTCTTGCTAGACTGGTGGGAGCCAGATACAAAGGAGACTCAGGTACTTCTCTGTACCCTTCTTTATTTCTTGTTTCTTTTTTTTTTTTTCCAAGAGAAATTAGTCCCAAGAAGAAAAATCCCAGTTTGGATCCACATGTGAATTTCAGATCCCAGGATCCAGCCTGTGCCATTCTAAGGATGTGATTTCAGCTGCAAAATGTGATGTCAGCTGCAACAAAGGTATTTAAAGGTCTAACAGTTTATTTAATGTGTTATTTGGGGCCATTGTTAACTTTTAGATCTCAACTCTGATTATGAGTAATCACAAAGCACATTTGATGGTCTTTGCCACTGACTCCTGTGCTACAAAAATGTTAACCAGAATATCTGGTTGCATCGAGCTGGCCAGATGGGGAGTAACACAGTAAATTCATTACTGGTCTGACCGTGGGAGCTGTTTTCATGTGTTGCTGGAATTTCTCTGAATCAAAGCTCTGAGCCTCACTGTGTCTCTTTAGGCTTTACAACCTTTTTATGCACATACATACACAGCCCTGATATCCCTTCCTCAAGTAACCAAAAGAATGAAATGATCATTCCCAAACTTCCATAGTTAAGCAATGAAACCATGTACATGTATTCAGGTACCAAACGCTTTAGTATTTTGCTCTTTTATGACTGGTCATAAATTGCCTTTCCTCAGCGAAGGAGTGGAGCTGGACTATGTCTTTTACTGAGTCTGTCAAGCTCATAGCACCAGTGGGAGAAGCAGGTGCCCGACACCTCTGGAAGTCAGCCTGCTTGCATAGTCACTTAAATGCAGTGCATGAGCTTAGCTGCCAAAAATTGAAAAAAAAATGCTCAAAAAATGAAAAATACTAGCTAAACATCCCAATTGCTTAAATATATCCTTGAGCCAAAAGAAAGGGAACCATTACAAACGTATAAGATCGCTCAAGTCTCTAAGTGAATCTTGAGCCGTACAGACAGCGCTTATTCAGGAGACGAAGCCCCTGTTTCTTCCCCAGATTCTGAGAGCAGGGTCTGCAGCTGAGGAGCTGCGGCGGACCAGACTGGAGAACAGAAATGCAGACGAGGAGCCACAGCACAGCATCCAGGTTATTAGACATCTTCCCGTTTAATTGGAGTTGTATGTATCCTGTTTCACCTATATAATCAGCATCAACTTATTTGCTAGATTGCAGTGTGTTGAAAGGGAAATCTGTGAAGCACTGGCATCTAAAAAGTCACGTTTCAGAGGATTCTTAATATAGCTGTTCCCAGTGCTCGTATCGGGTGAAAGCTCTTCCCAGATAAATCCCTTTTAGTTTTTCACTGCTTTTTCCTCAGTAATATTTTTCCTTTATCTTTCACTTTTCCTCTTTTCTTCTGCCTTTTTAACAGAAGTCCCCTCGATGCAGAAGCACAAGCTAATGCTAATTGAGCTTGTCAGGCCTAAATAAAAGATGGGGTAATGTAGGGGGCTGCAACCTACGTGGTTCCATCTGGATACTTCAACTTCTATCATGTAGCAAGAGCAAACCTTGCTGCGCTGCTTCGCACGTAATGGGCAGAGAATTATTGACCTGTCATGCGGGGCACTGTTGCGTTAACTACACCGAAGAAAACAGAACCCACCCATATGAATGCCAGCAAATTCCCTGTAATATCTTAAATCAGTCAGGGGTCATCTACAGATTGCAAGCTCATCTTGTTTTTTACTTAAATGTAATGTTTCTGCTCCTCTGAATAAGCCATGAGTGGTTTGGCCATGGTGGTACACAGGGTCAGATAAATATCTGGGTTTTCAAAGATTAAAATCAACAAAAAGGATTAACCTTCTGACCCTGCTGACAGTGGTCGTATGAGCAGGGGTTTGCAGGATTGGGCACTAGGATGGAGAATTAGTTTTGTCTAGTCTGACAACAGAAGAAAGATGCAGCATGTGAAGTCAGAGCACATCGAGTGCTTCCATTTAGAGGCTCTGCAAACACCAGATGAATATTAACAACTTGATTCAAGTCCATGGGTTATATGTAATTAGGCCAAAGCCAGCAAAAAGACAAACAGTTCTACACCTTCAAATGAATACTTTAGCTTGCTAACAAAAAGCAATTAAGCTGCCTGCCAGTCTAGAGCAAGGCTCCAGGGCTAATTTCACACACAGGCTTCTCGCTGTATGGTAGCATCACGGCACACCACTGCTGCAACATATTTCCCTTCACTTTCAAATAAAAATCTGTTGGGAGTCCCCCACATCCAGCGACGAGCTCCAGAGAAAGCACCCAGCCTTGGGAATCAATCCCGCTCCTCTAAAGATGTGCTACAGCTATGCAGGAGGGAACTAGAGAGCAGGGGTCTGGCATTTCTTCACACGTATCACACTCCGTGGGGAAACGTAACAGAAATCTGTCTGTCCAAATGTCACAAAAGGCACCGACTAAGTTCAGGAGAATTTGCGATTTCAATTAATTATTACTGATGACACGGATGAGTTTTGGGAGCACAGTAATTGAGATTTGGGTAATTACAGTTGCACTGTAGAATGAAGAAAAGACTCGAGTGTATTACCTGCACCCAGAACACGGGGTCTGCACATGGGCAGTGACCAGCAGGATGTGTATGTTGGTCAGCTGGAGCCCTTGAGGGCCATGAAACTGGGGGACAAACAGTGATATTTTATTCAGCTGGCGAACCAAAGGAGAGCCATTTAATCCCCTTTCTAGAGCCTAGTTGTGTTGCTACACCATAAAAACCTTCAAGAGACATTAATCCCAGCTCATATTGGCAACAAGAGTATAACGAGAGGATAATTTCATTTCCTGCTGTATGACAGAGTTAAAAAACAAACACATCTCGATTTCTCCTAAGAAACTCAAATTAATGGTTCTGCAATGGGACTTGTGAGATGAACACTTCCTGATGCTTTACAATAGCTTAGATTTGAGTCCAGGCTTTGGAGCTGGCCTTACCTCTACAGGGGGACAATCTACCACCCCAAAACCTGCCACATGCAGGGACTGTCCAGCTGTGTATCTTGAACTAAGTCTATTGATTCGTAAAATTCTTCCTTAGCAAAACCACCACGTAATAACTGTGCAGGTCATGCAAGCAGAGGAGGTGCAACATTTTTTTGACAGTCCTAGGGGTCATGGATCACAGTGGGGAAGAGAATTTCTGCTGCTGTTGTGAATTAAACTGGGTAGCAATTACTGCCATGGTGCTGAGGGAGTTCAACTGGTGCAGAAAACTAGAGGAATTCTTGTTCTTTGTAGATCAGGAAAAGTTTGATACTACTTCCTGGGGGAAATCCAAAGTCATCTTGGAAACAATGTAATAGGGAGCTGAAAAATCTTTATGTTCCTCTGTACTTTAATTTTTAAGCTCTCTACTTTGCAAAAATGGAGAAAATTCCATGTACAACATCCCTACACTTACAGTCAAAATTTCCTGAAAGTGATCACTTATTTTTAGCTGTGCATACCAACTGTTTCTGTTTACTGTACAGCTTTTGTTTTGCTATGCAAAATATTTATCATTTTCATTCTTGTCCTCCACAATACGTGCTAATCCACTCCATTTCATTCCATCATTTAAAACTGCACTCCTAGTTTGGTGTCCAGTGTCCTAATTTCTCCAATCCGAACACTGGCAACTGTGTTTCAGTTTGGTCATACACGCTACTAGCAGAGATACACTTAAAAAAATTAAAGGTGCAGCTGTCTTTCGCAGTAACAGCTGTCTGAGATGAACTAGCTTGAAATAACAGACATGCAAACCAACAGGAGGATACAAAATACAATATACAAAACAATTTTGTAACTTAATACATACTGCTGGAGTGAAGTCGTTATTCCAACACCACACGTACACCATGTATTACACACCTGAAGCTGTAACACCTTCACTTTCATGCACAGTAGTTAAAGGTAATTTTTCTCAGACCTACTTTGGTGTGACGCTATCCCTGAAGTATTAAGCATCGTTGTACCTTCCTAAAACATCTGAAAGCTGCAAGTGCTTACATCTCTCCTTAATATGTCAGTGGGATGCCTAGTGCTGCTGCGCGCCACTTATCGCTCCAACTCACCTGGAACTCAGATTACGAGTTCACAGCCCTATGGTTCTCCTCCTGCAGATGGGCCTTAGCTGCCGTTCTTCCATTGATCTTGCTTCCCATTGCTCCTGCGGCTGCAGAGTCAGAACTGTTGGTACAGTTCCAGTGACTAATTCCTGCGTGACTTCCCAGAATATCACGGATGTGTCCATGAGGAACATGCTTTCAGAAAATCTGCGTAGATTGCTAATTCCTTGCAAAATATACCTGCACGCTAGGGCACCAGAAAGGCCAAAATGCACCTGCTCCCTAGGACCCCCAGTAACACCCACTATCGCATTGTTCTGAAAAAATTACAAACTGGCAGAAGGATTGTATAACTTCAGATGCAGCCAAGTGGCAATCCTATGAGAAACAGCCTCTCACATAAAGTGTCCTCATTACCCACTCTGTTACTTTCTGCCACTTACAAATGATGGAGCCACCTGGCTACTCTCAGATAAGTTCCATTGTCCTTCCTCTTGTCATCGTGACATATTCCTCTTCTATTCCTCAGGTGATGGTATTTCTGTCACGTCTGGGAAGGTATTGAGATGAGAGACCCGGCAGTGCATAACATCCAGTTTCATTCTGTGCTGCTTGTATAGAACATTCTGATCTTCACATATTGAAACAGCGCAAAGCGTATGGAAATTTTGGTGTGCATTTGGATTTTGTTTGCTTTGTCGGTGAAACACAGCACCTCCCATAACCAGCTCTTGGGCTGTATGAAAAAAATCAATATTGAAACTGCTTCAGGGTACCCCTAGGAAAATGTATTTATTGAAGTCTGAAATAGCTTAGTAAAAAACCAACAAAATTACGGCAGAAAAATTCTTCCTTCTGTGAGTCAGGAATCACTCAAAGCTGTGTGGAGGTTTTACTCTTTGCTTGCCTTGCCCTGTCTTCCACAGATACCCTGTGGTTTCATGCTGTGTGCCTACAGTGCTTAATTAACTACCAAGCCCTAACCCCCATACTGGGGCGGCACAAGGAAGAGCAAAGAAAGAGCAGCTTAGATTCTCCTTTCTCTACCCTCACAGCAGAAATTCATGTATATATGAGACAATGGAGAAAAGCTAACCCGAAGAATAACTGCTACAAATGCATTAACATATTTGTCCCCAGAAGAAAGGAGGGGAGAAAGACTGTTTGCATTGCAGCAGTGCCACTGGCTTATTAACAAGGGGAATTAATTAAGCTGTCCTGACCGCTCCACTGCAGGGATCAACAAGCAGAGATGCACTCTCATCCCTGATGTCTAGCTCATTTTATTTCTCTGCAGAGTCCTGCACGTGGCACAAGATTTCCTACCAATGTATTTGAGAAGACGACCTTCACCCCGCTCCAAGGGCTTCTTGGTCCCTTGCCCTCCTCCCTCCCTGGAATGCTGTCATTCCATGTGTATTCAATGTAACATAAATACTAGGAGGAAGAAATGTCCAGTCTAGCAACCAGTCTACTGTGACTCAGAAAGGGGTAGACCCGATTACAGGAGGTTAAAAAATGACCCACAGTTGTAAAGCTCAACATTTATTAATGAGTTGTTTTCTTCAGGGAAGAGATTAATTGATGTTTGTCCTTAGAATACACATGAAGAAAACTTGTCCCTGAGAGAATGCTGTGAGCATGCAGAAATATTAGCTTCAAAAAACAAGCTGCATGCACTGCACAAGAGGCTGGAAGTGACTGCCTCTTGCCTTCCCAAGAAGGGAAGGCACTGCTCTCACTAGCAATTGCAATATGACAGCTTAAGTGACAAAGAAGTATCCTGTAGCATTTTCACTGTCATTCTTCTGAGTAGGGGGCTCATGCTGCACGCTGAATTGCGTGTTATGCCTAGGTTATCTGGTGAGTTCAGTCCTTTACCCTCAGGTTTCTCACAAGCATACTTTCTGATGGAGCAATTCGCTGTTCCCAAGTCCTCCAAATACAAAAACATTAATACAACGGTCCCCTCTGAACCATTCACTTCAGTTAATTGTTATGATGGGTCTCTCCAAGTCATGTGGGATTGTTTGTAATGTGTCATTGCATCACTCAAATTATTCAGGGAAAAGAATGATGAGTGGTTTGTATCCCAGTGAATAGCAAATACTGCTATTCTTATGCCAATCTTGGGTTTGGGCGTTGTGTCAGTGACAAGCCTATTTGATGACAATAAAGGAAGGGGAATGGGAGTAAATGGCCAAGGATAGTATCTTTGTTTTCTGCCCCTCATTCCAGTCTCCCTGGAATGTGAGGAGTAGCACTGAACAAAGGGAAAGCACTTAAAGCATTGAAACAGACTGATAAAGCAGCCTTTGTGATAAGCTGCTTTTCTGCTCGTTTGGAAGGTCAATGGGCCATTTTTTCTCATACTTTTTAATGTGATAAAGATCAGATGTCCAAAAGTATCACCGATTTGGCTGGGTCTGTGCTCAGTTTGACTAGATAACTAAATTTAGGAGCCACTCGAATCAGCAGTTGATCAACAGCAGTTGTGGAACCTGTTCAAGCAGACAACTCAATACTCCCCTCTGTGTGCTTTAGCCAGGAAAGGAGCTCACCCATACATTTCCCCAGAGATTTGTCCAGGAAGTTGGGAATGGAAATAGTAGGAGAGCTGGTGCTGGTTCTTTTTTTCTGTGTTTTATCCTCTATCTTCTAGAGTCAATCCAAGAGTCATCCAAAGCAGAGAAGGAAGTCTCTACTCTGCCTGTACTTCTGAGTGACCAGCTGAGGACACAAATGACTTTCCTAACTTCTGCTTCTGTTCACAGATGATGTAACGCTTCATCACCTCACTATCTCTAATCATGTAATCATGTAATCATCTCTAATCTATCTCACTATCATGTTAGGTGTCAGAACTGGAAAGTAAGTGCCCGCTGGTGTACCTGAAGTACTGTGCACACAAGATTTAGCTTCCTTCCATACTGTTTCTGTGTAGTTTACTTGAAGAGCCTTAAAATGCAGAGCCATGGCGCTTTAGTTTTCAATCTGTTGACAAATTTAATCATCAATGTACAGATTGGCTTTTAGGTACACAGAATGAGATTACAGTAGAGAGACCAATTTTGAACATTCAAATGAAGATAAAGTTCAGTTTGAAACTGGCTCTACAGCCAACTGGCAGCCCTGAGCTGCCTCAGCTCAGAACCATCCTACACTGAGGTTACTCAGGAATCTGAGATTATGGGCCTGCAGTCAGCTGCCAGGAGACTGGCTGGTGTTACAGATGGAAATGATCTAATTTCAGTGGGAAGACTGTGGGATAAGAAATTACAGGACTGGGCTCCTGACACACACGGCTTCAAATGAGAAAATAGTAATAGGAGAGAGGAAAAAAAATATACAACACCCACCCCCCAAGTTAAAACCAAACATCAGGAAGCAGTGGGAAGGCTTCCCTTTATATAACCTCTCTGCTACAAAGTAAATCAGCTGCTAATGACAAGGTGATCAGTGAGGTTACTCTACAGGAGAAGACAAGGGCAGATCACAGCTGGTAAGCCTTTTCCAGCTAAGAAACATTACAAACAGAGCAAAACCTCCTCCGCAAGCATGATTCAGGCTAGTGAGTAGAAATCCCAACTATCTGCTGTCAAAAACTGGGGGCAGCAGTCTCCAGCATCCCAGAAGATACATACTTGCTATAAACCAAACAGATGAAGCACACAGAGAAAAATAAAAGCAAAAAGAGAGAGAATGAGGTAACTTACGGCAATGAGCTGGTAGGAGTTGTTCATCATGGCTATGAGCATGTTCAGCAGCACAACAAGGGAGATGACGTTGTAGGTCCCAAACATAGTGGCCCCAACAAATTCTGTGAACTCATGTCTGGCTTTTACGTTGGTGACGTAGAGATTCAGCAAACCGAACACAGACCAGAAAAGTGACTGGAGGGTCTCGAAAAGTCTGCAAATAAAACCAGATTTTTACTTGGCTACCTGACTCTGGGGAATGGAAAACAATGCCTGGTTCAGGCAGCGTTCAGGTGGGGAACACACAGACATCGGGAGCCTGGGACACCATAGAGCGACTGCTCAGTACAGACATTTATTCTCCCTGGGAGGCAGTCCGCACTCCAGCCACAGTCACCCATTGGCCAATGCATGTGAGAGTTGTGTTACATCAACAACATTTGCTACCTGTCCAAGAGCCCTGTCCACATCCTTGTGAGGTGCAACGAGCCTAACTGCCCTGAAGGAACCCAAGGTTCCCCTTCCCACTCTACACACATGCAAAGAACAGCCACAATATAGTCCCTCTAATTAAAATTGCCATGCTGTGATACTGCTGTTATTTATAGACGTAAGCTCTCCTGTTTAATCGGTGCCTGCATCATTAACATGTCTGCAGACTAAATGTTCAGGGAACCCATCCCAAAGTATAGCATGACCGTAGCAGTTAAATAGTGCACAACAACGAGGCACCACTAGGTAGGAGATACGAGAAATCACGTCCACTTGCGCCTTTTGCTCTAATATAGGCTGAGAGCTTGCAATTACTTTGGCTGCAAGTGAACCAGGCCGGTGTGCGAAGACCCCGTCTGTTAGCAATGCCCGTGGCCAGAAATGGTGGTCGCTACGGCTATGGCTTGTGCAGCAGCTCCCACCCAGCACAGTGCAGTGCCCTCAATAGCATGCTGCAGCAATTGATCAGTAATGACTCAGATGAAAGAGAGTCATCACATTAATTCAGCTGGAGAGGTTTTCTTCTTTTGAAGTCTTCCTTCCATAGATGAACTAGACCTGACCTCACTGTGCTTTACAGCTGATGAGATCATCCCAGGTCTCTATTTGCTTCAGCCAGAGACAAGTGACCTTTTGCAATCACGTCAAATACATAATCAGCAATCTAAATAATTGCTCTATTTGGGCATCTTTGTTTTGGCTTTCCAAAATATGGCATTTATATCATCGAAAAATGACATTTATATGCCTGTTCAAGAGTTTCCATTTTGGCCTGAGGTCAGTAGATATTTTCAAATGCTCCTACTAGAAAAATCAATACAAATAATTCAGATACTTTACTTGACATACCAGGAATCTGTTCTCCCGGCTTCTCCAGGCATCTGTTCCACATGTACCCCCGTGCTTTATATGGGGATTTAGTTTCTTTGTGTATTGTGGACGTATCTCATGTTTTTCACTGGCCAAAATTATAAAGACTCCTTAAAGCAAAAATCCTTTCTCCCAAAAGTCAGGCTGTTTGTTAGATTTATTAAATAAGTCAGGTGGTAAAATAAGGATTAACCAAAGAATGCTAAGCATTTCTCTACTAAAAATGGTGGAGTGCTAGCTATCTTTTAACTTATTTTAACTGTTAGCAGTAAAAGTACTGATTAGGCTGTAGGCTCAGGGGAGACAGAGGTTCCTGTCATGAAAATGAAATCAGTCTTAGAAGTGATCAGTGCATTGCTCTGAATTCACAGTATTAACCAGGAGTATAATTTGGGCCCAGACTAAGGCCAATATATTTACATGTGGACATGTAGTCCCCCTTGAAAAAGACAGCAACTGGTTTCTGCAACTTTGCGTAGAAGTAAGGCTTAGTTAACTCTTTCCTCAGTGTTTAATGACAGGCCAGAACCACAGTCTCTTTTCACAGTAAGTGTTTCAGGTGGGGCTCACACTTGGGGCTCACACTACTTCGGAGAAGCAGCTTTAAAAAAAGAATTTTGGAAACTGTGATTGAGAGACTATCCTCTCCTGCCGAGTATATTTTGGATCTTAAGCAAACAGGAGAAATCTCAAAGCTCCACCACTCTCCACGGCATCTTAGAGAGAGCAGGTGCCCCCCTCTGCCACAGGAACTCTCCTGACCTCCTGCAGTCCCTGGAGAAATGGCCCCAGCGATCAGCGTGACCCTCCAGTGAGAATGACACAGCAGGCAGTAAGGCATGACTTCCTCCACCCCTTCCTCCTCTTCCTCTCCCTCTTCTTCCTCCTTCAGTTGCCAGAATCACAACGATAAACATATTTTCAAATTGTCTGCCTAAGCAGTAGACACTCTGCTTTCTAAGGGATGGTGAAGCCAAAGCATAAAACCTTAAATTATTCATGACTTTACCTCATTGCTCTCACAAAGGAATATTACTTTTCCATGATGTGTGTTTGCGATGCAGAAAATTTCCTCACCAAGAAAATATTAAACCCATCCTTCGGGAGTAATAGGAAATAATGCACCAGTAAATAGGTGTCACATTTTAAACAAGCTGTACAAACGCGAGTGGCGTCCTGCTTTTCCTTCCCTTACAAAATTAGATCTTATTGTGTGACTGCCTAGAAATGCTGGTAGGAATCAAAGGGTACTGATTGAAAGCTTTTTACATTTATTCTTTCATTAGGGATGAACTATGAGCAAACTTGAGGTAACACCAGCTCTGACTTGAATTCACTCCAGCCATGCTTGCTCTCCCCAGCCCAACAACATAATTTTCGGTTTTGCAGGTTGCTCGTTCTTAGCCAGTCACCCATGCTGTGCATCTCCTCAAGGGCCAAATGTCAGCTTGTACTGGGGGTGTTAATAACGACTATTTAAACTTTTAAGAACATGTTAAATAAATTTCTTAAGCAAGTCTCAAACAAAAAGTAACTGCAGAGCATTCTGTCCCCTGCCAGGAAACCTCAGTCCTAATGGATCCCCTCCCACTGCGACTTTGTTTTAAACAAACCTCTGCCATAAAGGCTGAGCCCCCTCAATTTCCTTTCTGTGCTACATTCTCCTTGGCAGGGGGTTTAAACTGAATGTTGGGGTGGGAGAAATTGTGGTCTGTATTTAAACTGATCTGCACACTTTCTGTTAAGTGGTTCTGTATCATTTCTAGTTCCCAAGATATTACACCTTCTTACAGACTTGAGGATCTTTTTTTTTTTCCTGCTGACCCAACGCTCTTTTTCTTTAGTCAAATCCTGCTGTTGTTTTCTCCACTAACCTGCTGACAGTGAAATCTGTAAAACAACTGGTTTGCAATGGAGACAGGTCCAAACCAGAATGCAGAACTGAATACATCTGTTCACCATAGCTCCAGGGAAAGGCAGGCTCTAGTCCTGAACTTTGTGGTTTTGACCCTTTGTGAGCTAGAAGTTGCCGCTTAACAAACATCGTGCTTGCCGAACATTTCTCCCTCTGGCTGCTGCATCAATATGGACGTAGATCAAGGAATAGTATTTGTTATTTAACTCCTTTGCCAGGGCAGCACAGCACATTTCTGGGGTATGCGAAGCAATTAAAATAGAAAAAAGACCAAAGTCTTTAATTCTGTTTTTCATTAGCACTGTGCAGTTCCATTCACTTCCTCCAGATATAGATGGGTTTAATGAGAAAATTCATCAAGCCTATGGTGTTCCTGCTCTGCAGTGGAAAACGGCAGCACGTCTGGTCTACCAGGTCATGATGCTCTTGTAAGGCTGGACTCTATCCCATGAAAATCCCCCACTTCTTTTAAGGAGGGAGCCCGCAGGACAATGTTGGAGCCTTTCCTCTTCCAACCTAGTCATGTGGCCTCAGCCATCATCTGCTTTTGATAACGGTGCAAATAGGTCACAAATCCTTTCTTAACCTCAAGCCTTCAGCTGAGGAAGGGTGGAGAATTATTGGGCATTATGACAAGTTTTATTTAATTTAGCATAAAGTGGTGGACAACAGTTTTGTTTTGCTTGTTTGCAGGGCGTAGGCCTTTTTCTAGACCGTGCTTTATTTATTTCTCTTCCCATTGTGTTTTAAGTACTGTGCAAGCAGCAAGAACAATTGGGTGGGGGCTGATTATTATAATTATTTCCACTATTAGTAATTAAAACAAATACATCAGAAAGACAATTCATGTTATTTTTCAGCATGTGCTATCTCTTTCAACCCTGCCAGCTGTCATCACAGCAATTTCCATGCCAACATCTCAGTAAAGTACCAGCATTTCCAGCAAAAAGGATTTTGCTGGGATTTTAGTCTCACCCCACTGCAAGGAGACCAGAGAAGCCTGCAACATCATGTATGCATAAAAATGGCCTAGGTGAGATTGCTGTTGTTGCTGTATCACATTATTTACTAATACCTTTTTTTCATAGGTTTATCCCTTATTTTCTACATTTTCTTTAGCTTCCCCTCCTTTCCTCCGGAATCAGACAAAACAATTATTATGGCAAAAGGATACTTGCTTTCTGAAATATACTGAAATTGTACATAGCCATAATAAAATTTAAGTTGCAGGATCATGTAGGGAGACTCTTTGGTCCAGAACTAAAACGATTGTCTCCCGCTTGCAGACCTAAGTAAGAGGCTTTCTGACAGCAAAGCTCGGCAGAATGTTTGCCCCAGTTAACTCACACCTTTCCTGCATAGTCAACCAGCTCACCTGATATTTGCGAATGAATAAATAAAGGCACTTTCAGTGCAGCGACAGACAACAGGCAAAGGCAGGTAGGACAGGGGACAGTGGAAGTCAACCTTAAAAACAGAAAGGAAAGGACGTCTTACGTGGAGAAGGCATTGTTCTGTTTCTCACATCGGATCCCCTTGCAGTTGTTGGGTTCCTCCGAGGCACTGGTCTCATAATAAAAATAAAGCTGGTTCAGTCCATTGGCAAAAGCCAGAAGCACCAGACAGTAGATAAAAAGGAATTTAAGGATGTCTAGCAGCATGCGTCCCAGAGAAATCTGCAAGGGTCCCAGGTGTGAATTTGCTGTAAACAGGGATATGAGACGCAAGGAACTTAAAATGTTGGATATTGCAAAGAGGGCTTCTGCAATGAGAGTCGGGTGCCACATTTCCCATTCCTCCCTTGGACGAGAACCGTTATACTGAAAGAAATAACAAGGGTATAAAAGTTAATTATGTTGTAATTACTCTGAGGTAACTCAGAAAGTCACACCTGCTAATACTAATGCTTCACATGTACATGCTAACCAGGTACTGGTAACACAAGAAGTACTTTTAAACTCTTAAGTCTCAGCTATTGTCAGACTAACATTCAGGATTCAGGATTGAAGCTGACTTGATCAGGGCAGAGACTTAGGTTTAATGATGCCTTCTTATGAACTCTCCCTACCAGATTATGACCCCCTGATATGGATAGTTGTGGGACCAGCTTTTCTTTAGAGGTTTCTGGTATGTTGCCTGTTGTTAGCCTAAATTTAGAAAACGGGCCTTTTGAATTTCGAGTTCACTGTTTGCGGGTTCTTCAGGTCCATGGGTTCATACACAATCTCCTTCTCTTTCAACATTTAAAGGGGTTCAGGCTGCCCTTTAGCAGGTTCAGGTTGGAAATTTCCAATTACTTTTTTTTCTTTTTCCTCCTAAATATGACTGCACATTCAAAACACTGCACATTCCAGGAAGAATGTGAGGGAGGGGGAAGGGAGGGAAGAACGAAAGCAATGAACTATTGAGCATAAGAAGTGGATGCTTTCCTTCCCTAGTAATCTCCAAAAAAGTGCCAACAGCCCAGAACCAAAATGCCTTCTTCATATTAATTTTCTTATTAGTTAATTTGTCATGGCAATTTTAGGAGAGTTGCTAAAGCAGAGGTCATAATTAGAGCTGAAACACTGGATACATTTGAGTGCATCAATTATAACATTAACTTGGTTTGTAATGTAACTGTAAAAGCAGAAGCATTTTCTGAGCAAAGTGCAGCCAGATGCAAATAGGTAACACAAAAGAGCTGGTTGTATAAATGTAACTACTCTGGCTTAGCTACACTGGCACAACAGAATGGAGTCAAAGACATTTTAACATCAAAGAATAATTGTCCTTTTAACATTTGTCTCTGCTCATTTAACATGTATAAAAAGGCAAAAATGTACTTAGAATAATATAGCTAATAGTGTAGCCAGCATGTTTAGGATTCCTAAAATAATTTTTGTACCTTTTAAAAGGAAATGGTATCAATATCATACTGACAGATGAGTTTGCAGGGACTTTCTGTTTAAATCTGAAGGTCCAGTACACGAGCTCACAATTTTTTCAAGGACACAGCTAAAAGCAAGTTGATATTTCAAACTATTCCTCTGTATAAAGGAGCTGAGACACGATACAAAAGCATTTCAGCATGACCTCCGATTGCTTGTGACATTTCCAAAATGTTCTTTATTACATGAACATCATGGCCTGAGTCTGTTAACTTGATTTGAAGATGGGTCTTAAAATGTTTACAAACAGGCAGACATGTTAACTTTTTGCCAATATCCAGCAGTGGGGGCGGATGGTTGTGATCGGAAAGCCTCCCCTGCCTAGAGAGCAGATTTGCACAGTTGTTCTCAATTCTCTTCTGCATGCCAGCTGGACACAGCAGCCCAGGGGCTCTCTGCTACAGTTTAGCATAGACTGCATGTAAAGGTATGTGAAAAGGTCTTCTTTGTCTCACATCTATTTTTAAAGCAACTTATTAGGGTCATATTTTGGCCCTTTATAAACGGATGGTATATCCTTGCTTGGAAAACAGTAGTCTCTTCAGAGCAGCCTAGCATCATAGGTAATAGAGAAACAGAGGATTTCAGAGGCATCTAATGAAGCTGGGTATCTGGGAAGGCTGGAGTTGTTTGGGTTAGGCATCAGAAGATGAAGATGAAACACAGCAGAGATGTATACAGAATAGTACAGATAAGTTACACCAGGCAGTCACATTTACCCTTCCACATTCCGTGATAATTCAATGCAGCAAATGAAAACTGATTAAGAAAGTATTTTTACCCTAAAATTAGCCTGAAGATTTCATTGGTATTGGACAATCTTAGGGCCAGGTCTTGTAACCGGTCAAATCAAGAAATAGAAAGTCTCCATGTAAAAACAAGGATGGAAAACATTAGTGTCAGTATGCAATTTATTTTTCTGATATTTGGCAGAAAGCTAAATGCCCATGTAATCCTTTGAAGTTCTAAGAAGTGTTAGGATACAGTATATTGGCATATATACCAGCCTTTTCCAGCTCAGGGCTGTTCTATAAATAACAGAAACCTTTACAAGTCATGCTACAAAAGGTTTTGAAGCCATTATCAACATTATAAATCCTCATGTTTCAGAGCATACTGCAACCTCTAAGTGACATAGGTCAGAAAGGAACTTCTGTGAGCATGCTGTTTCAGAACTACTCCTATACAAGATTTTATGCACCTCTCAGAATTGTCTGACATTGGTCCTCGTCAGGAGCAGACCTTAGATCAGTCAGGTTTAATCCAAGTGGGTCTGATCTGTACTCAAACTGATATATTCCTGTAAGCATTCTTTTGTGTGCTGGCATTTAGGTCTTTGTAGTTAGCCTGTAAGTTTCTGTAGTTCTTACAGAGTATATAAAGAAAGCTGCACTTCCTTTGTACGTGTGGTTTGGCTATGAGTTTCAATCTCAGTATGTGACTGTACAAATCTGTGGATGCACAGCTCTTTCAGTAATTTGTGTCTGAGAAAGAGAAAGAGCGAGATTGTTAACAATTTACGATTTGTTCGTGGATCTTACAATTTCCACAGCATTTTTTTGTATTGCCCCCAGTTTAAAAACCAACCTTTCAAGTCTGCAATTTCCTCACTGGTTCTGAATGTTGGGAGAAAAAAAGATGTAATCTGTTCCTGCTTTGATGCTGTTACAGAGCTGCCTCTTCAGGGAGCAGCAACTATCTTAAAGCTTTTCCCTTTGAAAAACCAACTCACCACTATGCAGCCTTCTGGATTTTAAAAAGGCCCCACAGCAGGACTGCTTGCTAAAGAGTTTTTTATAAAAGCCTTGCCATTTTGGAGTCAATGATGAGCTTTGTGAAATTTTCTCCTCTTTTCCTCTCCGCCTGCATACATGCTTGGGCGGGAATAAACAAGGTTGCTTTGGGAAAGTGCTTGTCCTGGTTATTAGGAGGTGGGCTAAAAGAAGTACTACCCTTCTACCAGGGCAAAACCAACACAGTAGCACAGCAAAACTAGAAAGCGCGTAAGTGGCCAAGGAGCAGACTCCAGTTACTTGATTTACACCTGTGTAATTACACTAACTGTAGTGAAGTTACTGCTGATTCATACCAAGAAAAGAATCGGGCCAAGCAGCTCCAACTGAAGTCAAAGAGAGCCATTGCATAAGCAAGTTTGCAGGAGGCCATTTGTGTCTTGTCTGTGTCTTTGAAAAAGAGAGACAGAAGTAAAGTGCTTCAGGCCATCCTCCGGCTTCAAAACATGTGCATACGCTAAGTTGGAGCATCGGAAGTTTATAGATGTGGAAGGTGCTTTTGAGGATGAGCTCTGATGTGCATTCTTGCCATAATGGAACATGACAGTGAAGAATCTACACGGTGTTAACGCTCCAGCATGCTCCTTTGTCATTTCCTTGCCTATAGTTTAAAACTATATATTGAAGAGAATAAGTTGACTCCTTTATATCAGATGATATATACTAACAGGCTTGCTATTCTTAGTAGACTTTTCACAAACTTCTGATTAGTAATCTACAGGTCTGTAGGACTACAGATTATAAAGCTTGGCTGTAGATGTTTTCAGATAACCCTATTCTTGTTTTCCTTTACTGTTTTATTTAAAAATCATGTTTTCATTATGTCTAGCATTGTTGAAAGAGGTCCAGTGTCAGTATGGAAAACAAAACGTATCTTTGGCAACTGAGTAGCTACAAAATGGACAGCAAGTGGGGAAACTTCTACCCAATGCCCAAGCAATCTACTTCAGTCTTTATCAGAGTCAGGATGAGAAGGACGATCATTCTCCAAACAAATTAATAAGCTTTCCAGGTGAATTTTCAAAACTGGACTGCTTGAAAAGCAGCTATTCTCTTTGACCTGTAATTTTGATTTTGACAGTTTCTACCCTGTGTACTATAGTTCTCACAAGCAAGTTACAAATTCTCTCTCCCAAGTTACTGTACCTTGACGTAGGCAACAATTTTAAGGGAGATAGTTGCAAGATAGAGAGAGTTCATTGCAAAATCCATCAGATTCCACCAGTCGTGTACGTACTCATTGAATCCACCATCCCACATTTCCTTGATTTCTCCCCAGATAAAACCTGTAGAAAGAAAAAGAGTTCATTGTCATGACGAGGTATTATTTGCCATTAAAGCACTGTGTATATCCGATGTAATAAAAGACAATTCTAAATTAACAGCTTGGAAAAAATATCTCATTCCTCCTGTCTTCTACAAAGTGTAATACTGCTGATGATGAGACATTTTACAACTCTGTGGGGAATGTAGTCTAGAGAGATAAGAAAAAGACATAGGTTTCCTATCCAGGGCTCCAGATATACACACAAGGAGACTGCTTGAAACATATGTTAATTATAACTGGTATGAACGGATTGGCTCAGATGAAATTTGTTCTACATGAATAAAATATTTAAGCAACTGTATTTGGTATAGTTTCTAACAGATTGTCTATTCTCATAGAAACTATAAGTAATTCATTGCTCAGTTGGACAGCACTGAATTTTCCTGACTTTCTCTGCAGAACATGCAACACTAGTACCAGCTTCTGCGTGCCAGTACGTTTCCTCCCTGACCTGGAAATATCACACCGAAGAAGGAAGAAGTGAATTCATTCTCTATGCTCAGTCACTCTATTTATGCATCTTGCTGCACAAAAAGCCCATAGGGAATATTTGTGAAAAAAGGTAGGACTCAGCATGAAAAAGGGCACTGCAGCCTGGCATCGCATCTCTCAGCAATGACTCACCTAATGTCAAATATGGCTATGGGTTCTGTGAGGTGAATATTTGTTCCCGAGGATACGGCCAGAGCCCATCATCTCAATGCTGAAATGCCTTCTGGTGGTAATTTTTGGCACTTGCTAACATTCACTATACCTCCTTGCAGCTGGAGGGGTGAGGGGCAGCTTCTAAAGTTCATTACCAGACTGCTAAACTCGCCTGGCGTACAATTCTAATTTTAAGTAACATATATGTCCTTTATTGTAGAACTGTTTAAGTATTTTTGAGAGCCTAAGTCCCATTAAAAAGCAAGTGGCAGCTAGGCTCCTTCATCACCTACATGCTTCTGAGAATGTCTTTAGAGCCCCCAAATATTTTGAATTACCCAGTTTACAACATTATCCTTGAATGAAGACCTCAAACGTGTGAAAAGAAAAAAACCCAACAAAATACACCCCCAGGTGCATTACCAACATAGTTACCCAAATTGCTACCCATACCTAACCACAGGATACTGCAGTGGTCACTGAAATGCTACTTGCAACTCAAGTTTTAGGACCTGAAAGCTCAATCTGAAGAGCAGATAATGTTGAAATGAACTTCTGCAAACATCCAAATATCAATCTTGGCTCTTCAGCTGCCAGCCAGCAGGTCAGTGGTCAGGCAAGCATAATGTCAAGGCCAATAAGATAATTTTATTACAGCTGCCTCCAAATCTTTGCATGCACACAAAAACATAAAATAAATCAATGGAGAGAAGCCTGTGGAAGAACTCATACACTGTATTTATAGTGAGTTATCATTGCTGGTTACTATAGTTACAACAATGCTGTGTGTGCCTGTTCTCTCTCTCCTTTTATAGTAGAAAATATTTCTTAAATAATAACCTTTAATCTGGTGAAACTTTTCTAATTTCTCCATTTAATAAACAGTCCCACAATATCCCTATTTATCCGAAACAAAGGAACTCAAAAGAAGAGCAGACAGCTGTAAGAGGTGATTTTGAAAGGGTTTTTCTAATGTATTATCCTTCTTTCATCTGCAAATCAGTTTTGCTGAAATGCCTACGATTTCCCTCAATTTTAACCATGAAGTTAAGGATAAAGAGATCGCCTAAGCTCAGAAAAGACATTTAACCTTCTCAGCTTATTCTGAAGTTTCTACCAACACAGGCATTTCAATGCCATAAATCAGTTTAGTAAGATAATGAGGCTTGAGTTACCATTTGTAAGTTGTGGTAGAGCTATGCAAGGAGCAAAGTGCCCTGGGTCACGATGGAAACTGATTTGTGAACATGTCTGCAACTCTTTACTTTCTTTCCTTGTTTTCCATCAGCAATTTTAGGTTTGGCACGGGGAACAGCTAGGCTCGTCCAGCACAGAACCAGCCTGATCCAGAGCCACCACAGAAACGAGGAGCTGGGGCCCAGTGTTACCAGGAGAGGGGAGCCAGCAGGCACAGGAAAGCAGAGGTGGACCCGTGAGAAGCATTGAGGAGCCATAAGGAGAGCTCCAGAGATTGAGGTTTGTGAGAGGTGTCCTCAGAAAGCATCAGTGTGGCTTTCCAGGCCACTGACGCCTACTAGACAGTCGCAATTCACTGTTACCTGACCTCTGGGGTCTTGCACTGAACTGACCTGGGCTGCATGGACAGAGCTGGAGGAGAGCTATAAAGGTGTGGAAACCATTGCCCGTGAGCAGGCCTCCTAGTAACACCCCAGCTCACAGTGGTGCTACATGTTAATGGTACAGCAAGGGAGATGGGAGCTTAGTTAGAGGAGAGATCATGCTTCTAATGGAGTCCACAGGTTTTCACTTGCTGTTGTGTTGGAGCTCAGTTTGAAAGGGTAAACACTTCTCTCTCATCAAAAATATATCCAACTATGCTTCTCTGCTCTTCTCCCTCAGTGGCTCTATCCACTTTCTCCCATACCATCTCACTACCTCACCCGTATATCCTGCCTTCAGAAACACAGATGCCTCCTTTTCTTCACAGTTGTGGTGGCCCGAGCCAGACCGGAATAAGAGCCTCACATTTAACCTTCTGATGATAAATACTCCCTCCTTCTCCTGCTTATATTAGAGCGCTCAATATCAATTTGGTCAGTGTTTATCAGCACAGAGGCATACGGCGGAGTGAGATTTATCTTCCCTTTTCTGCCTTCCTGTAGGCTTTTTGGGAGTCTGGGACGCCAGGAATAAACAGGTCTGGCATTTGCGCACTGACTCCGGGAGTAGATCAGTAAGAAGGCAAAAGCAGAGACAGGCTCTCGGCGCTGCCTTCTGCCACGTACCAGCCAGCAGAACTAAGCCAGCGTGAGAAGTGACACTATTTGTTACTAGCGTGACGCAGAAGCTAATTCCTAACCCATTCCTCGCACAGAGCATGGGAAAGCAGGGAGAGAGCTGCATCTGCTGCGGTTTACTCAGGGTCGTGTCTAAAGGCATGTCAGATGGCAGTATGAACAGCAGAAGAGCCCTAGGCCAACAGGATCTGTTGTTCCAGAAGGAGCCCAGCTGTTTTACACAGTTAGTGAAGCTGGCTGCCAAATCTCTTTACATGCTGATGATGCTGAGATCAGGAATGAGTCTCCACACAGTTGCCATGGGTGTGAGTCAGGCAACTGGCTCAGGCATTTTTGTGTTTCTGATTTACCTAGAACCCAGGGCAGGATCATCCACTCCACGATGGTGGGAGGTGGTCCCTGCACGTGAAGGTCAGTCCTGACGATGTGCTGCGACGCCAGCAGGAGCATGAAGAGGAAGGTTAGGTAAGAGCCAGTGTGGCAGATAAACTTTATAAATGGCTTTTTAATGAACAGTCCCAGCCTGCTCTTCGGTGCAATCAGATATGCCACGGATAGCACAGGAAATAGCAGTCCAATGGTGACACAGGTCAAGAGTTTTACTGCCCAGTGTTTCCGCCTCCATCCTGGAAAACCATCATACCAAAGCGTTGCTAGTAGCTGCTGGCAGTTTGGCTGAGCAACAAACTGAGGAGGAAAGAAAAAGAAAGATTATTACTGACGGGTACTTCATGTGCACTCCCCCTCACATATGTGTTAGAGCCCACACAGACCCTCATATTAAGTTTGGGGCTGGCTGTG
Organism: Aptenodytes patagonicus; assembly: GCF_965638725.1. NCBI lineage: Eukaryota > Metazoa > Chordata > Aves > Sphenisciformes > Spheniscidae > Aptenodytes > Aptenodytes patagonicus. Next base: position 21,497,491 of record NC_134957.1, read on the forward strand.
GGGTGGAAAAGCATAATTTGGAGACAGAGGGAGGAAAGGAGGGAGATTTTGCTCTTATTTTTCTACATAGGATTTAAGATTTCTTCTATGAGTTTTTTTCTATTTGAAGCATCCTTATGTAGATCAGTCACTCACCACACATGAAGCCTCGTGCAAAAGTGATACAACAAAAATTACTACGAGCTTTTTCTCTTCCAGTATGTTTCTCTTTCAGCACCTTTCTTTTCAGAATTTTTCAGGTTTCAACTGTCTCAAACAACTCACTGTCAGCATCTTTAAGAAGTGACTAAAAGATGAAACAGGAGGGAAAAGGTGTAAAGCTCTGAGTGTGCGTGTATGTGAGAGAGGGAGAGAGAGAGAGAGGCAGAGAGAACATCTCCAGGAGTGTGTGGGGTGCTGCACATGGTTTTGTGCAAGGAGGCCAGCATATGTGTGTGTGGGATGGGCTGGGCATGAGACAGCATGCAGTAATGTAAAGTTCAGCCAGGTGACATCTGTTGGGAAGCAGGACAGCACACTTGTAAACGTGCGTCGCTATGAAGGAAGAGAGCAGTTGTAAAATGTAAGAGATTAAGCAGAGGCAAAAAGAAATCTTTGATCACGGTACCAAAAGTGACACTTGAAAGTTTACTTTCACTCTGTAAAAAATAGCATTATGATGGTGATTTATTGCATCTCTGACTCCATACCAGACATGCACAGGTTGCAACTACTTCAGATTGTTCTAACACCTAACAGCCTTTGGAATTTCAAACGCAAGCCACGATATTTCTGGTCTATGCCAGAAGACTTTATGTTCCTGATTATACCTGGACAGCCCCATGGTTTTCAAAACTTTTCAGACCCATAGCTAATTAGAGATGTCTGCAAGACCAACTGTGTTTTTCTTTATATATTTGATTTCTAATCCATCTTAACAAAGTTATACTTCTGATCTACGAAATTCAGATTTCTCACTGGGCTCTGCAAGTTCAAAAGAAAAATCTCAACTATTGTTCTGAGGATGCTTGTTATACTTACTTTGCTGTAATTAAACCCAAAAAACTGTCCTAGCATGGATACAGTTATCGATAAACATACTCCTGTAGCAATATAACTACATCTATGATTGCACACAGCTATATCAGAAAGAATCACACTTCCAGTGGACACAATAGCACTAGCAGCCTTTATCAAGGAGAAAAGACCTCTTATAAAGGAGACTTAAAGCGGTGAGTGACCTGAAGATGACAGTACTGTTTATTACACTTGGATCTCTGGGAGGGATGTAGTGCCACCACACTCTTCTTCCCCCTCAAAGAAAATTTTATCAGGCAAAGCACTCTTTCACCACTACAATTTAAACGAGCTCTTGGAAGGACTTTGCCATGGTAGCAAAGGGACTGGCTTCTGAATACAAGAGTCTTACTGTTTTGCCACCCCAAATTGGTATGATTTTTTGACCCTGGCAGAAGCCCCTATGTAGACACTACTGCACTCAGTGTAGACATGGCCTGAGCTAATACTGAATCAGCCATCACATGTGCATTTATGAGACAGTTACAAGGCTCTTCTCATCATATCTAAAGATACCTAGGACTCCCCGTAGGTCTTAGTCACCAGGAGATCAGATTCGGCGTGAAAGAGACAATTCTTAATAAAAGCTTTAGCACATACCCATACCGCCAAAACAGCCCAATATTGGGAGGACTTTTCATGTGCAGTTCTCGGAGCGCTCTATACAAGCAGAGCACTGTCACTGCCATGTTCAAAATGACTAAACCAAGGTCAAGCGAAAGAAAAAATTAGTTGCTCAGTCTGATAAAGTCATTCATTTCTGTAGGTATTTTTAGATTTTGTGAATATGTTTTATATGCTATAACAGGCTGTTTATACCAGAATCAGACCATTTTTGGACTGGGTAGTTCAAATATATGGACCGACCAAAATTAGTATTGAAAATAAGATCTCCAAGAGGAATATCTGGCATTTATGAAGCTGGATGTTTATGTATTATTACTATAATAAACATGACTGCTGCATCTAACATACAAGTGACACCATGCTCCAGAGGGCACCAGAAAAGAAAATCAGAAACGCATTTGATTTGGAATCAACCTATGCATGCATGCAGCAGAAACTGGACAATAGTTGATCTGGTGATGATCTCCAGAAAAAGCCAAGGCCTGTTGCCCGTAACAATCAGAAAATGTTATTGTAAAATTCCAAGTCTGGGGACAGTGATGAAAGAAACAATTCTACAGAAACTGAAAAAACATCAAGCATTGATTGTCGTTTGGTTGGTTGGTTTTTAAACTATGATTTCAGAAGAGTCAGCGCATTATGTCTAAAAGCTAGAAGAAACGGAAGGTTACACTGCTATATTTTCTCATTTAAGATTACAAACAGGAGCTGTGACCAGATGTGTTCTGCGGTAATTTACATGGTAATAGATGCTGCTGTTTCTCAGAGGTGAGGTACAACTTTTTTTTTTTTTTTTTTTTTTTTGAGGGAGAAAATGTATAAACACATTTTCTTTTTATCACATATGATAGAAAGCTCTAAGGGGAGAATAAAACTGTTTTTCCCTTGAGGCAAAGTCAGAGTCATTTGAGAAATCAAATGACTTTATGTTCCTCTGGTTGCTGTGCAACTTGCAAGCATCTCAAAAGTGCGTCTTCTCTGCCTAATAGCTCATTTCTAAAATCTGCTTTCTGTGTTGTATCTGATGTTAGTTCTTCAAATGGAGAGAAATTCACACATCACGGAAGAGCAGCTTTAAAGACCAGCTTGGCAAAAGGGAACGGAAACGGAAAAAGCCATTACATTTTCCGATCAAGCCCATCCCACCCTCACTGAAAATGGCCTAAGGGAAATTTAAGCACAACACAGAAAGAAACTCTCCCTAATGTCACCAACCATCAAATGCTGTCTTTGTTAAAGGTAAGGCTAAGCACTTACCAATGTAGGCTTTTACTAACTCATATTAGTCCAACTTATTAATCACAGATTTAAAATTAGTAAATACTGCAGCTTAGATCTCAAGTAGTGCAAGGACTACAGCTGGCTGAAAAACAAAATTTCCAGTGTGCAGAAACACTGAAATTCTGAATTATAACGAAGAAGTCAACTAAGCCCTTGGTGTGCTGCCTAAAGAACCAATTGCTTTTCAGTAACTTTGTGTTAACTTAAAAGAATACAGAAACTAGCTATTTCCCCAAGTAGTCCTGTGAATGTCAGCCTCATCTTTGCTTCCAGGTGTTGTTACCTAGAGTAAACCATCAAATTCATTGACTAGACTAAACCATTGAATGCTGAACTCATTAAAGACTGTCTAGGATTCATACTGCTAAATCAATGCACATAAAATATAAAAACACGAAAAAGCTCAGCTTTAGCACGTTTAGGTGTGAAGTAGCCTGAAACTGCAATATTTGTAACTTTTGTTATCATCCATAATTTCAAATTTCTTCATAAAGTTAAGGAAACAATCTTTTTTCTACTTTGCAAATAGACAGAACTGAGATCTGGAAAAGCAAGTTGACTTCTCCAACAGTACTTATGCCAAGGCCTTTCCTGCGTACAAGTTCAATTTCCACATAAGTAGGGTTGCAAGTTTGTTTTTTCACCTTTTTGCAAAGACTTTCATTTGCCATAGATAGAAACAGCGCATGTATATATCATAGTCTTTTATCATTTCACATGAACATACTGTATGTGACAGGATTTGGTATCAGTTAAAGTTTCTGCACAATGAAAAGGAGAGACTGTAATCAATTAAAAAACTGCGTATTGTCCCAGTTTTGTAGATGGTCCAGAATCAGAGGCAAATGTACTGTACCAGAAGCTATTTGTCTAAGAAGATGAGCATATGACTTGCAAACACAGTATTTCTCCAATACGTAACAAGCACGGTATCAAGCATTTTTGCAAGGACTGCTGCGTTACAGGAGTCTCCAGTCTCTATTACAAATGGCAGCACAAGGCATCATCCCACAGACATGATGGAGAATGTTCTGACAGCTGCATTAATGAAAAGAAATGCTTCCAAAAGGCGGCATTTATACTCAATTCAGCTAATGTGTGAACTAAACATTCAATGCTATGAAGCCTGTGGTAGTGCTGGCATAACATTGTCCAGGATTGTCCCCACCTGTAGACAAAGCCTGTAGATGCATTTCTGGGGGAGGTAAACCAAAGAGCAAGCTCCTTCTCCACTACCTGTTGAGCAGAACCTGTCCCTATCTGAAGATACAGTTCACTTAATGACTAGGAGAGAAGATGCAACTCAGAGTACCTTCTTGTGAGGACAATGCCACTGTGTCACCGGTGGGCAAGATGCTCAGTCTCCCGGCTTCTGAAAATAGGGATAAGTATCTTTGCCTTTCCAAGAAGTGAGATCAGCAACTTCAGTCATGGTTGGGAAGCACTTTGAGGGTAGAAACTACTGCAATACAAAGTCTTTTATGTTCTCTCTTTCTTCTTTCAGTCTTGCCAGGGTCTTTGTGTAACATTTGGCTTGCAGCTGGATTGTGCTATTAGAGAATTTCATTTTCAATGTTCATCATACTCATTGTCACCTGATCCTCTACCAAGGGGAAGATTTTTAAGGGAAAAAAGCAGCTGCTGGATGGAGTGTCTTTTTCTTAATAGCTAATCTTTACTGATATTTTTATGTCACCTAAATTCTACTTCTTGGGAATTAAATGTTTTCTGCATGCGGTGCCATTAATATAAATATCGAACACAGAAATTATGTTCCATACCCCCCCCCCTTATCTATGGGGAAATCCCTTATCTCTCACAGTCATAAGTAATTTAGGATCAGACACAGATGGGCTGAGATGTGAATGCCTCAGGGAGCAACTGAAATAGCTCCCTGATAGACATCTAGGGGCTGAGCACAGTATCTCTCTGCATTTATTCTGATTATCGTGAGGGCTGCCAACAGGCTTTTCTGTTTGGAGTTTGTTGGAGTTCTTTTCTGTACTCTTGCTGCGGATGGTGATAGTGAATGCTCTTCATAGATGAATAAGCACTAATTTGTTACTGCAGAGCCCTGTGTTAATAAGCAGGACCGAGTTCTTCTATCAGTCAGCTACATCAGCTCCCAATGAGGTTACCACTGAGAGCCAAATGTGACATGGGAGCCATGAAATTAACTTTAGTTCCCCGTCTGACACTCATTTCAGTAGGTTAGATCTCACCAACAGCACTGTATCCCACAGCATATAAAACATGGCAGTTGAATACCTGCAAGGTTACTGTGTTTGGGGGTATTATTGTATGCTGCTGCCCTCTACAATTAAAGCTATTTTGACTTTGGAAAGGCAGCTTTTCGCATGAACTGAGCTAGATTTTGCAGTCTGTGTGACAATCGGGCAACTGCAGTGTCTGATGTAGTAGCATAAGTATATATTTTAGCTAGATCTGTAAAGAACGTAGATTTCCTGTGAATCCAATTCTATCATGAAAAGGATATATGCCATTGCCATTCTCCACTCAGTAGAAAGCCCTGTCCCATCCTGCAGAGGTACTGCCTTGCACCCTCTCTCTGGCAGATTGAAGGGAGATGTCTCTGAAGACACGTCTCCCCCCAGTGCTGGCGAGCACAGCGTGGCCAGGCAGGGCTGGGAGCAGCAGGTCTATGCCCCTCTTCATCCCAAGGTGCTAGCAGGGGTGACCTACCCAGGCACAGAAGTATCTACTCCATGCACATCAACACAACTGCAGATGCGCTGGGGAGAACACAGCCTTTCGTACTTGAATTTTCAGAATCAATTGGCTAGAATTTCTTTCCTCCCATGAAGATGTAGGAAACTCCTACACTGTCAGTCCTACCACAGGCTTGGGTTTATCAATCAATGCCAATCTTAATATCTTAACCCACAAAGCTTAATACGCACTGTCCAATAGCCCAAACATGCTGTAACACTTGGCACAATGTCAACAGGCACATGGATCACACTGTGCAATGAAGTGATCCTCTTTACTCTAACTTTGACTTCAGGAACACGAAATGGCATGCAAAGAAATGAACTTCTAAAATCCATCTTCTTCCCGCACTCACCAAATCCTGCAGATGCTCCTGCTCAAACCAAGTAGCACAACACACTTCCAGTGCAACAGACAAACCACTCTGCCTCCATTTCGTACCAAGGACAGGATCTTCCAAGGAAGAAAGGAAATGCGGTTGTTGTGTCAGTTCGATTGCTCTTAAAGGAAATTCCAGTGGGCAATACTCAAAACCCTACATTTCTAAATTAGCCCAAGACAGAAGAGAGAAACTATCTGTGGCCTAATTTGATGTCTGCTGCAGAGAGCCAGTAAGCCCTATGAGATCAGATAGTCTACATAAGAAATACCAGCCTCCTCAAGTTTGCGGTGTTGCAAACAATGAGATGAATAAGAAAATCCTCTTTTGTAGCACATTTCTTTTTAAAGATCAGTCTTGTTAATGACTGCAAAGTTATTTACATTCTGCTGCTGAATTGTGAGCTGCAGAGGGTAAACACCTAATGGTTGTTCATCCTGTTAATTAAGCACTTTCTACAACAGGAAAAAAAGGAAGAAATGAGACAAAGAAGTTGGTGGGGAGACTGTGTAACTCAGGGAAAGGGACTACAACTCAACATTCCTCATCAGGGACTTCCAAGAGAGTTTTTTCTCAGGAAAATACAGGATGAATATCCTATCAAAAACACAGCTGCTGCTCGCATGCCTGTTACTACTAACAGTGAAGCACTGATGCAAATCCAAATGGCAGTCATTCCTGCCATTAAGAAGATCACTAGCTGAGCTGGAAGAGTCCTTCAAGAAAACCAGGTGCTACCCAAATTGCTCAATGCCTCAGCTGGTGAATAAAACAAACTCCAGATCCTCCACAGATGAACATATGGCCTCAAATTATACAGAATTTTGTCTAATCTGTTCTTAAAATATTTTAAGTGATGATGACACATGGATCTTAACTAAAGGTCTCCTATCCATAACACATCTCTTGATGGTAGCAGACATGAACGCAGCTTAAGCAGTAGCAATTGGAAATTCACCACTGATGTGAATGCTGGCAAAAGGCAAGACTGAATAACCTCTAAAAGCCTGCTACAGTTCCATCAAAATTCATAGTTTTCACAAATTTATGTTAGATTGGTTTAAATATTTAAATAAAAGAGGTCCTGCATATTCTAGGACAAAGGGAGAAGCTTGCAAATCCTGGGTACCTGCCCATGGAAGAAGCAATTAACAAAGTATTTAAGCTTGAAATTAAATCCATCTCTACTCAGAGCGCTTAAACGTGTTTAGCTATAGGTTTGTATTTATGGCCTGTGTCAGCAGGATTTAAGTGCAGGCATAAATTCTGCATTGAATAAAGGCAAACTGCTGACCGGTGCTTCTGGAGGCCAACCTCTGTTAGCAAACACCCCACCAGAACACGGTTTGTCTGGGTCAGACCCTGAGCAAGAGTCCAGACGCAAGGAAAACCTTTCAGCATTTATTTTAGCAGACAGAAGACTACAGCTGATAAATAAATTCCTGTAGGAAGTATTTCAGCAAACATTCCAGGATACAGTTCTGTTACAAAGATTAAGTAGGCATAGACTGGGTTTCCAAAGGCAGAGTGCTGCAGTACAAGCAAGTGCTGAATATAAGCGATATACCTAAGAAAGACAGTGAGTTAATTCACAACACACTAACTGGTTTCCAAGAGCTGAACAGGGGATATCAAACACATCCTACAGAAGCACTGAAAAAACACTCAGGCTAAAAACTGTTCAGAGACAAATCTTGCAGAGTTTCCTGAGTCCTCTTGCAGGCAGCACTTGCAAGAGTTACGGAACTTGCAAATGAATACCAGGAGCTCTCATAGGCTTTAGCTGAAGTGGAGAAGGTATTGGCTTTTAAATAAAAGGCTGCGTTTATTCTCCCTAGTGAATTTCTAACATTTACATTAAATAAGTGATAAGTAAAGCAAACGCAAGAATTTTAAAAGTAATTCACAAGTATTTTTAAATACATACCTACTTTACCCTATTAGTGTTAATAAAAAGTTCTAAAAAAATTTTTCATTTGTTTCCTTTCTGACCTGAGAAGTATCTATGCTGAAACTATTTAATTTTGGTTTCTTTTCTCTTTCTACCTTACCTTCTCCTGAATCAGTAAATTTACTCCAATATCCAGGAAAGAACAGACCAGCATACTATAAACACTTCTCACATTCTTGGGAACCTCTAAAGGCTACCTCTGCTTCTGAGTAATATCACCATTGTAGGGTGAGGAGGACATATTCTTTGCTGAAGGATGTTTACTCAGCCAGCTGGGGTTTGTAGAGAAAGAATAAGAACACAAAAACTGCAGTCACAGCTTTTAAATGCCATTCTGCACAAGATCTCAGTTTGGGGAGGTTATGATTAACCCATCTATCCGTCTCACTTTTCCTGGAGTGAAGAACTATGAGGTAACTCTGTTCTCAATCATGAGACACCTAAATGGCTCATCTAGATGATGATGGATCTGATGCATACAAAGGGGTGTAAGGGGAGTGGAATCTCAGTTCTTTTCTCTATAGAGTTTCATAACACTCTTCAGTAAGCGACACAAGTAAAGCTGAAATTCACAGAAATTAGATAAATAACAATGACCACTTCTACATCCAAAAGGGAGAATCCATAGCAATATTTTTTCCACAGAGTTTATTATTTCAGGGTATCATTCAAAGTGAAGAATGAAATAACATGATATACTCTTCACTACTGACGTAAAGGTGATTCTGAAAGGCACTCTAGACCTTCAGACGTGGTAAGACTGAACACTTGGCTTATACAATATACAAGGCGTCACTTCTCCTTTCCAGTTTCTGTTGTCTATAGAAAGCAAATCAATCATGTCCTGTACTTTGGCTTCCCAAGCCTCTTCTCTTGCTGGCAAGAAGACTGATGGGATACATGAAGTTAAGGGAACTGATGAACTCACTAAATCATTCTTGAATGTTCTTAAAACAGTGGCAATCCCTTTAGCTTTCAACATATTTCCTGTCTTTGTCTAAGAGATCATTTAAGTCAGAGGCACGAGGCACCAAAAATGACTTAAAGAATGATCTGGGCATTTACTGCCTGCTACACATTACACTAACACAAGAAGAGTCCTTGTCCTTGACTGACATACTGGTCTTATGTTGTTTTTTTCAAATTTGTACATGACAAGATTAGTCAGAGATGATTTTGCTGTCAAAAGATAGTCTTCTGCAGTTCTGTTCTGTGACAGCTGCAATATGTGGCTAACCTTCATCAAGTTGGAACATTTTGGTGTTATGTGAATAATATACCAAATAATACTGTTTCCTCAAATAAACATTCAAGTCCACTTTGTCAAACTGATGAACCATCAGTTCTCTGAATATTTCTTCTTCTTCTTCTTCTTCTTCTTCTTCTTCTTCTTCTTCTTCTTCTTCTTCTTCTTCCAAGTTCGGAAAGAAGTTACACCTAAATGCCACTGTCCTAATTTTTGTAACACAATGCAGCTGTACAGGTTAAATTTCCATTAAAATTTCCAAAACTTAACAAATAGATCTGGCAACTGCACAAACCCATCGAGTAGGGGCTCCAAGATATGCACCACTCACCCTGCTGCCCCACCAGCGATCAGCAGGAAAGACTGTTTTAAGGGTGCAAATGCAGATAAGTTTCCCCACCTGTCACCCCGAAGTCCAGCCGCTGAGACTGTTAATAACAGCTCAGCTGGTACCACATGAATGGAAGATTTTGTAATGTGGTCATCTGCCTGCTGGGATTGAGTCTGAGAAAAAAACAGCTTCATTTAGCACAGGCCACTGTTCACACATCAGATGGTAACTTTGCTGCATACAAGAATGCATGAATGAATGAATGCTCTTGGAAAATGAAAGGTGACATTTGGACGTTCAGTGCTTTAAAAATCCCTACACTTACATTCAGGTTTGTGGTGTAGGACAGATCTGGAAGTAGCATAACTGCACCATCCTCACCATCTAATACCGTAAGGGATACGGATGTTCCAGGTCACCAGAAAGGGAAAAAGCTTCCACAAGGAGCAGCTCTACTTCCTCCATCTAGTCCTAATAAAGATCTTTTCATGACATGCTATGATTTCATTCTAGAAACCTGAAAGTAAAAGCCTGTTTATTAATCTGAGTTGTGCAGGCTCACCGAAAAGCTAGCTTTTTATTGTGCCTTTAAAGAGCACAATACAAATACTCAGCTCTGTATCATTATATCTCCAGGTAGTGTGGCAAGAAAACAGACAAAACCACGTGAGGATAACTGAGCACTGCCTGCAAGCAAAGAAAGATCTGTGGCTATCCATCAAGATACTTGAATGGCTTTCAGAACAGGTAAACAAGGTGCAGTAGATGAGCTTTGATTTTCACAGACCTCGCACTTCATTTTTCATGCATCTCTGATATTTTTAAAAGCTCTTTTTATACACTTACTGAAGTGCCCTTAGAAATTCACCAGGTTTATGCACACTCCCTGGAGAATGATGCTGTGCTTCTAACTGCAGCCACACAGTTGACAAGAGTCAAGACACAGCTGAAAAATATGTGGCATGGCAGGAATGATTATTCATTCACTCCAGTACTGTATCTCAGGAGGTACTTGTCTATGTAAATGTCTTGGAAAAAAAGAACTAAAACTTTTAAAGTTTCATCCTGAAGAGAAAACAGCAAAGAGCACTGTTTTTAAATTAGAAAAGCAAATAATTCTACTTCTCTCCTTTTCTGTCGCTGATTTAGAGTACAGCGAGTAAGAGAGACTAAGGTTAAGGTTTCTGAGAGGAAATTTCATGCACTCTTTTGATCTAATTCCGTTAAAGTGCTAAGCAATATAGTCATAGGTAAAATACATTTTTTTCTGAGTGCCTTGCATTATGTGTGTTTCTTACAGACGTATGAACTAAACCTGCACATCTGCAACTATCAGTACTAGAAAAATGCAAAGCACTAAAAACCCACTACTGTGATGTTTCACTTCATTTTGAGGATGTGAATGACCTGCGATGGAGAGCAGGAAGGCAGGAATAGGCTGAATGTATATTGGTATTCTTGTGGCTTAGCAGAATGTTATATACAAGGAGAAATCTGCCCTTTTAGACCTGATTCACTGCTACGCTACGGTTGCTTTACATTATTTCGGTAATGTAAAAAAACCTTAAAGGACGCAAAAATTATATTTGCATTCAGCCTATGCTCTGGTTCTCCAATACAGCGATGGTACACTGTACATACAACTGTGCTTTACGTGACTGGCAAGATCCTAAGAGATGACTTTTCCCCATCTTTTCTTAGAAATGCAAACAAATTAACAAATGCAGAGCTAATTTGGTGCCAGAACAGCATAGTGAAGATTGATCCCCAACAGCTGAGCTGTGCCTTTTCTTCTCATTAAGTCTTCAGCACCTTTCTCCTTCCAAAATTAGTCATGAATAAAAGAATTTGAAAAGTATTAATATGAAGACAAATGCCATATACTACAGAGCATTTATGAAAAGCCTATTTGTCTCTTAGACCATGAATTCCCGTGATCCTACGAAAATAATTTCTTTCAAAAGTGGACTGAGAAAACTGACGTGTCTGTGCTGGATCTAACTCATCATGTTTCACAGTGTACTAGCGCTGTCCTCATTTTTTCCTAATATTTTGTGACTGCCATGCAAACAGTGATCACAACTATTAAATCCTTCCTCTCTTCTAAAGAAATGGTCAGGGCCCTTTTGTAATTTGAAACTGAGGACACAACCATTCTACACTTAAGATGAGATGGAGAGGGAGCTTGTGAACATTGCACAGCATGGTTTTAACATTTACTACCATAAAATATACTACAAAGCTACCTTAGGGCACATTTTAATCTTTCCTGTATAATTCAAATTTTTCCTTGTGTGTAAACAGTAATTTACCTTCTAGGATATATGGGCTTATTAAAAACAAACACGAAAAGCAAGAAATTTCTTCTCCGTTGTTTTGGCCCTCCTCCAAAGGAAGAAGGTCTTCTTCCTCATGAGCGACACATTTGTCAGTTTATAAAATACTTAACACATGTAATGTTTGGGAGAAATCAAAACTTGTACCTCCCAGGCTTTTTCGTTGAAAAAAAGAAAGAATGGGAGATTTTTCTACCCTTGTAAAGACAAAACCCATATCTGTGTCATAAGGCAGAAAGGCACTGGCAGTGGGATTTACCTGGGGATACAGACTGAGGTGGAGCCTTTGTGATGAGGCCAGTATTTCTCTGGAGGTTGGACTGAACTGAAGTGGTTCCCCTCGCTAATCCAGCCCTCGTCCAGATTGCTCACTGTGAAGACTGAGGCACTCAGGCCAGATCAAAAGATGAAGTTGTGTATACCATGAGTATATTTACTGGATTCAGTGCAGGGAACAGGGATTTGTGTCCATGGCAGGGCTGATTGCTAACTGTTTGCTAAAACTTAACGTACAAGATCAGATTTTTCTCCAGTAGCTAGGTGCCAAAAGATGCAGCTAATTCCACAGTGGAATTTCAAAATGCCTCAGCAAGATTAAGTGTCTAATCTCCAGCAGGATTTAGGCACTTAACCAGATTATACTCTGTTTAAAAACTTATTGCCTACTTACCTGCATATTTAGCAGCCTAACTAGCTTTAAAAAGCTTTCCTCCAAGGGCCTAGTTTGGAACAAGAACTGCCCGTAGATGTCTAGCTTTTCCCATCGGGATTTTTTTCAGTCCTGTATGTTCACTGCTGGAGATCATCAACCTGCACTAGAAATTTGAATGCTGTTACTCTTCTGTACCTGGAACGAACTAGCACCTACTCTTCAGTATGGGAGTGCAATGGGGAGAAAAAAAAAAAGCACAGTGGGTTCATCAGAAATGCCTTGGAGAGAATAACACTGAATAGTGTGTCTGGTGCAGAGTACTCTTGAATTCCCAGATCACTTACGCTGGTACAAAGAAAAAGTAACTTTAAGATCTACTCCCTACCCAAAACACATAGTACTGCCTCTCCATCCAAAGACAATGATCTCTTTACCAATCCCCTCTTAACAACTTCTCTAGTAAGAATCTTGAACGTATCTTCCCGATTAAGCTGAAATGGAATCATTTCATATTTTGGGGGAAATGTTGAGGTTTATCTCATTCAAAAAGAAAAAGCTGCAGGAAATTTGTCTAGCAATTAGTCCAAAATCAATGTGAGAGTACGCATTTTTTATGCTGAATATAAAGAACTAACAACTGCGGTAACAACTTACAGCCCCAGAAAATAACTAAGGTCCACTTTGGATTTTCATCTTAGGCTACTAGAGATTTGACTTGTAACTTTGTCAACGTTATGATATAAAAAGTTTCTCCATCCAATCCAATCCCATATAATGTTAAGACATAAAAAGCTTCAGCAGAACAAGAAGATCTACTTTTAAAAAGTCTGCTGTTTCTCTCTGCAGAACTGTCTTTCACAAACCCAGACTCGTTTCTATTTTCCTTCCTGTCCCCCACAAAAATTCTCTCAGTCTGATACTCTTCAATCAGGATTAAAAGGCATTTCTCAGTGTCTCCCTGACAAATGTTCCTACTAATTTTTTTCAGAAGCTGGCAATGATGTTTGTATTTTGCTCAGTGTTTTGTATTGGACTAATTATCATGATAAGAAAACCACTGCAATATTTTGTTGCATACAAACACCATCCTGCAGGGTGCATCAGGTATTTCTGAATAACCAGGTAGGATGATTCAGTAGTGCTGGTTTCCCAAACTCATTCATTCTGTCCCTGTCCATCAGTATTCTACCTGGAAACAGCCCTGACTTTAGGTGGCAACACAGAGCACATTTGCTAGCATTTATATGCTGGAACCGTCATGAATATGTCACAAAACATGGAATTTGTCCATATGCTTGGAATTCAGTCAAATATGCCCAAAAAAAAGAGATAAAAACTTTCAAGCAAGCAAGCAAAGCTGAAAATTTGTTACTTTAAAATAAAAGCACTTCAGGACTTCAGCACTACATTTCAAATATAGCGAACTCCTTCAGACTTGTAGTTTCTTAATGTGAACACAAGATAAGGGTAGCTACAGATTTGTGCTTGGATGTCAATAGTGATCCTGAACTGTGACAAGACATCGAAATCAGCAGTGATCTACACACAGCAGTGCCAGTGGTGTCCTGGCTGCTGAAACGTGTATGTGGATGCAGTGTCTGTGGCTATCAGGCCAGTAAAAAAACCAGGAGTAGAGTTTCTGGCCCTTCTTAGATTCAAGGAACATTTGACCTGATATACTGCATTACCCTTCTCCAGACTAATTCTTCACTACTTGTTCGTGTCCTTAAAGCACTTCTGGTGTTACCTAACACTGTCAGCTAGAGTGAAAAACACAACCTGCCATGAAGGCCAGTGAACCCGACACTTCACTGGAGTAGCCCAGTAAGAGCAGCAAGTGACTACGGGCTAGCTCCCAGAAAGCTTGAGGCTTCAGCTCCAGCTTGTTCCATCAAGGGGCTGGTACTCAGGAGGCGAAACAGACCACAGGGAAGAAAGGAAAATCTGCATCTTTCACTTCTTGACTATTTTACCTCGGATGACATGAGCAGCCGTTAAGGGAGGTGGAATGTATCATACCAGGCTGTCCTCACCTGGGTCAATGCATAAAACAAAGCATCAAATGCGGGGAAGACAGTGAAAAGAGTAATGTGGCAGGCTTTTCTGCCACTCCTGTCACCCTTCGGACACAGAAGAATGTAATAGACATTGCAATTTGGTTCCTCAACCAAGCAAGCTAAATTCCTCCTTCAGATAACGTGGAACATCGCTGGCCAACAGTAATATATCATCTACTAAATTCTGTCCAGGTTTGGAAAGAGAAAGGAAATCCAGAGCCAACTAATGAAACTGTTGTCAGCATTCTCCTTGAGTTCGTGGCCTTTACTGAATCAACTTACAAATCTCTGGATTACAGGGCTTCTGAAAGGCTCTGTGCCCTTTAGCTGAAGTATGTCTTTCCTTTCTGGTACTATGGGCAGGAGTTCGAATTTCTGGGAATTGCTTCTCAGTTCCTAAAACACGGATGAGTCAAGGAGGAAGAATCAACCTGAGGTGTCTCAGGTGTGAAGAAGTATTTGCATTACATGATCCACTTCCTAGCATCACATGAGCATTTTCACCTAACAAAATTTCTGGTAACATGGAGACCTGGGACAGTGAGAGTGCTCTTGATCTCTCTTTTGCTGCTGTCGTTTCTCTGGCCCTTATTAGTTAGTGTTGAATGGGTGCAAGGAAGTGTTTGGTGGCTGGAGGAAGTGAATTGTATATTATATTATTTCCTGCAGTCGAGACCTTCATGAGCCTAGCTTTTGGTTCCTGTATAAAAGCAGCTACTGGGAAAAGCTTTCAGAGCTAACAAACCTGGAAATCTCTGAAAGCTGTTCTTCGCAGGGGGATGGGTTACAATGAAATGGGATTCAAGTACCTTTGAAACAGAAAGTGTCGGTGCCATAGAAGCCATAACCCACTGCAGCAAGTCCCAGTCCTGTTGCCCTCAACTGTCATCAGATTCACGCTGTCACCAAGGTGCACTGAACCTCCTGGTTTGTGACTAACCCATTTGCACATGGTTTTCCACTCAATCCAAACTTACCCCTGCTGGCTCTCAGCTAGCAACCCTGAACAAACCCATGGAGACTAGAGAAATGAATCATTTTACCCAATACATGAAGCCTTCACACACCTTCGCATTTAGATGACTCTTACCTCTTTCTGGTGATACTTTATTGCTACCTTTAGCTTTGCCAAATCATGACATTTTTGGGGATCCAGCTCTTCGCTTTGATCATCTCTGTGATTGAGAATGATCTCCAATTCTCGGGAACTCCGTGCTTGATCCAAAAGGTCCTTAGCAAAACGCTTGCACTGCTGTGAAAGCTCTTCATATTCAGCCTTGAACTCATTTTCCACTTTGCTGAGCTCCTTCAGCTCCCAGCCCAGTCGGAAGGCCGTCAAGATGGGGTCCTCACTTGATAAGGCAATCAACGAAGGGCTAGCTAAAGCTTTGTAGATGTTCAGCCTCGACCTGGAATGCCTCAGGCTGTCCACCTCCGAACTGGAGACACATTCCACACAGTTGCATCTGATCTGGTGTGGGCGTGGAATTGTTACCCGTCTTTGGACAAGCAGTTTGATGATTTCATAGTTGTTGGTGTGAGCCGCCAGCATTATTGGGGTGATATCGGGAGTGAATTCTGAAAACTGGGTGTCCATCATCAAGGTTGGAACCTATATAAAGGGAAAAACCATAGTCATATTTCATGTGGAACAGCAGAAATCAGATGTCCCTCCTTCATACTTTCGAAGTGATGTCATAACAAAACAGAGTTTTTATAACACCCTCTGTTCTTTAAATCCTATTGTATCCATGCACATACACACACACAGCTATTCTGGCGAAACCATCTTCCCCCAAATCATGCCTGTCCGCCTCCCGAGCAGGAACCTGTGACCATTCAGTTCCCAGTCTGGTGTAAAAGTCAGTCACATCCCCATCTGAATGCTTTATACGTGAACCTGTTCTGAAATGGGTATTGGTTCATATACCAAAAGGCAGACTTTTGTAGGAAAAAAGGAAGACAAAAGGCCCGGGTAATTACACAAAAAGAAAGGAAAGTCTAGAAAAGAGTGAACACTGAACAGATTTCCATAACTATCATTATTTGCATTATATATCTGCATTAGCAGGCCAAGAACCTGCTTATAGCAGGCCCTACACAAACCAAACCAATCACTGGTCTGCAGTTGAGCAAAGCTCTTCCCCACCTTTTCCCTACTGTTTTCATTTGAAAATAGTTTTCAGTGGAAGGATACATTACATAACTGCCCTCAGAAGAGATTTGTTTTTTTTTTTTTTTTAATGGGTTTGAAAAAATTTAAATGTAAAATTAATGAGCCATAGTCCACTACAAATAAGACACTCCAGGGTGTGCATTATTCAGCTACTGTTGCACTTCTCAAAAGATGAGCTTAATGCACACCCTGTTGTGTCTTATTACTATATGCAGAGTGCAAAATTAGACCAAAATGCTCTTACATCCTAAGCACACAGTGTGTTTCCATTTGCAGCACAGGCAGCTCTCTTTGTTGTGTGTTAATCATTACTCAAGCATACTGTACTTCATGTGCCCACCACTCTTGCCCCGGCAGTTGGCATCCTGCTGCTCAAGGGGTGATTGCTGGTTTTGGTGAACAGTAGGCCTGCTTCCCCTTGCAAATGTCAAAGGCGTTCCAGAGAAACTATTGTCAAGGAGTCCTAATGACAGGAAACATTACTCAGTCTGTAAAAATCCAAAAGTAAAGCTGCGATAAAGTAGCATGAAGTAACCAGTTAGAAATCCTTCTGTAGGATATACCTAAGACTGGTTGTGAAGACAGCGTACCTCTAACCACTGAATCTGAGTTCCCTGGGAGTTAAGTGCCTCTATAGCACTAAAGAGCTAAAGACTCCTGGGCTGTAGTTGATTGATAAACCTCTACATAACCCAGCCGACAGCAGGACAGAGCCTGTTCACAATACACAACACTCTCCCAAAGATCGGCACCACACTGAGATGCAGGGTCATTTACTGGAGCAGGGCTCACTGCGTGGCTAGAGGTATTTTTGGGAATAATACAAGTCTGCTACCCCAGATGCGGCACATGAGGAGTTAAATCTCTGGCAGCCTACAGATACACAGGTGTAAAGAGGCTTTGCTAACAAAGCTGGTCCCTACAGAGGCAGCCAGGAGGGAGCCTATAAATATGGCTCATGGGGAAGAAGAGAGAATGGTAGTGAGGATTTGCTGTGGGTCATGGAGGGCTTGGTGTCTCTTAGCAAGGTTGGATAAATGTATTTTAAGATATCTAGTAACAAACAGCTGAAAGCAGCTCTCTTTGTAAGGTCTTTGACTTTCTTTCTTTTCCTTTGCTTAGCTCATTTAGGTACTTTGTTAAATGTCAAGAGAAAGGTGCACATTTTTCTTTTTTCTCTTAGAAGCATTTTTTTTTTAAGCCCTGATGCTTGGATAACTGCATTTATCTTTCTTCCCCTCCTTTTTCAGTCAGTCACTGGCTGCTGTATTCACAGCCTCTGCCTCAAAGCAAGAACGTTTTCCCCCTCCATCACTCCTATTACTGTCAAGTTTAATCTTGTTTTTCTATATGGAAGTTATTGTACTCAGGGCTGCGAAAAGGATTTTCAGCTTTACGCAGATGAGGTATTCATGTTGTTCAGAATATGAAATGGGCGCTTGCCGACAAGGTAGTAATGTTACAGGTGGGGATAGCGCTAATCTTGTCTGCCTCTGTCTACTCCTGAGGTTGTCTAAAATCTGGATCTAGGATTCTCAAAATGGTTGTCCCAAGGTTTGGGATCAACTCAGGGGTATCTATCAAGTGATCTCCCATCCCTTATTCTGGCTGATATCACAAGTCCTCACCCCAAAAATGGAGCGCTACTTTCAGGTCTCAGGCAGCCGCTGTGTGGAAGGCGTGTTTTCCTGGGCAGCTTGCAGCACTTCTAATTAAGGGATAAGAAGCGAAATGGTGGTGCGGAGACATAGAGGCTCCCTGGGGTCTGGGAGCAGATCACTGTAAGGCGTCAAATCACAGAAGCTGAAGCTTATTTCTGATTATAGCTGAGCAGCAAAACAAGCCACCAAAACACAGAACAGGAGTAGTGTGAATGATGGCTGCTGTGGCCTCTCTCTTTTCTATGCCTGGCTGATCCAAAGACCATGCGTTGGCTAAAAATTATATGTCTTGTGGTGAATATTTTTGTTGTCTTCTTGCACAGTGTTTTCATAGCCTGCATCTTAACAAAGCGTCTTGTTTTAAAGATGGGGCTATGCAAAGCAAGCCTTTGCTCTGAAGGCTGTATTCTATGTATTATCAGTGGAGGGGCAGCAGAGATTACAACAATGCAGTGTAATTGCTGATGTTCCTCCTGCACTATTCTGACAGGTTGAGTTCACGTTTAGATCAGCTTCTTCTATGTCTTGGGTTAACTTACAGTGATGGAAGCAGAAGAGGAATAAATTATTCTACCCCAAGGGTTCTGCTAAGCTCTTCCAAGGTTATTCTCATTAAGTGACCTGAATAACTAATTCTTTTCCATTAACCTCATCACCTGACACAAGCTGTTAAGTTGAGTCCTTCAGAACCTTATTGTCACTACTCGCATAGGAGCATGTGCCTTGTCCGTATTTCCTCCTGGTAATGTGAGCTTAAATAATTAATGCTATCATTAACAACAAGTGATTGAATACTTGTTACCATCTTTCTAGACTTAATCCTCATAAAGGTAGGCTGCTTACTACTGTACCACCGCTTCTCTGAACAATACTGCAGTGAGTGAAAAATCTCCTTTATTTCAAAAGGCAGGGGGAGAAACAAGCTTAAGTCATTAGAGAAGAAAATGGAGGATTAGCTCACATAAAAGCACTGTTCAGTATAGCTAAGCTCTCTGAATGGAAAAACAAGTTGTCTAGTAAATAGTGAACTGCTGGAAAGAAGATCTGTATAGGAAGAGCAGGAATCTCTGCTTATGTTAGTAACTAGTACAGTGTAAGAGGAGCAGAACTACAGAGCAAAAAAAAAAAAAACCCAACCTGGCACTGAAGACCCGATGGCCTTGTTGTAGGTCTTTTAGGAGTTTTACTTTCGACTTAATCTAGCCTGGTATCTGAGTGCCCCTGGAGCATGTCCTCTGGTTTAGTGTTGTGTAAAACCAATCCAGCTCAAGTGCTCTGAGACTGCTCAGCAATGTGAACCAAAGAGCAGTAAATGGGGAGGTTAAGGAGATTACATCTCAAAAGCATGCTCCTCAACCAAACTAAAGACTAATATGAATGCATCTTTTGCCTTTTACGGACTGTGGCAGCTAATATCCAGGTTTAAACACTGGAAGATTTCAAAGCAAGCTATAGTGTTTCTACAGCATGTCATCTATCTATGCACATAAAAAAGGACAACTACGTGAAAAAAAGCTGTTCTGCAGCAAAGGAACTTGCCAGTCAAGTGCAAAATCTTGAACTCTGAGGAAAGAGCCTGGCTCTGTCTAATGACTATTTGGGGGTGGTTTTCTGCTACTATCTCTGCATCCTACACTTTTCTGCCCCTCTATATTGACAGTCCTGATTATGGTCCGGTAACCCTACCAGACACTAGTCTTCCTTCACGTTCAGGTCTCTCCTCAGTGTTCACCTTTACAGGTGCTCACAGCTGCAGTCTCCCCAGATAACTCTTCAGTGCTTCAGACCTGAACTGAAAAGAGAGTGTCTAGAAAGTAAAGCAAAGCCTAACCACAAAATCCTTTACTTTCTTAATTTTGTTAATCTCTAATTGTAAGCTTCTTGGGTCAGAGGCAGTCTAACTACGCATCCTGTCTGGCATTGAGAATACCGCCACTTTTGTTTGAAAATAACTAATACTTTTACCTGTTACAGGTGGAATTGCCACATTATCAAGCCATCTCCATTCCATAAACTAACACCTCACCTGGACTGGTGGAATAAATTGTAAGTATAACCATGTAAATATATTAATCTGCATTATTTTCAGCTTGCATAACTTTCTGATACAACTGTATCTTAGAAAAGATTTTCCAATTGCCAAAACAATGTTTTACTAAACAAAACAAACTCATGCAACCTCATTAGAAAACTTCAAATGAAACACTTATAGAAATGGAAGCTTGGGTAACTTATTGAGTAAGGATTTCCTATTTCTAGATTGTTTTTCTGCATGCAGCCCTATGGGGGAAGTGCATATGCCATCCACAAGCACGGTAACAGGCACAGCCAATTTCTGTCATTCTAAAAAGAAGATTTGGTACTACATCAATTTAGTGCAAGGCTCAGCAGTCAAAGGAGCTTTAGCAGTGACTGTGATTTTGTTCAAAATCACAGTCCTGTGGTACTTCTAGCTGCAGCTCTATAAATAGAGAATGAGAGACAGAGTCAGTGTTGGTACACTGCCGATCAGCCATGTTACCAGCAAAAGGGTCTTGAAAAAAAATACATGTTGTGACTGGCATGACCAACTGAATCCTGCTCCTTGCCTAAACCCATAAACAAATTCTTTCATTGACAGAACCCCGTGGGCATTTGTTTCCTTATGTGGGACTCTGGAAAAAATGTTACGTGCTTCTATAAATTTAAGCATTCATTTTAGGCGATGCAGTGGTGCTGCTTTCAATAACTGAATATCTTAATCAGAGGTGCCTTGAGAGACGTCCTGTATCAGAGTGATGACAGTATCTATATTAATAGGGAGGTTGTTTTTTCTCTAAAGAGCAATTCATTGAATGAAATGATGTAATTTGGTTAATGAAATATAATGATCAACACAAACCGATAACAAAAAAGTAACGTACTTTAAGGGCTTTTGTACTGGTTTTGAGGAAGTTCGTAACTCTGGCATAAAGCACGCGTGGTTGTAGATGTAATTTTGGGCAAGCTCTGCTGTTGTTATTGAAGTATTCCAGTGATTTCAATAAAGCTGTCAGAGAATATCCAGCTGAAGAAAAGGCTCCTTCTGGTCTAAAATCTGCACAGTGACTTACATGCTTGTAAAGCCAAATAAAGTCTCTGCCCCTCAGACTGATACTGCAAACCAGAGAAAATTAGTACCTTTTAGTGCCTTGTAGCAAGTCAAATGCGGATACAAGGTTACTAAATGGTACATATTAACACTGAAATAGGTATCTTTGAATAAAAAATAGCTTGATATAATGCATTACCACTGAAATAATGTGAAAAATTAGATTTGTGATACTTGTATAACCAAACTTTTTTCTCTGCAACCAATAAACAAAAGCAAAATACGTTAATCCAGATATATCTGCTTTAGATTCTTCAAGTTTTAATTTGGCTTCTTATCCATGTGTTTAAAAATGGAGGTAGACCCAAGGGATTGGTTTTCAGAGCTAAACTGAAATCTAGTGCATTTGACAGTGGCAGGACTGCATCAGAGCTTGTTTTGTTCAGCCATGTGTTTAGGAAATGCAGCACAGCCAGAAAGATTGTCAAAAGATGTCACCATTTGTGGTTGATGCTACATAATAACTTCTCTTTTGTTGGGGATTAAAAAAGAGGAATCCAGAGAGAAGTCTTCAGAAGGAAAGGATTTTGCAAATATGCATTTAAATGGCCTATGGCAACTTATTCCAGACAGAGCACGCTCTCCTCTAAGCCACCCTCCCTTTCTGATGCGGGTGGAGGAAATAAGATGAGGCACTTGATGATGAAATGAAGGAAGAGTGCATTCAGTGTGGACTTTATTCTCCAAGTCCCAGAGGGATGCTGTTGAAGAGTTAGCTTGTGTTTGAACCTCTTGTATTTAAATGAAGTGCAGTCTTGAGGTCTGCTTTGCCCTGAATTCCTGTGTCTTGCTCCAGCTAAGAACTACTGAATCCAGCAGGAAGAGGGGCTAGCGAGTGCCTACCGTTGTTTAGAGAAATAACACCAGCGTTGTGCCATGAGCAATTGCACCCTCTCCTGGTTATGTCTTCTCATCTGTGTAAGAATGGTTGAGAAGTTCATTGTAGTCACAACTTAAATGTTACGTCACCTTATCTCTATGATATGACCAACTATCAAATGAATCTTGGTTTTATCATA
Organism: Aptenodytes patagonicus; assembly: GCF_965638725.1. Taxonomy (NCBI): domain Eukaryota; kingdom Metazoa; phylum Chordata; class Aves; order Sphenisciformes; family Spheniscidae; genus Aptenodytes; species Aptenodytes patagonicus. Next base: position 21,520,123 of record NC_134957.1, read on the forward strand.
CGCTTATGTAGCCTGGGGCCAGCTGAATAATGACACTCGTCCAGTTAAAAGAAACAAGGGACAAAAGTTAGGGACTGTTACAAATCCAGACACTAATGAAGCTGCTAGAGAAAAAGTGGCATAAGTGACGTCAGAACCTGGCTCACAGCATGTTATGCCCAAGCCTTGCCAAAATGCAGAGATTCCCTGGCTGCTTGCTAGATCTGTTTCCCGAGACCCTCTGATACCAACTCAGGTGTTAAGTCTCGTATTGCTGACGTGAGAGTAAATTAAATTGTCTCCTGAAGTTTGGATAGGCAGACTAGTTCATATATGCCTGAAGCTATGTTTTTTCCCCATCTGGAAACATAAAATGCTGTTTGTTCATGTTTTCACCTTTCTTCATCACCATTTTAAGAGTTAGTCTGTGATATAGGAGCAGCTATTTTGGGTAAAAATAAAGACTAAACCCTAACAATTTTTAATGTTGTCTTTAAGTTTGGAAATTAATTTTTTTAAAGAGCTTACTTAATCCAGTCCTGTAAATTTCTTAACTACACTAAAGGCCTTGGAACGTCGCTGCACCTTAGATATTTTTTCATTTTACGGATAAGTTTTCCCCTGACCCCAAGCATGCTGAAACAAAGATAGTTCATGGTTAGCTGGAAATTTGCAGGCTCTGTCTTCAAAGTAATCTTTTGTTTTATTATGGCTACTCTTTTTCTAGTATTTTCCAGGATTTATTCTGGGACAGAATTGTCCAGCTTTTTAATTCATTTTATCTGGTCTCCGTATTTTCTATTCTTAGTGGTAACAAGGACAAGATGTGCTAATATAGGCTAATAATCATGCTATCTATAGCCTTTTATGTCATCTTTGTACATAAAATGTCCCTATTTCCTGTAATTTATTACCGTGTGCGGATGAGAGATGTTTCATTAAGTTTAGGTGAGGTAATATGTTGCTAACAGGGCTCGAAAAGGGAGGGCTTTTTGCTCGGGAGAGGTGGGGTTGTGTTCCTATTCAATCACATTCCTTTAAAAAAAAAAAAAAAGAAAAGAATCAGGTTCGATCATAAGACGACAACATCACAGAGAGGAGTGAGTGGCTGCATCTGGTGCCAGCCCAGCGCTGTACGATGTTGCACAAAACACATCTCGATGCTCACAAAGCAGGAGGCTGCGTTTCTCCCCATTTTGACTATTAAGCTGTGCTTTTGGCATTGTTGTTATACTAACCAAGAAGACACTGTGTCTTCTGAAAAGACCCCCAGAGTTTGCGATAGCAAAGAAATGACAATCTAGACAGGTGGCGGGGTCTCACATGAGAATAAAATCTCTGTGGTTGTGATCGTCCTTTATTACCACTTAGGCAGTGACTTCCTTTGTTATTTCTAATGCTAGGTAGTTCAAAACATCTAGCTAATTATATGCTCCTCATGCTTCAGATACTGCCTCTAACTCATCATCTGTCTGCCTGAAGCGTATTTAAGTGGGGCACACAAGCCCTCCTGCACTGCCATGAATTAAGTACCAACGATGCACAAGACCCTGAGCCTCTTGCAGGCTTGAGTGTTTTTCCAACATGTTCTCCCAAGGCAATGACAGAGCACAGACCTTGGATTACAGTCTTCCCTTGCTGTAACAATGCGGAGACGAGCAGGGAGAATATTGTTCTCAGACAATGCCTTTTTCACACACACACACACACCAACCTCCCCCCCCCCCCCCCCCCACCTTGTTGCCACCAAAAGACTGTCCATCACAGGGATAAACGAGCCATAAAGGTGCCGTTCTACTTTGCAAACCCAAGCACAGCGCTATTCAACAGCCAGATAGGGACTAGGGGACTCCTAATAAACCGTCGTGCAGTTCTTTATAGATCCCAGAGCTTTGTTTCGGAGGAGCCTGTAATTTGTTACGTTCAATTTCCCCATACAAAGAAGCTTCCCTTGGAAAATGTGTTGCAACTCTTGCACCAGGCAGACTCTCCTGCATATTTGTATCAGTGACAGAGCTGTGTCAAAAGCCCCTTCTGGGTTTCAGAAGTCATACAGACCAGAGGCAAAAACATGTGTTGTGAGATGTCAGGGGGCTGATGTAAGGAGCAGCTAATGCTGTAATTGGGGCTTATGAGAAAAGGGTGGTGAGTAAATTAGGCACATTCATGGATGCTGGGTAGGTAATGAAATATGTTTTTTTGAAACTTAACACCTTAATCACCAGATCTATAGAGAGACCAAAAGTTTACTTGTGTAGGAACACAAACGGGATTTTTTTTCCCTACAAATAGTTTGTTACAGGCAGTCCACCCAGCTGAATCCCATGCACCCATCACTCCTGACTGAAAATACACTGTACAGTGTGCCGAACGCAGGCAAGTGCTAAGATCACTCCCACAAATTAATAAAGAAAATTCCCTGGGAAACATCTCACGTAACAGTGCATTCCTGACTTTTCCACCTGTCTATATGTTAAATTACGACATGTTTGTGCATGCTTTGATGCAGTTCTTGGTCTGACCCCACCAGCTCTCCTAGGAACTAATGACAGACTTTATGTTGGCCCAGGAGAAGGAGCCAGTGACTGACTTGCCGCTGTCAGATGTCTAGTAGCTGCTCGCACTGCAGCCTGCGAGCCCTAGCCCCAGTGCTACTCATTAGGTCTATGCGCTATATCACCCAAGTTCTTTGTTTTGCTTCACACCTCCTTCTTGTAGATTTAAGATTATTTGGGGAGGCAGGCAGTGGGGAGGGAGGAAAGAAATTCCCAGTTAAATGTAATCATTAACTGAAGTGGTCTCTGATTTCTCTGTTGTTTAGTTTAATTAGATGGAATTCATTTCGAAGGCAGCCGCCAATGTCAAAGGCATGTTAACTATAGCGGTGAATTATTACTGCATCAATAAAAATAATGAAAAGCTTGGATGCTAGCAGAGCCATTAGGCTTTGGAGCAGTAACAGCTAGTTTTCTGTTTTCAGACACAATCTTTCTTCCTTATTGTGCCTTTCAAATATTTTCATACTGAGAACTTGTGGCCAGTTTTTCTCAACTGCTTCTATTCTTCAGAACCTGCTCTTGCTCAGAGTGTATCTAACCAGGTTCAGCCTTCCCTCTTCACTTTGGACCTCTCATATTAACATGGAAATGGCTGGTTTGAGTCGTAGCAAAGGGCACAGTATCTGTACTGAGTCATAGCAATCAGCCTATTACCCTCTCTGTTATAGTGCTCAATAGCAAGAACTCAATGAGAACAGGTCATGCCTATAGACTTCCTTGATACAGATGCCCAGGCTTCAGCAACACCTTCCTGAATTAGCTGAACTTTTTAAACTCAAGGAAGAAATACTGCTGGTATGCAATGGCTAACACTGCAGAAGGGCTACACAGATCAGCTTGCGCTTTGGGCTTGCTTTGATCACTTTGCTGTACTTCACACCTTTGCAACGCTCCATGCTTGCTGGCACCGGCCTTGTCCGTGATGTTCCAGAAAAAGACAGTGCATGCACCCAGAATATTTAATACCACCACATAAGCAAGACTTCTTTGTTCAGCCTGTATGTGAGCAATCTCCCCACATCCATCCTTAGCTTATAGGTTAGGAGCTAGTGTTGCAAGGCTTAGCAATTTTAGCTGAGAAGTTCACAAGTCTCTCCTTCACCTCTAAAAGAAACATAAACTTTTTACTGAAGGAGACAGGATAACACTTCTCACAGCTACAAACCCCAGATCCTCTGGTCTTGCCACCAGGAACCTCTGTGCACTTTGCCTGCAGGTGAGACAGATCCACAGTAACCACTTCAGCCAGGGCATGAGGAACACCAGCTGCTTCCAAAACTCTTCTCTTTCTAATTGCCTACAGAATCTAGCTTTTATGTCATGAGATATCTGACAACTGATCTGCTTCCTTTGACTTGAAAAGTCCTGTCAGTGATAGCACAGGGCTGACAATGCTAGCAATGACCTTGTACATCTATTAAGTATCAGCAAGGCTGCAGAAGTCAAGCGCCGCTGGTGGTAAGAGCTAAACTCTGCACTGGACTCTGCGTACAGGACAGAGAACCCTATGTGAGTAGGAAAATTAAGCTAAACCACATTGTATCAAGAAAGTTACTGGATTTGGGCAAGAATAAAATGGTTTAATGCAACATATAATTTCTGGTTCACAAAAGATTGTCTCTAGGCTGTTGATCTATGATATTTACACAAAGATTAAGGCAGATTTTCACACATCATCAAAAAAGAGGATTTTTGAGGTCAAATTTTAAGTTTGCTAATACTATCAAGTGCAGCAACCTTCCACCAGCAGGTATCTGAGGATTAGCAACTAAGACTGAAAACTTGCCTTTTATTCTCCATAGTTTCCTCTTCACAACCATATCCTTCCAGGGTTTATTTCTGTAAAGCTCCTTCTTTTGGAAGACGTAAGGATAGGTATCTGTTGAGATCTCATTGATTCAGAAGGCCTTTGGACCATTGAAACAAACTGAATCACAGTCATAAATACCGAGATCCCTTTTCTTTTTATTCTCATTATTGAGGAATTGCATTTGTAGTCCCATCTGTGAACCAGATTAATTTGGAGCCATCTGCCATGAGCAAATTGCTAATTTTGGCAGATACCAGAGAGATGCTAGTATCATCCTTATGTAAACATTTGATGTCAGCTCTGATTGTTGTGAAGAAAACAGCTACCCGTAAAGGTGCTTATGGCTACACCATGAACGTGTAGTAATTCACATGACTGATCACAGCTTCTTAAAGAACGGAAGGAGGGCTCAGCGGTCAGCACAGACCGTGTCTGGTGCGCTGCAAACACATCCACTGTAGCAAGGCAAAAAACGATGAGAGATCTGTGCAAACTGAGAGCACTACCCTGCAAGCTGTGATGCATGTTTAGTGGAGAACCGGGACCACTTCACAGAATTAAGAAAATGCCCCTGAAGACCTCATCTGGAGTCAAAGGGAAAATCTGTACTGATTTCAGTGGGCTTCAAAATGTCTGGAAATAAAACTACTACTAATGATAAATTGAAAGTGAATCAAATATGTAGGAAAATGTGAATTTTCAGACGTATATTTCCTGTTCTTTGCTGGTGCAGTTTAGGTGCAGACTCCAGCCTGGCTGAAAACATAACCCACTGTATTGATGTTTGTATAGTAAAAAAAATTTCTGATACAACTTTTAGGAAAAAAAAAAAATGCCAAAACTCAAAGATCGAATAGGTTGGGAGACAGAAGATTTTACTGGAAAAGAGAATTTGTTCAGCAGGCTTCATATATACATTCCCTTGCTCCTACAGTAGTACTGAATCAAAAAAATGAAAGTAGTAATTTCAAGTTCCCTGTTAATTCCAACCCCGTAGGACCCCAGCCAGATCTCTGGTTTTGACGTGTGCCTACAGAATAGTACAAAAAGTCTTGTTTTGCCATTGTATGTATTGGACCTGTGCTGTGCGCAGACAACTTTGCAGTTTAACATTCCTACCCCAAAAGAGATGAGGCACCTGATTCAGTAAGCCTGGGCCAAAGTCAATACTGCATCTGTGTGTGCTGATTTTTACTTATGAAAAAAGAAGCAATTCCACTTCTTATTAGTACACAGCATGGCAATAGCTCATATTTATAGATTGTAATATAACTTCAGACAGCCCCAAATTCCTTTACAAAGTGCGCGTCTATAAATCAGCATGTTCCAAACACTGTAAGACTGAAAAGAACACTGAGTGAAATTGAAAATGCTGAGTGTTTAAGTCAGGCAGAACATGTTTGCTCAGACTGGAAAGTTATCACCCAAACAGGACTGCCCACGTCTACTCTGGGCATTTAAAGCAATGGACCTACATTAAGGACTTTGTTTTATGACTCCTGCACAGCCACCTCTCTCTGCAATACCACTTTCCTAACACAGGATAATAGCTTAAAACTGAACTGGAACACTCGACTAACCTGTTTTTCACCACTCGGCTTCCTGTAATTCAGCAGCAGCTCCACAGCTCCGACCACCTCCTTCCGTATTGCATACAGCAGAGCATCTCCCACGTACACGCTGTGGCTCAAAAGCAACTCCATGATCTCCAGATTTTCATTCTCTATGGCTATTAAAAGGGCACTGCGACCAAGAGGATCTATACAGTTAATGTTGATGTTGTAGTAGATCTCTGCCTCTTGCAAGGCATGTTTCACGCTGGCATAGTCCCCCTTCTCCACAGCGCTGAGGTAGGCCTTCTCTTCCACTGAGAGCTCTGCCTCCGTTCGCACGATCTGTAATGGGATCCGATCTCTGTATGGTGAATAGTTTACCTTTTTGTAGTATAGCTGGGCCATTGTTCATAGCGACCGGGCAACCTATGGGGGAAGAAGCAGCATGCATAAGTGACAAAACAGACGAGCAACCCCTATCTGTTCCTCACAGGGGACAAATTTCCAAAGGTCCATCGCGGTAAAAGCTTCCGATCCCTTTTTAAGCTGTTTTATTCTCAACACAGTGACTGTAACACCCCCTGAGCAACCCCACGTTAGAAGGCTACCTGAAAAAATAAAGGTTACACTACTGCTCAGAAGTGGTATGCAGAATGACAGACACTCAGTATATTTTTAAATCTGGTTTAAACACTATGCCATTGATTTCTTTTATCTGGTCAGAAGCATGATCTTGTTTATGGATAATCTATAGCATGTGCAAATAGGTGGATTTCTCATCTTTATTTCCCGCTCAGTGTTCCTTTCACTTTCTTCCTTTTTCACTGCTGAGCCAGGTCCTCAGCACCTCTGAACTGTCAGTGATGGGAGCTGCTGATTTACACCCTATTTACAGTAATAAGATTTATTTTGATTATTTTTGCTGCTGCTTCTCTGCTTCCATCTCTTAAAATAGGTTTTTATTTTTCCCTAATGTTTACTCTTTGACTAGGTCACAGCTTTATTTTTAAAGCTTGCATGTTTTTAAACGTATTTTCTCACTCTCCTCATTTATAAATAGGACCTAAAGACAGGTTGATGTAGAAAGCCACCATCCTTGCTCTCCAGAGGCAGTGATGTTTACGGTCTAGGAAAATGAGAAGTAAATCCTGCCCTGGAACAAGCATAGCAAACTGAATGAATTACTGTTCCTTCCCACAGCTCAAAGAGCAGGTGACTGAAGTCATAGGAAACATGGGCTGGACAGGTATTCACACGTAAGGAAAAAAGGAGCTATGCTTATCTACCTCTGTTTGGCATCGATACACCACACTAAATGAGGACCAGGGGATACCAGCAGCTATAACTAATTGGATGACTTATTCCATCTCCTTGCCCAAAGCTCAATGGTTTCCTGCAGCAAATTAGCCAGTTTTGTTCCATTTTAGTGCCCTATCCAGGGGAAAGAGGAGGTTTTGATAAAGCGATAACGAGAAGGAGGATCTTGCGGTTCAGGTGCCGAACCAGGAGTGAGACACCATGGGTTCTGTTTTTACCATCCCACTGCATGCCGTAAGGCAACTGTGTTCAGCAGAGCCAATTTGCATTTTGCCTTCAGCTCCAGTGTAATGGGCCCGGTGTGGCGGGAGTGGGTGGATCTGAGCTCCAGCCCAGCTGACACTGCAAAATAGTGGGTGGTTGTAGCACACAGCAAAGTTATATCTGCGAATTTCCTGGGGAGCCAGAGATCTGTAACAACGAGTTTGGCATCTCAAAAAATGTGTTCTCTTAGTATCCTGGTTTCCTACAAGTACGAGAAAAGTTTTTGTTTATTACATTTGCAGAGTTACAGCTCTCTGCACGTATGCTTCAACCTGAAGACACACACAAAGGCGTCAGAGGCAAAAGGACCTGTGATCTGAATAGAAACCATCATAAATATATGGGCTTATTTTCTACAGAAACATTATGCCACTAAAGCTTTTAGAACTAAGGAACAGTCTTGCGTGACTTAGGAGCTTGAAGTCTCAACAAACTACATGTATAACCGACTCTGATTTTCAAAAGGACTAAGGATCACAGGTCATTTTTCAAATTTTGTTTTTGAAAATGTTATCCCTGCGGGGTCCAGCCAATTCCCACTGAAATACTGACAAGACACAAAAGGATGCAGAACAGGTCTGATAACAAGTAAGGACCAAAGAGATCTTTGGGAAAGTAAGGATAAGTCCGAATGGGAAGGGAAATTTTGTCCTCATCTGACAATCCGGCTCACAGGAGCAGGGAACACCAACTGGTGGGACTGGTGGCAGAGGGCAGTAGCCACCGTGTGGTGGTGTCCAGGGGAGAATCTTTTGGCTCCAAAAAACCTGAGGGATTCTGGTGACAAGTGCAGCTGCTAAAGTGGAACTGGATACTTTTCACTGCTCTTCAGTTTAATTGAATGTTTTGTAGATGGTGAGTAACATTTGCAATGAGTTATAACAAATGTCACCTTATGAAACATCATGCCAGAATTGGATCCCTTTCCTTTCCAACAGTTTTGTAGAAAGAAAAGAAAGCTTCAGATATCTTAACTTCTCAGTGAGATCTCATCTGCCAGTACAACCCCAGTCCAAGAAAGCATTTTGTTAATACTTCAAGCACACAAGAAGCTGCAATAAAACCAAACAGGAAAGACTCACAAAATGCATGATTTGCCCTGAATTCTTGTCATGCCATCATCTGCATAGCCTAACAAACACACACTGCTGACTGGGTTTGGCAATGATAGCATGCACTATCAAAACAAATATACGTCTGCCTGGATTACATTTCAGTAAAACCTTTAGCTGTTGAGCCACCCCTCTGCCTGAGATCCAGCACAATTACAGATGGACCTTCCAAACCTGACGTCTTTCTCTTCCAAAACTGGCTAACAGAGCATCAGTCAAACACGTGGATGGAACGAAAGATCCCAAGGATCACTGCTGTCTAGCTGTCGCTTCCCAATACCATCAATCTCCTGGAGGCAGCATCTCTTGGTGAAAGAAACAGACAATGCTGGTAGAACCTAGACCACCCGTTTGTCCCAGAGTGGTACTGTCTCCTGCTTAACAGTTAAAAAATGACAAAAATATTGATGAAATCCAGGTAAGAAAAGAGGTAGGCAATTCACAGGTGCCTAGAGAGAAGAAACAATGAAGTACTTGAAAGGTAGCAAGAATAGAATCATAGAATCATTGAGGTTGGAAAAGACCTCTAAGATCATCGAGTCCAACCGTCAACCCAACACCACCAGGCCCACTAAACCATGTCCCTAAGCGCCTCATCTACACGTCTTTTAAATACCTCCAGGGATGGGGACTCCACCACTTCCCTGGGCAGCCTGTTCCAATGTTTCACCACTCTTTCAGTAAAGAAATTTTTCCTCACATCCAATCTAAACCTCCCCTGCCGCAACTTGAGGCCATTTCCTCTCGTCCTATCGCTAGTTACTTGGGAGAAGAGACCAACACCCACCTCGCTACAACCTCCTTTCAGGTAGTTGTAGAGAGCGATGAGGTCTCCCCTCAGCCTCCTTTTCTCCAGGCTGAACAGTCCCAGTTCCCTCAGCCGCTCCTCATAAGACTTGTGCTCCAGACCCCTCACCAGCCTCGTTGCCCTTCTCTGGACACGCTCCAGCACCTCAACGTCCTTCTTGTAGTGAGGGGCCCAAAACTGAACACAGTATTCGAGGTGCGGCCTCACCAGGGCCGAGTACAGGGGCACAATCACTTCCCTACTCCTACTGGCCACACTATTTCTGATACAGGCCAGGATGCCATTGGCCTTCTTGGCCGCCTGGGCACACTGCCGGCTCATGTTCAGCCGGCTGTCGACCAACACCCCCAGGTCCTTTTCCGCCAGGCAGCTTTCCAGCCACTCTTCCCCAAGCCTGTAGCGCTGCATGGGGTTGTTGTGGCCAAAGTGCAGGACCCGGCACTTGGCCTTGTTGAACCTCATACAGTTGGCCTGGGCCCATCCATCCAGCCTGTCCAGGTCCCTCTGCAGAGCCTTCCTACCCTCGAGCAGATCAACACTCCCACCCAACTTGGTGTCGTCTGCAAACTTACTGAGGGTGCACTCAATCCCCTCATCCAGATCATCAATAAAGATATTGAACAAGACCGGCCCCAGTACTGAGCCCTGGGGAACACCGCTCGTGACCGGCCGCCAACTGGATTGAACTCCATTCACCACAACTCTCTGGGCCCGGCCGTCCAGCCAGTTTTTGACCCAGCGCAGAGTCCACCTGTCTAAGCCGTGAGCCGCCAGCTTCTCTAGGAGAATGCTGTGGGAGACAGTGTCAAAGGCCTTGCTGAAGTCCAGGTAGACCACATCCACAGCCTTTCCCTCATCCACTAGGCGGGTCACCTGGTCATAGAAGGAGATCAGGTTGGTCAAGCAGGACCTGCCTCTCATGAACCCGTGCTGGCTAGGCCGGATCCCCTGGTTGTCCCGCTCATGCCTTGTGAGCGCCCTCAAGATGAGCCGCTCCATAATCTTCCCCGGCACCGAGGTCAGGCTGACAGGCCTGTAGTTCCCCGGATCCTCCTTCCGGCCCTTCTTGTGGATGGGCGTCACATTGGCAAGCCTCCAGTCATCCGGGACCTCCCCCGTTAACCAGGACTGCTGATAAATGATGGAGAGCGGCTTGGCGAGCACCTCCGCCAGCTCCCTCAGCACTCTCGGGTGGATCCCATCCGGCCCCATAGACTTGTGAGTGTCCAGGTGGCATAGCAGGTCATTGACTGCTTCCTCCTGGATTATGGGGGGTTCATCCTGCTCGCCGTCCCCGTCTTCCAGCTCGGGGGGCCGAGTACCCTGAGGATAACTGGTCTGCCTGTTAAAGACTGAGGCAAAGAAGGCATTGAGTACCTCAGCCTTTTCCTCATCCTCAGTGACAATGTTCCCCCTTGCATCCAATAAAGGATGGAGATTCTCCTTGGCTCTCTTCTTGTCATTAATATATTTGTAAAAACATTTTTTGTTGTCTTTAACGACAGCGGCCAGATTGCGTTCTAGCTGGGCTTTTGCCTTTCTCATTTCCTCTCTGCACGACCTAACGAGATCCCTGTACTCTTCTTGAGTCGCCTGCCCCTTCTTCCACAAGCGGTAAACTCTCCTTTTTTTCCCTGAGTCCCAGCAATGGCTCCCCGTTCAGCCAGGCCGGTCGTCTTCCCCGCCCATTCTTCTTACAGCGTACAGGGACAGCCTGCTCCTGCGCCTTTAAGACTTCCTTCTTGAAGATCGTCCAGCCTTCCTGGACCCCTTTGCCCTTCAGGACCGTCTCCCACGGGACTCTCTCAACCAGCGTCCTGAACAGGCCAAAGTCCGCCCTCCGGAAGTCCATGGTTGCAGTTTTGCTGCCCCCCCTCCTTACTTCACCAAGAAGCGAGAATTCTATCATTTCATGGTCGCTAAGCCCAAGACGGCCTCCGAGCACCACATCTCCCACCAGTCCTTCTCTGTTTGTAAACAGCAGGTCGAGCAAGGCACCTCCCCTGGTAGGCTCACTTACCAGCTGTGTCAGGAAGTTGTCTTCCACACACTCCAGGAACCTCCTAGACTGCTTCCTCTCTGCCGTGTTGTATTTCCAGCAGACATCCGGGAAGTTGAAGTCCCCCACGAGAACAAGGGCTAGCGATTGAGAGACTTCTGCCAGCCGCTTATAGAACGCTTCATCCGCCCCTTCATCCTGGTTGGGTGGTCTATAACAGACTCCCAGCAGGATATCTGCCTCGTTGGCCTTCCCCCTCATCCTTACCCATAGACACTCAACCGTACCATCATCACAATCGTTGAGCTCTATACAATCAAAACACTCCCTAACATACAGGGCCACCCCACCGCCTCTCCTTCCTCGCCTGTCCCTTCTGAAGAGTCTGTAGCCATCCATTGCAGCACTCCAGTCGTGAGAGTCACCCCACCATGTTTCTGTGAGGGCGACTAAGTCATATCTCTCCCGCTGCACAATGGCTTCCAGCTCCTCCTGCTTGCCGCCCATGCTGCGTGCATTGGTGTATATGCACTTGAGCTGGGCTATCGATTTTGCCCCCGGCATCGGCACGCCACCCCTCGGCTCATCTCTAGCGAGCCTGGTTTTATCCCCTTCCCCCTTCGAACCTAGTTTAAAGCCCTCTCAATGAGCCCTGCCAATTCATGAGCCATGATCCTTTTTCCCTTGTGAGACAGATGGACTCCGTCTGTCACCAGCAGATAGAAACATAGTGAGATAAAATTTTGGAATCTGTGCAGAGAGCCTGAAAACGCATGTTTGCCATATGAATTCTCTTCACAGAGAGGCATTTTCTGCTACTTGAGTTAATATTTGGGGCAAGGAAATTTTTTTCCAGTCTATGCCTGATTGCAGATGCATCAGACAATATCCAGTGACCGGCTAATGCAATGGTGATACCTGCAGCACAAACAGGTGTAGAAAAACTAAGAGAACCACATAACAAACTTACACAAGATAAGGGGAAGAGGACTTACTACTCGATTTGGACTCTGTCACCTCTCTCCAGTTGGGTCACCCTTCTCCCTGAACTATTAGTCCAAGCCTTCAAGCCATTTCAGCCTGACACCACTTCTATGTTGCCTGGCACAGAAATGAGAGCTTTAGCCCCTGAAAAGCAGCCATACCCGGCAGAAACAGCTTGTCTGGTTTGGGGAAGGAAGGTTTCCAGCCACATTACTTTGTCTAATAACACAAAATGGTTTTTCTATCCCTGCAAAAATTTCTCTGCATCTTCCAATGCTCAGTTCAGATATATCTACCCCCTGCATCAACAGGGCCACTTTTTTCACTCTGAAGAGCGAAATGGCATCACAGCTGCCACAGGTGGGTTTGTTGGGATCTCCTGCTGCCTGCTTTTGGACTGGACTCTTGGGATGGACATGTTACAATCACAAGGGAATGGTATTACTTCAGTCGAGGGCTGAAAACAATGGCTTTTGCTGAAAACTAAGAAGTGGCTTTATACATGTCACCATCTGTATGAAATCTACAGTCAGCACTCTCTACAGACACTGCACTGTCCTCAACACCCTTGAGTGTCTCCCACCCTGGATCACGACTTGATACCAAATGATCAGTTCATCACACTGATGTGTCATGCCCAGGTGAACCAGAGATTGCTTCAGCACCAAGGGGGAAGAGACAACAGAAAGAACGAAAATTAGCTTTCCTTTTTAATGTTTGTTGTCGGAGAGAGAACATCATGCAAATTGCACAAAGTTTAGAGTGATGTGTGGTAGCATGGGAAAAGGCAAGGGGGGCAGCCCGAGGGATGTGTAAGAAGCAGGGAGGAGAGGGCAAGGAGAAAGAAGAGCAGGGGAGCAGCACTGAATAGTAGCCACTAATTAGAGACGTGGTTGATGAAGATAGACAGGCAAAGGTCACTCAGCAGCACTGCCTTTTGCCACTAAAAATTTCATGAGTTTTCACTACAAATTTTTTTAGGATCTGTTAGCAGTTGAACCATCCCTCATTTCCCACTTCACACGCACAACACACTCCCACATGCCACTGTCTCATGGGAATCAGAACGACCCGTATGAAATGGGATGAGTATAACTGAAAGGGTGGGAGCCAGTGCCAGTTTACATCCACGTAGTCACTAGGCCCATTATAAAATAGGACCTTCCTGGCTTTTATTTGCTTTTATCATCATTTGACTTTTTATGATGCTGATTAAGAGGTGGAAAAGCACCATTGCTCCTGACTGTTGAGCTCCCTGTGTAATGGAAGCAGCAGAGACTTGTAGGGGTATTGAATTTAGATATCGGAGCTCATTGCTCCCAGCTGAGGTGAGCATCTGACTACCTGAGGAATAAATCAAATACTGGATCTTGAACAGAAGATCAATAGACAAAAGCTACCTTTCCCACTTGATGGGACTCGGTACGAGCAGCCAACTCACATCACACATTCGAGCAGACAACAAAACACCCCATCTGCCAAGTTGCAAATAAAGCGGTTGGTTGTTCCCTCCTACTGGAGATTCACTCTGACACATGTTGGCAAAACTCTGTGTGTAGCTTTAAATGTCACTACACCTTCTCTCTTGGATCTGCAGAAGGGTTTATGTGCTGGAAAGCCTGCCTGTATTTTCTAGTTGTATCAGCCCAATAAAAGAACTGATCTCTTGCAACACATCTTACTTCACTGCTTCCTTCCATCCTTTTCTCTTTTCTTTTTAGTATTTCAGGGAGAGTATTTTCCTCATTTTGCATTTCTAATCTGGACTTCAGGTCTGGAAATCATGGACCGTAACTGCTAAAACAGCCTGACTCTTTCATCATGCTCAGAGGCTGTGAGCTCAGTAATATTGATCTTTTTTAAAAAGGTTATAAATCTGAGTTATGAAATAGTCCAGAAGAGCCACTTAGGTAAATAATATTACATGTAGTTAATGGACCAATTGAATTTGTGATTGGATCCTTCTTTTAAGTGCTCTAGATCTTATTTACTAACAATGCCTGACTGAGCTTACACCTCCCACAGTTTGAGGAAATAAAACTGACTTTGTAACATTCTGCAATTCCTTTTCTTCTGCAAAGATACCCTCTTGTTCCAGAAAATTGCTTTTTCCATGGAGTTCAGTAGGAACCAGATTGCAACCCTAAGTCTCACTGCTTCTTGTGATGTCTCTGCATCACACGCACCACCTTTTTGGTCAGAAGCAGAATTTTTTCCCCGATGCATTTAAATGCAAAAAGAGCCACTACTGAATAAATGTACAACCTCAGAAGTATTTTAGACTTATAAAATTGCAGTGACCTTCTGGTGTATATGGCTGTGTAAATTCCCTTTAGCAAAGGCCCCATGATGTCAGGAAGTTTATATTCAGCTCATAAGTTATATAAGATATATCATTCCCCTGGAATAAGTGCTTTCCAAAACTTGAAGGGTTGTAGTACAACACAAAAATGAGAAACCGACAGCTAATAAAATTGGAGATGAGTAATCTAGTTTCACTGCCCAAGATGAGTGAAAGGGAGAGCACTAATAGAGTATGTGATAAAAATGCAAGGCTGCAGTCGTTCACGATTCACATTGGAGGATATGGCCTTAGAAGATGCAGGGAAAAATTCTTCTTAGAACGTTTTTCACTCATCATCAATCACTTCAGGCGCAGTTAAGAATACATACAGTCACTGGATACTGCATGTACCCTTCTAATCTGAAAAGTGTTTGTAAAAGAGGACAACCTCAAACTTCAGATTACAAATTTACAGAAGCCAAAAGAAAATTCTTTGCCAGTAATTTAAAATATCATAATTTGACTCAAGTCACAGCTGCAATTCTTAACTTCCTGAGGAGGGTGACAATTATCAAATATATGTTTGATTTGGAAAGGCCAACTCTTTGGTATAACTTTCTTCTGCTGCATAATCAATTGATGAGTCATGGCCAACCACATATGGGTGTATATATATGTATCTATAAAAATATCATTACAAAAGATATCGCTTATGTAGTACGTTTGGAGATACTGTTGGGCTTAAGAAAGTACCTGTTCCTCTCTGAGCAATCAGTGGTCCTAACTAAAACTTAGGAATCAAACGCAGTTCTCAGTTTTCTGGCTTTAGGGTGCTCAATCATGTCAGTCCAGGACTTCTACAAGGCCGCCTAATGCTGGAGGATGGAAATCTTGGCACAGCTGAATTCTCTACTAGATGAATAAGCTCTCTCTGCTGGACACAGCCTTACTGAGAGCCAGTATGACTCTGTAGCACAAACTTGCCCAGGAATTAAGGAGCATTGCAAAATTTACCACTTTCCATACCATGTGCAAGGCACTTGGTTTGACCTTGCCTTCTTAAGCAGAGGAGCACAGCTACATATACATCTCAAAGGAAAACAACAAATCATGACACTCCACCACATATGCTTAAACCCATGGGGAGAGCCTAAAAGCCAGCATGTAACAGATGTGAATCATGTTGTTTTGGTGAAGAGCTGAAGGGCTCTCCCATGCTCCAGTGATGACTAGAGCAGAAGAACCTAGAGAGAAAAACACAATGAAACTGGCCTCGGTGTCAGGCTGAGCTCTACAGGCCTGAAACCTCCCATGGGTTTCGCAAGGGGTTTTGTAGATGCAAGGCTCCACCTTGCCATATCTCTGCGGAATCAAAGTCAGCCAGCTGGTAGCCAAGGCTGGTATTCAGGATGGAAAAGGAAGATTTAATTTTGGAGAGATGGAAAGTTCCCTTAGAATTATACTTGTCTGCAGATGTAAGTAAGGAAAATTTGCAGGAAAAGACTTTTGCATGTGTTAGATATAACTGCTGTAGTTGGAAACGAAACTGACAAGTTTGCCAGCACACAAGCCCTTCTTCACATCTGGATTGACCTGACCACAGAGAAGAACTCACATCATAAACCTAACCATTTAAAAAGATGAGGTGTTTGATACTCCTTGCTTTCCTCTTCAGGCCAACTATGAATTTTGTTCTGTTCTTGCTAGGTTTCTCTATTGAACCTACTGCTTCAGCACTTGAGTCCTTCGTAACGCTGGGGACAGGAGCAGACCATTGTTTCACAGGACCAGGATGTTCTCAAAAGGCTTTTTTCCATGGAGCTGCAGAGGTGGGCTACCACTGATTCACTGCTAGCAATGACCACCCGAGGCAACCCAGAAAAGTTATTCTTCTCTCTTTTGCCCGCAATGGTTCTCTGTCCTCCATCTCCACCTGCTGAGCTTGATGTTCTCTTCAGCAGAACTGTATTTCAAAAAGGTGTTGTCCAGACATTTAAGTTTTGTACATCTGTGACTTAAATAAGCTAGTTTTTCCTCAACGGGAAACTTCTTAAATGTGTATTTTAGTGTATTTTAGCTGTATTTTAAAATACACAGTGTAACAACATTTCAGTAGATACACAGTCACTACATTTTGTGGGCAGGCTGCTTAATTCATCCAAATGAGTAATGCCCTGAGTTTTAACAGTGCATGGGAAAACACTTCTCTGGGAAACTTTGCTTTGCCATGGAGGAAAAAGATTTGTACTCGCCTGGCTCAGCTCAGCATATTTCTGTTACCTACTCCTCCATCGCTCATGACTCTTAATGCCTCTTGTCTGAACAGGATGTACTGGCATCATTTAAGGGTGAAAGTCACCAAGGAAACAGTATTAGGAAATCCCTAGTTTGTGTTATGACCTTCATTAGCTTCATTAGTTTCAGTCTAGTTGTACAGAAGAAGTTGCAGCATTTCATATTAATCTGCACAAGCCCTGGCTATATGGGCTTAAACCAGAATCCATTACAGCCTGTGAGCAAGCTGGTATGAGGCTGCTCAGCCTCATACTCTGCAAGTGAATTCAAACAACAAACAGTACCCTTTCTTGGGAAATGACAGCAAAAGCTAATACCAAGCTTGCCTGAATTTATCACACAGTAAATTTGTTCTATGCATGCACGTATACTGTTTGCATTCCAGGAAAGTTCCTAATATGTTTGACTTCAGAGTGCTTTCTCTGGTCTCTGGACAATAACAAACAGGACATCTACTCCTTGCCGTTGCGATTTGCGCACAGCCTAAGCAGCCATACAGAACACGGGCCAATAGTCATTCCTGGGTTCAGGACAAGCAACATCCTTGCCTATCTCCAGCTCTGCCAGTGTGGTCTTTGCAGGGTCTAGGTAGCCCAGATTTGGTTTCATCTGTCCTGAAAGCAACACGCAGCTTCCAGCATGTCTTAATGGAAAGGATGACAGAAAAAAACTCTGGTGTAGAGCCAATTGCAAAGCTCCTATTTGGGAGGGGGGAGTATTGAGCCATCCCTGGAATATTTCAGTATTACCTCAACAAAAATCAGTCTGGGCTACTAAAATGACTAAAATGACTTCCTGGTGATGGAATAGCTGCAGCACATGCTTTTAGCTACTATTACAATTAAGTATTTAGAGTTTGTAATTCTCCCACTTCTTTCCACACAGTCATCGCACAGGTGTGAATAAATAAAAATGTACCATTGTGAGGAGATTAAAAAAAAAAAAAGCCCTGGAATATATTCATAGTATGTATCTTTGCAAATGCAGACAGAACAGAAAGCTTATTTTGTCTGTTTGACGTCATTGTTCTGTCCCCTACTCTTTTGAGATGGGCTATCTATTCATTTTCCACCACCTAATAACAAAAAAGAGATGTCAACTGAACTGAGAAATACTGTCAAGCAAGCCGCCCCATTGTCTTATCTGCTAATGCAGCACTAATGTGGCATAGCATCATTATCATCTCTGTGCTCTATGTCCACTGTTCCTGCGCCTGCTGCTTGTAATCTTTAGCTGCTGTAGCTATTGAAGAAGAGATTTTTTTTGCCTGTTCCCACTCTCGCTCAACAAGCGTTGTAATCATTTCTTCAATCAACAAGATAATCTGTGAAGATCCTCTCTAGGAGACCTGATGGCAGTATGGACTGTTAGACCTGCCTCAGCCTGGCTGAAAGTGCAAGTAAACCACCCAGCCGCAAAAGGAAAATACAAGATTATGGCACAGTTGCCGGGATGAGGAAAGGGCAGTTGCAGCAAGCTATAAACAACTAACAATGACAGTTGTTTATAGGCTCTGTTTCTTGTCTCAGTAATGGGTGGATTTATTAGTGGTTATCAGTTACCAGTTCTGAACAAGCTCTGCTGGAACTGTTTTCATTGGCACCCATGTGAAAATACAGTCAAGACCCAGCGTATGCAGCAGCCATCACCTGCAGCCCCCTGTGCTGACAGTCTCCAGGGTTACTGTGCAGTAGTAACTCTAGCTCTGGCTCCGTTTTAGTTTTTCTCCTAATTTTGTCATTCAAAGCAGCCTGGAGGTTCTTGGAAGGGAGAGGAAAAATCACATGCTCAATTCTCACATAAATGTTTCTCAATTGCAAAGAAAGGCTGTTTTAGACAATACTACATTCACCTGCAGCACCTTTTGGAGATGAAAAAGTGCAAGACCCACGAATACTGCTTCCCTGAGTTAATTTCCAAACTATGGTAAATATGGAGGGATTAAAAGCCAAATTCCCTGCAGCTACAGAACACTGGGGACAGGAACACAAGGAATCTGTGCCCCAAGGGCAGCGAGCACACCACTTGCATTTCGCAGTCATTAGCACAAATGGGACCAAAAAGAGAGCTCCAGATGGGCAAGGAGTGGCTGCCCTGCTCCCGTGAGGGTGCTAGTGCCCGGCAGTGACACTTGTGTGCCTGCGCTCTGTGGAAAACGAACAAGCTTTCAGACACCTCTGCTTTCTGAAACCTTCACAGGAGAAAGAGAGATTTCTTAGGGGCTTCCAGGCAGAGGAAGAAAATTCTGAAAAATTCAAATATTTGAAGTACTTACAGCAGGTGACTGATTTGAATGCAGCACAACTTGGTGTGGGGGGATTACCTCTCCTTCGCTAGCACCAGCCGATGCAGGGCACAGTACCCTCTCCTGCGGCTGCAGCCACGTGGCTGCGCAGTTTCCCGGCTATGTTGGACCCTGGCTGGTTCAGGCGCACCTCACCAGCAAATCCCGTAGTCTGAGACACCTGGATGGTTGTAGGGCTGAGAAGGAGAAACACTTCTACAAGCAAAAGGTTTTGCTGAATGTACCGTTTTAAAACGATGGAGACTAAGCATTACAGATTGCAAATGGTAGTGCAATCGCAGTTGTCCTGGTTTCAGCAGGGATAGAGTTAATTTCCTTCCTAGTAGCTGGTACAGTGCTGTGTTTTGGATTTAGGATGAGAACAAAGTTGATAACACCGATGTTTTAGTTGTTGCTAGGTAATGCTTACACTAGCCAAGGACTTTTTAGTTTCCCATGCTCTACCGACTGAGAAGGCTGGAGGTGCAGAAGAAGCTGGGAGGGGGCACAGCCAAACTGGCCAAAGGGACATTCCATACCATGGGACGTCATGCTCAGTACATAAACTGGGGAAAGCTGGCCGGGGGGGCCGCTGCTCGGGGACTGGCTGGGCATCGGTTGGCGGGTGGTGAGCAATTGCACTGTGCATCCCTTGCTTTGTGTATTATTATTATTATTACATTATTATTATTATTTTATTTCAATTATTAAACTGTTTTTATCTCAACCCACAAGTTTTTCTCACTTGTGCTCTTCCAATTCTCTCCCCCATCCCACCTGGGGGCGGGGGGAGTGAGCGAGCGGCTGTGTGGTGCTCAGTTGCCAACTGAGGTTAAACCACAACAGCAGTTTATCTCAGTCACGTTCTTGCACAAGGCAGGTCTGGTCCTAGCATCCTTCACTGCCACTGCTGTTGAGACAGTCTCTTGACAAAATGACTGCCTCGGCTGTGCAGTAAAGCGGGGTATTTTATGGGGAGGTGGAAATGCCATGAAGAAAAAAGAAAAGAGAAATCTTCATGGAAAGAAAGTGGGAGGGAGCTTCCCCTGACAATGGTAATAAACAGAATAGTCTGCAGATAAAATAGAAGCAAAGCCAAATCCTAGTTCATTAAGATAGCTCAGGAAAGAGCCTAGAACTGCAAACTGGACAGTTTTTGAAGACCCACAGAGAGGCTGGAGGAGATAAAAACAGAGTCATTTAAAATGGAAAAATGTTGTTCTCAAGAGAATTAAGCATGGTAATCTAAAAGACACAAAAAAATGCCGCACAGACATAAAGCAGCATGGAAGAGGAGTAACACTGTTATACTGCTTGTAAGTAAAGAAACGCATAAGACACAGATATTTGCTTCTATTAATGCCCTAAGAAGGTTTCTGAATAATATCTCCAGCATAAAACTTGCCTATTCAACTACCAGATCATTCTTATAAAGTCATTTGGGTCAGAGATTTGTAGGAGTAACCATGTTATTTGTTAATCTTTGCACACATATTGTGCCCTTTGGCTACCAACAATAGTAACACCCATTTCTTACATGGCTTTTCAGCCACAGATCTAGAAGTACTTTTCAAAGGACAAACAGCATTCATCCTCTCGTAGTATGGATGGAGAATCTGCAGCAGAAGTGAAGTGACTTGCTTCATCCTTTCATGACAGCAAGTGATAATTGGCCAGAATTGCCCAGAAATACACACATATATATGTGTGTGTATATATATATACACATGTGTATATGTGTATAGCTTGTGTAACTGATCCTTTGTTGTCTACTGAAACAAGCACAATGCCAGAGCTATCTGGAGTCAGAATGCCTCCAGGGGAGCTGAGTCACTGATCCCCTTTAGAGGGATGTGAAATGCTCTTCCCCTGCCCTATTGTTGCCTTCTGTATAGACAGAACGAAGCAGGAGCTTTGCCTCTGCCCACACCTGCTCCTCACCTTACAGGCAGCCACTGTGGTTAACAGGAATACTGCAGTCTCTCTTCCTTGGGCTCACGTCTGAAGTTTGCAAACAAGTCCTGCCCCGTGATCTTGCAGTGGAAGCTTTCTGGCACCCTTTTCCAATCTCACGGCAGTGACTTCCCTCTCCCGGGGCCTGTGCCCTGATGGGGGGCAGTAGTTCTGTCCCATGAAAGGTTGCGCAAGAAGTGGTGATAAAAAATGGAAATGTCCCACCTTATTAGGGAAACACCTTATTTTAAATATTCCACAGGGCTACTCTGTCACATGCTGAAAAACGTGCAGGACATTATCTTGGAAATCAGTGCCTGGTCTTCCTAAGGGGAACTTCTCACATGGGCATAGGATGCTTTTTTCTTCCTCCCCAAGTTCTTGTCTGCAGTATAACTTAACGTCACTGCTGGTTTTTTGTATTTTCTTTCTTCAAGATACTATTCTAAAATTTTCTCCCATTTTCTTTTGGATTTAATTTTGCAGTTTGCTTTCCTGTTCAGTTAAGTGTTCATTCAAGACATCTCAGCTTTCAAGAGACATCTGAGGTGAGGCTTGTCAGTTTTTCTTCAGAAGAGATTTATTTTGTATGCTCTCAGTTTTAGGCTCAGCTACAGTATAACCGCAGGGGGTTCATGTTTAAATTGAGCTGTATTCCTCTGGCTGCAGGAGTGGGCCTATGCAAAGGAAATGCACAAATCCATAAATAAGGCTTGGCACGATTTCACTGCTCTACTTAATGCTGACATTTGCAAGATCTCTTTTCCCAAACATCTTGCTTCCAAATCCCTGCACCTGCTAATTTGTTAATTCTGTTTTCAGTGAGTTTAGACTTGTGTATTCTTAATTATGCTAATGAAGAATAAACTATTTAAAATACTAATGTTTTGCAAACTTTAAAAAGAAAACAGCTAACAAATACCTTGCCCCTGGGCCTGTCTTCACTGTTGGATTCACAGACCAGTTCAGGGCATTACTTCTTCTCTCCCAGGTTCTCTTGAGTGGATGTCCTGTCCTCCCTTTCTCCCTCCTCCTCCTCCCTCTCAGGGCTCTTCTGACACTGCTTCACTTTCCCCTTTTCTGTCTGATCCCTGCTGAGAGAAAGATCTTGCAGGTTAATGAAAATCACCCCTGAAGTGGTAATTACCATGGCTGTCTCTACTAGTTTTCTTCTCCTCTCTTGATATTGATCTCCTCTCCCCTCCAAGGCTCTGTAAAGGCTTTTTGCTTCTGCTCTCTTCCAGCTAGCCCTTGTAACTGATGCCTGGAACCTGCTGGGAGTTACTGGGGTGCCATGGACCTCTGTCCGCCTCCCGTCCTTTGGGCATCTGTCAGATATCTCTGCCAGGCAGCAGAGTTATACTTCTGGCAAAGGAATGAGGCATGAGACAATGTGTGGTCCCTACAAGGCAGCAGCTGTGGCCTCTCCTCCCCATGCACCTACAATTTTAACGCACCGCTCTCCTGCTTTCCCTGAACATCGCTTTGCAAAATTTGTTTATGTTTTCCTGACTTCTACATAGAATGTAGGTCAGACCATGGTAGACATACATCAAAATTGTGATTTACTGCACATGAAAGGAATAGTAAGCACTGAACCTGCAAAGAAGAAAGGTGACTAATTGCTTAATTTACCCAAACGACATCTACCTGCAGAATGTCTTTGTTCTTGGCTTCTTGGGGTTTCTTCCTATATGTGCATTCCTGATGGACCTTTAGCTGTGCTTTTTATGCACCTGTCTTTCCTGGATATCTACGCAGAGCTGCTAAATCGCAGATATGCAACATGTAGGATATCGTTCTCACCATCTCCCTGATAAGACAGCATTGTTTCTTACAGTACGGATGGCTTACAAGATACTGATCTCTGCCAATGGAGCAACAATGCACTATCTGTAAAGTGACTCTGAAAGGAACTGTTTTGGCATTAAGATTGAGATTGAGGGTAAACCACACCAGCAGTCAGGGCTGAGCAGGCCTCAAGAAGGCCATGTAAGCAGTATCACTCTTAGCAGCATATCGAGGAGTTGTTTCACCCCAGGAGAGCAGTTTTCCCCAGGGTTGTGCGCTCTCCATAACTGTTCACAGTCTGCACGACTAGACTACACTAGATTACAGTCATGCCATGCTTGTCACTTCCTTGGGAGTCTAGCCACATTTGCTGGGGTTTATTTTCAGCCCTGAGCTTTGGGAGTTCAATAATTACATGAGAATGTGTTCTTCTGGGGGGGAAAAAAAAAAGTTTCCAGCCTCTAGGGTGTGAAGTAAAGAGTGTGAGTCACTGAGTGAACTTCATTGATGCAGAAACCAGACAGAAAGTGTCCCAAATTCTCTAGGTTTAAAAATCTCATTAACTTTAAGGCAAAATTTGCAGATCTGAGGCAGAGAGGGGAGAAATGGGGCTTTGGAGCCCATGGACTTGGAAGTACTATGGCTGCTTGGTTTGGGCATGCCAGACCTTCTCTGCAGGCCACGGCACCACCTTCTCTGTAAGCCCTTTCCTGGCTGGAAAAAAACCAGCATGATCCGTGCAGCAAGGGATGTCTTTGCGCTCTGCTCTGGCACCAGGCAGGTCAGGGCAACTGTGGCATTTTGTACACTGACTCACACCCACACACTAAGGATTGCCTGCTCTGCTATTTATAAAGCTGAAAGGGTTTTATCACTCAGTCAACACAGTGCAGAAGCACCACTGGGTATTCTCCATGAAGAAAGTTTTGGAAGTCCATTAAATCATGCCAACTAGATACCATACACCCTTGTTCACATGTAGCGTGAGAGGATCCCTTTGATTCAGATAAAACAGCCACCAATTTAACACCACTTCTGACAGAGGAGAAATGCATTTCTATACATGCCTACTTACAGCCAAGGCCTGCTGAAGCTTCTCTACTGCAAGACACCTCTATTACTGCCATGCAGAGCTTAAAATCAGCTGAGAACATATGTTACACACTGGACAACTTTACTTAAGCACAGTCATACCTGTAGCTATAGACAGAAATGCAAACAGCATGTATATTACCAGACAGGCACTATTTTCAAATTTCTTTCCTTTTTCTTTAAAGCCCTGGGCCTAAGGGCCCTCCTCCTGAAAATCCTTTCTTACTAGCACGTCTGGTTAGGGCTCCCTGCAAAATAGAAAGTATCATCACCTCCATTTTCTAAGTAAAGAAAAGCAGGAGACACTACCCACTTTTGACAGGAAGTCTAGGGCCAACAAAGAACCTTAAGCTCACACATTAACCACTGACTGACGGCTGAACTACGTGTGGAAGACTAGAGGAGAGTAAGGCTTCAGAGTAGCACAGCTGTTTTCCCTACTGATGTTTTCACTAGAACAAGGCACTGGAGCAGCAAATGTACGCTGATGATGCACTGCTAGTCTCTTCTGACAGGCACTGTTCTCTCAAATCCTCGTTTTCTTTTGCCTTCCTCTTGCCTTTTTTCCTCTTGATTTCTTATCTGAAAGCTTCCATGACGGCTGTGAAGAAACTCTGAAAATTTGGGTATCTGATGCTTAGACAGCTTACAGAAGTTAGCAGAGAGCCTGGGAAAGGAACAAAAGGCTCAGAGAGGTTTGAACAGTCCCGTCAATCCCAGTGAGGGGCTAATTCTGGGGCACGATCAACAAGGTATCAATGCTGATTGCAATTCCAGTCCTTATACAAGAGAGGAGATGGAAAGTTACCGGTTTGCACTATTTATCCTTCCTACCTCCATGCTTGGGTGATGTTTGAAGATACCCTCACCTATTTTGCCCCACCTAAAAGGGGTTGCATGAACAAAATTTGTACAAGAAGTGAACAGAAAGGGAGCTGTGCTCAAGGCGTTCATTGAAACACAGGAAACACACAGAGAATTTAAATAACTATGCAAACTGCTGGAGGGACCACTGCAGATGTCAGGCATCACTCAGATGCCGTTTCACCTTGCGTATGTTACTTTAATGAGTAGAGACTGGAGAGGCACTTCCACCTTTTGCTTGCTCGGTCTGACCCCAGTCCTGGACTCTGAACTACCTCCTACTGTGAAGACAGTGTTCACAGTGTAATCCTCCCTTCTGAGAGTTATTTCCAGATGAGCAGGTCTTTTGGCATTGACTGGAGAAATAAGTATCAAGCTAAGATCCCCACTGTCTAGCTACCTGAGGCTTAGCTTTCTGCAAACCTTAAGCTGTCGGGAGGGCTGGGGACGACCTCTGGGATGACTGCAGAAACAGCAGAACCACATCAGCTGAGTTTCTCACAGATCATCAGGTCTTCAGCAAAACAAGCAGAATTAATGTGTGGGAAATGAGATGAGACCCCAGCTCTGCTCTGACATTGGCTTCTCATGTCAGTTATGTGAAGAGTCTGGCGGTTCCCAGCAGAATCGGGTCTGTCTGTTATAAGGTATACTCCATCAAATGTGGCAAAATAAAGTGTGGGTAAAATCCTTGAGGTGCCTGAGAGCTTCTCTGGGGTTGAAAAGAAATCAGTATTCTAGCTGGGAGTTTTAGCAGCAGCATTTGATCTATCTGACAGGCACATCCCAGTGACACACCAAACTGGGGATTTTTCCACTGCCTTTCTGGTGCACCTTTGGGCAAGTAGTTTTTCAGATCTGCACTTCTCTTTGCTTCTCTCATTTTGGTTTTAAAGTATATGGCATCACTGGCTACAAGTAAGGACACCGAGAGGCCCTGGTCTCGGTTGCTGTAACAGGAATGTATTCTGTTTCTAGAAGTAATTTTTTGCCTTCCTCCCAGCTTTGATAACTTTCTCTCACTGCACAGCTCTCATTTTCAAGAAACTGTCAGCACTGTTCTTTCCAGACACATAAAGCAGATAAAGTGTCTGACTAAAAAACAGATCCAAAAGGCTAAACCCAGCTTGTATAACAAACAACTGACAACGATATTAAATGAAGACCTGGGGATTTTTTTCACTTACACTTTCAATGGGCATGGGCATAATGACCATGTACAGTTCTATAATTTCAAGCTCTACGGTTAGTAACAATCCTATTTTACACATTTTTTTGTTCATCTAATTAGCTGTTAGCATTCTTGAACACTGTCCATTAAATTTTATTACCCAGAATCAAGTTTTCGTAACAGAAGAGCAAAAATGACTGCAAAAAGAGTATCCATGGAAGACATGATATGTTACATGCATCATTGCAAGGGAAAATTGGGACTTTCCTCAAATTCTGAGCTGTTCCTAGATGGACTGCATGATTGATTAAAATCCTGAGCCTCATTTTGCTTGGGGGTACGCTGTCACATATCTAAAATTAATTCTTTGACTCTTTAGAATAACCCTGCATCCCTACCGGCTTAATTATATACAGGACTTAATTTGGCTCCACCGAAAGCATTCAGGTCCACAATTTTCTCAAGACCTTCTCATTTTTCAGGTCCCTTTCTGTAACTATAATAAAGGAATGGTTTTGTATTTAGTAGCTAGTTGCAGCTAGCACATGCATGAAAAAAATAAATAAAACAATGAATGTTTTACACTGACGAACTAAGGCCAAATTCTTCTCAATGTACTGAGGTTACGTTTCCTAGGCCCTGTGTTCTGAAGTGCCATGATGGACCAGAAGTATCTTTTTGTTTAATGTTACAGTACTTGTAGCCTAGCTATCTTTCCTCAGCTTCTCCAGTCCCTGTTCCCCTGAGATTTTCATCCCCTGCCCATCAAATACCTTTGCACAGCACAGCTCTCAAGTGGGAAGCTAGATTCAGCACCGACTTTCCTGTGCCCTCCAGCACTCTGAGGAGCGCTTGCATTCTCTTTTTTAGCTGGATTTTGCTGTCAGTGAAGACCTCTTTTCAATTTTGTCTAAAATGCATTAGGCCAGTTGCTTGCTATTTGCTTTCTTGTTTGCATACCTTTGGCCCTGCAGGTCTGGCTCCTTCCTTCCAGAGCTATTTTCAGAGCTACAGTTCAGATCCATCTTTACTGATTTGTCATCAAAACATAGTAATGTAGACCTTACTACCAGCAAGTGTTGTCAGAACAACCACAAATACTGTTCCCCTGTGCAGCATCTCCAGCCAGAACAGCAGCCTGTAGAAGCTAAGCCAAACAGCCACATACATGTTCTCCAGCTTTCATACAGGCATATGCAAGCATGGAAAACTATAGGGCATCAGCCATGCCCACAAAGGGTTCCCTGATTTTAGGTAGTGGCAAAGTTAGCTATTCACCTATTTGGCTCCATCTACGTGAGCACAAGTACTACCTTTCTCCCCACAATGAGCAAGGGATGGTGCTGGTGCTGCTCATCCTACAGTTCCCAGGGCAAGGAACTCATCCGCTCCTTTGTCAGCCTTTCTCCTTGCAAGAGGGGTGTTTCAGCTGGAGTGAGAATTGGTGCATCTCTTAAATGTCTCAGTTCAATCCTATGCACTCAGGAATTTCTCCTGTCTTCTAAAAGACACCCTCAAAGTCTTCTGCAATTAATTCATTCCACGTCAGCTTACTAAGTGTCCCCTCTGGATGAATCCAATATATTCAACTCTCTATTTCCGTGGGGAGGATGACTGATGAAGGGGAGGAGGGCTGTAAGCCCTGGGCTCTACCCATATTATCATGGTGACTACAGCTCTTCTCTCTGCCCTGCTTTTGCTCCAAGCTCTACCTTAAAATAATTAAAGGTACTGCTTGCTGCTGACCTGACTGACCCTTGCACACTGTCGTGCATCACACCCTGTGCTAGCCGTGTCACTGTTGTTCTCTTTGCCCCCATGATGCCTGCTTGCCTCCTGCCCACACGCTCTTGCAATGGGAAGGAAGGCACTACAGTCCTTGCACCCTTCCCCAAGGCCAGGCCTTGAGGGTCCAGGTGGCATTTATTCAGAGTATGCAATTTGGAGGGATTCCAAGTTGCAGATGCTTTTCTACCTCAAGTCTTTCTTTTTCCTCCTAGTACTCTGGATTTTCTTTCATCCCCCAGGTGTCACGGAACAGTCCACCCTTGCTCAGTCATGGATGACTTATTTTCCTTGGCAAAATCAAAATGTTTTGCTAAGGGTATATTCCGGGCCTTGAAATAGTTGGGGTTTTTTTCTGTGAGGATTATTGCCCAGTTTCCCTTTATTTGTGCTTTGAGTTTTCTGTGGTGCTTTTAATGACGGCACTCAAGCTCGCTCTGAATGTGCTAGGTCAGGTAAAGCAAACAGTGTCCCACTCGGTTAGTGAGACACCCTCTGAAGCCAACAAACCTGCTCAACATATCATGCTAATACCAAACCTCTGCTGACTTAGCCAAGATACCATGCATCGCCTTCAAGGACGGCTACAGAAGTGAGGGGTCTGGGTGAAAGAAGCTGGCCTTCTCCAAGAATTCCCCTATATTTCAGGCAGGCTACTGAGTCTCCTTGCAAATCCTTAGCAGGACGGTCCAGGCTGTTACACAATGACTATTGCCTGGTGTCTGGCTATACTGGTTCCACAAATGTTACTTGGCTGACATTTCAGGTTGAAAAAGTCAAATGCTATCCATATGTTTCCCAAATTTCATTCTGGACTTCAACTTTCTATAAAAGATAATGAGGGGCAGTGATAGCTCTAGGGATACTGCATTCCTGCCAAGGATCCTACAGTTCGAGCTGCTCCAAAACAAGCACAAACACTGCACCAGATAATGCCACAGATAGCGAGTGAAAAGCTGGCATGAAATGTTCAGCATACCTCAAGTATGTTCTCCTCAAAGCCTGAAAAAGGTGAAACTACTCAAACAAACAAACAAACAAATGAACACCATCCCTCCCTGGGGAAAAAAACAAGATTGCCCACTCTGGTTTGTGCAGTGTTTGACAAGAACTACGCTCCCAAAGCCACTGCACCAGCCACTGAGCAAGCCAGCCTCCTAAATCTGTTATTGACAATGAAGCTGTTTGTTTGTCATCTCGAGGCTGAACAGGAATGACATTTCTGTTGCAGTGCAGTAAAAGGTTAGCACTTGCATAAGCTGATAAATGTGAAGTCAAGGTGACTCTACTTTATGTATTACATTAGCATAGGACTGCAGATCCTTAGGGCACACAGAGAAGTCTAAGTAAGCAATACAAGCAATTACGGCATTGCAACTGAAAACATCTCAGGGAAAATCCTCCCTTTACACACATAAAATGCAGGACAAAATCTCATAGAGTGTTTGCAGTCTGCTAGGCTCAGGGCAAAGCCACAGAACAAACCAATGCTAAGGTACAAGGGATGAATACGGCCTATTAACGTGGGAGATACCTTTTCCATGATATTATTACTTTCCATTAAGTTGACCAAAAAGACCCAAGTTCTGGAAACAGTGTCTCATTGTAACACCTGCATGATTGGATGAATAAATCTGTTTTAATTAAATGCCTTTTTTATAGTAGGCTGTAACAAAATATTGTGAGAAAGTGAGAAGCCGATAGCTGGCTTTGAGATTTCAAGTAACCTTCTCCTAATTAAGTCTGTATATATTTATATGTCATCTTAGTGCAAGAAAATACTTAGAGCTCTCCTTTCTTTTAACTTCCTTTTCTATTTTCCTTTCTAGTGTTAGTTATTAATTTACTACGCTCTTCCTTCACATTACTTCAGCCAAAGCAGATCCAAATTGTTTCAAATGCATCTTACGCACTCTGAATTTCATCCTGCTTATGCAGATTCACTTGTCTTGCTGAATTCAGTGACATAAATTCCTAATTGCACAGATAAAACTGGAAAGAGAAGTCACTATTCTGGACTCCTTTCTGCTTTGTTACCCTGGGCTGATGCCATTGACTAGACTCACCAAATTAAAACTCTCCTCTAACTCAGCAGGGAAGGTACTGCAAAGCTTTGGGAGCACATCAAAGTATCTCCATACTTTGCTTCTCGTTTTGTGTACCACCGATGTAGTCTATCACATGCTGTTATTGAACTTCTTCAGTTCTCAGCCCCAAAGCCTACTACGTTTAGAGTTAGTCTATTGTCACTCTCACTTTTGGGCTCTATCTTCCCTACTCAGCACCCCCAAAAAAAGCAAGAGAAGAGAACAAGTGCCAATTTAGGAGTATGTCTCTATCCATACGTCACCAGTGCTTTGCTGGGCTTGGATGTGTGCAGCAGGGGAGCTTTAGGACCAAATAAAGCACAAATTTGCAGGACCATCTCCTGGTGCCTTATATATCTGTATGCAGAAATAGGGTGTCTTGGTAACAGGAAACATTGGAGGGTGTTCTGCAAAGACTGTACTGACATTACCCAGGAGGGTAAAGAAGATGTTCAGGTCATGGTATGTTCCTGGGCTGTTACAAATACAAACAGGATTCTTTATTGAAACAATCACATGCGGTTGGGTTCTAATATTTCCTATGGGCTAAATCTATGTTTTTCTGCCCCATAAGGTCTCCCCAGCTGCCCAGACACGAAAGGCACTGTCAGCAGTGCTACAAACACATACTAGGCTGGTCTAATGCGAACAGATGACTGGGTTTCCACCAGGACAGTCCATTACTTTGTAGCATTCATCAGTTCCCATGGACTCGGGCACTTGCGCAAAGTGCAGTCATTCTCCGAACATCTATGAAAACAGAGATGGTCAAACTAAAAACCCTTTTGGTATTCAAACACCCCTCCGTGTCTCCAGCATCCCCATTGCACAGAGGGTGTCCATCTAGGCTAGAAAAATTCTGCAGTCTGAGGAGGCTGTTTCCAGGGTTCATTTTTCAGGTGCGAGAGGTTCTCTTTAGGACCAACCTGATGCTCTCAATAATGATAATTGATCCATATGGATTCAACAGGAGAGTTGGATACAAAACAGTAGATCAAGTCCCTGGATCCTAACCAAAAGAATGAATTTAAACGAGAAAAGAGTAGGTCTACTTATGTGTTGGTTAATTTGGAAACAAACCAGTACTTTTGAATAGCATCAGTTATCCATGATATTTATAAATGATCTTTCCTATAAAAGACTTTACTTCCACTGAAGGGAAGACCTGCCCATATTCTTCACTTTTCATATTTGCAGATTAGAATTCAGTCATTTACCCCTGCTTTGGGCTGACCTTAGCAGCAATAAGATTGACACCTATGTAATGGAGAAAAAAGACTGCCCCACAGCTTGATCCATTCCACATCATCCAGCAAGACAGGGGCAAAGAATCAACCTGAACCCTTCTTCTACAAACTTCTACAGGAGCTTCTTCTACAAACTCTCTTGCTTGGATCCTCCATCTAAGAGTGCTTCATAATTATTTCATAAATATCCTACTTTATGTTCCTTTCTTCCCAACTGCCAGTCCCATTTTAGCACTGGACATGTTCAATATTGAGTTTAAGCTGGTCATAACAACACAATGTGTGCATGTGCAACTGTACCACTGCTAATGGTCTCTTCGTGGGAAGTGGGCTGGGCTTTGTGCCCCCCTGTCTGAAGTCTCAATTCTTTATGACTTGATTCCCCATTTAGTACTCACAAAGGCGTACTGTATATGTTGGGGCTATAAAAGATGATTAAAACGGGAATCCATCCATCACAAAATCTAACACAGCATGTTGGTATCCCTCATGTAACCACGTTATTAGTAGCACACTGTTCTTTTGCTTCTGAATTCATAAACTGAACTCAGTGACAGCTTTGTGTGGCACAGCATCAAGGCAGCAGAAGACCTGGCTTTGACTTCTCGATCTTGCATGATAATGGGTATGCTGCTGTGTTTCTCTTTCCTTGTCTGTAAAATGGGTGACGATGCTGCTAATCTATCCTAACTCCATGTTAAGAGGCTCAATCCATAAAGCCGATTTAAACAGCAAGTGCAATACAGGCACAGTATTAACGCCATTTAACATACTTCAGATTTTCTAGAAATGAACAAGAACTAAAAGCCTAATTCAATTTATTTTGAACTCTGCATTCTCTTCATAACACTTCAACATTTAAGCATAGGAACATGCTACGGACCAGGCCTCACTGCTCTGTGACTGCATACTGCTGTATGCCACAGCGTGTACCCACTTATGCATGGTTATCACTTGAAAAGGGAGGAAACCCCATGTTGTAATGTGTGCAACGGCCCTCAGCTTGCCAGTACTACTGGAGGGCATTTGAACAGAGCAGGCTCTCAGGCTCAAGCATCAGTGTCTGGATCAACAAGAGCCATATCCTGTGGCTGCCCAAATTTTCCTACAGGCATCACAGAAAGTGAGAGACCAGTCTAGAAGCCATTGCTGGCAAAAATGTGTTTGGCCAAACATCCAGGAATACCAGAGCCATTTGCTGAACCCGGATCAGGTTCTGAAATGTCCATAAACAACAACAAAATCCACCTAACAATGTAGTTACTGTGAATAATCTGACAGCAGTGGAGATTTGACAGGTGTTGGTGATCTTATCCCAGTTCAAATGTAGGAACAATCAGGCACAGGATCCTCTCACAGCACCACAGCCTCAGCGCTGCAAGTTTGGCAGCTAAAGGACTTCAGCCAAGCAGAATAACCAGATTAAAGGACCCTAAAAGAACACTGCCATGAAAGGGGCTATGTAGCAGGACTGCAGGAATCACATCTCTGTGACACTGTCTGGAGCAACTCCTTAGTTCCCTTCACCTCAGCCTGTCACAGTGCAAAACAATGCACTCAGCTTTTATCCAGCCATTTGTAACTCCATGCTTACCGAGGGCTGAGCCTGAACACAAGCCCAAACTCCTGGGCTGAGTCAGCCCCCATTCTGGGAGGGTCCACAAAGACGCTTCTGAAGAGGTCACCTTCACAAGTCGCCTGCCACGCCAGTGAAGGCAGGTGTCCCTGCTCCACATATGCACCTCCTGTCACTGAGGGGAAGCTCCGCATGCAGAAGCAGGAAAAAAAGAAAGGCTCTGATCCTAAAAAAGCAAACACACAAAACAGCCCTGAACTGGCCTGCTCTGCATAGGTCAGTGCCACAGGGGAGGGAGCTTTGTTTCCAGTTGATTTTTGTAAGAGAGAAAGATTAATCCAAATGTCCATGGGAAGGTCATGGCAGCAACCCTGCTCCTTCATTACACCCCAAATACTTCACCCTGAATTTTGGTGCCATCAGCTATTGGGCCTTAAATAAGAATTGAAATAAGCCATTCAGAGGACAGTGAGAACATCTGGGAAAAAAAAAAAAATTGTTCTTCAAGCCCAGATCCAAAGCTCAGTAAAGTCGGTGGGAGTTTTTCCATTTCCCACTGTTGCTTCTGTGCTCATCTCGTAGGTGCAGAGGGTCCCTTCAGATTTCACCAGCAATTCAATCCGTGGCCAGGACAGATTTCACCCAGGACTGGTGAAAGAGGACAGGCCGATTAGAGCCACATTTCCCTTCAGCCAGGCAACAATTAGGAATTCTGAGAATTGAGCTTAGCCTTGGACTGGAAATGTCTCTGATCAGGGACCAAACAGCTAACAGCTCTGACAAATCTGATCTTTCTTCCATACAAGAAAGACCAAACAGATTTTGGGCCAGGCCCACCCTTGTGTTGGTGGCCTGAATCCCAGCCTTTCCTTTTCCTTCCGCAGCCCTCTGCTGAGTGATTTAAGTACCCGGCTCTTGGTTTCTCTAGATGCTCCATTTTACATAAATAATTACACTTTCAGGGCTTGGTGTCTGTTATGTTTGAAGGCTGGAGTGACGTTTTGGGAATCTGTAAGATTTTTGTAGGAAGAAACCCCCCATTTTCTGTCTTGTTCCATTCATGAGTACATTCAAATCTTTGGCAAAATCAGAAGGCAACCCAGAAAGATCTGCTAGTATTCGTACTACCTGACCAACTCCATAGAGGTATGGCCAGTGCAGATAAACTATTTTTGACTGGAGATCGGACAGAAACCCTCACATGAAGAGCTAGAAGACTTCTAAAACACCGCTTCCTTTCACCCATTGCAGCATCCTGCATATATTACTTTCAGCCAAGCCACTCTTCAACTTCTTTCTTTTCCCAAACTATTTCAGTCAACCACGGGTTCATGTGGCTTCTGTGGACAGCAATGGGTTTATTTTTGGGAGGGGCGTCTACCCTCACTGATTACATTTTGTGCCAATAGCTAATGTGATGGCTTGTTGACTGCTGATATTCATACCCATGTCTTTGACAGGCAAGGCGCCCACTCACCAGCTGCTCAGCCTGTTTGATTAGGTTACAGACAGGGTGCAGGGAAAACTGCAGGAGATAATGTGGAAGTGAAGCCATTTTGTGTGTGCGCGCAGGCGCGTGTGCTTATAGGACCATAACATATCACTCCTCATCACCAGCTCTTGATGTAATCTTAGTAGTGTGCATGTGTGCGCACCAGCATCAATCCCTGTATATGGTGAAGAAGTAAGGAGAGCTGGAAAGATATCATTTCAAACTTGGCATGATTTCAAGATCAATAGAAACCCACAGACAAATGTCAGAACATTTGCCCTAACACTCCATAAACACAGAGCTCCAGGCTTAAACATAGATGTGCATTTTAAGGCATACACTTGTTTTAGACCTTGAGTCTGAGAAGCCTGAAGCCCTTTTCCCAGCTACAGAGCACATTCCTGGTCTGGGTTCAGCTTGTGCCCCCTATATCTATGGCACAGAGGGGGTACTCAGTGTCTGTCAGGAACAGTGATGTGGTCATGTTGTATCTGTCTCCTGTTGTGCATCCCCTTGACAGCAGGAGCTGCAATGGGGTGTCAGCCAGGACCTCATGGGAGCTGCTCTCCCTGCTGAGGAACCAGGAGGCTGGTGGAGAACAGGGCTGCTGGCTGGGCAGCCCTGTTCTCTCCAGCAACCCCTGTGGAGCCACTGGACACAGTCAGCTCCAGATATGGCCCTCATGGACTTTCCCAAGAGGGAGTTTAGTCTTTGTTTTCTTGCTGAAGAAATGATATTGCAGGAGAAGCAAACTTAGGAAGACTTCTAGGATCATTCAGAGATTCAGTCTGCTCTTCCCAAATGAGGAACCCCCGATGGTGTTATACAGGAAAGAAAGATCTGGGTAAAGGATTTTCACTATAGCTTTACATATACTGCAGGGACTTCACATCTTTTGTTCGAACATTCTCTGTACTCTCCTGCCCTCTTCCTCCTCCCTAGATCAGGCTTTACTTCCTTTGCCAATGTAACCTCTCCTCTACTGTTAAAAAATCCCTCTCTTGCAGCAGATGCTCCTCTTTGAAATAGCCTTCCTAGCTGTACCTCGGGGACCTGTCTCACAGCCCCTTGTCCGTTTATTCAGTGACCATGTCCCTGCATCTAATTCCACCTCCCAAGACAAATGGGTGAAGAGTCAGTGATGAGGTGCTGACATCCTAGGAATCTTTATTCCTCTTGTTCCCATTAGGAACAATTTTAGGGCATTAGGGCAATTTTATAAACCTGGAGGTCCTTCCGCCTGGAAACTTTCAAATACCCCAATACACATAATACAGATATTTCCATTAACTGCAGCTCCGGGCTAAGCAGAAGATCAGCACCTCCATTTCATAATGCAGCACAAACCAGAATGAACAGGACACAAAGACTGAATGAGAGAGTGGAATTATTTCATCTTCTGGTCCCAGCCAGAGCCCTGAGCCCCAAATGGCTTCATCCTCTCACACCACTTTGCCAGTAAGGCTTCACACAATGAAATTCTTGCAGCTTCCTATGTTAATCCATTAATACCTGTGAGAGCAGGCTGAAATCTCTACTCTGGTTATCATTCTGGAACCAAAATGCCCAATAAACACTATTCCATAAGCTCTGTTCTTCCCTCTGTATTTTACTGAGAAGAAAGTGAATTGCTGTTTTAGCTAGCTATGTGCTGGGAGAACACAGGAATAGATTAGACCCATGGTCCTTCTATCCCAGGATGTTATCCCTGGTGACGGGCAGCAGTCTTTGTCCACTGCATTTACAGTGACTGTTCCCTTCTGCACTCTCCTTGCATCTGGCAATTCATAGTGTAGAGAGCTAGAGGTTACATCCAGACCATCGTGTTTCCTATCCACTCTCTGCTCATTGTGAACTCGTCTCATCTTCTTCAACCTACTTATGCTTTTGCCCTCGACAGCATCCTGTGGTAACGAGCATTACAATTTAATTAGCAGACATGATAGGAAACGTATCTGACTCTATTCAGGTGCTTAAGTCAGTCTTTCCCAAACAGCGGATCAGATTCCTCTCTAAGGATGCAAAAGGGATGCAGGACACATGAGAGGGGCCAGGAAATTGCTTCAGTTCTCACTGGAACATGTTCACTGCATATGAAGAGGGAGAAAGACTGAGAGAAGGGAGAAGGGACTATGGACAAAGTAGCTTCCTGGTTTGAATCCAGAGAATGAGCTGAGAATAAATAATAAGTGTCTAACGATCTAACAGAAACACCCATAATTCCTATTAGCAAAAATTAGCCTGCTGCCTAAGTCAAGTCTCCTATCATGGCCACTGTGACCAACACTATATAAAACCCGATGTACTCTAAAGAAAATAAAAAATGGAGAAATGAGGACTGAGATCTACCTGCTACTCATACACATAGAGAAATATAGCTTGTCTCTCCAGTTCCTCACCTTCACAGCCATCATCTCATAGAAAACACCGCAAGGATGCCATACCTATGGCCACACTTCACTCTAAGGACTCCTCATTGCTTTCCAAGACAGGAAATCTCAGGAAGAGCACAGGTTTTGCGTTGAATAACTCCACACAACACCACAGCATCCTCTCTTTACCATGATGGTAAAAGTGGCCAAAACAGGAGGCAGGTTAGCCAGCAGGGAGGCAGAGCTCTGGGGAACTGATCCTTGTGCAGTGGAAGGGGACCAGCCCCAGCTCTCCTCATTTCAACCCTGGATGCCAGCACATTTCTTGCTTTCCCAAGAGGGAACTTAACCTAACTTACCCTGAAAACACACTGAAGCGTAATAGCTCAGACAGCTGAAAGGGATAAAAATCCTGCCCCAGCTTTCCAGTGACTGCAGTCTCACACACACAGAGACAGCTCCATCTTCCTATGCCTTTTAACTGCACTGGGCCTGCGCACTCAAAAGAGGACCTGACTGGCAAGATGCTCTGTTGCAGTAATTTGTGCTTATTGGTTGTCTCCCTTGGCAGGAAAAACAAATGAGAATAGCCTTTGCCTTGCTCTGATTTTGTGCTAGAGACTCACCTAGCTAAGAAGAAACCTACAGCTGTTTCAAAGCCACTGACTTGCTCTGGTACTTCTTAATCTGAACCACAAGCTGGGTCTGAATCCTTCTGCAGTTACTCATACCAACACCACATTGCTATCCAGGATTTTGGGTTCAGAAACTTCCAGGAATCACTTGCTAGCTTGTATTTTTCCCGAATTGGACATTGTAGAGACTACCAATCAGTCACTGGCAGCATCCTGCCTCTCTGAGACAGGCAGTACACCTGGTTCCCAGCTCTCATGGTGGGCCATTTAAATGTGCCCAAATGCAGCTTTTGACATGAGCCTGCTCGCCTTTGTGCCAGACTATCAGCCCGAGCAACTGGAAAAACTCTGCTTGCTTGTAATCTGGCATTTAGACACTCACTTCATAGAGGTTCCTCTCATTACCTCACAGTAAAAGACTGTGGCAAATCCAGTCCTGAGTTTTTGATGGTGGAATCCTGCTGAACTTGGTGATCCTTGCTGATCATATCATGACAAATGTCTCATCCTTGAGGTTGGCTTTTCTCTGCTCTCTCACGTTTTCCTTTCTCTCTCTCTAGCCAGAAATGATTTCCATGTTTGTTTACTCTGAGCTACATTCATCTGAGTCATTCAGCAACCCTCTACCCACAAACATATTACAGCAAATTTTGAATTGGAGTCTCAGCGAGTGAATATTATGCTGTTGTGAATGTGAGAACAGGGGGCTAAATTCTGGGCCATGGGCTGCCACTGGGTTTCAAGAAGAACTGACCTTTGCTATGAACGTGTCAAAATTCAACAGCATCATAATCCCTTGTGTTCTACATTACTTCACAAAGAAGGAGAAACTCCAGGCAAAGGAATTACTCTATATTTACACCAGTGCAACAATTAGTAGGATTTGGCTCATTTCATACAAATTATACTACTGTACTTGTAGGAATAATCTTTTCTGTTTCAAACTAATTTTAGCCACCCTTGAGTGGTGATTATCAAGCTCTTCCATCTGTTGTAGAAAAAAAAATTATTTGCGCATAGCTTTTGTGAATTTTCTCCTCTGAGGTATGTTTTCAAGAACTGTATCTCTCAAAAAACAATGTAATCATATTATTAGCAAGACTCATAACTCAGCTGACAGTACCTTGTCTATTAAATCCACAACATGAAAAGACCTCAGAACTGACTATTCTACGATTTTTTTAAGCTTGTCTGAAAATAAATCTTTGCAAAAAGCAAGCTAATCAGAGAATTTTGTGTCTTGCATTACCTAAAATGCAATTCTGAGTAGAAGCTATTCAGAGATTCTACCAAAGCAGAAGGTGGTTAAGAAAAATAATGCCTTTTACAAAATATACTACAAAACCAATGAGATTTCAATATGCTAGAATGAAAGCAATGCACATCAAAATATAAAGAATTCTCTCAGAAGCCTAGTAATAAAAATAAGGAATTCTGTTAACGTTCTATGTACTTGCAAGATAAATTAAAGCTGATCAGAGGTTAGTCTCAAACTCAAGTCCTTTTCCATCTAGTTTCTTTTCACATCTTAAAAAAAAAAAAAAAAAAAAAGCCAGCACCTGGACCTTTTTCTTTACTTTTAATGCTAGAAATGTGCCCTGTAGCAGCACCTGAGACATAGTTCTTGCCTAGGAAGACTTACTCCTAGCTGATAGTGTATTGATCATTGCTATATCTCAGAATAAAAGTACAACCAGATGCAACAGCAAAGCCACACCACAGAGACCAGTGGGCTCACAGTGGGCCAGTTTGATGTCAGGGTAAGCTCTTTCATGTTTTCATCCACCACTTACAGTTTAAACAGTCTAGGACTGAAGTGTTCCTTCAGCTCATAATTACTGCCAAGTTACATGCAGAGAAACGGGGGGTAAATATTCATGGACAGAACAAAGAGTGACACGTCTGATAACACCCAAATGTGATTTTTTTTTTCTTTTCTTGAGAAATGACACCAGCTTTCTTTACAGAGGAGTATTACTCAAGAAAATAGTTCCTTTCATCTGCTTTGGAGCTGTCTGAAAAGACATTTGGCTGCAGTTTCAATAAACTGCCCAAAGATACTGCTTTAACTTCTGAAAAGCATTTTTAAAACAGCAATATCGTAATTTGCATTTACACAGTACCTCCCTGACTGAAAAGTGTTTTCAAGGGCTTCTGAGTAGCTTCACACAGCCCTGAGAAGCAGTAACACAGGATAAACCATATTTTACAGAGAAGGCAAGCAACACAGAAGACTGAGAGACTTGCCCAGGATCAGGCAGGATGTCCACAGAACAAAAGTAAATAACCCTCTTCAGTTCTTCTCCCACGGGGACATGCACACACACATACACACAGAGGCACTGTAACCACATGACCATCCTCTTCCCAAAAAT
This sequence comes from Aptenodytes patagonicus, assembly GCF_965638725.1. Taxonomy (NCBI): domain Eukaryota; kingdom Metazoa; phylum Chordata; class Aves; order Sphenisciformes; family Spheniscidae; genus Aptenodytes; species Aptenodytes patagonicus. Next base: position 21,559,810 of record NC_134957.1, read on the forward strand.
CTTTCCTTCCATCTCCTTTTGCATTCTGCACAGGGCGCCGCATTACATAAGCTTGCTTGCAAGGAGGTGCACCTGACACAAAACTTAGGGTTTACATCTGACCAGCAGGAAGATGAAATGTTTTTTATAATACAGTGGAAAAGTTAAGAGGAGTGATCAAACGGACTGGAAGTTCAAAGCAGCGTTGCTCCCTTGCAGCAGCAGCGAGAATGCAAGACTTCATACATGACTGTTCATCCATGTTACCTAGAGCATGTAGAATTTAATGGAAGACTTGCACATTACCATATTCATAACCATGACTAACAAATCTGTTGTCAATGCCACCAAAAATATCACACAAGCAGAATGTTTTTATACCAAAGAGAGCATTGAAGTCACAGCTCCATAGTAAACAAATGAACTTATGAAGAGTCTTGAAAATCAGCCCTGACTTTTTTTTTAGGCTGCGGAATTTGATAAACTATAAACTGCAAGATGCCCGATAGTCTGTGGACCGAGGGGACGACAAATGAGGCATTTCTTCTGCGAGCATCACAGCAGAGAACACCCTCTCCGATATCACTGTTACCTTTCCCATTTTGAGGGCTCGTGGGTCAGCGAGACGACTCACAAGCAGGTCAAAGGACGCCCTAATGAATAACAATTTACACCCGTATTTAACCCGTACATGCGAGGATGCAGGTGGCTGATACGGCAGGCGCCGTACGCGCTGTCATTCAGCGCAAGGACAGCTAAAATTCAGCACCGTCCCTCAGGCTGCGAGTCCCGGCGGTGCCGGCAACTCCCGCGGGGGAGCGCGGCCCCGCCGCCCGCCCGCCCCGGCCCTACCGCACCGCGGCCGCTCCGGCGCTGCCAACTTCAGCGGGAGAAACCCTCCAAGCCGGGGCAAGGGGATGCTCGCGCCTGCGGGGGGGTGATGCAAAGGAGCGGCCCCCGTCACACGCGGCTGGTGCGCGGCGCCCGAGGACGCGGGGCGAGGGGGGTATTTCCCAGCCGCGGCTCCGAGTTGGGGCAGCGCCAAGAGGGGACCGAGGGGGGGCCTCTCAGCCCCGTCCTCCCGCCTGGCCCCGCCGCCCAGGGGCCGCTCCCCGCGCAAGGTGCGCGCCCGCCTGCCGCCCCGTCCCCCCTCCCGCCCCGGGGGCCGCTCACCTTCGCGCCGCTCCGTCAGGTTCTACATGCCGGGGTGCCCGCGGGCCCGGGGCGCCGGGCCGCGCCGCTCATTTGTAATCCGCTCCGCGCCGAGCGCCGCGGGGAGCGGGAGCCCCCATGCCGCCCCGCCCGCGCTGCCCAGCCGGTGCGCCCGAGGCGGGCGCGCTACGCCGCTGCCGGCGGCGCGGAGCCGCAGGGCCGCCGGCAGGCAGGGCAGGGCGGGCGCGGCATCGCGCTCCTCGCCCCGGCAGCGGGCAGGCGCCGGGCAGGGCTGCGACCCGCGTCCAAAAAAGCCGGGTCTCCGCGGTGCTCCCTGCCGCCCCCGCCGCCTCCGACCGCCCCTCGGCGGCAGCCGGGCCCGAGCCGAAGCGGAGCGTCGCGCCCAGGCACACGCAGCGCCCCTCGCACTCCCTCACAGGCACACGCCGCCCCTTACACGCAGGGATACACCCTCCCCTCACACACTCAGAGGGATACAGCCGCCCCTCACACACTCGCACGCACACTCATACGCATACATCCTCCCCTCACACACTCATACACACACACACCCCCTCCCCTCACACACTCACACACACATCCACATACCGCCTCCTCTCTCTCTCTCACACAGACACACTCCCCTTACACACAAACACACATGGATACAGACTCCCCTCACACACACACACACACACACACACCCCCTCACACCACCCACCTCCCCCCCACACACACTCACAAACACACATGGATACAGACTCCCCTCTCACCCACACACCCTCACACACCCTCACACACCCACACCCCCCACACACATCCACCCACCCACACATACCCACACATACACCCCCACCCCCACCCAACCCCCACACACTCCCACCCACACACACATACGCCCACCCACGCACCCACCCACGCTCCCTCACACCCCTCGGGGCCTGGCCTGGGCGTGACGCTGGGCCCCCGCCGGGCTGGGCCTGTAGCGGGAGGGGGCTGAGGCATGGCCCTCCGTCCTGGCCGCTCCTGGGGTGGGGAGAGCTTTTGGAGGGGCAAGCAGGTGCGGCCTGGCGCCTCGGGCACCCCGGCCTGAGCCCTGCTGACACGGGACAAACCTAACGGCCTGCCTCGGCCGCATCCAGCCAAATTCCCTGCCAGGCCGTTAATACCTGTCAGCACACCATCGAGTGATACCCAGTTCAGTGACCAGCTCTCCGCTTGGAACTCTCCAGCCATCTCAGGGCTCTGAGTTCGTATCTCCTCTTCGTTTCCCAGACACTTTGACACTTGGCTGTCTAGATCTGTTAGATAACTGAGAAAATCTCATAACTCGTTTACTGACAGCCTGAATCCAGTGAAATCCAGTTTTTACCTTTTCCCTGGCCAGGAAAGCTTCCCTCTGGTCAGCAGGAGGGCCTTTTTCTGTCTTTCCCTCCTTCCCTTTCCCACTGGCTCCCCCAGGCATCACTGGTTATACTGGGGTTCACTTCCACCCTTTCCGCACTTTTAAGCCGAGCGTAGCATTTTATTTACACCAGAAGAGAGGAGCTCCAACGGAGGCATTCGCACCAATCCTGTCTTCACCGTCACGCTGTGACGTTGCCCACGGCCAGACCTGTTACGGGGAGGATCGCAGCGTCCTGACAGCACCCGTGTGGGAGCACATCGAGTTTCTTACTCCGCTCCCCGATGCTAATCCCCTGCGGATCTGTCATGGGCACAAAACCCCAGCATTAAATTGTTTTTCCTTTGTAAGCACCATAATTGCTATAATGAGCCTTTCTTACCACTTCATGCTTGAAACCGAGACTTGACGCTCAAGAAGAGTTTGTAATTGGCCTTATAGACACGTCAAACCCATGTCCTGTCCCCTTCAATGATCAAAATTGTTGCTATACTCCCCTACATTTTGCTGCGATATTATTAAAAGATGAATAACACGTACTAAGACTCTGAACTCGCTGCACTTTGCTAGCACTTTTCCTAAGAAAGCACTTTACTAGCTACAGTCTGTGCACAGAGACCACTTTATCTGTCACAGAGATGTACCCACCCGTAAGGTGAAATGCAACAACAGCTTTAATGGGGCACAACAACATTATGCAGACAACAGGCTCCGCAGCTTGAAGTGCCAGAGCCTGCTGGCAGCCACACTAGAAATGCACAAGCTAAATCGGGCAGAGCATCAGGATGAACACTTCTTCCTCTGCAAAACAGTACTAGAGTCGACTAATATTTTATTACTGCAAATGTTTAGAAGCCCTCCTTGTCCTCCGAGGTACTGAGTAGTGCCGAGTAAATGATTCAGAGCACATCGTTTATTCAAAACTTCTGCCTGCGTTTTGTGTCAGTCCAAGAACACAAAATGATTTTCTTCCTGCTCAGATTCAGTCAACCCATGCTTAAGAGTTTGTCTGGGTTTTAACTCTAAGGACTGGGGCACGTGACGCATTGCTGCAAGGGTTTCGCTGTACCGGTTATACGTATATGTGCTGAGAGGGTGCAGTTGGCTTTGTAAATGACATCCATTTGTCCCTGTTCCAGTGGGATGAACTGAATTTACTGCCAGGGAATGGCCTTGAGCCCAAGGAGAGAGTCCCTTTAGCGGCCAAGATTAGGTTCAGATTATGGACAGAAAACAGTTTTAGTGAGAAAGAAAAAGAAAATTTGCAACTATGAAGCAAAAGCCTCAGGTCATTGTATAGTGACAGCATAGGTCAGGGCTATGTTGTCACTCTAGCAAGCCCTTCTGATTGGTTTAACTAATTTCCTTTTCTATATTCTCTACAGGATTTTCATTCTCCTGCATTTTACTGCAGATCCTGGCCCTGGGTTCTGGCCAGCCAGGGCCTCTTACAAGGTGACCACAGTCTGGAAGAGCTGGTTTTTGCACATATAAAAAGTGTGCAATGCCACCCCAGGGGACGACAGGAAAAGCTGTTGAAGCTGCGCATTGGAGACGCGGGCAGCTGACGCTGGTCTGCGAGCAGGGAAACGGGGCAAGGCTGCTGCTAGCACTGCCTCTGTCCCCCTGGCTGTGACGGGGTGCTGGGCAGAGGGGAGCTTCACTCAAAAAGCAATGCAAAACACCCCTAAAAAAATCCCATAAATGCGGGTGATTAAAAAGCAGTGTCATTTTTGAAAAGCGATACTAACCCAAACTCCATTCAAAAAATATATATATGTATATCCCATTTGGGAAGTCATCCCTCTGGAGGCACCTGAACTAAATTAAAGCATAAAGGACCAGATTTCCATTTATATCAAGCTCTGGCAGTGTGCGGTGGTACCAGTGTCCATCAGCATCGGGCCCAGCGGTGCACTGACAACCAATTTTTTCTCACAAAAGCTGTCTGGTGCCAGTAATCTTGAGAACAAAAACTAGTAAAATGGGCAAGATTGTTTATTTCCCATTTCTCTACCATAAAGTGAAGCAGGACAGGAGCTGAGCCCTAAAAACAGAGAGGGGAGCAATTATTCTTAGAAATAAAGCCTCTGGAAAATGCCTTTTATCTCGCTGGAAAAAATATGTATTCCTTCATCATGCAGAAAGGGAGATTTTGCATATTTTAATTAGATCAGTTGAAAAATTGGGAAAAAGAGAACCTGCTTTGCTGTCAAGCTCCTTAGTGAAGAAAAGTTCTGAAAGTTCAGGAACTTGGAGAGAGCTTTAAATCTCCATGGCTAAAAATAATTTGTCCCTTAAGAAAATGCCATAGCTTTTTTTTTTTCTTTTTTTTTTTTATCGCTGCCTTAGACGACTTCAGGTCATCAGAACATGGATATTAAACTAGGAAACTGGAAAACTTTTTCTAACTTTCTGCACTTCAAAATCTTTTCGCTGTTAACTGGGCAGCGGGTAATCCCTGCGGGGCTGCCATTTTACTTGTATTTGCAAGAAGTGGTGCAGCTTGATGAAATATAGCTTGGCAAGATATTCGGGGCTACAGCTGGTGATGCAGACGTGAGCAGGAGATTTCTATGCCTCCTCTTCAGTAGTTTTAATTTTTCTCTGGATTACCTTTATTATCGTTGTTTTGGATTCCATCTCTTTTGCTCCAGTGAATGCATACTCAGCAAACACACCAGGCCAGCTGCTTCGCTGGTGCACCGTCAGGGCAGCTTGGTTCATGTTAGTGGCAGGGCACCGATTCACATCAGCGGAAGATCAGGCCCCAGGACTTAAACCTGCTGCTCCCACTAAACTGTATGGAAAAATGAGTTCGATTCCTGTTGTCACAATATCCCTTCCATCCTGCGATGGCTGTGTTAGCCCAGGGACAGTTTGTCTCAATCTACTTGTTAAACTCATGGTCCTTTTTTCCCTTTTGCTAATACAGAATTTACATTTTTGTTTCCCGCTTGCAGACAGACACACTACCAGTCTGTTTGGCTGCTCACATCAGGGCATTTTTGGTTACAGGGCACTTGGTTATTTTCTGGCAAGGCTGTACGGCAGGCAAAATGACCAAAATTATCCCTTAGAAAGACAGCTTTAAAAGACGTTATTCCCTTCTTCAACTTTACTCCAGTCTTTTAGCATGAGGCAAGTCAGCTTTGACTGTGTTACATGAGCGCATCGTTTCACGAGTGCTGCTACCTGCAGGAGCCGGGACAAGATAGATGACCGCGAGCAGCGGTCACACCGCTGTTTAATAGATCACTGCTCATTAACTTAATGCCATTTGCTCCTTCTGTGCATGTGCTTCTCGCTCACTGCAAACACAGGTTGTAACGTATTTGCTGAGCCCTCCCCATGCTCCCCATGCATGTGGCCTGTGCGTGCAGTTCCGCAGGGCACGCTGGCCCCAGCACGGCTTCCCTGCACCCGCTGGCAGAGCTCGTGCTCGTGCACCTGATAGTCTGTTCTCAGAAACGCCCTGGCAATTCCCCCCGCAGACACAGATGTGGGTTTTAGAACATACTTGAATTGTCAGAAAGGAAGCAGAGGCCTTGACCTGGCAATAAATATCATGGGAAGAGTGTGGTGTAACCGCACACAGCCCTGGGGAGCTGCAGAGGGCTCGGCAGCCGGGGGCACTCAAGCATGCGCTACTATTTGCAGGCACTTGTATGAGACCAAAGCAGTTTAATTTCCATCTTCCCACAATTCACCTCTAATTTTAGCCTTTAGGATGAATACCTTTGAAACTTTGCCTTTATGCTCTCTTGCTCTGGTTTGGATATCTGTCTTCAAACCTGGTCTTTTCCTTAGTATGCAATTCTTAATTCTTTAAAAAAGAGAGCTTTAAAAATAGGTAATTACTCCTGAGCTAGCCACGGTTTACTTTGTATTAAGTGACTGAAGCTATTTTACATTCCATCACTGCCTCACATGATTATTGTTACGTTTTGTCCTTGGTTCACAAGCTTCCTTTCCCCAGCGACCCTGAGCCACCCTGCATTTCAAGAAAACCACTGAATCTCTAGATAGAACTGGAAACTTACTGGCAAAGTCATTTCTTTTATCCCGTGCCAGCTGGGCAAAAGCAAGTGCTGTCAAATGCTTGCTTGAGGGGGCAGTGGGAAGGGTTTGCCGTCAGCTCTACCTGCGGCAGCCACAGCGTGTTTCCCCTGGCATCGTATTCCCCATCCACAGCCTCAGGGTGAGCCCCAGGAGGGACCCCGGAGGCAAGAAAGGAGTGAGGATTTGGGGCGCAAACTTCTTGAAATGCCAAGTTGGAAGGTGATCACTTCTGTACCGGCTGGTTTGTGCCCAGCACTTTAGAAATAGAGGGGCCATTTGCAAAATCCACAGTTGGCCCCAGTTCAGAGCCTCAGCACTGTCAAAGCAAAGATATTTTGAAGGGGATCGGCTACGGGTGGTGGCTGCCAGCTGATGCAGATTTGAGAGTTCAGCCAGCTCTCTTCTTCCCAGCCAATATCTCAAAATGCTGTTGAACCACTTAGCTATATACTGTGCCTGTACCTATATAAATCAATCTCTAGGGAGCTTACCAGCAAACTGATGCAGCATATCCTTGTCCCTGTTCAATTAGGATTTGCATACTGGGGACATCAAACCCAGTGCCCTATCCTTGCCAGGGCTCTGTTCTAGCTGAGTTAGAGAAAAAAGGCAGAAAACCACATTGTGGATGCAAGTGGAATAAACAGCCTGGAGAAAAGGCATCTTCCAATCTCTGCTGGCAATCGGCTTCTGGGCTGAAGCAGGAGGGATTATATCCCTTAGAAAAAGACAAACTTCCTCTATCTGATACAGTGGCGAAAACTCTCACTTTACAGATAAATCTCACTATGTGCCATCTTCAGTGCTATTTATCTGCTATGCATCTCTCAGACTAATTACAGACAGTGGCTTTCTTTGCATGCAGTGTCTTGCATCTTTTGATCGTTGCGCTCTTTGGTTTTACGTTCTATGAAAATCATGGACTCAGGAAAATCTGCAAATGCAGAATCTGCAATATATGGCTCATGATTGTCTATCCTTCTTTCTGTGCATCTGTGTATCACCTCCCCAAACTGAATCATTCCCATCTTTTCTCTCTCCTCCTCAGTAAGGACATGTATTTTAATTCAGGACTTTTTCTTGTCATCTCTTCAAACCTCAAATCTTTCGAACTGAAGCAGGATAGTGGTCGTCCAGGTCCCACCAGCAAGACTGATGGCGTACCCCTGGAGTTGGTCACCTACAGCCAGACTCTGATTTCATTTATATGCAGGTTGAGTCTAAGAAAAATATTGATTTCAGTGGTGTTTCTCATTATTTATATTTGTGTACCAGAACAGAATCCAATTTCTCTTCTGTTTAATGGAAATAGGGGTCTTCATGTGGGAATAATTTTGTTCGGCTTTTAAAACTGGCTGCACTGGGGACAACACAAGAGAGCAGAAAGTATACGGTGGAATTGAGTTTACCAAATAAGAGAAACCCTGACTTTGCATAGTTCAGGCTACAAATTATTCTTTGGGAATAGGAACCTCTCACTTTTCTGTTACAAACTTTTACAAAAGGGGTCTGTTAAGGCATCTTTCCGTACCTTACATAGTTATTAATGAGCTCAGAAATGGAGCCACAGTGGAGGGGTAATATGTTGATGATCACCTATCGGTCTTACCGCAAACCTGCCAGTGTAATGGGATTTAGTATTGCATTTGAGGACAAAAAGAACTAATTTTTTATGTATCAGCGCCTTTCTGCAATTTCAAGCCATAGCACCAAAATAGATCCTTTAGTAGGAGCCTTTAAAATAAATTCCTTTGCTTATACAAAGCCTCTGCTACCTTGCCCTTAGTATTTCTATCCATTATCTTTTACTGTCTTCTTTCCTTTTTATGACCCCATTTTTATTTACAGTACAGCCCTTAATTTAGTAGTGCTGACACAGTTACATTTGCAGTAATAGCTTAATTACCATATATTCATGAACAGGGTGCTTAGGGATAGTAGCTACAGACATGACAGATTCATTTGCATTATTGTCATTAGCATGCTGCACAAATGAGTTTTTGTTTGTGAAGTAACTGTTTAATGGGGCTATATTGCTTCCAGAAGAACCCAAGTCTGGAGGAGACTGGCGAGCTGCTACTAATGCTGTACCGGTCTGAAACTTCTGCAAATTGCACTATGATCACGCTGACAGATGGTATGCAATGCCTTTTTCCAACTCAGCAAAAAATGGAAAAATATAATAAAGAGACTACAGAGATTAGAGTCTGTATCAACGGGACTTGAAATCTAGTGCACCATATGCTTGGTATAAAAAGAAACATTCATCTGAAAAAATTAAAGCAGAGCATAGACTGAATTTATCTGTTATTCTTTGTAGACCTCGTGGATAGGTTTTAATCCATAATTTTAAGCATAAATGTAATTGCAATGAGTAATAACTTGGTGCTCTGACATCTTCCTTGCTCCCTAGTAGCGAGGCCTTCCCCACTGCTCTCAAAACGAAACTCTCTCTACGCTAAGGTGATTTTGCAGCAGGAAACAGGCTGGCACCAGCTGGCGCTCCCAGACCTTCTCCCCATACCGTTTGTGGATGGCAGACCTGATCCGATGGCTACGGGGGCAGAGGGATCTCAGCCAGCAGCCGTCTGACCTTGCAGGCGGTTGGCTGAGGCGCCTTTGGCAAAGGTCCAAAGGTGTATCTTCAAACATTCACAATCAATGCTGGTGTTTCTGCAAGGATTATTATAGCTGCTTTTTATTAAGTGTTCCTTAGTGGCAACAGATGAGGTTTTCAACAGCCTTGGAGTACCTTGCGTATTCACACAGTGCTTGAAATCTAGGCTTACGAATTCTGCTGCTAGGTACGTTCCTTTCAGGTAGTATGCAGAGATAGCCGTCATTCCTGATAAAATGCCGATCGCTAATTCAGGTGTATGTGAAATGCTGTACCATCGCTAACTGCACGTGTTTCATCTCTGTGCACACGTTCACTTCAGAAAGAGAAAATTGCAGATCTTGATTCACTGACATACTTAGGTGTGTGCCTGAATCTCGGCACATGAAAAGTCCCACTGTAGTTATCGCACTTCCTGAAAACCACGTATTTACTGAAGCGCATCCCTTAATCTGGATCAGAATTAAGGTCTGAGGGAACAGGGAAGCCAAAATGTTGCTGTGATTCCCCCTTGAAGATGTGAGCTCTATTTATTTAGCCATGAGGTAAGAGTGGTTGGGATGACTGATGACGCAGAAAGCGATGTAACCCAGTGATGAAAAGGGAGATTTCCCAGCCTTATTTATGAATTTGTGATACACAAAACTAGTAATTTGAAAATGATAGCTTGTAATTATTTTTCCGCCTCTTGCCCTACCTGTTAGCTAGTTCTTCAGGGTAGACACTAGCCTGAACAAGAGCTCCTTTCAACTACACTTACATGAGAAAACAGAAATTTGTTTGGAATAGGTAGAGAGGCCATTCAACTAATTTTCATTCTCTGCTGACACTTCAGAATAAGATAAGAGAAAAGGAGAGATGTGTTCAGTTTTCTTATTCATCCAGATGAGATTGCTGAGACAGCAAGGCTCTTAAAAACAAAAATTGTACCTGGCTGAGCTCTAGGAAAGCTTCATCACAGAAAATACATATAAAACCACTTACCATATGGCTTGTGTGAAAAACTGTTCTGGGGGAAGATGAGCTTGTCAAAAACTGGGCTCACCCTGTGTTAAGAAACACCAAAATGCTAGGTCCATGCTTTCTCTAAGGTCACTCTTAAGTCACTACTTAAGAGAGGGCACCTCCAAGACATCAGTGCTTTAGGCACCATGTAGTCTAATCCTGCTCACATCTGGTGTCCATGGCATGATACTAAAGATATTAGTGCCTTATCTACATTAGGGCTTTTATCAATTTAACCCAAACTCCTTCTTGTTCTCTTTGTCCCTGAATCAGAAAGGCCTAAACACTTAGGGTCCAGAAATCCCATAATTTCTTGCCATTTTAGGTACATATCAGTTATATGCAGCACAAGTGACAGAGCCTGGTGATAAACCCTTCAGCCAGAAGATAGCAATGACCATGCCGGATCACGCTGAAGATCTGTCTAGCAGACAGGAGAGATTACAAAAGGGGCAAGCGGGTAGCAACACTTTCCTAGGAAACGCTCCCAAACTCCCACAGCTTGCAGCCCTGGGGCTTCCCAGTCCAGAGATGCTGTCTTTGTATTTGAGATACCTCAATGATGTTTTCTTTCTTGAATTTTTCCTGCTTTCTTTTGAACTTCGTAATCTTCTAGCACCCACAGCATCCTGTGGCAAGGAGTTCCACTGCTAATCTACATAATCTTTAAAAAACCAAAATTTTTTAATCTGATTATCTACCTTCTATCTTCCATTCCTGGAGTCTTGGTTGACTCCTGCATAGGCAATCCTATGGCCCTGGTTGTTCATGGATTTAAGATGGGTCAGCAGGACTCACTTGGCAGGGTTACAGAAGTGTTTCGCTGGGATAAGACTTGGTCTCTGTGTTCCCAAGCAGCAAAGCCCACTATATTACTCAGCAGTACATTCACGCTATAAATACACTTTTTTTCCACATTAATTCATCCTTATTTACCACGGCAGATAACAGAACTCCAGGCTCAGGTTCATGCAGCAATAAAAAAATAAAGAAATTTCTACCAGATTATAAAGATTTGTCACGTTGTCACTATGTTTATTTTCTCCATCTATTTCTCTCCTTTCTGTGCATTGCTTTATGCTCTGCAGGGCCCTCAGGGAAGGAAAAGAGGGTATTGTTTTGAAAAATATAAGGAGTTTTTGATTAAAGGGTACAAAATTAATTTGCTTCACAGAGCCTGGAAGCATATTATTTGACAACTGTATTCCACTGAACAAACAGAGCACACATGGCCAAATTTATCACGTTGATCACCAGACCCTGGTCTTTTGTTCTTCAGACTGTGGTCTCTTTTGCAATTAGAGAATGTGAATTTGGTAAAACACTCGTAACCACAAGTTGCTGTTTTTTCACTAACTTGCACAAGGTTAGTAATGATGTAGCTACAGCTCTCATTGAACTGGGAAGAGCAAAGGAACGCAGCATTGACCACACTGTAGATACAAGACACCACGCAGACCACTGCTGGAGACTGAACCACCTCTCTGGTAAACCCAAACTTAAGTTTAGTAGCAAGGACCTAACCCTAAGAGCAGAAAGATCAGAGGTCAGAAGAGTCGCAGTGGTTTTCTCTGAAAAGAAGATTTTTCCCATTTGAAGGATTGGGAATCACCGAGATTGAGAGTCATATCTGGATGGACTCCAGAGCACCACCACTGCTCTCGTGCTGGTCTGCATCCAAGCTACCAGGCACTGTACTCAGAGGTTATTCTGGCTATTTGATGCTTTCAGAATAGGACACTGCCTGTCCTTTGGGCAGATACCGTTAGCAAGCTGGGAAACAAAGCTGAAGACAATTTGCTCCTTGGGGTATTTGTACACCAGAAAATGCGGGACAGAAATCTGTGCGGTTGCACTGCCCTGGGAAGGTATGTCTGTACGGTGCGGTCCCCTGTGGATGCAGCTCCATTGGTCCCAGCTGGGACATCCACTTGATGCACAGTAGTTACATTGCCCGTTATATCTCCTTTTTGCTTTGTGTTTTTGAGTGTGACAAGGAAGAGCCCAAAATTACTCATATAGGCAGAAATGTCACTATGGAAACAAGGAGACAGCTTAGTATAGTTTGGCCAGTATTGACACAGCCGCTCTAATAACCCAGAAGACGGTGCAGCCCTGCGTGTCTGCAGGAGAGCTCCCTGAGGAGCAAACCCGGCTGAGCAGACCATGTGGCAGTGAAGTTGGCAAAAACAAACAGCACAGTGCTTCTTTCAAAAGCCTTGGGTATCTGTGCCACAAAATCCAAATCCTTAAAGCCTCTAAAATATATATATATATATATATGTGTATATATATTGGGCCTAACAGACATTATCAACTTTTTCCTATTCTCACAGTGCCTTCCCGTATCTAAAGGACTTTGGGACAGCAGAGACAGGATGAGACTTGAGCAAGCCGGACCTCTGCAGAGTGAAGGCTCCATGTTTTGTCTGTCCCAGCCTTTCTAAGGGATCAGATGTGTGTTCCTCCAATGGTGTGTATTTAGAAATTACATTATGTTTATATGCCCATAGTAGCTAAGGTCTGTTTTCTGCAGCCCCAGGCGGGCTGTGGTCCTGGGCTCAGGACGGAGAGTGTCCCACAGTACTGGTAAGCACAAAACACACGCTGCTGTGGGACCAGCAGTGACACTCGCCACAGCAAACACATCTCGTGTGTACAGCACAACCAGTTCCGTCAACCCAAGTGAAAGTAATGTTATAAAAACAAGTTGCACAGGGGGTGGTCAAAATCCTGCTGCTCGTGAGCCTTGGGGAGAGCACACCTCCCCATCTCCCTTCTCCCCATGACTTATTTCCCTCCATTTGCCTCAATCCATGCAGAGAGCTTTCATAAAGATGCTGCTGTAACCATTTTCTCTGCAGATGTGTTCTCTGTGGGGTCTTACTCTGTAGTCACTTGACTGAAAGATGAGCATGAGGAATATACAGAAATGAGACAACTCTTGCAGATTAGCACAAGCTTTCCCTGCCAGCACAGACTCTCGTGCCTCATGTGGTATGAAACCAATTTAAGTTGAAAATACAATTAGAAGCAGTAAGTGTGTAATGCCAGTGCTTTACATACCTTCCAGACACCTCCGTACCCAGGGAGATACTCAACGTGGCATCCAAGTGGATCGTCCCAAAAGGGTGAGTGGGAATAGGCTGTCCAGGACCCCGTTCAGGAAATTTTGGATAGTTATTCCTGCCCAAGGTGGGGAACATGCACAGGGCTCCCACCACATCCCAGACACCCGCAGCTTCAGCCAGTTTGCCTGCAGCAAACGAGGTAATTAGGCTGATTGGGATGTTTCTGCTGTTTTTGTTGTTTTCTGGAGCCAATTATTGGTGAAGAAGGAAAAGGCAGTTTTTAGCCATCTGTATCTTGGGCAAATCAAGCCTTCTCTCTCCCAGAATACCAAAAGGGCTTGATGGCCTCTAGACCTCCCACAGCTAACCAGGACCATAACTACTGCCTGAGAAGCGTTTTCAGTAATGGCGAGAGTTGTAGGGGAGAGCTTCAAGAGAGGTGCTCTCGCCTTAATCCTCGAGCAACACTGAACTTGCAGCTCAGACTTTTAACACAAAGCTTGCTCCAGTGCTGTTAATCCACCATGCCTTGAACAGCAAGTGAAAGCAAAAACCTTCTATCTTTCCAAGACTTCCCCCAGCTCGAATCAAGGTTAACGTACAGGGACAAATTTTCTCACTCATCCTCTCTACACAAAAGCAGCTAAGCTGCTGCACCGATGGGAGCAGGATTTAGGGAGGGGAGCAGAGACACACACACACACACACACTCCCACTCTGCACTATCTCTTTTTTTTTTGCCACTTCTACTCAGCCTCATTTCCTTAGCATGCATTAGATGATACTTTCCAGTAAAACCAGGGAGCTGTGACCAAAGGTTAACATCATTTTGGAAAGACATGATTTCCTCTAAAAAATTAGTTTTTAAAGATCATTAACTGATCCATTTGAGCTATCAGCTTTGCTTTTTCTTCAGCCCATCATTCCTCATATGTAACTATGCTGTCCTTTACACAACCACATTTCTTACAATATGCAGCTTAAAAGAAAATTAATCCTAAAAAGTCAAATGCATCTTGATCCTTTCTGGGCTAGTGTCTCTGATTGATATGATCCATTTTTTCCATGCCTATGCTGCTCGAAAGCAGTGGAAACAAATCTTCCTGCAAATCACTGCCTTCTTCAGCCTGTGATTTCTATTATCTGATTCGTTTAGTTCTGTACATGAAACAAAATCAGGGAAGATAATAATTTTCCTCCCACTGAGGCAAGTTTATACTGGGACTTCTTAGAGTCCAGCACTTCTTACTCTTGGAGGCTCTGCCGTCACTGTGGTATTACTAGAAACACACAGTAAAGCAGAAAAGTGCACTGGTACGACCAAGAGCTGCGAACAACACAAGGGAATCTGCCAGGCTCCTCCATGTTAGGAAATGCAAGCATTTTGTCTCAGGCTGCTCTCGTAAACAAAATTTATAATATGTTCCCGCAGAGCGAAAGATGAAATAAGCTCCCGTATATAATATAATATAATTTCTGTGGGAGGAAGTTGTCTGCATCGTTAGTTATATTGAACACGTTCTCATTTTCTTGCATTGTGCTCTGCTTTCAAGTCTTAAGTCTCAGAAAGATTCCCCTTGGAGAACATTGAAATTAAAGACTGAATCAAGAATGAATTAATTCTGTTCACTAATTGTAATGCTCATGTTACCTGGTCCTTGGGAACAGTGTGAAGAGCAGCTGTTGCTCTGCCGCGGAGATGTTCTGCTCCCTGCAGCCAGGGAAGAGTTGAACGTTTCATTTTAATGCTTCTTTCGGTCCCCGGCGTCTCAGTGAACATGTGAAATGTTTGCTGATGCCAAAGTGGTCCCTGTCCTGGGATAAGCCTGGGCAAACTGCAGGGTCCTACCGAGCTTTGCCAGGAGCGTTTGCTCTCTCTATGTCTCCCCTGCTGTAGAGCCACTTCAAATTTAGCCAGGAACGCACTGGTGAAGGAGCGCCACATAAAATCTAGTTTTTCAGCATCGTTATGTCTGCTTTCAGTTGTGTAAGTAATACTGATCCGGCAGCTCTCCAAGTCCCTTTCCAGGCTGGTGGTAACCCTGGTAGGATGCTGGGGAGGGAGGGGTGCTTTAGCGTTCGGTGTGACCCCCTCCCTCCCCAGCATACTACAGCAGTGAAAGTTGGTAGCCTTAATTTAAGACCCAAATAGCCCTGTGACAGCTCCACTCCCTCAGTAAATATCATCCTTCACAAGTGCAAGTTGTTTGCCACCTAACTGGGGAAATTACTCTGAATAACAAATGGCTATGCTGCTCAGTCACCTCTTTGCTTCTGAGCTATGCAAACGATTACTTTATTTGCCTTGTCAGCCCCTCACTGGTCAAAAGTCCTTGTTAGACACCTTAATTTGAAGCATCGAGCTGATGCGCTGGGCAGCTGTGGCAGACATTTGCTCTGCTTCTCCTCTTGGAGTATCATTTGGCTTCACACGCAGTATTCTCTGGAGGCGATTTGTAGCCAAGAAGCCAGCGGGAAAGTCTCTGGCACACGGTGAGCCTGCAGTGTCCCTTGTCATCAGGTGTGCTGGGGACCACTTTGTAAAATCAGATATGAAAATAAGAATAGTCCCAAAACGCGTCTGTCAGTATTATTCCTCACTAAACCTGCCTACTCTTAATTTTTGAAGCATTTCTGAAGTCCGTGCTCTCAGCTTATCAACTCCTTCATTCAGCATAGGCTGTCTTGGATCGGTCCGAAGGTTTCTGCGCCACTCAGGAGGTGCAGTGGGGGAGAAGGAGAAAAGACATCTGTAACTTGAATGCTCCCTGCAAAGAAGTGTTGTCTCTTACCCACAAATCAAGTTCTCTTTGAATTTCCGAGGTGCATCTCTTCTTTCAAAGTGGCACATAAATGTCCCTGAGCCCTCAAGAGAGTGTTATGCCCATTGACTTTACAACACATTGGAAAATAATCGATAATGAACATACATTATTAAAAAAAGCCTCAGAGATCAGTCTGAGCAAGCATTTCAGCTCTGGATGCAGCAGTATCAAGTCAGAAGACAAGAAGATACACAGAGCTCTTTTTTTTTTTCATAAAAGCGCACTTTAAATGAATGCCATCCATATATTTTTTAGCTTTTAATGAGAAGTTTCACCCCTTTGAAATTAACTTCGCTTTTGACATACAATGATGTGATTGTTCATCACATCTTTGATTCCGCATTAGCTGTTGGAATTCAAGACATTCCCTGCTTCTTTTTTGAGTGTCTCTTAATAGCAAAGTTCAGTTAAAAAAAAGAAGTTTGTCTTCATATGCATTTCCCATGCGTGTGTAAAACCCACAGCCAGCTTTAGAGCTGCCTCCTGATACAAAAGCCCTCAATGATTTTTTTATAAACCCTACAATATATTGCTGTCATTTTCTATTTAACAGCAGATGCTATTAAAGGACATAAAATATGTCAACATAACCCCCGGAGGTAATGGGAGAGAAGTGTCTTGGTTGCAGAGCTTTGTGCGCAGCGGGAGAGTGACAAGCGGTGGGTGTTCGGCGCTGGCACGTTCCCCGCTGGCAGGCTCCTTGCCTTGCAGGGTGGAGAGTTACGGTACGACTCATGTGGCACCAGCTCTTTATATATAAATTCCAAGTTTAGATCCTCCTTTTTTGGGGGGACTTTTTATTGAGGAAAAGGCAGGGCACTACTCCTTGTTTAGCAAACATTTCTTCTGATGTTCCCAAATGGAGAGAGGAGAGGGGAGGGAAAGGAAATCCCTAATGATACAGGAGTCATCAATCATTATTCACACCTAATCATCCGGGGACGTAAAGAAATCATTATCATATTAGTGCCGTTCCTAGGCTCCAGCGATAAGATGGTGATAGACATTTCGACAAAGTCAGACCAGTGATTTTTGCTGCCACCTGGAAAACTATTTCCCCTGTAGTAAACTTGTAACAGAAAGAAGCAGGAAAAATTCCAAATTTAGATCCCATCTCTGAACGGCGCTCTCTGAATTTCACCACATCTGATATATCCCCAAGGCTTCGGGCTTGGCAGAGCAGAGGGTGCTGATATTACATGCATTTCCTAACTGTAGGATCTCTTATCTGCAATTGCATTTCAGACATACTGCATGATAAAAAAACTCTCAGTGGTTCTGTACACGTGTACGTGTATATACACATGTATTCGTTCATCCTGTAACTGTTGCTCACCCCTACCATCAGACCAGAGCACAATGTGTCTCTAGCCCAAATTTAGATAAAGAACAAAACAACCTGGTTTGCGTCCTGGCAGTCTTTGTCATCCCTGGCGTATACACCGAAGCAGCATTTGTGCCTTTAGAAATCTTCTGCTACAGCTGGGCTTTCGTTTGTACGGCACATGTAATGCAAGCTACAACTGAGAGTACTCTGTGGAATTAAAAGCATCAAGGTTGTGGAGGTGTAAAGTGAAGGAAGGAAAAAGTTGGTTTACTGATAAAAAGAAAGGAGGATTTATTTCCAATTTCATTTGTATTAAATTGTGGATAATGTAAGGCAAAATGTAAATGGCACCAGAAACTCCCCCTAAATCGGAGTTTCTCACCCTTTCAGGTGAGAGCAGCTCCCTAACTGCAGCCAGAAATTTTGTTATAAGAACAAGAAAGTGCAAATGATAGCGAGAGATGTCAGTGTAACTGAGGCATGCGGTATTTTGAGACATCAGGAGAGGGTGCGCGCTCTTGAGCCAAAAGGTTGTCAGAAGAAGGGGAGTGAGGCTTGTAACGGCTAGAAACCTGGCTCAGGACTGGTGGCTGTACACTTTTCTGCCTAGTGTGAATCCTATCTCCTGTGCACAGTTTGAAGTAATAAAAAAGTAGGCTCTGAAGGAGATAAATTATATTATTAGTTGTTTCTGACTTACTACCTCCTTCTGCCTAGAGACTACTATCTTCCATGTACAGGAATTGGGAAGCATCTCTCTAAAGAGCCTGGGACCCCAGAGGGTCTCTGGGGTGTCTGTGGCAAAACCCACCCAGCTCCAATGCACACACTAGTATGTGTATATGCACATTTATATATACTTGGGCCTGTTAGCATGTAGAGAGTAAACGTTGTCAGAGAACTGTATCTTTGTGGTGTCTTATGTTCTCACTATTATACAGAGAACAACAGAAACAGGGAAGGAAACAGGTTTTTTTGCTCCAAGCGAAATAGCTGCAGCTCTGGGCATGTATTTAACTGGGAAAAGGCAGAATCATATCAAAAGAATAATAACACAGAAAAGCAAAAGCCCATTTTTTAAGTTAATTAAACACATATAACAGCCCAGCTTCTCGGTAGTCATCCTTTGAAATGCACAGAGTTATCGCTCTTGCTTAAAAGCTGAGTATAAAGAACATTCTTTATCTTTACTCTTCCAGCCCACCTGCTCTCTGTAGATGAGTCCAGCTGCAGTCCAGGGAATTGCAATAAAGCACTGCAAGTGGAATAAGGTGGAGAAAAGAGGATGACTCCACTGTCTCACGTCCAAGGATCTCCCAGCACAATATAAGGAGTCAATCATGGGATACCCTCGGTGTTTGGTGCAGCTATGTCCTCTGAAAGCCCCAAATACCTCTAATGAAAGTGGCCCTCAAATAAATAAATGCGGCTCCACTTTTGCCCGTGCTGGGGTGGGTCCAGAGCCAGCTGAGGTGTGGACGAAATGGCATTTTCACTATCACTTACAAAAGCGATCCATTTACCGCAGACTGTTTCATCTGAGGCTTTCCAGATGCTCCCGCTGTGCATTAATCATCAACAGAAATCCTGAGGATGACTGGAAGAGTTGCCTGCTTTTGAGGCAGGCAAAGGGAAAGAGCTGGTGCGGACAACTGGAAGATTTCTGCAGCACGGCTTGCTGCAGCCGTGCTGCAATTTTTAATTTGCTTGTGGTTTCAGATGCACCAGTTTGTCTCGGGGAGCAGTGGGCGGTGCTGGGATGAGGGTGTTAGTAGGTGCCCAGCGCTTCTGGGTGCTGCAGACCAGCGTTTGAAGCAGCAGATAATGTCTTGGGTATTCCTACAACTTTGCACATAGGTCACGTGTTAAAGAGGCAAGGTCGCATCTAAACACCATGCCTGGCATCACGGGAAGGATTTAGTTTGAGGCCATCTGCACCAAAAGTGGGTGATGCTCTGATAATGGTCTCTGTCGGTTTGTCCGTCCCTGCCAAGCTGCTGGTGGGTGCCGTGAGCGGGTGTCTTTGTGAAGCAGGGGTGACGGGGAGCGACCTCCCCATGGGAAACCTCCCCCAGGCCTGCCTGTCCTGCCATCCCTGCCCTCCTCCCTTCATCTAGTACAGCCGCTTCATCCCCGACTTTGTATTTCAGAGCCCGTTTTCAGAGCAGCAGTGACGGGCTCCAAAAGGGACTGGGATACCGCAGGTCAGGAGCACACCTCCTCATTAAAAAGCCAAGAAACCTTGCTAAATACAGATTTTTTTCTCTCACTCACGATAGTCAAACTTGCCTCGTCTTTGCCCTCAATCCTGATGTTTTTGGAAATTTGCAGAACACCCCATGAGCCCTCCCAGGCCCCGTGGATAAGCTCAGAGAGAAAGAAACTGGCTCTGCATGCAGAGCAGCCAGGGACATGGGGATGGCTCCCTGCACATGGGCACAATCCCCCGCGATGATACCAACAGCCAGGGACAGGGGACTGGAAACACAGAGAAATGATTTGGGAGCTGGAGGAGGGACAGGGAAAGCCTGGCAAGGTCAGGGGGCGGATGCTTTGGCAGGGATGGAGCCGTGGGCAGAGCCCGGGACACTGCTTACGCACCTGCAAAACATGCCATTTATCCAGGTGGCCGATACTGCAGTTTGTCGAGCCAAAATCTTCATCATCCAACTCCACTGAATTCAGTGGAAGAAGGCCAGAGGCTTTCTGGCTCAGCAAATGTGTATCACTGGCCCATAAAATGTTTGGGGGGAATACGGGCTTGGTAATGCTCTCTATGCACGCTGGCAACAGATATTTTTAATAGGGTCACTACCCGGAACGCCTGTCATGATATATCGTATATTCTGAAGGTACCATTTGTTGGAATTGTCACATCTATGGGAAAATCAATAACATGTTGAAAATGCCTTTAATGTTTTACGCCACATGTACAGCTAAAGGAAATTAATGGACTTTATCCTCGTTTACCAAAAATGACATCTTCTTATTGAAAACCGAAGTTTTAAGAGAATAATTTCTACATCAGATTTGAAACTGGATACTTGATATATAGATATTAAGGTATTTGATGAACATCTTAATTCCACTGCTCATAGAGCAGTGTTATTAATAATGACATAGAAAATGGAGACATTCTTTCATGCAGGTTTTCTAATGGAAAATTTTCTTTGAAAGTTCATCTTCAAAACAACAAGCTTTTAATAAAAAAAAAAATTAGTTAATTGGCAGCCAGTTATCCTACCAAAAATCTCTTACTCAGAAATGTTTTGCTGCGCTAAGGGCTATTTCTTTCATCATTTCTCCTAGAAGGCAAGAGCATCGCAGCAAATTCTGCTGAATAAAGCATTGACAGGAGATGCAGATTGACATTAAAAACCAGAAAACTTCTACAAGCAGCTGTCATGGAACGTCATTATTATCAAATCTCATATCTCATTGTCATTCAAAACTAGATGAAATCTTTGTGGACCTCAGTGACAATGTTTCTGTATCAAATGGTGGAGGTTTCTTCTCCCAGATCTAATGAGCTACAAAATGAGACCTGAAACCTGCCGATGGCTACAGGCAGAATATCGCCTGAGCTGGATTTCAACAACCTGTAATTTTGATACAAAATCTTACTTTTAGGTGGGTAGAAGGGCACATTTCTGTGAAAAGTGTCTTTCAAAATCACCAGAGGTGAGGAAGCTGGAGAGGGAGCTGGGAGCATTGGGCTGGTGAGCTACGTGCCGGTCTGGTTGTCAGAGGTGCATCAGACATACAATTTAGCACATGGCTCTATAATTGACTACATGAATAACAATATAGGATCTGAGAATAAAAGCAGCTTAGCTGTGATTTATGTCTCCCGCAGAGCCCATCACCGGCAATTCACTGTTCCCCGAGACGCCTGTTTTATAGGTGGCAGAGTACAAAATCCTCGCTTGCCAAAAAAGTTTGTAAACTCGCACAAACATTTCTCAAATCCTTTCTCCGCAACAGATTGCCCGTATCCTCCCGGCAAGCGCCTCATGTGCAGCGAACATTTTATTGGCGCACACTGGAGCAACCTACGTGCGACTCCCGCACGTCCCCGCTGGCTTCTGTGCCCTGGAGAAATGCGCCCGGAAACCGAGGCAAGAAAAACCACAGAAGCTCTCAATCAAGCCACAACAGCTTGTGTTCCGTTTGGTTAAGCAGGGACAGGTGAACTACCATGTGAGCGAAATGGGAAAGTAGTAGAAAATTGCAAAGAAATCCTATTTCCTTGCTTAAAATACATCCCCAGGCTAAACCCCACCAGGCAATGCTGGTCTGTTAAAGTGTCTCTCTCTCAGATTTTCTCTTGCTGGACCATCCTGGCTTGCTGGGTGCTGGGGCCGCTGCTCGAGCGGCTTCTCCACAGGGCTGATGTGGGCCCAGGTGAGCCCAAGCACCGAATACCCATCCTTTCCTTCCCCACCTGAGGCAGGCGTTACTGGCTCGACAGTAGAATTCAGTAAAATGAGGATTTTTAGCCACAGGGAAGCGGTTGAAGCCTGAAGGACCAGAGCAGGGATTTAATCAGGGGAATGTGCTTTTAATTTTGCCGTTTTTCTTTTTATAACAGCCTGCTGAAAAGCTTGGAAAGAGGAATAATTAATACATGAGGCCTGAGAGCAGCGTGGGTAGCAATTGCAAAAAATTCATTGAAAGCCAAGTTTAATTGTGTCTGCTAGCTGTCTTCCAGGTAATCACTGCTGCACCGAGTGCTTTGGAGGAAAAAGGGGATGTTTTGCTGAACTGCTTTGATATTCTGGGCTTCTTCAGGCTGCCGTGGAGAGCATTTGGTGGGTTTCTGTCTCCTGGGGAGCCCCACAGGGCTCCAGCTTCTCTGCTTCGGCAGCTGAGCCAAAAAACTGGGGTGAGATGGGGAAGCATCTGTGTGGCGTGAACCCAGAACGGCACAAAGCTTTAAAGAATGAAGAAAATAATGACCCAAGGTATTTACACAGGCTTAAAGAAAAAAGCTGATGTTGCTTTCTTCAGTCTTTTTGAAAACTAAACAGGGTCAGTTTTCTGTAGAACAATGTGATTTTGTTAATGAAAATCTTGAAGGCTTTGAACTACTTAAAAAAAATAAAACTCCCCATCTCCCTTCCTCAAAGCCAAAGTTATTAGATACACTCAAATGAGATTCACCAACATTAGTCCTCTGATCTGTGTTTTATGATTAATTAATTCACCTCCAAAACTCTCCTGGCTCTAGGTGAGGCCATAGGAAGAAATCAAATGGGCGGAAATCAATGCCTTCTGATAGTTACGCCATCATTGACATATTATATTAAAATAGCTACTTGTGAAAACTAAAGACTCAAACACGTGGAGGCAAGATTGCTCTTCACCCGACGCGGCAGTCCCTCCCAGGACACGTTGTTAGAGCCATTGGGAAGGGATCTCCCATTGCCCTGTCTGTGCTATGTTTGCCCTGTGAATGCTGTAAGTCTCTGGAGCATTTAAGTCATGAAAGGGAGGAAGGAGGCTGTGAGCGTGTTGTGCTGTACAGAGAATATTGTGTTTCTTTGCATGTGTTTCTTCAGATGCAGGGGAAGGCTCTTTGCTCAGCCTTCAGTCCTTGTGTTTCATAAACTCTCTGAAGCTACACTGGAACAGAAATCAGCTCCCAAAAGACATTTTAAGAGTAAGTTGTCCCAAATACACTCCTGGAAGGCGGCGGAGTTTACCGATAACAGAATAGCTTTTAGGTTAGTAGTGCTGGGTTTTAGCTTTTACTTGGAGCTGATGCTGTGGTTGGGTACGAGCAGAGTATAAGTACGGCAGCAGCTCCGGCGTGTACTGTGGTGGGACCACAACTGCACAAGCTGCTGGCGGGAGGCACTGCGGAAGCAGTGTTTTCCTCTGCTCCCATGGGTTTCTTGGTTGGTGCAATGCTATAACATCACGCCAGGGCTGGCATCAGCGGGGAACTCCTCCCAGGTCTTTATTTAATGCCTGGGTAATGAGAAGTTTCACTGTGGAAACCCTCCAGTAGCACAGGGCAGAGTTAACATCCAGCTCCCAGCGTTGGGTCCTCTCAACTGCACGAGTCACACCACTGGTTGCTGCCTATTTCTGAAACTTTAGAAGAATTGGCACAGTGGACTTTCCAGTCAAGGCATTCCCATCGGCCGTGTTGGCATCGCGCTGATGCTTGGCTGCAGGCTCCGAGCCGAGCAGGGCCCGAGAAAAACTCAACCTGGGGAGGGGGGGGGAGACCAGGACCATGGCACCAGGTGTGGTGGCAACCTGAAGGCAGATGCATCCAGAGAGGAAATAATATTCAGTGGTGAAGTGATTAGTCTGGGGACACCATCCCAAGTGCCTCAGGAGCCTCTGTGCTGCCTGAACTCAATAAATGACTGTTAGAAATATTCCTAGATGGCACCAGTTTTTCCCAACATCCTCTAGCCACTCTGTGCATCTCCCGCTTCAGATGGTGATCAAAACCCAGAGCAAGGCTGACTATTTGAGTCTCCTTTTCTGAAGAACTGGGCAATTATGATAGCGAAGGAAATGACGGGGGAGAGAAAAAAAAAGCACTTTTTGAGCAAGATGTCATTACCTGCAAGACCTAGGTAGGACCTTCACTCCCCCGCCGCTACTGCAATGTACAATCTCCTGCTGTAACAATAATATGATTTTGTGTTCAAACGGAGCTTTTTTAAGGAGGGAATAGCTGCTCTCCACCTTCAGGAGAAAATGGAGGTCAGTTGTCCAGGGCTGCATGGTGAGACTTGGCAGAGACAACAACGGATAAGGGACCTGGGCTGCCAGGTCCACAGCCTGACTCTCGGCTGTCTCAGCCAAATTGCTGGTGATTCAGTAATTTTTTCCATTTTCTTCTGAATCTTCAGCGATTGTGAGCTGTGGGGCTAAGGGCAGTGTGACCCCTGGACCGAGAGTCTAATCAAGTTTTTCAGTTTCTAAATTCTCGCGTAGATTAGAAATTCATTTTTGTTGTCATATTTAGGTTCATTAGTAGCCTGTCAAATAAATTATCTCCGATCCCGCTGATGACACTTGGTTGGGCTCCAGCTCCAAGCACACCACGACGCTGCTGACAGCCGCCTGTGTTATTCCCAGCCAGTTGTCAGCAGGAGAAAAAAAAATCATTACAAATTTTGTCACTGTCGTTTGGTCCAGATTGGACAAATTATGATGGAAACTTTAATGTTTCATGAAAACAGAACCATTGACTACAAGTGGCGTTTGCTGGCGCTTGCTCTCTGTGCTCTTTAGAGCCATCTCTGACATTTTCTGAGTAGTAGGGATTGGAGTTGAAAGGGCTGTCTGATGGCAGATATGATCACAAGAGCTTCACCTCTGTGTTTAAGCCATCGGCGTGCGGTTGCCCTCCACAGCCACGGCCTTGGGAGCGGGGGGACAAAATGAAAGTCAGAAATTATGAACACAAACCTCTCCTGCCTTTTAATTTACTTGCGACCAATGACTGACTCGTCGTTACAACCCACTCACATTTTAAATAGCATTTTGGCATGTTTCCACCACTTAATACAATACAGATAATTCTCTCACAATGTACCAAAGATAATGCAATTAGCATGGAGTTTCCATAGACATGTTTTATATTATCTACTTAAAATAATCCTATTTCCTTGCTGTAATCTAATCTAGCTGTGACTTGGTTTGCCCTAAATGAGATATATGGTTAAAGACAACTCAGAAATAATAAACAAGGGGAGGATAAATGCTGTATCATTGCATTTTGATTGAGACACTATGGGTTCGGAGCAGACCTAGCGCTACGTCTGGCTTGCGGTAGTATATTTATTAGTCAACTGACAGTGCGTTATTTAAAGGCATCGCTGATTCCAAATGCAGGAAGATCAAGGCATGCTGCTGGAAGAATATGGCTGAGCTCTTTGGTCAGTGCACTGGGGCGTAGCGGCAGCTCGCGGCTTGGGGAAGAGGGCAACGGGATCTGTGGATCTGAACGGTTATTCGTGCTTCAGAGGTGTGTGTGACCTGCCAATGGCCACAAAGTCTGCGAGAAAATAAGGAGCTGAACCAATGTTCATGGCCTTGACTATTGCCTCTGCCTTCCTCTGGCATCCGGCGAAGTGGTGAGCCCCCAAACAAGGAGCATCCTTCAGCAGCTCCTCGGCACTGCCAGAACATGGCTTTCCCTTTAGCTCAGCTGGTGCGGTGATAAATGTGGCTCCACCAACCCCAGGGTGCAGGAAGGGCCCAATGGAAAGCAAAACATTAACAGTTATTAGTATTGTAATAAGATCTGACAATATGGTTAGCAGGTTAAATAAGGATTAATGGGGCTTAGCTGCCATGCTGTATGTGTTTGCTATGGGAAACACATATTCCCCACACCGCATACACTGGAAATCTCAGTGATCATGTGAAACATCGTGTACCATACCCAGGAGTTTCCAAGTAATGTGAAAAATTCCCCCATCTGTGCCAGAAAAGAGATTTGGGCTTTTTTGTTCCTTTCTCATCCGCTGATGATCTGTCTGCTGCAAAATGAATTTATAGTTGACTGAAAACCTAGCTGGGCTTTCAGTATCTATCAAAACTTCCCAGTCTGACATTTGTCCTCTGCAACCACATGCATCCATCACTTTTTCTTCTCCTGTCTTCAAAGCATTGTATCGTGGATGGGCAGAAAGCACGGAAATTCAGATTATTTATATGGAAAGAAAATCCCGTTTACATACCAGACCAGCTTCTGCCTTGCATTTTCATGCACCCACTGTAGCACCCATTGGGGTACGTCTCTGGTGGGGTCCAAGCTCGAGTCCCCGCAGGTGGGATCAGTCCCATAACCCATGTCTCCAGGGCAGGGGCTCCCAGTTGTGCCCCGGGCACAGTGCTGGGCCCCATCACTCAAAATCCTGGGAACGGGTGCTCGTTCCTCCTGCCCTGAGCCACACTGCCCACAAATGTGATTTTCTTGTAGACATGTATTTTTAAGAAGCAAACATTCAACCTACAAACTCCAGATATCCTTTCGGATTTATTGCCACAGCTGAAAAATCTGATGGAAATAGGAGGGCTTTTCGGTATAATACAAGTAGTGGTTTTGCCACAATTTAAAGTCAGATTAGCCAATACAACTGGAGGGCCTGATCCTGCTCTTATCATCAGAGATGCGCCATCTATTCAAGTTTCTGAGTATCTTGTTCAGCAAAGCACTTAAACACATGCTTAGCTGTATGAACATGAATCCCATCTCCTACACTCTGTGGGATTTGAGGCTGTGCTTATAGATAAATACATCTCCAAAGTGCCTTAAGTACTCAGTGAACAGGGTGAAGCACCTCACAACCTTACAGTCTTTGCCAAACTGGGTCTTTAAACAGATTTGGTGGCTTTTAAGATGTTTGTGTTTATATTCCCCCCAACATGAACAAAGCCCTGGGAGGTGTAGGGGAGGCTGAGTACCCGACCCCACCATCATCTCACCATCTCCAAGAGTCACGTTTGTCCCCATCTGACTGAACTGGTCAATACCTGCCTTGTACCACGATTGCCACTCGAATCCAACCGCTGTGATCATGAGGCAGACGCCTAAAACACGTCCGTCTTTCCCAGGCTTCAGTTGTGTCTCTGTCCAAGTACACGATTTGTTTGACTATTCCCAATTAGAAGGCCACGGTTTTCTGTGTTTGTCTATCTCATGGAGATGAAATAATATACACCATAAAAATAATTTCAGTTTTAAGCTCCTGCATTCATAATGTTTCCCCCATCTTTTTTTTTTTTGTCTTTAAAATTACTCTAACCACTGAACTGCAGCATCTCTAATCCGTATGGATGAAGATGCAGGAAATCCAGAACACGTTATTAATATACAGTGATTTCCAAAGCATTAAGAGCAGAACGTATTATGGCAGATGCTGTAAAACAGCAGAAAAAACTAATAACATGTAAAGCAAGAGCAAACCGTATTCCGGAAATCTTTTACAAGCTGAATGATGATGTAAAATACAACGGGCAGAAGCATCTGGTGGTGAGGGGAGCACAAGTAAACAGGCACGTTGGAATGCCGTACAGAAATGCTGAGTGCATCCCTCGCACAGCTCGATGGCAAATTAATTGCTTGGGATGGGGACTCGGGGGAGCTTTGCTCTGACCGTCCATCTCTCTGGCAGCGGGGCTGTGAGGGGGTCCCAGCCCTTCTCTGCGGCCCGGCCAACGCTCATGTCCCAAAGGCAGGAGCTAATGGCAGGATTTTTCACTGCCATCACACTTCATTACATCAGTTTAGTGTTTAATGGAGCGAGCAGGGCTTTTCCAATGCGCTTGTCCCCTGGCTGCGGCTGGCTGGGCAGGAGCGGGGAGAGGCTGCCCGCACCCCGCTGATCAATACGGGCTGAAGTGTTTTTAAGGGTTAATTTAACGAGCCCATCAGCGTGAGAGCACCGTTTTTCTTCATTCGTCAGGAGGCCATTTTGCTCTGCCCCCTGGGTGGGAGGTGCAGAGCCTGGGAGCCATGACAGGCCGCTGCGAGGGCTCGCGGCACGGAAGAGGCAAAATATGGCAAAAAAAAGGGAACAGGAGCCGGACATCACATCCACGGCCGAAGGGAACAAACCTCTCTCTCACAGCACTGCCGTGAATTGCACTGATGTCGGCTTTGCTGCAGCGCATGTTGCAGCGTGCTCTCTGCAGAGAAACTGTTTGCTTTGGGTGTGCAGAAATGAACCTAAGGGTGCAAGGAGGCTCTGTGCTTGCTGCTGTGGGCCAGGCGGCCCACAGCAGAGAAAGCCGATGCGTGTGTGTGAGTGCACGTGTGCACGTGTGTGTTGGAGTAAGTCTTCTCGCTCGGTGCATCCCAGAGATTTGGGGATGCGCCTGGTTCCCCAGGGAGGCAAGGGGAGCAGGGACAAGTACCAGATAGGAAAGGGGTCTGAATGGTGCCGAGGGTGAGGCTGGTGAGTCAATGCCCAAACCAGGCTCCCAAAACCATCCTTCCCCCCTCACTGCTCTGTCTCGCTCGTCTTCGGCCCCGCTTTGCTACCCGTACTCTGTACACTAGCAAGTACAGAGCTCACGTGCTGCAGGTCTCCATCTCCGCCCCAACAGGAGGGATCAGGGGGTTTATGGCTCTTGCAAGTCCCGTCTCCGCCCTGATCAGGGCAGGTTTAGAAAAGTACATATAAACACGAACACATCGTGAAAAACTCTCCCTAAAAGAGGAGAAGAATGTACAAATGGTTGAACAAATAACAAGTGGTTTGGAAAAGTAGAGGCAGTAGCCAAAAATCCCACTGTATGATAGTGTTACGGATGCTGGCTGTCACACGCAATGACCCAGCCAGGTAATTTGCTGCCTTTAGAACTGAAACAACTTCATTTTTGTTGCTTGAAATGTTAGCTCGGTGCCGATTGCTTTTGTACCACCTCCGCTGTGCCCTGGGAAGAGAAAGCAGCCGTCCCTACGCCCTGTCTCCCCCCCGCTGCGCTGCTCTGCCGTGGGGCGACGCTGGCCTCGGCCAGTTTGAGAGATCCCAAGGTCTCTGACCTATCACTCTCGCAATTCATCCAAATTCTTCTGGCTACTTTGGTCATGGGACCAAAGAGGACATCGAGAGCCTCAAATATGGCATCCGAGTCATGTAACGCATGCTGAAGAGCTCGTAGAGTTAAGCCAGCCTCAGCTATACCACTTTAATTTTTTAAATGACAGAGATCCCCAGAAAGCATCATTCAGAAGAGTTTACCTACTTAAATCCTAAACACACTAATAAAAATGTTATTTAAAACATTGGGTTATATGAAAAAGAGGCACTTGAAAGCAGATAAACCAGATTCAGCAAAGTAATTGTGCACACACATAAAAAACTCATCCAGTACATACTTCACTAGTTTTACGTTATAAGCTTCAAATAATGCCCCATGAATTAATGCTGAATATAGTATGAGAGGTTACATAATGGAATAAAGCACAGTAGCAAAAAAAACTCCAAATCCAATAAATAAAACCTGCCTTCTGTCCTGAGCTGTCCCCCAAACACACGTTCTTGTTTCACCCGTGAACTATAGTGCTTGGTACATCAGACATTGGGGATTTCATGTCATTATTTCATCGAAGGACGATCATAAAAACTGGTTTTACAGCTACTGTGCATAGTCTGAAAAATGCCCAGAGAGGAGATGGATTATACCTCTATTCCTATCCGAGTCAAGCCAATTAAATTTATTTCATCGTGAGGAGAATATTTATTAACATCTTCTCAGCCTCTAAATAACCAGAGTTATATAGGGCCTGTGCCTGTGATACAGGGGGTCGCAGCAGCAGAGACACACACGTCCTCACGAGCATCCTGCCCTCCCCGGGAAAGGCTTGGTGATGCCAAGGAGTCTCTATATTCCTTTGCAAAGGTGAGATTTTCGTTTGTAGCACATTTTGCATAAAATGTCAAAATGTTCCCTGCCCTATCTTTACACTCAGACTATTTTAGAGGCCACCTTGTTTATAAAATGATCCTTTGTCCCATCTGCATCTTCAAACTTAGTGGAAAAGGCTGGGTGAGTAACCCAGACGGCCCCAGCTCTCATCTCAAAGGCATAGAATCATAGAATCATAGAATAGTTGGGTTGGAAGGGACCTCTAAAGGTCATCTAGTCCAACCCCCCCTGCCGTGGGCAGGGACATCTTCAACTAGATCAGGTTGCTCAGAGCCCCGTCCAGCCTGACCTGGAATGTTTCCAGGGATGGGGCATCCACCACCTCTCTGGGCAACCTGTTCTTCATAAAGTAGAAATGGGAAAAATAAAAATTGAAAGCCAGCCCAAACGAGCTCCAGATCCAGCTGCTATTGAACTACTTGGAAAATGTAAGGGAGGAACCTCAGCCTTTTTAAAATAAAATCAGACATCTGAATTTCTTTTCTATTTAAACAAATTGTTCTGAATATTTTGGTCATTTCTGCAACTAAAAGCTACATACTAATTGTCAGCGTTCGGGTGCTGTATTCTCCAGGCAACCGCTTTGCTTGGGATGCCACATACGTGCGCTCCTTCTAGGACAGCGTGGACTGTGTCCCTGCACGGGGACAGCCTCAGGGACTGCCGGAGGCCGCGTCCTTGGAAAGCAGTAACGGCATGCTGCTCACGGCCATCACTTGCGCCTTCCTTCAGGTGTCCAGCTCGGATCCGAGAGGTGATAGATAGTCTGTCCCCGCTGCGAAGGGCGGCTCTGCTGCTCCCTCTGGCTCAGCCTGGGAGAGACAACACGCTAAACCAGAACTGACCCCACCCATAGCCCCAGGTTTAAGCCGAACCTTTTTTTCCCTCCACCTTTGAAAATGTTAAGCCTAATATTAATACTAGATGTAACTCTTAGACCTCTTGTTCCCTGCTTCCTGAATGCAAACGGGGCTGGGCCACAGCAGCGGGGCAGCAGAGCAGAGCTCAGCTCTTGTGCTTCGTTCAGTCTTGATAACCTCTCCATTTTTCTAGACTGGATTTTATTTCATGCCAATTGGTGCATGATAAACTGGCTCCTGGAGGGAATTAGTGAGGAACTATCTTCCTTGGCCGCATAAGAGATTTTGCCCTGTCCATAATCTTTCATGGGCTACAGTGCTTCGACGTTATCCTCTGCTCCATGGAAAAGGCAGGTTTACCTGCCTATATATACTATACTATATAATAAGCTCCTATTGTTAAACTGAAGGATGAGTTTCCCTGCTCAAGTGGCAGGGGGAGAGAAGCAGAAACGCCACTGGATTGCTTTCATTCCTCAAGGACCTCTTTAGGGCCACACTCGAGTCGTGCTGCTCCAAGCAGAGCCCTGGCCTTGTGCTGCAGAAGGAGCCCAGGTGCTGCCAGTCCCAGAGAGATTTCTATAAGGGTTTGCTTGACTTGCAAACAAAAACTCTGCCAGAAATCCTGGTGAAAAACCCTATGATGATGTTAAAAAGTGGAGGCTCAGGGCAGTGTTACCAACCCAGCTCTATTTTAGGACCTCCTGATAAGCTGGTTCCACTTCAATTACTGAGCTGGACCTCCACTTCACTGCGTTTCCATTCCAGTCTGACCCTCCTGTTAATGTTTCCAAATATTCCTATATTTCCATCAATCATTGCAAGACCTCTTGTTCTTCTGTGCTGGAAGCATCTCCTTAAAGGGCTGCCAGGGCAAATTCAGAACCAAATCTTGTAATGAAAACGCTTTGCAATGACCCCAGGTTTGAACATGTTAAAAATAAAGGTGAAATTCCTGTTGGCGTTCGTAGGTGCTGAGCGGAGCCCTGAGCCACGCTTTGCCCGCAACTTGCTCTTTAAATGGGTTTTTTCTCTCCTTTGCTTGCACTCCTCCATCAAAGCTCCCAGGCTTCACACCCCAGGGCCCTTTGCCCACACTTCCAGAGCTTTCTCCACGCCCAGCGCTACCTGCGAAGGGAATGCTTCCCTGTTGGGAAAGGGAAGCAAGCAGAGCCCCAGCTGAGAGCTGGGAGATGCCAGCGGGGAGGATGATGATGGTCTCATGTCGGATCCCCACAGGCCGGCGTGCAGTACTGCCCTCCAGGCTACAGTCTGTGATTTTCCAGGGAAAAAGAAAAGAGTTTTTAACACTGTGCATGCTCTATGCTCTAAGTCACTCACTCTTGGCTGCTACCGAAGGAGCCGGTCTTCCAAAAAAGGGGTCTGGGTGACGGGTAGGGGGAATCCAGCGCAGCATGGCGGCACAGCATCCCATGGAGGGCAGAGGGGTTTCGCCCTGCGCCACAGCAAGGCAGAGCCAAAACACCACGCCAGCAGCAGCCAAGGTGTGCTCACAGCCCTCCGCCTTCCTACAGCTGCCTTCCCCTGCCTTCAGCTCCTGAGAGCGGGGGATTAATGTAGGGGCTTTGTGCATGCTGCGTGCGAGACAAACTGCCTCTGAATAATTTAAAATACATTTTCTCAAGGCATTGAGCAGACCTGAGCACATCTTATTTTTCATTGCTTTGTATTATGCATGTAAGAGACTCTAAATTACAACTATTGGTACCCTAATTTCTTTAAAAGTAACTGCTTATGGGGCACGGTGAATAGAATTTAATTTTTCTTCAAAGTTAAATATTCTTTATTTCGGCACAGATATCCAGCGGAGAATCTCACACCCATAAACCAGGAGATAATTTTCACTCTTCTACAAGTGTGACTCAAATACGTATTGACTGCAGAAATTATTTTCAACCTGCAAATAAAGAGTTGGAAAGAGACGGCATTTACACTGACAGATGTCCTGGACTTTAATAATAATGGCATTCTCAAGTTTGCTCCCAGGAGGCAGCACTAACAGTTGTTGACTTAATGATTTTTTAAAGAACAATAAGTCATGAAGTGTTATGTCATTTATTTTGAGGTACCATTTATTCTGGGTCAGAGGAAAAAAAAAACACTCATTTGATTTTCTTTCTTTTGTTTTAACAGTTTAGTCCTGCAGTGAGTCTGAAAATGTTGGTCAAATGACTTATTCTCTCACTACGAGACTGTTATAATTAAGAGGATTTTTTTCTTAGTGAAATATCTGTTTCCTTATACACTGTTTAGGCGTTACATGGCTAGGGGGGTTTTGTACTCTGATTTTAAGCATCTAAGTTGGGGTCTGGGGGTCTCTGCAGAGTCACCGGGAACCTCCACAGGTCCATTCCTTGCAAATAACTTCAGGATTCCCCCCACGTGGGACTGCAAGTTGGACACAGTAAACGCCCCTGGCACGGCACAGCATGGCACAGCATGGCACAGCATGGCACAGCACAGCGCAGCACGGCATGGCCCAGGGGACCTGCCCTTTGCAGGGGCCTGGGGAGGCTGCGAGGCAGGACCCAGCTTAGAGACAGAGTTACAGGAGGGTTTATCTGCCGGCAGAGAGGGATGTGGGACAGAGCAAGGAGTTACGGAAGGCAAAGCTTCGGTAAAGTGACAGGAAATGTATTTTTAGGAGCAAAACCTATTTCATGGCAAAATCTTAGCTGCAAATGAGGTACACCTCAAATCCTGCCAGCCCCCCTGCAAAAGCAGAGTGTCCTAACCACGGGGCAGCTTCACCCCAGTGGGACTGGGGCTTCATTCCCGCTGCCTTTCCCTCCATTTTAGCATCCCGAGAGCTGACTCTGTGCCGTGCCTCGGTACCACTACTGGGGATGAAGCCCAGTGTGTTTCTGATCCAGATCAGGAGGATAATTCACCGAAGGGTTTTAGTGCGGGAGAAGAGCCATGCTACACCCTGGACAGCAGCAGGGCCGAGGGCAGAGTCTCGTGAGTCAAATGTCCTGGTTTCAATGATTCATCTTAAAAACATACCAAAAAATCTGTCTTGTAAACAAGAAGAGATATGATGAATCCCCAAAGTTTACAACAAAGCTTATCCTTAACTGTATCAAAGCCTAACTTTGTCATAGGCAAGCAAATATCAAATTCCTCCAGGAGTTCCTGGTACCATGGCAAACCCCAAAGGCAGAAGGACAAAGGAATTGCCGTGCCGCACTCAGCATCATCACCCGCTGCCTGGCCCAGACGGCTGCTGGCACTGCACAGCACCCCAGAGCCTCCAGCGCACTGGACCACATGCGTCTGCACCATGCGGGCTGCTGCCCGTCCCTCCTAAAAACAATTATATTCTCTGAAGCGTAAGAGCTGGCCGTTCTGGGGACTGAAGCCGACAGGTGAGGATTCGGGTCCGTGTGCTGGGGTCTGGCGAGGCAGGAGCGACCCCGCTGGGAAACCCCTGCTGCTGCCTGAACCCTCTCGCCAGGTAGGAACTTTCTCCCCACGTCCTTTCATTTGCTTTTGTGTATACAAAATCAACATGAAGGTACCCATTGCTGATCAGCCCGTCACAGCGCCTTCCCGCACGCTGGTTTTAGGGCAGAGGTAGGAGCAGACGGGCTGCCCAAGTGCGCCATCCCTCCAGCTAAGCAGAGACGGAAAGGAGAGCCGTGCTCTCCCAAGGCCAGGGCTCTGTGGCTAGTTAATAATGGGAATTACTTGGGAGACAGAAGACGATGGGATAAAATGAAAATATTGTTGAATCAAGATAGTTTATGAGGCGTAACACCCAAATGAACCCTGAGCTCTAACCAGGGAACGGGATCCCCAAAGCCTTTGGTGGCATTACTGCCTTCCACGGCAAAGTTGCTTATCTGGCTTTGGTGTTTGGCAGCCCAGCCTGCCCTCTGCTTTGTAGGGGCCAAAGCTGAAACTAAGCTGTCGAATCGTTAAACCAGATCAGGCTTTGATTCAGGTTTCCATCCTGCCCAGCCCCGCGCGTCCCAGCCACCCAATTCTGTGATAGCCCGTGGATCCGTCGTCGTGACGGAGGAGATGTATTTTTTCTGGAATGAACAGTAATTTGGTATTAATAGCTGGCACATCACTTCTCTCTAAAGCAGCGCTACACAAACAAGAGAGATCTCTAAAGACACGCTATCAAAAACAAGAGGTCAGGAGGGAAGCAGAAGAGCACAGGTACCCAAAAGCAGCCTGTGGCATGGTTCGTATTGTGTGACAGCTGGTAAGATTAAATTGTTTGGAGAAGAACAGCAAAAGCTTTTTTTTGTCTTTTTTTTCTCCCCCCTCAGTACTATTTTAATCAGTTGGGCAGGAGAAATGAGGTCTGCAAGGCATCTATCACTAATTTATTTTTTACGGGTAAACATTTATAAAATGACAGATGTTTCTATGGAGACTTGAATCCCACGGTTACTTGACAAGTCGTAGAAAATTAGACCAGGGCCTTGTAACAGGTAATATCTCCCATGCCCATACTATGGTAATAGAAAATACCCACCTTGCTTTGTGAGACAATTTCTAAGGACAGATGTGCTGGCATTTGTAAAGCACTTGGAGATCTGGCAAGGAGCAGCTTTGCAGGATGGATTATTTAGAGCCCGATGAGGACAACAGCAAAGCTGGGGCCTGAAGATGGTTCTCAAGATTTCTAGGTGCTTCACCTTCCTACTTCAACAATATTTAACATTACACACACATCCACGTGCATATATATGAAAACCAATAAATAAGATGTAATTATTACTTTCCCTGTAATCATACAGCTGCACTATTCTGGGAATCGTTTTATTGCAGCATTTAGGAACAAATTAGTCTTGTCAATAACTGCTGAGTGACAAGTGTGTTAAGTGTCATCTCCTCCTGGATGTTTCCTTCTCCCCCTCCCCTGTATTTAAGTACAGACTAGCACTGTTCACTTGCTGTTTCTCTGCATTGAAGAGCAGAGCTGTGACTCCTGTCTAGCCCAGTCAAAGGAGATGGACACCCGACCCCCTCTTCCCAGCCGGGTTTCTGCCAGGTTAAAGGATGCCGTGGCTTAGCGCTGGGATTTGGTTGCTCTGAGGTGAGCCCCGGTGCCACCCCACCAGCCCTGCGGATGCTCAGCCCAGAAACGGGGCATTTACATCTTACAGGGTGTCCCAGCCCTCAGACTTCAACCATCTTTTTTTCCCCTGTGTAAATTTGGTGGCACCAGTGACAGTCGCTCTGTGCTCCCTCCTGCAGGCTTCACCTTTGTCTTGCCACCAAAATAATTTTAAAGTGAAACCCGATGGAAACGGCCGCAGGAGGGCTCAGCCGCCCAGGACGCCCGTCTCCCACCCTGCGCCCCGAGCCTGCGAGTCGCTCTTAGTCTTTCCAGCCTGTTTTTTTCAGTAGGGCTGTTAGGAGAAAGCCAAGCGTTTGGCGCACAGCCCCTTTGCTGTTTGTTAGCGAGGACCCCGGGCTGACATTGCTGCGGCCGAAGCCTGGGTAGCAGCAGGGTGCGATGCTCCTGCTCCTCCTCTGCCTCCCGGCCGCCAGCCCCCCTCGCCACAGCAGGACCCCATGGGGACCCGCTCCCAGGAGCACCCAGACGCCTCTGCCAAGCTCGTCCTTCCCCTGCATTGCTCAGCATCCCAGCACCCCCTTTCACAAGAGTGTGCACTAAAGTGTGCGCAAAAGTGTGCGCAAAAGTGTGCACAAAAACAGGCACAAAAATGTGCACAAAAACAGGCACAAAAGTGTGCACAAAAATGTACACTAAAGCGTGCATTAAAGCTTGAACAAAAGCATGGGCAGCATTTCCCACTCGGATTTTAAGGCACTTCAAAACCATATGACTTCAGGGTTTTTTTTCCTCCCACAGCGGCAGACCATTGCGGAAAACAGAGTTACACAGATGCTAAAACCCCAGCCAGCATGAGGATAACTGCTTAACAGCCTCATGGGGCTTAGGGAATCACGAGCCAAAGCAGCCATGCTGCCTGCCGCCTGCGTGCGGGACGCGGTGTGTGGGTTTTCCTACATGATGCTAGTGCGGAAAAGGGGGTGATCTCTGGGGGGACTACCCCCTGCTCTGCCGGTGCCTGCTGGCAGTGGCTCTGCTCCCCCGGGGTGATGGGACATCCCCTCTCCAAGATGAATGAGCTGAGTGAGGGAAGATGCCACTCCTGCTGCCCCCAGCCCTTGCATATGACCACCTTCAAGGCATTGGTATATATAAGCTCTACATATGGTGTGTATAAGAAGACCTGAGCAAGGGCTCAGGTCCCAGCCAAAGCCAAGACGTGCAAACGCGGGGCTGGAGAAAAACCTGTCTAAGGGCACAGAGTTGCTTTGTGGGATGCCAGGAGGAGACTGTAATAGGGGAAAAACCCAGAAACCCAAGCAAGGCATTTGGATGGGCTCGGTGCAACACCACAGGGGCTGCGAAGGGTGCTCTGGTAAACTGATAACTGCGCTGAAGCCGATCGCTTTAAATGCTGAACTGATTGAAGCAGCCTGCCAAGAACAAATATCTGTTCTTCTCACACACCTCTTATCAAATTAAAGATCCAGTGTTGTTCACCGACTGCTTTGAGCTCATTAGGGAGGAGAGGGGGGACGTGGCTCAGAGAAATCCATCGTTCACTGCTAAGTGCCAAAATGCCATTTAGTACATGGGATTCGACTCGTTTCTGCTCGTGAGAATGGCAGAAAATCATCCCAGCTCAGGCAGAATTTATTAGCACAAATCCGCTATCGCTGCAGCAGTCAGTGTAGCCTTTTGCTTTGCACACTCGCGTGGTTTGCCAGCCCAGGAGGTTTCTTTTTCACCTCGAGGTAGTTGATCCCCCATGAAATGCCGGTAGCCCTGGCTCTGCGGTGGCAGGCTGGTCCCCAGTCATCCCCGGCGCCGGCGGACCACGGCAAGGTGCCTTCCTTCCCGGGTGCCCCGCTCCTCCTGCACCGCACGGAAATCAGCGTTGGACTGTGGAGTTTGCGTCCGCCGGTGCCTCCGACACGCTCGGGGTGGTGTGACGCTGCGGGGTCGGGCCTTTCGCAGTGCCTGGGGTGAGAGATGCACAAAGTTCAGTGCTTCTACCGAACTTTGCATCATGAAAATGGAGTGTTAAGGGGAAAAAACCTTTGGCCTGTCAATAGTCTCGCCTGCACCCTGGGAGCGTGTTTGGTATCTGTGGATATCAGCAAAATGTTTGTTTTCTGCTCCTTGAGATGAACCCCCAGCACCTCCGCCCAGTGCTCCCTGCCTGGGCAGCTGGGTTGGGGTGCGGAGCCTTGCTCCCCTCTCCTTTTTCCCTCCCTAATGAAATCAAAGCAAGCTTTTACCTTCATTTCCTCCTCTCTTCCCCAGCAGGCAGGGCTGCGTAGATTCAGGCTTTACTTCCAGGCATAGGCAAGTGTTCTGTATCAGAAAACCCAACATCCCCCAGAGCCTAATCCTTCAAAATCAAATTTTGCTCCTCGCCCAAGGTCTCATTACACTTGCTGCCTCATCCTTGTTTTATGTCCTGCATTGCAGGCAATCACATCAATGCTCTTACTCGGACCTGCAGCTCAAACAAAATGCTTCTTTGTAAAGAAAATGCTTTGTATAGAGCTGGCAATTGCACCTACAATAGAAAGTGTCAATACGGACGTACTCCCTGATAGCACCTACAGACAGCGGCAGCTCTCACGATGCTCTTGGCCCTCGCTGGGCGTTGGACGTTTTTGGCTGGGCACCAATGCCCTCTGCTAGCACTGCTGGAAAATGCCTTTCTTGGTGTCAGGGCTTGGTCTGTTGGGGCGAAAAGCTCTTTGATTTGTTGTTCTGGAAGTTGCAACAGATATGCAGCACAAACACTTATTCCTGTGGGAATTTTCTTGTTGAGGTATCAGGCTGTTTAAGATGAGCTGGGGCTAAGCTGCCTGGAAATCAACATGACATAGGAGGCTCAGCTCTCCTTTGGGTTGTGAAAATATTCCCAGGCAAGATTTTGGGTCAGGAAAAGGTGTGATGGAGCGCGCGAGCGCCGCAGCCGGAGCCTCCAGCCTCTCCCTCCCGCTTGGCGGGCTGTGGGGTGCACTGCGACGGAGATATTACAAACCACCCCATAGAAAACAATTGCAATTTGCAATATTTTAGTTTCAGCTCTCGCGGGAGTGACTGGCATGCCTGGCCCCTCATCCATCCTTTCAAGCGGCCCCCGCCGGCCGCCGCTCTCTGCTCTCTCGCAGCCTGCCGGGAGAACGGCACCAAT
This sequence comes from Aptenodytes patagonicus, assembly GCF_965638725.1. NCBI lineage: Eukaryota > Metazoa > Chordata > Aves > Sphenisciformes > Spheniscidae > Aptenodytes > Aptenodytes patagonicus. Next base: position 21,598,761 of record NC_134957.1, read on the forward strand.
TTGATCCCGCTGTTCTTTAGTCTCTTGACGATTATTTCCAAATTACAGCCCTGGAAAAGAATTCGCCGTCCCCAGCAGGAACGGAGGAAAATGGGGAGGAGATTGTGAGCCCAGCCTCACGCAACTATAGGTTTATGCAATGGGGAAAGTGCTAACGATGAGGTTAAACCTGACACTCGTGTTGGGCGAGTTCTTGTGCTCATTGAATTCAGGGGATTGGGAAAGCTCTCAGGGAAGGAGCACATTTTGGGGCTTCATGGACTCTTTTCCCTGAAAACAAGTTTTATAGTGTCTAAAAGCCTAAATATTCTCAACAGATGTATGAAATGACCATGTCTGCTTATTGAGCAGAGGAAGGTGCGATCCCTTAGGAGAAAGCATTCCCCCCAGTGCAAACCTCACTGCCACGTCAGCAGTCCCATGTCCCCTTGGGTTTATTTAGGTGAATGGTTCTTTGCAGCCCTCTCTAAAAAGAAAAGCCAGTGACAGCCCCAAGCACCGACCAGCGGGGACAGATCCAGCCCAGGTAAGACACCGGGGGTCATGCGGGGTCTCCCCCGGGGGATCTACCCTACGGGGGAAGGTGACCCCACGGAGGGAGCAGTGATTAATGCAGCAGAACAAAATCCATCCCTCATCATTTATTTTAAAGATTGATTTCATCTCCCCTAAGAGATGGGAGATGCTGACTTCGCTGTGCTTGCTGCTGGCTCGTCTGGGTGCCCGTCTGCCCCAGGGGACACAGCTCAGGGAGCCTGGGGCGTGACGCAGCCCCTTTCCACCTTCCTCTTAAACCAGCAATCCTTCCTCTCAATGAACCAGGTTAATATTTCCCAGCTTCTCTCTTGGTTCTTGAATAATTAATGCAGCTGGAAAATAAAAGTGGTAGGTGTTTGTTTTCCTTCCCAGGAGCCTGTTGTTGTTCGGTGTTGCCGGTTTTTCCCCCCAAGCTCTGCCTGCTGCACGCGTGGGCTTTGTAACCAGCCCCTCTGCACATCCTGGGACAGACTGCAGAGGTGCTCAGGTGCTTAATTAGGGGCTTAATTACCTCGAAACCCGGCCTCATTTCTATTGATTAACAGTAGCCCAAAATTAAGGCATTACTTAAGGAAAACCCAAGGCAAAAACATTTTGGTTGCCTGCTAGAAACCGGAGGGGAATTGACTGAGATAATCTGCTAAGCTGGACTCAAAATTAGGGATAATCCACCTATATTGTCACTTCCCGACACATGAAGCACAGCAGACATCCATCAGCCCCGGGTCCTGCTTTAACGTCGGGATCAAGCAGGCGACCGCACATCGCGGTAAGGCGGGCTCAGAGGACAAGCAGCGCTGTTCCGTCGGGAGCGGTACCCTTCCCAATCACTCCTAATGGCCAAATAACTTCTCAAAAGACGCTAGCGCTTTCTGGAGCGACGCTGGAGCCATATTTCCATGTCATTTTCTCAAGTAATTGTCATTTATTTGGGCCTGTTGCGGGTTGGCAGGAAGGATGGGTAGGCAATAATGTAGCCGGTTATTAATTATGCTGCTTTATATACCCTCCATCTTATCTACAAGCAGATCTTTACTCTGCTGAGAAGCCTATGCGTGCAGGCACAGCAAGCTACAAGGTATTGTACAATTGTACCATGACGCTGTTTGCAGAGATCCGACCCCACTTTCATCTAGAAATGGATTAAACGAGACCCTTTCCGTAAGTTTGTGTGAAAAATGGACCCAACATGAAGGCCTCCACGGGGATGTTATTTTTAAGCCAGAATTGCATTTTCACCGCTACAGTCACGTCAGTCCTGCAGCAGGGGCGTTAGATTAAACAGCAAAATTTAAACAAATGATGCTTTAAAAATGCCCTGAAGTCAGCCAGCTCCCAAAGACGAAATGTCCGCCGGGAGAGATGACCAGCTTGGTCGTGGCATCTCTCCCGGATGGGGAAGCTCCTCTGCTCGACCCAGCAAGCCCGGGTCAGGAAAGTCCCATCCGACGCCGGCTAGCCCTTATCCCCAGGGGCAGGGAAAAGCCTAATCTTTCCCTATTGACTGTTTAGACAGTCTTTCAACATCGCTGAGCAATTAGACAAGTCGGAAATTTGCTTTTAAGATGGCCGTGGCTCACGTTTCTCAGATCAGAAATTACCCGGCACAAAAGCCGGCAAAGCTTCCTCCGGCCCGTACCGCCTGGCCTGGAGCCCACTGCCATCATTTTCCCAGCTTAACAACAGAAATCCGCGGAGGCTTTACTTCTGCTCTCTTCCGTCAGTTGGGTTTTGCATAGGCTCAGAAATTTGGCTGAAATACGGGAAGGTCCTCAGGACACAGAGAACATAACGTTGATAAACATCTTTGTTCTTATTAGCAGTTTTACCAAGAAATATATTGCCTTTCATCCTCACTGTCGTGAGTTATTGCAAGCTCCCGCATTTCCCAAAATACTCAAGCCAAACAAGTGGCCTCCCCTCTGCCCCCTCCTCCCCCGCCTCGTGCCTCCGCGAAAACACAGACGCACTTTTTCAGAATAACTTGCCATTACCGTTGTCAAATGTCAAAATAATCTTTTTAGAAAGTTGCTTGCTTTACGGTGATTTTTTTATTGCCGGGCATTCTTTTTTTTTTTTAAGAAAAGCAATCCTTTTGTATATTCCTCTTTGAAAAATTCCTTCAACAAATTTCCCGTGAATTGCTGTGACAGAAATCACGTCCCTGACATTTCTGCTTTTTAAGAAATGGGAAAATCAGAGACAATAAATGGAAAACCTCCGAGTCACATTGACAGCCATACAACTTGGTTCAGGAAAAAAATACTATTTACAGCTATCATTATTTTCCTAATTTGTTTCCATTGTTCAGTCGTGTCTCCTGAGCCTGTGATACATCTCTGGGATGGTATTTACGGCTTCTGCTCATACAGGCACTGCTACACCAGGGAACAACACCTGTACTTTCCAGCCCTATATATGGAGGGGAAGATGGTGGTAGGATTTATAGCTTGGAGCTGTTGGAGTAGTTATGTGAAGGGTGGTTTCTGACTGTGATGGTGCTGAGGGAGGCTGGATGCTCACTAGCTCCTCTGCCAGTGCTTTTGTCTTTGAAGTTGCCTCTGATTTTAGCAGAACAAACCCGATGGACGGGGCGGTCCCCCTGGCCGAGTGTCCCCAGCTTGACACAGAGTCAGGCAGGCTCAGCCCCGAGGGTGTTATCCGTGATGATACCTGCATGACCACGGCATCAGAAAACAGACGCAACCAGGGGGGAAAAAATAGTATATAAGGGGAAAAAAGCTAAAGTGAGCAAAAGAAATGTAATCAGAGGAGTTATCACATGGCAACTGCCTTCCAGACCAAGATCAAGGAGACACAGAGGAGGCCATTTGAGGTTCGTTCCAGGAAAAGCAAAGGGAGAAATAGGAGCCGAAGCCAACGTGATTTAAGAGTGAAAGGCAGCGCAATGGCTCAGACCCACAAGGCGGTAGGAGCCAGGCTGCCGCGGGCGCAGGCAGGGGAGGTCGGGCAGGGCTCCTCCCGGAGCCCCTGCTCAGGCAGGGACCAAAGGGCACGTCAGGAAGCGGCAACCAAACATCAAAGAAGTCGTTCTGAGCAAACATTGCGCAATTAAGGATTTTGTTGGGTTTTTTTTTCTCAAAATCATTGATAATTGGCTAATATTATAGAAATTGCCTCTTCACAAGCAACAGTTGTGAAGCACCTCTGCCTGCCGCTCCTGAAGGGCACAGCCAGGAGCCCACGGGGCAGGAGGTGCTAGAGCCGGCGTGGGTTTTTTTTTTCCCCTTTCCATCTATTTCTATCATGAGGGAGCTTTAAAGAACAGTCGGGCAGAAATCCTGCCTTTTCAGGGAGTGCGGAACGGAAAGTGTCTCTGGCATTTCAGAAGCGACGTTAAAAAACAAGACTGCACACGAAGCACTGGATATTCAACCATGAGTCAAGCAAAGTGAAATTATAAACTGTAAATTATAACCTGGCATGAGATGGGCATGCTCAGCCGATGGAGACCCAACGCATCCTTATTTTCTATAAATCCTCCGAATGTGACATGGTGGGCCGTTTTCACACAATGCAAAGTGTCCGTGAGATGCTGGGTGTTGCAGGTGGGACCACGGCAGGGGGGGGTCAGCCCCGGTGCTGGGACGGACCCAGCACCCCCCAACTGCACCAACTCGATCAGGCCAAGAGCAAGCGGGAGGCTTGCTCTTGCACCCAGGTGCTAGATAGGCACTGTATGTATGATCACTTCTCGATTTTAAATGCTTTCTTTTTACCATGTTCTCTTGCAGAGAGCATCCAACCGGCTGTCCCTGCAGCTGCAGAGCCCCATTTGCGGTCCTGGTGCGTAGCTGAGCCAAGGCAGCCGTCGCTGCTTTCCCCTCCGTGCTTCAGTGTTGCAGGCAGAGAATAAACTCCCTTCGCACTGGCATCCATCCCCGAGCTCACAATGGCTCTTCTTTCCTTTTCTTTTTGGTTGTTTTTGGGGTTTTTTTAAGTATTAATCCTTAAAAGTCGGGAGGCCATCAAGATAAGAGACTGCTGTTAACCCATGCATCAGCCAGAGCCCCCAAGACAGCAGCCCGCCATGAGGTTGCGGCAAATCCAGCTTTTGCTCCGTACGGGAGGGTCGAGGATGAGCTCTGCATGCCAGTAGATGCAACCAGTTCTTGCAAGAAAAAACCCACGGATTTCTCCGGGGAGGATGAGCAGCGTGGAGAGTGGGCAGAGGTGGGCTGGAGGGAAATCAGTTCGTTGCAGCATGATGATTTGGGCGTTGCAGTGTGAGATGAGGCTGGTGCTTAAGACAAAGAGGGTTCCCACCTGCTCAGCACGGACCTTTCTCATCTCCTGCTCCCATGTTGGTTATTGGCAATGACACGGGAGGACACCCCACTTCACCTGAGGTGGCGTGGCATCTCAAATCCCTATTTATGAGAGTGCCGGAGGTGCTACCCAGGAATTTCCCCCCTTGCTGCTGCTGTGGGAACAAGCAAGTGGTTAACTGGGATGCCGAGCAGCTCCAGAGGCTGGAGGATGACTCAGTGTTTGCACCGGGCTGTGAGAACTCAATTGATTTTGTCCTTGTAGGGAAACGGTGTTATCAGCCTGGCTTTTGCACATGACAAGCAGTTTTTCGAACATTTTATGCAAAAGTTCACAGTAGGACAGTTATATTTTTGGATCTCGCAATGAGTGAAAATTTGGCAGAGGCAGGCAGAATTTGGATGGAAGAAATCAGACAGGGCTCCACCCCGCGTCTCGCCAATTTGTGGGACTTTTGGATTTGTGCATTGACGCCTTTTTTCTTTGCACACAGTGGAGCTTTGTGACTGGAATCCCAAGGAAGGTATCGATAAAAACAACGCTTAGGAGGCCTTTGGGAGAGCCACGTTTCTTCCCGAAGCCCCTCTAACACCCCTCTGGGTGTCACTGGGGAGGGAGGACCCCCACCCTGTCCCTCCCAGCTCACACTGGGTGCGAGGTCACCCCAAATCCCACCAAAAAAATACCCCTGCGGGGAAATGATTGCAAAACCTCGGTCCAACCAGGAGCTCTGTCGCCACATCTATACCCATCAGATGCACCTTGTTGGAGGGGGAAAGGCCTGCGATTAGATTGCACTGTAAGCTTCAAGAAAAACTGCTTTCTGATGACAAAAATGATTAATTGCCGTCCCTTCTGGGCAGATCGCATCCGTCTGCAGCAGCGGCTGGCAGTCAGAGCCATTCGGCACTCTGCGGCTGAGGGGGATGAATCAGTAGAGTGGAGCCTGGTAGTCACCCGAGGGAGGAAAAATCTTTTTTTTATATATATACACACACACACACACACACACACACACACACATATATACACGCACACATACATACATAGGTATCTTGAGCTTGAAACCCCTTTGCTGCTGCCCAAAGGGCACTTGTTTTCCATTCAAGGACCCTTTGCAAAACACCCTGAGATCTTGCATACCCCTGCTCATGCCTTCGTTTGCATTTGGTGTGTGCAGGACGGGACGCTGTATGGACGATGCTGGAAGTTAACGATGCCCCAGATAATGAGGTTTCATTAACAAACTCTTCATCTGTGGCAGCTCGGTGACAGATTTTCCCCAGACTGCAGCTGGGTGAAAGCAGGTATAAAACACACAGCCCTTCCGCCGGCCAGCGCTGCAGTCGGGAGCCGCACGGAGAAGCAAGTGCCAATCTATTAAAAGACGTTGTGCTTTTAAAGATAAACCCAGCTCGCGTTGCAATTTCCAAGGTGACTCTTTTATTCTTGAGGCACGAGCCAAAAACCATTTTGAGGCAAGCTGGGTGGGATGCAGGAGGAGCTTATTCCTCCTCCACCTCGGCCCCGTGTAGCCGGTCCCCTGCGGAGAGGTTTGGCCTGGAAAGAGAAGGTGCTGCACTAACATCTGCTAAAGCCTCAGCAGGTTTTACTGCTGCTCCTCATTTATGGTGGCATTTGGCCGGCTGCTATAAGAGCGGCTCTGATCGCACGGTCTGTTTGTTGCTGTGTGGGAAGGGGTCGGGATATACAAAATCTCCTCTAGCAGCACTACAAGAGGTTGTAAAATATTTATAGCACCAGCGAGCCATGCAAGACCGGGATCTGTCATGACACAGGCATTTCTTTTTCCCAGATAGAGGAAGAAATCAGCATTTAAAAATTGCAGAGCCTGCTAAGGTCCGCTGTCGGGGCGAGGTGCTATCAGGCAAGCGCTGCCAAACTTCAGGTTTCTCCACATCTTTATAATGGCCTTAAATATTGTCTGGAGGAGGTGGTTTGTTTTTAAGTTATGTCATTGATCCCTCAGAGAGAAGCGGCCAGGAGCATCTCCCGGATGCATCGCAGCCCGTGGCAGTGGGCTAAGGGCATGCTGCAGCCCGCGCTCACGGAGGTACGTCATTGCCTGAATAATCCCATCAAAACCCCCTGAGTCCTCTGGGAAGCCACAGTGTCCACTTGAATGGGTAAAGGCAGCGTACGGCGATGGAGAGCGGCAGAGCTGAGCCCCACAAGATGAAGGTGCCACTTTCAGCGTCAACACAGACTCCGGTTTTCCACAATATACCAACCCCGCTCGCACGCAATATGCAAATGCCGACCACAGCCACAAAACTATTAATATCAATCATTTTCTCCTAGCTAACGCAATTATTATTTATATGAGACTAATAAACACTAGTTCTCACACTGATGATTTTGCCCTGAATAATTCATTCGCCAACACATTCAGAAATGCACAATGCAACAGTTTTCACATGTGAGATTTTCACGGTGATTTCTTTAGCGCTTGCGATGAGGCTTGGCCCCACGTTTGGGTCAGTCCTGCCCGGCACGTGGAGCTCCCCGGACCGCCCGCCGCTCCTCGCTGTGCCCAGCACCGTGGGGCAGGACGCACCGTGGGTTACGCCATGCGGTGGCGAAGCGCGACAGCGGGCACCCACATGGTCTTTGCTGCCGTACCCGATAACGTCTCTCTCTCTGCAAAGCCCTGAAAGGTGCCGGTCTGTACGCTGGGGGTTTCTGTTCTCTCCCACCATGCCCAGATTTGCTTTCACAGGGTTGCTCACGGCAGTCTTGCTCTTACCCAGGACCTACATATGTATATGCATATATGTATATATGTGTGTGTGTGTACATGCATACAGACTACACTAGGAATTACCACTCTTCTGCTGGTATTTTAAAAGCATCCTCGCTGACTTTGCGTGCCGCTGGCACATCAGGAGGCAGTCCCGTTTCTCCGGGCACTGTCCCAGGACGTGCCCCGCAGCCGGCGCAAGGGCAGGTGCTGGCCTGAACCACCGGCTCCTGCCCCATTTCCACCAGCTTTTCTCCCACACGTGGCCAAAGACTCGTTTCCTTCACCATCTAGAACACACTGAGGCTGTAATAAATAAATTGTAAGTATACAGTCTATACTGAGTGTCTTAAACTCCCAGAAATTGTGGTCTGCCCATGCACAAAAGCCCATTTCCATCGGGGCGGGACGGCCCCTGGGTGCCCAGTGGGTGGCCTGGCTTTGCTGCGGGCGATACCAGACCCCAGAGCTGCCCCAGCGAGGGGGATTCGCCTGCGCTGCAGCCCCACCTCACCGGTACGCCTCCCCCGCCGTGGCAGGAGCCGCTGCAGGGACACGGGGCCCCGGCAGCTCCATCGCCCCCACGTCACCGGCACGGCAGTGGCTTCCAGGTGTCCCTCGTGGTTCACCTGATGTCACCCCAAGAGCACTGTCCCCGTGCTCCTCTCCGTAAGCTGATGCATTTTTCTCCCTGCAAATGAGCAGCGTTTGGAGATGTGCAGGTGCCGCGCTGTGCCGGACACCCCCGGACCCTGTTTTGCACCACGTCCCCGGAACCAGCTGCTGGGCAATGTCATTGTTCCCCTGGGAGGTGCTGAGTTTGATCAAGGTTTTAATTTTGAGCCATTCCCTTCAGTAGACCAGGTAATTCACTGTCTTTGAAATGCAATAAATTTGGATACGGGCTGTCGTTAGTTATAGACCTAACCAAGAGGTTTGGGCAGATAATTTATAAAGGACAGTAATAAAACAGACTGCACAGTTTAGATCTTAATAAAACTGCAATGCTTTGTCTCTGATTTTATAGACAATTTTTATTAACTTAGTACCTTTGTACCAAAAAGGTCTGACGGGTTTCTTATGGCTGAGGGCTCTCCTGAGCAAGCGCGTGTTTCAAAGAGGATCAGAAGGATTTAGTGCCCGATAGCGGGAGATCACAAACCTGTCCTCTTCCCGCGGGTCAGGGCCGGGACGGAGCTGTGGGGAGAGGGGCCGTGCCGGGGAAGCGCTGCTCGCCGCCCTTGGCTGCCAGCCGGCCACCGGCGAAGCCTGGCATCGCGCGTGCGGGACAGCTGGCGCCTGAAAGCGCCAGTAATTAGAAACGGTTTGCTAACAAATTTCATTCCAAGCCATAATCAGCAGTACCCGAGTACCCATCCCAAGCATCCCTCTGCCCCGGGCTGACCGCCTCATGTCAAAGAATATTACCAAAAAATAAGGAAATACGTCCTGGGCTATGCTTCGTAGCTGTGACAGAGAGGGATTTCCTCGCTGGAGTGCACGTGGAGACGCGTGGGATGAGACCACGGCAGCCCCCCGGCCATGCTGCGGGTGGGAACCTCTCAGGGACACCCCCAGCAGCAGCCGTGCCCGGGCTGCCTGTCCCGGTCTTTCCCTCCGAGGAAACAAAGTCCAGGTGAGAGCAACGGCTCGCAATGCGGTGGCCTTCCTATCCACACTTCGTGCACAGATGTGTTTATCTGCTACTAATTATCCAAATGATTTGCATCTTCTCTAGGACTCGCTCCCCTTTGTGAGCGAACCGCTACCTATTTTTGCCTCGCTCGTTAAATTAATTGCTTCAGCGGCTGAATTTCCGCGGTGCTGCTTCGGAAGCTGCAGGACACTCTTGTATAAGAGCCTGCACCCTCCGCTGTGGCCGTGGCCACGCGACAGAGGGGAAACGGCCTCAGGGAGCTCTCCCACCGGGAACGGCCATGGGGTTTATGTTGTTTTTCTTGGAGAGCCTTCATCCCGATGCACGACTCTGGCTGGGGAGGATGGGGCGGCCATGCACACGCGTGGGCTCAGTACGAGGTCCCGCAGCTAAATCCAGCGGTTTAGCTAAGGGATTGTAGCATCTTCTGGAGATTCGCCGACAAAAAACTGGAGTGAGGGATGAAGCAGGGCTGCTTCAGGTGCGCAGCGCCACTGCTACAAACAGCTCCCAGCGAAGGCAAGTCTTACCCCTAACTCATCACTCCAGGCTCGTTTTCCTGCATTCATGAGAAGTGCAAATATGGATTTTAAAATAGTCATTGACAGCATCGGTGGTAAATATTTAACCCAGAAACCTTGTACTTTCTCCTCTCTCTGTTTCCCTGGGTGCGTGCGCAGTGAAGGTGAGCTGGCAGGAGAAAGCGCAGATTAATGCAGGTCTTGATGGATCATTATAATCGCTTTATTGCAGCATATTTATATCTGATTTATTTATGCCCCGCTTCAGCTGTTTCACTGCCTGAGCTGGCCCTTGCCCAGGGACGTGTGCTGGGTTTTTCTTTTACAGCGGGGTTTTTGAAAATTTTAGCACCCCATGGATAAGGTCAAACTCTCAAAAGCTGTGTTTGGGACACAGAGTTAGGAGGCTCCTTAAAAAACTGCTCCCGTGAATGGGTGCCGACAGCTCAAAACTGGGGCCTGGTTAATGGGGGACTGTAGCTCTGGCTGCTTTTCCTAGCAGAAATTAAGAGAATTTGTGTGTCTGAGATCCTAGGAGGCCATGACCTGGAAGTAGCTTTTAATGAATGGAGACAGTCTTGAAAAGTCCCTTGCAGACCTTATCTGCTCTGCACCTCACTGATTTTTAAATCCTACCTGAGCTGCTGGCTAATTCAAGCCAGAATTGTGGCTTTCATTCATCTTGTAATTTTTATCTCCAGATGACGCAGAACAGCTCCACGTTCAAACTACTGGAACAAGTTTTTGCACGACGTACATGCCTTCAGTCCTGGAGGATTAGATGAAGGACCACGCTCCCGTCACTGCTGATAGAAAAACCCACCTAGTTGGCTTCCTGCGGAAGCAGCACAGAAATGGGGATAAAAATGATCAAAACAGATAGCAAGGCTGCGAGGGCAACGCTATGAACAGAGCACGGTTTGGTTAACGAGGCAATTAGAGCATCCAGGGGAGCATGAGAGCGAAAGCTGTCCAAAGGGGCTCCAGTCTCAGTGACTCCTGGTGGACTCTTTTAGAGAAGTTATGATGTCTGCAGAAATTCGGATTTTCCCCGAATAGGTGGAAGCTGCTCCTCCGCTGGCCCAGGTGCTCCCCGTGCCCCGCTGCGGTGGAACGGTGCGGGACGCTCGGGCGGGATAAAGGGATTTTCCTGCAACCAGCGATGAGCAGCTTGTCATTTACCCACTCAGGCACGTTCAGTGCTAAAAAGGTCACATCCAGCTCCAAAATCAGAGTGAAGCGGCCCGTACAAAGAGATCATCTGAGTGTTTTGCTCTGCTCTTTCCTGCATGTAGGACAACCCCGACAGACGTGGGAGGGCGGTGGGGTTTGATTGGGACCCAAACCCCATCCCAAGGCATCAACACTGTCATTGCCAGCTGCTGGAAGACACAGCCAGCGTCCTTCTCACGTGTACTCCAGGGTTAAAAAAAGGAAAAAAAAAGGGAAGAGAGAGAAACTGAGTTCTTGGTTTGTTGCCATAGCAGCCTTCTGGATTATTTAGACTGATAGCATTTGTAAAAATTCAACAAAGGGTAGAGGATCTCTTGGAAATGGGAGCAGATGTAACATTGTGTGCCATATGCCACTGGGAAAAAAATCTATTGGCAAAGGCAACATCATCAGAACGAAAGCCTAACCCACATTGTGCAGTGGAAAATGTCACTTTCCCTAGATTACAGGGTAGAGCTATAAAGCAGAGAAAATTACGTTCACATATATAATTGCCGAAAGACGTTCTCAGCAAAGAGCCGAGCCGCTGCTGCGAGGTGGGCTTTTTCTCCCCTCCAGAACTTGATGAACCGCCATGTGATACAAAGGAAAGGTTGTTAACATTAAAAATTAATTAACCCTCACACGCAGCTTAATGGAACTGACTCCTGAGAAATCCTGCCTGCACAATAGATGAATTATAAGGGTCTCTGCGAGAGCGCTGAGTAATAGCACCCTTGGAAAGCCACTGGCTTTATACCCCAAGCTGCTGCTGCAACAACCGCTGGAATAATGACGGTGCCTCTCAGATCTGGTTCGATCACCAGATCTAACCAAAGAGCTGCTAAAAGGGGTTCAAAAGACGCCTGCGTCCTGATGGTGCGTTGGGGAGTTATCCTGAGCAGAGGTCGGGGCAAAAGCCTGCCAGCACCGAGGAGGGAGGAGGAGCGGGAGCCAGAGGCTGGCGAGGAGCGGGGAGGCTGTGGGCAAGGGGGGGGCTGCACCCTTGCCCCATCGCTCCCGAAAAGCACGGCCCGACGCTCCCCGTATCTCCGGCTAACGCACTGGTCGTGCCAGAAAGGCACGCGAGGGCTGAACCGAGGCCGGCCCATCCAATAACTTGGGAGGGTGGAAGCCCGGCGGGGGGAAAGCTGTGGTTCTCAGGGGTCTCCTCTTGTTCAGAAGTGATGGTGATGAAGAAAGCCCCGGGCAGCTCTGGCAGCGGCCTGCCCCTGGCGTTTCCCCCCGGCAGCCTCAGGGGGCAAAAATTCCTCCTTTCTGTAAAATTTCTCATTGCTGGTGTTTGCTGGAGGGCGGCGGGGTGGCTGAGCTCCTCCCTTCGGTGTGCTCCCCCCAGCTCTTTGTTGCTCAGAAAAAGGGAGAAATTAATAATAATTTTTTAAAAAAGGGTAGAAAATTGTTAGCCCTCAGATTTTTTTTGAACAGGAGGCAATTCCCTGGGGTAAATGAGAAGCGGCAGCGGGGGGAATGGAGGTGCTGGTTTTCTGTCTCAGCTGCCGGTGAGGGCGGGGGCCTGTTCCAGTGCCGGCGGTGGCCGGGTTTGTCCTCCCCATGCCTCCACCAAGTCCGGGCATCACCCTGGGCACTGCTGTTTGGGGGGTATTCAGCTTTTTTTCTGTCTGCTTTCAAGGAAAACATTTTTGCCTGCTGGAAGTCTTAACGACAGTTTGCAATTTGGAGTGTAACTTCAGTGCGGTTGCAGCAGTTCTCCCTGCACCTCCATGGGAGCAACCGCCTCACATCTCCAGGAACGTTCTCCGAAGCTCCCTTTGATGGAGAGAGAAGCGAGAGCTCCCATCACCTCTCACCCAAGGTTGCGATAATCAGCCCTTCACTTATTAAACCCAAATGCAAATATTTTACATCTCACCAGCAAAATAAATAAATAGAGTGAAGTGGCAGAGCCTTATCAGCCCCTGCTGCTGAGCCCCACCACACGCTCACTCCCTCCCCATTGCACGCACCGCACCCGGGGTCATTTGCTCCTAAACCGAGTCCTCTGATTCCCTGCTATCACAGCAAATCCGCCCGCTTCTGGGCATGACGAGATTTTACCTGGTACGCGAGGAAACATGAGCCGATCGGGGCTTTTGGAAGCCAGGCGGAGCGGTGGGAAATCCTGGGCGAACGCCGCGGCCGGCTCCGTGCCGCCCCGGAGGCACCGTCATCCCGCGCACGGTGCCGGGGGATGAATTGCGGCTGGCCAGGAAACCAACAGCTGTGCTGAAATCACCAGTCTCTGCATGAACACAGCCCCGTGTCGGCTGAGCGCGGATGTCATTAGTTCCTTTGTCCTACCCGTGTATTTACAGGAATCAATAGCTATAATCTAATCAGAGCACACCTTAGCAAAGCCTAATCATTTTTTCGTTGGAAGAGACAAAGAACGGACGTTTTCTTGCTGCAAGGACCATCCTGAGCACCCCAGGAATTGGGAGCTCCGGCTCCACTGGGTGCCACCAGCACCCCGTGGGTCCCCTCCTGCCCCTGCGCGCTGGGACCAGTGGGAGAAACAGCCTGGGACCTGCTGGTGCAGCACCCGGGGCCGGGGAGCAGCCAGGAGAGGAGGTGACCAGGACCCCCCGTCATGTGCCGGCACGTCCATGGGCAGGAGCAGGAGGAACAGACCCTGCTCAGCCTTCCCGGGGGCTCGCTGCACGCCTGGGGTTTTGCAGGAGCTTCTGCTTTGCTGCAAGCGACCAAAACCCCAGTTTCACTTCCCCGCTTCCACAACTGCAAACGCTTCTCCTAAAAAAATTATGATTTGGAATGAAGAAACCACAATAAAATACTGCTTTAGTTTGCACAGGCACCAAACCAAGCGCTGTTGCGCTGGTCTCACCCCAGGTCCACTCTCTAGACATTTCTTTCATAAGAATGATTTTTGGAGCCTGGGTTTCGCCTGGACAATGTCCCCAAATGCAGTGTCAGCTCAGGTGATGCTCACGCCACGTCCTTCAAACAGCCAGCCCCTGAACAAAGCCGGAGCCGTCCAGAAGCCAGGGACAGCCTTGGCAGCCTGGCGGGTGCTTGATGTGCAGCAGGGATGAAGAAAAGAGAAATCCCGACTTGGGCGGGTGAAGGGATGGAGCTGCCGGTCGGCATGAGCGGGACAGGCGGGAGGTGGGAAATTTGGGGATGAGCAGTGAGACGGGCCTGGGGAAATGATCACAGTCACTAAACAGAAACCTTTTTCCCTGCAGCAAAATGTGCCTTTTCTCCTGCCTCAGCTGCTCAGCTGCGTTGTTTCACGTGTCTGTTCCCAGGGATGCAGGGTGAAGGCAGCATCGTAGAGGCTGACAAGTCCCGGCGGAGCAGATCCCATGGCCTGGGACACAAAAATGCCACCACCACCCCGTTGTGGGACCTCGCTTCCCAGGGGATGTCTGCAGACCTGCGGGAGGGCTTTCGTGGAGCCCCCGCCAGCGCCGCATCCGGGCAGGCCTGAGGGATGCCGGCCGGGCAGGCGTAGGTGGGCTGCCTCAAATCCTGCCGGGCGTCAGGAAAATATTGAACTGAATCAAATCAACTCAGCGGAACGATGCGGGGAGCTGAGATCAAATAATATTACCACAGCCTTTTCTGGAAATGGGGGCATTGAAAGGGCAGGGGGTTAATTTGAGGATAATTGCGTGGTCTGTCCCAAGTACGATTATAAAAAAAGGAGACGTGGATCATTTTCTGCAGAGGAGCCGGGGGAGAGACTGGAGCTCTTCCCCCAGCCCTTTCAAAGCTTTAAACAAGTGAAAGACGCTCAGAGAATACTTTCTTTGGTGGGTTTTATCCCTTTTTTTCCTGCTTGGGAGCCAGCTGTGCACACACCACCTCTGCAAATGTTTTTTGAGCTATTTCCATGTGCTTGTGCATAAATAGCGCTTTTAAAATGCTCACCTTTAGCAAGTGACCTCTCTGACGGCGCTCTACGGTGCTTTTTGCTGCTTCCCAGGTCTGTGAAAAGTGGTCGAGGAAAATCAGTTGTGTCTCAGGCCGGGAAACTCCTGGAGATGCACAGAGCTGGGCACCCCCAAACTGAGGATGCTTGTAGTCTACTACCGGGGCACGGAGACACCCACTGCTCTCAGGCGCTTTCCCGGTGTTAAAGGGATGCTCTGCAAGCAGGAAAGCTGCTTTTTAATTAAAATAATGAATTCTCTCTGAATCATCATCTCCAACTAGGAGGCGCTCCCAATTAAATGGCTTTTCCATCGACGGGGCAGGCCCCGGGATGGCCCCGCGCACGGGCGGGCTGCGCCGGCAGGAGAAGGGCTCAGATCCAGAGGAGAGGCCGGCTCGTCCCCGGGGCTCGGTGGGCACTGGGGGCTGAGCCCGAGCCAGGGTGCTGCGCCCCCATCAAGCAATCCTTGGGGTAACCTGCCAGAGCAGCCACACGCCGCGGGGCTTAAAGGGCGCTTATTGTCACTTATTTATCAGATCCTTATTACCGAAGGGACTATTAAATGCCCGGACCTTCCTGCTGCTGCTCGGGCGGCCGCCCCACGCCATCCCAGCCGGGACATCCGTGCAGACAGCGTTTGACCTCGCAAGCGGCAATAATTGCCGCGAGGGGCCGCGGTCCCGGGAGGAGGCTGAGGCTCCCGGCAGCAGCGCTGCTGTAGGAGCCGCCTGGCACCCAACGCCTGTAGTTGTAGCAACGTGTTTCGGCGGTACGATGTGATTAGGAAAACGATGTGCGACGCCACCTCGCATGCCTGCAGCTCCGACGGGAGTAGGGGGGGGGTTGACAAAAATCGCTTGCTGCTGTTGCAATTTAAAAAAATAAATAAATCAGAATGGTCATGTAATTATAGCAAATGAAGACATGCGTTAAGCCGGAGCCGCGGGGAATAATTATTTACTATCCTTCAAAGCCCAAAAGCAAAAAGAAGTGGAGGGGAAGTTTGCTGCGGGTGGGAGCAGGGGATGCCAGCCCGGCTCCCTGCCAGCCCCGGGCAGAGGTTGATCCTGCCCCGTCGCGGGATGCATCCCCCACCCACGGCATTGGTGTGGGACCAAGGACCAGCAGCCGTGAAGGAGAAGCAGCCGCTGGAACCAGGTGACTTGGTGCAACCATGAGAGCTGGTGCCATGCGCAGAAGGGGGGGGAAGGACGTGGCCGGAGGCACAGGGCAGGCAGAAGTGGGGAAAGGAGCTGAAATATTCAGGACTGGCGTGCACAGAGCTCCTGAGCTGTCCCAGGCAAGGACCTCTCCCCAGCACCAGTCCCTGTGCATGCTGAGCTCTGGATCCAGAGGCCAGCTGAGATGCATTTAACCGACCCCTGCGCCTGCTTGGGGTGTCCGTCGGGACAACAGATCACAGCCGCGAGCTGCAGCCAATATCAGCAGCAATTCTGCCAGCCTGGAGGCCAGCAAAAATTACCTTGTCTGCACTTTCCAAAAGAAAAAGTTGCTTTATTAAATTACCAGTCTGTGAAAAATGTATATCATGTTCCCCTCGAGAGGAGAGAGCCACATAAAATTTGGGCTCCTTTTGACAAGATACCTTCAGCGAGTGTAAATCACTCATAGGTTAATTAACCTCTCTTCTCGGGCAGTTCTGCAAGTTAAATGACAAAGTTTTCCCTCATCCTGAGGGTTTTTACTAAATTTGTAATGAATCCAGGTATGCTAATGTCTTTTTTTATATAGGGCCAAAGCAGCACGGCAGCTTTACTGCCTGGAAGCTGCTTGCCGTCGGTACAGGACATCGCTCGCTGCTTACCTTGTTTTCTCCTCAAATATTAATAAATAAATAAATAAAATCACAGAAAGGGATGAAAATTTTATCAGCCATGGCAAATGCTGATGCATCTCACTACTACTGGCCCCTCACTACAAGAAGGACATGGAGGTGCTGGAGCGTGTCCAGAGAAGGGCAACGAGGCTGGTGAGGGGTCTGGAGAACAAGTCTGATGAGGAGCGGCTGAGGGAACTGGGGTTGTTTAGCCTGGAGAAAAGGAGGCTGAGGGGAGACCTCATCGCTCTCTACAACCACCTGACAGGAGGTTGTAGCGAGGGGGGTGTGGGTCTCTTCTCCCAAGTAACAAGCGATAGGACAAGAGGAAACGGCCTCAAGTTGCGCCAGGGGAGGTTTAGATTGGATATTAGGAAGAATTTCTTTACTGAAAGAGTGGTTAAACATTGGAACAGGCTGCCCAGGGAAGTGGTGGAGTCCCCATCCCTGGAGGTATTTAAAAGACGTGTAGATGAGGCGCTTAGGGACATGGTTTAGTGGGCATGGTGGTGTTGGGTCGACGGTTGGACTCGATGATCTTAGAGGTCTTTTCCAACCTCAATGATTCTATGATTCTATGATCTGCTGATGCTTTTCCATTTACCATGCAAAGGGGACGGGACGCTGGATATGGCCTCCAGCAGCGAGCAGGTACCGAGCAGCAGCATGGGACGGAGGGAGGGTTTATGGCCACTCCACCGGGCACGCGCTGAGCATGGATGGCGTCGCCAGAACCAAAACACAATGAACTCAGAAATCCCCAGAAAACTCAGAAACCCCCCAAACTGGCCACAGCCCCCTGGTTTATATCTGCGATAGCAATGCCACCAAAAGCTCATGGGGCTGGGAGACGTGGGCACAGCCCCCCTGCCCTATCTCAAATGGGATAGTCGCCTCCTGGCCCCGTGTCAGCTCCCACCTGCACGGCTTATCCCTGCTGAGGTATCGAGGCACTAAAGAATAAGTGCTTTGCAGGCTGCACAGGAGCTATTTTAATTCAAGGTGTAATTATTTGAAACGGCAATTACGTGCTTAGCGAGACTTGGACACAGACGTCTCCAAAATCCCATCTGAAGGGGAGGCTGCTGAGCGCCGCAGGTTATCGTCCATGGCACCCCCGTGACCGTCCCAATGTCCAGGGGGGTTTTGCCCCCTTTGCGGCTGGAGGAGGAGGAGGACAAACGCCCCCGTCGGGTTTGAGCCTGGCTCTGCTCGCCTTCGCCCCAAGGGACGCAGCCACCTCTGGGGCAGCGTTTTCCCCTGGGAAGCTGCACCAGGGATGGAGGAACCCCCTTCTGCTCCTCAGCTCCATCTGCAGCATTTTGCCCGTGAAATCACCGTGGTACCATAAAAAGATCTTTATGAACTTAGGCGTGTTTTAGTCATGTCTTAAAATCTGCAATGTAAAATATCGTCATTTTTAAGCCAGCTTGTAGCAACATTTCTCCATGTGTGGGGCAGAGAGCCGGGGCCGGGGCTGCTCCCCCTGCTCCTCACCTCTGCAGAAATTCAGGTAAAAGGGAGAAAAAAAAAAAAATCATAGAATCATAGAATAGTTTGGGTTGGAAGGGACCTCTAAAGGTCATCTAGTCCAACCCCCCTGCCGTGGGCAGGGACATCTTCAACTAGATCAGGTTGCCCAGAGCCCCGTCCAACCTGACCTGGAATGTTTCCAGGGATGGGGCATCCAGCACCTCTCTGGGCAACCTGGGCCAGTGCTTCACCACCCTCAGCGTAAAACATTTCTTCCTTAGATCTAGTCTAAATCTACCCCCCCTTAGTTTAAAGCCATCCCCCAGCTTCCTACAGCCAGGCTCAGCAAAAGCAGGGATGTGCCGTTAACACGGGGAGGTGATGTTACAAGCTGCTGAAATGTTTTCTCCGATTGACTAATAATAAAAGCTAATTTCTCCAGGCTCGTTAGAGCTGTGCTGCTAACAAGAGCAGGGACTGCAGCGAGGAGGGGATGAGTGCCCACCCTGGACAGGGGCAGTTTCTCGGCGAGGCTGGCAATGCCTCTCGCACCACATACGGAAAGTCCAAGTATCTCTGTGATACATTGGACAAATTATGGAATACGTCCTTAAAAATAAATGCTGTCAAGGAAAGCAGTACGACATAGCTGTTAGCAATAAAGGAGTTTTGAGAGGAGGGGAAATTTGCCATTCAAAGATAACCTTGCAAATACGCTGTGTTCCTGCCATGAAAAGAACAGAAACAAGGCGCTCCCTGTTCTCCTGCCTATCCATCCCTTTCAACAAAATTCCAGGTTTTCCACAAGCTGTGCAAGGATCATACTTTATCTGCTCGTTCCCAGGTTCAGCTGAGGTTTCAGTAGGAGCTTGCTGAACTGTTGCTGCCTGCAGCCAACACTTGCAACTATTTTTACAGCGGGATCTGGGCTGGGTGTTAGAAAGTCCCCGGATAGAGACTCAGATGTGCACTGCGACGAGCGCGGCTTCGGGAAGCACATCGCCCTGACTCTACAGGCTTCTCCCTGCCTTTCATCTCCCGATTCACACCGAACCCTGGAGAGCTGCAGAGCAACACGTTTGGGTACGTGGGTAAAAGGGAATCAGGGCTCAGCTACTCCCTTTCTCTGCAAATCTTTGGTCTCAGCCTAACCCTTAGGCACTGCCCAACTTGGCACCGTAAAACCAGGGCTCAGCATGGCCCTCGCACCCTGCTGCGAGCACGGCCAAGTCTGCTTCTGCCCTCTGAATGTCATCACCAGAATAGAGCAGTCTGTGACTTCAAGTGTCGTGAGGTTGGAAATTTGTCCAAAAAAAGCTTCCAGGTGTTAC
This sequence comes from Aptenodytes patagonicus, assembly GCF_965638725.1. Classification (NCBI taxonomy): domain Eukaryota; kingdom Metazoa; phylum Chordata; class Aves; order Sphenisciformes; family Spheniscidae; genus Aptenodytes; species Aptenodytes patagonicus. The sequence goes on from NC_134957.1 coordinate 21,618,296, forward strand.
TTGTGCTGCAAGGGAGCCAGCCTGGAAATGGGGGGCTGGAGCCAAAGGGCTCTGCAGCAAGCTGAGGGGGGGAAGGCTTCGGGGTGTGCTGGCTATGGGCTTTCCTAGTAGAGAACAAACGCTTTCGGGAGCAGAAGGAGGCTGTGCGGAAGAGAGCTGAGGAAGGCTATGAAAAGCTATCCTAAGGACAGGATCCTGATTTCTTTTGTAGCTGAGCAAATGCAGTGTGGCTTCATTGAACTCTACAGCATTACTCTGCGTTCCTGTAGCCCAGGACACACTGCCCACTGCAGACACAAATTTGTCCTCTTGTGACACGTCCATCTCTGCGTGGTCTGAGATATAAGACACTTTCTACAAGCAGAAACAACAGTCTGGACTTGAAAGCTCTTGAGCTTTGAAGTCTGGAGGTGAATATACCTTTGGCATCCCGAGGCCATCTCTGCTGGTACCAGAAGTCTGCTGGTGTTACCTGGGCTATGGTGAGCACGAAACCTACGGTGATGTCTGGTGCTATTGCCCAGGCTGAGGATGTGAAGCACAGTATTTTATTAGCTAATTCCTGGAGTGAACCAAGTGTGGACGGCAGGTCGTCTTATGGGTCATTTCATAGCCACGGCAATGACATTTTTTGCCTCTTTACTGCAGGCTCTGCAGAGCCAGTGATCACCCACCCTGCCCCAAAGGGTACTTGCTGGAAAGCCACAGTCCTCCTAGCAGATGTAAGTCAAAAAGCTTTCAGTATAGGTTTGGGGTTTTTTATAAACCCAAAAGAAGCTGCTTTGCCAGTGGAAAGAGGCAGGAGCGAAGCCCCACGGGTTGGGAGGAAGGTCTCGGGGCTGCTGCGGGCATCGCTGTCCCCCAGGAGAGCTGCAGGCACCGGCCTCCAACAAACTTAATTTGGAGGGAAGAGGGGCTATTTTTGTATTTGTGGCAGTATTTCACCCTCCTTTGGTGGCAAGAAGGGGCTCACTCTCCTGCCTCAGCAGCTTTATTCCCTGGAAGATGCGATTCAATGCTGCTGCTTTTTAAGCTGCTTGGGAGAACGGGGATAATTAGTAACGAGGCACACGTGTTAAGAACATGCAATTATAACCCATTGGGTTATAATTTCTGTCTTATCCTTCTGTGCAAAGTAATTAATATAGTAAAAGATTATTTATACCTAAGTGCCTAGAAGGCAAAGTTAGCTCTGCAGCAGCGATGAAACCCAGCTAAACGACTGCGCCCTAAAGAGGCCGGAGGCTGGAAACCCAGCGGAGACGAGGAGATGCAGATCTCAGAGAAATTCCTGACTGAACAGAAACTGATGTTTTGGAAAATCTCCTCTTCTGGGCACCTTGAAGTGGAGGAAAAGTGCTGCTGGAGAGCAGGAGGGACCCGCTCTGCCCGTGCAGGGCTTTCCTCTGCTCCCACTGCATCTCCTCTTCGGGGAAGAGGCTGCCCGTGCCCTGTGGGATAGGACCCTTGACCCTGCTGAGGTTTTGGGCAATAGGACATCATTGAGATTTATTAAAGAATAATTTAGAGACCTTGTTTCCCATCCTGTAGCTGCTTTGCCTTGTCTCCTAGCCATGAGCCTGGAGCAAGCAAGGCAAAGGCTGGCCCATCGGCAGGCTTCCAGCAGCCACCAGCAAGGTGGGGTAGAGCAGAGCGTGGGGCAGCTGGGACAGGGGACTTCAGCCAGCCACCAGTGCCATTTGGAAAGGAAAATGAGACCAGATCTCAGCTCTAAATACAGTCATGCCTGTGCCCGTGCAACAGTTTGAGCAAATTAGCAGGGACTAATTTTTTTTTCCTGAGGATGCGCAAGCAGTTGAGACCCCGTGGTTTAATGAGTTTTTGCTCCTCGGCGCTGTCCTGCAGCTGGCCCCCACCAGCGCAGCAGCAAGACGCAGCATCAGTCTGACGCGCACACCGAAATCGCTGCAAACTCCTACCGGGTCACAGAAATAGGGAATTATTAACCCTCAGCACCCCGGGGAAGGTTGCAACATGTCCAGGGAGCTCTGGGACGAGGTTTCCTTGCCCTGTCCCTGCTGTTTCTGGAGCTGTAAGCCCCTGGGACTGAGGCTGAAGGCAGCGGGGATGTACGCAGCCCCTCCCTGCCGAGACCCCCTCAGTGGTTGCTCAGAGGCAGATTTTGTTTGCCTTGGCTCCCTGTTTCCATGGCAATTCACTTGGGAGCACCGCTGCGGAGGGAGCATCCACACGGGTTTACCTGGGAAGAGCACGGGCAGCTGGGACAGACGTGGGGTGAGACAGTGCCGCTGCGTCTGACCCGGGCTGCCCTCGCAGGCTGGCACTCCGGCGGGCTGCTGGTGGGTTTGCCCTTTAAATTATGGGGAAATAGCGCAGACTTTGACTTTATAATTCAATTTCCAAACTGCTGCTTTTCTCTTGTGCTGGCGGGATTTACAGTTCATGTTCACCCCCAGCTCCCGCCGGGCTGGTTTCTCCTCTACGCGTCTCGCCCTGGCACTGGGGAGCTGTTTTAACCAGCAGGTCCCAAACTAAAGGACCAACCGCTGCTGCCAGCCTCCGGCACGGACAGACCAGCTGGGCAGGAGCGTGAGGATGGGAGTTCAGGTGCCAAAACAGCTGAGGGGGTTCACCACTGTCACTGTCCAAGAGTGGTTAAACATTGGAACAGGCTGCCCAGGGAAGTGGTGGAGTCCCCATCCCTGGAGGTATTTAAAAGACAAGTAGATGAGGCACTTAGGGACATGGTTTAGTGGGCATGGTGGTGTTGGGGCGACGGTTGGACTCAATGATCTTAGAGGTCTTTTCCAGCCTTAATGATTCTATGATTCTATGATTCTATCCAAGGCAAAATCTGAATGCTCAGAGAGCCAGGTCTGTCTGGAGCAGCCGTAATGCAGCTGCGGATGAACACGAAGTCTCCCTGGGGCTGTGGCCTCGTGCAGAACCCCTTAGAGGAGCTCAGGCAAGAGACCTGCAAGCAGGACCTCTGCAGGTCCTGCAAACAGGTTCGAGTCTACTTGAGCTAAGAAAAAAAGCCTCTGCAGGAGGTTTGGTGGCCAGAGTTGGTGCAAGAGATCTTCAGCTGAGCCGTGTTGGGGCAAGTGTAAAAGGCAAGGGTGTTTGCAGCAGCCCCCTTGAAAATGGGAAGCTAGAGAGGTATTCCAGGGTTTGTCACACAAAATAAAGCTGTATCAGGAAAACAAACCTCAACAGCAAAAGCCATATTTTACACCACTGTACCCAGCAGCACTGCTGCCGCGAGGAGGACAGAGCTTGAGCCTCCACCCAAAATGCACTTACGCAAACAGTTGTTCCAAGAGGTGGTGGGTTTTAGCCCAATTCGGGAAGGAGTGGAGGTGTGCGAGTCACTCAGCGTGTGCCTGTGCCTGTCCCCCAGCAGCGCTGGTGCTTTCAGCCGTCTCGAGCCCTGTGGGACACCCCTCTGGCACGGGGGCTTTGCCAGCCCTGGTGGCTGCAGGGGAGAGAAAAAAGGGACAGAAAGGTGTCAGTCCTGAGACAGCCGGCACTCTGCGGGCTGACGGGGTGACCCCGGCGGGGTTCATGGCCCTCATACAGGTGGCGGGGCCCCCCATGCCCCAGCTGTGCAGGAGCCTCCCCTACCTCCCCAGCCACGGGCTGCTGCTGCCGGAGTTACCCCGGGGCAGGACGGACACGGTCGGGTGCACTGGGGAGCCAGAGCCCTGGTTTGTGCTGCCGGTTCAGAGCTGAGCATTTCATCCCTGGAGCAAAAACAAGTATGAGAAAGCAAAAAAAAAAAAAAAAGTCATTTGCCGGAGGCACCCTGGTGCCGCGTCCCTTTGATAAATCTGTCTGTACTTAGACTCATCACTTTACTATAGTAGAGGAGCTGCTCTGGATCCTGCTAGAGGTCTGCGTGGGGCACTCAGATGGCCCGCAGCCATACGGTAGGACTGAATTTGCACAGAAGGAGCCCGTGGGACAGCCCTTCTGCAGAGGGAGCTCGGGCCCTGCTGACAGTTTCCGGAGCTCAGGGCAGACGGCTGGGGAATAGCTGGGCTTTGCTTTTTTTTTTTTCCTGGCACAGCCTATATGCAGAGCCTATATGCACAGCCTATATTTCTGGCACAGCCTATATGCAGAGCAATTGCCAAGAACCCTTTGACAGTCGTTCACCTTCCAAGAAAAACTGGATTTTTTTATGGACATGAAGGATTATTGCCCTTTGACAGTGCTGTAAACGCTCAGGTGTCGCTGCTGATGTCGGTGCAGATTAAACAGCCGTGTCCATCTGGCCGTGAGTCTGCCCTGGCATAACTGGCCCCGGGATGCAGCGTTGGACTGATGAGCAGAAGCGTGAGCATCTTCACCCGTCTGAACAGCGCTTGGTCCTCACCCTGGTCCGTCGTGGTTCTCGGAGCTCATCGGTACCACGGCGGCACTCAGTTTTTGCCTTACTTCACAGCAGCAAGACCTCATGTGTACATGCATCTCATCTGGGGTACTTGTGCTCCTCCTAAAGGTTACTGTAATGAATTAGGGGGATTACTTCTCCCTTCAGGCAACATGAAAACTTGGGGAGGCCTCGTGAAATGCATAAAGCTCATTCTGCAGGAAGACAAGAGCATTAAGCAGCGCAAGAAGGATGTGCCAAACACTAGGAGTAAAATTCGTATTTTAAATTCTTTCCGGCACTGTAAAGATGAGGAATTCAGCAGCAGGCTCTCAGGGACCCCGGCTGGTGGTGATTTATGTTGCCCCGTGATGGAGCAGGATTTGCAGAGACACAGCCATCCCCTCTCTCCCTTCCCTTCTCCTGCTCAGTGAGGACTTAGTCAGGAAGGATGAGACATTGAAAGCCATCCAGCTCCATGTAGCGTCTCTGCTCAGCTGCTGCCCTGGGCTCGAGTGCTGCTCGACAGTGCTGGTAGCCATGGGAGGTGTTTGTCAGCAGATGCTCTTCACTACTGCTTCCAGAAATTGCATTCTAAAATGTAGTGCAAAGCACTGTAATGAAAAAAGAGTACAGAGAGCCCTCCAAACGCCGCTCTGCCAGCAAACACCTGCTCCCAAGGCCACGTGGGCCACCTCCCTGGGGCACGGGGGTTATTTGTGCTGCTGGAGCTCAGTGCCGGTGCCTCTGCTGGAGATCGGGGAGCCCCGAGGAGCTCTCGCTGTGTGATGCTCGACCCTGTTATTGGCAGAAGCCAACCCAGAAACACTTGGTGTGTTTCACCGTCGCTGGAGCTGGATGGTGATGGGGGCTTTGATGTGCTGATCCGGCCGGTGGAGCATCCCTGGTGCCAGCACAGCGCTGGGTACCCTGCCCCAGCTGAGAGCATGAGGGGAGGACCCAGGCATTGAGGGCATCCCAGACCCCTGCCCAAACCAGGGTGTCCCTGCCCGCTGGGGTGAGCAGCCTCAGTGCCACCCTCCCCATCAGTGACAAAGCGCCTTCTCCCCGCGCTGGGAGGTGGATCCACTCCCACCGCGTCCTCACTTCCCACGAGCGCTTCTGTGAGCGAGTGTTTTGGCAGGGCTGTGCACGGAGATGGCAACTTTTCAGAAAATATTGCAAAGTAGTCACATTTTTCACTCCATAATCACAAATATTCCCCCTGGAAACCGTTGAAAAAGGGTTACGTGAAGCCAACTACGGATGGAAAGCAAGAGATCCTCATCGTGGCCGTTCAGGTGCATCCTCAAACGATGAGGGGGGGGAGGAAAAGCACCTCGTCCTCCTCCCCCTGCCCTGGGAAGGGGCCCTTCAGATGCGGGATTACCCTTTCCGTCCCCAAATGCCAGCCCCAGCCGCCTGCCCAGGGAGCCTTGCTGTCACGCTTGGGTCTTGCATCGCTCGCAGGGATAAAAAATGAAGGTTCCCCAAGGACTCGCCTTCCTCGAGCCGTCGGGAAGGGGTGAAACACCCCCTCTCGTCCCCAGCAGTGGATCACAGCTGACGCTGTCGGTGAGTCACTCTGCCCGAGCGGCGAGACTGGCTGTGATGGGTTCGCCCCTAGAAGTTATTAAATCATTGCTCAGCACCAGGTCTGACGTTTCCATCAGAGACAGCTTTTATCCCAACTTGTGCCAGGGAAGCTGTGCTGCTGCCCCCCATTTTCCTCTGCCTTCACCTATTCACTCACCATCACTATTTTTTCCCTAAATCCCCGATTCCTGTGCTCAGCTGGGCTCGAGCAGCGAGAGCTCCGATCCCAGGATGGGTTTCTTCCCCGGCGCTGGAGGGTCCCCCCAGGACTCCTCCTGGGATGTGCCCCAGCATCTGGCCCCAGCAATGCCTCCTGGCCGTGTCGAGGTTTGGATGGATCCCACTCAGACACCCCGCATGGTCTCCCCTCCTCTTCTCCAGCCAGCCCCGCTGAGGAAGGGCCACATTTTCCTTTTTTTCTTGGAAAAGGCCAAAACAAAAACTTGATGGCTTTTTCAAAGGCCATGTTTTTCAGGAGCAGGTCTTGGAGCACCAGAAAGAGCCCCAGGCGCCCAGAGGCTGGCGGCCCGCAGCTCCCCGTGCCTGGCCTTGCCATGTCAGACCGTGGCTTTTTTTCCAAAAAAAACCCTGTTTTTTCTTCAGAAAAGAAATGAAACAAAAAAATCTGTTAAAATAGCCAAAAAGGTCAATTGAGAGCTATTTCTGTAGCATTCCTGGCCTGAGCATTAACCAGCGCAAGCCTCCCCTGGGGGACCGGGGACGTCCCGCTGGCAGGTCCCTGGTCCCAGGGCAGGATCTCCGCCTCACCCTGCGAGGGCTGAAATTTTTACGTTTGGGGGGGGGGGTAATTTTCATCGGGTGGGGGTTTTTCCTACCAAAAAGCTAAAGCTCACCAGCGCCTGGGGGTAAGGGGGTTTTGCAGCAGCTGTGTTCACTAGTGGCTGGCTTGCGGGGAAACGAGGCGCAGGCAGCGCTCGCTCCTGCCAGCCCACCACATCACTGCTGATTAGGCCATCGCTCGGTGTATAATTAACCTCACGCTAACGAAGCGCGCCCTGGCAGCGGGTGGCCCTTTCCCTGCCCCTGTTTTCATCCTACCAAGGTGGGTTTTCTTTCTTCAGCCTTGTTTCAGAGGAAGGGTCCAAGACGGCGGCGGCAGCGCAGAGCTCCGCACGGACCCGGCTGCCGGCCCCGAGCACATGGATGCCACCGCGAGTCCTCGCACCCGAAGCCAGGCGTGACGGCGTCAGGGGACTCCCAGGGCTGAGCTGCAGCGCTGAAAGCGGAGGGCTGGCCGGAGGGCAGTGCTGCCGGCACCCACCTGGCAGGGCGGCGGGAGCACCCTTCATTCAGCCCGCAGACGAGATGCTTAATCGCAGGGAATCCGTGCAACCCCCTAAATTTCCCAGCAAGCACCCAGGTTTCTCCTTTCCAAGGAGGAAATTATTGACAAGATAACAGAGGCTCGTGGTAGGAAGAAGTGAAGCTCAGAAGAAAAGCCGGTATTTTAAAGGAAGATCTCTGACTTAAAATAGAGTATCTTCAGTGTCCAAGAAAATCACAGCCGGCACCAAGGGCCTTAGAGGAGGTTCAGTTAAAAGTTCAAAAAACCCATATCCCCCAGACACCAGCAGCACGTGGCAGGCTCTGGGCAGACATCGGGAAGAGCCGGGGTGCATGCGCGGGACGCGCTCCCAGCATGGGAGAGCCACCGCGGCAGAGAAGCCTGCAAGCGTCAGCTCCCCCGTGACAAGGTGTCAGCAAGGAAGAAAAATCTGCTCAGGTGCGTATTGCCTCTGGTTTAGGTTCCCAGATCCCAGCCTTTGTTTTGTTTGTGGGTTCAGGTTGGGGTTCAGTTTGCTCTTATACCATATCAGTGCAGGGAGCTGTACGGGGGGGGAGGCTTTATGCGAGTCCTGCCCTCTCGCTCTGCCTTCCACTGCGGCTGCTGACTGCTGCAGGCACCCTGTTTTGAACAGAGAATAGCAATGCAATGAGCTGGGGACAAAGATAAACCCATGGTCTTCCAACCCATCCGAGACATCGAGCGGGTGGCAACTCTCGCGCTGTGCCTGTTGTTGGTCTTGGGTATTTAATGCTGCAAAGTTGCTTTAAATGCCTCCTGTCCTCTGAGACAAGTGATGTCTCCCATCCGCCGGCCACGGAGGGTGGGGAATGATGTGCAGGTGACAGAGGTGTCCCACCGCCCAGCAGGGACCCTCGGCTCGCAAAGGCCTACAAATTTCCCAAAATCACATCAGTGCTCAAAAGCCCCTGCGAATAATCCCCGGCCCGCGCTCCTTCACAGCCGGCTCACGCGAGCGCTTTGCACGCCGCCATTTCGTGCGAGCGCTTTGCACGCGCCAGCTGGCATGTTGTCCCTGCGGCGTTTGCGGCGGGCGTCCCTGCCTGCGGGCCGGGGAGGGCACCGCTGGCTTTAGGCCCTCTAAGGACCGTTCAGCCTCCCGAGAGCAAACCTGCAGTGGGTTCTGCTGCTTTACAGGGGGACCTCAGCGCAGGGCAAGCCGCAACCTGCGGCGTAAAACCCTCTTTCTATTCACAGCCCTGCCGAGAAGGTTATTTGTCTGATTTCTCCTGGAATAGATCCATGGTACAGCCTGTGGGCTGCAGCATGAGTGCTCCTACGAGCGAGTAGGGAGTAAATGACTTGGTGATGCTCCCACCGAGCATCGTCTTCCCTGACCTTCAACATGAGCTGGGCTTTTCCCATGTGGAAACTGGGGCAAAGCGATCAGCAAGAGCCAAGCAAGCCTGGGCTGAAGGAAGGAGAAGCAGAAACAGCCGATGTGCCTGGGATAGCCTGTTGCTCCTGCTGGTCGATAAACACTCAGCAAATTGATCCGGAGGGAGAGGAAACTCTGTTAGGTCTGGGGTTTAATGGACCTATTTTCTCAGCCATGCCCAGATTGCTCTGACCCCAAAGTAATTGCTCCCTTCGCAGCCCCTCCGCCTCAGCCAATGCACCTCCTGCCCAGAACCACCCACGCCTGCTGCAAAACCCGTTCCTCGCCCGGGTGCGGGCAGCACATGCAGATCGGCAGCCGGGCACCGCACGGGTCAGGCACGTGTCCCGGCCGCCTCGGGGGCAGAGCGCCCCAGCTTGGGGCAGACGCGATGGGGTTTGGTGCCCAGCCACGGCCTCCACTCCTGCATCCTCTGCTCTGACCACGACATCCCTGCGCATCCAACACCCAAATATCCAGAAAACCGCTGGGAAGGGAAATAGTTTGGAATAACATTTTGGAAGCGGCTGTGGGGGAGGCTTCAGGGCATCGCTGGGTGAGCGCGGCGGGAATACGGCCACGGCTCAGAGCGCCGGCGGCGAAGTGCCTCGCAGAGCTGCTGTTTGTCCTCCCGGCCAACGGCACCGAGAGCCGCTGCTCCAAGAGGAGTCTCCAAAGCCAGCGGCTGCAGATGCAAAGGCAAAAGCCAAGCAGCGCTCCGAGCTGGCGGCTTTGCATCTGGCTTCTGCTACGAAGGAAGTAATTAACAGGAATAATCACACAAGAGCAGCAGCACGCTTGGGAGTTGAGCAAGTTTTATCAACCCCAGCGTGCTGGACAGGGGATGTCTGACTTCACTGGGAGCAGTAATAGCAAAAAGCAGATGAATGCAAAAAAGCTCTGTAAAAGGGGAGACCGAGGCTCCAGGCAGAGCTTAGGGAGTTTCCCTCCACAACAGACACCGGGCTGATTTTTCAGAAGAGATTAAATAATTTAGTGGTGGCCTGGCAGGGAAGCAGCACTGTAATTTTCTAAATCTTTTCCCTTGCAGAGCAGTGATAAACTGCCCCAGTTACTGGTGTGGGGAAAGGATCAAAGCACTAAGAGCAAGATAAGGTAGATGAAAAGTTCCCCTGTGGGAATCCTGGCTGTCCCCATCACTGTGACCCCCGAAACAGAGTGGGGCCAGTCCTGGCACCCATTACCTGTTGTCCCATTTGCTCCCCGGCACGGTGGCAGCTCCCCCAGCACTGGCCCTGCTGTGTGGTCACAAAACTCCTCCCCACCTGGGTGACATCTGCCTCGTCCACGAGGGAGCTGAAAAATCCTTACAAAATTAAATGAAAGCACTTAAAGCATTCCTGGGAGCTTGCAGGAGGGGCTCAGGCTCCCCTGCTTCTTGCTGACAGCCACATCGGGAGGTGGGCGTGCTCCCCACATGCCACCCCGCGGGGGGACAACATCGGGTGCCGGCAGTGGGACCCGGGCTCCTGCGTGGGGACACGGAGCCTTTCAAGGACATGCGGGGAGCGGCAGCCACTCTGACTCATCAGGCTTGCACAGAAGACTTGCAGATGGATGTTAAATGTCTTTAAGTTTCAATTTTTTATGGTGTCTGACAGTTTATTTTTTCATTAAAGCTGTGCTCGAGCAGGAAGGGCTGGAGCTGTTGTTTCTACAGCTGCTCTGCCCCGGCAGATGCTCGTGGTTGTGTTTCACCCATCAGGTTTGGGAAAAGGAGCGGGATGGCCTCTGGGGGCACAGCCCTTTCCTATTTATTTTAATAAAAATGCTCAGGGTGACATCTGTAGTAAGTCGATTTTCTAAGAAAAAAGAAGTGAAGAAACTCCTCCAGGCTCCATTGCCTCCAAGATACCAGATACGACAAGTCATTAAACCCCATCTTTTACACTTACAAATGGCATTGCACGTGGTGTCCCCCTGGAACGGCCTTTCTATCGCTTCTGTGGGGAAACAGGATGAAAAACCAGCCCAGGGCGCAGCAGCAGCTACAGTCACAGGTGAACACGTGTCAGCAAATCTGAGCGGTGAATTGTTTGGCTGCCCTAAGCCCTGCTCCTGGCAGCACGGCGCCGGCCAAGCTGAGCGGGTACCGCAGACGAGGCTGCTCCGCATCCCACGCTCCTGGGTACGGCCGGGGAGCCCCCGACCTCACCGCTCCAGCCCAAACCAGCAGCTACCAGGGAAACTCAACTCCTGACGCAGAGGCTGCCGGTCGGATCCAGCGGGAGCCAACCCGACCCATTTCTGGGAAAGAGAAACCAAAAATCTCCTGTTTTGGATGGACTGACACATCGCGGTGGTGGTTGCTGAATCGGTCCCTCCTTGCTTTGCTTTTCACAAGAGCCCTGCTCTCAGCCAGTCACTAAAACCAGGCACGAAAGCAGACTTTATTACGTTACCAAATGGCTCCCAGGAAATAATTGCCTCTTTTCTGGAAGTGACCTCATTAGGCACCGCTAAATTGGGCAGTAACGGAGACATCTGTTGTCTCTGGCATCACTGCACCAGCAAGGGATGGGATGCGACCACATCCATGCTGTTATTCCCAGGGTTCAGCGGTGGGTTATTTTTATGTCCCTACAGTCTGATCTTAACGCGCGTGGCCACATCTGTGCCGAAAGACGCAGAAGTGCCCAGCGCTGGCGTAGGACAGGCTGTGCCGGGGAAATACGGGACTAGTCCCTGGTCCAGGAGGCTGCGAGTCCCGCACAGACCTGCAGCACAGTGGGCTTTAACAAAGGGAAGATGGAAAAACACAGATGAAATCCTGAAGGAATCAGGGCCACCCAGGCTGAAAACACACCTAAATCAATAACCAGGCAGCACAGCATAAAGAGGGATAATTAATTACTCTTACTGCATTATTGTTATTCTAATGATTTGTCATTTTCTATAACGGTTCATAATTTTCTATTTGGTCCCTTCTGCAGCCCTTTGTCCTTGGTGCCGAGTGAACTTCCAGCCCTGGGCAAATGTCTCACCAGGGAAAACCAGTCCTCCAAAGACGCTGGGAAAGCTCTTTGGTGCCCAGCATGCCAGCAGGTCATCCTGTTTCTGACCCGGGGTGAATGAGCAGCCCCCTTTTTTGGGGGGGGCCATTGGTGATTGTGCCCAGCCGTGCTGGGCGGCGCGCACCGGGCTGCTCTGCTGGGGCTCTCGCTGCTTCCCACCCTGACTCACACGTGCTACACCTTCACCTGCAAGTGGTTCTCACGGGGGTGAAAAGAGTGGATGCGCCTGGGGGGCAGAAAGAGCCCAGGCACCTTCCTTGAAAAATCTGAACCCGTATTTGCAGAAAAGTTGTTACCTGGGAAACTGAAGGCAGAGGGTGGGCATCAGGACGAGCCGGGGCAGTGGGACGAGCCAGGGCTGCGGGACGAGCCGAGCTTTGTCCTTAGCTGGAGGTAGGATGCAGCAGCTACAGAAAATTGAGGGTCTTCATGTGAAAACCCGCTGTCTTGCTGCCAGCTCCTGCAGCAGCTCAGTAACCTGCAGAAAGCAGAGATGGAAATTAGAGAGCAAAAGTGCCTGTGTGTAAGGGTGAGCATGCAGAAACAAAGCTGGAAGATGACTCGTGCTTTTCCCTATCTCCTATCACTAAGGCTGAAATAAGCTGTGATTATATTTTATCAGAGAAAACTGGCAATATTTGCCATATTATCTTCCTGGCAGCTGCTGTGAGCGGTCCCCTGGGCTGGAAGCGCTCTCCTTTCTTAACACAACAAATGCAATTTACTGCGTCCATCGCCAGGGACTGCTAGGGATGGCTGCGGTGCCGCATGTGGCAGCGTTCTGGTCGTGTCATTGCTCTTGACAATGTTGTGCCGTGATGAATGCTCTGCCCAGCCCCGAGGGAGGCCAATATTTGCTGTTTCCTGGCTTGAAGCTGCTCCAGTCTCACCCATCCGCACCAGGACCCAGCTGGCTCCTGCCCACCACGGCCCCGCACGGGGCACCTGGCCAGCAGCTCCTGGCTGGGGGCGGCCAAATCTGGGGTGCCCTCAGCTCAGCCCACCCCGGCACCCACTGCAGTGAGACAGCCTGCAAGGCCTTCCTTGCCTGGCCAGTCACTCTGCACTTAAAAAGACACTTTTAAGTTCAGATGCGATGGGAAAAGCCTTTTCCAGCCAGCTAGGAATAAAATGGGTGATTTAATTATTATTTTTCTCCAGGTATGTTGGGCCCCTGCAGGACACTGCAGGTGTTGGGGCTGATGGCAGACCTGAGACGCGCTCTCCAGCTTGCCCTCCTGCTTCTTGCTCCCAAAGCACAGCACCGGGAGCCGGGTCCCCAGGAGAGATGCTGCAGCAGTGGGGAGGTGCCGTCCCCCCCTGCACGGTGAACTAGCAGGTAGCAACACAAAAGGAATGCTGAGCAATAACATCAGGCTCAAAGCGTTATTGCTTCGCAGGCAGGACGCAACAGCAAGGGTTGCTGGCAATAAAGCCAGCGGCTCTACAAGCCACGGTTTTCCCAGCGAGCTCCGTGTCGGCAGCCGGGGAAGAGGCGCCTCGGCAGAGCTGCAAGCGATTGCCATCTAGAGGCTTTTGAGAAACGAGTGGCCTCAACCCCACAAACACAGCCCGAGCTGGGCAGCACCCGGCCAGGGTGACCCGGGGTGGCCCCCTCCAAGGCTGGAGGTGACCACGGTGCCCCATGAAACCCACCGCAGCCGGTGCTCTCCAGCCCCAAGGCACCGCAGCGGCTGGGATGGGGCGGGGAGGCTGCGGTGGCAGCGAAGGTGCTGACTTCAGGCCGTGCCAGGTCAGACGGGGAAAGAAAGGACCGATTCCGGCTGGATTTGGCAGCCCCCAGGCTGGGCCTGGAAACCAGGACAGCCCCAAAGGGCTGCAGGGAGAAGAGACAAACTGGTATATAAGCCCCGGGTGACACGGCCGCAGCCCCTGTGCCCTGTAGCAGGGATGTTTTTGCGCTTGTTCCCGAGCCACGGACAGCCACAGCGTAGCTTAATGTCTCCACCCGGGGGGGTGGCTTGTGGGCTCTCCTTCATGAGACGGCAAAGTGCAAAGATGGTCCAAAAAAGATTAGGTTGCAAAGATGCAACCCCCAAAACCGCATCATTTCAGTATCGCATCACTTGTAAAGTTTCTTTTGCCACACCAGGGCAAACCTGCATCCGTCCTCCTGCAGTCTGCCTTGCCTCCCGTTCTCAGGTCTTGATGTGCTCAGTGAGAGAAGGGTGGGGGGGTTGTTTTGATTTTTTTTTTTTTTTTAAAGTTAATTGCACTTTAGATTTCCCTGCTTCTTGGTCTTTCGATAGAGCCCCAAGCTGCTCTCCTGGGGCAGCGACACGTTTCATGCCTTCTTCAGACCGATATTTTGCAGCTACGTGTAACCCAGTAAGGCACCAATGGTTTTCAGAAGCACAAATGAATTTAATAAGGGTCCCAAGGTTTTCAAGGGTTTCAATAAGGTTTCAAGGTTTTGAAACCACGGCTGCCTTGTTGCACCTCCAGCCCCCCCGGCTGCATTTTCTTATCGATCTGTTTATCACCTGTGCTGAGAGGACTGTCCATCATCGGCGCCAGAATCCAGCCCGCGGCACAGAGCAGACACTGATAGCGCTATTTAGGTGATAAATGAGACGTGCCTCTCATTCAGCATGTTTAGGAAGCATGAAATACTTATTTTTTTTAAAGCACCAATATCTAGGAAAGTCAGCAGTTGGTTCCTTTATGTTTCTTGCTGTAGGTAGTGAGCAGTCGTGCTGAGCTGCAGGTGGAAATGCCCTTGCAAGCCCAAATGCTGCTGCTAAACTTTGGTGTCTTGCTTGAACCTCTTTGAAATAAATGCTGCTTTCCAAAATCCCAAACACCAGCTCCAGCGGGCGCTCTGCCTCAGAGCGGTGAAGCACTTGCTTCGAAGGTGCCTACCCAGTGAAGAATAAATAGCTGCAAGTCAGTTGTTTTACAGCCATTGTCCCCAGCAAGGGCAGAAACAGCACCCATGGGTGCTGACCCGCGCCGAGGGCAGGGCTGTGCTGGGAGGGTCTCTTCTGGTGCCCTAAACTGGTGAGAAATGAAAACTGCCTCGAGTTTGCATCAGAAATAGTCACAACTGAAATACAGGGGAAATGGTGAAAAGTGGAAGAAAAAGAGATGTGGGACTCATGAGGTTCAACAAGGCCAAGTGCAGGGTCCTGCACCTGGGTCGGGGCAACCCCCAGTATCAATACAGGCTGGGAGATGATGGGGTTGAGAGCAGCCCTGCCCAGAAGGACTTGGAGGTACTGGTGGATGAAAAGCTGGACATGAGCCGGCAATGTGCGCTCGCAGCCCAGAAGGCCAATCGTATCCTGGGCTGCATCCAAAGCAGCGTGGCCAGCAGGTCGAGGGAGGTGATTCTGCCCCTCTGCTCTGCTCTGGTGAGACCCCCCCTGGAGCACTGCGTCCAGCTCTAGAGCCCTCAGCACAGGGAAGACATGGACCTGTTGGAGCGGGTCCAGAGGAGGGCCACGAAAACGATCAGGGGGATGGAACACCTCTCCTACAAGGAAAGGCTGAGAGAGTTGGGGTTGTTCAGCCTAGAGAAGAGAAGGCTTCAGGGAGACCTTACTGCAGCCTTCCAGTACTTAAAGGGGGCTTATAAGAAAGATGGGGACAGACTTTTTAGCAGGGCCTGTTGCGACAGGACAAGGGGGAATGGGGAATGGCTTTAAACTAAAAGAGGGTAGATTTAGACTAGATCTAAGGAAGAAATTGCTTACACTGAGGGTGGTGAAGCACTGGACCAGGTTGCCCAGAGAGGTGGTGGATGCCCCATCCCTGGAAACATTCCAGGTCAGGCTGGACGGGGCTCTGGGCAACCTGATCTAGTTGAAGATGTCCCTGTCCACGGCAGGGGGGTTGGACTAGACGGCCTTTAGAGGTCCCTTCCAACCCAAACTATTCTACGATTCTATGACTCACCACAGCCTCCCATTGCAGCTCCTGTGGGTCCAGCGTCGCTGCAGCACGTCCATGGCTCCAACTCTGGGAAACTCAGCTCTTCCCAAAGCCTTCGCGCCATGCTGTGCCATTATAACTGCTCGCGATCCCGCACCGCTGTAAACGCCCATTTTATGCTATACCGAAGCCCAGGAGCCAAGCGGCCTGTCTGCAACAGGGCCACGGCTGCCTTACGCCGGCAGTGCCACCCTGTCCCCCGGAGGTGGGTGCCAGCCTGGGCTGGCATCGCTGTTAATGCACCTGCTGGGTGTAATTAATGGTTAAGACAGGGAAGATGCGCATCCCCGGCGCTAAGTTAAGATGAGGTTCGTGTCGCTGCTGCCTCCGTCCGGAGGGACACGGGGACCCATCCCAGGGTGGGCAAAGCAGAGGTGCCGGGAGAAAGCAGGGGTTGGAGAGGAGCCCGTGGCTTGCAGGGAAAACCCAAAATGGAACCCTGAAAAATTGGAAATTCTGGCATTTTTAGAACTACAGCAGAGCTGGAGGAAAGGGCGGGGGGAGGTTCAAAGGAGGAGCAGAAATGATGTGAAGCCAGAGGAATACCTAAGTACAAGACAAATAACAGGACATCAGAAGGCCCCCAGTAATGATGCTCTGAATTAGCCAGAAACCCCTCGTTTGGGAAGCGCAGCTGCTTTTTATCTCATGGCTCACCAGGTTGGAGATTTCCTTCTAAATGATGCTTTTCTGTGAAAATCAGGAGGGGAACCAAGAAGGGATTTTTTGTTTGCAAATGCTCTGGGCAGGTCCCCTCCGGCTGCACTGCCCTCCCCTCCCGCCCGGGCTGGTTCAAACACACCAACCCCGGGAGCTGCAGCCCAACCAAAACACAAGGCACCTTTGCGGGGAAATCTCCACTCCTGGAGGGGTCCCGCCTTAGAGGCTTTAGGAAATCTTACAAGAGGAACTTAAGCTCCCCAGCGAAGTTTGGGATTGGGCTTAAAACCCACCGTAATTAAAAAAATAAAGGCAATTTCAGCACAGCTCTGTGCCTCAAAGATAAACATTGCTTTCTTTCCCCTGTGGCTCCTATGCAAAGAGGAAAAAAAAAAAGATGGGAGGATGAATTTAGCCGTGAAAGCTGCTCAAATGCTTTGCTGGGGGTTTATTTACTTTCAGCGCTGCGGGATAACTACGACGGCCCGCTTGAAACAAAGACCAACAACGCGTGCACACACACACACGGAGACAAAGCGCCAGTGAAATGTTTAACGTTAACCCAGAACAAAACTTTCCTGGAATCCATCCCCGACCTCCCCAAACATATGGTTTCAGTTCTCCCTTCCTTCACATTAAAAAAAAAAAAAAAACCAAACCAAAAAACCGAGAGAGGAAGGCGCAGCAGGCGCAGACGGGCGTCTCCAGCGGTGCCTCCGGCACAGCCGTCGCAACACCGCGGCCGCGGGGGGCCCTCGGGGTGACCTGTCCCAGCTCGGTCCGGTGTCCCTGCAGGGCTGGGCACTGGAAAATGTGCCTTTTCGCTGGTCCGATGCCTGAAAGCTGGCTAATGCCCATCGATGTACCTGCCCCGCGAAGGAGGGCAATGGGCTGAGCAGCACTTCGTGCCGTTGCAACGAGGAGTACAGCAGAGCATCGGCTTGTTGGCAATGCCTTGCTCAGGCAGCGTGCGGCCCCAGCGCCCTGAACCCCTGGTTTATAACTATAAAGAATAAATACATGCGTTGGCATTGAAGCTTTTCCCCACACGTCAAGCGCGGTCGGTTCAATCCTGTTTTGTTCAGCTCCTCCACAAAGCGCTTTTTTTTCCATCCAGGCCTGGGGTGCCTTTTTTGAAGACTCGGCAGCAGCATTTGAGGGTTAAACCACCAAACCGCCGTGCACGAGCGGAGGTGGCACGGCACGGCTGCTTATCCTCACTGCACCGGGCATTTGAACTAAAACAGAAATTTAGGTGTCGTTATCTTAATAGGCTGTGGGATGGGTTAAATTTGGATTTCAGGTTTGTAACTGTAGGCTGTCACTCAGCAGCATTCATTTGGGGCTGTACATGTGGAAGAGCAGGCGCTACCCCCTGCGTCTGCACAAGTGACCTAAAACTGTTTTGACTCTCCAGGTTAAACCTGAGTTTTATTTGTAACACATGGCTACGCCGGCTGTTGCATCTTTAATTTGTATTGTTTACTTAGTCAGCTTTAACCTCCTCATTTTCCACTCCCAGCTAATTTGCAGTTGGCACTAATGCAATTACGTTGCAATTA
This sequence comes from Aptenodytes patagonicus, assembly GCF_965638725.1. NCBI lineage: Eukaryota > Metazoa > Chordata > Aves > Sphenisciformes > Spheniscidae > Aptenodytes > Aptenodytes patagonicus. The sequence continues at coordinate 21,636,165 of NC_134957.1, forward strand.
TTATTTCCTTCTAGAGTTAGGATGCAAACATTTTCATGTGTTCTCAGATTTCTGGAAACACTCTGGCATCAAGACATAGAAGTTTCTACCACGGAGTGAAGGCAGATGCTGTTTGCCACAGCCAACAAGACCCTGTGGTACCCGGGGAGAGCCCAGGGCAGGGCAAAAGCTGCTGGGGCAGCAAGGGCTTGGGGCTGGGGGCTCAATGGGGACAGGATCCCACCTGCAAGGGCAGCGAGGGGATGGACCTGCCGGGAAGGGCTGATTCCCTGCAGCCGGTGAGAGGGCGGCACCGCGGGTTTATAAACTGCCCCCGGAGCCAGCCTGGGGCTTGGGGACACAGCAGGAGCGGTGGGTGCTTGGGAACAGGAACAATGCAAGGGGCTGAAGTGTCTAGGGGTCTGCAAAGCAGGCTGTAGGGTGTCTCAGGTGCGATTGAGTGGACTAGAGTTAGACAAGCTGCTCTGGAGGATGTGGAAACGGTGTTGTGCCTTCCTGAGCTCCTGCTGCCACCAGCCTTTCATGTCTGTCCCACACGCCCCGGGCTCTATGAGTGCTCACCCTTCATCTTAACCCTGAGCTCGCCTTGTCGCCAGAGTCAGAGAGCAGGACTAGTGAATATACCTGTTTTCTTCTAGTCTTCTTTGTCTTTTCTTTTGGTTCTTGGCTCTGAAGCACCCCAAGAGATCATCCATCCCAGCGCCGTGGTGGGCTGGGCTGCAGCATCTGCGGTGGGTGAGGGTACGGTGTGTTCCCAAGAGGCTGAAGCTGAGGCTCTCCTCTACTGCTAAGAGACTTGCTGAGGGTTATCAAATCCAGAAGGAACTCCCTCTTCAAATGAAGGACTGGGAAATCCCTTACTTCAGCATCCTGCAACCCCCCGTGCTTCACTCCTTATCACTGAAAGGTGCCTTTTACCTTCCTTGCTAGAGCGTGGCAATACTTCACTATCTAAATCCCCTTTCACTCCCTGCAGGTAGAGGGATAACAACCTCATCAAGCAACAAACCTGGACAGAAAGGCTTTCTCCCAGCCTGCTCAGGACCAAAACATCAGCACCTTGGCCCGGCTCCAGCTGGAGGACCTCACGTAGAAAGCACCTTTCCTTGCCCGCCTTGGGACGCACGCCGAAGCCACCTGAAGGCAACCGGCCTGAGATGTGATCGGCACGGTTGGAAATGGGGGGCAGAGTCCTCGAAAGCCTCAGCCTCGCCGATTCGTGGCTGCCGGTGCGCTTACCCCAACTTTTAACCCTCTGCAGCCGAGTTATCCATGATGCAGACTTAGAAGAAGTAAGATCTGCCTAGAGAGAAGGGCTGGAAGACTTAATTAGCTGCCTGCTGGCACTTAGAATTACTGCTGTACGGTATGCCCCAATTATGGTACTATTAACTTTAGTTCTCTGGAAATTCAGTGATTATTAATACTAATAATTCTACTGACCTCAAAGTAATTGCAGAACATTAAAGGAGAAAGCTGTTTCTAATTAAGCAATTCCCAATCCTTCTGTTTTCTCTTTTTCTAAGCCTCTGGTGCCCTCTCGGCTGTCCCGGCGTGGGGCTTGCCTGGCTGGGGTAACGGGACGTGTGGTGGGGCAGAAACTGCTTCCTCCCCCCCCCAAGAAGTGACATCCCTGGAACTCTTCAGCATTTAAAAAACCAAAGCCTGTGCAAATCGTAATCCTGTGCTCTGTAAATGACCTTTGATGGGAAGTCTTTGTTTCACTGCCTGATTAACCCCCCGGAAGGAGACCCGGCAGCCTCCCCCGGCCCCCGAACCCGTCGCTGCAGGTTGGAAACAGCAGAGATGCTCGAACACCAGCTCCCTCACGCTTGCTCAGCACTGGGGTCTTTCCATCAACTCAGGATTTAATCACAGAACTGAACCGAAAGGGTAAATATTTCCTTCTAGGAAAGCTCTTGAGGATGATAAAAGGCTGTGGACTGCTCTCAGCTTTGTGTGGGGAAGGCAAAGGGATGGGAATGAGTTGAATGAAGATGAAAGTTTATCTAGAAAAAAACCATCAACTGACCTACCACGTTTCCATGGGCTTTCCCAGAGGAGGATGGGCTGAAGGGCTGCATTCCCGGAGCACGCAGGATGCCAGTCGCAGCGGTCGCACAGCCCTCGCCAGAGGTTGCCCCTTTGATGCTGGTTGGCTCCAGGAAGAAAAAGCTTGCGGTTTCTTCTTCCTTCTGCTGCAGACAGCGCTGGGGCTGGGGTGTGGGCTGGGACGGCTGGGCAGTGAGCAGAACCGCAGCTCAGGAGCTGCTGGGAGTCACGCTGGGAGCTTTCGCGAGCGGGAAAATAGGCAGAAGTGTTCCTCTCCCCAAACCGGGAACAGCCTCTCCCTGTGGGGTGGTCACAGACAACCCAAACCCTTTCAAATAAAGGAAACAAAAAAGCCCGCGGTGTTTGGAGGTGAAGAAAGGGCTAGGTCCCTTTGGGGTTGCAGCCGTGTAGCATCATGCACATCGTGCCGGATGGCACGGCGCTGACTCAGCCCCGGGCAGCCCCAGCGCATGGCTTCTTCCTGCCAACCTCCAAAAATGGTAATTTAATAAAAATTGATGCTAGCTCTCGTGATCTGAATGCGATGCCTTTCAAAATAAGAAACAAATGGAAGTATTTTAGACCCAGAGTGTGCGCTGGGTGCTTGCAGTGATGCTGCGTGAGGCCTGAAGCAGAGCAAAAAAGCAGCCTAGGTGAGCCCTGTTAACACTGAAACCTAATGAGGAAAAACGTTGTGTGCTGCTAAGCACCTTTCTCTGGGCACTGCAGCTCAGTGAGGACGAAGCCCAGGTCATGCTCAGTGCATGAATAGCCACAATAGCCCAGTCTCCACATGTCCCTTTGGCAGGAGGCAAATCCTTGTCCTGTCCTCTTGTGCTTCGGCCCATCAGCGAGGGAAAAGCAACCAAAACACCCCCAAAATAGTGAAATAAAGAACTGAAATGCTGCAGACAGGAGGGTTTCTTTCTTATTATTTTTTAGTTCTAAAATGCAGCAACAGCAAACAGAAGGGTAGAGAAATAATGAAGTTCCAAAACTGACCATTTATGTTTAAAAAAAGACTAGGGATGAAAAGAAAATTTCACCTTGCACAACGAGGTTCTCAAAGTTACCAGCCTTCATATATTGTATGTATTTACGTGTGTGTGTGTGTGTACGTACAAAGGCCTTATATTTAAAAGGTTGGTACTCCTCTTGGCAAGGGATCAATGAAAATTTTCCTCTAAACTTTACCTCCAAAATACAAAGTGAAGATTATCTCGTTCAAACATGTCACTATATCTAAATATCACTTTAAAGGCACCTTTACGAGGCCAGTCTTTTGCTGCCGTTTTATATTACTCTTCCTTACAGAATTCAGAGAAATGTTCCAGAATATATAAAAAGCTGAAATTTTGTTTGTCTTGGGGAGCAGAAAAGGGGAGGCAGAGAGCTGCCTCTAGAAAGGTCCTGCGTTATTATGGAATTTTGCTTTTCTTTGTAGGTATTTAAAAGCAATGATGGGCGATGCTTTACAATAAATAAAACAGTGCATCCGGCAGTGCAACACTTGGGACCGCGCTGTATTCACAATGCGCTGTGTTAGCTTCTCGCCGCCTTCCAGCGCCCCTGGGAGCAGCGGGGCTGTCGGGGAAACAACTGGCTGCTACCCGAGCCGCACTTCGGCTTTGGAGCAAAGGGGTTTTTCATTTAAAGGCTGAGCCAGTTGAGAGGGGGGAAAAAAAAAAAACCCCAAAACAAGCAACGTTTTAATCTTTTTCTCCCCTTTTAAGCCCCAGATCTTGGCACACTGAGTAGCAGGAGATGGGATTGAAGGAGACGTCTTTACCACGCAATAGATGCATCCAGCACAGCGGGGGCTGGCGCTGTGTCCAGCCACCTGGAAGGCCCAGGACAGCCTCTGGTAGATGGTTATGTCCAAGCGGGCTGGTCAACAGGCTTCCAGGAAAGATAAGGGGACATGAAAACCCAAATTATCCCTGCGTGGCTTCCCGCTGCTCCCCACGGAGCCGCGGCCGGATCTTCACAGGCTGTCTTCAGTGGGTGTTTCGCTCCAGCCTCCTCTCCCGGCAGGCGGCTGGGCTGAAGCCGCGCTGACCGGCCCCTCGTGCTACCAGGGGCGTTGCAAAATGTCCAAACACTCCGCTCACACCAGTTTGCAGATGGGCCACAGTTGTTTTGTTAAATAAGCCAGCTATTAGCAAGCTTCTGTAGCTGGTGGGTTTTTTTTTTTTGTCTGGCTGGGGTTTTTTTTTGGTCGTCTTGTTTCTACTCCGGCATGCCAGAGAGATTTATAGAAACAACATCAAAAGGCCTGAAAGCGTAGGGGATGTACGCGCTAAACTGACCACTGGCCCCCGGATTTGTCAAGCTGGTCTTTATTACAGCACTGGCAACCAGGGGAGGCTACAACTACGTTAAGATCCGTTTCGAAAGTCAACAGTGAAAATGCATCAAGGCCGACCACTTTCAACCAGCTTCCCAGCAATCCCTGCTCCTTCCCCCCAACAGCACGACGCGAAAGGAAAGAGAAATTGGAGGCAACAAAACGCACCAAAAATACATGAACAAAAAGCACATTTGTCTGTTGAAGACTGCGATGTAGAAAATACTCACATGACTGCAGGTTACTCACGTGCCGTTACCCTTAGACATCTGAAAAACGGTCCAGCTGTCAAAGTAGAGATGACTGGCACTGTCACCGCAGCTCAAAGTTACGGTAAGCCAGTGTTGTTAATCTGATTATTAAAAAGGTGCGAAAGCGTGCAGTGTCGTGTGCAGCTGCAGGGCCGGTCAGAGGCAAAAATAAAAAAGTGATGCTTAAGGGAAGAGACTGGAACGAACAATTATTTTATCCTGCAAAACCTCCAATTAGGAGTTGAAAACTTAAAGACGGAGGCCAAGCAGCAGCGAGGACTAGATAAGGTGAAGATTGGTTTTGGTTTATAATCAATAAGGTTTTCATACTAAGAAAATTTACTGCAAAACAAGCAAATCGGTGGAAAAAAATTTAAAACACAGGATCCATTCTTTAAAAACACACAAAATATTTTTATAGCTAACTACAAATGTAACGATAGACATGTACAGGATCTCTCAGTGCATATTTACACTTACTGTTTTGTTTTCTTTCCTAGAATTAAAGCTGCCATAATCTGCAAAGACTTTAGGGCTGTTTCAACAGCTGAATTACAAAACAGCTCAGTCACAAAAATTACAAAATAAACTTGATGGTTTAAATAAAGAGGAAAAAATAATCCACGATTCACTTCAATATAGATTTATATAGGAAAGATCATTCTCTTGACACATTTTCTACGGCTGTGAAATGGCAAACTTTTAGTATTTTAATTTAGACTTTGATATTTTGGATCCTAAAGAGCAGCAGCTAACCAGTCACTCATTTCTCCCCTTTTAGACCACAACCCTGCTGAAAGGGAAACTGGGTTGAAGCCATTTGCCCCCCAGAGCTCCTCCTCCACAAATGGAAGAGACCTAAATGACAGGACAGGAGTCCTGAGCGACGCCTCTCTCGGGGATGAACCCTGCTCCACGGTCAAAGCAAAGGGGCAGCCATTTCCCAGCTCTCCCCGGAGGCAAGGCTTGGAAGCTACATTGCTCCAGACTGCTCTCCAGATGTTTCAGCATCTCCACTTCGGATCCTGTGCAGAGCCCAAGCTGAATGAAATCAAGAGTTCAAATACTTCAGAACGCAGAGCAACGCAGGTTCTGCTCGGGTTAGGAGGGCAGGTGGTCGCCTTTTTCTTAAATCTCAGTAGTTTAGCAGCCCTAACGGTATAGTTGGACAGCACAGTGCGCAACAGACGGGTTTCAACGCTTCCGAAAGCCTACGAGGTGATGTTGGAAGTCAGACTCTAAAACCAACTTCGGATAAGATCTTTTTGAAAAGAAATGTATTTTCTTCATAAATACAGTACAATTACATTTTACAATGTCTTTTTACTTTCTAGACATAAAAATGCTAGCTTTTAAAAAAGAGTTCCTATACAAATACATGAAAAGAGGCCCCCCTCCCCACAGCCCCCCACCCCTGCCACGGAGCAAAACCATCGGCCGCGGCGTGAAGAAGCACAGTGAATCCCGGGCTAACCTGTGCCAGCCCTCATGGGGAGGGAGAGAAAGCCAAATTACCCCCAGGGTTTTGCTCGCCCTGACTGCACTGCGTTTATATCGCCACCATTTTATAAGCAATGGAAAAAGCACATCGTCTGGCCACGGCTGTCGGGATTCACTGTACGGGTGTCATGGCTCACGGGGTGCGGTTGTTACACGTTTCACGCAGTGCTGGTCATCGGTGTGGGCTCCTGGAGAAGGAGGTGTCCTTGGAAATGGTTCTGGCCTAAAACTCTGCAAGTGCCCTCACTCAGGCAGCCTCAAAAACGAAGCAAAGCTAATGCCAGTTTTCAGCCTCTCACTCTACGAACTTGCCAACAGAGGCAGAGACCACGCATAAAGAATTTCAGCCCCCTGACAGTACTTGCTGACCTCAGCCACCCTTTGCAGACTCCTGAGGAGCAACTCAGAGATCCCCACAAGTCCTTAGACCACAGACCGAAAATTGCTGCTCTAGACCCCACAAGAGTTGCTGGGTAGGAGCTATTTGAAGTTAATAATGACGTCGGGCCAGATGGGAACAAAAGCCTCTACGTCTCAGGCAGTTCCCTGAGCCGTCAAATCCCAAAGGAACCGCCCAAGGGAAGGACTTGTGAGTTCGGCCATTCTGTAAGCAGTGAAAGGAAAGAGGAAAAATAACTAAACTTGATTTTCTTGTTTTGCTCTACAAAGAAGAATATGTGGCTTTCTTTATAAAAGCTACAATTCTGCTTCTAATACCCGAGTTTAGAAAAACTCTTAGTCTAAAATTTTGGTTTGCAAAGAAGGTCATTGCAATCATTGTGTTAAAAATCACTTTCTACTAGAAATAAGCTCTACAGAAAGAAAAGGAACTAGGTGTGCAGTTTGTCTCCTTAAAGCGGTTTCTGTTGAAAAACAAAATAAAAATCTGTACAGAGAGACTGAAGACTATAGTACACATCTTCCTCAAAGCAAGCAGCTCTTTTACATTCACATCAGGATGGCTCTGAGGAAGCTCGAGGGAAAGAATACATTCCTGATGGCTCCTAGTTTGTCAGCACATGAAGATGACCTCAAACATCCACGTCAAAAAGTTTTGGGAGTTTTGCCTTTGGAAGAAATCAAAACTACAAAATAGGGCAAAGAACCTGACCTAAACAATGTAAAACTGCACCATCTTCTTCCAAATTTACTTCCATGTCCGTAGAACTGCTAAGGCTCCTGCAATCCCGATGGCTTGGACTGTCAGAGACCACCTGGCTTCCATTTTTGGAGGAGACAGTTGCTGTCCATCATCTGTGTTTTATTCACAGAAAGCTATTATGTCCTTTTTCCTTTGTGAAAATAATTACAGAGGCATTCAGTTTGAAAACAATGAGCTGCAAGGAGGATAAACAAATTATTTTTACCTAGTCCAGCTGAACAGCCGATACTGATTGGGGAAAATCCGTTTTCTAAAACAGATTTTATCTCTAAAGGATCCAAATTTTCCTAGACGTTTTAGAACTAATGTGAATCAAGCGAGTTGGAACTGTTTATCTAGAGCCCTACAGTTGCAAATCTTCTTTCCTACTGCTGAGAAGTACTTGTAAAGATGGAATACAATTTTTCCTGACTTTAAAAGAACAGAAAAGCAAACATCTCCCCCCCTCTCTCACACAGACACTCAATGGCATTTGATCTCCCTTATTGCTCATTCTAAGCCCAAACCACAAAATATAATACAGAAAATTATGCTGAAATGGCAGAAAAATGGACACCTTGAGCTAATGAGAAAAGCTTCTCCTGCATTTCCAACAACTGTGGAGGAGGAAGAGAAATCACTTCAAATCATCCAGAGTGGGCATTACTTCATATAATGGGATGGAATTAAGCCAAGAGAAATAAATGTAAGACATCCTCAGGGATGAGAACAAAGAAGCTGTGAACAGTTTGTCTAGAAAAGAGTGGAGAGCTAATTCAGACAGATTATTAGAATACATTTAGGGAAGGTCTACCGCACTGTGCAGAAAGATGCTGTCCCATATGGCAGAGACAGTTAAAGCCTTAGAGTGCAGCTCTGAAATGTCTTAAGTAGTGGTGATGGAAGGGAGTTTGTGCTCCTGTTAGAGCAGTCACCGGTAAAGCCAGGCTATTTAGACTTAGTTCGTATCTTACCATATCCATTTTGCCATCTCTAACTTCTGTGGGTCTAGGAATATAGCCTGAAGAACACTAACAAGCAGCAAATCTGCTGGAAATGATGGGAAGTGTTTTCCTTGGTTTTTACGTGATCATCGCTAGAAGACAAACAGAATCCAGCTCACAGCTGATCTTTAGGCACCGCCAAGGCACCCGTGCAGCAGACAGAAGGCACCTCCTTTCACCTCCATTGTGAAATTCATGTTACGTCTGTTGATCTGGTAAGGCCGTTTCAATTGGACACTGTATCAGTAGTGTCATCTAAGTAGGAATTGAGGACATTCACTAACTGTTTGATGATTAATTGCTGACTTTCCTTATTTCTGGGGTGAAATGATCTGAAATGAAAATCTGGCTACTCTAATGCTGCACAGAAAGCTGAGACTAGCCAGGTTCCCAACATGCGACCACTGGCTAATTAAATATTTTAACATTCAAGTAAAAAAAAAAAAAAAAAAAGTAGTTTTTAACAGAAATTAATATTGAAGTGCAAAGACAGTAACAAAAAATACTCACTTACTTCTATTGGTCTTAATAATCTCCTTATAGCATCTGCAACCAGAGCATTGCTGCATCTGTGCTAGCTCCCAAAAATCTGAAAGTGAACCTGATGACTTAAATGTGTAATTTTCTTCTGTAATGCCTCTGGGACATTCTTTAAGCTGCTCTCTCCAGTTAGATGAAGAAAAAAAAAATATTTTGGAAGGAGAGAATTTGCCATCTGAAACTTTACACCGAGCTCCTCTTTAAAGCTCTACCTCTGAGGCTTTGCTATATGAAAAAGAATCTAGCATCTCCGAGAAGGAAGGACATACAAAGTAGAAGGGCATATGAAATACAGAAGAATCTGCTACGGAGAAAGATCTCCACAGATGCAGTAGATTAAGTTGCTAACACTGAAAAGCAACAGGGCTTGCCACTTGCACTACGGTAAATTTGGAGTAGTTCCACTAAAGCCAATGGAATTACAATGGCAGAAATCTGATCTAATAGATCAGGACTGAGCCTGTAAACTCTCCTTTTTTAATTTACGTAAAACATGAATGCAATATATTATTTACTATCCACTGTATAAATTATTGAAAAAGTACTTAAGTATAAAAGTGTGGCAAATCTTTCAATGAAACTAAAAATGTGAAATGCGACATTAATCACCGGAGTCATTTTTTTAATAAAGAAATAACACAATTTGGGAAGGGGAAAAAAAAAAAAAAGAATGTTACCACACTGAAAACGGAAATCTTTCCAGCCTATGAATGTGAAATACCTATTCTGAGTTCTTACACTGAGTGTAAAGAGAAATCTCCCTTGATCACAGCTCAAATTTGTAAAAGTTTCTCAGAACACCTGCATTCTAAAACCTTTAAGTGATGCTCACAACTAAGGCCCTGGTTCTGATCATTATAAGGCCATTATGCTCACCTTACTGCGTCCAAGCTAGACATTTAACCAACAGCTGTGACAGTAGGTACTTCTGTTTAAGAGACTTTAAAAATACTGAAATGAAATATCAAATGTAGTGCATCTAAGTTCTTGTTTTTTCTCCAGATGTTACCAGATCCAGTATTTAAAAAATAAAGGGGGAAACTTTCAAAGAACAAGTGTTACGGGTTTTTTATAATTTAGAACAAATTATAAATTAACCTGTCCATACTTTTGAGACATAATATACAAGAGCAAACAGCTGAGTGTTCTTTTATTACTCAGGTACTACAATTTTTTCCCAATAAAAATGTCTTTTAAAAATTTCTTGCTACTGTATCCCAGCTCAGATCCTGGTACAGCCTTTCAGATGAGGTATTCTACCATCTCTCCATCTGGGAGGTCCTGCCCCATGGTCTGAACAGGGGCTTTTCTTTCAAGAGTGCTGGAGTGGAAGAGTGGCCCATCTACATGATGAGGAAAAACAAGAGACAATCAAAGCTGTAACTTCAATGAGGTTAGAAAAATGACATTAACATTTTTAAAAGTCATCTTCTATCATTGGCCAAAAGACAGCTAACAACTCCTTACTTCATTTAAAAAAATTCAATTATTCATGTATGTAGTCAGACAAATAAAGATATTTTATCAAATTCCCTTTGGGTATCTCCCACTGATACACAATGACATATAAAACTGGAGTGACTGCATTTAAACCAACATAGTCAGTGTAGACTTTCACCACAAAACCTGTTCCCCTGTCTCCCTTGATACCCATTAAATAGCATAGCATGGGCAAGATGCACAGCAGAACAACCAAATTCACTCTTCCATAAAGAACAACATAATTGTAATGCGTCTGTAAGTAGAAGAGGCAAGGTTGTGTAATCTGCATTGATTTGGCAGAGTGGGCTGGAAAATGAGCAGCTCTTGCCAGCTCGGAGCTCTGTGGGAAGCAAATTCAGCTTCTGTGACAGTCACTGTCAACTAGATCTACTTGTGCCAACGCTGAAGTCGGCCCTGCGACTGGGACAGTACAATAATGAAACAGCTTTATCACGATAGCTACCTTCCCTTCTTCGTCCTCCCCCTTATCCGAGTCCACTTGGCTTTGAATACCCACTAAAATGCAATGGCCAGTTTCTACAGCCTGTTTTCATACGCCGTTTAAACCCCACATGCTACTCACAATTTACTTCAGAGGAGACACTGACTCAGAGACTATCCTGGGACTTGCATATACCTGCTCCAATTCTTAAATCTCGCTATACCTCTCACTATACCTCTCTACCCAGTGTGTCCATGCTTATGCTACCACTCTTAAGGTTTTTTTTCCTTCAGAGCGTCTGAGACCCCTCAGAACATTGTCAAGCTTGCCTCTGAAACCCATCTGTCCTCACAAAAACTAAACCCAGTTTTCCTGAATGGAAAAAGGGACGGCAGGGCCTGCTCCACAGAGCAGAACTGATGGCGAGTCAGTGGCAGGGGCCCCTCTGGGAGAGCAGCTGAGCTTTGTTACCTGTTTTGTCTGCACTGTAGCCCAGGTTGGTACTGGGGAGTCGTCCTGGTGTGGGAGCCGCAGTGGAAGGTGCAGCTTTGCTTTGTTCATTCCCCCGGTCAGTCTGGGTGCTGCAGTCTCTGCTGCCTGTTTTCGAGTGGGCTGACAGTAACGGTGTGGAAGGAAGGACAGGAGAGGGGGTGGAGGGAATGGATTCGGAGCGATATTCTGTTCCCAGCAGAACACCTTTGTGGAAAAGGGGAAGGAAATTTCACAATCCCAGAAAACTAACTTAGCAGTTCTGCACCCCTCTGTAGTACTTGCTCTAGGATCTGGAAAAGTGCTCCGTGCTTCAGCAGACAGCACTAATTTACCTATCTATAGCACCTTTCACCACTGAGTGCTGAAGTACCTGAAGAATAGCAGTATCCTCATGTTGCTGCATGCAAAGATACGCAAGTGGGCACTAACACCTTACTTCCCTGTCTCTAAGCAGTGGCCCATCTATGGCAGGGTAAACCTGCACACTCTGAAATCAGCTGGAAAAGATTCTCATTTACATTTCAGGGTCTTTTAGTCTCATAGGGAGGGCCTTTGGGCCTAACTTCCCCCCAGAAAAAAAAAAAATCATCTAAGATTTGCTTTGATACAACTCATTTTCTCTGAACAATGGTGCTGAGCCATTCCAGACAGGAGTCATGTAAGTGCAGGCACAACACTACAGGATAGCAATCCTGATTAGTATCTCTGCTCCTATTCAAGGAGACTTTACACCTTCAGAGAGCTGTAACAACCCAGCTGAAAGCAAGCGCTTGGGAACTCTGAAAACCGTATCTCAAATATCCCTAAAATCAGGTACCAAATTGGGAATAAAGGCTTACATATTTTAATGACAGAGCCTGGACATCAGAAGTCGCTATTTCCCAAAAGTGATTAAAACAAGCAGTTGTTCCAAATGTGTCCCATCTCGCTTGCAGTCAGCTTTACTGCACGCTAGGCCAGCTGATCTGTCTGTCCAACACACCCTCTTCCTTCTGTTGCTCCTGCCTCCCCTCTAAGCAGTGACTCGCATATCTGAATTGCCACTGTTATTTAAAAATTACCTAGGCTGCCTTTCCAGCTCTTGTCCTCCCTCTTCTCCTCCAGGATGGGAGTGCTGCTCAGTGTTGACGAGTGGGACAGCAAGCCCGAGCCAGCGTTCGAAATGGACATCAGCGACTTGGCGGGTCTCATTGAGGAGAGCTGGTCTGTCTTACCAGGCTCCTTCCGGGAGCGCTGCTGCAGGACTTTGATCATGGCGTCCTTCTCAATGATCTGAGCGTGCAGAGTCTTAATCCTTTTTGAGAAGTACAAATAAGAACAATGTACTTGTACTCCTATCTCCTTGTACTGAGGCCTCAGCGCCGCCATGGCTGTGACTAGGGCTTCCTTAGGCATTTGGGGAGGCAGAGAGAGGATGCCAGTGAGCTTATTGCCCTGAATACCAGCTGCTCACTGGGCCCACCAGAGCAGATCATGCATGAGACTTCCTGTATACATGCATGAGAGAATGGCACTGCGATACCCACCCACCTTTGGCTACTGGAAGCTGCTCTAAACAGCCATGGAAGGGGCTTTGAGACAAAGCTGAGAGTTATGGGCAGGACATGAGACCAACAGAAAGAAGAGGATTAACACACTTTGGCGAGTCTGCACTGGACCTAACCCCATGGAAAACAGTTCTGTGAGACTGTTAAGAGGTGTCTGGAGCCTGGGGTCTGATGAAGATGCCCTGAAGAGCGAAGAGGAACAAACTAGATACAAAAAAATCTAAGACAAGACTTTTTTGCATTAGCCCTCAGTATCAAGACAGGTTTTGGATTGCTATGTAGATGCTTCCTTGGTCAAATGAGCGTCTGGCATCCTACATCATTGCTACTGGTGAAGACACAAGAATTTCTGGTTCTGAGGCGTCTACCCAGACAATTAATTTAAAATCCCTGTCCTGAAGAAGCCAGATAGGACCAAACTGCATTTTACCTTCCCTCCATGTCAAGACACCTCCTGTTGGCAAGCAGGATCTCTTCCTCCTCCTTCTGAATGCGAGCTTCCAGCGAGGTGTCATAGCTAGGGTTAGGCGAGTGGCTGATCACTGTTGTGTCCCTGAGAACAAGCAGTAGAGCAGATGAAGGACCAGCTAAGTTTGCTGCTTTCCTCCTAGCAGCACAAAATTATTGCTCAAAAGTAACAAAAAAGAATATCCACTTTTTTTGAGTTTAGGCTGGCTCAGTGTCTTCCAAAAATCCAGCTCCCAGTCCTAATGAAAGAAGGATTACAAAAATATGCAAGTCATTACAACAATAGTCAATCTACTGTCCATCTCGGGCCAGTCTATAATCTAACTGATTCACTGTACTATTGTAAACTGATCGATGAGGCAAATCCAAGGACATGGGGAGGGGGAAGGATGGTATAGAACACTCGGCACTTTTCTTCAACTGAAACAGCACAAACTTCACTTCAGATATAAAGCTTTTTCCCTTCCCCTTCCAACAGTATCATACAGGGAATCTGAGTATCAAAGGGAACTAGGCATGGAAGTTTCTTAAGCAATCTTAAGCAGCTTGGTCCAAAAAACTTGGGAGTGGGCTGAAAACAGTTTTAGACTGATTCCATATAGTGCCTGATAGTAACACTGTGATAGTTGTTCAGTCCTCTAACCAAAACATAATGAGTATTTCATTCTACTTGTTGCTGTTCAGTCAGAACAAAATCACTGTGCTATGCTCTGTATCACTGCATGTCTAATAACATTAAGAGCATGTTACTGACATAGCTATGCATTAACATAATTAGAAAAAAACAAACACAAAAAAATATTTGGAGTTACCAAGAGCTCCAATTCATTGTAGTAAGAAATCTGTTCTCTCAGACTCAGCAGGTCTAAGAACTGTCTGGTAAATGTATCTTTAACTCTGCAAAAGTTCAGATCAGGAACAGCAAAGCACCCATGTGAAGGGCATAAGAAGGTCATTCATCAAAGAAACCTAACCTGACCCAGATTCCTGCCTGTGCTGTAAAGCATCCTTCCTGCAACCTCAACTTCCTAAGGGATGCTATTTTCCACTATCAAAGAAAAGGGAAAGAAGTTTGTGCACAGTGTAGATGAGGTTGCCACTGAAATTAGTGGAATCCCTCACAGCCTGTATTTTTGAAGGAGATACTATAGGTGCCAACTGCATATAAACTTGCAGAAGTATTGACACTAATAGAATACTCTCTTTTAGGGGAGAAGCAGCTAGAAGGAAATGGAAAAACAGAGGTTGGCCCTTTCCTGACTGGAAGGCATTCTTGTTCATTTAACAAAACCTGAACAGGCCTAACACATCCCCTCTCATTCCATGATAAACAATAGACCAGACTCCTACTTATCAGCGCACGCTGAAAATATAACATGGCCTCTAAGGACAAGCAGTAGCAAGAGCCTTTAGAGACTCTCTGGGGAGGCGGAAAACAGTGCACAAGAAGCATCAATACCCTAAAATAACAGCCTGTTTCTGGAGCAAGATAAGATAAGTCTTTAAATGCTAACACAGCAGATCTGCAACTTTACCCCTGTAATTCTAGTATGATCTTACGAGCTAGGAAGCCGGTTACGATAACATCCCTATTTGAATCTGGTTCATGAAACAATCTAAAATAAAATCTGCCGTCAAGAACCAGAAACTAGTGAGCAATGAAGTTATATGTAAGCAATACCTAGTGCTGAAGAGTTGCACTCCAATAACAGCTCTTGTTTACCAACTAGCTGAAGCACTTGGGCCTATTTACAGCCATAATAAGTGTTTCCATACAGTTGTCTTGGAATGTGAGCTTGTTACCAAATTTCAGATACCCTTCCCTTCCCACCCCCACAAGCAGTGCTCTCCATACACAGCAGAATGTTTTGAGCAGAATTTCCTAATAGATGTCTCTGGTTAGTCACCATGTTGAGGACAATGCCACAAAGTAATTTGCAAAAACATTCTGGAGAACAAGTAAGCCATTCAGGGTGAATGATGTGAATCACCAAGCTTACCCCATCTCACATGACTTCAGCAAGGACTGATTCCTGTTCAAAAAAATAAAAAAACAAAACCCTTCTCATACACCTATTTTTGAATCAACAGCTTCTAGGAATGGCTCAGAACAATTCTAGTCTGGAAAATGGCTCCTGCATGTAGACGACTCTTCCTCTGGAAAAAAGTTTCTAATTGTTGGCAATCGCACAGCTCCCAGGAAAAGCAGCCAAGCTCCATTTGCATGCAGAAGTCTGAGAAGCCGCTCAGACCACAAGGCAAGGTATCATGGGAGGGTGGTATGACAACATTCCTTGGTGGGAAATATGACATTCAACTGGAAAAAGAAAATAATCCCTGTACTATGAAAAGTCTCATTTACCTCTGAGCAGCCACAGTTGCAGCTGCATCCAAAGCAAACTGTCTCATCACACTCTCCTCCAGGTATTTCTGTTCCCATTTGGTCATGTCAGCTTCCAGAGCAAGAATCCTTTCTTCCTTCTCGCGCAGGAGTTCCATAAGCGCCGTGGCGTTGTACTCCGAGACGTTGGCAGCCTGAGATGTACCCTGACGCTGGTTTCCAAAAGCAAAAAAAAAAAAAAAAGTGATTGTCTCAGGATGTATCTGTAAGACTCAGGGTTGGTTTGTTTGCTTTTTGTCTGAAGGACAAAGGCTGGTCCAGAGCAGCACTGGCTTGATGCAAGAACCCCCCCAGAGTGAAATGCAGTGGCCTATGCCATGCTGGGCAGACTAGGTGATGGTAATGGTCTGCTTTAGAGCTCAATCAGAAACACCTGCAGGGGCAGTTCAGCCTCACTCTGTCAAAACCAGGAAACAAGCTCGCATAATGCAAGAAAGGCTGCTTCTGTTTTCCAAATGCTGAAGCTCAAAAGTCATAAAACATCAAGCGCTGCTCCCAAGAAAGACAGCTTAACTCACAGCACCCGTGCTAGAGTTAGTGGTGCTTCCTGGTGCCACTCCAGAGCTGGTCAATACTAACAAGCAAATATCTGAGATGGAAAATACTCTTAAGACCTTTTTCCATGTGCAAAGCCCCACATGTGCGCCCGAGAGCTAGATCATGCTATTCAGGTCTGGTATCTACAGCCCATCCATAATGCCTAAAGTAACAGAGACTTACTTCCAACACTGTCCCAGCAAAACACTAACTAGTATACGAGAGTTACCACATCTTTAAAAAAAAAACAACATCCAAAATATTTTTAAAGGATTTGGTTATTAAATCAATATGATCAGTGTATACCTGTGGATTAAGTAGCTGGGGATTAAAAATAATTCAGTTCTAAAGTAAGACTTGGAAGACAGGCAGTGTCCCCTTTCAAAACAAGAAAGAGTGGAGATTTGCTGAGCTAACAGTTCAGCGGATAAAATGCATAGTTTTATATGGAAGTCTCATCTGGGATTGGCAGGATATTTGACTTAAAAGTTAAAAAAAAATAGTTTAAAAGAAAATAAATTGGGCAGACAAGCTACTTTATGTTCAGCTCAGAATTCTTAACCATGACAAGAAAGCTATTTTTTTGCATTGACTCAGGCTCAATGTCAAAAATTGTGGGGTTCAGAGTACTTAATCTTCCAAAGGTAACAGAGAAAAGTTTATCAAATTACTGTAACTCCTACTAAAACCAATACAAAAATACAAGTAAGATTTAAATATCCGTTCCTATGCAGAGGTGGAAGCTGGGGGATAAACATAACGTGAAACTAAATGCGATTTAGAACAAAGGCCTGCATCCTATTTCCAGCAAAATTTACAAACCCGACAGTTCACCTATGTTTGACATAGGTTGAAATAAAACTAAAACTTCACATCCAATTCATAACACCGCTGCACAATCTACTTCTCATTCATTCTTTTCACTGAAAAAGACTCACGTTACAATCGTAAGAATATACTCTACGTGAAGCTCTCATCCGTTTCCATCAACTGCATTTATAGAATTGGTTTTGCTGTTTTGGTTTTGTTTGGGTTTTTTAAATGCAAAAGCTTTTTGAAGGGCCTCTTTTCAGGCCAGTTGTTAATGAATTTTATATAAAATCTCAAACTGTGAATAGTATTTTTTAAATAATTTAAAAGTAAATATAATCAGGTTACTTAAAGATAAAACACCATCTAGCTATACGGCTATGTCTGAATCTTGTCACATGATGGATTCCCTGTTGCTCTCTTACCTAAATTTTCTGGCTGGAATAGAAGAATTAAATCGAGTAAAAACAATACAATGGCCAGCAAATCCATGATTCTAACTACCAAAAGAAAAAATGTGATAATTTTACAAAATGGAAAAAACCACTGCCCTTCTTTTATGTGTGGTGCAGGTTATAGTGTACAATCCTACAAGAAGCCTAGTATGTCACCGGGAAACAGCGGGTACCTGCTGCATCCGGAGAGATTCCAGTTCTCTTTCGAGCCGGGTCCGCAGCCTATGTTCCAGCTGTTCCCGTTTCTCACATGCTGCCTGCAGCTGAACCAAGGCCTGCTGCATCTTCTCCACCTTCTCAACATAGACCTGCTTCTTTTTGAGCTGAAACAAAGGAAGAAAATGCAACAGAAGTTAAACAATGAGAACAAGTGAGTGAACTTCTGGCTTTGTACACATTGCAGAGCACAGAAACACCAGCCAGGAAGAACATGTCCAGATGACTGACTGTGCCTCAGACTCCTGCTCTGGACTCAACACTCAGGACATTACAGGTCTTTCCCATCTCCGCTTTCCTGCTAGGTATATTTGTTCTTTTTGTCCTCAGTGACCCCATGGTAACGATGGGGAAACTGAGGTAATTATCTGTTGCAAATGATTGAGAGCAGCGATGGGCTAGAAAGGGCATCTGGGTTCATAACACAGTGTTTAAGTGACTTGGCACATGTTAACAAGGTAACTGTAGCAAAGACAGCATTTAGAGCTGGTCCACAAGTTGGGAACACTTTTCAGTGCAATATTGAAAACTGCTGGCAGTGTTTTTATGAAATTAAGCAGAAACTGAATCAAAACTTGCAGGATCCTATTCCAGTCCCATAACAATAGAATAATGAATAGGATCAAAGCATACACTAGACACAGCCTGTGCTCTCTCCACACTGCAGCCAGGTTTATTCTAGCATTCATCTCGGTCATCTTGGCTCAGTGTGACCTGAGAGGTCCTGCTCCGTTCCTTGCCCCTGCCCTTCCGTCCTCCTCCATCACTCACCCTGCAAACCAAGCTGCTATCCTGCCTCACAATAAGCAATGAAAACTACCACGCTGAGACCCCCAATAACTGTCTTAGCAAGGTTAATCCACAGTTCAGGCAGAATAAAAGCAAACTAAAATATGAATTAAAAAAAAGAATAAAACACCCCCAGGGCCCAGCTCTATTCTAATATATAGAATACTGAACACCTACGGACATAATTTTCTGTTAAGGAAAAGACTAACAATCACAATTAGCTGGCCTTCTGCGGCAAATCTGGGGCATTGCTTTTTTAGCTATGATTGTCATAAACCCCAAAATACAAAAATAGCAGGAAGAAGGCAACTTAGCCCAACAGTCAGAGCCAAAGTCTAGAGAAGCACCACAATGCAAAACACAGACTCCCTCATGTGAGTTCAAAGAGCTACTCTACAGCTTCATGGAAGAAAAGTCCACTGAGGGATATCAAAGACAAAAGACACCACTTTTGGCTCAGGAAGTCCTTCTTGGAAGCAGAAAGTATTCTGGGAAAGTACCGCTGTTTGTTGGCCCCATTCTGATAGTGTTTCCTAGGAATCTGCTCTAAGTTTCGGCGGAGACAGGATACTAGGCTTGCTGGGCTTTGATCTGAACCACATGAGCCATTCTTACATTGCACCTTCCTTCTGAAAATGCCTTATCATGTGTTTCTTCAAAATTTTCCCTTTTCACACTCCTGTTCCTTGAGGCAATCCAGAGACTGCAATGTGAATAGCAGAGAGAGAAAAATCTCCAAACACTATTAATCCCAGACATGGTATCCTTTTCTTCTCTTCATAAAGGCAGCATGCATCTAATCTCACAGCATGAATCTTGCTGCCCTAGAGGATCTTCCCCAAATACGTATTTTATAATAAACGTTACATTAAATAGTGAGTAATCCAGCCAAAGGCCTTCCCACCAGTGCATGTACAGTAGAAAGGTATTTTTGTTCTTTGATTGCACAAGATTTCAAGCTTGTTTGAAATGGGAGGGACAAGAACATTTTAATACAACTTAATATTCCGCTGCTGCTCTGCAGAAAATCAATAAAAATGTTATAATTAATAGATCTTTTTATTCCAGATCATTAATAATGCTGATTTAAGCTTTCTCAGACTCCAGTAAAGTATACACTAATGCACTAGTTTTACACTTAGATTAACAGCAGCTCATAGTAGTTATGTAACTAGCCAAAAATGATAAACTATGAGTCAGCAGCAAAACCTAAAAATGGAGAGCACCCAGTATCTTGGTTTTGCATATCAGCTTACTGACCTGGACAAGAGTAAGGAACAACCTAATAAACTCACTAACAGTGAAATATCATGCATCAAGCTCAATAATAATCTTTTGAAAATCAGCTCTCCTCCCCCACTCTTCTATATAAAAAAATTAAGGGAGGAAGGATGGACATTTGGTCTCTTATTACCTACCACAAAGCAGTTAAATTTCTGAAAAGTTTTTTTTTTTTTTTTAACACACAGGTAAAATTCTCCTTGCAAAAGATAGCCGCTGACAACATTTTACTAGTTTCATAATCCATACACCTGAGTATGCATATGTGTGGATTAACATTTTGGCCTACATTCAAAGAATACCAAGAGCCCAGCCAAAAAAGAATTAGGACACAGAAATTCCACCGAAAGGTTCACTTTGAAAGGGCTCCCATCAGCCGAACCTGCAGGTGAAATGTTGCAACACAAGCTGTTGCCCAACTTACCAGCACTGCCTACACATGCTTAACTCATGCACCAGACCTAAAGTACAGGCACGGCTTGTTCAGTGGCTTTTCATAAAGACAGCTCTTTTTTTCCCTTCACAAAATACACTTCATCTTCCAGCATCAGGAAGAATTAGGAATGTTAGAAAATTTGGGGCTTGTGTGTGTAATTTTTTTAATGGCTTAAAAACAGATTTAATTCAGGAATCCCTCAATTTTCAGTTTTTTGGAACACAGATGTTCAGTAAGCTTTAAATGCACGTACGTGCTCCAGCCAACTCAGCTTTCCTAGTGTGTCTTTTGACACAATTATCCTTTATATCCTTATGAGATTGTTTCATTTCATGCACTCGCTGCACTCAGTCAACCCACTGCATATTCTGACAGTCATTCATTTCCAGCTCTGCCATCTCTGCTACTGCAAGTATTTGTGAGGAACAATTTACCTTTCTGTGAACAAGGATTCTCCAGGAGTGGTAGCAGTGAAGTCTAATTTTTTTTTTTTTTTTTTAAATCTTTCTGACTTGATCTGTCCTCTCAATGTAAAGAGGATCAGGAATAATTCTTCCAAGCACAGAGGGATTGCATTACCATAAATTGAGAGTTTGATCATGTTTTCCTAAGACGGGAATTGGAAACAGAGTTTCCTGAGTATTGCCAGGGTGCTGCAGACATAAGTGAGAAGGGAAGAGGAAAAAGAGGCAGCATGCTGAGGCTTGTTCTTGGTCATTTGCTATGGATTCCCCACCCTCTCTCTTCCAGCAAAGAACCAAAACAGGCTGCTCAGTGCCAAGGGCCACAGTACCATCTACCATGGGGTAGATGGCATCAAAGGACGCTGGAATTCTCTCCTCTGCAACAGGCCTTGCAGTGAACACGTGCTCTAGGTAAGAGTTCATTCCTGAAGCTTTACAAGGATGCAGTCACTCCCTTCGGTATATAATTTTAAATAAATTTGACAAGATAGTAATTTTCCTTTTGATGGTACTGCATTTAACTAAGAAGCAAGCTCATGCTCACATAATGTATTGTAACTGTTTTGCTTTGAAGGGTGCTCTGAAAATGCAGAGCATTTTACCCATAATAACATCTGTATTATAACACCTCTTTAAGACGGTAAGATCTCAAATAACCTCAGTGCATGTCTTGAAGCACAGCAGAGCACTTCAGCATGACTGTATCCCTTCCCAACATTTCCTACAGCACATGGCACAACCTTAATCGTGTGCATATCTTCTCCAGCTCAATCCCTGACTGCTTTGGAAAATGTCCTAACCAAGTATCAGAGGTCAGGCTTTAACTCTATCAACAAGATTTTCTAATGAAACCACTGTAAACAACAGCAGCCACTCTCCAGTTCACATCCACTACGATGTTTACGTAAATTCTGCAACAGGACTGAGGACAAGAAAAATAAAGAAGGCAAGGACTGGCTTGGAACTCTGCAGAAATCTAGCACACAAAAGTGTGAACTGATGCAGGGAATACCCCTGAAAGATTCCCTGGTCTCCCGATCAAGTATTTCTGTCTTCATTTTATTTCCTCTATCCCTTGTCAAGATTGCTTTCTTCAGTTGAGAGCCAGCTGGGAGAAGCATGATACACTTGGGATTCAGAGGCTTCATTGCTCACAAGAGTCTGGCTGACCTGAACAGCAATCTGTTTCCAAGTTAGTCAGAAAGATTTACTGCCTGAAAATGTCTGCACACCGATATCCCTGAACTGCAGGGCTTCCAGCAATGGAAAATGAATCAACCATTTTAAACATACAGGGATGAAGTGATTAAACAAATTCACTAAACCTAGAAAACTGAAACTAGTCCTCAGAATCTTTTCACAGGAGAAAAGACTTCCCAAGACAACATAATGCCTGGCAGCAGGCAACCTGCAGGCTTCTCTGCTACAGGGAGCATTTGCATGGTGTAAAATCAATGGCCAAGGACAAAGCGTTCCTGTCAGAAATAGGGACGTTTGATTATTACTACAACTGCCCAGCAGAAAAGGGATTAACATTCTAAAAGCCAAACAAATCCTGTTTCTTCATTTGATTTAGGCTTCGACAAACCATGCAATCTCTCTCAGGGATCCCTGGTCCTTGCAGAAGAAAGGCTCTGAAGAGGGCGTGGAGGGTTCATGCACACAGCACAGGGAGCAGGGGCATACAGGAATGAGAAATTTTCACTGTCAAGTCACTAGAAGCAAGGGAGGTAGAGGCTGTAACGTCCTCCAGACTGGAGCTGCCTCTGCAGGACAAACGCAGTCCTGGACATAGCAGGTGAGGGGGAAGGAAGGATCTTCTTTCGTAAAGAGATTCATTGCTTCCAGATGCGTTACTCGGCAAAGAGTTTTTCTGGGGAAGACGACTTCCTGCATAGCTAGCAATGATTCAGAAACTCTCCCAGGCATTTTGACAAACCCAGCCATTACCCTCTTCATCTTGGACAGCTCCTATTTCAGCAAATTGGTAACACTCGTCAGCATCTGCTTGTCTCCCACCCACTATTTCTGATGTCTTCAAAGTCCTTTGTTTAATATATTCAGGGTGTTTTCATTACATTCTGGGTTTATCCTAAAGCTGAATCCATTCAGATACAGCTGAAAATGTGCTCCCCCACAAGAATTTGCCTGCTATGGCAGAAATGTAGTAAAAAAAAAAAAAAAAAAAAGACAGCAAGCACGTCTAAACCACCTCTCCCTCTTGCAGTTGGAATATATTCCTCTAGGATGCCTTTGAACCCTCAGTTTGTTTGAATTCAGGCCCAATAAGGCGCCACTGGCCTCAGAAAGAACTCATGCTGAAGCAATTTGGTAACACTATCCTCTTGCTAGGGAATAGTGCTTGTTGCATGGGAATGTCATAATGTCATCTCTCCGTTTGCGTTAAAATACGTTATAACTCTCAAAGCCACCTCTGGAAAATTGCTAACAGGCAGAATATGAGAGGTAGTGACACGGTAATAAAAAGCCAGTTCTGTGTTGTTACAAGAATGCAGGTCATTAAAGACACACACAAATACTAGTTACAGGGAAGAGGGAGTTTTCTCTCGTCTCCACCCTACCCATCCATGAACAATAAGCCATCCAAAAAGTGTGCCCTTTAAAAGCATCTCTGTCCTGAAAGGAGTAGTTATGTAGCTCTGAGAGCCTAAGCATTTAAGTGAGACAAAGCTGTGGAGACTAGGAATATCCTTTTATAGACCCAGAGAAGCGACTGGAAAAAAACAGACAAGCCTTCAAGCACACAAACTCTCCTTTGGGTCTCTTCCCTACAAACCAGAGCTCTGTTCTGAAAGTATCACAGCCACAGCATGTAAAGTACAATAGATGTCATTTGGAAACGAACGTTTCTACATTTCCCCACAGACAGAACCCTTAGTGTTATCAGAAATAGTGTGCTATTTCTCTCCACAATAGCTGAGTGGGAAATGAATATAGTATCTTAGCTCTGATATCTGGTTTATGTTGAATTCTGATGGCTGAAAGATCTTACAGCTTCTAAATACAAGCCACTTTTAGAAAAGATATTTCATTCAAACTTCTTCCCTTCCCCCAGCCCCCAATTTGCACCCATTAGAGAAGATGTCTGGCTTCTCTTTCCATTGCAAGGTGTGTGCACGAGGATGGCAAAGAGTAGATATTTATATCTTCTTAGTGGTAGTCACTATTTTTCAAAGCCATCTCCTTAAGCACTCATTAAAATAGTGGCTTGTAAAGTGGTGGAGCAAAGGAGTACAAGTTACACTACTATAAAAAAACCACAAACTTTTTTAAGTTGAAGTGTGGTCTTCCATGGTATGAATTAACCAGGGTAAGCAGAAATGACCAAGTTCAATAGAAGTTCTGGAAATTCCTTTTTTTTTAAAAAAAGTAAAAACAGTAGCAATTGTACCCTCTACATCCAGCAGTTGTGGTTAGATAAAGTATTTGGCATCAAACTCCCTCCTGCAACATTACAAGCCTGCTAAGGACTCACAGTAAGCCAGCGTTTACCCCGAGTCTCAGGCTGGTCAGGATGGTCCTTTCTGTAAACCCAGCAATTCTGCCTTTGGCCCAGAGCAAAGCGAAGTTTAACCATCTGCTCTGTTTGCTAAAGGCTCTCAAGGTGTATGCTAGCAGATGTTGGTTAAATCGTGGCAACGTGACTATTTTAAAAGCTCACACATACAGGCCATCTGTGACCATCTACCAGCTACAAACCTGCTGCACACTGCAGCCATCCAAATGTTTACATCAAAATTGAGACCATCATGGCAATCCGTGCTCCAAAATGAGAATTTTTCATTGCTTTAGCTGTAAATATTATCACTAACAATTTCTGACTGTGATATATGTTTTTAAGCCAACATGCATTTTACCTAAAATGTATTCAATTTATCTCAAATTTATTGCATGTCATGAAAATAATCTGAAGTTTAAAAAACAGACTAATACTTCACTAGAAACAATTTTAATAAGCTGCTGACATGCATAACTGTGGAACATCTACTAAAGGGAAGAATGAAAATGGAGAAGTGAAAATAGGAGTTAATTACTGGGTATCTTTGTGTATAGTAGAGAAGTAGTAAAGTTTAAATATTACTTATAAAACATATACTTACTTAGCATGTCTATTCGCAGACATATTTAAGTTTGTTTTAAATACCCATGATCACTCACCCTTTTTAGCACTTTGCAGAAATAAACTCCACACTATTTAAAACTTTAATGGCAGCTTGTTCTAAATTTGAAGAGTCATTTCACCCCTGTTAACAGACCAGGGAAAGTATTCTGCGAATGTCTAGTTTTGCTTCCAATTGCTTCACACTATACTTCGGTATCTCCAAGATCATTCCTTTCTCCATCACATTTAGCATCCCTTTATCTCTTCCTTCCCTCTAACTTGGATGCTAAAATGCAATATATATAAAAGCTCTCAAAGCTCCATAGGAGTAGACAAGTATCTACATTTTACAGATGGGTGGTTTTGCTCAAACTGGCAATTCAGGCAAAGGATTTTCAAAAGGATCTGGAAGTTCCAATTCCAATGCGACATTTAAATTCAGCTATAGTGATATATGGCTTATAGCTCTCATTAGAACGGAAATATTCTTTTTATAAAGCAGCTGGTGAATATAAGGCAGGGTAACTCTGCTTAATAGGAAGTCAAAACGGAAGGGGGGGGGGAAGCTGAAAACTTACATTACAGGATGCAACAATTGAAATATGCACACCCCCCTCAGGCCCTGAGCCAGAGTGGCTGCCAAACCTTAGCGTAAGAAACTCCACCCTCTTCTGCAGGACTAGTTTGGAAATTCCTGACAATTACAGGGACTAGTAACTCAGATTAAGCTAGCAGGAATAAAAGAAATAATTGACAAATTGTTCATATACCTTGGTCACTGAATGTCACTAACTCAGGCTGACATTTACAGTCCCTTCTAAATGGTGCCCTGAGCACTGAACTGCGTGCTTGGCTGTCTTTTGGAAAGTTACCAAAAAACTCGGGGATTTGAGAAGTTCCCACAATTTAATACTAATGAGGCAACAAATGCTTTATAATCCTAAGTATTTCATTAAAAAGTGATTTGGGAAACCTGCAAAAGTGACTCTTTACCCCTTCTGTTTCCCCTTAGTCCCCCTCACCTCTAGGAAAAAGCAGAGTTAATTCCTGCTCCCTCACTGAGACGCTTCCATATTTATCTACAACAGGAAGGGTGGCACTTCCTGCGCACCCTGGGATTCGAGCAAAGGTTGGATGCAAATGACCACAAGCCCTCATGCAATTGAGACCAGGGCATTTCATTCTATATCAGCATATGTGTGGTTTTTAGGCTATCATGCAATCTAGCCCACAGTTACTTACCTATTTTACGATTCTACCTAGGCAGAAATACTTTGCAAAAGCACTGAACACAATTCTTCTAGTAAAACGAGAGAGGTCTTTTGAAAAGAAAACATACAATTATTATTATCTCTAAAGGCTTCAACTTTACTGTGAGGGAGCCAATATTAGTGCCTACACAGAGGTTCAACCTAGCCAAGCGCTGTGTGTGCTGGCTGATCACAGCACCTCTATACACGTTGACTCCCAAGCGTGTAAATAGTTCCAGGGAAGCCGCAAGGATGTCCTGTGTACTTAGTTAGTCACACATCAGACTTTTAGTGTAATAAGGTGCTGAAATCTGAATGAAAGCCAAAGAGCTCCAATACATTGCAGGATCAAATGACAGTATAGTTTCAGAGCCAAAGAGAATCATGTCATGTTTAAATTACCCAATAACCTCATGCTCCCTGTTCCCCTAAGCAACAAAGGTGCAAGTCAGCCTTGCCAGGGAGATGCTGCAATTTTAGTGAAATCAATGGACTTCTCAACTGTGCGCAAGGCTGAACATGGCCAGTGATATTTCAGCATTCCTCTGACTCTGTTCTTCTTTTTTTATTATTATAATTTGTATTGCACAGAACCTGGTTCCCCAGTGACGGACCCCAGCCTGGCAATGCTAAGTGCTGTACAAATGAAAGCTCCCTGCCCTCAGAACTCACAGCCTGAATCTGGGACCGGAGTCAACAGGCGGCAACACACACGTAGGGCAGGCCAAGTAGACAGTCTCTGGGTTAGCATGAACTGCGGCCTAGCCCTCTGCCAACCATGTTGTGAGCGCAGCAAGGGATGCTTCAAAGTGGCCTTGCCAGTGTTTGCAGTGAAAGTGAGGACAGTCTGGAAGAAAGCACAGAAGCACTTATTTGGGGTGGGGAGGAAGGGGTGGTTGGAAATTGAGAAGGACAAAGGTAGAAGCATCCTCTCAGCAACAAGGGGAGAAGGGAAACAGCGTTGGGTAAACCGTGAGGGGCCTGGAAAGCAATCAGAAACTGCTTGAATTTGATGTGGTGGACAAAGGAAAGCGAGGTGGAGCACTGGGGAGAAAGGCTAATAAGGTATGACGGCAGGTAACCCTGCAACAACATCCTGAATAAGCAGAGCAGATCCAGGAGGGGGCAGATTGAGGGAGGGCTTCCATGAAGCTGAAGAGATTAAAAGAAAGGTACTGCAAGGGGCAAAAATTAAGGACACCAGGGAAAGAAACAAAGGAAGGTTCAGGGGAAGGGCTACTGAGGCAAATACAGAGCTTAGAGAAGAGCAGGCTAAAATTAAGAAGGCAGCTACATCTGTACCTTGGAGAGGAGGCAGGCAGGCAAGGTAAGATAGGAGGATGTTCACTTTGTATTTGATCATTCCTCCTCTCTTGGCACCATGGGATCCTGAATGAGAGGAGTAGAAGGAGACAAGGGGAGGGTTTGAGAAATGTTTCTGAAGACAGCAAGATGCAGGTGGATGTAGGCACTGTGCTCAGCTGAGGGTGATGGTGAGTGCTAGTAGGCAGGAAGACGGCAGAATTGAAGGAGGAGAGAACAAATCTGCAGTGGAGGAAGTGTGCTTGGTCATGAGATTTCCTCCAGAGGGTCTCTATGGAGGAAGAGTAGGAGTAAAGGAAGCAGAGGCTGAGAGTGGGAAATGGAGCCTTTGAGAGGAAAGGAGTAGGCGGGAGGAAAGAGGACGGACACTATGACGCAGAAGGGCAGTGAGGTGAGAGCCATGTGTGAGTGGCAGGGACAAGGCTACAAAAGAAACTGCTGTGAAAGCTGCCCAGCTAAGCAGCTCAAATGCATTATCCCCTCTTGGGAGGAAAGGGACAGAAAACAACCAAGGTCATGCCCAGCTTATTACGAATGCTGGGCACATACAGTGATCTGCACTGTGCACCATGATACCCTGGTGTAAGCGGAACACCTGGCAAGGGGACAAGCTGCATTCATTTGATATTAGTTAAAAGTCCATCCAGATCTGAATTTCTGCCAAGTTCAGAAGGTTGCCAGGGCTGGGATTTCAGTTCCAGCCCACTTCTATCAGTTGAAACAAAACGAAAACGAAACATGGCTGCTTAGACGAAAGCACTTCCAAGGAAACACAGATTTGTGGCCTATCTGTGCACAGTTCAGTGGTTTAACTAACCAACACAAAGCTAAGCTGACATAAATAGCTTTGAAGCAAGCAGATTTCCTTACACTTTGCACAAGACAAACTCATTCCTACAGTCACTTTTCGTGGAACCCAAGCTACCCTAATTTCTCACTCCCAGCATCCTTACCTCCTCCTCCAGTTTCACCACCTTGGCCTGAGCATTGTTCAAGGCCTGGTCTCGGATCTCAATGTGTCTTCGTTGGTCCTCGTTGGTGGAGCGTGCAGCAGCCAGTTCTATTTCCAGTTTCTCTTTTTCCCGCTGTGTTTCCTTGTCTATCAAAACAAAGTGAGAGTTATCAATGGACAGCACTTGTCTCTGTTCAGCTTTCAGGAGTCTTTCACTCCAGAGGTGAAGGAAAGATCATACTGGAACTTCTCACAAGAGAGAGAATGCAAATCTAGGGGGGAAGGGGGGGGGGGGAGTACATGGCTTTCAAGGAAGAGAAGGGCTTGTAACCCTGAAAAACAAGCATGGTACCTTCAAGTAACAATGTGCCACAATGCTAGCGAGAAGGAATACAACATGCATCACTCAGTACAGTTAGGTAATTTGCTCTGATTATGCAGATGGTTAGTGAAACTTGGCACCTCTTTACCCCTGAGCTTTCAGCAGTGGAAAACAAACTGGGTGATTTTAATATCCCAGGCTGGGGAGAGGAGATGGCAGACTTCTGTGCCTGAAAAATTTGTGCTCCTTTTTTTCACACTGACCCCACAAACAGGAAGGCTGTTCTGCCTGGGGCAGCTGTCCTCCTTCTCAAAGTAACACCCAGTTGTCCCACTTCGCTGGCAGTACCACCAGATGAGTCAGAAAACAAGCGAGCAATGAGAACTCCTCAGTCTACTGCCCTTAAAAACGACCCCCTGGGCCAGAACTGAGGCACATATTTCTGTTCTGTCACTGCTCAAAGCAGACCTGCAGTTCAAGAAATCCCTTTGCCCAGCACTGAGAGTTCATGTCTGATGCTTTAAAGCCACCCCAAGCACAGCAGCTGGTCCTTTTCTGCTGCTCTGCAGAAAGAGCTGGACGTAGTGGGAGCAGCTACGCTGTGTGCTTCAGGAACAGGGCAACTGCCTTCATAAAAAAATAAATAGGATAAAATAATTGGGGACTGGAGAAATTATCACACAGGGGTGTAAAGCAAAGCCTCAACACAAAGCTGATGTCCTCTGTATATGTTGTCATTCCCAGCTCAAGCCAACCAGCTACAATGATAACATTAACACACTTGCTGGATACATAACCACACAATACTCCCTGGAGTGATCTACACCCAGCACTGATGACACCAGAGAAACTGCATTCCAGAAGCCAATATCCCACGACAAAGGAATGAGGACAAGGAGTGGAAGGCTTGAAAAACAGGAACTAGATCCTGGGTGTTAGGACAGACTGCATATGGAGTACACAGGCCCGTTTGTGCAAGCATGTGCATAACTATATTTACAGGACCACAATTATTCCCTTTCTTCTGCCAGCAGAGAGCCAGGAGCAAAGCTTTAGCAACACGGAGTAGCTAAAGATTCCCTTCTGCTAGGGAATCAACACAGCCCACACACAGGTTGCAAAACAAACCTGTCCAGCAACAGCACCCAGAACTCTGCAGAGCAAACCCAGGCTGCAACTCAGAGCTAGCCTGTGACATAAGACACACAGACAAAGGCTAATGCCACCACTTGCCTATTCTTTTCCCCATCTCTCCCATCCCAGTATTTCTCCTCCACCCAGGAAATGAGTTACTGACAGTGTCAGCAAGCTAAAATGTATTGCAGAAAATGGGCAGAGATGAGACATGGTGGCATTACGCCAGCAGGTATCAATCAGTGCCAGCAGTCTGTCTGTTAATCTGTAAGTGCTTGCAGCAAGGCTTTTGGAGGTTTTGTTCCAGACTTTTCCCCAAATGAGTACTGTTTCACTTGACAAGTGCCTACAGCACTTCTAGAAATGCTGGGACCAACAAAATGTAGCACTATGGTTTCCATGTTCATCCAAAAGGAAGAATTGAATGTAAGGCCTCAAAGCTTTGACCTTCCCACCTCTCTAGGTGAACCTACGAACCTCAAAGTCCACCCAACCAGTTTGAATGCGAGACTAAACTCATAGACCTTCCACTACCACCAGGAGTTTCGAATTCACACCCTGACAGCCATCTGCTTGCAACGTAAGCCACAAGGAATAAGCTAAAGACAACACAAGAGAGGGATACCAGCATTTGTCAGAGTAGCAGCAGTGTGTGTTACACCACAGAAAATCTCTATTTTGCAATTTTATTGCATTACCTTTTTATATAACAACTGCAGAAAAGTGAGCATTGTCAGAAGGGTGGAGTACACTATGGGATGAGAGAAAAGTTGGCTCGCCGCCGTCGGCCTCAAGACATTTCAGTACAAAGGAAAAGCAGCATTTCACATCCATTATTTGGTTTACCTTGTGATAAATCCACTGCTGTGGACAGAATTCATGACCCTCACCCAGCCCAGCATACTGCAGGCAGTGTTCATCCCCTTTATTTTTGCTGAGCTGGATAGAGCAGTGGCAAATTAAAGAGGGAAGAGATAGGAGACCTACCAGGTTCCAGTCCACTGGCCTTAACTCATGCCAGGACTCTTGTCAGGCTGGAAAGGTTTAATTCCAAAGCTTTCAGGGGACAAAATAGGTGGACAAATTATCCTGTACATTATGGGGTATACACTAATTTTACAGTTTAACTGCAAACTACATTTGCTCCAAAATCTCTAATAAATGCCATCAGATGGACTTTGCATACTGACAGAAAAGGAATTCTTGAATCCCTCCTCCTTTCTCCACTGCCAGTTTTGAACTGTCACTGCCCTGATTTCTGTCCCGGTAGAAAACCAACAGATCTGAACTACGCTAACCTGCTGCATTGTTATCCTTCCTGGGATGACCGGAGCATTTCTACTGACCCATAATGATTGCATAACTCACTTTGTGCAAAGAGTTGAGAGATGGTTTTCCGATTGTCTTCAGACCCCTCAAATTCCTTCTCCGCAAGCTGCTTATTGGCTGTCTCCATACGTTCTGCAAAATTTTTCAACAAAAGGAACACTAAGTAATTAAAAAACTTTCAAGCATTAAGTCACATCTGCTCAGGACATTTCTAATGCAAGCTAGGGAAACAGATCTCCTAATTCTACACAGCCAAAAGTAAAAAGCCTATCAGAAGCTGGCACTCACTTTTGAAATGTTTCTAATCACGTCCTTGAGAAAATATTCTCAATGAGACAAAACAGGTTAAATAAAGTTCCAAAGAAATTACTTTAAACAATTGTAACACCTAAAAAGTTTATTTTTTCAATTTTTACAAACGTTAAGACACCTTATTTTTTCCACCCAAATAAATCTCACCATGCAATTAAAAGATTCCCTTATAATTCTCCACTAAATCTTAATAGTTAGAAGATTAAATCACTGCTGTCCAATTACCTGGCTTTAGGGAAAAGTGTAAAACCCTAAGGACAGCTTAACAGTTCTGCTGCTGCAGGCCGTTAGAAATTTGTATCAGTCTATGAAAATAAGAATGAAATGTTTATGCTGTGTTTTATTATGAATGAGATTATTTAATGCAGGCCTTTGTGTACTGTCCTTCTCGATAGCACTGGGCACTGTACGGCCTTACTTCTTGGATGCAAAACAATTTCTGGGAACACAGTCTTAGTAAGAGACTAGGGGCAGCGAGAGCAGATGACACGTAGGACAATCAGAAAGCTTTCATAAAAAAATTAAACTCACAGTTTAAAAGACTGATTGCGCACCTTTAAACATCTCATATTGCAGATGTTTTTCGCCTTTCAAACTAATGCTTAAACTTTGACCCATGTTAAGGTCAAATACCATTCAACATCACTCTCCACTGCCAGCCGTCGTACTGCCTCAGCCTCTTAGCAAGAACCAGACGCTAATAACATCTCACTCTGGAAAAGGAAGGGAGATCCAAAAAACCAGATGCCTACATTGATAAGGAATGACAAGACCTTCAGGAAGAACAGACAGTCTGCAGTTTGTACGTCAGTGCAAAAGGGTCACTGGACAGGAAATAAAGTGAACATGCCTGGTGTGGGATTAGGCAGTCAGCAAAACGTCTTTCCATTTGTATAAACTGAACAAATTGTACAAATTGTGTCTAGGATATAAGACAAGAGAGAATTCCAGGCTTGCATCTGGTTTATGATATTTGGCTTATCACGTGTTTCTTCTCAGTGAGAAACAGGCTGGAAATGAGAGACTACAGTACTCTCCTAAACCTGTCTTTTCCGTACTCCCAGCAAGCGCTTAAGATTTCAGACTACTGAATATACCCGAGTATCCTGTCATATTCTAGTTGTGTCAACAGACACAGTGAATTCTGCAGCAAAACACTGTCCTGCCAAGTAAGTACAACAATAAAAAAAAACCATTGAAGAACAGAAGTTTTACTTCATTCACCTCTTAGATCCCTGTTGAAATCATGAAGCCTACGAATTTCTCCTTCCAGCTTGTTTCTCATGGCCTTTTCCAGGGCATCCCGCTTAGAGGATGATTTCTCCAGGTTTTTGTACGCCTCCGAAACTTGCTGAATTTCTGTTTCCAGCTGCAGTGGAAGTGAAAACAAGTACCTACTATTTTATCACTAACAATTCTTTTCATTCAGTCTCAGAAAGGAGATTACTTTCTCTCAAGTTTTCTTTATTGAAAGAAACCTACACCTATACATTAAGTAAAACGACAGTCTCAGGTTTGTGATAGATCCTTCTGTATAAAGAATACCAATGGTTGAAACAAAGACCTGGACTCTCCTTCCAGACTCTAGCTCTGTTTCCCCAATATGATCAGAGCATAGATATAGCAAATTGAAGAAGTGCAAATGTCATCTATTTTTTTCTAAGACTGGGGCAGTTTGGCACTACTGTTAGTTTGGGCAAAAAGCATTTATACAAATAGCTAATGCAATATCAAGTGAGTAAGTAAAATAAAACAAGAAAGGCAGACAAAACTATGCTAAAAAAATGCTAGCGGCCGATCTTGCATTACTGATGAACTCTGCAGATCTGTAATTGTTGTGGTTCAAAATTCACAATAAAACCTCCTGATGTTCTATGTTTACACTTCAACAACTTAGTTGTGCTTTTAAATATTCAGTTTACTAAATGGGGGGAGGGAAACATCTGCAGTAAAATATGTTTTATCCTTCCCTTTAGCCTTCAGTGTAAAGCTTCTCTGATCACCCACAGGAGAAGGAGATTCGCTTCTAACTCTCCTTACCAGGCATGGTTTTGCATTGCTATGGAAGTATGGATCCACATAATAGCAAACCCCATCAGCACCGTCTACAGCAAATGATCAACAGGGGGGTGGAGGGAAGTGCATTTTTATCATTCTTTCATTATCAGGAAGCTGTCAAACATTTCTCTAAAGCATTTCCTGGCCAGGAACCTTCCAAAAGAAATACAACAAAACACACACATGTCCCTGGAAAGGGGTAACATAGGGAACAAATGGGTGTGGAAAGCCACACTGGTCACCTGAACTCAAACAAGTGTTTTAAGCAGTCACACATTTTTATGGCCCTGGAGACTGCTCAGTGCAAAGAGCACAGCAAAGCCCCAAAAGTCCTAAATTGCAAGTAGCATCAGCCTTTTCACAGCAGCAAGTCAAAAGCAAAGCTGACCTGCTGCACAGCTTTAAACCATTGGTCATCAAGAAGTTATTTCTATGAGGCTGCAATGAAAATACCTCTACACATGCACGTTAATGATGGCTCTCACTGGGACTTTTTTTTTTTTAAACATTTTAGCATCACTTACTCTACTTGTTTCATAAAGCCAAAGGTGGCAAATAGCATGATCCAAAACAAGATACTAAGTTTTCCTGGAAGTTGTGTGGTATTGAGGGAGTTACAAAAGAAGCATTAGTTTCAGTCCTGCAGTCCAAATGTCTTCAATGTAGCCATAGCAGCAATACTTGTCTTGCACACTGTCCTGCCAACCAGTTTTGTAGCAATGTCCCCTGTTGTCTCCTTGAGTGACTATGGTCTCATGTCATTCCACACAGGCCCTTCCTGCAGTCTCTAAAGTCTTTTAGACTGATGGGAAAATGAAGCCTGCTGCTATCCTGGACATAAGAACACTAGCTTTAATTTAACCAAGCAAGCCAAGCAGTCAGCCTCTTCGAGACCGCTGATGAGGATGCTCTTTTGAGCATGGTCAATTAGCTGTTAGAATAAAACTGAAGGCAGAATTCTGTCTTCTGACAAGGTTAAGCTGCTGCCCAAAGGGACAGGATACAGACAAATCAATCTGCATATAAAAGACTCTAAAGTAGATAATCAATCCCTTAAGCAAGGAATGTAACAGCTGCAGATTAGGTGATTCAATTATGGACAATACTATACACAGGAGAGTGCCTGATATCCAAAAACACCCACCTTCTGCAGCCGGGCTACTTTCTCGTAACACCCATCCAGCTCCTGTCGTAGAGACCGGTTCTCTTCTGACAGGATTTCCACCATCTGCTGGGCCCTGGAAACTATAGCAAAAGGATCTACTTGCACCTGCTGATACGGGGAAGGTATCTGCTGAGCCCGGGACATTACTGAATAGGAATCGCCTTGCTGCTGCTGCGGGCCTAGGAAGGGCTGGCATAGCCGGTACAAATCTCCCTGATGGACTTGGTTTGACAAGAATGGCTGCTGGGTCCGTGGCAGAATGCCAGGATCTCCCTGGCTTGGAGTCAGAGGTTGCTGATGCTGGGAAGGGGACAGCCTGGATGGTGGCGGAGACTGAAGCAAAGTCAAAGATCCCAGGGATGTCAAGGAAGAAGTTGGGCTGTGGTGGTGAGGTGGTCTCTGTTGTAACTGCAGCTGCACATCTGGGTTCTGCCTGGAAAACAGAGAGCAGAAGCTCCATCAAAGTCATGCAGAAGATGGTGCACAAACCCAGCGACAAGGCGTGGGATGACCTGTGTAGCTCCTATGCACAGATCTTCCCACACACAAGACTCGTATGTGAGGTTTTCCTCATTTTTATAAGTTTGTTTTTAAAAAATGCTACAAAACCAAATCATTATCAGAAAATATATTCTAAGTGCACGAAGGTCTTTCCTCTTGAGTCTATTTTGTACAGAAACACTAAGAGAAACTCCATCAACAACTACTGACCAAAATTATTTTTATAGCTTTTCTCCACAGGTTATGGATACAACTGCAAAACTGAGGACTGTTAGGAATGGGCTTTTTTGTTCTGTCCTGAAATGTGCCATCTCTCATGGAGAAAACAATGAAATTTTCTTCTGCAATTCAGGATACAGAGTTAAAGGGATTGGCTAAGCTCTATGTTAGTATGCCAGCACCACTGACTCGAGCTTTCTGAAATATCAACCAACAAGCTGCAGCCTGGTCAAATGAGACAGTTAAAGGATCTGAAAACCAACCTAAGAGTCAGAAGCAGCCTTTTGATTCAGAACCACCCTCAGTCCTATGTAGTAGGTATGTTTACTGCTCCTAACAATAACCTCTATAGGATATCAAAGACAGATCTAACAATCTGTAACATGCTTGAGTCTATCACAGAAATAACTCCAAGCTACACCAGCTCACATCTCCCAGGTGCTGGAGATCCCCAGCTCAACTTCTGCTGTATTAGCCAAGTAAGAAACCTCTCTTAGAAGATTGTGTGGATTTATCGTGCTTGGATGACCTCAGGAGGCAGCTTTTGCTTCCTCCTCCAAAGACATTCAACCTTTAACTTCTCTGGATGTTCTTTATTCTTAACAGTTGAAGTCACTCCCCTCTCCATGCTGCAGCCAGTCTCTTTTTAAGCACAGACCTCAGCCTGGTGCAGACCCAGTCTGGCAGTTTAACGTGTTCTGAAACACTCCAGTTCTTCTGATTAAATTTCCCACCCTTCGGGATGCAGTTCAACCCTGCAGCTGGAAAAGCACATACTATTGTTCCACCTGGCCATAGCTGCTACAGAATACCCCCACGGTTGTCTGTGTTCACAGGAGGGACCCTATGCGCTTGCACTGCTGAGTGCAGTAGGGGTACTGGATGTACAAGACAGCCCGCAGCATAGCTCTCCCACCACGCCAGGAGCTTTAGTGGCACGTCAATCGACAACAGCAAGCATGAAGCTGAACTGGGAACTAAAGGGTTACACAACGGGCTTCTCATCCGATGTGCAAACACTCAGCATCATCCTTCCTGTTCTCTGCAGAAAGAACGCATCAACTCTTCATACCCATCCAAAGAGGAAACGTCTGCATTACTCACATCTGGCTGGCAGCGCATGTAGGAGTTCATACGTTCTCAGCCCAGCGCAGGGTTCGCTATTTCAATATCATGCATCTTGTATCTCATTTTCCCTGCTTTCCAGCAGAGAAGGTACATAGAAATCTCCAAGCTGATGCTCAAATTCCTTAACAGGGAAACCAATCTAGCCTTTGTCACTTAGGGAAAAACAAATAATTACTGCTCTAGTTACTGTTTCTCTCTTTCTCACACTCAAGTGACTGTGGTCCCTGTCAGCAACATCATTTCAGGAGCTGTATTTCCCCAGAAATGATCATATGCAGCATGAGGATCTCATGGGTCATGCAGAAGAGAGATGAGCAATTAATTTCCTCAGGAATGTTCAGTTTAGTAGCAGCAATTTGGTTCCTCCCCTCCTGGGAGGTCAGCTCTACTTATCATTGCATTTATTTCACTACCTTTATTTGCGAGTTCTCATAATGAAGAATGAGGCAAAACGGTCACATGCCATGCCCAAGGTCGTTTGGTTTGTCTCAGGTAGTTTCCAGCTCCTTTCTTAGCTCACCCAGTTATGTGCAGAGTTAAAACTTTGCATCTTCAGAAAGCACTCATCTCCTTGAGCTTATTCTTTACCTAATGTCATGCACCTCTGTTTTGATGTTATAATCAATTAGGGAATAATCTTGCTGTGACATGTAATCTATGATGACCTACAGAGGTCAGATCAAAAGAGAGACGTTGCCAGTCTGCCTCATGGATGCAAAAAAACACCTTCCCAATTTTGAACCTACAAAATACTCTCTTCCAGTCTGAAAACAACCTGAAGCAGTTACTCAAAGAGACTGACTTCGCTGATCTCAGTGTTAATATTATAAGCCTAATGAGGACTATTTACATGCCAATGTTAACAATTTGAGCTATTTGAGTAAAAGCATCTCGTTATTCTGCCATCAGAGACGCATGGGCAGAATCTTGCCATTTCCGCAGGACCTGAGCACTAATGAAAGGAACACAAAGATGGCCAAAGAAAAACAACAGCAGCAGCTAAATTCTGAAGGGACAGTCTTTGTACTGACATGCCTGGTAATGACATTTTTTTAAACCTATTGTAAAGAACAACTCTAGGAAATCATGGCTGAGTATTTCTAAACCAGATACATTTCCAAGATTTTCAGCATCTTGGCAGTCACATCCAAAGCCTCTCACATCTTGAAATTATACCAATCTTGTGGGTTCAAGCTACAACATGAGAGCTGGGAGCCTCTAGTTCCGCTGCATTACCAACAGCATTAGAGCTTCCAAAATGTCACAAATGCGTTTATATTCCCAGCAAAATGAGATAACGCAACTGGGGTAATACATCCTGTCTTAAAAAAAAAAATTTAAAAATCCTAGTAACCTCACAGTGGCAACTAGACTTTTTAAGATCTTGTATGCAAACTTTTACATACTCGTTCAAAGAATTTTTTAGTATCCCCACTACTTTCAGTTTTGGCTTATAAAATACTTATATATATTTTGTGGGTTCAAAATACCTGGCTCTGAGATCCCTCAGATTAACATGAGAATTGCGGAATTTTTTTCTCTGGTAAACCAATTTTGGACTGAGAGATTCAGAAAGGTAAATGAACACAACCGGACTTTTCAAGATTGTTAAGCCAGACTGCAAAATTTTAAGGTACAAATCACTACTGGGGTCACCTAACACAATTGCTGATAGAATGGTAGTAAAAACTTTCCTCCATGAGAGAATCAGTCCTCAGGTAACCCTGCAGTAGTAATCAAAATTATATCCGAACTAACCACTTCATGCAAAAATGCAGGGAGACTCTCAAAATACATGGAAAACAAAATCATGCAATCTCCTTCCATTTGCCTCAGTGTCATAAAGACCTGAAAACTTCAAACGCAGGAAAAAAACTCAGAGCAATAATTCCCACAAGTGTTTAAGTTTGAAAGCTTAACTTTAAGGGCCACTTCATTCTGAAGACTGTATCATGCAAGAATCTCTGCTTCCCTTACAGTCCCTGGCACGTATCGGAGAAACACGCCATGCAGGCCAAGTACAAACCTGGATTTATGGCTCTGCAACTACAAGGGTCACATTAGCTTTTAAGTTATGAAGACAGAGATATGGAGTGAGGGCAGCTCTGCAAGCAAACCTAGCCATCAGGAGTCCTGAGGCTGCCAGGATTGCAAACATCAAGTCACGCAGAAGATCTGCGGGTAGAGCAACAAAGTAGGGAGGGCAGAAGAATGAAGAGATCAGGAAAGGTCTCTGGCTCATTAAAATTTTTTCTGCCTTCCCAGCTTCTTCTGCCTGTTTCACGTTTAAGCAGCTACAGTTGCCCTCTCTTCCCCAGCCCTCCTGCACAAACCGGGAAACGCTGACTGCAGGAGGGAGCAGACTCCGCTTGATTAGGCAGCTGAAATCAAACATGCATTTTTGTTCTGCTTCCTAGTCATACCTGATTATCCCCCACTTTGATGCTGCTCAGGGGAACGCAGTGCACAGAAGTGATTTACTAATTATGGGACAAATTCTGCAGGCCGCTTTCTCAAAAAGTTTCTGTGAAGTCAATAGGATTAATCACCACAGCAAGAGCTCAGTCATTTGGGCTCCGAACAGGGGATGGCGCTTGAATCAGGGAGACAGTGAGCTTCCTCTGCACCCAAAACCATATCAACACGAGCCCCTTCTCTTGCTGTTCTGCCAAAGGAGACCTTGCAACCCCACAGGACACTGAGCCCAAGGCACCCATCTTCTCCTCTTAGACCTGAAGGTTTGTTTTCATCACCAATGCTAAAGTGCAGTTGAGATATTAGGGAGAGAATAGGATTTTGGAGCTTCACATGCAGCCAGCCCTCTTCTGAACTTCCTTTAAAATTTCCAAATAACAGCACAGATGCCTCCGGCATGCCCAGTATTTACATTAAACCACCATCATTACGAACATATACGTGTTCCCAAACTTACACCGCCCAAGAGCAGGTGAGGCAAACTGTTTGCAGACTGGTTTAAACTTACCACACAGCCCATTCCTTTCCCAGACTGGGGAGGGTGAAGCATGAGAATGCTGTGAATTCCCCAATGTTTATCTTGCTCAACGAGTTTTATTTAACCGCATCGTTAGGTCACCCTCAAATTCCCCTGAACAATGAGGGGAAAAACCCGCAGAAAAGGGTGTGGCTTCATGAGCAGAAAGAAGGGGCTTTGTTTCCTTGACGCACAATTCAAAAAATGCACACATTTACCAATCCAAATTAATCCCGATAAACACAGAGCTGCAGCGTAGGAAAACTGGAGTCTCTGAAAATACTTTATCAGTCCAGCAAAGACACTCGTTAGCACTGCCTGGCGTGAGGCAAACGCGCTCCCAAAAGTTGTATGCCTTTAAAATCCTCACACCATTACCCAGCTGCACCTTTAGTAACACAGAAGGTTTCTTGTCTAAATGACAGTTTCTCTTAAAGTGTGTGGGAGAGGGAGGGGAATAGAGGACTCGCTCCCTTCCTTTGCTACGCTGCTCTGTAATTTATGGATTAGTCTTGCAATTGTTCTACTGCTACAGCATTTGCTTGCAAAGGAAAGCTCTTCTCTGTGCAGCTATTTAGGTTAAAAAGTAACCTCATTAGATTCCCAATGCTTTGAAGACAAATTTCAGTTGCTTCCCCTACTGGAAACCTTGCCAGCTGAACCTTTCTCCTCCCCCTCCTTCCCCCCCCTCCATGTTCTTTCAAAGCAGCCAGGATCCATCCAATACAGACAAAAATCACCCTGTCTAGAGGAGCTGACTGTTGGCATGTTTTCAAATACCTCTCCCTTAAACAGCAAGCAGGCTACGTCTCAGATTCACTATATATAATATTATGAGTATTTCTGATGCAGCATAACCATTAAGGATCTGTTTCCCTTTCCTGTGTGCACAGAGATTTGAGGCCTTTGAATTTCCAAAAACATTTGCAATGAGCTTCTACAATCATTACCCCCCCTAAACCCTTTACTTCCCCTTTTCCTGGCCTCTTTATTATTTATTTAGCCAGATCAAAGGGCCTTTTCATCAGGCTTGTATGCTGCTGAAGTCATTTCAGATCACAAACAATGGTGGACAAACTCTGAAAATAGCTCCCCATAGGACTAGGAAGGTTCTGAGCAGATTCAAACTCCCCAAAGCTCAGACTCTGTTCCCAAATACAGACTGGTTTCTTCCTCACGCTCCCCTCAAAACACTATACAATATGTGCAAACACAAATACAGAGACCTCACCATTTACTTATGTAGCAACGCCCCTCCTGTTGCTCCTTTGTATTACTCTTTTAGCTTCAAAATGAGGCCAAAATCATTATACCAAATCCCACCTGGTCTTGGACAGACATGAGATGATAAGGAAACAGGTAAAGTAAAGCCGTATTTTTAGCCCACCTGAATAAAACAACTTCTTCACCCACACGGACATCAGTGTTTGGCTCAAGCCAAATCTGGCTCCTTATCTAGAGGAAACCAGAACAGGCTGAGATTTCAAATGATGCAAGGAAAATTAGCGAAAGCTAAACAAGCAAGTCTGGGATGAGGCACAAAGCATGCTCCATTTTCCACTCCAACACTTTGGTCCACTGAAAATGAAATTTGAAAAACTCTAAAGGAAGCTCAGGTGATTTTTGTTACCTGCACCATTACTGCTTTCATTTATTTTCTCCTTTCCTACGTAGCATTTAGATGCAGTTTAAACCTAAAAAAATTCTTTTGTCTGGGCAGATGTAATTAAGGAACAGCTTAAGTCTTGCAGTAAGTAACTGCAAGTTTCTACGGTGAATCACACCATAACCTTGGCTTTTGTAGCAAACCTTTTGTAAGGCTCTGGAGCCTCAGCATTAAGCTTCCCCACGCCATAAAATCAAGCTGGCTTGTTTTAGGGTTTTTTTTCGTTTGTGTTTTTTTTTTTTTAAAAGAGTCAGGCCTCTCTAGGTAAGCTACTGAAACAGGTTACAGTTCTTCCAGACACAGTCTGTAGCTGAACATCTCACATAATAAAGATGGGATCCTTGCTGAAAGAAAACTTGCCTCAGGAGTGAGGGCAATGGACTGAGTCTTATACTGTCTTTCCTTACGTGGCTGTCATGGAGTTTGTTTTAAGATCTTGCTTACCTGACTGACCCATACTCGGGGGGATGTTGATACCTCATCATAGGCCCATCAGATCGTCCCTGCTGGCTCATACGATGATCACTATAAAAATGTCCCGAGTCCTGAGGTTTGCAGTTCATAGACGGGGTGGACACATTTTTGTAAGGATACTCTGGAGGAGGACCCCGCTGCTCCATTCCTTTCATGTTGGGCTGGGAAGGGGGCTGCACTGAGTTCTTGTAGAACTCATTGGAGCCAGAATTTTTATAAGGGTCGCTGGACTGCTGAGGAGAAAGTGGAGAGAGGGGGGAGAGCGGCGCGCTTGTGACAGGCGCGTGGGCCTTGACACCGCTGGTGGCCAAGGACAGCTGCATCAGCCTCTCGCTCAAGGAGCGGACGTGCCCTTGCTTGAGGTCCTTAAGTCCTTCATCCTGGTGGACCTTCCCTGGGCTCACCCGCTGAACCGTGGGCCGCCCTTCAGTCCTCATCTT
Source organism: Aptenodytes patagonicus (assembly GCF_965638725.1). Lineage (NCBI taxonomy): Eukaryota > Metazoa > Chordata > Aves > Sphenisciformes > Spheniscidae > Aptenodytes > Aptenodytes patagonicus. The sequence continues at coordinate 21,678,208 of NC_134957.1, forward strand.
TTGGTTGGTGACCCCTGTTACATAAAATGCTGCCCCAACACTAGCATGCGGCTGGCCCCTGAAATACTGTGACTGGACTTTGGCTTCCTCATAGGTCGGGAGATCCTCACTGTTCTGAAGTCGCGGGGAGAGCTGCTTCTCCATGATGCTGTTGTCCACCTGTATCTCCTGGCCCTGGGGCTCCTGACGGGCAGCATGAGTCACAAGCTGGTGGTCCTGGGAGCTCAGCCCTTCGTTCTGAGATGCTGGACTCCCAGTGCTGTTGAAAGGGGGGGCATTTCCTGTGGCTTGCTGGTGTAAGGCAAGAAGGTTACGGTTGTCATTTGGGTTTCCGTATCTGAGCTGCTCCTGCAGCAGGCGCTGTAAAACTGTCGTAGCTGCTTGCTCTTCTGAATTCCTCATCTCAAACTGTGGTGCCTTTTGGGTGGAATGTAAAAGCTGCCCTTGACCTAAGGAAAGGAGACACGGTTATTAGCGCCTGAGTGGATCAAGCAAGAGACATTTAAGAGCAATGGCTTGAAATACAGAAAAAAAGCAGGTTAGATTACCAAAGGTTCCCATAACAATGGGGGTCATTAAGGCCCTTGACCTAAGACGGACTTGCATGCCAGGGGGCAAAGCCTCAAAAGGTGATGAAAGGTGACTTGCAAGTTTATAGGAATATCAATCGACTGCAAGCTGTAGGGATGCATGCCGAATACCTCAGACAGCAAGGCTGCTTTCAGGCAGAAAGGAGACCTGTAATTCACAAGATGATGGTAAAAATGCCTAAGACCTCTTTGCTTTACAATTAGGGCTACCAACAGTGAAATACATTTCCCATATTTCCAGGAAGACAAGGATTAAATGGTGAAATCAGCAATTTGCCAGTTTTAAGGAAGAAAGAAAAAAAAAAAAAAAAAAAAGAGAGGCCTATTGAGATAGCATATGGTTCAAAGGAAGTAAAAGAAATCTCTTAGCTTAGATCATTTAAAGCAATTAATGGATACCTCGTTACCCAGCAGGTTTTTAGAGTTATGAAATACCCAGAGTGAGATCAGCACCTAGTCTCCCTGCTGCAGAAAACACTACGTACTGGTGCAAGTGAGGACTCTCTAACTTCCTGCTATACAAAAGCAACCAATCCCCACACATCTAAATATCGTCAGCTGAATGCATGCAAAGGCAAGAGGAGGAAAAAGAGTTGTCTGATCTCTGAGTAGCAGGAAAAAACACTGTGTACCAATGAGAGAAACACAAAGAGCCAATGTCAAGCACATCCTAAGTACAGATTAAGCCAGTGACCAACAGTGATTACACTTCGCTCAGTCTCCCAGTGGAGTCAGGAATTTGTCATGGAAACTCAAGCCCATTGGCCTTGCGAGAGTTGAAATATCCCAAATTAATGACACCTTTGAGACATTTAACTAAAAGCAGAGCTACTTTTGAGCTGGAACAGTTCAGAATAGAGAGTATGCTTTACTTGTTGGCTAAGCTGTGGCTCTGCCCTGACAGCAGAACGCACGTTGGTATTCCGGCACTTTGACACCTTTTTTCTGTATAACATTGTCCCTTAGCAAAAGGTAACTTGCTCCCAACAGCTTGTTCCGTGGCAGAACCAGCGATGGACTGCAGGAGTCGGGAGACCTGAAGGGTCTGCTTTGTTCTGTGTTTCCACAACCACCCAGTTTCCTCCCTCAGGCCAGCCTACCACAGGAGTCTACCCCTGTAACACAAGGCCTCGACGCATCAGGCAGACAGAACCCTTCTGCAAACGTTAATGAAGAGAAAGTTAAAATCCACCTCATCCCAGGCTGCCTCACCAAACTAGGAATTCAGGCCCTGTTAACTGGCCTGGAACACGATTCTTCTGAAATCCTATTTGAAGTGGCACATACCTATTTCCTTCACTTTGACTTCCTTGGTAAGGACGAGCAGTTCTGCCACATGGGCGACACACACACAGCCTTCCTCCCGCAAGTCCAAAATCTCCACTCAGAGATGGCTTCAGTCTCCTCTTCAGTAGGCCAGATCACTTGATACTCTCCTCGCTTCCAAAATAATTCTGAGGAAAGCATTGAAAACATCATTTTAATCAGCAGATGAGACCCTAGAAATAATAAACCTTGGCCCATATTTCAGATTTTTCTTTTGTAGCTTCTTGTTTTCTCCCAGAGCCCAACAATTTTGATCCCTTTAGGATGAATGAACCCCCCTGTCCCTAGCAATCTACTCCAGCTGCTGCTTTAATCATGGCAATTTCTGCTCCAAGATTAAATGTTGCCAAGTAATGCTCTGTCCCATCTGTGCCTCCAAGTGAAACAGTGATTAAAACCCGCTAATTCTTTAACTCCATTGTTTTATTTTTTTGCTAAGAATGAAAGCTGCAGCACAGATGATGATACCCTGTAATTATGGCTCCTTTTCCAGTGGTGCTGTATATTTCAAACTATATCAGCAGAAATCCTTTGATGAAAGGTGATATGGTTAAATGCTTTATAAGCTTCAACAAATCATGCCTCAGAAATGACTGTGAGAATGATCAGTATACGAATATTGGCTTTGTTTTACAGGCTGGGAAAGTGAGGGGAAGAAAAGGACACTGACAAAGTATATGCCAGAAATATATTGCAGAGCACAGCTCTAATTCCCAAAACATTCTTTAATTACGTTACTTTTCCCTTTCAGAATATGAAGCACTAAAGAAACTTTAACCATTGAGGGGACAATCAGGAGAACATAGAGAAATTGTATTTAGGCGTGTTACTCAAGAAACAGTTAAATCTACTACTAAAGGTGTCCTAAAGAAAAAGGCAAACAACGCAAAAGTGGAACATACTTGCGCATTCGGTGTGCTTATACTTTAAGGGCAGGCAATTAAGACAGAACTAGTGAAATAAAAAATATTTATTGAGATGTATAATTTAACTTAATTTCCTGGTATGTTGCAAAAAATAAAGTGAACAGATGTAGTGAAGGAATGCAGACGTGGATACTTCTGTCTCTGTCTTATTATGGCACACATCCACACCCAACAAAAATTATCTCAGATCTGCAAGTTAAATACTTGAGGTGTCAACAGCAATTTCAAGGCACATGAACAATATCTAACTAGGGAACAAGGCTGTGTTGTGTGGTATGGTACTTCAAGATGGTGGTTGAAAAAAACATCTAATGTCAAATTCTTAACTGGTGACTTAGCTGGAGAGGGATATATTGAAAACAGCTGCCAGCAAATATGCAGTAAAGAACCTTTAAACCAGGCATTAAGATAGCAGATAACTAGAGCAATTTCTAGTCTCTTTTCCCAGTGTTGCACAACAGAAGTTAAGGATTCCTTGTCCCCCTCATACCAGTATCATCACTGACTCTTCTTTTTTTTTTTTTTTTTTTTTTTAAACAAAGTTGCCCTAAGCAACCCTTTTTATTAGAGCATAAAAAGGCTTTTATTATGCAATATGATGCTGCCTTTCCACCCAAAGATTTCTTTTGTCTCAACTGGAAAAATCTAAGGCGGGGGGGCATTTATTTTTTTAATACAAAGATATAACCCAGCTTGAGATTCTGCCTCTCTGCCTTAAAGATTTTTCTCAACAGAAATTCAATCTGTGCATGTTTAGCTCCTTCAAACGTTCAAGGAAATAATTCTGTATGCAACCATTTCACACACAGAATTTCACTTCACAGCAATACAAGCTTATTCTGCTGATCCGATGAAGGGAGGGCACAGTTCACACTGAAAGTATTTGCTGGAACTGAATACTACTAATTTTAGTGTGGATGTAAACTAGGAATCAGCCTGGAAATCCAAAACAAAAGGTGGACTGAGATACAATATGAAGATATTCTGGCCAACAAATCCACTTTCTTTAAATACCAACTGTTAGCACTAAGCCTATTTTTTGCAGTTTTATCCCATTATTTTTAATTAACAAAGAAAATCTTGTGCAACTAACTTGGGTGGCAACATTCCTGGAATCTGCTTTCTGAGTGAGCTGGAAACACAAGGCAGAACCAGTGAGTTAACTTTTATGTAATGAAACACAAAAATGAACAGTACAATCGGTACTGAAGCCCATGTGTTATTTATTTGGACACCAAATTCTATTTGTGTTAGGCTCTTCCAGCATTTTCAGTGTGCCAAAGATGGAAATTAGTGAGGTGCACTGGAAAAGTTGTTATGATAGAGCTGGAAGGAAATTGGAATAGGTTCTGTAGACATTTTCAGCAGACATATTTGGGGGTTTAGCCTAAATCTATTACAATGGATAGGGCTGAATACAGACTACCAACAACTCTGCAAAACTGTACTGGCTTATGGATTGGATGGTGCACTCTTCATAACCACAAAGCCTAGAAACACCTTGCTTTTCAAGTGGAAAATTCAGCTTTAGACCAATTCTGTTCTAAGGAACCACTATGAGGTAGATTTCCCAGGCTGAACCAATTTCGCAGTTTGTTCCTGAGCATCGTAGCTCTATCATCTTACTACCTTATTCTAACTTCTAGTCTGAAATTATTCATGGTAACTTTACATCTGTATGTTCTTGAGCAAAACATCAGAGTCTAGAACTGGTAGAACTAACACAGGAATTGCAAATAGTGTTGCACGTAACCATGCTGAGATCAAGAATGGGCATAAAAGGGGAGGTAGCGTAGGTACTATTTAAGGAAGAAAAGACCCATGTTTGCAGGGCATCGTGTAAAAACTCAGTAGCTGAGGCTTCTGTCTTAAACATCATGTAATTATGCACAGGAACCTTGCCAGTCCCTCATGAGGAAGAAAGACTAATGAAGAATTTAAAACGATAATACTGCCAGGCTGTAAGGAACCAAAGCAGCACATTTCTGTGCAGCATGCAAATATTTTTCAGCATTATAAAAATAAACAAGCTTAGACAAGTGAGCTACTCACCACTGTTTGATGGGTGGCTATAATGCTATAGCTCAATTAACCTGCATGGAGCAATAATAACCTCACAAGCAAAGAGAAGCATCTTTCTTTAGCTTGTGAAACTAAGAGGAATGCAAGAGTCCCTCTGAAGACAGCCTGTACATACTTGCCCAGAATTACTGCTTAGCCAAGAAGCTAATTAGCTTACGCATCAGGTGGGATGGGAACAGGTTCACCACCCCAAAAGGGCTGAGTACAGTTAAGCACTTTCAGTTTTACTACTAAATTTTGTGTCACTCATACACAAAACAATCCAGTGACAGTGACAGACTTCAAACTCGAGCAGGAAATTTTGCTAAGTAATTCTGTGTTTTTCTTAAAAGATGTGCATGTGCATGTGCATAAGCAGATGATACTGCTTATCCTGGTCGGCAACAGGTGATGGGATGCTATCAGTTAGATGAAGTCTTAGGCTGTTTTTTTAGGCGCAGAGTTATTTTCAGACATACCTGCACACTGCAACAGAGGAGGGGAACACGAAACAGAGATAGCATAGAAAGGACTGGCTGTGAAGTCCCCGAGCAATCGCAGAGACCAGCTCACATGCTGAGTCACCCACTGTTTAATACAAATATGGCTTTGCTACATGGCCTACGCAAAACCCAGCAGGCTGATCCCCAGATCCTGCAAAATTCACTTAACGTGAGTGTCTATAAGACCACTGGAAACATGGCTATTCTGCACACACACTCACTTTGAAGTGGCTACGAGCACCAGACTCACAAGGGCGAGGTCCAAAATTATTTCATGAATAGTGCAGGTTATCACTGAATGCTCTTCGTTTTATTTCAGCCCTACCCAAGGAGAAGGAAGGGAGAGAATACACGCTAGGAGAGTCCTTGAGAATAAAGATTCCCAACGTCTGGCGCCAACACCCAAACCTGCAAGGCGGCACACAATGAATCCCAGAGTTGTGATAGCATTTTAGCACCTGCTCCTAACCAAAAGTGGGTTTCAGACTCCAACCATAAACACTTCCCTAGCTTTCATTCAACCATCCCGTCCCTACTTGCCTAGATCTGCTGACTGTGGCTCAGGTGATCCTGGAGGGTGGCACTGAGCAGGTGCATGGAGCAGTGCCAACATTACTCATCTTCATACCAGAAGGACAGAGTCACCGGGCAAACAAGAAAATCTTCCTTCTTTTAGCTAAAAACAAGAACAATGTCACCCGGAGGGGTGCAAATAATATGCATACCCATTATATTAGATCATCAGGCAATTATAGCGAGAGGCCACCAGAACACCTGAAGATTGATCACGGTTCTAACAACTCTCCGGGCCAAACCGAGTCCACCTTCAGCAAGGACTAGACTGCCTCGCCGACAGCCACTAACCATTCTCCTCAAACGCTCATGGTATTAGGATTTGGGCACAGAACAGCACAAGAAGGCCTGGCAGGCCTGAAGAAAAAGCAGCAAGTCATTTGGTCTGGCTTGAGATAAATAAGTCAAGACATCAACATAGGAAGACCCCCCCCTAAATAACATCTCTAAGGAAAAAACTGGAAAGACCTTACTTGACCTTTGAATTACTGCTCCCTCACTATAAAGTATCAATTTCTTCACAGGGAAGTACCTATAATCTTCACCAACATAATTTAGGTTTTATATTACAAAGGAGAAGAAAAAAAAAAAAAAGAGAAGAATAAACACTTACAGAGCCTGGTATAAATAGGAATGCTTCGTGGCTTTTAAGCATTTTGATAAGAATGCTATGGAATTTCAAGTTCCTCCATAAAATTTCAAAAGTCAGAGGGGCAGGAGGATTTATTCTGAATATACTGGTCTAATAGCAAAACCAGTCTAGGCATATTCATCCAGCTGTTTTTACTGGGAATATTTCCACGTGAATACATCACACCATTCAGTTACTTAAACTGTTATGCAGCACTACCAAGCACTACTCACACATCCGCAGAGAGACAACCCTTTAGTGGCATGTACTGCAATTTCTGCATATTTAATAAAGCACTAATTCCAGGACAGGCGATGGGAGCTCTGCTACTAACTTCATAAAGGCCAAGATCTCGCCTTTTAGATGTCTTCTTGATAAAACCAGATCAAGCTTACACAGGTTTAGTCACATCAGGTCTCATTTCAGAGGACTGCCTCCCAGCGCATACCGAGCAAGATTTATCTGCTTCGAACTTCACAGATTTCCAGTAATTATCCTTGTAGAATTGGGGAATTGTTGTAAACCCAAGCCGCAATTTTAATTCAACATCAAGTTTTGTTTTGTCTTTTAAGAATGCTCCACTTCTTGCTGCTGCTAGCACTCAGGCAGCGCCCTGCTTCTGTTGTCAGCAGCCCCTGTCCCACAACTATCCCAAGTATGCCTCAGCACCATTTTCATTGCATTGTGTGGTTTCTCCATTCCTTCACTGATTTAGTCCAGGCCTCTCCTCGGGGCTCTCAGATAATGAAAACCATGTGAGAGTAAAATGTAATCTTCAAACACGCAAACCAGTTTCATGTGCATTATCAGAAGGGAGCAAAACGTTGACAGTGCATCATTTGTCCCTACCGATAGGATCAGGCTGTTTTAATTGCTGGTGAGATAAAAAAAGATTAGAATCACCATCTACATTAAAAATAAAGTCAGAATTCGAACGTAAAAGTCCTGAAAACAATGGAAATACACACCCCAAACAGATATATCTGTTTTATGCTACCTTAAGATAGTTTTTCCTTATATGTCAGTTGTGACACCCTGAAAATTTGTATTATAAGTTGGCACAAATAAAAACCGCAGGTGGAGAAGGGTGTAGAGAAGAAAACAATCACTACAGCCTAACTTTAGCATGGAATTTTCCGGCTTTTTCTAGCATTACCACAATTTAAACTATTTTAAGCCCCCATATGGAGGAGCTCTTCTTATTTCACAAAGCAGTTTTACAGAATTTAATGGGACTAGTCACAGAATACGGAAAGCAAGCGGGCATGGGCCCTCCTTTTTTCAAAGGGCTGCTTTTTTTTTTTCTTTATAAAAAGAAACAGTTAAAATACAGTTAACTTATCAGTTGTCAGTCACCCTAAAAGAGCTGGCAATGCTCATTCTGAGATGCTGTGGCTCAAGGAAGGGAACAAACCTAATGCAGTACTGGGACAACCCAATATCACGAAGCAAGCCCATTTTGTGATCTCAATGGGTAGCATGGGTTGAAAAGATGGATCTGCATCTTTTTTTTAAAAGTAAAACCAACAGAAGATCCAGACCACCAAATTTTTAGAAAGCAAGGATGTTATAAAAGTGGTTTTGGTGTTGTTCTTTTATCATAACCACCTGGGTTTTTCATATGCACCTTCTAAAAACCTTTAATCACCTGTAAGATGATTAATTAAGCCTCACCACCACACTGGGAGGAAGATATTACTACGTTCATTTTAGCACAGCGTTGATTGGCTCAGTCCTGGCCTACATGTATGTTTTTGTTGCGACAACTATGTCACTCAGGGAATTGATTTCTTTCAATGTAACTATTCCAGCAACCACTCTAAAGCAGCCGGAGTTACACTAGGAAATAATTGTTTTTAGGTATATTACTTAGGAAACTTTGTGTAAACCATACCAGCAAAACTTCTTCCTTGCTAACATAAACTTCATCACTACTAGAAAGATTTTCCATAATAACTGGAGCAGCAAATATTTTAAGCATAGATACTACCTAAATGGTTTTGATTGAGGATGTAGGCATCCCAGAACTTGTGCAAGCAGAAGGCAGGGGAACTTTCTGAGTATTTTCTACAGCTGGACAAGATACTTCTGCAAGGTATCCCTAGCAGCTGCAGAAACAAAAAGTTAGAGCTACACAATATTCCCCTAATGAAGAAAATCTGCACGTTTGTGTTTTGATGGTGCAGCATCAGCAACTAATAACACACCACGATCTTATGGCACTTAAGCACTGAGATGTGCTAAAATGAACTTCACTGAATATGCAGAAACCACAGGTAACACATTGCTCCGTAAGCACAAATCCAAAATAATTAACCTTGCCCCAGCTCTCATTCAGAGCTGTAGTCAATGCCAGCAGTGCTTGCAGCAGGTAACGCATTGAGCTCTCCACTGCCTGAGGAATAGGGAAGGGATGTAACTGCTAGGGCCTCACTCGGGCTGGAAAACCTGCTATCCTGTGTCTCACAAGGCAACACATAGCCAAAGTGCTCCCCTCAGAGCTGTCTGCCTCCCACAAGCACCATCTTGGGCCCTGATCTCCATTTCAGCCTTTTGAGATTGTTCCATGGACATGGAAAAATCCCTTCAAAATGCCACCTGAGCAGTTTGGGATGGGGCCAGTGGCCTTCCATACAAATTTTCTCTTGCCACTCCTACTTCCCCAAATGAGAAATGCACTGGCCTTTCACCAGGTGGTAAATCCACTCTTCCCCCATGGGTGCTAAGATTCTTTTATTACTTCTCCTTTTTTTAAACAAGATCCGAGCGCTCCACACCTGATCCCAACTCGGCAACAGTAAAAGCTGGTTTTTTTTCACGTAACTTTGGAGTACTCTTTTCTGCCTGCTCTCTAAGGTTCCCCGACCTTACCCAAAGGAAGCGCGGAAGAGACTACGTAATTGCTCTCAGTCTCTTCAACTTTTATCATTCTGCAGTAAAAAGTGCTTCAAATTTGTTTTTACCTAATACGAATATCAGCATTCAGCTGTGATGATTTCAGTAAACTACAGATTACCAATTCATTGTGCACCTCCGCAGGCTATCTTACACTGTTTTTATGTTCTGTCTCTCCAGAAATCTGGAGGAGGTTTCAGCTTTGTTTCTTTTCAAAAAGACAATGGGAAAACTAGGAAGATATGTTTTCCCACCCTGTTTTTCCCAAGCCCCACAACAAGACGGGCTAGCCCTAGTATGAAGCAAGAAAATTAGTTTCAGCTGGACACAGAACCACCCAAATTAGAACAGCAGGAAAAGTCCACCAAACCAAGTCACTGAAATGTGGAATTACTTTCCCTGAGGGTTACAGTAAATAATCCTAAGAGATTAAGTAATTCTTTTAAAAAACAAGTTGTGTAGAGACACAAAGCATTTTAAAGCAAACAAAAATTACGGTGATACAACTCTTAGACAAGGTCTTAAAAATGCTAAATAATTCATTAAACAAAAACTTAAATTGGCTTAATTCATAGACATTCATATAAGAGAACTGCTCAACAACATCTTGGTCTACAATTAGACACTGTAAGTGCTTTGCTAATACAAATAATAGCAAGGCCTTTGAAAACCAATTTTATTAGATCAGTGAACTTTTTAATAGTTTAAACAAAGTCTTGGTTCTATAATCTAACCAATACTGATGAACCTTACATAGTCAAACAGTAGTTATCACGGAGAATGACCAAAGACCTCTCCAAACTCCCAAAGCTTTTCAAATATTTAGTATTTAAAAAAGATAAAAGGTTATTTTAAGCTTAGACACAACCAAACAAGACAACAGTCATTCTGAGAGAGGATGAGAAAGTAAAAAAGCAACAAGTATGAATGGCAGTATTTATCTCTGAACCCCTTCTGCAGGACCAAGAATGCAGACTGCGTGCCAGTAAAATATGAGATGATTCAGCTATTAGAAACAGGAGAGAGCACTCACTTTTCCAGTGCCAACCTAGCAATACGGGAGCTGCTCACAACAAAGCATGACGCATCGAACAACCATCATGAAGGATCACCACAACTTATGATCCCCAGGAGACTCCAACACACGTTCTTCCTTCACTTAAGCTAAGCACCTCACATAACCACTACTCTACCAAGACATGATTTTAAGGCTTTGAGAGCTGTTTCCACAGGCCTTTTTATTTTACTCTCGGTTTTTTGTTTTGTTCATGACTTTTTCTTCTCCATTCCTATTCATTCACCTATTCATTCCTCATTCACCAATCTCCCGCTTACATCAAATGCCTGGTTTGCCCTGAATGGCCATTTATACACAGGTAAGTTTCAAATACATTCTTACTTAAAAAATTACATCCAAGTGTCTAGGTAAACACAAATTTCATCAACCCTAAAAAAACTCCTTTCACTTACAGGCATAGTAGGCAAGTAAGACAAATATGATATTGCATATTTAAAAATGAATTGCTCCTAGGAGCTCTTTTACATTATTATTCCCCAAAGTTGTTGAGATTTTTTTTTCTGTCTTGAAGATTACACTTCAAGGCTACTCTGGAGAGCCAAGTAATGTGCAAGATTTGGATACTTGCTGACTTTAGACTTCTCCATACAGTACAGTATTTTCACATGGATACAATTTCAGCATCAGATCTGGTCAAAGCATGAACCAAATACTTTTGCAAAAGCTGAAGGCATGGCTGTAGCGTGGAGGCTGCAGTATGCAATTCTTCCTGTGGCCGGCATTGCATTCCAGAGCTGTTTGGGAATACACTCTCTCCTGTCTAAAAAGGTTTAACAACTGAGAAGCTCCTGCAGCCAAACTGGACTCATAGGGCAGCTATGTGCCTGTTCTTTCATAACGACAATGATTTAAAACCTATAATATGATGATGCCATATATGGGGCACATACGGAGAGAAGATCAGGCACAATGGGCAGATGAAAGTCTAATCTAGAAAGTAACTACTCATCAGAAAGTAAGACAAGCAAAGAATTCCTGAAAGCAGAAGATGAGCTTACAGAAATCGGTTGTGGCCCAGATTCAACACAATGGACTAAACCATTTTGACAAATCCTCTAGTGCTTCCTGAAACTTTATAACCCCAACAATAGGCAATTTGGAACACTTCTATGAAGAACCAAGAGATGCAAGTCCTCTCTTGTGTTTCAGTGGATAGAAGAGGTGAAAGAGAGCCTTCAACCTTATTGCCAATCACCAAGAATGGCTGTTCTCACACTATTATAAACATTTGGTCTCCATGGAAGGGGGATACCTAGCAGCAAACATTGGCAACCAAGGACATTCCACTCCCACTATATCGTCCACAACAGCAAGGAGAAAAAAAAAAAAATCCATAAGGCTGTTTTGATTAGGAAACCTTTGAGAAGACTTCTCCAAAAGTAAATGTCTGAAAATACCTTGAAATATGGGAATGTGCAACAACAGTTAGATGGGGAAAAACAGGCAACTTTATTCTGAAAGCATTTACACTTCACCCCAAAGTGGGAACATTTAATAATCCAGGAACCTTTTGCCAAGAACAAGGTCATAGTTTTCTTTTTAATTCAGAACAGAACCTGACACACACCATATTCTGCACTGAACAGAGAATCTTGTAATTTACAGGTGTTTGGAGCCACTTTTTAGTTTAATACAAACTCTTACCATGTAAGAACTTTCTTATATTGGGCTTTGTCTTTCCATTGGGTTACAGTTCTGCAGCTCTTTAAAAGCTGTCAGTAAGAATGAAGCAAGAACTGCAAAACAGAGTTCTGCCTCGAGAGGTATGAACACATAAATTCATTTACAGCTAAAAGTATTAAAATACACTTGGACCATTGATAATTCTAGAATTAAAGACTTGTCTCTATATATACATTAATATGGCAACAACCTAAACCTACATCAGATTTTGCTCCACGTTAAGAAAACAAAGCCTTTAACGAGCTGAAATTTTACTTCAGCTGTTCATTCATTGTAGTGACAGGGAGCCCCAGTCATCGACCAAGACATCATTGTGCCGGGTGCCACACAGAGTTAAATGGTGTAAGTTGTTCCATCAAAAAAACCACCAGCAAAACCACCACCACCCCAAAAAAATAAATCACATTACACTCAACTGGAGACAAAAGGAAAGGGTAGAAGAGGGAGAAGCATTTATGTTTTGAGAACTGAGGGGTTGCAAATTCTCAATTTCACTGTCATGGTTCGGAAAACGTGGCAGTAAAGCAATGCAACCTTACTTCTAAATAACCAAAAAGATTGGTCGGTCTGCTGATGAAAGACAGGATAAAGAGAACAAGAGAACTATTAAATTATCTACACTTCTGGGATTCTTGCTATTCTTTTGCAAAGTGAATGGCTTATGTTAATCAGGATGCATCTGAAATACATCATTCAAGCCTTCTTGTACAAATATAGTTCTTATTTATCCAGAAAGATCCCCACCAGCTGGCAATGTTTGCATACAATGTTAAACCTAACTTCAAGAGCCCATGCATTATGAGTCATTTTACATTTAAAAACATTAGTTCTCTTAGCTGTTCTTGAAGTTGGTGTATCCCATGAGAAGAATTTTAGTGGAATTCAACAATAATACACTATGTTACCGTCCTACTTTCTTCAGCACAAAGAAATTATGAGTTTTCTGTTGTTTGCTGTTTTTTTTCTCTTAACGGTGCTTTGCCTACAGAACATCATTGGAGAAGGGACAAAAGGATTTGCACCAATCCCTCCTATATGAATCAAATATTTATGCTATACCCTCTTCAAGCACTTTCATCTAGTAACCTATGGAATGTGATCTTCTGACCTTAACACTCAAGCATGTCTAAATCAGCTGCCCTTTGAGCTGTATTACAGACTACAGAGAATTTTTATATGTATTTGTATTACAGGCATATGAAAACCTTGTGGCCCAGCCGTGGCATTCTGTGCTACAAAGCATACATTAGTTCAAAGTCGCTCAAGCATGCTTCAGGAAAGAGCAATACTTTGATTCTCCCATGTTTATGGCACAATCTGATGTCATGTGTCACCATAAATAGGTAGAATGATGAACCACGCTATCAGTATATTAACCAGCCATCACAATTTAAATACGTGGCATGCCAAACGATACCAAAATTACGAGGTGCCAGCATCACTGCAATCCCATGTCCCACTGTATGGCCCATTCTGCCTACTCCGCACTGCCCAGTTTCCTTTCTACCTCCAGCCTCCTCCCCAGGACAGGCAGTGCTGCCTGCAAAACATCTCCAGAATCAGAAAGACAATGAGCTTGGGAGAAGACCAGGCACCCCTTTCCCTCCTCCTGGAAATCCTACCCTTTCCTCAAGAAAGCGCTAGAGCAGAAACAAATCATTCTGTGTTGTGTTTGTGGCTCCTAGGAATGTTTTAAGGACAGGGGTTATGTTGCAAATAAGTGTCCTGGAGAAAAAGAGAGGGAGACCAAGCGCCCCAGATGAACCCGCAACGTCAACTATGGGACAAATTTTTCCAGGGTCAGCTCATGACCCTGCTCCTAGGAGGAGCAGTCACTGAGGTAACCCTGGTGAAAGTCTGACCCAAAGATTTAACAGGGTCATGGTCTTGATGGTAGGGTTCATGTTTTTATATCAGCCCTGAAAAACCGACGTGATGCTGCCCATCACTCACACAGGAGCAGCACAAGGGTGTAGGCCAAGCTCAAGAAGATGGTTCTTGTGTTCCCACCCTGATTTGGCAGAAAGGCTCGGTCCCCAGAAAAAGTCAAGGATAGCAGAAAAAAGTGAGACAGCAGCCAAAACTTATGCCACATCCTCTCCCCGAAGATGGATCCTGGTCAGTCACCTGCCCCAGTCCCCTCGCAAGGTGCCCTGCTGGCTGTTGCACCTCAGCAGAGCCTGAGGCGTCCTCTGAGGGTTCATCAGCTCAGAGCATGCTGACTTGCTGCTCCCCCTCTAAGGGAGGAATGGGACACCTTTTCCACATTTTTTTCCCGCAGAAATCCCTCCAGGGGAGAGGAAGGGGGGTGGGGAGAAAGAGGAACAGGGACCACAACAGACCAATATTTAAACAGACCAATATTTAGCATTTCCTGCATCATCTACAGGAAAAACCCACGCAGTGGGGAAGAGCATGATGTCAAGGCTGGTTTCACCACATAAACAGCCAGATCCTCCTGCTAGGGGATGCTATGTGTTCCCACATGGAACAATATAATCCTCCCTGCAAAGAGGAGTCCTACTACCAGCCACACGAAATTCCACAGGTCCTTCCCTTGCACAAAAGACTGGTAGCGATGAAACTCTGGCCGTGGGGAAGTGGGTATGTGGGTACAGAGCCGGGGGAGAAGGAAATTAGCAATTCACAGCGGTATTAACACTTGTAAAACAGCACACATTCAGCACTTGGCCCCTACAGAAAGAAGTATGCTACAAAATATGTTTCCCTGCACAGAGACTGGGACTCCATCCAGTTATTATGTGCACATGTCCCTGCTGCGTTTTCAGTCTTACTTTAAAAAAAAAAAATCTCAAAATAAAGAAAACATATCCTCATACGCACTCTGTACAGTGCCAAGCATGTTCCTAGCCATGCTCAATAATCTGTTAAGGCGTGTTAATTATGGGTTCGACACTTTTACACCTTGTGACACAGCAGTAAAGCACTTAATGTAAAACAAATTCCAGTGTGAAACAAGAAATCTCAACTGATTGTGGAAGCCCTGTTTGCACGCGTGCATACGTAAATGCACATACATGCTTCTCTGTGAAGCATGACGAGCAAAGACAATCTTGACACGTGGATTACAAGCACAATGACTGCGATTATTTTCTCAAAAGAAAAGAGCACCACAAGAAACACAGCTGCTTTCAAACACAGCCTGACACAAACCCACTTCAGCGACTTCCACAGAACTTTACTTTATCCAACTACACACAAGTACATCACTATTAATTTTGGCTATTTACTGCCAGTGGTGAAATGGGTGGACGAGTGTACTTTTTTTGGCAAGAATTTTGCAAGATGAAGAGTGGTCTTTACAGGAGAGAGAAGTGATGGGCAAAAGCTGACAGAGAAGAGAGCCAGCCTAACTCCCAGGTTTAGGCTGCAAGAATGAATGCCGAGTCCCTTGCGCCATGAGCACGCCTCTTACCTACTGATCTGCTGAAGACAAAAGGGTTTTCTTCTTTTCAGAAACTGGACACTTGTAGCTCGTTGGGTCAGTCACACAAAGCTTCCCTGCTGCCAAAGGTATTTTTGTTCCCTCGGGTTTTTGTTGTTGTTGTTTGGTTTTTTTACCCCAGAGAGTAAAGGGCAGAACAGTGGATTCAGCAGGGGCAAAGGGTGGAATTCGAGACCCAACAGGCGAACTGCAGAGCTCTCTCTAAAAGATGTTGTATTTCAAGGCGCTTTCACTTGCAAATCCTTCTTCATCCTCAGTGTCAATAAAACTGGAGGGGGGGGAGTAAACTTTTTTAACTGCAGAAATAAACCAGACTCCACAGAAAGGGGAACGTGATATCAACTGGATTTGTGGCTCCACTTTTTCTTTTATTAAAAATAAATATACTTTCAGACAGGCAATCAAGAGAGATGGGTAAAAATCCAATACAGTCAGACAGGACCTGCCCGCAGTCCTTGGAAGGAGGATAGCGGTATCTCAAGAATGGCAGAATAAACAAAAAGAAGGGAAAGTCTGCGTCCCGCTGGAGGTGGCCCGGCGCAGGCTCCGCTGTCAGTGGCAGCGCCGCCCGGGGCACTCGCAGCGCCCGCGGCCCCGGCAGGGAAAGGCGACCCGCAGCATCGCGGCCGGGGGAGGCTGCTCCGCTCCGCTCCGCGCCTCCTTCTCCGCGGTTACCTGTGCGCAGCGGGGCGAGGCGAGCACGGAGGAGCCGCAGGGCCGGACGCGGGGCTGGGGCGGCAGCGTCCCCCGGCACACGCTCTCCGCGGCAGCAGGCTCACACCGGCGCGCACACGGCGGCGGGCCGGGCAGGGCAGGGCAGGGCCGGGCCGGGCAGCTCCGCTCCCTCCTCCGCCTCCTTCCGCCTCGCTCTGCGGCGCGGGCGCCCCGCGGGACGGAGCTCCGCCAGGGCGGGCAGGAAGCGCCCCGCCGCCCCCGCCCGGCGACCGCCCCCCGCCGCCGGCCCCGCCTCCGCCCCGCCCCGCCCCCGGCGCCGCCCGTCACTCCGGCGGCGGCGGCGGCGGCCGCTATTGTGCGCGGGGCGGCGGCGGGGAAGCCGGTCCCGTCCCGGGAGAGCAGCGCTCGCCGCGCCCCGCGGGAGCCGGCGCCTTCGCAGAGCCTCCGCCGGCGGTGGCCTCCGCCGCTCCCCCGCGGGAGCGAGCTCTGGGCGGCCGCTGCGCGCAGCCCGTGCCCTTAGGAAGCGGCGGAGCTCCGGGGCGGCGGGCAGGCACGGCTCCGGCCTGGCTCAGACGGGGAGCGCATCCCGCTCGCCCGAGCCTGCCTGCGCAGCAGGCGCCGAGGAGCTCCGGCCGTGCTACCTGTTAATGTGCGTGTGAGCGTTTGGGCCCGCTCAGCCCCGCAGCAGCCCGCAGCTCAGCACAGAGGGGCTGTAAGGACTTCGTATGACCAGGCACTTGGTCACCTGCGGAAGCGTTCACAGGAGTTAGCCCCAAGGTCTCAGAACCGTTCTGCTAAGTCAGTGGAGTTAAATGGGTTTATACCAACGTACCCCGGCCAAGGATCTGACTCACCCACTTTTTGCTGGCCAAATGCTGAAAATAATTGAAAGCATGGCAAGAACTGACCACGACTAACCGCACATAAGCAGGAGGAGTTCCCTGTGTACAATGTTCTGCTTAAAACTAAAATATACATCACGCAGTCTTCCAAGGCTCAGTCTATCGTAACAGTAAATATCCACGGACCTCTACTCCTCTGCCACACCTGGATCTAATGGCTGGTGTGGAAAGAGGAGATGGAAGGGACTTCAGCATTTTCCCCAAATGCAACCACGATTTTGCTGCGTTTTGTCATTTTACGGCATGATAAAAGACGGTAGCCACATTCAGAGGTGGTTTTTGTTTGAAGGCTTTAGCGCCTGGAATCACACTGTAGAATTTCAACTTCAAAAATAGTTTGGTTTTAAACACATTAACAACCTTTAAAGAAAAGCACGAACATAATCACCTTTGCACATGTCTCCCCATTCACAGAAGGCCAGTAAAAGGATCCCAAAATGTTGTTAAAAAGAAAGGCTTAAGCCAGTCTCCCTGTTTTGGAAGATCTAATGGCACTTGGTAATGGCAGTAACGCAGTCACCTCTGCAGCGGTACCAACCTCTGTATCAGAGAGGCAAAGCTCTTGTTCTGAAATGGGGTAAGCAACTTTAACTTCTCCTAGCCTGATGCCGGTAACCAGGGCAAATCCGCAGCCTAAACAAGGCCCGAGATAACAAACTGGTCCTTCGACAGGAATGTTATTTGTGTACAAACAATGGTACCTTGCCTTTCTCACAGTCCACCTCCTCCCCTGGCTTTTGCATACAACGCACTCAAATCCTCCTCCCGTGAGGTCACTCCTGTCCGTGAACTCCCAAGTGACAGCTTCTGCTTGTCTCCCGGCTCCCGTTCACTAACTTACAATTTCAAGAAAGAGCAAGACAAAAAACGGGAGAAGCTGTCACAGTGTGTCCACAGCTGACTTAATACACTAAGGCCTGACCATGCAAATATTAAGCCCATTAAGTAGTCCCGGTTTGGTAAGGTTTGGCCATAAGATGACACCAGTTCCCGAAAGTACTAAATGTGCAAAAACTGGCCACATGACAAATCCTTGCACCGTGAAACTTGGCCTACTGGAGTTCGTTAGGGCTCTTCGTGTGAGAAGAGATAACACGATTCAGCCGTTTACCTTTTAATTGCTCTAAGCAAACGAATCCTTTCCAACATTCCCAACTCTTAACATTGAAAAGAAAGATCTGGAAAAAAAATCAGGAAGTCAAATTTCAGAAATCCCAAATGCAGAATATATAAACATCTATTTTTTCCCCTCGTAACTGCCATTCATTCATTGGAACGTTTCAGTGGAACAACTGTAGAAACACATGTAAACAGTTCATTAACATCCCATAACCTTACAGCTTGCAAACGCAAAAAAGACAACGCAGAACAAGCTAATGAAGCACATATTTGCTAGATGCTGTGGGGTGGAGTTGTAAGGGAAATATATAGCTTCAGCAAGTTAAAGAGTTACAAACCACGCTTCAATCACACATCCTGTCTCCCTCCCACATGCTAAAAGAAAATAGTGGGGAGTAAAGAGAGAAGGTAGAGTCGTCAGGAAAGCAAAAATATTGCTTAATGCGGACACTGAAAAGCAACTAGCCTTGCCCGAAGCATATTAACCTCAACTCATCTGCCGCTGTTCATTCCACAAAGCACTAGCGCTGCTCATGTTTAACCCACACAATTGGAGATAACAGCTTTATCGGAACTGGAAAAGAACAAAGATGCACGAAATCCACATTCTCTTCCTTAAAACATTCTCCCCCTGCATCCTCCCTTCACCCAGCTCCCCGCCCAGCCCAGTCCTCAGGAGCTCCAGCACACATCTGAACGGCTGCCAGTGGAGGAAGCGAGCAGTTTCCATACACACATCACGCCACAATGTGGGAATTCAGGAAACAACACAAGAAAGGGGTTCCTAATAACTGTTCCAGCGTACTCGGGCCAATTTATGCAATCATACAAAGGTCACAGTAGATGTGTTAACAAGCACAAAAGATAAAACGGCAAGCAGTTCAAAGTAGGAAAATAAATCTTGGCCTTACAAAGTGTTTGGATGACCTGGAATTGCTCCACCTACAATTTTTTAAGAGGTTGTCCTTCACATTCTTTAAAATTCCTCCATCTTAAAGTTCCTCCCTCCAGGAATCGCTGTAACTCTGCCGTCCTTTGTCCACAGCAGCTGGAGCTCAGGAAGCTGCTGATATTATCCCTCGTGTACAGACAGAAATCACCGCTCAGTCCTGCGTCCATTCAGTGCAGCTGAGAGGGGTGTAAATTAATTTCCGTGGATCTCTGATCTCGGGCCAGTTTAACAGAGCTTTTCTTCTTGCACATAAAAATAAACTGTTAACAGTGCTCAGAAGTGCCATTTAGCTCTTGGGACCAGACAGTACATCCCCACCACCACCAAAGCGGGGGGTTCTTTGTCTAGTCTGTAAATATGCTGTTAGGCGAAATAATGGCCCTACAGTAAACAAACAGTAATGCGAGCAATAGTAAAAAAGAGTAAGAGGAGGAGAGGAGGCCAAGTTTGCTAGGCGAGCAGGAGCAAGAAATAGGTAATTCCGAGAAGGGAGATGATTACTTTATCTTTCTCACCATAGAAGCCAAATAGTCAGTTTGACAGACATATTCATTGAAGAAAAGGAAGTAAGTGAACAAATACATCAGGGGATACAGATCAAAACAAGATTAGAAGATTTCAAAACCGTGTAAGAATCACAAGAAATGTGTGGAGAAGGCACCAAGGTACAGGAGGGTTAAGTGGTTTGTCCAAAGTCATGCTGGGAGTTTGGTCTAGACTTGGAGAGTCTCTGAGAGTCACAGGCCACAGGACCTGCCTTGCTGCCCGCACATACGGGGAACTTGGACGTAAAGCCCCACTACAGCATTGCAGCTTTTGCTGCCATTTCACCACCGAGGTGGACAGCACCCAGGGCCTTCAGGATGGTCATGGCCATTTTTAAGTTGTATTTAGAGGATTTGACGTTGCTGCTATATCGAGCCCTGAGCCGTAACAAACCCTGAAAGGTTCCCTCAGGTCCTGCTGGAGACCAGCTATGATTTCTGAAGAGAAACAAAATCAATCTGACAGACATGAGATTGAGGCATGAATCATATGTAAAACCAGTTATCATTCACCAACAGATGGTAATGACAGGTATTCACAGACCAACAACACCAGAAATGACTACCATGAAACTTGACGTGCTCAGAATCGCTAGAAAAATTCTACTTTTCAAAACACAGGAGCAGGAATAGTTATGCACGATGTATTCCTCTGTCCTTCACTAAGTAATTGCTGTGTCTTTCTATGCAAGTTTATTATTCTACCAATTCTATATAATAAAACTTTAATGACCACGTAACTTCTGGGAGGGAAGTAATTGCTGCAGAGACTTCTGCATAGCCAACTTCATGTCCTGTCTATATTGTGATTTACACCATAACATGGCTCCTGCTCATCTAAGGTTTTGTATGCTACTGCGTGTGAAGAGTTTTAAAAGTATGTCAGTCTGGATGGTACCTCTAATGGAGTGTAACTCAAGTTCAGCGTGGTTCCTTGGGTGAAGAAAGGGCCTGCACAGGAAGTGGGAGCAAAGGAACAGCTTACCACAGTGAAATGCAATACAGAGGTCAGCAGTGATGTGTCAGCCGTGAGTTGATTGATCAGGTACCACCTGTAAAGAGAATTATTCTAACTGCTGAACCTTGGCCCCTTTTTATGCAGAATTTCCGAAGAAAGCTGTGGAGCCAGAACAGTGATAAACAACTGCCAACTATGGAAAAACAAATTAAATGTTTCAGCTTTGCTCTAAACGCATTCACACCCCAGTCCCCTAGACTTAAATGTAGTTTTGGCAAAACAAGGACAGCAGGGTTAGTCTGGAGAAAGGGATTTCCTTACAAGACACCATTCTTCTCCCGAAGAAGGACCTGTAAGCCTTTAACTGATGTCTGTTGTACGTTAACAACCTTGATGTACAAAAGTTGACCGTCTCCCTCGTTTCTCTGCACTCTTGCCTCTCGTGCCTCTTTAAAAAGAGAAGCCTCTTCAAAATCTGCCAAAACGAATTAAAAGATTCCCTCAACTTCCAGTGGATTTGGATCAGAGTGAACTGTAAGAGTAAGGCACGGAGGCCCTGCACTTCAACACAGTCTTTGTTTGCTCTCAATGACTAAAGAATGTATGAAATCACAAGAGAGCGAGATGCTCAGCAGGTTCTGCAGCAAAAAACAGACTTGATAATCCTGATATTTCAATGACCATAAAGATTAAGAGGGGAAAACCACGGCTGATTTGAAACCAAAAAGCCTAACCTCTTCAAAGTCTCCAGGACTTATAATGGTGCAACTGTATTGATAAATACCATGGGGATGGGGGAGAGGGGGTGATTTTTGATTTAAAGCTTTTGCAACTCGTTTTTAACATTGATGTCGGAAGCAGACTCAGAACTGAGAAATGCAAGAGGCCCAACCAAAAGTAGTCGTTGGATGGAAGCAACCTTCCATTGCCTGGGAGGGTTAAAAGTATGGTCTCAGTGAAACAATGAGCGCCATATAGATGCTAGAGCTCTACTAATTGTAGGAGCAGAGCCATCTTCCCCCACTACATAGAAGCTGTACTGCATAGTAAACAGACTATTTTGAAGATGAAATTAAAGATGATAAATGAAAGGAGAAATAATGTCATGTACAAAAAAGGTCAAATGCATTGGAACAAAACATATGAAATTCTGTTAAATAATTGCTTCAGAAAGTGGCAATTATAATTTTTCTGAGCACATAGTTGTGCTCCTAAAAACAATCTTTCTCCTGTAGTAAGCTACAAAAACACTGATAATTAGAGACAGCACGATATCAAGTTACAGATAATTGATTAACATTTCATTTTCACAGAAATGAAAAACTAAAAATAGAATTATGGAACAAAGTCTGATTCGATTTTACAATCAATTTCAGAAGCTGCTGCCGCATTCTGGAAGAGCACCAGCACTCTCTGCTGGTGATCTTTGTTCAGTAGTTATCTAGAGGAAAAATGAGGAATAAAATGCATTATGTTTTTTATACAGAATGCCATTTTTGTTTTAAATTGATTGCTAAATTGATAGGGATCTAATTAGTTAACAGCAACTCTAGGAGCTAGTTATGTTTTCAGAAACAATACAGTCATTACTAAGTGTATTTACTGTGGGCAATCATCATTCACTGGAATAAATTTCACTGTCGCAAATAAACATCTGATGTTTAATGCTTCTCTCTGCAGAAAGCACTTCTGCTGTAGCACAAAGACAAGCTGGTGTGAGAAGTTCCCATGATGCCAAATCCCTTGGCTCCACCCTGACTTTCCATCAATTTTAGAGCCATGCCAAGAAAAACAGCTCTTCTTAAAAAAGTCCTAGTATAGCACCAACATCTTCCCCTACGGTAGTCACAGTGGCAATGCCACTATGTTTTAATCAAAGCAAACCTGCTTCCAGCCCTGCCTCTGTTACACCCTTTGCCAGGAAGCTGGAAAAGCTTTGACTCCCTCTCCCCAGCACACACCCAAGCCTTGTCCACACCTGCGGTGGATCGCTTTACCGCATCTGAGCCAGAGACTGCACAGGGACAAACAGATCAGGAGAAAAAAAATAAAAACAAAGCCAAGTACCTAAGTGACAGCTGCCCCAGTTTCCAAACTATGCACAGATCAGGCATCAGGAAGAAGGGTTAAAGACTGGCAAATTGAATCCATGTGCAGCTCATGAAAGTGTGGGAAACAAAAGAGACAATGTGAGTTAAGGACAGAGTATTCATTAGCAAAGGGCTCAAGTTTCTTGGCTTTTGCTGGTCCGCTTCCCAATGGCCATTTTTCAAGGTAGCTTTTTGTTCTTCAGTTTTGAACATAGTCCTGGAAAGACATTATACTCTTTCTTAGCTAACGAACTAAAGCTCAGTACATGTTGAACTGCTTAAAATAATTTGTCTTTTTAATTCCCTGGGGGCAAGAGGGGAGAACAATGTCGGAGATGGGGTTTTTCTGCTCGGCTACAGTGGCTTTGGATCAGAGCTTTATATGACATATCTGATCCAAAGACCTCAGACACCTTCATAAATATCCATTTACACTATGGTATTAAATACTCACATAAAGAAATCCAATGTTTAAAAAAAAATTTAAAAAATGAGACTTCATAATGCAGCCCTCTCAATTTGAGTCAGAGTAAAGCCATCACTGGAGAATGGCTGCCGCACTCTGAGCCACCACCCCAGCTTAGCTCTGCATTGCTGGGGCTGGACCTGCCATCCCTCCCTTTCAACGCCTGCAAGGCACTCAGGAACTCGTTAACGAGGATGGCTTCAAGGTATTTGGGATGCTGAAAAGATTCAGTTTACAGCAGCAACACCAGGTTGCAGAAAGGGGTCCCAGTCATTCACGGGGAGCGGTCTGGGGTCTCCAGTTTTTCCACCTGAGGGGCACAGTCAACCCTCATATCAGGTGGAGCGTGCAGCCATGGCTGAATTAAATGATGTGGGAGCGTGAGCGGTACCAGCGAGTGCCAGTGAGGGCCCAGTGCTCCCCAAGCCCTGTGGTAGGTCTATACCCCTCCGTCATATGGGAGACACCCAGAACAAGACTGCAAATCTCCTGGTGCCTAGGGCCAGTATTTTGAAAGCAGCTCCATCTCTGGTAGGACATAAATACCAGCTTAGGATCTGCTTCGTAAGGTCCCTACATATAAGCCAAGTCTTGAAAATCTGACCTTTGCTTCTTCAGAAAAAATCTGAATTTTGGTAATCCTGGGGCTTAGAAGGGAACTGATTTGCTGCTCGATCAAGAAAAAGCAGTAATTAGGGTGAAGTTCTGGAAAAAGCAGTTAAAATAGTGGGTCAGAAATTGAAACCCAGGGTCTATTTCACTGTTTCAGTCAGTAGATATCTGCATACTAAGTGTAACAAGATACACAGCATTTTGCTTTGACTATTTTACTTTATGAAGTAAAAAATAGGAAGAACAGCTTCTGAATTAGAGAAACAGCTAAGAGCCCTAAAAGGAACACACACAGTGGTAAAAATAAGTGAGTTTTAACATAGTCGTAAGTCAAAGCCAGAAATAATTGTTCTAATGCATTCTGCTCCTGACAAATCTCAACTTCAGAAGAGCTTCACATCTGCAGAGAGTCCCAAGGAACTTTTTAAGCATTCAGGGATCACCAACACTTGGCTAAGTGGGACAGAGTGACAGCCAAATGCCAAGCACAGCGCTCTAAAACACTGCATGAGGAACAGAGACTCCTGCCTAAGGGATCAGAACAAGTTTCCCATTGTACAAAAGGACAAAAGGTTTCAAACCTGAAGTTTTCTGTTTTTCAAGGAAGTTAATATTTTGGACATGACAGGACCCAGCAAGAGATCACTGATCTACAAGGAATGAGAAGATGCCAAAAACCTTGAGAACTTGAGTAACTACAGGAAATTGACATGATTACTTTTTTTTAATGCTATTAACTATACATGCCAGACTGCTCTTAAATATTCTCTTCCCACATTCATACCCACACCTTTACCTTCGTACCATACGAATTCCATATTCCGCTCTGTCCCTTGATCATTAATGCAGACTCCTAAGCTTCAGACTTCAAAGAAATGCACGCGTTAAGAGTCACAGGCACAGGACTGGAACAGCGTCAAAGCCTCCCTGTGCAGGAACCTCGATCTTCAGTTTGACTTCACTGTACAAATATCTCGTTCTATCAAGACTAGGAAATTCAATGATTTATGTAGGGCTTCCCACAGATTAAGTTAATAAGGGAACCCAACAGTGCCTCATCTCCTTCCGCCTTCCAAACACTGGTAAATGAAAGGAAATGGGAATGTCTCCTGGGGTAAGGGGAAGACGTGAGCGCTCTACAAATGTGCAAGGGAAGAAACCAAAGGCTTCATTGTGTGGATATGCACTTCTCCAGGAACCCTATTCCCTTCTCCACTCTCCCATAAATGGCACATGATAATGTTCTTAGGGAAACTTGGTTCAGTTGCAAAGTCTCACCCAACCACAGCGATCGTCACCTAGAACGGTGGTGATTTAGTTTTCTTCCTGCTTTTTCTTTTATATTTTTCCTTCCTTTGTCCCTCCTCCCTTTCTTCTGTTCTCACCCTCCCTCTTTCTGCTGCTAAAAATGTCTGCACTCCCTGCTTCCTTATTTCTGTAGGTTCCCTTCTGTCATTTGTAGTACATTTCCAGTACCACCAGCATTACTCGGAGCGCCAGTCATGCCTTACTAGTCAAAGCTTCCAGCATTAATTGACTGAATTACAGTTCAACACAATACAAATGAAGAAATTACTGCACAGACAGATCAAGACATAGGTCTCTCCAAGACCCCAAGGGACTTAGGGACTCATTTTAATGTAACTTGCAATCAACATCCCTTTGAGTTACATTTGAAAATTACACCAGCATTCCCTGGCCGAGATTAAGCCTCATCACAAGACAGTCAGAAAGGCAGTCTGGCCTTTTTCAGCTTTATTTGTAGCTGCTTGTATATCGCCAACTTTCAAGGACATTACCCAACACCAAACTAACATAGGTGCAGTTTCTTTAGTGGTAAGAAAGCTGCTATAGGTCATCAGATTCAGGCATTTTCATTGACAAGATGGTCTATGCTTGCTCTGAGCTGTTAGACATTACAATGGTAAAGTGTGAGAAGCTGTTGTAGATACACACGCTTCAAAGTGCCTTCATCAGCCTTATGATCCCTCATAAAACACTGGGCTAAAGTGACAGTACTGGTGGTTAGACGGTGTTACAGAGCAATGATTTACTTACTGAGAAGGTGAACTATAAAGCCAAACTCAGAAATTTCTCTGCCTAATGAGAACACTGCAACTAGGTCATCACTGAACCCTGCGCAACCACAAATCGGAGCAAAAACATTCCCACGGAATAAGTAATATGTGACAGCAGGTATTTGGAATGAGAACAAGGATTTCATCCATGTAGCCCTACTGTTGAATTATGTAGATAAACAGCAGTCCTGAGATAGTCAGCTTACAGCAGGGACATGCAGGTGTTAGGATACATAGACCCAGTTTACCACTAGCAATATAGAGCCTAAACTCCCAAACATGAAAGTTCATGTCCAACTTTGATGAAATTTGACCTGAAATTTGGCCTGAATCCAGGCCACAACCTTCTTTGTATCTTTTGGACTCCAGGTTGAGCAATGCTTCTAATTTCCAATAACTACCTCTGCTAAAAAACTAAATCAGTTCTACACCTAACCTTGCTCAGTTCAGGCTGTACATTTTGGTAAGCCTCTGAACACGAGACTTTTATTCAAATGACAAGATAAGGGACTTTAATAGGCAGTCTCCAGACTGCTTTTGGTTGCTGAAACTCCCCTCCCTTGGGTCCTGCACAGGCACATGGAAGTACCTGCTACTGGGGCAGAGAGGTCAGGAGAGTGAAGATTTGCAGGTTAATGGGATACCGTTCTGATCAGGGAGATTAGGTTACAAGGCCGTGCCTTTGAAGACTGGCTTCTTCAGTGTGGCACTTCGGTTTACAACTGGGGATTTCTTTTAATTAGATTGTACTCTTAATTATTTACGACCTATATTATCTGCAGAAGCTGCCCAAAACCTAAGCCTTAATAAGGATAATTGGAATAATCATATTTTTACCTCTTTTGTAAAGCACCTTGAGCCTTACTGATGAGAAATGGTAGGACAGGATTAGATGCTTAATGAAAAATTATCAGTAAAAAGTGGAATAAAAAGGAAAAGTGAACTAAAATGGAATTTGCTACTTTATACTGTGTTAGGGCCGAATTGAGGATCATTTATCAGAGGTGACACTCTGAAAATTTTAACCTGAAAATTGAATGGGGATCTTCTTTATGCATCTGACGATGGGAGATTCCCGGCGAGGATGCCAAGGGCCAGAGTCTGGGCCTGAATGTCGTGTGAAGTCAGAACAGCCCCCCCAGGAGCCTGCACTATGGAAGCGCTGGGCTATCCTACCGTATGCTGGCAATTCAGCCAGTTCTTGGCTATTTACAGCATCAAGCAAAAGCAACGGGTGTTTAAGGTCACCCAGGTTCCTGTGTCCACCACAGTTCCTCCACACTAAAATTTGGCCCTCCAGCCCTCACCTTCCTCAAAAAGTATCCCGGAATTGAGACAGACAGGATTTGTGCTTCTGCTTCGACCATGTGGTAAATATCACGGTGAATATTTATGGACCTACCTAAATCAGTCTGCTAATGAAAGGCATAATCTTTCAACCTGAGGGCAGACCGTGAAGTAGTAGCAGGGATGGCTAAACCCAGAGCCTCAAGGGGCTGGTGGATCCACACTTCTACCAGGCAAGGATGCAAACCCAAAGCTTTTAACTCTTTGGGGATTATCACCCACCAAGAGATCAAAGCAAGAGGATTTGGAGTCACTTCTGCTTAATTCAGAGTTTGGGCAGAGGTGGATCAGCTCCTGTGGGTGTTCGGGGCCGGCAGGGACAGGGACTCTGGAGGGAAGAGGAGGACACAGGAGGCACCATCTCTTGCACCTGTGGCAGGGGCAGAGGCCCTGGACCTCCTCTGCAGGACTGTAGGTAGTAAAACATCCCCTTGCAATACCTAGACTTGAAAATGGACCTGGGAAGGGACAGGATGGCTCTGCTCTCTCCTTCGCACTGACTCCTCTGTCCCCACTATCACACACATCAAACAGTCCCCATGGCAAGCCCTCACAGCCTTCTCCTCACCTCACCGCTGGTCCATGATGAGACTTCCCTGAGACCACCGGGGGTACCTGCGGCGACCCCAAATACTGGACATGGTCCCAGGGTTTGCGGGCTGAGCCACAGACAGAACTGCCCCACACCCGCCCACCTCGCCCGGGGAAGGAGGTGGTCTCCGTGAGGGCAGCGGAGGGACTCGGGAGCCCCTTCTCCGGGCTCTGAGGGAGGACTCCCGCCTCGGGGGAGCCGCGGGGCCGTGCAGCCCCGTCCCGGGAGGTGCGAGGAGAGGGCCGGCATTTACCTCAGGCTGGAGGCGGGGGGCGCGGGCAGGAGCGGGGCGCCGAGGGGAGGGCCGGGGCCACCGCGGCCGTTAGGCGGGAGCCGGCGCCGCACGCCCCCGCCTCAGCAGCCCCTCCGGCGGGGGAACCCCAGCGCCGCTCCCCGCTGCACCTGCCCCCGAGACCGGCATCCCGGCCGGGCAGGGTGGCCGCGGCCCCCTCCTCATCGCAGGGGGCCAGCGGGGCTGCAGCCAGCCGCGCTCCCCTCACGCAGCCGGCCTCGCAGCGGCGGCTCGAGCCTCCCCCCTCCACACCCGCTCCTTACCCCGCGGGCGCCAGCCCCAGCGGCCGCCCGCTCATCCATCTTGCTCCTCTTCCCTCCGAGGCGACAAAGCCGGCATGGCAATGAGAGACACCGAGGAGCTCTGGGAAGTGCCTACCCCAGATTCAGTTATTAACTTTCACCAGGCGGCTGCAACTACGGCACCCGGCATCCCCCGCTGGGCCAGCGCCTGCAAAGGCGGCCGGGAAGTGTAGTCCTCCCGCCCCGCCGCCGCCTCACCGCCCGCCCGCCGGCGGGAGCTGCCGGCCCGCCTCGCCTGGCCTCACCGCCCGAGTGCTGAGCGGGAACACGCAACCCTCGCCGCGCGGCCCTGGGTCGGAAGGGAGCTGCCTCCGTAGGTTCCTTAAGGTTTCCACGTCTTGGCCGATGGAGGAGAGGCGGTCCAGGCAGGTGCTCCATGGAGGCAGCTCCTCTCCCAACAGGCCTGGGACACACAGGCATCTGGGGGCTAAAGGCGCAGAAGTCCTCCATGAAATACCGTCTGGGCTGTGAGGCACACCAAGAAGGCAGGCGTCAAGGGGAACGCACAGAAAAAGAGGAGACGGAGATGTTCATCCTTCACTCCGAGAGAGGGGGATGTCTTCCCCACCATCACAGCATCACTCACAAAATGGCCGCTTGCCCACAGGGGGCCCCTCGTTCCTTGGAAAGGCAGAGCCATAGCAAAAAGTTTTGACATTTTAGCGGTTACAAAGATACGTTTGCCACAGCTGGCCAGCCAGATCTGCAAATATTAAGGGTGTCCTGGGCCCCCTCTGCCACATCAGGGCTGCTGTCCCTGCACGTGGCCACCGCGTCAGCAGTGCTACAGGGTGACTGCCGTTTTTACTACCGAGTAACTTCTTCAAGTACCATTGACTGCACATTTTATAGCACGGAAATGCTTTGTCTACCTCCTGTAGTTAACAGTAGATTGTAAATTATGCAGGGAGACACCAGAATGAGAGCTCATGTATTTCGGCCTAGGAGGAGCTTATTTTATTGACAACAAATTTAAAGTCTTTCATGTTGAAATTTTTTATAATCTCAGCCATGAGGATTTAAGCTCTTCACTTTTTATTTCACCTCTTATTATCAGCCCACTTACATGCTAAATCTATTACCTTCATAACATCATGAGCTTTCTGTGACAGTTTTGTCTTCTAATGTCTTCTGCAATGTTTCTAACCAGCAACATTCCTTGCCCCAAAAACACTCAACAAAAGCAATAAAAATGTAAAAGCAGAACTGTCAAAGATTCACGTCTAGAAGAGTTGTCAGAACACATGCAAAAATAATCTGGGAAGACAGGTGTGACTCCAGAGGATGTAAAATTTAGTGAGAGAAGGAATCTCTAGATGCCTTAAGAATATTTTATCACTGCAATAGCCAGGTGCTAAAAAAATATTAATAGGCAAAGCTTAAAAAAATATCTGAAAACTCTGTCACTCAAGTAATCAGCTGCTGGCCATCAAGTGTAGAGCTCCTGCCATCTCATGTTGAGATGTTTCATCCATTTTTCTGTACAACCCATAAAGCTGAGTATCTCTCTGGCCTTGCCGTACAAGGCTTGCTATGTTGAGCACACAGACATGAACACTGCCTTAGTTAAGACAAGCCATGTGGAAACAAAAGGACATTTTAGAGCTGTGAGTAGCAAGCATCCCAAGTCAGGTGGAAAAATGTTTTTAAGTGCAGACATCTGTGTTCATGGAGCATTACCACTCCTTGCCATATTTGATTACAGATAGTTTTGTTTTGTTGCTATCGATGAAGAGGGGAAAAAACCCAGCAGAGGTAGCGGCCACACACCAACCTCTCACTGTAAACACCAAGAAAGGAGCTGTGGAGGGGAAGTCTGTTATTGCTCCATGGGAATCCAGCAACACAGGGGTATAAGAGTGACACTAAAATGGGCCGTGCTGTCGCAAGGCCTTGTTTGCCAGAGCCAGACAAGAATGATCTGTTATAAAACATGGTGGAATGTTTGTTTTTGTAGTACTGGATTTCCAAAATCCATAGTCTTTTTGTGGCCGACAAGCTCACTCCTTTCTTTGCCTCGTTACTGCAGCTGTCGGAGGTCTGCACCCCTGCCTGGAAAACATGAGTAACAGCAAGAAAGCAATCCTAGCAAAAATCTGCATCATTCATGCGTAATCAGACAATGCTTGGGAGATTTACAAAGGAGGGGAGGAGGAGAAAACCACAGCGCTGCAGTCATTTGCATTATTGCTAGTTTCTTTTCTTTGTAATAATCACTTTTAGCTTTAAAATGTAATGAGTATATATTCCATACGCAGCTTTGTACACACTTCAGCGTTATTGGGTTTTAATTCGCATCCCACCGTGACCGAGTAAAATTTGGCAAATAGGCTGTGTCTGTTTATAACACATGCTTTCATTTTGTTTTGGTAATATTATGTACATACATACAAATGAACTTAAAAGCATACTCTGTGTTGTGGCTTACTGCTTACCTCAACGATTCTCTCCATGGTTCGTCCTGGCTGCTTTATACTATTCAGGCCATGCAAAACCTCCTGGGAAGCACCCTAACAATACTGCTGGGAATTCACTAGGAATAAAAACAGGCAATCGCTGCTTTACATCACTTTTCTCTGATCCAGCAGGAAGATACACAAGCAGCTCAGCTGGAGCACTGCATCTTCTTACAGTTCTTACGAGCAGAGCCATGACTGCTAACGTAATCCAAAACACACTTTTGGACGCTCAGAAGCCAGTCTGAGTTTGGAGTAGTCCCGGGTTTGATTTAGAGCCACCTGTGCTCGCGTTTGGGTCCTGCAGCATGCATAGGAGCCAACGCACAACAGTCAAAGTGGAAATCCTGACTCTATACATTTGCACCGTGTTGGTGGTCCTCCACTGACAATACTTGCGGTTCTGCAACGTGCCTAAGCCACACACACATGCCTAATTGTCCAACTGTGTGGTTCTACTATGCTAGTTTGAGTGCTTTTAGGACCACAAACTTGAGCAAAGGCGCATTGCAGTTCTGTTTGCCTGTGACTCAGTTTTCACCTGCCTCTGTCTTCAAAGTTTCCCCTATATTCAGATTAGATACATTAGTTGCCTACTATGAGGCGAGCTCTCTAGATGAGAAACGCGTCTAAATTTGCACTTTTTTTACTAGACTTGCACATTCAAAATTTCATCTTACTTTATTACTTGGTGGCATGGAAGTTTCAACATAACAGCACATCTGTAACGATTTACTTCTCTACCAACAAAGTTCACTTCAATGATGAATGGGTGCTTAGAGATCCACTAGACAAAAATAAAAGGATATTTACAAATACCGTAATTAGTGCAAAAAGGAAAAATATCTCCGACTCCTGCTGCTAGGAAGAAGCTATTTTAATGTAGACCATTCTAAAAATTGGAAAGAAGGACCATATACAAACTGGGAGCACTTTAAATATGTTTATTCAGCAGCTATTACAATCAGCCTCCAAAAAACTGGAGTCCCCTCTTGTTTCTGAACCGTGTCAAGTGATGAAAATGCCTGCTAAGAACATTGAAGCTAAACAGTGCACTCCTTTCTGAGAAACAGACATGTCTAACAGGGATTAATCTCTTTGAAAAGGCAAAATATAAATATATACACTCTAAATTCACAACAACAGTTTAAACTCACTATGTTAATTCAAGTGGGGTAAGAGTGGACAAATCCACATCATGTAAACTGCAGTCGTAAAATATCTCTGCTGTTTTCTCCTCAAACCCTGTTCAGTTTCGGTTTACATTCTGTGATCTGCCTATCGCAGAGCTGAAATACAGAAGCGCTGAAGTGTTGATTCTCAGGGGTGCACAGGACCAGGAAGTGGGGCGATACTCTGTTCTCTACACATTGCTCAAGGCATCCACACCAGGAAGAACCTTACCTGTTAGCAGTTAAGAAATACCAATAAAGTTAAGAACCCCTCTGCCCTCAAACAACTAAGCTTTTACACTTGCAATTGCAACATTTAAGCATGTAAAAAAAAAAAAAAAATCAGAAATTATAGGTTAAAAATGGAAAAGCTTGGCTCTACAGATACTCCTGTTGACTGTGGCTCTTAAGGCATATGGGTTACATTTAAACTGTTCCACACAGTAAATACTTTTTAGGGCTGTAGTGAGTATCCAGAGCACAGCTGCACTCATATGTCAGCAGATTCTTAACGTACCACAGTCATCACCTCTCAATTAACAATAACGGTAAATTCCTATCCAAGTCTCTGCTAGGGTCAGATCCAAACACCTAAGATCTTTTTCCATTAAGTTTGATGGCAAACAGATTTTTGGTTGGATCTAGGGAGTTGCTGCATACTTTCTTCAATCCCTAGTGGCATGTAAATAGAATTTTGGAGTGTGTGGTGGAAATTTTAAGAATGAATTAAGAAAAAGAAACAAAGCCTCCTACAAGTCTCAAGTCTTTTACTGGGACTAAAACACCCAGGTCTAGATATTTACATACCTCATTCCAACTGATGGAAGCAAGGGATATGCTCATCTCTGAGTATGAGGGCCCAGATTATTAAAGTGCAATGTTTTCTAAAGCATTTTTAGCTTTTTGTCCTACTTTAATTATGAAGAGAGACCATTCTGGTTTTGCTTTTTTTCAGAAAACCTATCTTCTAACGCGCAAGCTGTCTGGCAGTACTGAATTTTAACACTGTCCACAACTCGCTAGTTTGCTGGGGTTTTTTGCCCTTTTTTTTTTTTTTTAATCTTCAGAAGCTTTTCTAATTAGCTAGACTTCCGTTACATTTAAAAGATCACACACACAAACCCACATTTTGGGCCAAAACTTAGACAAGTTTGTCCTTTTGAATAAATCGGTTGCACAGTGTTTCCTTCTAGCCATCTGCATTCTTTCCCTTTACCATCACTCCCTAGGCAACAGAAACAAAAGCTCTGTCTCGCATATAACTGCTGGAAACTAACAGCTGCAATGCAGTTTATTGCAGTTTCTCTTCTACAGAGGAGTTGACAGCATTAGATAATTTACACATATTGGGAAACAGCTAATTACCAGAGGAAATGAAAACTCATTTAAAGTACAATGTAACTCATTAGAAGAATCCTGTAAATTCACACCATTTTGAATTCCAAGTACCCTCGTGCAGGTTCGTCAGTGATCACTAGAGGGCTCCCCAAAACCAGGGAATTTCAAACAATGCACTGAAAAGGAGACTTCTGGCAAAAATTCGAGACTATTCTGATGAGATTTCCCTAACAGAAACTGGGCATTTTAAACAGACGGGTTAGCCTGTCTCAGGGGATCATCTACAAAAGAGAGCCCGCTCTCAAGGCCATTTTATTTTCTATTCCAGCATTTTTGCTTTCTGGGAGTGGCAGACTGTGCTGTTTGCAAGAATACTCCATTTTCTTTCCTCTCTTCCTCTAGGAGGACTACAAAAGAAGAGCAATGAGGAGCTCATTGCTCAAAAGCTATGTGCGACTCCACATGGTGGAACAGAAAAGACACTCACTCTATTGTTGTGCTTTCCTGAATATCAACACATGGTAGAGCCCCCAGAACTACCCGATTTGCTCAAACAAGTTAAGAGAAAAGAACAATTACCCTCTAGCAGTTCCAGGCTGGCGCCACCTCCCGTGCTGACATGGCTAACTTTATCCTCAGTGTTCCACTTCGCACAGCAAGTAGCTGTATCTCCACCACCTGTAGTACAAACAAAATCAGTGAGACACAGAAGAAATTCAGATTTTGTTCAGCTTAAGGGCCACAGCCTTGCTACGGGCTGGTCCTGCTCCCAAATACTCAGCATTAGTACATACAGCAGTCTTTAAAGCCCTATCTCCAAGCTGAAGGACAGATGAAAACATGAAAAAAGAAAAGCAATTTGGCAAGTATTTTTAACGTGGTACTGGCAAGCAGAAGCTTCCTTGTTGCATTTAGAAAGACAAGAACAAACACATATAACTACTTACCAATAATGGTGATGCTGCCCTTTCCTGTTACTTCTACCACTTTGTCCATCAGGGTTTTGGTTCCTTTGGCAAACTTGTCCCACTCAAAGACACCAACCGGACCATTCCACACAATTTGCTTGGCCCTTCCCACAACTTCAACAAACTTCTTCACACTTTCAGGACCGCAGTCCAAGCCCTAAGACAAGTAAGAGAAGCCACAGATATATTTACTGCCGACCTTCATCTCAAATCACCAATGCCTAACTGGGATCCTCAGAAGCTTCCCCCTCACCCCCAGATAATGAAGCAAGAGTTTCTCTGTATGCACTGAATACTGAGGAACAGAAAGATTTGCCAGCAGCTGCTGCAGTAGGGTGGAGTCTGATGTGGTATTAATCTTCCTAGTACGAGTAAGTCTTTCTTAAATCAATGTCAGATGCTTGAAGCCTTGGTTAGAAACTTTAGGCAACTCTACCTAAATTCCAGTCAAATAAAAGGGATTTCTACTGCATTCAGATCTGAAGGTTTTAGAAGAATTTTGCTGTTTTAATCCAAATCTCACAAAAGCTACTTTAGACTTAAAAATTCAGGACAAACAACAGGGCTTCAATTTCATTAAACCAACACACTCTATGCAGCTTGACTGCCTTCAGAAACATATGCAAAGGATCACAATTACTCTTTCTACTCCTTTAAGAGCTGTCCTTCCCACCCCACTGCTGCCTGTTACTTCTTTTAGTCCCTTGCCTATTAAAACCTACCATCCAGCCAGCAGGAATGCCTGAAGCCACCGTGGCTTCCCCGGTCTGTGCATGCTCATCAAATTTGTCTGCAGTGATGAAGTCAACAGGCAGAGTAATCTTCACACCGTTCTTCTCTGCCTTGGCCATCAGGTCCTTGACAATTTTTGATCCCTCTTCATCAAACAGAGAGTTGCCAATCTAGAGAAATTATTTGGGAAAAGTAAGAGAGAGGTGTTTGTTTAGCTACTGGTCATGACCGAAGAGGACAGCAGCAGTCAAGCCGAACCGCTCAGACAGCAATTCTGGAAAGACTGTCTTCTTAAAACACCTAACTAGATGTAGGCAGTAATCCGATTTTTGCAAAGTCAAGTAACTTCTCAGTGCTCCCTACTCTTGCAGAGAGTCGAGATAGCCAGTTCTCAATGCCAGAATATATAAGGGACATTCTGACCATATTCTTTACTAGGACCAGACACAGAATTGCTCTTTTCATACCTCCATGTTATTGATCACTTTGAGGAAGGTGAACGCCATTCCACCACCAATGATCATCTCATTGACCTTATCCAACATGTTACTGATCAGCTGGATCTTATCCTGAACTTTGGCTCTGGCAAGAGAGAGAAGGAGAAAGAATGAATAATGTAGCCACTGCCCAAAACTCTTCAGACAGAAGTTACTCTCTAGTAATCTTTAGCTAAGACAGCACAAAGCCTCACGAGGACTTCTTGGATCGAAGCAGAATTAATCAACTGCTATTCAGTAATGGCAATATTGTGATTGTGGCATATCAAGACCATTCTGAGAGACTGATCCAACAAAGTTGTTGGGAGTGGGCAGAAAGGGAATTTCGCAACCTAGCAGGCCAGCGTTAAACATCAACTTACAAGAGCATTATTCAGCCCTCCATTTTTTTCCCTATTTAAATATAAGCCTCGTTTGGCACTTTAGAGCCCCATTTCCCCTGACTGTGCAGCAAGGCAGAGCAGAGATCAGAGCACTGCCATTCACAACCACTGTCCAACCCTAGATCCTCTGTACCAGCTACCGTATGCCCTGTAACCCATCCAGGTCTGGCACCCCATCACACTCACAGTACAGCTTCAAACCGCTAGGATGATCTGTGATACAGAACTGCCCTGCCCAAAAGCAGATGACTGCTTTTGGCACAAGGTACAAATGATAATGGAACAACAATGCCAAAATTGCTTTATTGGCAAACTTTCAGCAAACTGCCAAAACCAGGACAACAGAAATGGCAGCTGAGGCAGTAAATAGACACAAGTCTCCTGTCTTCCCTCTTTAATGCCACATATGGAATTTTTGTTGTTATCTAAAAGAAAGCTTCATAAAAGACCTTAGGAAATAACCCTGAGCTAAACCTAGGCTGGCACTCAGGAGCCTTACAGGGATAATGATATGAATTTCATCAATAAAATGCTTTCAGACCTAACCATAAGAAATAGCTATTGCTTCTACAAATCCAACCTTAGTGACCATGCAGAGCTCTGGTGTGAACCAGCCACCAACCCCAGTTAACGAGCGAAGTTGCTAATGTTGCTACACTGTGGGAACTGAAGCGGTAAAGAAGCGTTGACGGGACGGGACAGAGCCACAGCAAAACCCTGCAGGGCCCATCTTGCCGTGTGCAGCTCCAGGCAAAAGGAGATCTGAAAGTGAAGTAGATTTTTGTTTCTTTCCCTTGCACATACCCTGCTCCTGGCACTGAATTACTTTCCTGTGCATGGTCGGTCTTTGCCAACACATTTCATTTCCACTTTACTTGTTAGTTCTCAGTTCATCTTCTAGGCCCAATTTTGTTATATACAAGCAGTAGCAAACCTGCAGCTGGATCACATGCAGCTTCCAAGTGTCACTTCCCCCTGGTACAATTGAGCAAGAGTTGCTCAATCTGCCATCCCACGTAGGAACCAGCTACACCACCAGTGGAACGGTGGTGCTTTCAAACAGATAAAGGTATTTTCTGGCTCTGAACTGCTCTCAGAGCTCCTCCTGTGACTCACTAAGATGCAGTCGGCATTCATCAGTCCCTGGCCACACAGTGAGCTCAGTATCAAGCTCCTAGGCTGGGACATGCTGGTCACCCTTGTTACGCACCTCTCAAAAAAGGTTATTTTGTTCCCACGGGACTTACAGCACTTCCAGACTTTACTAATAGGCCTGATATTTTAACATTTCGGCCATCCTAGCTGCTGCTCTAACTCGAACATCTGATAAGGCAACTAACAAACTTTCCCTTGGCGATATACCTGCAACTTTCATCAAAGGTAGTGAGGAGCATATAGCACTTAATGATGGGTCACCTGCAGCTGTAAACCTTGGGAGGGTACCAATAAAAAGAAAGAAAGCATTGTTCAGTATAACCAAGGTCATAGAAGAAGATTAAACCTTTATGTGAGAACTGAATACTACTTCTTAAAAAACACATTTATGGGTGCAAAGAGCAGGAATAAGCCACATACTTCTATCAAGAACACAGGAATGTTACGGTGTCCCAGCTTTGTGTTACTTAGCGAAGTATTTTAATTCTCCTGATGAACTGAAATACACTGTCGTAGAACTACAGTGCTAAACTGGGTACACGCGTGACAAAAATCGGCAGCAATGGGAAATTATTTCTACACACAAGCAGTCACTTGGTTTTGCACCTTGAAGTTTCCTTGCACACTAGCTGCTGTGGAAGAGCGGCGGCCCATCCAGCTACAGTAGGTCACCATTGCATAATGACAGACCGTGTCAACTTACACAGTGCTGAGCCTGCAGGATGCTTGTACTCTGAACCGTGAAGGAAAGGTCACTGACCATGTTTCAGGGCCATCATGTGTATCTAACAGCTCTTCTGGTTCATCTGTACAACAAACTGCTGTGGACTATCTCAACTTGGGGAATGTAAGAGGTCAGGAGATACGATGAGCAGATCCCGATAGTATCATCACAGGAGTGGACATGGTCAGTTAGCTCCTCTCTAATCCACATCTTACAGAGATCTCAAGACTTATCTACAAATCTGAACTGTAGGTACAGTTAAAAGGAAAGTACTTGTTTGAACCAAGTCAAAATAACTTTTTATTTCTTACAGAGGAGTTAAAGAGAAATACGGAGTCAATATGCTCTTGAGTCTTACCCTCCAAGAATTGCTAAGAAGGGTCTCTCCGGACTCTCTAGGGCCTTAGCAAAATAATCCAGTTCTTTCTTCATCAGGAAGCCAGCAGCCTTCTGAGGCAGATTGACACCTACCATGGAGCTGCAGAATAAAGGTAAGAGTGAGGAAAGGAAAAATTTTCTATCAGTACAGGTCCAAACACCCCTGTGCCTCACAGCATTACAAAGCCAATCCTTTAGTCAGCTGCAGCAATGAGGATAGCTACTACCTGCATGAAAACAAACACGAGGTTTTTGTTTTCCTAGTTTGATAATTTGGCTGTACACGTTTACTTTCTGAGATTGCTTCTGCACAGACATACTGATATGCAAGACATTTACAGTGTTAACTAGTGATCCAAAACACTGAGGGACAAATAAGCACAGCAAGAGCAGAGATGTCTTCCTCCAATAGCACTGCATTATGAAATCAAGCTCAAAGAGGACCACTAGAGTTTGCAAGTACACATATCTAAACACACTCCATGAGAATAATCAATCTGGAGCTATTAATCTTTTGGAAAAGAGGTCTGCTGTAATTGCAGGACAATTTATACAAGTCCTAAGCAAGTAATTTTTATATCTTCAAAGCCTAAAAAGTCAATTCAAGTCTTCAGAGTCCCAGCTGTCTCCTGCTCCCAGAGGCAAACTTGAAAGAGCATACACCATTAACAACTACCTCCACTAAATCCATTACTCAGGAACAAACACAGCAGAATGAGAATGGGATAAGCCCAAAAGGAAGTTAAAACTCACTGGGAGCAAAGCTGTATGTGTTTCCATGGCAGACATTACCCTGCAGTTCTGCCTGTGGAAGGAAAATGGATACGCACCTGTGAGCTCGGTGGGCAGTTCCAAAAGCATCATTGACATAGACATCTCCCAGTTTAGAAAGAGAGGCTCTGAAAGCCTCCACTTTTGCAGAATCAGCCTTGATCTAAAAAGAGAAAGAATGCCAAGTTTGTGCTATTCAGGTACACAGAGTTGATTCTGAAACTGAAGTCAAAGTCAGCAATTTCACTTGTAAACCCAAAGCAAAGAAAAGCCAGCTGGAGAAACTTGTCAGTTCATCCTGTGGGTCACTGTATTTCACATGCTCTTTCCCAGTCCAGTAGGAGCAACAAAAAGGTTTAAACTCCACGTTAAACTCCCCGAGACTGCTATTACAGGCCTGAGGACTGTTCCCACTTCAAGTTTCTAGTCCATCAGCAGAGCAGGAATGAACTGCAACACTACCAACCTTTCAGTCACTCTCCAACAGATTTCCAGTTTTGTGCGGTGAACATAGCTAACAGAGAAAGGGTGTGTAGAGACAAGTCAATGCTGAGATGAGACTAAACAAACTCATGCTTGCTTACAGAACAAAGAAAGGGGGGTCTCCAAGTGCCCACAGGTAAAAAGATGAGCTCCTGAAGGACTGATTTAGCAACTGCATTGAGGATTAACTTATAAATAGCCTGCACACTACCACAGGCCACAGTGAAAGCAGCCAACATCGGAAAGCTGGAGATAAGCTTAGCATGTTGGGCAAGAACAGATGCATTTCTGTTAAAAGACTTTTTCTCCATCCTCCAAGCATCCTACCAAATCCTCATGGGACGGCTCATGCAGTTCAGTTTTCTTTCCCACCATGAAAAGACAGCTCACTTTGACAGTAAGTGACTGCTCAGACCTAGTTTACAGCCACTTGCTCTTAAAGAACGGCCCAGACTGGCAGTCAAGCGATCACTTCTCCAAGTGCCTTTCTGCTTTATCATCTCACCTTCCCAAGTGAGGCCTCTGCCAGCACCCAGATGTAACACCATGGGGACGATGGCAGGAAGGTGTTCTAATATATGGCAGATGGGTTCAGCACAGCTTTTATTCACACAGCCTGAGTAGAAGACAAGCCAAAGGGACTACACAGATTATAGAACAATGCTGTCAACTGCTCCTTCGCTTGGTAAATTGCCTGGCTTTACACAAAGAGATTAAGTGCTCCTGTTAAAACCAGTAACGTCTGTAAGCAGAACACAAGAGGCTCTGAATGAAGGAACCACTACCACTCAATCTGCTTTGGAAAGCCACAGTTTCTAAGCACCGGTTAGTAATCTGCAGTCTTGTATTGCATCACTATTTCCACAGCACTGACTTTCACCTCTGTTAGGACAAGAAACAGGACTGTCAACAGCACCTCTCCTGTTACGCTCAACTGCAGTGCATGCTTCCGTACGCATACACCCAGTTAAATAATCTGAGAATTACAGAAATGCACAAAACCCCTTCCCAAAGCAAATTAAATTCTTGCCCCACTCTTCTCCCTGCCACCATATTGGCTTTCACTGGCATACAGTTCTAGTAGCAAATAATTCCAGACTTGCTCAGTTTCTCATTGCCATCTGCAAAGGCTTACTAGTTCTCTGGGCTATTTTTCTAAGCTACAGGAGTCCTGTGTCAGCCCATGAAGGGCACCACACGATGTCAGCATTCCGCTCCACGCACTGAATCTGAAAGGAGCCACGGCCTGCATGAAGTCAACGGGGTCACCATCGCTAAGAAAAGCAGCTGTCTGGAGCAAGCATTCTTCCTGACCTTCAAGAAAATGTCAGAGGTGCAAGGCAGCCTGGTTCTAGATGACTACGCGTAAGAGCAGACAGGCTTATAAAAGGGTTTGATAATCCCCATGTTGCACAATGTTTAAACGTTATATTAAAACTTTAGCCAGATAACCAAGAAAGAAGCGTCATTCTTATGGCCCCAGTGGCAACAAACTATCTCCAACAGACCTTGTTTTTTTTTTTTTAAACACCCCAAAATAAAGTCTAATAAGCAGCAACCAATTTCCTGCACAGCCCTATTTCGCTCCTTTTTCCTTCTTTTACGGACTACACCACCTTCAGCAGAGCCATCTATAGCCTTTCACTTAAGCTGTTTCATCTTGGAAGTTCAATGCATTGGACTCAAACTTTTGCACAGCATGGTACAAGTGATCGGACAGGCTGAACTAAAGATCTCCAACATCCTTCTGAGAGCAAATTCATGAACAGCATTTTAGACAGGCTGCTGGCTCCTTATCTATATGCAGCAAACAAGGTAGTAAGACCAGAGCAGGCATGCACAAAAGCTAGACTTGAAGTTTCACCTTGTTCCCTGAAGCATCCTTCCCTTTCCCTTCTTCTTCTACATGGAATCGGAGGTTCTCTAGCAGGATGATGGAGCCAGCTGCAGGATTAGCACAGGCCTTCTCCACCTCAGGACCAACACAATCCTTCAGGAATAAGACCTCCCTGCAAACACAAGACATACACTGTCATCCCACCAGCGACTCTTCCTTTCAGAAAGGAAAGCATCCAGGTCCGCTGACAGAGAGGGCCTGATGCATACTGGACTGCTCTTCTACTTCACCTGCCCATGAGTGCTTTAAGCTCCACAGCTACTGGGGCCAAGGAGAACTTTTCAGGCATGGGAACACCATCCGGGCGACCCAGGTGACTCATCAAAACCACTGACTTGGCTCCATGATCCAAGCAGTGCTTGATGGTAGGAACAGCTGCCTTGATTCTGTAATAGCAGAGAAGAACAAATGAAAAAGGATTCAAGTAGAGTTTACCAGGCATGCAGACTTAGCGACCACTTACACAAGAGCCCTGGGAGTTGTCCCTCAAAAATGACAAAAGAAACGGAGCACAAGAGCTGGGCAGAACAATCACTTAAGAAGTCCACCCTACCTCTGGCGTTCACATGGTTCAGCCTACCCCTCATCAAAAGACAG
Source organism: Aptenodytes patagonicus (assembly GCF_965638725.1). Classification (NCBI taxonomy): domain Eukaryota; kingdom Metazoa; phylum Chordata; class Aves; order Sphenisciformes; family Spheniscidae; genus Aptenodytes; species Aptenodytes patagonicus. Next base: position 21,720,421 of record NC_134957.1, read on the forward strand.
CAGGGCATCACCACCACTAAGTCTCCAGAAGGAACACTGGACTTCGTAGCAACCCATCCTTGCTAGAACAAACATCTAGGAGACTAACCACAACCCACAGAGCACAGCTTTCCCTGTGGAGCTAACCCAACCTACTCTTCTCCTAGGGACTGTGACAATCCTGAAGCACGGTCCAGAAAGCATCAACAAAATTCCCTGCCCCAGCATGTTTTCATATGTTTCATTGTCATCTTCCATGCGATGTAGGACACGGAAGTAAAATGCATTTTGTAATCTAAATTCTGCTGATTGCTTGTAGCTTAGAAATGCCAGGACACACTTGAACATTACTGGGCCTCCTGATTTAGTCTGTGATCCTGAACCAATAAAGAAATGATGGGAATGTGGAGCAGTGACCATATTGTGGTGAACAAAACTGGCATCTGCCTGCAAGTGACAGACAAGCAAGACAAGACATTTGCTACCACTGTTTCTAAACCCTGTGTCTTTATATGCTGCACTAGAACAATTATTCTAACATAAGCCAACGAGTTAACACAACCACAGGGTAACCAGGGGGCAGAAAGTCTTCTGGCTACTACCAACAGATCTAGCAAATTTTCACACGCAGCCAAAGGGACGTGGTTGTGAAATGGTCGTAACACTTCAACCATATTTAAAGAATGAAGTTTAGGATCTGTACAATTAAGAGACTTTTTCTATATGCTTTCCATGGCAGCTACAGTGAGAAGAAGCCTTGTAGTTAGCGTAGTTTACTAATAGCTGCAGGGGGTTTAATTAACAATTGCTGGACCTTCTCTGAGACACCTTTAATATTCTGGTATGAGCAATGATGGCTTCATCGTGGTAGCATTCCAGGTACTGCTAACAGAACTGGGCTAAAATCAGAGAGAAAACAGACTTCAGGGCTCCCGTCTGGGATGGAAATTATGGCTCACCTTTGATTGTTGGTTATTTTGTAATCCTTCATTGGAACATTGAAGTCAACCCTAAAAAAACAGAAACAAAATTAAATACTTAACAAATTTCTTTTACAAAGAGTAAGGGAACCTGCCAGTAAAGGCTCTGGCTAGAAAAGCAATGTTACAATCAGAGTAAGATTTTTAGCTCTGCCTTGTACACAAGTTCCTTTTTGAAATCAGTATGTTATTAGCCATTTCTGCTTGCAATAATAGAACGCAAAGGGAGAACAAATATCTGCTAGAATGACTTAGTAAAGCTATGCCACCAATACATCCTAATGCTCATGACTGCAGTAGCAACGATGCTGAAGCAAGAAATAAAACTGAGATTGAAGAAGCTCCCCACAACCTTTTCATTTTAAACAACATGCTCTCAGATCACCGCCCAGGAGCTTCCAAGGGCGCTGGAAGCCCATTATTCCAAGGAATAATGAAAAGTGACATTGTGTTCTCTAATGAGGCCTCTAGAATACTTAGTTGGACTGCTACGGCAAGCAGGCAGGCTCAAGAAAGCTGTCCAGTTATTGCCTACAACTTCAAATTTCTGTTCTCTGCAGCTCTAATCTCTCTGCAGCCGAGTGCTGTGGCTTATCACATTCCCACTGGAAGACCTGATGTGGACCCAGAGGTAACTTCCTTACTTGTGCCAGACGAAGGGGTGGAAGGGAGGAGTTTCATCAGCCATTTCTCACTAGCATACCTTGTGCCCATGTGCTGACTAGCAGCAGCAGGAAGCTGTGTTGCGTAACAGCTAAGGCAGAAATTACTCACAGAGCGACGAAGGGAACATCTAACCGACTGTAACAGCGTATCAGAACAAGGAAAGTCAAGTGTGGTGCTACAGTTTACCCTTCATCATTCTGTATCTATATTAAAGAACAACAAAATTCAGGAAGTTGCTTGAATTCCCTTGCAGCCTGCTCAGCACAAGAAACAGATGGAAAGAACGACAAAACCTGCCAGCAAAACAGGAGTAGCTGAGCAGAAAGAAATTGAACTGGCAGCCCCATGGTACAGTGGACTAATTCTAGGAAGGGGAAAGAAAAGCACCGTTATCATGCTATTATTCTAAAATGAGAGAATAAAAGAATAGCTTGCTTTACAGAGCCATCAGAGCTAGAAAAGAAAGACCCAGCTCACTCTTCTTCCCCACTGCACGACAACTGAAATCTGAGCTCCCCTTGAAGCCTTTCTCCTCCCCATTCCCAACTTCTCTTGAAGCTTTGGCATTAGGACCGGAAGATTATTAGGACTAGAAGCAGGTTATGAGTATGCCAAAATTATGATGAATATGAGAAGAAAAAAAGAAGTATCGATTTTAGTAGTACCGAGAGCACATGGCAATTCTTTTCCGGGAAGAGAGACGCAGGCGGGAAACACAAAGATTGGCACGTCATCTGCTGTTTCACTCAGTTTTAGTAGCCCGTCACAGAATTGCAAAGATAGATATGTGCATTAACTACCGGAGACTACAAGCTGGCTAACCCATCCTCTGCCAATGCGAGACTGTTCTCTGTAACACAACTCAGAAAAGGAAAAAACCGATCAGAAGGCAAAAAAAAATCAGTTGTTACAGAGATAAAAAGATCTTCTGTTGCACCAGATTTAGGAAGCGCATGCAAATTCTGAGCTAGCTTCTTCAGTACTCGTTATGGGGGCTGGTTTCTGGTAATCAAATTTCTAGGGAACCGCTTCTAAATAAGACGACAGAGAGACAAAATAAAAAGAGCAAGTTGTCTGACACAGACTACAGGGAAGAGATACCTGCCTACTCACTGAGCAAGTTAACAGACACATACTAGTCATATTAGGGTGACCTTGGATAAAGAATCCCACGATAAAGAGTATTTGGTGCAGGATGTATCACGATATACCTCGGTGCCCTTATCTCCCAGTATTTGGCAGCAATTCCAACATTAGGCTTTCAGCAGGCCTTGATGTTTTTATAAATAAGCTATGAATTCCTATTTTAGGGTTTTACACCAGGATGTGCTGATACCTGCGGTTCGACTCTTACTGCAAAAAGCAGAATTATTATTTTATTTGGGTAGGTGGCCAGAGCGATATTTTCACTTTTTCATTGCAACGCTTTCTGGATTTGCAAGAAGGAAAAAGGGAACTGGGGAATAACCTTTTTTTTGTAGCGCTGCCGAATAAAAATACGGTAGACCGGCTAGTTTTCCCCTCAAACAGCCTGTGGGTGACACGTGTGCAAGCAGAGTGATTTACCAAGGCAGAGCTCCTGCGGTTTCAGCTCCCCGGGTCCACGATGCGGGCCCGCCGATGCCCCCCCCACCAGAAGCGCACCTCGGGCAGCGCTGGACACCGTCCACCTCAGCTTTGCCAGGGCTGAGCGAGGCCTGGGCTTACGCTCCTCCCCGTCAATCATATCCCCCTCACAAGGGAACAGATACGTGTCTTTGCCGGGTAATTCAGGATGTGCGGGGCCTTTCCAACCATCGGCGTACGGGGAAGGAAAAAAAAAAATAACCAAAACCCCACAGAAAATAATTCGCCGGGCTCAGACAAGAAGCTGCCCAGGACAGAGATGACTTGCTGCTGCTGCCTGGGGAAAGCTGCGCGGAAACCCGCCCCCGGGGAGCCCGCCGAGCCCCGCCGCCCGCCCGCCCGCGCTGCCGGGGCGGCCTGCCCGGACCCAGCGAGGAGGCGGGGGGTGGGGGGGTGAGCGCAGGTCAGCCCCGCCGGGGTCCGGGAGGCCGCGGGCGGCTCCCCACACTCCTCCATCCCCGGGAAGCACCACCACCACCACCCCACGGCCTCCCGTGGGGCCCGGCCGGTGCCGAGGGCCGCCCTCGGGACAAGGACATCAGGGGCGGCGGCTCCGGGCGCGGCCGGGCCGGGCCCTTCCTCCCCTCACCGCACGGCGGGAATGCGTGCGACGGGCCCCAGCTCCTCACCTCATGACGACTCGCTTGCCCTTCACGTCCACCTTGTCGAGGGTGAGCTTGTTGGAGAGGGACATGGCTGCTTCCGATGCGATGCGACACGCCGCTCCGCTCTGCCGCCGCCCGCGCTCTGCCGCAGCGCTCGCCAGCGCCGCCGGCACCCAGCCCGCCCCGCCCCTGCCCGTCAACGATTGGGCCGCACTACCCGCCTCACGTCGCTACTGGTCGAGCCGCCTGCCCGTCGGCGGCCTGCCCGCCCCCGCGGGAGGCCGGGCTGCGGCGGGAGGCCTGGTCACGTCCCGCACGCAGCCGCCCGCCGCCGGGCTCGGTCGCCACCGGCGAAGGCCTGTCGCCGGTTCTGTAGCGATTGGGCACGTAGAGGTTCTTACCGCACCGCCTTCCTGAACCGGCCAAACCCCCGGGGTCCTGGGAGGCAGTTAGAGATCCAGCCACGAATTTAAGAATATATTTGGCTGTAGAATTAAAAATAAATCCGCAAATGCATCATACAAAATGCTTTTTCTGGAAAACAGAGCACAGCAGTTCGTGCAGGTAACATAAACCGGCCTGGTGTCGCAGCAATATTATTCTTTCAGCTTTTGGAAACAATCACCTATTTGTTTTGTTTCCTCCTTAAGTACTTGATCAGATTTCACTGAAATGAATCCTCTTTCATTTCCGATCTCCAAACATCCAAATTAATAGTTCTGGATCTTATTTGAGGGGGAATTACCTGTAAATGTTGAATGTGTATCAATTGGCGGGAATCCTTCAAAGGAAGGACAGCCAGGTTGGTCTGGTGTAGGCCTAAAGAGCAAGACAAAACCCAGGATATTTTTAAATGACCTAGGTAGAGTATTACTTTTCAAGACAACTGGGAAAAAAACCCAACTGTTTAAAGGGATACACTTTCCAGAAGCATGGTTTGTGTGTGCTGCCAAAAAATTGCCTAGCCCAACATACGTGCACCTGTGTGTAACCTGTAGTGCATGTAATGGACTGTACGCTGTGTGAAAATAATGCAATGTAATGGACTGTCAGTATGTAATGGACCAGTAGGTTTGCAGACGACACCAAGTTGGGCGGGAGTGTTGATCTGCTCGAGGGTAGGAAGGCTCTGCAGAGGGACCTGGACAGGCTGGATCCATGGGCCGAGGCCAACTGTATGAGGTTCAACAAGGCCAAGTGCCGGGTCCTGCACTTGGGTCACAACAACCCCATGCAACGCTACAGGCTTGGGGAAGAGTGGATGGAAAGCTGCCTGGCAGAAAAGGACCTGGGGGTGCTGGTCGACAGCCGGCTGAACATGAGCCGGCAGTGTGCCCAGGCGGCCAAGAAGGCCAATGGCATCCTGGCCTGTATCAGAAATAGTGTGGCCAGCAGGAGGAGGGAAGTGATCGTGCCCCTGTACTCGGCACTGGTGAGGCCGCACCTCAAACACTGTGTTCAGTTTTGGGCCCCTCACGACAAGAAGGACGTTGAGGTGCTGGAGCGTGTCCAGAGAAGGGCAACGAGGCTGGTGAAGGGTCTGGAGAACAGGTCTGATGAGGAGCAGCTGGGGGAACTGGGACTGTTTAGCCTGGAGAAAAGGAGGCTGAGGGGAGACCTCATCGCTCTCTACAACTACCTGACAGGAGGCTGTAGCGAGGTGGGGGTCGGTCTCTTCTCCCAAGTAACAAGCGATAGGACGAGAGGAAATGGCCTCAAGTTGTGCCAGAGGAGGTTTAGATTGGATAGTAGGAAAAATTTCTTCCCCGTAAGGGTTGTCAAGCATTGGAACAGGCTGCCCAGGGCAGTGGTTGAGTCACCATCCCTGGAGGTATTTAAAAGATGTGTAGATGCGGCGCTTAGGGACGTGGTTTATTGGGCATGGTGGCATTGGGTTGATGGTTGGACTTGATGATCTTAGAGGTCTTTTCCAACCTTAATGAGTCTATGATTCTATGACTGTACACTGTATGTAAATAATGCAATGTAATGGACTGTACGCTGTATGAAAAAGCAGCTCACGGTCTTTTGACTTTTACCCGTAGGATAGCTAGGCCTTTCTGTTTGCTGGCAGGTTTATTTTTTTTTGCCACACTCACTAAATATACAGACACTGCTGAGAAAATTGTGACGGCAAGCTGAGTGCCTGACAAAATCAGTTCTTTGCTGACAGAAAGGCCAAACTTAGAGGAACAGCCTACAACAGGCAAACGAAGTGCAGGCAAAACAGAAGAAAACAAGCATGCACTTACAAGAAACAAAATACGAAGATACATAGATAGCCAAGCTAATGCGTTGCTCACCCATAGATGAACACATCCAGCCTGCGTGGGCTCTGGGGCAGAGGATCAAGAGCAGGAGCCTCCTACAAGACTTGTCAGAAGGCTCGGAAGAGCCTGGATGGGCCTCAAAGACAGGTAAGAGACATCAGTTTACCCAACTTATATGGCAATCCTAACAGCAATAAAAGCTGAAATAACACAAGTGGGAACAAACTAATAGGAGATGTGAAATCACCTGATAGGCCACCTCCTATTAGGACGGAGAAGACCAGACCTTAGTTTATCAGTGTATGTCACCGTATTTTATCATCTATAGCTATAAATCATACAATCAGGGTTCAAATTAAATTAGGTCCAGTAACGGTCTCAATATTGACTGCAGAGTAAATCTGGAGCGTATCCAAGGGCCCCTCCTGCAAATTAGTAAACCAGCCCTGAATTTGCAATAGCCAGCAGGGTCCTTCTAACCCAGAGGACCTGGATGGCACTTGCAGCATCACGGTGGGCAGGGACATCTGGAAGTATCGATGCTAATACAACATTCACCAAGGCCCAAGAGTCAAATCCTAAACTGGGCCTGAATCCAGCCTTCCCAGCATCTGGGAGTGCTCCATTTTCAGATCCTCTTCCAGGGTTTGTTCGGCAAAAGAGCCCTCTCAAGAGTGGGGACCGCCTGCACACAAGCACGACTGCTGAGAGCCGTTTTTACCCGCAGAGCCTGAAGCGCAACAGAGAGCAGGTGAACAAACACTCACGTTAAAGGGACTCCGGGTAAGAAGATAAGGAAGGGGTACTCCAGATCCAGAGGAGCTGTAACTATTTAACTGTTCTGAAATTAATCTGTTTCCTTCTCCCCATTCTACTTTGTGCTGTGCTGCGTTCTTCAAAGGCAACAGTTAAATTCCTTGATGCTGACTCAGAAAGGAAGGCTCCTTTCAGCTGCAGTCCACAACCGCATCCTTGCAGCACCTATTACTTTCCCCGGTAAATAGATTCAGTCATTAGAACAAGACTTTATTTTAAAAAGCTTGCATGCCATCTCCTAGGGGTAAAAAAGTATGAAGGAGAAATGTCACGGTGCGTGGCACGAACAGAGTAACCTGGGCACCCACAGTAATGTAAGATGGAAGATAGCTGTATACCACAGCTGACTGAGGAGAGGGGACGGGGGGACACTTGCTAATCCCCAGTTAGAAGAGAGCATTCAGGAATAAAGGACTAAGGCAAGCCATAAATAAAAATAAATTTAAAAACCCCAGCAAGAACAGGGTTCAGTAGGACTCAATAGGACTAACTCCACCACAACTGTATACATCCAATAGGCCAGCAGAATATTGCTTAAGAAGTCTGGAGTCATCTGAAATTAGAAGCTTAGGGCAGTTATAAGGATCTATTGTTTTGGGCAGAACTGCAGCCATATGAACACCTTATGAACATAAGGTGTACTCTGGTTTTATGCTTGCTTGCTTTTTCTCCATTTTTTGGTGAAGAACGTGAGGTGGGGGAATAGGCAGGGAGTCACACGAGAACTTGCGGTGGCAGAACATAATTCCAGATGGGATATAGCCAGGGCACCAGAATTTGCGCGTTATAAAGAAGTTACAAAGAAAGGGGAAGTATTGCAGACACGTGTTCGAGACTCAAAGCTCATTTCCACGCTTGAGTCACCTTTCTGTCCTTCCCTCCTGTTGTGAAATATTTAGAATATACTGCAAATATTTAAAGAAAAAAGCCCATGCAAACAGTTCAAAACCTGTACTTTTAAATTAACCAGTACAACAAAGCCAGGAGGGCAAAGGGCTGGTAATGAAAAAACCAAGGATCTGGTGTTAGACCTGTAACCACCCTAGGAAGTCATTTCTAGGAACACGAAACAGAAGCTGTGCTTTAGGCCGACATAGCCCTCACCTGCGTGAGCCTGCCTGCTTCGTTTAGCCAAAAGGAATAGGGTTGTGGCAAGTTTAGACAGATCACGGGCTTTGGTGCCCTGGCGTGCGTATTTATATGAATCAGAGTGAAGAGCTGCGGTTTGGAGGCCAAGAATCTGCATCTTCGTCTGTATTGCATGATCCAGTCTTCAGAAACTTCCCGCTTTTATAACCACCCTCTGCATTTTAAAGCTTCTACTTAAAAACAGGCTTCAGCACAAGTTCTAAGTTTTCTTTTCTCCTTGCAGTAGTGCAGTTTTCAAGGACAGGTAGCTTGTAGGAAAGATGTAGAGAGCATTCTTGAGAGAGGGAGAGACTGAAGAAGTTCAGGAGGGAGTCGGAGAAACAGCCTGGGTTTTTTTCCTCCCTCCAAATGCTGGCTCTCAATCTTATGTGCCTAGATTTCAGAAATAGAGCATCGCCGAATGAGTCTAGAGCAGGACCATTTATATTAAAAGGCTTTTACACATGTATCACATATTTCACTATGGGGTTTTAATACCGCAGTTTAAAAATAAGATTTTTAGAAAAAATTATTATTTAAAACCTATTGAATTGACTTGTAATACAGACTTTTCTTGGATAATCAAAGCTGATGGTGTTTGGGGCATGTATTTTGATATTCAATATAAATACTAGACATAGTCCCCTCATCAATCTTAACTGCACATTTATCTGTTTTAATGCAATCAGCTCCTATCTTTTGCTTTAGACCTTTAATACTGCCTGCTTAAAAAAATGGGTAACAAATCAGTCTAACAATAATCGCCAACTAATAAAAAGACAAATCTTTTTGTTACACCCTCCCAACAGATTTGTTGTTGAACTGTGCGTTCAGTGAACGGAATAAACCAGAAGTGAGAGTGGTTTGGGGCATCTGCCCCCCTGCCTCCTCCTGAGCCCAGGAGCCCTCCCAGCACCCCCACTTTTTATGAACCGGACGCTGTTTCTGGACTTTTTAAGAAACAGGGCCCTCTAGGGGAAGGTGGGTGAGCACTCACTAGGAAATGTTAATGCTCTACCAATATTTCTCCGTGGTTTCACGGTTCCTGCAAGGTGCAATGGAAGGGTTTTTTCCTGCCTCTCGGCGAGAAAATCCCTCCCCAAACCTCTGTCAGGTGCTCTTTCTGTGCTCTTTCTCTATTTCTAGTTACCTGATCCACTCATAGGCTTTCCACTTTATCATGTTTAAATATATTTCTTTAATCGCACTTAATTTAAACTTTGGATCTTACAAGTCTGCTTTGTTAATTTGTAATTTGCTTTGTTCCCAAACCACTGGGCGCTGAAGGAATAAGCAGACCTTGTCTTTTCCTCCTCAGTTTCTCTCTTACCTCCTTAACGAGGGCGATTTCTTACAGCACAAACCAAAGTTTGGGTGCTCTGGGGTAGGCAGGCTGCGGAGGTGACACCCCACTGAAGAGCCATCCCAGCACCACGTAAAAGAGAGGAGACGGGAGGAAGCACCGATTCAGTTCCGCTTGGCTTTTGTCTTCTGAAACTACCAACGGGAAGAAGCTCCTCGGAGCGCTCTGCTGCTCATGCAGATCAGGCCTTTCGGACAACGGGGATGTCATTATTTTTGGGCTATTCTGCATTCATCATGGATGTCTACCGAGTTCACCTCCGTAGGTGACCGAACCTACTTCGAACTCGAGCATTTTATGGCAGGGAATGTTCGTTTACGTACTCTATAAATTATCAGCCAGCTGTGGTTCCGTGGAATTAGCAAAGACTTAGAGGTAGAGAAGTTACAAGGGATTTGTGACAGTGTGCACGCACAAGGTTAGCTTTCGCCTTTTTATCCTAAATAAAAGGTGGGAGTTACCTGCTGGCAAACTTCTCGGCCCTTCAGGGTGAGGCAGGGCCTCTGCACTCACTGCACTGTGAGCATTACCAGGCAAGAGCATTGGAATTTAAGGACAAATTAGGCAAAAATATTAAGATTTATACCCACAAACTGACTACTGTTTTGAAGGTTAAAGTTTACATGAACACAAATCCCATATGTTCTCACCAGCTCCAGCTTTGGTTTTTGTAATCCTTCCCGGCTCTTCCTTTTAATGTTTTTTTAAAATACAGGTTGTTGTAAGTAAGACATTTCAATGAATCCAGATCAGGGTCCTCCAGATTAATCGGTGATCTTCCCTGAAACTATGGAACCTTCAACTGAGATAATCTTAAGATCCAGATGTGTTAATCTGGTGAGTTTTCTGTGCAGCTCCACATCAGGGTAACTTGAGTCGGGTATTCCTCTTGCCAAGATGCCAGAATGTGGGAAGTGCAGCTTACAAGGGAAACGCTATTGTGTGTTAAGACAAAAGACTTTCAATTAAGGAAGATATTTAACACCACCAGTGACATCAGATAATCTGGATACGTGGCTGTGTTCTGTGCAGCGGGTATAAAGGCCTGGCTTGCTGATGCGCGATACCGTACCGTGACACTGCGGCTAGGCTGGCCAGTCTGGATTGACTCATGAAAATAAGCTGTTTTCTACGCGATTCAAAAGATAGAGATTTTCCAGATCTCAAAATACACTTTCACTGGTATAGCCTATTTTATTCCATTTTAGCCTTGTGACTATAAAGCTGCTGAAAAACAAATGTGATAGAAAACAAGTGTTTGATCTTATCCTAACTGAGGCCGAGATGTGTTTTGTACCTTGGGAGACCGACTACGGCTTCAGTCAAACTTCCCTTACACAAGCTCCATGGTAAGTACTGTGTCCATCCCGTGCACAGCGACAGAAGCCCGAGGCTGCAGAGCGAGGTGCTTTTGATCCACTTTCACTAAAGAATCTGCTGCAAAACTGTAGCTGGGTATATATGCAAAAAAAAGTTCTAGCGAATTTTTGTGTTTTTTTTAAATTCAGTCATAGCTAAAATAGACTGTTTAATTTGAAACAAGAAGATCCACACACTCTCTTAACCCAAAACAACTAAAGGCCTAAATTAAACAAACCTAAATGTTCTGGTTACTATTTCTGTGCAACAAGCCTGCATTTGCAAAACCACAAGTGTTAAAAGCTGTAGGTTTCCACACCTGTTGGGGCATATTAGGCCAATGAAAGTCAGTCCAAGATGATGAAATTATAGGGTTGTGTCTTAATTGAAAGCAAAATTCTTCATCTCGGAAAGACTTGAATGCAAACTTACGTCTTCTACGCAACAGCAGAGCTAGTGAAGACAAAGACTCATTGTGCCTGAAGTTAGCGGTCGCTAAACACGTCTGTACAGCCCATGGGATCTCCCACGCCTCGCTCACTTAGAGCTAGCCTCAGGTATTCGCCTCCTAGTTTACACTCCAAAGCAGCGCAGCCTCGTGGACTCTCTCCCCCAGCCCGCTCCCCAGTGCGGCAGGATCTGCCCATCCAGCTCTAGCCAAGCAGTGAGTCATCTCAGACACTGAAGGAGGAGACACAAGGGAAGCTCTTCATCATGCAGCATCTAAAAACCTCCACACTATCTCCAAGTGAGGCCAACTCAGCGCTAGGCAGATGAGCTGAGGTCCGGAGGGGGAGAGCAGGTCTTCGCAGGACCCTGGCCTGAGCAAGCCTGGGGGGGGGGGGAAATCAAGAAGGCACTCTTCTTCTGGTAATACAATAAAAACTGCATCATGAAACTCCAGAAGCCAGCCTGGCCAATCTACCTGTGAAGAGGCGCAAGGCATGGTGGAGAGGCAGCCTGGCAAACACAGGGAACGAGAAGTTTTTTGGACAGAGCGGGTTTTGGGTTTTTTTAAATGAAAATAACAGCTCAAAGGAGTACTGAGGCATTCAGTCATTGTTTACTTAAAATGCTTGAGAGGTGCTTCTAGAAAACTCAAAAATGTAAGACCCATTCAGCCTTCACACCTTTTTTCTATCCTGACCAACTGAAGGTAGAAAGCCCCCGGGAGATGTGCTGGCCATCAGAGACCACAACTTGGGGACCAGCCAGGCCCTCCTCTAACAAGGCCAGCTGGGGAGCCAAGAAGGAGATCTCCTTCTGTTGCTGCTCCTCATTGCTTCAAACGCTGTTCGGGATAGCATCTAGGCTTTGGCAGATTTGTGCTAGATTTTGACCTAAATGATTATTTTGGGGATGGGAGGCCGGCTATCTCCATGAGAAGAACACAGGAGCACTCATATTGAATTTTCCCCACCCCTTCACGCTTGGCACTTTTCTTTGGGACACAGGAGTGACTGCATAAACCACTGCACTTCAGCCAGACTCTTCTCAGCAGCGCCCAGTGGAAGAGCAAGAGGCAATGGGCACAAATTGAAACACGGGAAATTTCATCCTAACATAACACTTTTTTACTGTGAGGGTGACCGACCACTGGAACAGACTGCCCGAAGAGGTTGCTTTGACAGGTTTCGGCTATGTGACTATGACTTTGGACGTGAGGAAAAATTTCTTTACTGAGAGAGTGGTTCAACATTGGACCAGGCTGCCCAGGGAGGTGGTGGAGTCCCCATCCCTGGAGGTATTTAAAAGACATGTAGATGAGGTGCTGAGGGACATGGTTGAGTGGGCATGGTGGGGTTGGGTCGACGGTTGGACTCGATGATCTTAGAGGTCTTTTCCAACCTCAATGATTCCATGACCTCCAGCAGTCTTTTCCAGCCTCAGCTACTCCACGGTTCGGTAATATGGTGATGCTCTTCACATGATGATTCCACAATTTCCCAACTTTCACTAACACCACTTGCCAACAGCCCTACAGTTTCACGCAGGCCGAGTGTCTTGCTCAAGGCCATGCAGTTTAGCAGAGCTGGAAATACACATAAGAAACCCTGATCCTCGGCCTTTTGCTGAACAACCAAAAAGCAACAGCGCTTCCCCTTTCCCATTTCACCCAGATCGCTCTCACTTGGGGAGGATGAAGTGCACGTGACACACAAAGCTGCCTGCAGAACCTCCATCCTGCACGTGCACATTTCAACCTGCTGGAAGGCAATCCGACGTCATCACGGCCCCGAGGTGCCACGTTTGGCCTTTTAATGGGACAGCGCGGAGGAAGGAATAGGGAGAGATTTTGCGCAGCTGGCAGTAGAATCTGTTAAGTCAGCAAAAGAAATATTTAAAGGAGATCATAGAACATGATTTAAAACAGTCTTTGGATGTTACATTTTTATTATATAGCTTATAATTGCCATTATAATGATGGAGGCACAGCCATAAAAGAATAGGAAGTGTGAGACTACATGTTTCTAGGTGTAAAGAAACGTAACAGCACTGAATTAATGTTCCACAGCAGTATTCATTTCTCCATTCTTCATACCAACACTGAATAAAAAAGTCTCGTTTAAAACATTTCGTTAGAAGTTCTGAGCAAAAAAAATAGACAGTTTTTAATAAATAAAAATGCTTGCTTGCTTCCATTGCGTTTTGTTAGCTTCACATTCTTTTTTGTATAAAATTTCAAGTGTCTACTCTTTTAAAAGTTTATTGGCAAGATTCAAAGAGCAGTTTTTAAAGCCTCAAGCATATGTACTTTGTTTTTTTTAAATAGAGCACAGGTTTTATAAATAGCTAGTTACAGAAAACAATAAAATAGACAGACTAGTAATACAGTTTCATTTGTAACCGTGTGTTTCCAAGCGATATTTTAAATTCCTGAATCCAAACTGTCTCCAACAGGAGTAACATATTTACATATTAAAACATGTACATTTGGGAAAACATTTGGCTCCCACATTATTTCACTTGCACCATACATTCAAACTGAAAAATATTTTGGTTCTTCAACATAAAAGCACCTTATATAATATTTTAATCACAAGATAAACATTCTGTAAGTCAGTATCACACCTTTGGGGGCGGGGGACGTTGGGCAGACAACCTGTTTTCAAAGATCTGGACTCTGAATTTCTTAATCAGCTATACATTACTCAAACGCAGCGTGTATTAAATTCAAGTTCAAACGACAACTCCAGACAGATTTTCCTACAGAGGAAAACTGGACTGAAAGGGACTTCCTGGGTCAGTAAGCCCTGACCGCTGCTTTTCCTGGCATCGCTTCATATAAGCCTCTTTCAGAAACGTGAGAGCACTTTGCTTTCCACCCATACTAGCTCTAACAGAAGCTGTCTCGGAACCTAATAGCTGTTAGTTAAAGCGCTTCATCTCAATTCAAGCCTAGATTTATCACAACCACCTTATAGCCCTTCATTCTTGAGCTAACACGGGTCTTTAGCTTAGTTATTTCCTCTCTCTAGAGTTCGATCCTCCGACTGTGCTTACAAGCTGCTATCCCGTTCCCTCTCAGCCAGCGTTTTACTGTTCCTTATTCCCCGATAATCATCTCTGCACCTCATTAAGTATCCTGGCTTTGAAAAGTAGCCTTATTTTGCTATAACTGGAACAAATACTGGGTTTCATAGAAAATGGAAAAGCCTAGAAAAACATCTGTATTGGGGAAAAAGTTGGTGATAAAGGCAGCATTGCACTGTAAGCATTCAACCTACGCACAATTTGGACAACAAAAGGTCGAAGCCAAAGTGCTCTAAAAATATATTTGGAAATAATTTAACAAATTCTTCATTCTGCTTTATCTACCAACCAGGAATTTAACCCTAAGTCACTACTCGATTTCCTGCAGTGAGAGCATGATGTCTGGCATTTACATGCCCTATATACCGTAACCAGGGGCCAGACCAGCACTTGCAGTGGTGTAACTCCCACCTGAAAGCACGCTGGGATCTGCCTTGTGTCTTCACTGCACAGTTAAGACCACCCGTCAGCACAATCCAGACAAAAATATGTGGAATGCTTCCCTCTCATCTGCAGAATCTTGCCAAGAACGCCACCGAGAATGAGTGTGGATAAACAAGAAAACTGAAGTCTTTGGAAACAGTTTGCATGGTCGTGAAGCACTAAAACACCATCGTAATAAGATCAAACAGTTTTTAGGGAACTATCTGCTCTGTGAGAAACAGCTTTGCTGCTGAAAACTGAGAACGACATCTTATGGAATGGCTTTGCAGTAATGTATCTCAGCATTTCTTAACGCTTTGATACATACATAGAGCTATAATCTAATTTAAAAAAATAATCTGTATTCATGTAGAGATATTAAGAACCCAAATCCTGCAACAGAAGTACTTTGTTTCTTAAACTAGTGGCAGCAACAAATTATGGTGTTCTCCTCACTGCAATAAAACAAGTATACTGATTTACTAACAACATATTCCATAGCGCAACTCTGTTTTTATACACTGGGATTTTTCTGTTAGTTCTCAGATAAAACGCAAAAGCTATTTACTCGTGACTTTTTACATACACAATCTATGCACTGACATCAGACTTCAAGTTAAAAATCGGAACATTACAGAGATCTCTTTACCATGCTGCAAACGGAGTATTTCTCCTCTACAAGCACAAACTGGAATTACATGTTTACACCACGGGCTCTATTTCCTAATGTAATTCAACATTATCAAACCTAGTAATTGCTTTAGAAAGCTGTCTCAGCAGAGGATTTAAAGAACAAGGTTTATTAAGTAACAAACAGGTAGCTAGCTACTGGGCGACGAACACCTTTATTTCTCATTGAGAATATTTTTAATATTAATGACTTAATGATCAAAACCTGTATTTTGATATTTCAGTTCAGTAACAAGTGAAGACTGTCTTAATTCACAAAGCCTGGATCTGAACATCCCAAGCAAAGGAGGTTTGGATCAATCTTTGGAGTGGATTCTGGACCATTCCTGGTATACAGACGCTTAACTTACCTTTACAAGCAACTGGTATTAGTGCAGTATCTGACACACAATAAATTCTTTGATGGTGTTAGATATCTGCAAAGACTGAACTGTAAAGATTTTAAAGGTAGTCTACGTGACACCGTCCAAACTATTCTGGTTCATTTAAGGAGTGCTAGTAGATATTGGTAGTGAGCACTTAACTACATTGCTGCCTTCTTAAAAGCTAAACATTTCGGCTAATACCACATCACATTCATATCGTATTCAGATGTTGCAGGAGTTTTTGGCTTAGGAGAGGTTGGGAATGAGCAAACCTCCCAACCCATTCAACCTTCAAGCCGACAATCTTAGTAGCAGGAGTGTCCTGGGGCACGGATGTATAGAGTTAAATGCGGGCATGATGTTAGAAAGCGAACCCAAAACCTCTCAGTTATTCCGCCTCGCAGGAATCCAGATCGCAAATGGCGAGAGGATTTGAAGCTGGGAGTGTGAAAAGCTGGAACCAGACGTTTGTAAAAAGAAAAGGCATTTGAGAGGAACCATTTCTGGTAGAAGGCAGGCTGTGGAAACAAGAGGGGTCCTGGGAGTTTTGAAGTAAGGCACATCTGTCTGCAAACACAGAACCTTCAGTAGTTTGCAGATGCACTAATTTATAGTTTTTTAACACAGTACTAAACTTGACTATGCATAAAGTAGCCCGTTATAAGGCTGGGAAATAAGTTTCTGGCTCCTTAGTTTCCTTAATTGTATTTTGACATTTTGCCAAAGGAAAAAAAAAAAGCCATACTGCAAGCTTCATGGAACGGGACCACAGCCCTCTTTGCAAGCATTAATAGCCCATGCACCATTATTTTTGGTAAGTCCAAAAAAACAAGAGACACCCAACAAACAGAGACCGACCCTGGAAAAAAACCTGCAAATAAACTAGCTTTCTACACTAAAGAAGAAATACATCTGAAAAGACCTCCAGAAACGATCAGTACATGCACAGACTTCTAGACAGCTGTTTTGGTTGGGTTTTTTTCATTTTGCTTCATGGTTGGTTTGGGGTTTTTTGCTTCGCAGGGGTGGGAGGGGAGAGGGAAGTCTTTCATAATGCTGTGTCATCATCTTCTCCAAAATCTCCCACCAGAAGTGAATGCTTATCTGGTTCATTAAGAACTATGCTGTTCACTGAACGCTTGTCTGAAAACAGAGAATTTATAGAGGCTCTGCTGTAATTGATGATTCGATCCATTAAGCTCAGTTTAGGAGAGCCTGTCCCAGTCTCATCAATTCCAATGTGGACACTGATTTCCGACAGGCTCTTGTGCTTCATTTGGCCACGGGCCCGGAACTCGAGTTTCTCAGAACTTGGTTTCCGGTACCTAAGGAAGGAAAAACCAGAAGTTGACAATACATCTCAGGTGGAAGTAAAGTACACGAACATACAGAAAGAAACGAGCCTACGTGCTATGATCATGCACAAGCCAGAGACGTTTATAATTTGATCGATTATACAGTGATGAAAGTTTCAGATTTTGCAAGGCTACTGTACAACCGAAAGCTAATTCAGTGCTTTTTGACCAGGACGCAGAAGAACAGGTAAAGCTCACAGGCATCACTCAGTATTTAACGGCTTCGGTGGTGCTGAGCATCTGCAAAACACATCGGCAAAATGCATCTACTGAGAGTGGACCACTGCAGCTATCATTTACCAACTCTTCTACTCTCCTTCTTCTGAAACCTCGTGTGTTAACTAAACAGCAAAAGATACCATTCCCAGCACACTGCTACACTTCTCCTAACTGCGGCGTAAGGAACAATAACGCAGTGACAAACGCGGCAGCTTGGTTTACTTACTGCAACAATCCTCAGTGTCAGTGTGGTGTTTACAGCTGCACTGTCTCAGAAGCCAGCACGTCCTGACAAGATTTCTCACAAATATACAAAAGCCACTACGGAATTTTCCATTCTGAACACACTTCCAATTTGTACGTTTCTCTTCACATTAGAAATGACATTTTTAAGCACCACTGTCTGAAGCGCTTTGGACCAACTGACTCCTTGAGCAAGAACAAAACCAATTGCTGCTAAACGCAGACCCGCCTGAACTGTTCTTCAAAAAGCTTTGAAATCTGTCCTAGTCCCACACTTACTTTCTGCCACTCAGAGTGAAAGACCTGAGCTTCAAATCCAAATTGCAAACCACAAAATTGTTCATACTCACATCTTTAACAGCAACGAAGAAAGCACAACAGAAACAGAGGAGGCAGCCATTGCTGCAGATCCCATCCAGGGCTGCAAAACCAAACCAATGGGCAGGAAGACACCTAGAAAGAGAAAATAGCAGTAAGTTCAGAGAAGGAACACAGCATTATTCATAGAAACACATACAATTTCACAGGAACTGTCTAATTTTAGTTGTATTTCAATGTTAAGATAGGATTTTAGTTTAAACAACAAATATTTAATACATAAATATTTGTGTTCTATCTCAGCTAGAGCCTACAGGTGAATACAGCTGTATGTGTCACTTACGCAGTCTGAAATTCAGAGGTAGGCGTGTCTCGCCCGCCTTGCAGTAAGCTGCTTGTTCACAGGATCAGGCTCATTTAATAAACCTTTTATCTTAAACTTATTTTGATGTGCTGAATGTATCCATAATAGCCATAACGTGGGAGGAGGACAGCTCACAAATATACCACTGCAGCGTCCCCAGGCAGAGAACTCTGCACTTACTGACAGTCAGAAATAAAGAAAATGGATACTCTGCCACACAATAGTAAATCACTGCAATCTTCTACTCACTAAGCACAATCTTGTTACTGCAGGGAAACATTCACATACCAGCAGCTATGGGAACTCCAATGAGATTATAAATTAGAGCAAAGACAAAGTTGATCCGGATCCTCTTCACGGTTTTCCTTGATAAATCTATACTTGCTACCACATCCATCAAGTCATCCTGCAAGTTAATGTGTTTATTGGAGAAGCCAAAGAGAGAGAAAAAGGCATACATGTAGTGTCAGCATACTCCTGTTTTAAAGCTAACTACCATACACTGGATGTAACAGACTGTATGTAGTAAGTATTCTGTAGGCTGCTCTAGTCTGTCTGCATAGAGCCCATACAATCAGCGCAAATCTTATTCCAGATGTCATTGTAATCCAAATAACGTGTACAGCACCACACAGTACAGCTCTAGACACCGACCACAATTTCCATCAAGGTGGTGTCGATATGTAGGAAGAAGCGACTATAACCTTGGAGGTACTGTGGTATGTTACTGTAATATAATTTATGTTTGCCAAAGATCAGGTCACTTTTTCCTCCTTTGCCCACTCTCAAACTTCAATTACCCCAAAATTTGTAGTACAAGTTTCCTTCGTAGGACAATTACCACTACACTAAACAAACACGGAGACAATTTCTTCTCTGCTCCAGTTCTCCTGGTTTATGAAGGTTGTACACCTCAGCAGTGGTCTGAATCATTCAAGACATCCTGGACCTTCTAACCCCTCTTATCATCTCATTTTAACGAAGCACTCTTATTTCTTACCCTAATTAGAACAACATCAGCTGCCTCAATGGCTACATCAGTACCCGTGCCAATAGCAATTCCCACATTGGCCATAGCAAGAGCTGGGGAGTCATTGATACCATCTCCAACCATGGCCACCAGTCTTCCTTCATCTTGTAGCTGTTTCACTTTGGCTACTTTGTGGGAGGGAAGAACCTCTGCGAACACTTTGGTGATGCCAACCTAAAGAGAGAGAAAGTACAAAACTGTTGTGTAGCTTTTCTACTAGCTGTCAAAGCTTCTGCCTTTAATAACGTGACTAGGAAGGCTGAAACCCACGTTATCACTCATGAGCTAAAGACCAAACCCATCTGATATGAAAGTAGCTCTGAATTCAAAGTTGACGCTGCTTCCGTTCAAAAAGGCTTCTTTCGTTCCTCCCTTATTCTGAACTTGTTTACATTACCATTTTTGACAATAGACCAGTTCTGTGCCAGCCACAAGCAATTACCAACATGACACAACACGCTTCCTGTAATTGGGCTGTAGCAAGCTTCAAACCCAAACGCACGTGTAACAGCTTACCTGAGAGGCAATAGATCTTGCTGTTTTGCTGTTGTCACCAGTCATTAGGACAACTTCTAACCCCATACTCTTCAAAGTGTAGACTGCCAGCTCAGCTTCTGGTTTCACAGTATCAGCAATAGCTATCAAGCCACAAAGCACTCCTAAAAGAACAGAAAGAAAGAATGTGTTTGTAATAAAGATCTTTATTGCTTTAGGAAAAAATGTAACTTTTTTTCCCCCAGTAAGACCAATTCCAGAAACAGTAATATTGACAGTAAAAAGCAGAATGAGAACAGGTAGCAGGGCAGCAATGTTTAAGGCAATACAGAGCATGGGCTGTCCACCAACAAAAAAAATTCCTTTTTTCCCTCTTTCTTCCCCTTTGCTCTCTTTGAAATCTTTGCATTATGTCCAACTCTCCTGTCAACTAAGAAAGGCAGGAAGAGGTCTTACTCGTATGAAAGTGTTATAAAACTAGCTAATGATCTCTTTTCATCCCATTATTCTGCTTCAGGTGCAACTGCTATTGACATTGCTACTTATTACTTTCTATTTAAATAGTGACAAATCAACCTCTGAATAAAAAAAAAGACAGCGTTGAACTTACCATCAACAGCTGCTAGAACTGCTGTGCGACCTCTCCGCTCATGTTCCGTCATGGCTTTATCAACTTCATTTTTAACAAGGAGGCCATTTCTATTCATCCATTCCCGGTTCCCAATGAGAACAGAGTATTTTTGAGAAGTCATAGTAGCTGAAGGAAGAAAATACAATCCTACCATCATATGGATAACCAGGAAGCTTTCGTCCAGCTAATCCTATCCAGGTTCTCCCAGTATGCACTGAAATATCATTAGAGAGAATCCAAACAGAAAGAAAGTCTTTCTCAATACTTTCTGCCCTACCCATCTTTTCCTGTGTTCTTGACAAGAGAGACGCCAACAATTCTTCAGTAATGGGTAGTTACCAAGTCAGTGGACCAAGAATCACAGGTCAAAGGACAGTAAAGGACCAAGTCCCTTTCTCAGTGCTTCTAATTTATCTGTAACAGCCCAATATAGTTGAAAGATCTAACAACGAGCTGCTCTTGATTGAAAACCAGTCAGTTGTTTCAATCATAATTTTGGCTAGCAAATGGTAACTTGGGATGAAGCAAAGTAAAAACAGAGGGAGCTGAAAGACAATTCCTACACGATTTTCCAGCCCCATATTCAACACAACTTCAAACTGTATTTAATCAAAATGTCCCGAGTAATGTGTGAGCATGAAATAAACTAATGACCAACTATTTCACGTGTGCCTTGATGCAAGCCCAGTTCTCCAGGGCAGAAAAAAGTGACCTCATTCTTAAGGACCCTAAATACACAAAAGCAAAAAATATCCACTTTATTCTATAAACCAGAGTTAGCTTACTTGGTAGTTCAGCATCAATAATCAAAGCAGGCTGCACCGATTCATCTGTATTTTCCTCAATTTTCACAAGTGTCACATTTTTCATATTGTTTTCTTCAACTGTTTTATTTTTCCTGTAGAGTAATGCTTCAATATTGGTGACTTTACAACTAATGCCGCAGCCTGGAACTACCTGAAAATCTGTACATGTCCCAAGGGTTTCTGAGTCCAGTTCCTAAAGGAAAAGGACGCAAACTGAGAAAATTTTTAAATATATAAATGCATGCCGCATTTACAAACCCCACAAAATAAAGTGTAGTCAAGCTAACTCTAACAGGAGCAGAGAACTATTCAATCAATCATCAAAAGAGAAGTTTGAGTATCCAGTGCATCCAATACGGTATTAAGTGATTTATGTGGCTCCACAATTTTCAGCTTCCCCAATCAAATATATCAATTACTTTCTAAATATGTATGACTAGTCTTGTGTTATTAAGTACTGCAAGAGACGTTCTTCCATAACACAAACTACTCTTTTCCTGTATAAATAACTTACCTTTTTGCAGTATTTTGTTATTGCTACTCCAAGAGGATGCTCGCTATTACTCTCTGCAGTCCCCACTATTGCCAGCATTTTATTATGTGGTAGTTGGTTACCCTCCACTAGAAACTTCACCTGCATCACCTCTGGAGTCCCATGAGTAATAGTACCTGTTTTGTCAAACACAACCACCTTTACCTGCAGCAAAACAGGAAGACTTCATTCAACGAACAAAGCTTTAATGTATAGCTTCCTCAGAAAGCCACCCAGTTTAACCCAACTTACTAACGTGTACTGATCATACATCACTAACATGTACTGATGTACGCGTCATGATCCGCTCAGGCAGCAGCTGGCAAAATGCCACCGATACCAGCCTTTAAAAGTTCTCGTAACAATCACCCACGTTTCTTACCTTATGGGCCATCTCTAATGGCTCTCCTCCTTTGATCAGTATGCCGTTCTGAGCTCCTACTCCAGTACCAACCATCACAGCTGTCGGGGTGGCTAATCCCAGAGAACAGGGGCATGCAATACACAAGACCGTGATAGAGGCTTGGAAAGCAAAGCGGATTATCACTTCAGCTGCAGAAATGCTCTTATTGTAACCCTAGTGACAGAAGTTCATTTTAGTAATAGAAGAAATTGAACAATAGGAAAAAATGTATTCAACTACACATTGCCTTTGATGTTAAAAAAAAATCTGCAAATATATAAGCTAAAGTATTAACATTAAAAGTAAAGCACAGGCAAATTATGCAAAAGCTAAGATTAATGACTAAATTAACTAATGACTAAGTTCTGTTCTATACTGCATATACCCGCAATCTGTTTTATTCATAGGACATTTTCCTAAATAAGGTACCACATGCTACGATAACTCTAACACTGTAATGTAATAAAAGATACTCTACCAACAATATATACAAGAACAAAGAAAGAGGATATGAAGATTGCTTTCTAGGAAAGTAATAAATTTAATCAGAAAAAGTCACAAACCAAGAAACCTGTGATCTAAGCAACCCTAAGGTACAAGTTAGGACCCTGATCCTCCTCTGGCATCTGTAATGAAGATGAATTCCACTGATTTCAAAGATGAATTTACACAGAGCTATGCTAACAAAACTAGGTGCACAATTGGAGCTTGTGACACAAGGGACTTCTTTTCCCCAAAGAGAAGTAATGGAAATTGGGAAATTTTGATGTTTAGTATTTACCTTTTTTTTAATTAACTTTTTTTTTTAAAATACTAATTTTCAGGAGTTGATTAATTACTGCAGTTTTCTTTTAAGTATAAATGTAGGAGTGATACAGCGTAAAAAACCAAACATGAAAAATACATCATCATCATCATCATCTATAGTCAGCAACTGCCTGCAAGGATAATTCCGAAAGGGAACCATTGCAGTCTAATAGACTTGTAGGCTAACTATTGTTTTTAAGTATTTCAGAAGGTGTTTAAGGAGACTTACTTACCAGAAAGTATTTTTCTACTATTTCAAAATCCACAAATCCAATTATAATCCAGGCAAAAAGGGTAACCACAGACACAGCCACAATAGAAGGAACAAAGTAGCCACTAAGTTTGTCTGCAAATTGCTGGATAGGAGCCTAGGAAGGAAAAACACGTCAGTTCCAGCAACATTATGCTTACTTTCTTCTATGCCTTCAGACACAGATATAATCACAGCTTCTGTTTGCAGCACATTTGGCATACCACACTTCATCTTGTTAAGTACATATGTAATTATGATGAGACTTGGAACAGTAGACCGTATCAAAGCCCTTATTCAGCAAAATACTTCATTATGTAACTGCAATTCAAAGCTAAACAATCTTAACCACTCTTCAAAGGATTTGGTATGCCGATGCCTAAATGATAAGACAAAACCCAAATGCTTAATTTGATAATACTCTACCTTTGAGGTCTGGGCCTCCTCCACAAGTTTAACAATCTGGGAAAGAGTTGTATCAGCTCCGACATGGGTTGCCGAAATCAGTAGTGCTCCATTCTGATTAATAGAACCTGCAATAACTGTATTTCCAGGTTTTTTAGTCACGGGCATTGCTTCACCTAAGGAAAGGTCAACAACAGATACTAAGGTACATTTTTCAGCAATATTATAATAGCTACCAACTCCTAACACGCAATTAGAAGAGTGAGGAGAACATCGGCTTCAACTTCCCTTCTTCAGATTCGATTAAAGGAAAAGGAAAACATTTTTACACTTGCAAAAAGCAAATGCTTACCTGTGATAAGAGATTCGTCTACCATAGAGTGTCCTTCAATAACACGACCATCCACTGGGAACTTGCCTCCTGGGATCACTCTGACAATGTCACCTCGTTGAACCAGTTCCACATCAACTTGCTCTTCACTAGAATGACGTACAGTGTTTTTAAGAAGAGATTGTTGTGTTTATCAAGAGATTGTTAACTGAAGTTATGCAGGCAAAAGGAGTTGTCACTATACACAAAGCATAATCCCATTGGTTGACATTGTTAACGTATACAAAAATTGTCAGAAGAAAGGCCATTTTAAAGAGCACTACGATTATTTTATCATAATTTTATTTACTTTCCTGTTGAGAAAATCCACTGATTTTCTTATCACAGCAAAAATCAGCAAGATTCCAATAAAACAAATCAAAGCAGTGTTAGTTTTTCTGCATTTTAACATTTATATCTGGCAAATCTGCCAGCAAATCTGAAGTTATTTGCTTCATAGTTCTACAGAATGGTAACATTTGTCTGTGAATTAAGCATATTAACAACAAAAAAGGAACAACAGAAAAAGCAAATGACAAAGATACCTTAAAAGAACGTTATCAGGGCCCAAGGTAACAATAGTAGCTTCAGTAGCTTGTAATGAAATTAGTCTTGCCAGTGCTTCTGATGTTTTACCCTAGAATAATAATTTTCATGTTTTTCTGACTATGCTATTGAAAAAAAAAATTGCTGGGTAAATGACAACTGCATATGTTGCAATTTACCCTATTAAGAAAATACTTTCTGCAAACAGACTTATATTAAGTCATTTCATATTTTTACTAGTTCAGTTACTGAAGATGATTTTACAGCAAAGAAGGTTAAAAGAACCTAAAAAAACCTTTTTCATGGGATTTTTTTTTTTTTTTAAGGTATACAACATTCTGAAATGATTCTTAGTGTCCTGCAGCTTGTAGATATCATGGGCTTTTATTTTCCTTACCTTTGCAACGTGCTCCAGCCAGCGGCCCAATGAGATGAACACAAACAGCATAGGAGGTGTGTCAAAGAAAGTTACAGGGTTTACTTTTGCTTTCTCAGCCATTGCAACTAGAAGAATAACAAATGAGTAGACGAATGCAATGGAGGTTGCCAAAACAATGAGCACGTCCATATTCGCAGTTTTGTGCTTCAGTGCTTTGTATGCCTGTATATAGAAGTACCAGCCTCCAAACATCTGTAATAAAAGCATCAGTTGTATTTTATACATACATTTGTAACACAGAGCAGCAGCATTTCCGTAAAAGAGGGAGACACCCAGTTTATTTGTGTTATTTGCTGCCTCCATCTCTTCCCGAACAAAATCGCAGCTCTAGCCGAGGGCTACGATCTCTACCACAGTACCCTCAGGTCTTCTCACCTCCACGCAGTTCCACCAGCTCCTCCCCGTGCCCACCAGTGCAGCTAGGCAGGCTGCCTCAGATGCTGCCTGGCTGCATAGCACTTCTACACCGATCGGCCTGCCTGTAACGGTCCCTAGCACCACTTATTGTGGCAACAGCACAAGCACACAACCACCTCAAAAGCATTTTTAATCAGCATGATTAGTCACTTTTCAAATTTAATTTCTTCATCGCCTTCCATTTTGAGTGCTTAAGCCCAACAAACCAGGAGTTGTCATATTCCCACTTACCTGTACAGGGACACAGAGTAAAAATGACAGAAAATTCATAACAGACAATCCTGGTAGGAGCTGGTATTCCAGGACCATAGAGGAGTGACGGGCCTCCATTTCCTCACTGCTCATGTTGTGATGCGCGTGAGCATCTGAAAGCTGACTGTCCATAACCATCATGTAAATCATCAGCCCCATGACAGGAATACAGAAAACGAGACTCACAACAAAAGACCTTTTCCACCTCAGATTTAAAAAAAGAAGAAAAAAAAAAATTTGTTTTGCAGTCAAGTGCTGGATAACATTTTAGCTAGCAAGTCTGCACAGTCACAAAAAAAATTTCGTAACTTTACTGTTGATTAAAAAAGAGGGATCAAAGACGTTTACAGAATCTAAATGTGTTCAGGAATACTTACTGCCTTATTTCCTGTTTGTGATCTAGATGACTAGCAGACCTATCTTTTTTGACTAACGAAGTAGTAAAACCTAAATCCTAAGGAAAAAAGCATAATAATAAGAAACAGTCAATTTTTAAAGAAACTTTGTGCTCATATAAAGTTACTGCCAGATTATTGATGGTGCCAGCCTTACATTTGATTCACTTTATTAACATTTCTGATATGATTGTTACTAATTTTTTATCTACCTTGCAAAGAGAAAAGCAATCTGATGTCGAAATCAACCTTTCTAGAACATTAAAATGCTATTCTAAAATGTGGCTTTCCAAAATGGTTATTCCTGAAGCACAGAAGTAGACAAATTGAGGGGGAAAGCCAAGAAACTTATTTCACCTCTCTCCTGCTACAGTACTCATGGATGTGCTTTATTTTTCTGCAAACCTATAGCTGGTATCTTCAACTTCACCATAGCCTGGCTCTCCTAGTACTTCTGTTTAAAAACTTAGGCAAAGTCATAACAGAGCATTGCTTTTGAGCCAGAACACGTTATCTGCAGAAACCTGCACTAAGGAGATAGCAGATGAAAGAAGAGAGATTTTTTTTTAAAGTCTTCCCTTCTCTTCTGTTTCTGGGGTATGTAAACTCTTCAAAGGACACTGGATATTTGATGAGACTTGGTGCCTTCGTGAAACTTACCTTTATCACTTGTATAACATCTCGAGGACCTACAACCTCAGGATCATATTTAATGTGTGCTTTGTTGGTTGCAAGAGCTACCGAGCAGTATAAAACACCGTTAGTCTTCATGAGGGTGGATTCTATTTTGTGTATACAAGAAGCACATGTCATCCCTCTCACCTGTAAAATAAAGGTTCCTTCCTGTTATCAAAACCACAGGTTACTCGGTAAATGCATCTTAAAAAGTAGGAAAAGAAAAAGTGCTTATGACTATCCTGAATTACTTATTGCATGTTTCTGGGGTTTGAAGCAGTGAGATGGAGCTCTCCAGTTAAGGATGAGAGCACTATAGAGGAAGCATACCATAGAGACAAGGTTATTAAGCTCTGCTAAAGCTCTGCTGGCTCTTCAAGCTCAGAGCTGCGGTACACTGAGCTAGACTCAGCTACAAAAAAAAAAAAAATTCCTGCAATAGGCAATCAAAAAACCACAGGAATATTTCTCCAACTTCAGTGTAGCAGCGAGCCAGCAGAGTTTGCAGGACGAGATATAATTTGTGATTCACACCTGATGTACTCTTAGACTTTATTTTTTGTAAATTAAGCTCTATTATATGGTTAACACTTTAGGCTGAAGTGGATGCTTACACAAGCACATCCAATAGGTAAAAGTAATAAAGACGGGGGTGGTTGGCTTTAATTACTAGCTTACAACAAGTTCCAGAATTCCATCTCCTTCACCACAGTTTTCCATCACGGTAGCTCCAAATCCCAGTTCCCGTATGAGCTCTGCAATAGCTGAAGGGTGTATGACAGCAGGATTATACCTCACTTCTGCCTTTCCTGCCATTAGGGCAACAAGTATTGAATGTATTCCTAGAAAACAAAATGTGTGAATGGCAGATCATGTTTAAGAAAAACACTGAATTTATGGTAACGTGATGGCACAATAGCAATTTACTGAAATCGAAAAAGCTACCATATTGTAGGTACATATGAAGAAAAACGTCATCATTTTTGGGAGATACATCAACAGTGCAACAAAAGCATCTAAGTGTAGGTGTGAGGGATGAAAGTATTACTCTATATGAGTTGCATATTTTTAACAGTCTACTTACAAACATTCAATCTATGCTATATGAAAAGATGATCTATTTTTACTTAAAAGAAGTTCTTCTAAAATACAGTTCTGCATTTTTTTCTGATCTGCATTTAGCATTTCAAAAAGCCTTTTCTTCAAGAGAGAACATGTATGAGAAACAGTAGATCTAAATGTGCAATCCTACTGTACACTAAGTGAAAAGGATTTAGATTCATCCATTTTCTAGGATGAAAAAAATTAAATTCCAGGTTAACTTGGACCACATCCATCTTCATTACAGTAACTAAACACAGTCTACATTAATGACTCTTCATTACATCATAGTCATGCAACTATTTGTTCCTGCAAATGTAATTATCACACTGACGGAAGATAGACATAGTTGTCCTGACTCGCAGAGCTAAAATTAACTTACGGCTCTTTAATCCATGTTAATACTGTCCCTCTCTAAAAGTTCCCTTTCTAATACAGGCATGTATACTTCTACCTTTAAGGTGCAGACCTGGGCACGTCCCTCCAGTAGAAAGTATTTGTTTTAGTTTCAAAAGGATCCATATTTGATCCCAATACTCTTTTTGGAGCACTCCAACTCCTGCTTTTGCAAAGGCAGTCTCTAGCCAGCATGCCCACAAAGCAGCAAGAACGACATTGTTTTCATCCTATGAACCAACAGTGAGCAGACTATGTCCTCACCCATGAAACACACCAGCAACAGTACTTCTCTTGACAATGCACACATTAAAAATGCTGTACAAAAGCTAGATGGATTCTCTAAAAAAAAAAAAGCTTAGAAATTTAACAGATTACACTGACATTTATCTTACCGTCTTCTCTTCTCAAATTTCTCTCAATGTTGGCTACACACGAAGCACATGTCATTCCTGTGACTTGGACATAGCACTTTGATATAGTCTTTGTCTCTTGTCTAGCAGAGTGGGTTGGTGACACTTTGGAGGGAGGCTTGGTTTTGTGAGATTCCAGCTGCACTTCGGGTGAGGGCTGAGCTATTGCCACAGGTAGTTCTGCCTTTGCTGAAAAGCAGATCGCAATTCATGACATTACGAATAGCCATCGCAATGAGGTATGAGCTGGTACCACACCAGCCATAAATACACGCTGCTGTAAATATAGACCAAAAATGGTAATTGTACATGCCTTGTCAATCAGATTCATCCATTTGTCTGCAATTAAGAGTAAGCAAAAGAAAACAAGACAAACGGTTGGGCCACTGATTAACTTACTGTTTTGCTACCATTTTTCCTTTTGCCTTTCCTCATTGTATTTCTCTGTTCTGTTGCACATCCTTTGTCCTCTTCCTCATTGTACTTCTCTGTTCTGTTGCACATCCTTTGTCCTCTTCTGTAGGTTGTAAGCTAAACCTCTGCATTGCAACCTTAGTTTTACACACAATTTTATTGACTTTACCTGGAGCACAAAGCTGAATTTGTAAGCAAGTGCACGTTTCGTAAGCAAAGTCAGTGTTTTTAACCTTAGAGAAGGGCTCTCAAACTACAGACAAATGCTTCTTACAGCAATTCAGGAGATGCTATGTTTATGCAGGAGAAGTATGAAAGGAATTAAATGGGAGCACCTGACCACTTCTTCAGTTATCGCCATAAAATAGTTCACATACTGTATTTCTCAAAATTTAATCTTACTGAATCAAGAAATGGAGCTTCCTTGTCCCCTCAGGAAGCCTCTCTTCCTATTAATGTTCACCTGTATTCTCACCGTAAGTCTTCTGCATTCTACTATCTAGCCATCTGCTCCAACTGTGCAATTACTTTTAGCGTACCAGTCATCACAGTAAGCATCTGTACTGCTTTTGGCTGGGACAGTGTTAATTTTCATCATAGTAGCTCACATGGTGCAATCTTTTGGATCTGTGACCAAACAGCGTTGGGAACACACCAATGTTTTAGTTACTGCTGAGCAGTGCTTCGATGGAGTCAAGGGCTCCTCACCCCACCAGCGAGCAGGCTGGGGGGGCACGAGAAGCTGGGAGGGGACACGGCCGGGACAGCTGACCCCAACTGACCCAAGGGATATCCCACACCATATGGCGTCATGCTCAGCACATAAAGCTGGGGGAAGAAGGAGGAAGGGGGGGACGTTCGGAGTGATGGCGTTTGTCTTCCCAAGTCACCGTTACGCGTGATGGAGCCCTGCTTTCCTGGGGATGGCTGAACACCTGCCTGCCCATGGGAAGGAGTGAATGAATGCCTTGCTTTGCTTGGACGTGCAACTCTTGCTTTACCTATTAAACTGTCTTTATCTCAATCCACAAGTTTTTGCTCTTTTATCCTTCTCTTCCCCGTCCCACCGTGGGGGAGCAAGCGAGTGGCTGGGTGGTTGCTTAGCTGCCTACCAGGGTTATCTCATAACAGTATCATTTGAACTTCCTCAGTGATGTACACACTCTTCAGATCCTTGTCACTCCTGAGCCTGGTTAAATATCCCTTCACTAGTTACTCCACCAGAGCCAAGTCTTTGATAATTCACTATTAAAGAAACTTCAGCGCAGCAATCCATAATATTCTTTGCAGCTAGCAAAGCTCCAATTCCATATTCGTGCCATGTATATTATACAGTAGCAAACTGGAGCGCCATTCGAACATCAGTATTTATCTGACATATTTGTATTTCCAGATATCTCAATCGTTTTTAATTAATCTGATGTATTAAAGGAAGTGCACGTGTATTTAATTATCTCATTGACAGTGAAGATATAAAGCTTCTCCTGGCAAGCATGAAGTATCTGTCAACTGTTAAATTTCATCTCGGGTGGTACCAAATACTAAACAGAACTGCACAATCCTTTTAAATTTAAAAGTTTAATATGTCATTACCTGATAATGATGCATCAAATCCCATATCCTCTATTGAGGATCGCAAGTCTTCTGGGCATGTTTGCAGAGGGTCATATTCTATAGTCCCATTACGATTTGCGAGAGAGACATGAATAGCTTTTACACCTGCCTTTTGGGATATGACTCCCTCAATGGACTGCACACAAGAGTTGCAAGTCATTCCCTCAATATTTATCACAACAACTTGAGTAAGTGGCTGGCTAGCATCCTTCAAAGCTGGATGAGGAGACTTCAGTGGAGATGCCAGCGTGGGGAAAAGTGCTACATTTTCATATTTATCAGGAAGGCTGACTTTAAATGCCTCTGGAGACACTGCCTCTATGGCTTTTCTCAGTACGTCTATGCTAATTAAGTTTGGGTTATAGTTTATAATAGCAGATTTCTTCTCTAATGAAACAACGATACTTGTTACTGATGGGAATGCTGATATGGTACTCTGAATATTGAGAACACATGAACTGCAGTGCATGCCGTCAACTCTGAAAACAACTGTCTTTGTATCATTCACATCAGAGTTTTCTTTCAGTGCTGTCTCAGAGCCTTTGGTCTGAGTATTCCTCAACCTTTCCAGGTCAATAGCGCTGAGCTTGAGGGGTCTAGGCTGCTTTTTGAAAGACGCTGTGAAACCCGCAGCTTCAATTTGATGTTTTATTTCTTCTGCTGTAATTAGATGAGGCTGGTAGACAACAACAGCTTCCTGATTGTCCAGGGACACTGAAAATTGATCAATAAAAATAAGTGTGCATTACTGCCCTAAGCATAATAGGCACGTTGCGCTAAGAGCAACAGATCTTGTCAAAGCTTTCCAAGAATGCTTTAAATACTCAGAAATGTAACTGCAATAGAAAGGAGATTTAATTGGTTTGGTAAATATCAAACAATTTAGTTCTTCAACCACTTTTTGTCTAGTACCACAACAATTTTCAACTCCTCTTTTCCTCAATTTTTTGCTCTTTCCCCAGGACTTTCACAAATGGTGTTACTATTCCTTACTAAATTTATCCTTTTATCAGGGATCTGTGGCACTACATTTATGCCAAAGCTATTTATACAGATAATTTTGTCTTGCCTCTTAGATACAATCACATATATGCCATTATTAATTTTTAATTGAACAGAAAATATAAACTAATATTAATGACAATTAAAAAAAAAGACATCTGATATTAGAAATTTCTATAACTGGTAATAAAACTATGGAATACGACTACTCCAGGCTCCCTACCAAAATACAAAGCAACCACCGAATACTGTCACACATGTAACAGCAACAGCCTCACCACAATTTGGGCCCCTTTCCTCACTTCTAGTCCAAATTAAACATGGAACTAAATACCTGGTACCACAAAGAGTAACTCTCACACTAAGATGTCTAATCTAAACCTGAGATATCTCCACAATGCCATCAGAGAACAGCATGGTCAACTTCAATTTACATAAAAATACACTAAGGTTTTACCTTTAATCCGCTGAATTCCTTGCAATTTGCCAATCTTCCCCTCAATGGTGCTGGTGCAGGAATGACAGGTCATCCCCTCTACTTTCAGGCGCAGCACAACGCTACTTGCTTGAGACCAGCTGGAATCTTCACAAGTTCCAGGCATTACCTCTGGTGCTGAGATATTTAAATCTACTCCTGGGACCATTTGGATAATCTGCTTGCCATTTACAATGGAAGAAATAAAAGTCACCACTGCAGTTTTTTGATCGGAGGCCATTTTGACATCCACAATACCTTTGTTCTTTAGTAGTGTACTACAAATCTGTTTAGACGTTAGAGCTGACTGAGTAGGAATTGTAAGAAAAATAGTGTCAGGTAAAACAGGTTGTGGGTTTGAATCAGCTAATGTAGCATCAAATCCCATGTCATATATTGCTTCCTGCAGTGTTGCTGGAGTCTGCAGTTTTGAGTCATAAATGATGACCGCATTCTTATCCTCTAGAGATACCTTGCAAGGGAAAAAAAAACAATTTAGCAAACTGCAATACTGAGGTAAGAACTCATACCCTGCATGAGACTAGAAATAGCTTTTATTTGCATATATTAGTAATACTTGTCCAGTATAATTTTATCCATCGCTACTCACCTTGAAGAGTAAAGCCATACCAATAGCCATCATAAAGTAACTTCTACTCATCTGTGCAACAACATGGCTAGAAAGAACAATTCCCACCCCCCCAACCAGTTTCAGAATCCTTTACAAGTCTGTCTGGCCACTTTTGCTTATGACATCCAGACAGCATCAACACATTTAATGAAACTTCCAGAGCCAAACTCTCTTGAATTATGATGACTAACCCAACTCAAACCCAAAAGCAAGACAGCCCACAGAAAAAATTCTAATCACATGTACAATTTTGCAGTTAGTAGTAATTACCCTTAGGCTACAAGGATGGAATAAAACACTCTTTGAAAAAACCCACAGATTTAAGTAGTAGTGAAAGGAGTCCAGTATTTCTAGGCATCTTAGGCAGAGGCTGTTAACTTGCTACGAGCAATAAAGTGCATCAGACTTCACAGAACAAAATTCAATTTTGAAATTTAATATATGACAAACATTAAAGAAGCTGTTTTTCCTCTCTTTGGTGATCCAGAGACGTCCTGATTTGGTACTAACCTTTCACATCAGATGGTACACATATCCTCAATTTAATTTGCTCCCAACTGATGATATATCAAACACAATTATTGCAGTTTCCAAAGGGGAAAGCCGATGCCTGCTAGAGGCCCAACACATTATCATTCAATTCTATCTTTCCTCTGGGCAAAGGTACAACCTAAAGACCACAGTCATAATTCAATTAGACCAGTTAAATCGTTTTAAGAGCCACCTTTCTTCATTTTTGTCCCAATTATGGGCCTTAGCAGGATTAGCAACATGGACATTTATTGGTTTCATTGCAGTTAGAGGCAAAATAACCTAAATGCAACTGTTTGTCTGTATTAGCCATCTAACATTCATCTCGCTGACCTAATTCATAATCACTAAACAAAACCCTGTTTTACTATCTCAGGAGATCTTTCTGAAACAAATGCTCTGGCTAAACTGAAGTTCTGATGTTGTAATGAGGATTATTACTAAATATGATCTCTTAAAGTTTCTTAATAGTCCTGTTCTACTCAGACTAAGTTTTTTTTAATATATTTTCTTGCCAAGAGTAGTTTTAGAAATAGTATTCAGCTTTGGGGTAAGGTATTTACCTTAAAACCTGAATACAAAACACTCTTAATACTGTCCTTTTAAAAACCTGCTTCACTCCTTATGTAAAAGACACTACAGGATGCACATTGTCTTCAATCAAGTTGAAGTATGAACCTCTCCTCCTATCTCAACTCATCTGTATATTCTCAGAAATTAGCTGAAACAAAAATGCAAGGTTGATGATATTAAATCTTTTGCTAGAGTAAGGGAGAAAGGGAGGATTCTGGAGTCAGATTATTTGGGGGTATTATTTTACAGGCTGCTTTTAGCCTTCATCTGACTTCATGCTTGGGGATACCTAGTGATTTATCTGACCATACCATGCCACAGCCTAACGTTAACAGCGGTATCCCTATTTCTGGAACGGTCTGTTCAGTAATCCAAGATTCTGGTGTCAGAGCATAGCCTCATATCACATTAAAGCTCCATCAAAGTTGAAGGAAGATGAAGAATGATGCATCCTGTAAATATTGCTCCTGTTCACCAAAATTTCCATGTACATGAACATCTACTTCAGGCAAAAGGAAACTGTACTAACTAGTGCATCATTTGCCTTTGTACAGAACAGTGCACCACAATGAGCCATTCAAAATCAGCTAGAGGTAACGATCACACGCCCCCCAAATTAAGACAGCGTACCCTATTCTGGGAAGGAAAGTGTTCATCTAAGACATATCCACTAAAATAGAAGTTATCTTTTGATGACGCCAGGAAGATATTGTTTTCTTTAGAGTAAAATCAACCACTACAGAATGTTACAGCATGATTTTAGAACCTAGATACTAAGTAATTAAACTCTGCAATTTTCTGTTGCTGCTATTGTTAGGACAGTTCTTTCTAGCACAAACTAGGTCGTAACACTAATAGGAATCTCCCAGCTTTTTAATTGTTTCCATTATTAAAACTACTGTAAAATGACGTATTGTGTAGGAATAATCAGCTCACCCTGGAATACTCTACAGTCCAGTATTTTGCCCACAATAGAAAAAATACTAACAAAATATTGGTATCTCCTCTGACCTAAGGAAAAAAAGTTAAAATCAAGTCAGATCAAGGAAGTCTGGATTAAGGGCAAACCAAGTAGCTCTGTTCAAGAGCTACAGTTCTGCTGTTCTTTGTCTCATTTCCTCATGGACAGTACAAGGGAAACGAAACTTTAATGCTTGAAAGAGCTAGCAAGACTTTCCTTTGCCACCTGGATTACCTGCTGCTCTTATTTCATGAACCACAACAAAACAGCTTTATTTTTCATGGTGGGTCAACTACCACATGATTAACTGGACACCGCAAGCCCACAAATGCTTTTGAACCTGTGCAAGCGACCCCTGCGTACTATCAGTTTGAAAGAAAAGGCCTGGAGACTTGTGAGCAAATACTGACATTTATTCAGTAAAAGGGACAAGGACAGCTTGCTTTTTTCACCAGTGTAAGTGCTAGGGCTTTTGCTTTATCTTATTTAAAAATTTCCTGTTCTTGCCTTTTTTTGACTTTTTTCTCATTACTTCACAATACTGAATTAATTGTAAAGCAGAAAATTACTTAAGAGTAACAGAAAACGACTTAGCTCCCACTGCAGCAAAGTAAGCACTTGTTTTTCTCTTACACCAGAAATACACTACTGCACTTCTAACATCAGCTTCCCATGAAATGCACAGAATATACTCTTTCCACATATTTTCCTCCCTTGGTGCACATTTTATCATGGTTTCTCATATAAGAACAAAGCTTTGTAAGAAATAGCAATAGTGTTACTTACTTTAATGTTATGGATACCATTCATCTTCCCGACATGCTGTTCAATGGTTTGAACACAGGAATTGCATGTCATCCCCTCCACACCGATGACTATGGATTTTGCCTCCATTGTGAAATTCTACTCAAGTCTTCTCATTGCTGTTGGCCAAAAACAATTATGACGTTTGTTCTTAAATCATTTCACGACGACTGAAATCAAAACAGGGATTTAAGAGAAGATGTACTTGGCCACATGCAGTTCTAGTAGATGTCAAAATCTGAGCAAAGCTGAACCAGAAGGAGAACTTTAGGTATTTATTCCTATGGATTTTCAAAAAAGGAAGGTGTTCAGACATTTATATTTGATTTGTGTTACCATCAAGATCATTTAATTGCATGCAGCAAGCTGTGATTCACTGGTGTGCGAGACAAAACTCTATAGGGAGAAGCAAGTGAGAGAGAGACACACCAGCTCTTGGAATGCTAGAATGACAGAGGATGGCATGTAAGCGGCACAGGTGATGATCATGTTTTCCCACATTTCTCTCTCATATATTATCCTACGCTAACAAAAACATGTGATACTGAAATTAGCCCTAGGAAGCAAATCAAGCTTTTTCCACATCTCATTCAGAAAAGTCTGAATATTATCATTATTATTTTTGCTCATAAAAACAAGCTCAGAAAAAAATGACTGAACCTAAATGAAATTAATTTGTAGAAATAACGGCTAATGCAAAGGACTTTTGTCCAGTGCATAAACTGTTAAGTAACAGAGAGGAAAAGAGGGCAAAAGAAGTTATTTCCACATATTTTTTTTAACCTTTTGAAAATTTGCATTATTTTTTCCAATGACAGAGAGGTTAGTGACCAGGAAAATGATCACAGCCAACTGCTTAATGTTTGGCTGCAGTAGAAGCAACAGCAAATTTTGATGATTAAGTGAACAGGTAAAGTTAAGCACGTGCTTAACTCGTTTTTTTACCCCAAGGACTTATCTTGGGAAAACTAAACTACATTAAGTATTAACAATGTTAATTTTCTTGCTCCTTGGGTAACATTTCAGAACTGTTCCCTGTCATAGAAGGCCTGAAAGTTTCTGGTTTTGCTTTGAGACATGCTACAAACCATGTAAGAATACAAGGATGTTTCATCACAGAAACAGTTTTACCTCACTGATGCACAAAACTAAATGCTGAAGCTTAATCAACAGGAAGTAAAGACAGTGTAAACCTCTGAATTAGTGAGGTTTCCAACAGATGAAATACATATTTTTTCCTTTAACTGCATTTTGTGTGAAGAGCCAGGAACACATCACAAATTTCTGTCAGCCACTAACCTGTGGGAGAATTTAACTATCATTTCTAGGTCAAAAAAGAAAAAGAAGTTTAACTATGTAAACAACATGAAATATAGTCTGAGAAGTTGATTTTAAAGATTTATTTTCCTAATGCATCTCCTAAAATCCTCAAACCACCAGCTAATTCATCTGAACTGTGGCATTAACCTTCGTATTCTGATAGGCAATAAGAGTTTTGTTCAAGAACTACACAGTAAATGACTAGAAAAACAAAGAATTAGCACACATTAATGATAAGCATGGCTAATGGACAGGAATGTTCGGCAAGGCATAAAGGAAACCTCGCAGCCATAAGGACTTTGAACACCTGTATGCAACAATGTAGGAACCTTTTTCACTGACACATGCGGAGAGCCTGAGCAGCACTCCTACAGGTATTTAAATCTGATATGAACCTTGAACAACCTGTGACATCTGACTTTCCTGCAAGGCATCAAGTATTTACTCTGAATGTATCGTAAAGCACTAAGGGTTCATCCTTCCATCCCAGTCACGGGTGAAGTTCGGAAGCATAAGGGCTGCGAGCAGAACTCGAGACTGTCGGTGGCTGTGTCCTGCTCTCGTCCTGTGTCTGGATGCAGGTGTGGGCGCACGCAGGACACACTGCAGCATGATGTGGTCTCAGTGCCAGGAGACAGAGGAAAGAGCTCCCACAAAGTGGGGCCTCAGGCAACGAGAGCTTTGATTATTGCTAAGGCTGGCCAAGAAAATAGCATTAACGCTTGCACTGGCTGTACTAACGGGGTGCTGCTGCCTCAGAAGATAAAACAGTGACAGCAAGTTACTATTGCTAAAGAAGGCATCATATTATGCTATAGTCAGTAGAAAACAGTAACAGTAACTCATCCCTGCTAAGAACAGAAATAAGACAACTCTAATAACTCTGAAGAGTTATTACAGATCTTACTTCTCGCCTACTCTTACAAGATCTGAGTTATTAGAAACACACACAAAAATATTTGTATGTAAATATTCACACATTACAGAAATATAGAACCATCACCTGACACAGACGAGAATTATGAATCAGCAGAAGAGTGTATTTTAAGCAAACTTCATATGGTAGGTCCTCTCTCATAGAATCATAGACTCATTAAGGTTGGAAAAGACCTCTAAGATCATCAAGTCCAACCATCAACCCAACGCCACCATGCCCACTAAACCATGTCCCTAAGTGCCTCATCTACACGTCTTTTAAATACCTCCAGGGATGGGGACTCCACCACTTCCCTGGGCAGCCTGTTCCAAGGTTTAACCACTCTTTCAGTAAAGAAATTTCTCCTCACGTCGAATCTAAACCTCCCCTGGCGCAACTTGAGGCCGTTTCCTCTCGTCCTATCGCTTGTTACTTGGGAGAAGAGACCGACCCCCACCTCGCTACAACCTCCTTTCAGGGAGTTGTAGAGAGCGATGAGGTCTCCCCTCAGCCTCCTTTTCTCCAGGCTAAACAACCCCAGTTCCCCCAGCCGCTCCTCATCAGACTTGTTCTCCAGACCCTTCACCAGCCTCGTTGCCCTTCTTTGGACACGCTCCAGCACCTCAGTGTCCTTCTTGGAGTGAGGGGCCCAAAACTGAACACAGTATTCGAGGTGCGGCCTCACCAGTGCCGAGTACAGGGGCACGATCACTTCCCTGCTCCTGCTGGCCACACTATTTCTGATACAGGCCAGGATGCCATTGGCCTTCTTGGCCGCCTGGGCACACTGCCGGCTCATGTTCAGCCGGCTGTCAACCAACACCCCCAGGTCCTTTTCCTGATGATGAGATGATGATGATGAGATGAGCCTCTCAGGCTCATCTGCACACTCAGAGGTACAAGATATTTTTAAAAACACTATAAAGCTAGCCAAGAAAATACATACTTTCATGTCATCGTATTGAAATATGATCCTTACTGATTACCTCAGCTCTTCCATAAGGAATCCTCAGTCCATACAGAGCAAACAAAGACATAATTGTAACTCCACAGTCAGGGAGCAATGAATATTCCCACAAGGCTGAAGTACAAATAAAGTTTCAAAAAGTACTTGACTCACAGTGTGTTTTGTGAGCACAACCAAACACATACAACTAACTACAGTGAGACACAATAGTCTATCTGAGACAGAGTCAACCTGTTCTCTAGTAAGGTTTGGATAGAAGTGAATTTAAAAGCGTTTCAGGTACATGATCAACTTGAACTGCCCTGACAACTGCACTAATACTGTATTTTGAAAAAAAATATAAAGTAAGGAAATACTTTGGCTGTGACCTGCTATCTAAAACAATCAAAGGTTGGTAAGATGTCGCCTTGGATGAGAGTTGGGGTGAAGCTCTACGCCAGTCTGAGAAAGTCTGCTGAGCTCCTGGCTATCTTGGCTGTTCTTTGGTTTAAGAGACTCAAGCTACAGTACAATAATATCTATTATTACAAGAAGCTAGGATACAGCGTTACAGTCTTTTCTATAAGTCATGTGTCAAACTAACAGCAGCCATGCATGTAGTATGGTGAACTAGTACTACTAATCACAGTAGCCATCAGCACTGCTACCGAATGCCCACCAATGCATAAAAAAATTAACTGCTTATATATGTAAAAATAACATTATACTTTTTTTAACATCTACTATTATTATAGTTTGTTATGGACAAAGTATTTCCTCCATTTTCTCGGTGTGTTTCCCTGCCCTTCCACCGTTCATTTCACATATAATCACTTCCACCATTTTTTGCATGGCCTCACGTTCTCCTACTTAAAAGGTAGCCTGTGGAAAGAGAAACAGGAATTATTAGAGCTATTCTGCCTTAGTGGCCTAATTAACTAAATAAAGTTTTTAAAGTGACTTCAAGTATGATGGATGATATTTAAAGAAGTGGAAGAAAATACTCTGATTGCAGTAATTCAGGACCACTTATAAAGCATGTTAGAATCCTATTATGTCAATAGAATGTCCTGTTTATGTTTCAGGTGTATGCTTCATACAGACATAATCTTTCCTCTAAAATAAAACACATTATCTGCTATTTGTGTTTGGATTTAAAAAATAAATCAGAAGCAATCAAGCTTCAATCATTCCACTGCCCCAAGAAGTTTTTTTTTGTTGGATTGGCGAGTTTTTTTAAAGACTGCTCTCCCAGGACTAACTGATCAGGGCCCCATGGCATTAGGCATTGTATAAACACAGCAGAGAAAATCCTTTCCTAGAAGAGATTGTAATTGAAACATGCAAAAAGCATAAAGGCATAAGAGAAAAAGATTTTTTATTTTTTTACCCCTCAAGGCCCCAAAGTACTAGGACTGAATCCAGAACTTCCACCACAGAATTTATCTATTGCATCAAACTGTCTCTTCTTTTTGTTCTCAGACTTTTAATTAAGAAGTACTACTGGATCTATACGATGTATGCATCATTAACAGCTCTCTGTTGGTGGGGAAGATGACAAACAAGGAATTTTATTTGCTTTCTTGCAAGTTGCTAACAGTTTTCATACCATTTTTAAAAACAGGCTGTTCTCTAAAAAAATGAGATGTGTCCAAATCTAAAGGTAGAAAATGAGCCATTTGTAAGCAATGCTGTCTCTTCACATCAGTTACATTGTATTATTGACACTGAATTGAGAAACAGCACATTCACAATCTCAGGTTTCTGTACAGCCTTACTGAGATTTCTGAAGACTGAATTGTCTGGATTTCCAGTGCCCCTAATGCTTTAAAGAGATCTTGTTCTTGGAAGGAAGTATAGAGGTAATACATAGTGACTGTTAGTGTACACACATCCTTTTTCCTCCCCTTACAAAATGCCCAGGATGACAAGCTAAATTTAAAAGCTAGTACATGCTTACATCTGAGACAGTATTCTACCTTGTTATATTCTATTTCATTTCTAACACTGCCTCCCTTATGAGTGCTTCCTGGTAGAAATACTCTGGCTGAAATGTAAAAGAAATTTTTTTGTCCTAATTTCCTCCTTCTGACAACATTAAATTAAGAAAAATTCATGACTAAGCAGCCTGAAAAATATTTGTTACACCAATAAATTATGACTAGATGCACACAAGAGGTGTACAAATATTGACAATTTAATCCTAGTTCTCCTTATATGTGTTAATATTTTACCAAGTTCACATGAAAATGGATGCAGAAGTCAAAAGATCTGCATGAGGCTGTGTAGCAGTCCGTGTATACTACAGCAATGGCTTGAACTCGGAACACCCTGTTTCCTCACTCTTGCCATCCATCACTATATATCTCTGTTTGTTTTCTCCCCCCATTTAAAAAAACCTTATATATATATTAAAAATAATGCATATATACGTGTGTGTGTGTGTATATATATATGCATTAGCTCAAAAGAGAACCTCACTGTACAAGGGACAGCTACCGTTCTGGCAGGATGCAGCTGAAACAATCACAAATCTAAAACTTCTGTAATATCCAAAAAGCTTTCTAGGTGACAACATATATTTTATAAGCTGACACTGAAGATCTCAGTTATTACCACGGACTGCAAGGCAAATGACTGCTAATAAATAACTTGTAATTCAAAGTTATTATGGACATATTCTTTTAAGTGAGATGCTAACTAAGTTATGGATCACACATTGGTTTAGAGAAGAATAATGGTTTTATTCTTAACCAATGCATTGCTCCATCTATAAAACACCACCATCATCAATTAGTAAAGAATTTTAGGATTTGATGATGCAAACAAATGGCAGCCCCCCCCCCCCCCCAATTTAATCCAACAGCTATGTATTTAGAATACGAGAAACCAAAAAGCTTCAATTTAACTACTGCTGTTTTGGAGTATCATCTAATGCGGCTTCATATTACGAAGCGCCTTGGCTTTGAATAAACTTTGTAAAAGCTTTTTGTACTCTCTACTGTACTATTTACTGCTTAATACCTTTAGAAACTCCCATTTTCTATTCTCTTTCATTACTTTCACCTGTGTTTTGCAGCACACAAAGCAATAGTACTTCCTTGCTTGTATATTAACGCCATCAATGAAGCAGCAGAGCCCTAGAAATAATCTGGCTCTGCAATAGCGCAGAACCAAACATGGTAGGCTACACGTGGAGGAGCAACGCTCAGTGACAGAACAGGAGGCATACAAAGGGTAATTATAAGCAAAACAGTATTTGGGAACAGACATAAGTCCTTGTATTTTTTTTTTCAGGTACAATTTTAGGCTTAACACTTGGATTGCCTGTGTGCAAGTTAAAATCCAAACATTTCATTTTCTTGCAGAAAGTCAACTAGTGTTTCTATTCAGTGAATGAAGCAACAGAAAGAGAAATAATTTATACTTCCAACAGCAATTTCTTCCTATGGAAAGGAAAAATAAACAGCAATCAAACACAAGGTGACTGAGAAACTCAGATTCTTCTCTCTAAACCATTTTTTTTTTAATACGCTAACAGCAGTCTTTGTAAGTAAAATATCTGAAGCAAGACAAGGTTTGATGAAGTCAAAGTTAAGCCATTCACAACCTCACACTTAAAAAAAAGAAAAAAGAAAAAAGAAAAAAAGAAAATACAAGCAATGCGAAAAGGAAGTTACAACACTGGTAAAAACCCAGACTCTCACTTTACCCCACAAAAAACACTTTAGTGCTTCTAGTATCCAAGCTAACCCAGGCACCACAGTGTAACAAAGCACTGTGTACCACAAACATGCTTTGTGCCTGTTCTAGGATCAGTACGGATACATAACTGAGAAGCACACTGGCTAACTGTACAACTTCAGTTTTCACCAAAGTTTTTCATATACAATTATCTTGAATTTATAGCTGCTGAAACTAAAAGAGGTCAAAGCTAGGCAAAACTCACACAAACACCAGAAATAGAATCTGTCAGATTTAGCTACAGCCTTTGGACTACTTTAGTTTTCTACACGGCAGAGTCCTACTTTATAGCTCGCTTTATTTAGGGCAGCAGAAAGATAAACTACTAATTACACTATATGGAAAAAAGGTACCTGTCCCTAAAAGTCTGCAAAGACCTATGAAAAAGAGCAAAGGACAGCATGAAAGGAAAAAACTGTATCATCTCATCCTTGGGCTTACAGAAGTGCTGGAGAATGGGTTACGGGAGATCTGGTCCAATACGAAAGAACGAGGTTTTATTACGTTCATTGGCAAACAGATATACTTGAAAGTATGACTAGATATATGAGGTTTAATCATTGAGGGAGAAACTGCACATCTATAATAAATACCTGTCACAGACAGCTACGTGATACTCTAAATAGGTTGTAATTCATGTTGCTCAAGACTTTAACAAGTCTTGCTTGGTCAGCAGACTACGGAAATTGCTCTAAGGGACTTTATTTCTATACAAGCTGCATGAAAAAAAAAAAGTACACACTGAAAACATTATACTTCAATTCTAACAAGAGTTTTATAATACTTGAGACAAATTCTTAGCAAAATCCTTTTACTTGTTTGTGTCCTTCCACCACCTCTTCAAAGTCAGATTTTTGGAGAACATGAATGTTCCCCTGGAAGAATCATAGCAAATATTAGGAACAGAATATCATGTATAAACCCTTGTTATGTGAGCATACTACGGCCAACTGGGACTCCTCATTCTTGAGCTTAGTCTCAAAATACACGGCAGAACAACGTGGAATGAATTGTACAAGTGAAAATAAGTAGAATAAACCACTAAATGACATGTAATGCTAGCTTTTACTTTCCCAGTTCACCACCTGGGAAGGAAAAAAGCTTCAGGTCTTTTCTCTGCAACAAAATACACTATAATCATTAATTTCTAATCAAATTGTGTTTGTGCTCACACAGTGCATCGTAATACACACAACTAACTTCCACATTACCAAAGAAAAAAATATTTCTTGGTCTATTTACATTCACAGATACAATTCAACAAGTATTTAAGTACAGAAATGCCATCTCTGGTGACTGCATAAAAGATTTTAAGGAACTTCACACTAACAATAATTATGTGCAATTTCCAGAACGTGGATACAGAGAGGCAA
Source organism: Aptenodytes patagonicus (assembly GCF_965638725.1). NCBI lineage: Eukaryota > Metazoa > Chordata > Aves > Sphenisciformes > Spheniscidae > Aptenodytes > Aptenodytes patagonicus. The sequence goes on from NC_134957.1 coordinate 21,764,391, forward strand.
CAGTTAAGCTGGGTTTGCTCTTGCTCATTTCTGTGAGATTTTACCCCAAAGCATCGTAAACAACTATTTGCCCTTTTCCAGAATATTTACACTATGTTTTTAACGAAAACATTGGAAAAATGTACTTGTGCACAGAGTGCTGCCATCACAAGGCAAAACGCTAAGTAAGATGTTTTGGAGGTACAAGTTAAGCAGCTCAGATTTGAAAAAAAAAAAAAGACTTTGGAGAAGAGGCTGAGTGCCTTTTGCACTCAAATTCATTCCAAGTCTTTCTCTGAAGATTGCCAACAGCAGAAGAGGTACTTTTTCAAATCTTATCAGTGAGCGCACACTTACTGTACACCAAGAAGCAAGGACATCTCAACTGCGGGCATCCACTTACAGGAACAGCCCATTACGCTTCCCTTCAGTTCCCCGTTCGACACTACTCAACTCGCTGCCATCGGCTGCACGCCAAAGAACCCCCAGGAGCGTTGATGTGACTCCCCACCCTCAGCGTCTGCCTAGCACTGGGAAAAAACCGCAGGCGGGAGCAGCTCGCACAGAGCGAAGAAGCAGCTGAGCAGGAAACACCGTTTTGGATTCAGAGCCGCGTTTCGGATCCACAGCCCTCGTTAGATCTGTTTCCGAAACGCCGAGTCACCCCCGTGCTCACCCGCTGCTCGCACCCCCCGCAGCCCACGCGAACTCCCCCGGGATGAGCCACACGGCGCCGTTTGTCTTAGAGCCGGGGGGGAACCTCACCACGCTTCCTCGCCCCTCCGAAGCGACAGACCTCCGCGGCGGACCGCCCGGAGGTGCCGGAGTGCCGCGGCCGAACCGAAGCTGCTATTTTCGGGCTTGGACCCTCTCCCGGCCGCGGGTCGCCGAGGGACGGCCCGCTCCCGCGCTGCGCCTCAGGCAGGGGCGCGGCAGGACCTCCCCCCCCCCCCCCGCTGAGGGGACACGTAGCGAAACCCGGCGCCGAGTCTCGCCGCAGCCGCCTTCACGCCTCCCGCGGGAAGCGCCGGGCAAATCCCCTCCCTGCAGCCACGGGCGGGCCGCCCCCGCCTCCCGCCAGCCCGGGCCGCCGTGACAATGGCTCCGCCGGCGCCTGGGCAGCGGCAGCCGGGGCAGCCCCGAAGAAACTGCGTACTGGCTCCGTCTGCCCCGCCATCGAGGGGGAAGGGGGAACAGGGAAGCCCCCGCCCCCCCGGTGGTGGTGGTGGTGGGGCGAAAAACAGGCCACGCCGCGGCGGAGCAGGGCCGGACTCACCGGAGGCTCCGGGCGGCGCAGACTGCCTCTCCCCAGCCCGGGGTCGCGCCTGGCACTTTGCCCCATGCCCCGCCCCGCCGGGAGCGCGCCGTCACGTGACCAGAGGCCGCCTGTCCCCGCCCCCGTGACGTGAGCGGGGCGGACGGCGGAGGGAAGCGGCAGCGCCGCCCGCCCGGGAACCCGCCCCGCTCCTCCGCGGCCGAGGCAGCCCCGACTGCGACGGTTACCGCCTCCGCGGCGCCGCACCCCAACGGGCACCGGCTGCCGAAACACGTTATTTTACAGGAAGCTGGGCGGTGGGTCCAGCAAGGGCGCCCTGCGCAGTACTGCGGCTGGGCTCCGCCGCGTGAGGCTGCCGAACTCGAGCCACGGCTTCAGCCCCCGCCGCTCAGAGCGCCGCAAAGCTAAACGGCGTTCGAGGGGGTCCCTCCGTTCGAGGGGGTCCCTCCGCTCGAGGGGGTGGGCGCCCCCCCGAGTCCTACCTGCTGGACTCAAACGGGCGCTTTCGCCTCAGCCCCGGGAAAAGTAGCAGCCGGGAAGAAACCAATAATTAAAATCTCTGAGGAAGGTAAAGGCAGCCGTTTCGTACATCTCTGCTCTATCAAAAGGCAGGCTATTTGGGTTTTTCAGGGGTTCAAACTGACTCAGAGGTTTAACAGAGTCTGCACCTACCCCTAATGAGTTTCCTAACAAATTCTGATTACACAAGAACTCAATAGAAAAGTTCCGTTTCTCTCAGCATCAGTGAGTAGCAGCGCTGGGATACCGCCTACTTCCGTGGAGCGTCTCTGACTCGAAAACTAAGTTCTTTGCAACTCTCAAAGGCCTCAGAAACAGCTTATTTGCAGGGTGATTGAAGACATAAAAATACTTCTGTGGAAAAAAATGGGATCTCAACAGAAAATATGAACTTTGTCATTAGATGTGCAGCAGAAGTCAGAGGTAGAGTGATGTGAACCCTGCAGAGGGAATGCACGTGAGGTTCATTTAAGCACACGCATCTGGTTAAATGGACGACTATACGATGTTTTGGATTTGTCCATTATCCACGACTGACCTTTACAGGAATAACTGGGACTGCCTAAAATAAGATTTAATTGAGTTTTTACACTATTTCTTATACTTCGGCAGACACTGAGCATAGAGGAAACCTAGAAGAGCCAGACAGGTTTCTAGGTATGTTTATTAGACCAGGAATGCCACTGTTCAAGTGGTAATCAGTGAACACATGCCACTATATGATCATTTTTTCAGTGAAAGTTTAGACCAGTTCATTATAAGCCAAGGCTGTTACTCCCTCCATTCTTTCGGAGTGATTCTGCCAACAGGTGACAAGCCCCACTCAATTCCAGCTTGTGTAAACACCTGTAGGAGGATAAAAATCAAGATTATTAACCCTGAAATCAAAGAAACCTTCTGATAGAGGGCTATTTGTATTGTTTTCAGATTAGATTTCTTGTATGAGAACATGACATCTCATTCATCTTCTAGTAAAGCAAGTGGAATATATTAATAGTGAATATTTAAATACTTCAGTTTTCTATTTCAAAATATCTAGCTTTAGAACAAAGCATCTTTGTTAAGTAAAACCTCATCACCATAGTGTTATTTTCGTCTATAAATTCTTCTGCTAAGACCTCTACCTGTAGAGCTTTGAAATCCCAAGTAAAATAGAGAACACTTGTGTTTCTACTACATTTTAAAATCAAGCAATAGACCGACACAGAAATTTGTGTAACAACTCAAAATATGAACCAACACAACTTTCATCTCTATCACAGTACTATTCACTTATATAAAAAGCTCCTATTCAAACAAGTAAAGCCCTTGTGAAACTTAATAGCTTGCAAGTTTACAGCTATAGTCACAAGAGTGGTGAAAAAAAGGACGACTTACATATGCCCAGACAGCAGTAAAAACTGCGGCTCCACCAAGGAGTACCAGGTTTCCATATTTATCATGGAAGTTAGGCTCATACTTGCGATGAGCTTGTCTTACTGCAGTATGCTGAATGCCACGAGCTAATAAATGTTAAAGAGAATTAGAAGTACAGAAATCAACTAAAATACACATTCAAACCATCCACAATTGTCACCTCCCACCAACAGAGAGGCAAGCGTAAGCATTAAAAGACTTTAAGAGAAGCTGAAAAAAATTAATCTTTTGGACTTAGAGCTTTGGAATGATTCCAAAACATAGGATATACAGAAAGCCTTGCATTTTGTTTCAGCTCTCCCAATTTCTCTCTAGAAAGTTATTCCTGAAGTCTAATTCCAGTAAGAAAATCGTCCAAGTTACCTTTTCCATTAATATATCTTCTCTGGGTCCTCAGTGTGGAAGTTCAAGTACACTTTTAAGTATTACTATTTCTCTAATAAAATATTTTGGTTAGTACTTAAAAGTTTCAGATTTCTATATGTAAATATCTATATTGCCAGTATGTGTACCTAATATAAGCATTTTCAGGGTGAAGCTCACCATCGAATTAAGGGGTTGAAGATAGTGGGTATGAGTAACACCTTTCTCATTCCTTCAAGATTTTTGAAGGGAGGGGAGGGAGATGAAGAAGGAAGTGGAAATAACTGTGGGCCTTCGCACGAGGTAAATAACAGAGAACAAAATACGGGAGGATATCTTCACATGTATGATGTATATTATAAATGTATGCTATAAAAGGTATTTATTGAGGAGAAGACAGAGCGAAGAATCAAACCACCAGCTTCAAAACACAGAGATTGCTTAGTAGTTGTGTACAAAGCATTTGATGAGACAGTGATATGTGCATAAAGACAGACATTACAAAATATAATCTTTTAGTTTTAGGTCAATGGCTCACATTTACCCAAACACGACTAGAGAAGATGATGGCAATACCCATAATGCTACTACATCCCTAGCATGCTCTGTGAGGCTGCACAAGTTTTTCTTTAAACGGAAAAAAGAAGCTTGAACATCTACCGAAACACTGCTAAGCACGTTTATTTTAGGTGCACGCACCTCGGGCTAGGCACATCATGAACCAGGACCGGATTTGAGAGGACCGGGTTAAGCACTAGGGAGTCTGTCACCGAAGAGGTAACTTTACCCTTGAGTTTAAGGACTGGTCATTGCCTACACCTTGCCACTTCAGGTTACAAAACCTGGATGTGCCTTTGGTTACTATCAAGGAGAAAAAGCACCGAGGAAGGGAAGCCAAGGTCAGCTCAAGTAAAAGCAACTAGGAGGTAAAAGAGGCAGAAAAAAGAAAAAGAAAAAAAAGGCGGCAGAGGAAGGACGACGAGACAGCCGCCCGCAGCCCCTCAGCTGCCCTCACGACCCTCCCCCGCGGGCGAAGCGAGCCGAGGGACTGTTCAGGGACAAGTCCTCACAGGGAAGGCGAGAAACCAGGGGGAGACCCCCTGACGAAACCGCCTGCTCCCGCGAAACACCCCCAGCACATCTACACTCCAGAGAGCCTCTTCCTTGCTTACCGGTGAGGTTCAGAGCAGTCCTAGCCACAGGGAACATGCTGACAAGCGGAGTACAACCCTACCGCCGGCGGGACGCCGCTACCCTTGGCGAGCGGTGAAAAACAAAATGGTCGCGCCGGAAGTCGCCGATGCGCCGCGCTACTGAGCGGAGCCCTGTGGGTAATGTAGCCGCGCAGTGGCGGCGGAAAGGTTCCTCCTCGCTACCGCTGAGCGAGAGCTGGGGAAGCTCCGCAGCCGGGAGAAAGAGGCAGGGGCTCCTCTCCAATGTACAGGCTCCGAACCCTCTCCGCGACACGGTGGGGAAGGCGGGAGGCGGGCGCGGCCGTAGTGAAAGCGGTAAGAACCTCCCGGCGGCGCATCCATTCGCAGTGTCAGGATGGCCGAGTGGTCTAAGGCGCCAGACTCAAGGCGTTCCGCGCCTTCCCGAGGCGGGCTGGGTATTCTGGTCTCCGTATGGAGGCGTGGGTTCGAATCCCACTTCTGACACCACTTTTTCTCTCCCCCTCCCCGCCGTAAATTTAAATTCATGAAGGGGCCGAAGAGCCAGGCGAGGTTTTAGGGCAAACAGAAATTGCAGCGAGGCCCGCGGCGCCAGAAATACTTTCTATCGCGTCCGCGAATAGAGAAATAAAAATCGAAGCACGAGTAAAACCACGGTTTTCTGTGGCCACTACGCTCGAGAGCCCGTAAGCCGTTACACACCGGCTGAGGATTTCCCGAATGCCTTTACGATTTTAACAATCTTTTTATTGCGACCCAGCAATATACGCGCGGGTATAAAATTAAGCAAGCGTACGCCTTGGGGGAGCTATCGATTAAGTTCCTTGGAGTTTTATTCTAGATTGCCTTTTCGGTTTCTTGGGGCTTACCGACGTGAGGCCTGGCCTCCCGCCGCGGTGCCGCCCCCCGGGACCCCGAGCACGCTGCGGCTGTGCAGCAGTTTGAGGTGCTTAAAGAGCCGCAGGCGCTGAGCAAAGCCCGGGTGTACCCTCAAGGTGAGGGGCTGCTGCAGCAGGGCAGCCACGGCACCCTCCCGAAGGCGGCCAGCGAGGAGACCCCGGCTGCCGCCGCCGCCGCCTCCCGGGGGTCCCGGCCCGCCTCCGCGCGGCACGGCCCGCCCTCCCTCAGGGCTCCGCCAATCGAACGGCTCCAGCTTGCCTCGCTCCTATGGGCTAGCGGCAGCCCGGGCTGGAGACAGATTCAACGAATCGGAGGCCGGCGGCGAGTCGCGGGCCGGCGCCGCCGCCAATAGGAAGTGCCCGGGCGGGGCCGCGCTGCCAGGGGGTCGGCGCCCACCAATGGGCGCGAGGCGGCGGAGCGGGGCGGCCATGGCGGCGTTGCCGGTGCTGGCGCTGCTGTTGCTGCTGGCCTGGGGCGGGCCGCGCGCCGCGGGGCAGAAGCGGAAGGAGGTGAGGCGCCGCCGGGAGCCCCGCCGGGCTGCCCCCGCCTGCGACCGCCGCTCTGCCCGGGGCGGGCGGCGGGGCGGGCCGGGGCAGGGCCGGGACGGCCGCGGCGGGTTCCCGCGGGCGCCGGCCCGCGCTGAGGTCGTGCAGCGCCGAGCGCCGGGGAGGCTGAGGGCGGGGCGGGGCCCGGCAGGCCGCGCGCGGGGCGGCTTGGCCCCGCCCTGTGTCGCCCGCTGAGGCTCGGCCGCCCTCGGCGGCGGCGGCCGGGCTCTGAGGGGAAGCCCGCGGGCACGCCTGGGTGCCGCGGGGAGCGGTTGCCTTTTTAGACTCGTACAATTCTAATTTTTCTTTTATTTTCGAGCGCGTTTAATTCCAGGTTGTTCTGTTCTTGTAAGAAGCACCGTAGGAGTGTTGTCTTCCTGCTGGGTGGGATTTGGAGGGGGAGGGTGGGTGGACTGGCGGTCTTTGGTTGTAATCGCAAAGATGTCGCTTATTTGCACACGCTTGACTCCTGGGGTCTGACAAGACCCCTCTGTATATACTCGTGTCCGTTGCCAGTCAAAGAAGAGTAGTTTGTTATCTACCCTAAAGTATTTACCTGAAGAAGGGTGTTAATAAGGGGTGGAGAAGTAGTTTATGATAAATGTAACATCGGGGGGTTTGTTGCTTATCTTTTTGTATAATGTTATAGAATTAGTTGGCTCATTTTTAAAGACGAGTTTAGCGTTGAGCACTCCCGAGTTCTCCAAATACGTACTGAATCAAGTTTTTTTTCCAGCAATGCTGAAAATCGGATGTTGAGCTCGCTTCCATAGTGCTTCCACCTCTAGCGTTGATTCCACTTCCACCACGTTTTGAAATCTTCCGAAACAGAATGTGATGCTTAGTATCGAATAAAAACTGAGGGGTGATTTGGGCCAGTTTGTACAACTGAAAGAAATCTTACAATTATAACATGAGATAGTAGTAGTGAGCTCACAGCCTTCACCAGCATGCATAATACTAAGTGCTTAAAGGCAAAGTGCTTAAAGTGTGTGTAATGCTAAGTGGTCAAATGAATAATATTAACACGACTGTCAAAAGGATCTGTGAATGCCTTCAAAAATCTTAATGAATCATAGAATTGTTTAGGTTGGAAAAGAGCTTTAAGATTATCAAGTCCAACCGTTAACCTAGCACTGCCAAGTCCACCCCTAAACCATGTCCCTAAGCACCACATCTACACAGCTTTTAAATACCTCCAGGGATGGTGATTCAACCACTCCCCTGGGCAGCCTGTTCCAATGCTTGACAACCCTTTCGGGGAAGAAATTCTTCCTACTATCCAATCTAAACCTCCCCTGGCACAACTTGAGGCCATTTTCTCTCGTCCTATCGCTTGTTACTTGGGAGAAGAGACCCACACCCACCTCGCTACAACCTCCTGTCAGGGAGTTGTAGAGAGCAATGAGGTCTCCCCTCAGCCTCCTTTTCTCCAGGCTAAACAACCCCAGTTCCCTCAGCCGCTCCTCATCAGACTTGTTCTCCAGACCCCTCACCAGCCTCGTTGCCCTTCTCTGGACACGCTCCAGCACCTCAACGTCCTTCTTGTAGTGAGGGGCCCAAAACTGAACACAGTGTTCGAGGTGCGGCCTCACCAGTGCCGAGTACAGGGGCACGATCACTTCCCTACTCCTGCTGGCCACACTATTTCTGACACGAGCCAGGATGCCATTGGCCTTCTTGGCCGCCTGGGCACACTGCCGGCTCATGTTCAGCCAGCTGTCGACCAGCACCCCCAGGTCCTTTTCCGCCGGGCAGCTTTCCAGCCACTCTTCCCCAAGCCTGTAGCGCTGCATGGGGTTGTTGTGGACGAAGTGCAGGACCCAGCACTTGGCCTTGTTGAACCTCATACAGTTGGCCTCGGCCCATGGATCCAGCCTGTCCAGGTCCCTCTGCAGAGCCTTCCTACCCTCGAGCAGATCAACACTCCCGCCCAACTTGGTGTCGTCTGCAAACTTACTGAGGGTGCACTCGATCCCCTCATCCAGATCATTGATAAAGATATTGAACAAGACCGGCCCCAAAACTGAGCCCTGGGGAACACCGCTCGTGACCAGCCGCCGACTGGATTTAACTCCATTCACCACAACTCTCTGGGCCCGGCCGTCCAGACAGTTTTTTTACCCAGCGAAGAGTATGCCCGTCCAAGCCATAAGCAGCCAGTTTCTCCAGGAGAATGCTGTGGGAGACGGTGTCAAAGGCCTTCCTGAAGTCCAGGTAGACCACATCCACAGCCTTTCCCTCATCCACTAAGCTGGTCACCTTGTCATAGAAGGAGATCAGGTTAGTCAAGCAGGACCCACCTTTTATAAACCTGTGCTGACTGGGCCTGATCACCTGGTTGTCCTGTATGTGCCATGTGATGGCACTAAAGATGATCTACTCCATAACCTTCGCCAGCACCGAGGTCAGACTGACAGGCCTGTAGCTCCCCAGATGCTCCTTCCAGCCCTTCTTGCAGAGGGGCGTCACATTTGCTAACCTCCAGTCAACTGGGACCTCCCTGGTTAGCCAGGACTGCTGATAAATGATTGATTGACATATCACATCATGTGGTCGGTGTTCTTATGAAATACAGCGCAGCTGTTTGTTACATCAAATCTAAAAATAGTCAAGATTCTACTGTGAGACTAGAAAAAAACCAAAAAAACAACAGTGTTTCTCTGACTTTATTTTCAGATGGTGTTATCAGAAAAAGTGAACCAGCTAATGGAGTGGACTAGTAAAAGATCCGTTATTCGAATGAATGGAGACAAATTTCGACGCCTTGTGAAGGCACCACCCAGAAATTACTCGGTGATTGTGATGTTCACTGCTCTTCAGCCTCACAGACAGTGTGTTGTGTGCAAGTATGGGCTTAATTTAGTCCTAAATTAGAACTTGAAAGTCATCATATGCTCTGTAGGAAATTAAATTTAAGAATAGGATAAAACTTTCATGTACATGGGAAGAATATACTAGGGCACATTATAGTAGGATTATCTTTGAAATTAAATGTGTGGGAATGTATGTGTAATATGTATGTGAGAAAACAACATAGTCCTTAATTAATTATCTCCCTCCTAAAATAATCACTGCTTTGCAGAAACAATATTCACACTGACAGACTTCTGGAGAAAGACAGGGTGAAAACTCAACTTTCCTGGCATGAGCTGCTGAAGAAATGTTTGTAGAATTACTGCTGGCCATGCAGTCTAAAAGTTCTGTTAATTAATATGTTGATGGGCACTTACTTATTTACAATTATAACATACTGGATCCTTAACCATATTATGGCTTTCATGTATTAATCTGGAGCTGGCAAAGGTCTGTAAAGATGATTTTTGTGCCTAGTTAGTTGAAATGAATTGGTTTCCCATCCTCTGACATGGAAAATGGGGCACACCTGTACTTGTTTTGGTGCTCTGTGGACTAGCAAATCATGAGCTGCTGGGTTCCATTTCAAATTTCAGTTAGAAATTACCACTGCTTGTGTTCCTGGACTCAACAAAACTTGCCCTTGCATTTAAAAAACCAGTGGTGCCAAATGCTTCACTTGATTGTTAGATGAGCGTCTGGCCCTAAACTTTTACTTTAACGTTAGAAAATTAATGCAGGGGTGTGTGGGATGCACCCATTAATGGGGTGGGCGGCTACAGCTCCCTCAGCTGTTTTGTAACTTGTGTTCTGGACAGACATATGCTACAGCATCTCACTTTGTGTATTTTACAGGCAAGCTGATGAGGAATACCAGATTCTGGCAAACTCCTGGCGATATTCCAGTGCATTTACCAATAAGATTTTTTTTGCTATGGTAGATTTTGATGAAGGTTCGGATGTATTTCAGATGGTAATGTCTTTCTCTTCTAACATTATTTTTAACTCGGGTTTTGGAGACTGAGGGCAAGAAGGTAAAGATGCGTACAAAATTTAGTGTTATGATGATTAAAGAAATAATTGAAAAGTTAAAAGCTGCTACTCAGAAGAAATGAGAAGAGCAGAAGGCAGTAGCATGTTGGCAGTAAGATTAACAAATCTGGAGTAGGCACAAGGAGTGAACTGGCTTCTCTGTTTTTTCTGAGTTTGTCTCCTAGAATAACTTACAGTGTAATTTTTAATGGGATTCTTCTATGATACACAAAGAGGCAAGATAGAAAGCTCTGGTGTCGTTAGGAACAGCTATTACAATTTTTAGATTACTAGAGAATGATAGATTAGGCTTTCAGTGCTAGTTAATTTACTTCTTTTCAAGTACCCAGTCATTCTGCTCTTCTGCTAACATTATGTAAACATATTTTTTCTGTAATTGTATGAGAACATTCCATGTACACTTGCAATTGTAGATCAAATTAATAGTTCATTATAGTTTTGCAAATCTTAACTTTTTTTTTTGTTAAGAGATCCTCATCTCTATTTAAAAGCTATACAATTTAGGCAGTGATATTTTATTAAATGGAAGCTTTTGGACTGGAGAAGTAGAAAGGGCTGTCTCTTATTATTCTTGTTAAATTTTCCCATAGTATTACATCAAAAATTCATTCATCAAGCTATGGCCTTTATAGATTATTGCGTATATTCCTATTTTGCAGATTCCTTTACCAAAAGTAGTATTTATAGAAGAAACGGATTCAAAAAAACTGAAATGCTATGGGAAAAACAGTGTTAGGAAAAGATAGAACTGCATTTTATAAACAACTACTTTTATTTACCTATTATAATCTCCTCTTAACTGGTCTGAATCTTTTGAATCGGTAGCTATAGATCCGAGTACTAACAAAGAAATGGCAGTCACTTTATCCAGAGCAGCTATTGACAGAGCTAAAAAAATTTTGTTTCTCAATACTAAAAGGACAAAACAGCATGGAACACAAAAGGGAAATTGCGGGATTATATTGATTACTTTATGAAATACAAAAATGCAAGCTACTGTGTGCTGTCTTTACTTTTTTTAAGTCATTGTCAGTGAAATCTATTTATTGAATAGTTACTTTTTTCTAATTGATTTATTGATGATGTTGCAAGATACAAATGGAATAGAATTGTGTGTTACTAAGTAGACCTTTCATGGTGCTGTATCTTCTATGAATTTTCTAAACACAGCTAAACATGAATTCTGCTCCAACCTTCATTAACTTTCCTGCTAAAGGGAAGCCTAAAAGGGGTGACACATACGAACTTCAGGTGCGCGGCTTTGCAGCGGAGCAGCTTGCTCGGTGGGTGGCTGACAGAACTGATGTCAATGTAAGTATACACAGGCTTTCCGCATCAGCACCTCTGCGCACTCCCTTACGTGATTCCAGCTATGAGATACGTCAGTTGTGTTCTGTGGCTAACAATCTACTCTCAGATACTCTAAATAGTTCTTGTCTACAAAAGCTAGTTTGGGCACACGACTACATCTTTAAGTTTCCTTACATTCTGTGTTCTAGTATTTTGTGTAATTCTGTATTTGATAAGACGGTAAAAATCATCTCCTTCCTTCTCCCTCTTCTGTTCCTATGGAAGAAAAACAGTCTCTAAATTATTAGGTAGGGTAAAGGTGTATAAAACTGAAGTTACAGTAACGCGGGGAAAAAGCATTACTTACTTCCCTAATCAGATTTATTATACAGAAAATTTGTGTGTGTGTGTTGATATTTTTTCCCACTTTAATATATTGTGGGTTTTGTTAGCAGGAGTGTGGGTGCAATGTATAATCCCATTGAGGGAAAATAATTTAAATGTCCTCTGTTTAGATTCGTGTGATAAGGCCACCAAACTATGCCGGACCGTTGATGTTAGGACTGCTGCTGGCTGTCATCGGAGGCCTCGTATATTTGCGTGGAAGCAATCTGGATTTTCTGTATAACAAAACTGGCTGGGCATTTGCTGCTTTGGTGAGCAATTATAACTTTTTGTAGCAATTCAAGTCTTTAAAAGCTTTTGTATTTAAAGATGATTAAACCTGATAGAGAAAAATGAGGTGCTTTTAGTTTTACTTTTTGGTAGTCTGATAATATTTGATTGTGGTCTTTTCAGCTCAGTTAATGCTTGATTAGATGCCTCTCATACAAATAAAAGGTAGGACAACGCCTAGCCTAAGATTGTATTCCAAACCAGTACATTTTGGTATGAAATGAAAAGAAATTGGGTAAAATATTTAAAAAAAAAAAAAATCCATATTAAATAGTGTTTCTTCTTTCCTTTTCAGTGTTTTGTGTTAGCAATGACATCAGGCCAGATGTGGAACCACATTAGAGGTCCACCCTATGCTCATAAAAATCCCCATACAGGACAAGTGGTAAGTCTTTTCTTTGTTTTCTTTTCTGCATTTCTGTTGTATTTCTACCAAACAAGGCTGATACTAAAAGAGGCAAGTCAGAGCGCAAATTCTATTCTTGGCTTCTTTCTTTGTAAGTCAGTGAGGCTAACCTCTCCTGCAGTGAACAAGGCAAATTAGAGAGCTGTTGATTAGTTCAGAGATGATCTGTCTTCTCTTAAAATATGTCTGTAAAAGAGGGGTTTTGTTTTGTTTGAAACAGAAGGAGTGTTAGAGCTCCAGTCAAGATTTAGATTTTTCTTCCAATTAGCTTTATCCTTTTCTTGGCTCAAACAGAAGAAGAAACTCTGTTTGCAAACTCATACTTTACTACTGAGAAATCACAAAATACTCATCTTAATCCAAAACACAGTGCTCTGTTGTGTAATTGCTGTGTGATAACTTCAACCATTACCTAGAATTCCATTTTGGTAGGAAAGTCATTCCTACAGTCTTTTGTTCAGTGATTAATTAATTCTGTAAGAATGGTGGCATTAGTTCTGTGATGTTCTAAGAGTAAGGACAAACGTTGCTTAGGGTTATTTTAGGTGTATTGCTTCCTGTGCTCAGTAATAAGCTTTTAAGAGATAGACTAAGAAGTGCAATTCTTAATCAGACAAGAAATACTAATTTACTATCTAGCAGCATGTTCAGTTTCTTGTTAGAAACTGCTCAAAGTGCTTCCCATGCAATAAAGCATTAGACAGCAGTCATATGGATGGTGCTCTGCTGTAAACAGGACATACTGGTTCAAAAGTGTTACCTCGGAGTTTATTTTTCTTGTGTTAATACCTAAGGAGTACAAGGTCTTTTTGCGTGCAGAAACTTCGATTATTCTAGTAATCACAGAAAGCTAAGAAGATACTAAAATAATGCTCTAGGGTAGGGAGGATAGCATACAGAGTAACCAAAACTATTTGCTAACAAGTTATTTGGACGGGGGGTTTCCCCCTTGCTTCAGAACCTAAGTTAAGCATTTCTTTCATCCTTCCTGTTGTTCCCCATATCTCCAAAATGTAAAAGTAAAAGAAGTGATACGTTTTGGAGGAAGCATAATGACAATGCTTTTTTTGCCTGTGTTCTGAGGGTAGATTATTTTAAATTACCTGATCTTTTCCATCTCTCTGACCCCCTGTGCCTCTTTTAACCATTCCTATTTGTTTTCATGTTTTCTTTTCAGCATTTATTTACCTGTGGCATTTGCTTTCCTTTGTCTTGTATGTATATTGTATCCTCGGTGATGAAGAGACATGATAGTTCTAAATTGCTAACAGCAAAATAAGGGTGTTTATGTTGAGTCTTACATGCTAAACAGTCGTATTGCTGAGCCTGGCAATTTCGTGTTTAACCTGCTCTTTTTAGCTCATACACCCATCTAATGACTTCTATATAAAAACATCCTTCTTCGAGATTCTTGGGGTAAATTAATGTCTAGTGACCTTAGACGTATGAAATCTCATTCTTGGGAAAAATGAGTTTTAACGTCACTTGAAATATATTGCTCTGTACATAATATAGAATGAGATACACTGTAAAAGTAGTCAGAATGTATTGAGACCATTGCATCTCTTCAGGTGCTTACACATCACATATCGGCTTCTCTCATGTATTTTACTCAGAAGGGAATTGATTTGCTGAAATGTCCTTTCATGCCTGGTTAGGTGGGTCAGGCCCTCTATTCTTCCATAAAACGTGGATCTGTTTATCAAGCTTTTTTTTTTTTTTCTACTTAGATACAACATCACAACCATAGTGATGTAGAGCTTCCCATAAGGGATTCACAAATTGTATTCTTTCACAAATTTCAAATTTTCTGTTAACCCAGTTGGTTAGTAAATTATTAATGTAAATAAGACTGAGCCAACTTACTGAGTGGAAGTTCTCATATTTTAAATGTTTTCTTGAAAACGCTTCCTTTTGTTTCTTCTGTTTACATCATTCCTAAGCCTTTTCGAGACTGAAGAATAAAGCTTCAATGGTATTGGTAGTGATGTTCCTTTCCCGGTATGCCATGAAAAAGATTTCAAATGCTTGGTTCTGGAGCCAAGTGAGTAGGGTTCACACACAGATTGAAGGGACTGTCCCTAATCTGAGGAGCAACGTACGTAACCTAAGAATCTAAGTCAGGGAATGGATTAGACTTGGATCACAGTGGGTGCAGGAGGGCATAGTTACGGTATTTTGCCCTGCTGAACGGGCTCTAGACCATGAAGGTTGTTGCTGCACTTGCACTTACTGTAATCTGAATGGTACTTTGGGCTGATTGCGCATAAAAGAAGAAGAATTTTTTGATGCTGATGCAACTCCCCCCCAAAATCAATGGTCAACAGATGAAATTGTTCGTGCTCCAACTTCTGTCCTGTCTCCTGAAGGAGACAGTGCAAAACCCAGTTCCAAGCTCTGTAGCTGTTGTTAATCATGTCAAAGTTGACTCCGGTCTTTTCTAAATTCAATTACTCTTTGTCTCTTACAGAACTATATCCATGGAAGCAGCCAAGCCCAATTTGTGGCAGAAACACACATTGTTCTTCTGTTTAGTATCCTTCCTACTGAGAAGCATGTGGTTGGTGACGATTTTTCTGTTAGCTTATGCTGCTGCCTTTTCTATGGGAGTACTTCGTCAAGGCTCGTAACTGTCACCTAAGACTGATGCAGAAGCTTGTAGAGTCTTTCTGTGTTGACAGCTATGCTTTTCCTATGCCAGTGATCTTTAAGTTGAATAGAAAAATGTTTACTGCTTTCTCACCACCTTCTTCCTTGCTTAGTGACTGAACTGAATACAGCGTTAAAGATGTGGATTTTTGTGGGATCACAAGATTCTTCAGGATAACCCCTGTTCCTCTGTGCATGTCTCTTATCTTTTCAATCTCACTTACTTAGTTCTTGCTTTGGTGTTGAATTTCTTCCTCCCTTACTGATCTTTCTTCTTTTATTTCTTTGCTTACCTTCTTTACTTTTGATCTTACCACTCGTTCATGCTAACGATTCAGGATTCTTCCATGCCAGTATTATGCCATCAAGAAAGGCAAGCGGAAACTTGCAGGTTGAGAGCTTTTGCCTTTCTCATTTGTGTAAAAAATGTTTCTTTGGAGTCATAAGAATACTCTAAAATTCAATGTTCTTTTCTTCTGTTCCCACATGTATGTTTTTGATCCATCATCTGTAACTTTAGTCATCTGTGACTCAAACTTTTCTTCCTTGTCTCGTCACCTGTGTCAGCCTGTGCATTCTTTTATCTTTTATTCAGGATTTTTTATTTTATTTAATATTATCTTTTTTCTTGCAGCTTCACAGGCCCAAATTGTTTACGCTTTATAGTACACAAGTATACAGAATAGCAGACTTACTGCAGGCACATCGTTTCAAAACTTCATTCGTAGTACCTGTCCTCTTCACTGCTTGACAATGATTAACAAGTCTCTTCTGTTGCAACAGCAATGTTCTTTAACAGAGTGACTTCTGCTAATTTCTCCCTTTTATCTTCTTGTTTTATCTAGTCAAAATCCCAATTTCAGCAAGTGATGCTTTGGGGTTTTTGTAATAAAATAGTATAAAGTAAGCAATTGACATTTAAATATGCTGGTGTTAAAAGAACTTTACTCTCTTGCTGTGTATTCATTATCAAAGGTGCTGGTTTGTTTTTTTTTTAACTTAAAACATCCATTTGGAGGGGAACTTCTGATCTTTTTCTAATTATTATTGTACTTCTGATGCTCTCAGTCAAATTCAACCTAGAACCTTTTTGTTGGTGTTTATTTGTGTTATTGCTATCCATCGCATTATGGACCCAATCTACCAGTTGCTGGAGACATGTAAAATGGTAGAAGTTGGCAAGGTTCCTGTGGGTTGAAGTCACTTCTCTCTTGTGCTGAAGGTAGACCGCATCTGAAATGGAAAATTTCTTAATGGTCCCGGTTGCAGTCAATGATAAGTATTTCTGATTTCAGGAGGAGGATTGGGACTGAACATCTATAGTGAAATGGAATGAAATCTTTGGGAATTCTGTCTTTTGTGTCACTGGATCCACTATTTTGCTTTGTTAGGATTCATTCTTCGCAAATGTCAGGCCTTTTAAGTTGTCTGTGCTTCCTTAATTTTACAAGCTTTAAATTTTTTTTAATTGAAGACTTAGAAAAGACTGAAATATTGCTACTTGAAAGATATCCTGTTAGATTAAATATTGCATGCGTTTTATTCATTCTGTTAGCTGAGTAAAATGCAGAAGCTTAATTCCTTTTGGGATTTTCCAGTGGAGTAGAACAGTAGTAGGAGTGGACCGAGCTCTCTGGGAAGGAATGCTGTTTCAGTACAAGCTGAGATAATAAATGCATGTTTTTAATTTTGTGTCAAGACCTACTATACCTACCAGTTTATATTTTAAACTTTGTATTTATTTTCCCCTAAAAGTTGACGTTATGAATGCCTTTCAGTTGCTTTTTTCCCCCCCATAGTTGCTGGTTTGGCTGGGAAGTCTTTAATTTTTCCAGTGAGTTTTAATGCCCCAGGTATGGAGCGGGAGCTGAATTTACAAGATTAGGAATAAGTGTATTATATTGAGTCTATTGTATTTTGTTGATTTAGCCTTAAACAACGTTCGTAGATGGTGGTGTTACTTTAGGAATGGTACTCCTCCACGAAGCTGCTACTTCTGACATGGATGTGGGGAAAAGAAAAAGTAAGTACTAATACTTTTCTGTTTAAGAGAAGGCATGTTCAGTAAAGATTTTTGATACGCTATTTAATAGAAATGCTTTTGCACTGTGGGTTTTTGTACACTTCCCACTTCTGAGCAGAAGTGAATCACTTGGTTTTTCGGCAGCATTTGGAGTTGCTTAGCAAACTGCAAGATAAACTCAAAGCCCTTCTGGGAGAAGGGGAGATATAAAGATGCTTTGCAATATTTTGCTAGTAAGGGAGAGAAAAAGGGACTTACTTTCTCGTAAAGCAATGGTATAAAATTGATTTACAGGGGGAATTTGAAAGAAAATTGGTGTTAATCCAGTCCTTCTCAGTGACTCTAATAGAGGTCTCATCTGACCAAATCTGTAAATATTACAGAATGCTTTTGAAAACCCCAGTCACTGTGGTGTTTTCAGGGACAGCTGTCATATTACCAGAATCTTACTTTGCATCTCTTCCAGTCATGTGTATTGCTGGTATTGGCTTGGTGGTGTTGTTCTTCAGCTGGTTGCTGTCTGTCTTCAGATCTAAGTACCATGGCTACCCATACAGGTAAGTCTTTTCTGCTGCTTCAGTCATTGTTTTGCTGTGCATTGCAATACAGCTACAACACCACAGAGTTTTTCGAAGGAAGTGGGTAAACACCAATGAGGACTTAAAGATTGAGAGTGATACTAGAAGTTTGTTTGTTTGTTTGTTTGTTTTTAAATCTGGACTGTATGCTTATGAATTAATCTGTTCCTGCTGACTGGTATTTCCTTGTCTGGTAATATTAATATAAACCAGAACGGCGAAATAGGCAAAGGGCCTATTTTCTGAAATCTAATTTGGTGGGAAATACTCTCTTAAAAATGCTCCACTTGCTTCTCAAAGAGTGGCAATATTGGTCGATACAATCACCAGAAATAACAGTATTTGGTGGATATCACAATTTTTCAGTCTGGCCAAAGGAAGGATTGTGGTATTCTCCTTTTCATGCCATTACATATTATAAAGTATTTCTGTTTTCATAGTGATACCTCAGCCAACTTATACTGAAAACAAGTGTCTCTTTCCCCCCCCTACTTTCTCTTCCTCTGTATTCATACATCTTGATTATGAATCCTTATTTGTGAGAACAAGAAGGATGGCTGATGCTTTAAAGCTGATACATTTTGTGATTGCTTCTGTAAAGAGTCTAGCACTATTAATTGACTGCTTATATCTATCTATCTATCTATAGTCTGGAAGGCTAATCCCATAGGCAAATAGAATCCCCTTTCTATGAGAAGTCAGTTCGTATTTAAAAATATCTAAATAATAAAACTTGTTATTTTATAAAGACTTTTCTCAAGACCAGAAGAGAGCTGAATTTATTCCTTGTTTAATAACTAGTCAGCTTTTATTCTGGTCTATGCAATGGTCTTACGTACTTCTGCCAACTTCGTTGTAGGTAAGATGTGGTTGTCTTGGCTATTGAGTTACTACAAGACTCGCTTTTAAGCTACTTCTTCACAGCTACTTACCTCGTAGTTGCATCAGGCCCACTTTCTCGTTCTGATTTTCTTGGCATATTTGAAAGCTAAGTGGAATGTTGCGCACCTTTGTTTCTTATAAAATTAATAAGAATGTTTGTTATTTTCTTCCTGCAGTTTCCTAATGAGTTAAAGGATTCTGGAATCTGTAACATCAGAAAGGTGGCGACTCTGAAATTGCGTGTAATGGAATGGAAGAGCTAAATATGTATGGTTCGTGCTACCTCTCTTTACACTGAATGAGATAATTAAACACTGAACCAAAGATGACATGCAGTGCCTTAAATATAACAAGCAATTTGCCCTGAAGGACACAGAGTATTAAGATGCAATCTCTTTTTCATAAGCTTTACATCTTCTTAAACAGCTCTACTTCTAGTGAAATTCAGAACTTAATGCTTAGAACCACATTTCTGTAGACTAACTAGAAACAGTACTTTAAATTCAGTTGGATAATCTGTTTCCCGTATGTTTCTTTTTCCCTGAAATATTTATCACTTTATTTCCTGTTGGTGCATAGCAGGTGACAATAACTTCTCTGTCATGCCTTTTCATGGTTGAGAAAATATCTCCGTGTACCTGGAAATCTTTCCTTCAGCCTTTGTGCAACCCTTGGACCATACTCCAAATTCCAGTGTGGAATGTGCATATCCTTGAGCTGTATCTCATTTTTGAGAAGAGTACTTAACTGCTGTATGATGCAAGAGGTTATTTCACAGGTGAAGGGAGAATTTTCAACAGGTAGAACTGAGTTATTAATTGAATTATTAATTAAAAACTTTCTTTGCCAAATGCTGAAACTGCAACATTTAAGTTGTAAACATAGGCTCAGAGCCGAAAAAAAATATTCTTATACTGATCAACACTCACACTCTCAAAAATACAAGCCAAAACTACAAAGGTAACTAGCTATCTGTAGCATGAATTAAAGGTTGCTAACTGGCTTTCAAGTTACTGCTCAGAGCCTTGACAAACCAACAGGTAGCAGATTTTTGGTCACCATGTTAGTTCTTGCATTCTCCATTTATTTTCTCCAAGTTTTTATCCTTGGGGAGGATACGGGAGTGGGCAGAGCTATCTAATCCCAGGATAAATATTGTTACCCCAGGAAAGATTTGTTAGCCTTACAATTGAATGCCTGTGCTTTTTGCTCTCTCCTTTTGTTCTCTCAATCTCACAAAAGATACTTTGCCTTAAGGATTCTTGAGTGGAAGACATTGTGCCTCAGCCCAAACTGTTGCGTAGTTCAACACCTGTACTACAGGAAATCTTGGCAGCCTGATTAAGTAATACTTCATTCTGTAGGCTGTGGTGGCCTTGGAGGTTACTGGTCAGAGAAAATATGATGAGACTTTTGTCTCCTGCTTCTGCCTCTCCCCTGTCTCAAGGGGTTACAGAATTTCGATGCTTTAGATTTGAATCTTGGACTATATAATTCAAAGTAGAATGTTATTCTTATGCAATTTTGCTAAATTAACACACATCTCAAGTGCCTTAACTTCACTAATTTAGTTGTTTGATGTTTCAACTTGTTGAGATGCATTTTTCTATGCCATACAGAATGACAAGCCTTAGTGGAATGGATAAATTGTGTGCCTGACTGGATTTTGGACAAGTTTCAATAAAATTTTTTAGTCTAATCCATGCTCCTGTGTCTTTTGAACTTCAACATAAAGCAAAACAAACAAACCTCTTTTCTTCCACTGTTGCTTCAATGTGTTAATAAAAATGTCTGTATATAGTAAATAACCTGAGTATGGCTGAGAAGACTGGAGTAGTAGCATATATGTGTTTATGTGGGAAATTACAGCCCAAAATACCAATACTAGAGATCTTCTCATGTAGCCAACTAATAGCATAAAGATTGCATGGTTTTTACTTGTCTTTGAGACAGTTGTCCTGAGGTGAAAATCTTGGAGTCCTAGACAGATCCACTAATAGCTTTTCTGGAGGTGGAATCTAGTTAGCGCTATAGACTTGCCTGGAACAACTCTGGACTGCTGTACCTGTTGCTTATTTTCCTGCCCTGTTGGTACCATGCTTCCAATAAACTTTCAGGTTGGTTGTACTTCAGTCATCAGCAGTGCAGGTGAAGGTGGCTTACAATCTCATTCTAAAGAAGAAATGTTTTTTCTTTAACTTTCAGACTTGTTTCTAATTTTTCTGACATGGTGCATATTTTATTCTCTCTCTCTAAAAAGCATCTAATTGTATATTAACTAACTTTAAACAGTTGCACATCACGCTGGTGGATGGTGGAGACGTTGGCCTTCCACTTAAGGTGGTATAGTTGTTGAGAGTTTGGGATTTTCCTCTTTTTCCATGCTGACATGTGAAATGAAAATAATGCTTACTTTTCCCAACAGTTTTTCTGCTCTCTAGGCTGAAACTGAAGCACGTGCAGGAGGGAACAAGTGTGATAGTGGAGCAAAAGAAGATCGAGTGCTTGCAAGGAACTGTAGCAGATTTAGAGAGCGTGCAATTCTAGAAAGATTTGACTTGTGCGGCAGTTGAGAGGTAATGGCCAGCTATAATTGGTACCCAAAGTGATTCTTCTGGACCATTGGCATGTGCATCTCACTAACTAGTTAGTATAATACAGTTCTGGAGCAGTAGAACAAATGTGGAAGAGGCAATGCATTTGAGAACTGGTATGCTAAAACTGGGAGTTTGAGGCCATCTCCTTTAGAAAGTGAGTCATTGGACAGCTCAGAAGTACCGTAAAAGCTTACCTTTAGAGACACTTATTATAACAAAAGGAGGAAATGGTATATTCTGTAGCTGAAAATGGACTGTGTGGTTTCGTTAACGTGGCTGGCCTCAAAGATTGCTGCTTTTTCTGCTTTTGAGAAGGGGCTGTGGTGTATTTAAAAATTGTTTTTTAATAATAGCTAGAAATAATTTAGGGAGGTCTCTGATGAGCTAAGCCCAAGGCAAGATAGTAAATCTAATTGGATTAATCTAGGTAATGGTTTGTGTTATCTACAATTTACTGGAAGCTCCTGTCTTCAAACCGTTTTAGTGTTCAGCACAGAACGTGCTTCTTAATGGTGGTGCCTAGTAGTCGTTCCTGCAGTTAAGACTTCAACAGAGGAGCTTCATAAGTGCATACTCTTCAGGGGCAGAACTGCTTAGTCCTCCCACAAGATGGAAAATGTGCTCAGCTCTGCATCTGCTGTGTATGGCTTGGTGCTTGTGCAAATAACCTTAATTAATCCCATGGCTGGTGATGTCCGTGTGGCTGAGGGTACATATGCAATCACATGATTAAGATACACATTCAGACATGAGGGTAAGAACAAGTTAAACCTTTTGGCAGGCAATGGGATAGCCATCAGTCGCTGGGGAATATGATGCGATCATGGCTGCCTAAAGACTTTAGGAGAAAAATGTAGATCTTTTATGGTCACAACAATTGGACATCTAACTAAATGTACAGCAAGGCTTATTCTGAGCCTTGTTAAAAAAGTGTAAAAGTAAGCATAACAGTAATTTTTGATTCCCAGTCTGTATTCCTGACAAATCAAAGTAGAAGTTCTAGAAGTACTGAAGAAAGGCAGTCGCTTAACTTTCTAAACATCTGGAACATCCAAAGAAAGTCAGGTGACTGAATTGCATATGCTTGTTTGGATATGCTGCCCATGACATCAGATTATGCTAGATCGTGGCATCTTGTAGCCAGGCTTTGTCAGGAGAAAAGAATGGTCTGTAGTATTCCTTTATGGTTTATTAGCAATGGTTTCTGATAGTGTGTTTTAAAAACTATCCAGTCTATAACAGAAAATCACTTATGCTGAAATCAGATTTTTTAAGAAGTTAAAATTTCAAAGTGTTTTCATCTGCTATAAGAAATTAATTCTCGCAAAGGATTTGGAAAAGTACTGGCACTTTGTTTCTGCATTGGACCTTGATGTTTACTGCTTTCTCACGCTGAAAAGGTTTAATTATCAAATACGAACCGCTACTCAACTGATTCCACACCACCACTTTGAACTTTATTAAGGGGAATAGAATAACAGCACAACAAAGAACAACCCAGGCTCTTGAGTAAGCAGTCATCTATTTTCAGTTTTTATTATCCTTCTTCTCTGACAAATAGAGAATAAGTTTCATTGCACATAATCTATTCCATTTAAAAGCTCAGATCTTGACCATTCCTATGAAATGAATTTAAGCATAGTGTTTTATTGTTCTGGATTAATTGTGCTACTTCTATCACAGATAATAATCTGAAAAAGTTGTATATGTAGTTTGTATTTCTAGGTCAGGAGCACATAAAGTTATTAAAATATTCTCTTGTCAATTGATAACTATACATGTCTTTCAGCCATTTTTCTTAAAAGTAGGCTAATGTCTACTTAAGAAAACTAATTACTATCATTATGAAAAAAAAATAATCAGTGTGATGAGACTCTACAGTGGCCCTTGGTTTGTCCTGCAAACTAAGCTCTGAATCCTCATTCTTGCAGGTATGGTGGAGCAGCCAGCAGTGTCTATTAGTAGAGCGCTGGGGGAAGGAAGGGGTCCTGTGTGCTGGGGCAACTTAACCATAGGTATGTTAGATGTGCAAAACGTTTCTCTACAGATGCACACAGTGTCTGTCCATACGCAGATTTCAGTGTGCTTCTACAATCTGGTTTTTGACAACCTCATGATAGTATCAGGTTTTGTCTTCTGGAGTAATTGCTGGGAGATGGAAATATTTCCACTCTTACTTTATCTTGACCTTTTCTCACAATAGCATTGCTTTTTCATGTGCAACTTTAGATTAAGTTATGAATTGGCAATTAAATTTGTTTTTTTTAAACTGCTTTCAAATACCTTCTTCCAACTCCCAAGGAAATAGTAAAAGAAAAAAATACTACAGAGTAAAAGGAATAAATACATCTATGTAGTTACTCTAAATCAGTAGGATATTAGTCCATAAAGCAGACTAAATCCCTCAAAGAGGAAAATAAATGTTTTGTGTTCTTATTTTAATCACACAATTGGAATACTAATGCAGAGCTAAGAATGCTTCTGGTTTAATTCATCTGTCTGGTGGCAAAAAAAATAGAATGGCTTTTTGCAATTTTTTAATGGAATTTGTAGCAGTCAGTTAACACGGATTTATTTTTTCCCTTCTAAAATTTAGCTAGAAGGCAGGTGATGCTTTGGTTTTTTCAAACTGTAGCAGTGACCATGAGATAGCATTTTGTTAACAAAGTTGTTAATAAATCTGCTGTTTGGTATAGCTAAAATTCAGCAAATATAGGATGCAGTTCTTGGGTAAAATGTTAAATTCCAAAGCAAATTATGTTTAGACCAGTTTGTAGAATTTCCCTGGGATGTGTAAGCTTGTATGTGCTGAAGTGCAAAAATGCTGTTTATTCTATTATCATTGCCTTTCAGAATGAAATAGATATTAAGGAGTAGTTATGCTTAAGATGACAAGGCTTTCACTTATGATTTTTTTTCTCGTATTTCACCCATTGCGTTATGAAACCAGGTGAGTTGGTACTCTTTTTTTTTTTTTTTTTTTTAGCTTCTGCAGAAAAATATTTTAATTTTCACAACTGGTTATTTTTATAATAAGTGAATAATACCTGTATCACTTGTTTCAAATTCTGTGTGGTACTGGACTTGGTTTTGGTGGTCAGTTCTGTTTTGGTCATGTGGGGAGATGGAAGTTGACATGAAAACCCCAGCCAGTGGAGTTCGGTAGCCTTCTCATGAAAGCATGTAACTTCTTTCCCTCCGAACAGGGATGTGTTCCAATCCTCTTCTTTTCATACAGATTTTAACATCTGACAGGAATGTAGAAGCTGCTAGTGCAAGCAGGGAAGATTATCTTGGCATACTTATGTGAAGCTGCCAATGATGTGTTTCCTTATCTAAAGAATTTTATGTTTAAAAAAAAAAAAAAAGTTCTAGCAAAGCTGGGCTTAAGTGAGGCTCGAGCTAGCAGTGTAACTTGGGTGCTGTTCAACAAGTTCAACCTCGATAATTCTCAATATAGCTTACATTATTCATATCTTGCTGTCTTTTTATTCTGTACTTGGGAAACTGTCTCCTCCAAAGCTTACTTCTGTGCTCATGTGCTGGTCTGCTTTGAGTTCGATGGGTGATCCCCGCAGAGGATTAGGGTCGTTCTGGTGCTGTTACCAGAGTTTGGCCGGCATCGCAGTGTTACTCTTCGTATGGCTGTTGTATTTAATTGCCGTGATTAACTCGATGTTGTTGAATCCAGGTTGCAGAACTGCCCAAAGCTGCAGTGTTCTGATGATGAAATGGGCGGCTGGGGTCGGGGTGAGACCTGACCCTCGCTGTTGCCGCTTGCTCCGTCTCCTGCCCGCACGCGATGTGTGTGCGCTTGGCTCCCGCCACAATGGCCGAGGCCATCGGGGCACCCATAGGCTGGAGCCCCCTACTGGGCAAAGTCGTCAATACACTTTGTTTTGAAATGATGTCACGGGACTTGGTGCGTGACGTCAGGCCCCTGCAGGTGATGTAACCCTCCATCCAGCCAATCAGAGCGGGGAAGGTTGGGACGGTGACGTGAACGACCCTAGCAACAGGCCCCGTCGGAGCCGCCCAATTAGAAAATCGCTGGGGGCGGCAAGGAGCCAATGGGAGTCGGCGAAGGAGGAAGGCGGCAGGAGGCAGGTCTCCCTCAGCCTCCCTCTGATAAGATGGCGGCGGAGCTTGCGATGGTGGCAATAACGGCTTTGTCTCCTTTCAGCGCCTGAGCCCGGTTCCGGCCTGGCCGGCCGCACCGAGCAGCGGCAGCGGAGACATGACCGCAGAGCCCGTGAGGTACGGCCCGGAGCCCGCCCCTGCCGGGCGGCGGGGGGACCCGCCGCCGCTGCTGGCGGGCGGCCTTCGCGGCTGCACCGCCCGGCCCGGCCCGCGGCCCCGCGGCGGGGGTGGGGCGGGGACGGGCCCGGGGCGGCGGGCGCTGACGGAGGTCGGGCGGGAGGCGGGATGGCGGCGGCAGGCCGAGTGGGTAGCGCAGGGGGAGGGGACGGCGGCCGGGCGCAGCCGGGCGGCGGGCGCTCGTCTCGTGCGGCCCGGCGCTTGACCAGCGGCGGCACGCACTCCCCTCTTCCCCGGGCACGGCGGGGTCGGGCCCGGCCCCGGGCTCAGGCCCGAGCGGCGGGTAGGGCTGGGCTGGGTAGGGCTGTCCCGTCCCGTTTCGGCGGGAAGGCCTGGAGGTGCGGAGCCGCCATCGCCCCCCGCCGTCGGCCGCCGTGCCCCCGCCGCTGGGTGCCGCGGGGATGTGCCCTCGGTTTGTCCGCCCCCGCCCCACGTGCTTGTGCTGTAGTAAATTCCTTCCTGTCCCGCTGATTCCCCCCGTGAAGGATCTGTTTTCATGCTGGTTTACAAACATCTCCCTCTACCCTTGAAGAGCTGTCTCCTACCGTGTTCGTTATTCAGAACGGCCCCTGTTTTGCTGCGTAAAGTAAGCGAGCTGACAAAAAAACAAGTCAGTGTTAAGAAAGACGCCATGTTAAACTATTAATAAATAGTTGGCTTTGTATGCTTTCAGTTTATCGGTATCTCAAGGGGTCTGATCAACACAGTCCGTCACCCACAAATATTCCAAATGCCTAAGGCAGTAGATAAACAATAAAGTATTGTCACTTGACCCTCATGAATGTTGCATGTATCTTCAAAAATCAAACAGCGTTGAGAAAGGGAAGCATCACGCTGTCTGAAGTACTGGGCCTTGGATAAAGTTTTTTCTGTGGTCATATTTGTGTATCTTCACCACTTAGTTTTAGACTTATTTTGAGCAGTTAATAACTACTATTTAATTTTCAGCCAAAAGTTAAAGGGATGGTAGCTTTCCTCCTCTTGTGTATGGCTTGATTTTTAAAGCCTTAACATTTCTGAGGAAGTAGCTTCTAACAAAAAGATTATCATCGGTACTGATGTTGATCACATGCTGGATGTAAGTCATGAGTATTGCAAATATACATTATTTGATGCATGACTTCACAACAGTTAGCAGTTTCTGCATATGTTTTCTTCCTTATTTTGTAGGATAGGGATTGTCCATCTCTTCCCCCTTTCTCTTTCTCACTCCCGCTTTCTCCCCTCTGTGTTCTTAAAGTACTTTGACAGCTTAAACCACTTTTGTGTTGGATCAATTATTTCGTGTGTAGACTGAAATACTAATAAGGGGCTTTCTCCTTTTTTTTCCCCAATCCCTGAAAAATCAAGGGTAGCGTTTGATTTTTTTTTTTTTTGTATAGCAAAAAGGTCTGGCTTACTAATATTTATTGACTGTTTTACAGTTATAATCAGTATTACATATTCTGAAAAATGCTCTTCCATTTGGACCACTCTGCTTTTTATTTTACTATGACTGTTGTATTTTGTTCCCTGTTTTCCCATATTCTGCTTTGTCTTTCTTTGAACCACCTGTTCCTGGTCTACATTAGGAAGGTTTTGTACTTAACCCTTTCCATGTTCTTACGTTGTCATTAGTGCAACAGTTAGTGTTACTACTAAGGGGCTGCTTTAGTGGGTGCTTCAGTAGAAGAGGACACAGAAGCTAATACACTTGCCGTGCAATTTTTCAGATTACCTGCAGGCAGAAAGGTAAATTGGATTATTTCAGATTATTTGCAATCTTGAAGATCAAAAAGTATGGACAAAATAGATTTGAGATTGTATGTAGCCTTTGGGTTGGATCTGTCCCGCATAATAAGCAGGCCCTGTGACAAACTACTTTTAAGTAGATGGACATAACATTTTTTTTGGTGCTCCAAACTTTTCTTCTGTTGATGTTCTCATTCAGTCTAAATGTTTTTTATAATTCTCATCCCATAGAGCTCATCCTGAGTTTGTTTTTATTTTACAAGAACGGTTCCATGCCAGGAAACTAGGCATGACAGTGTAGGGTACCATGGTTTCAGGGTTATAAGCTGATGAACACGTTGCATGGGCTTTTTCTTGTTTTCTGTCAATTCAAGTTCTACTTAAAATTGGAGTTGGAGAGAGTGAGAGGGAAAAGAAACACACGCAGGCTCTCTATCTTTTGTTCCCATTTCCCACAAGTCCTGTTGGCCTGTCAGCTGCCTGCATTTCTGTCACCCTGCGCAGTCACCGTACACATTCATTTCATTTTCTGCTATCTGCAGTTCAGCTCATGTAAGACCTGTACAGAAATAAAGCTAGGAGATTGTTGTCAGAATTCTTTGGAAGATACACAAACAATAGAACTTTGATGGAAAATCTTTTCCCAGCACTTCTGCAAGATAGACTTAGAGTCTATCTTGTTTAAAAGGAAAGTAATCAATCAATACTAGTCTGCTGGCTATGAAGTTTTAAACTTTTGTTATAAGGAATACTTTTATTTAATATTAAGATTAAAAACCTAGGAGTCTCCCATGTCCAGGTTGAGAAGTTTGGAATGCTGAAAAACACGATGAAAACTGGACTAACTTGCTAAGAAACTTAAAAAAAAAAAAAAAAAAAATGCTGCCTCTGTAAATGTTTATAAAGATTGCTCTACAACTTTTGCCCAAAAAACTTAATTTTTTTTTTTTTTTTTAAGTGGAGGAATCTTTGTCATAGTGACCTAACCTGTTCCTACCAGTCAGTTCATACATAGTACAAAATAAACACAACAATAGAAGACGACGACAAGTTTTTAATCTTATTCAGTTGAACCATCTGGTAGTCAATGTAGTGATACTAGATTTGTTTAAGTTGGGAAAATAAGCTTAATTTTTTTTTTTAATGATTCAGGCTTTTCAACTTTCAGTATGATATTTTGATAACGGTCTTAATATTTTTGTTAAATTTTCTGCATTTTTGAGTCACTTGGATTTCTTTGTTCTGAGTGACATTATAGGGTTGTTTGAGGCATGTTAGTTAATGCCACAATAACCTAATTGGAAATAAGTCAATAGCAATCTTCCATATTCTCTGAAGGTACAGTGTAAGTTAGCTGTCTTTCACACGGTCATGTGGAATGGGCATAAGCAGACTCTTTGACTCTTCCCCCAAGAAGAGCAAAACTTCAGGCTGGCTGACGTCTTCTGTGCCAGATGTGCCCCAGAGCCAATATGTTTGCACTAATTAAATGAAATTCTTTAAGAGAAGAACTTACTGCAGTGACTTCATTATTTCTGTTTTAGTACAATACTGTCTCTGTTAGGGTTTTATAAACTTTGTGTCAGGGTCTCTGTAGGGCTTAAATGAAGGTATCTTGATTTTCTATGAAATAATTCGGTGTGACAAAGGGATGTATAATACAAATTTTGCAGTAGGATGGCCTTAACATTGTGGAAACTTGAAATTCTCAGTTCCATTACAGATGAGCACTTGCACACTCTGCTTGAGGGGAGGAAAAGTTAGTGCTTTTTATGTGGATATACCTCACCAAAAGAAAATATCAAAAATAATACTAAAATGTGCTGTGTTCACCATAAAAACAAATGCCTGCAGTCTATGACAAAGTACTTTTTAAGATTGGATCGCTAGATGTGTCTTTTATAAACAGGAAAGCCTAAGGATACTTCCGAACCTTGTGAAACCACATTTCATATCACTGGAGCTCAGCTTGTGCCTGCAGGTGATTTGGAGACATGAATCAGTTCATGGATAGGTCAGTGGCAAGTTGTTCCAGTGGTGAGTCAGGAGGGGAAAGAAGAAATTGCAGAAATTCAGTGGCAAATATAATGGAAGGTTTTATATTGACTTTAAAAGGTGGTAGGTGAAGTGCCCTGATTTACTAAAGAAAGAGTATAAAGCTTTCATAATTTGTTAAAACATCTAGCCACCAGGCAGTTGTCGTTCAGGATGGATGATGGATTGAGTGATGTTGATTTTGTTGATTTTTTTCCTTTTTTTTCTTTCTTTATAAAAGGAGTGAAACCTTGAAAAAATCAGGAACTTGATTACACAGCTTGTTGACCAGTGTCAACTTTAGTGCTATTTAGGCAGTTTATTTGCAAGTCTGAAAGCTGCACAGTTGTAGAAATTTCTGTCTTAGTAGGTCCAACTGTAGGTCTTAATAGGTTCACCTGTAGAAGCCTTGTTGGGCAGATATATCTGTCATGTAAAGCAAAACAAAAAAAATTAATAAATTCAGGACTGACAGTGGGGCAAACTGAGGTAACTTTCATCTTGTCAAATAAAAAACTACGCTTTAGATGGGCTACAACCCTTAAAACCTGTAGCAAACCTGTTTGGGAATATCTGGGAGACCTGAAGGGACGCGCTGTAATTCCTAGACAGAGTTTGTAATGAATGATGTCTTGTTGAGAATCTGTGATAAACTCTAGGACGCAGAAGGCGAATGAAGCAAAAGCGAAGGCAGTTTTAGAGTTAGAAGGGCGTGATGCTATTGGATATGGAGCCCTTCTTTCCTTTTAAACCAAGCATGTTTAAGCTTTTTAAATACAACTTTCTGTTTTGTATGTGTTATATGCTAGTTTGAGCTTCCTTTCCTGAATTAATATAGTAAGGTATTCAGTTTGCCATGATTTTTGTCTCATAAAGGTGAAAATGCGGTATTGAGATTTTCAAGTGGTTGACTTCAGTCAGTCTTTTGCAGCTTGCAGATTATTTTGCTATTGAAATTACAGACTTCTGTGTGGCATTCAAGCCAACCTAACAATGAGATTGTTTGTCTTAGCTTTTTTTTTTCCTTTTTTTTTTTTTTTTTTTTTAAGCTCCTGTTAAAGAGACAGGTTAAAAAACAAAGAATTTTTCACTTTTTAGTGAAGCATGGTAACTCTCGGCCAAATCCTGATATGGCTGTTTGGATACCATCTCAACAAAAAGAAATTGTGTAATCTTCCTTGAACAGAATAAAGGGTCTCTTAGTGACTTTGAACCATCGCTTTCTCATTCCCCTTGTGTGTCTGGATGAAAATTATGTTTACTTGTTTGAACCTGTTATGCTGTACTTAAGCTCCAAAGTTACTTCATCCACATCATCGAGTGTCTTCAACTGTACTAGGTATCACTTGATTAAGCCTCTGTGGATTTAAAGTCAGTTCTAAACAAAGCAAAAGAGTGAATCTGTGTTAACGAAGTCTTAAGCATAGAATCTCCGAGTTTGATGAAGTGATAGATGCCTGCATCTCTTTTCAGTCAGAGCTTCGGTATTCAGGTGCTTTCTGACTGTATCTGATTTAGTAAGTTTAACGTGGTACAATTCCGTCTAAACACAAGAGAACTTTTTTACTGTGAGAATGGTCAAACACTGGAACAGGTCATCCAGAGAGATTGTGGAGCCTCCATCTGTGGAGGTACTCAGAACCTGACTGGACATATTTCTGGGTGACCTCCTGTAGCTGTCTCTGCTCTGGGGGGTTGGACTAAGCGAACTCCAGAGGTCCCTTCCAACCTAAATGATTCTGTGATTCTTGGTGTCATTTACTTGACCAACTTAGTTTTGCTGCTGTGTGATAGTTCAAGCTCCATACTTTAAGATGGATCAGCTTCTGTGCGTAGGTCAAAACAAATACTTTTACTGAAGTGGAGGAGAAAGGCGAGAACTGAGAGTGTGGGTGGCATCAGGTGTGTGTGTTGGGGCATGAGGGTTTGCATCCTTTGGCAGTAGAACTGGTTCATGCCAACTTGAAGAGATTGTGTGAATCCTGATTGTAAAGCCTCACTTGTTTTGGCGTAATTGGTATATTGGTATAAATAAGTAACAAAATATTAATCTGATTTAGGCTATATCATATCATGTTGCTTTGCCCTTGGAAAACCATTGTTGAGTTAAAAAACAACCACTAGGATGGAAGTGCTCTGTTTCCCCGCCTTTATAAAACCGTATTCTTTTACTTGTTCAACTGATATAATGATAGGCTGATTTTATTTTCTGGTTATGTATTTTCTTCTGAGAGAAGTAGGTTTCTTAGGATATTGCAGGTGTGTTCACTCCTTTTCTGATTAGGGATAAGAAAATAAACAACTTTTATTGTAGGTTTTATCATCTTTCACTCTTTCCATCAGTCTTAAGCTATTTCATTCATCTGTGTTCAGACACATTATTGACATGTTTCGTATGAAACGACTATGTAGGCTCTGCCCTTGTAACTGAAATCTTTGAATTGGGTTAAGTCTAACACTTTTCCTTCTCATCAGGAAAAACTATGAAGATTTGCAGGTGACAGAATACTGGCCTGATTATATCAAGGCTTGGGTAGTATAAAAGGAATTACACAATTTTTTTTTGGTGGGGGAAAGGATGCCTAGTACCAATTTTGAAATTGTATGTTTAATTAAATTACATCAATTTCAGCTTTATTTACTATAAAACAGTAATTTTAAAAGATGATCGTGTTTGTAGCACACTAGACATAGAAATGCTTTGGAAAAGTATGTTCTGATCTTCTTCGGAACTTTGGGTGCATCCGTATTAGCATCTGAATTAAGAAGTGCATTTTTGAAAAAAGTCTCCAGATTGTCCTTGCTTATTCAGTTTTGTTGATAATGCAGGGGGGGCTTGGAGTGCACAAACTGGATTCCTTCTGGGTAGAACTAAATCTGAAGATGTGCTTCAGCATTCGATGCTCCAACTGCTAGTGCTTGTTCAGTCTGCAGAACCAGGCTACGCCTAGTTTGAATTACTGAAACGTATGTAGCATGGATATTGGGTCATCAGCACCAAACTTTCCTGTGTTGCAATGTAGATATAGTCAGTTCTTTCCCTTCCTCTTCCCACTGTCTTAATTAAAATATTCAGACTTTTGCTGTGGGTTGTTGCATTTCTGTCATTCACGTAGGGATACAGTCTGAAGCAGAGGATGGTAGTCTACAGACCAGCTGTTTAAAAGCGCATCTGGTTTTACGTTTCTTTAATTTTTTTTTTTCCTAAGGATTATCTAGTTTTGTCTGCTTAATACTTGTTGTTCTGCAGTATTTCAACTTCAAAAGTGAAAAATTATTGGGAGTTAACTTGAAGCAACTGTAAAGATGAATTTAAAAAACTTGTGCCCTTGAACTATTTTACAAGCTTAAACATAGAAAAATTTTAGACAAGTGTTGAACTTAAGGAAGGTGAGTACTTAAGACAGGAAAAATTTTGCGAAAGCATATTTGTCAACATTGAGATAGATGAAAAGCTGGAAAGCACTCCTGTCTCACTGACTTTCAGGAGGCATGAGAAATTCAGATGAGGGGCACTTACTTAGACTAAAAGTTGGTAAGATCCTGTGGAAGAATGAGAAATTAATTTGTTTAAAGAAAATAACAGTTCTAAAACTGTTCTTCCAGATGTTGACAATAACTGGGACATTCCTTACCTACATTTTTGAAGTGTCTGAAGTAGGTGGATAGAAACTGAGTGCAGTAGCAAGGTTTTTCCAGTGCAGTTTCACAGTATAATCCAATGTGACCTGGGTTTGCTGCTGAAATGGGCAGTCCTGCTCTTTCCCCTGCCCTGGCTATGAATTTTCAGCACCTCACCTGTCATCAGAGAGAATGATCACATGAATGTGTGGCAAGTTGAATCCAAATGAAAATTGTTCCTTAAAATTTTATTTGTCCAAGGTGATTTGACTCACTTTGCGGAAGCATGACCATTAGCTAACACAAGTGATGAAGTACTGTGGTGGGTTGACCCTGGCTGGACACCAGGTGCCCACCAAGCCGCTTTATCACTCACCTCCTCGACTGAACAGGGAGAGAAAAATACGATGAAAGGCTCGTGGGTCGAGATAAGGACAGGGAGATCACTCACCCATTACCGTCATGGGCGAAACAGGCGTGACTCGGAGAAATTAATTTAATTTATTACCAATCAAATCAGAGTAGGGTAAAGAGAAATAAGACCAAATCTTAAAAACACCCTCCCTTCACCTCTCCCCTCTTCCTGGGCTCAACCTCACTCCTGATTTCTCTACCTCCTCCCCCTGAGTGGCGCAGGGGGACGGGGAATGGGGGTTGCAGTCAGTTCATCACATGTTGTCTCTGCTGCTCCTTCCTCCTCACACTCTTCCCCTGCTCCAGTGTGGGGTCCCTCCCACGGGAGACAGTCCTCCACAAACTTCTCCAATGTGAGTCCTTCCCACGGGCTGCAGTTCTTGATGAACTGTTCCAGCATGGGTCCTTCCCACGGGGTGCAGTCCTTCAGGAACGGGTGGCTCCAGTGCGGGCTCTCCACAGGGTCACAGCCTCCTTTGGGCACATCCACCTGTTCTGGTGTAGCGTCCTCCACAGGCTGCAGGTAGGTATCTGCTCCACTGTGGACCTCCATGGGCTGCAGGGGGAGAGCCTGCCTCACCATTGTCTTCACCACGGGCTGCAGGGGAATCTCTGCTCTGGTGGCTGGAGCACCTCCTCCCCCTCTTCCTTCGCTGCCCTTGGTGTCTGCAGAGCTGTTCCTCTCACATATTCTCACTCTTCTCTCCCAGCTGCTGTTGCGCAGCTGTTTTTTCCCCTTCTGAAATATGTTATCCCAGAGGTGCTACCACTGTTGCTGATGGGCCCAGCTTTGGCCAGCGGCGGGTCCGTCTTGGAGCCGGCTGGCACTGGCTCTATCGGACATGGGGGAAGCTTCTAGCAGCTTCTCACAGAAGCCACCCCTGCAGCCCCCCCACTACCAAAACCTTGCCATGCAAACCCAATACAGGTAAGCACATACAAGGGGACAGCAGTCAACAGCCAGGTTGAGTTAAGTATGTTGTGTCTAGATTAGGACAGCACCTGTCCCTTCATTTTCTTCTTATATATTCTATTGATTTGTAGAATCATTT
Source organism: Aptenodytes patagonicus (assembly GCF_965638725.1). Classification (NCBI taxonomy): domain Eukaryota; kingdom Metazoa; phylum Chordata; class Aves; order Sphenisciformes; family Spheniscidae; genus Aptenodytes; species Aptenodytes patagonicus. The sequence goes on from NC_134957.1 coordinate 21,798,739, forward strand.
AGCCTAATACGTGGTTTTCCTAATACGTACTCTTTTTTATCCTAGTAAGGGCCAGGCGTTTACTGTTTAAGATTACAGCACTTGCTCTGAATTTAGGTAAGAAATGGTATTCTTATAAGATAGGTAGTTTCCCAAGGTCACAAATCAGGTTCATGGCCAAACCAATAATAGTAGGACACCTTTCATTCCTGTTTTAATTAGGCTAAACAGTGTTGAAATAGCTCTAGACTGATGGTGAAGCCATTTGCTTAGAACATGCAAGCCTGAAAACACTAGTAAATAGTGTAGAGACTGTTGCTATATAGTAGAGGGAGACTGCTTGCTTCACTTAGTGCTTCTGAAATGGTTCTAAATTTTTAGGCTCCTATGTTTTTTAAAAAAAACACATATTTTAAAGGTTGTGATCAATTTAATAATGGATGGGTCTATTAATATATTACAAAGAATAAGGATTTTGCAGTAGAAGTTCTAAAAAAGATCATAGATAAAATATTCTCAACTATAAATGCATGTCGTAAAATTGCTTTTGTACAAAAACAGGTAAAGCATTGCCCTAAATTAAAATTTCTTTGTGGTGAGGTATAGGAAGTATAACACCTTTACTTACATTTCATAGAATCATAGAATGGTTTGGGTTGGAAGGGACCATAAAAATCATCCTAGTTCCAACCCCCCTGCCATGGGCAGGGACATCTTCCACTAGACCAGGTTGCTCAAAGCCCTGTCCAACCTGGCCTTGAACACTTCTAGGGAGGGGGCATCCACAGCTTCTCTGGGCAATCTGTGCCAGTGCCTCACTACCCTCATAGTGAAGAATTTCTTCCTTACCTCTAATTTAAATCTACCCTCTTTTAGTTTAAAGCCATTCCCCATTCCCCCTTGTCCTATTGCAACAGGCCCTGCTAAAAAGTCTGTCCCCATCTTTCTTATAAGCCCCCTTTAAGTACTGGAAGGCTGCAGTAAGGTCTCCCCGAAGCCTTCTCCTCTCCAGGCTGAACAACCCCAACTCTCTCAGCCTTTCCTTGTAGGAGAGGTGTTCCATCCCTCTGATCGTTTTTGTGGCCCTCCTCTGGACCCGCTCCAACAGGTCCATGTCTTCCCTGTGCTGAGGGCTCTAGAGCTGGACGCAGTGCTCCAGGGGGGGTCTCACCAGAGCGGAGTAGAGGGGCAGAATCCCCTCCCTCGACCTGCTGGCCACGCTGCTTTGGATGCAGCCCAGGATACGACTGGCCTTCTGGGCTGCGAGCGCACATTGCCGGCTCATGTCCAGCTTTTCATCCACCAGTACCTCCAAGTCCTTCTCCTCAGGGCTGCCCTCAGTCCATTCTCCGCCCAGCCTGTATTTGTGCTTGGGATTGCCCCGACCCATGTGCAGGACCTTGCACTTGGCCTTGTTGAACTTCGAGGTTTGCATGGGCCCACCTCTCAAGCCTGTCAAGGTCCCTATTCCGTAATACAGGCTTATGGTACAAAATGTTGAATAATCAAGAGGAAAAGCAGGTTGAGAAGACTTTGTAGTATTAGTTTGTGGATTTTTTTTTTTGGTTGTTTGTCAGCATGAACATTTTGCTCTGAAAATGATAATTTATGGCTAGTTAGGATAAGAGTTAATAAATGGTAGTAGATAGCGTACCAAGTGTTAGTCACAAACACACATGCATACTATTCTGAACTTGTTTTCTATTGAGAACAATAATGTTATAACTCATCTGTAGTTCCCATTTTCTTTTCTAAAATGCTGTTACCAAAACAAGTTATTTATAAACTAAATGAGCAGAATTCCACATGTGGGGTTTTTTGTTTTTGTTTTTACTACCCAAAATGTACTTTTTTGTGGCCTTTCTAAATGTGCATTAGTTCTTCAGACCATCTGGAATGGATATAAAATCTTCTTATGTACTTTTACTGTCAAATAATTCTGAACAACTCTTTAATTTTTTTTTAACTTAATGTGACTAAATTGTCATTAAATCTCCTTTTTAAAGTAGAGCATGCAATCTGTTAAAACTGAAGTGTACCATTATCATCTTCTGTAATGTTTTCCAAGTATGCCCTCCATCCATGACAAAAAGGGATGCCCAAGTTTAGGGACTGGCAGTTGTGTAGCAGCATGAGTCCAGTAATTAGAGGGAAAGACTTTTAGACAGATTGAGAGAAAAATTTTAAGATACACTTGAGAGTAAAATAGGCTTTGTTACACTCTTTCAAAGTTGCTCAAGTGAGTGATGGTATGTATGTAGTCTCAAAAGAAAAGTGTCCTTTACTCATGCAGAAAATCTTCCCATTACAAAATGCTGTTTTGTTTTATTTTGAGTACTTCAGAAGATTTAAAGAAATTACAGGTGTTTTTTTTTTTAAATGGATGTTTTATGCTGCTTTATATGGGGTTATTTTCACTGGTTTAAATAGTCATTTGCATTAATGTGATGATATCCTTTCACTCATTGCTCAAGAGAGCGCTCACCTGCATGTCCTTCTTAGAAAACAAGTGATTTTTTTTTTTTTTAGCAATAACAGTTAAATTGAAAGTCAGAAGTTAATAAATTCATGTGTTCAGAGAAATAGTAGAGATGGTAAAGGTGAGTGGATTGAGCTTCTGAAAAATATTCAAAAGTTCCTACAACCCGTAAAACAGGGACAGAAAATCTTCTTCGTGCTATCAGAAGACTATTTTGAAACTAATGGGGAGAAAAAAAGTGAAAAGGATGGAAGCCTGTATCCTTTAACTGGGTTAGCTTATGAAGGGGGTAGTGTAGTTCAGCAGTTTGAAAGCCTGTATCTAGTAGCAGGTAAGGTGTGATGACTCAGGCATGTCAGCTGGCAGATTTGAGAGGACTGATAGCATCCAGGAGGGAAGCAGTGACGAACAGCTGAGAGTGGTAACTGTCGATACAGGGGGGTCTGAACGGGTGACTGCCCTTGGTCTCAGCGTGCTTGCAGCTAGAAAAAGGCACTCGTCTCAGGAAATTGTAGAAGCTTTGGGAGGAGAAAATCTGAAATAAACAGCGTAAAATGAGAGGGGAATAACATGTAGATTATGAAGTGGTATAGCTTTTTAACAAAAAGCATAGGATAAAGGTGTTGCCTTTTTACTGTAATGAGCATATATACAAGACTAACAGTTCCTGATGTCTGAAACTGCCTAGTGAAAATTCCCAGGGTAATATTTTTTTATAAATTAATTATGGCTACTCATACAAACAGATCAAGAAACTATCTGATCCTACATGGTTGTTTTTTGACAAAATTAACACAGGATGCACAGTGTATATGTACATGGCTGATTTAATACAAGCTTTGCATAAGCATGTAGATCTGTCACACTCAATCGACCTGTTTGTTTCTAAGGTTATAGGTGAAATTTTGCTATTATTTCTAGTGTTTTATATCCCCAAAGGTTACATTTTTGGTAATAAAATTTCATTATTTTTACCTGTTCAGCCTCTGACAAAGTAGAATCTTAAATTAATTTTTCACTACCTTCATGTCATAGCAGCATTACCACTCAGACTTTCTTGAATTTTGTAAATAATTTTAAACAGTAAAACCTATTTAAAATGGCTTTTTATTATTACTGTTAACAGAGTCCTTAGTGCTTTTTTGTCAATAAGGCTGCACCTGTTATTTTACTTGGGGTTTAACAAAATTGTATGGTTTTTATTTACTTTCATATTCTCTTGCAGAAGCAAATATTTAAGCAATAACTGAGTTTCTTTTGTAGGTGTGTATTAATTGAGATTAAAAATAATTTCTTTCAAGCTTGCTAAATTAGAGTGAGATGTATAGGTAACGTCAAGTTTTACCTGTATTTTAACAGTGAGAGCAAGTTGAATACATTGGTGCAGAAACTTCATGACTTCTTGGCTCACTCATCGGAAGAATCTGAGGACGCAAACTTTCCTCCAGCATTATCTAAAAACAAAACCATAAGTAAAAAGACATTTTATGTTTTTATTTTTAATGTATATATGATTCTGAAGTTAAATAACTTTGTGTTGTTGTTTCACTATATCGCACTTCACTAGGGCAATTATGCAAAGTCCTAATGAGACTTTTAAGTGGTGATATCTTAATAAATATACACTGGGCCTTTGATACAATATTTCTTTCAGTTCTGAATCTTTTCCAAATGTGAAAAAAAGCTAATCCTACTGGTAATTTACCTTCTAGGAAACATGAGATGGCAAACATGCATGTATTTGGTGTGGTAGGGGTTCCTTGTTCAGTTTTCCTGAATGTGTAAGTGCAGTATCTTGTTTTTTCTGCTGAAGTAAAGCTTTTGCAGTCCTTGTAGTTATGGAAGAAGTTCTGGAGATTATGCTTTAATGATTATTTGAAAAAGATTTCTACATGTAATCTGGAAACATTTGAAAACAAAATAATACTTCTGAAAAATGTGGAGTCTACACTAGGTCAAATTTGGTATTAGAAATTTTTACTTCCAAGTTAGAAGTAGGTAACAAATTTTAAACACTTTGTTTTGATTACAGTCATAAAAAGTGAAATTATTTCGTAACAGTACTGAATAAAATTTGTTTCCAAATTTAACTAGGTTAAATCTGTTTCCTAGTTTAACTAGGACTGGATACAGGTGCAAAACCTTTCAGTCTCTACTGTTTAATGAGCTAAAAGTTGTGCTGAAGTGATAGAGTGCAGGAGAATGAGAGTGTGTTGGCTGTGTTACAGAGTTTTTATTTTCAAACTCCTGTTGTCCCAAGTAATAAACTTACATGGGTTTTCTGGTGTGCAGTTACTATTTTTTAATGTTTTGTCTTGAGAGAGAGTCTGCTGCCATGTGGTGCTCACCTCCTTGTGTCAGCATCAAACTGAACTGTTAACATAGGAAAAAGAAATTATTCATGTTATACTTCACCAGAATAATAAACTAAACTGTGATGCAGATGCATCTCAAAGTGAAATTTTGCTGAGGAGCATACTGGGGAAAAAGAAATCTTTTCCCTTTATCCTGTGTAGTTACGAAGTAGAATTTGGCTCCTTGCCTTAAAGTACAGATTTACTTTGGAACAGGAGTACACTCACTAATTAATAGCAGACATGTTTCAGTGTTGGTTTTGATATCTCGGATTTTATTTCTTGAAAAAAAAATATATTAAAGTTGAAAAGTCAATAATTAAACACTTAAATATTAGGAAATGCCAGAATTAACTGTGCAAATTTACTTCCCCTCCCAACTTTCTGTGCATAATGACAGTGTCTTTAGCAACTGTGCTATTTTTTTTTTTATTTTAATCCACAGAATGCTCATTCAGTGTACAAGTGATAGACATGATTAGGGCCAAATCAGGTTTATATAGTAATGGAACTCGTTTTGTTCCAGCATTTGGAGGATACGTGAACTACTAGGTAGAGTGTTGTGAGGAGGGAGATGATGATGAAGATGGTTAAGTGTGGCTCAGGAGAGTTGGAACATGTCCCTTCCACACACACAGGTCAATTAAAATATGAAGCAGTTGCTTGCTGAGCGCTTCCATCTTGTGCACTGCTGAGGAGCTGAATTGTACCATAATGCTTATGCGTTAGGAATGATAAGTAAAGTGAAATTGCACTGGCAACTTTCATTCTGGCTTTTCTTAATTGTTGAGTTCTTGATTTTACAGCCTTAATGATGTTTCTTTATCCTCTCTGCATTTGGATCGGATGTCTCCCTCCTCTACATTGCGCGGGTGCTAGCAGGAGAATCACTGAGAGCGTAGGAGAGACAGACTTCCTGCTGTCGTTTCAAGTGACCAGCCCCTGCCCTGGAGCAGCAGTCACAGGCCTGCGCTCTCATAGCCCTGAAGTGGATGGAGCATGTGCAGTTGGGTCAGCACTAGGAGCTGTGTGGGGATGCAGCGTGCTCGGTCATTCTATGGGGATGGCACACGTACAGTCCAGTCACACGTAGAAACTGACAATGCAGCACGTTCAGTTGCGTTTGGGAATAGCGCCTGTGCAGTCTGGTTAGCAGTCTGAATGCAGAATCTACAGAGATTGTAGCTGACAGAATCAAAGAAATCTCTACCGAGCATGTACGAACTGATATTTTCCATGGATTTATCATTTGGGCAAAATTGGTCAAGAGTAGAAGGTGGGTAGCGTCTGGTCTCCAGAAGAAATGTCACCCTTCTTCCAAATTTCAGGTTCCTTCCTCAGAATGGGGGAATGCCTCTAATATTCCAGAGAAGAAATTTCAGGTACTTAAAAGGGCCAAAAACTTTGTTTCCATTTTTTATTCCCCCCTACCTTAGCCTCACATGCAGAAAAGGCTGGATAATTTTGGCTGAAATTTACCCAGAGAATTCAGCCTAGGTCAAATATCCACCATTAAATTTTCTAATCAAAGTGATTTAATTTTTTTTTGAAGTGTAAAAGAAAATTGTTTGTTTTTCCCAAAACTGAAGTGAAAGGATATAGTAAGTTGCAGTGCTAGCAGTCTTATGTTAAAATCACAAATGGTTGTGATACGTAGCCTGTAATTATACTGCCACTTCACTTGCATGTTTCTCAGTAGTGCAGCTATTCAAATACTGCTATTACTAAGCCTTTTGAGCAACTTCATACAAGTATCATAGAATCACTGAACTTAAAACTTTCCCTTCCGTTACCTGGACTGGTGGATGGAACAGATACTAATAGGTTGCATGTCTTTAGGTTTTATATTCCACAGTTCCCAAGATCGAGAAATGGGAATTCTCTATCATACCCTGTATCAAATGGGATTTTTGTCTGTGGTTCCATGATCCCAGATTTAATATTGTGTTTTTAATGTCAAGATGTGTAAGAGAAAATACTTAGAAGTAACTTCTTAGAGATTAAAAAAATGCACTATGTTACTTCTGCATATACAGTTGCACTTTCATTTCTTCAGTATTTCTTCACCAATGGGAAGGCTGTCTTTCAGCCTATCGGCAACTTAACTGAAAGTAATTTCTAAATGATTTCTGTAAAACTTAGGCCGTACAGTGGATTGTGTTTTGTTGTGCAACAGATTGTCTCTGAAAGTCACACAGTCATCTTTATTCATGCTGGTGAAACATAAACAATGCTATGATGTATAATGTGAAGAACTTTTAATATTTCTTGCCTTTCAGTGGGTTCCTTTAACTTCTCTCCATAGGTAAAAGTAGAGAACCTAAAAGTAGTCCAGCTTCAATGGAGAACAATAGAGAAGAGGTAGGAATAAAAATGCTTTTGAATTTTAGTTGCATGACTGGTGCAGAATGGCTAGTATAGGAAATGCTGAGTTCACTTTGTTGCTTTTACAATAAATACTTAAAGAATATTGTCAGCACCATGCAGTAGAAGTCATCATATCTGCTGAATAGAAACATTACCTGTAAAATATTTTAAAATAAATTTAAAATTAAATTTTAAATTTTGAATGATACTTTGATTTAGGCATATGTAAGTAATCCTGTTTCCCCCCCCCCTCTTTATTTCTAAATTATTGAAACTATTCTATGATTCTATGAAATACACAAATTTACTTGGACAACTTCATTGTCTTTCTGATGCACAAGAATTCCTGGCAAAAATGTCTCTAACACAGTTTAGAGAGTTAGGTTTTACGTACCTGAGGTATGCAAATGCATTTTTGTTAAGAAATGCAAAGTGTTGTTAATTGATTCAGATTGAGTATATTGCAAAGTGAGTTTTTGTTTTTCAGGAATTCTGGTTAATATTCTTTTACCCTTATTCTGTTCTTTGGCTTATGTGTAAACAGGTTCTTATTTTGGGTTTAAAAGAATTGGTCTCTACCTCATATTTACACTTACACCTTGTTACTTGGATAACAGGTACTTAGTTATCCTTTTAAGCAAATATGCTTCCTTTTTTAAAAAAGAAAAAAAGATGGAGAGACAGGGTCTTTATTAAACATGAGCAGATTTCTTGTATGTGGTGTGTTGTATACATCAAAGACATTTTTCATGTGGTATGTCTTACTAATATCTACTCTCCTGTTGGAAACATTCTAGTTGACAATATGTTAATATGTAGAGAAAGCACAAGTGCTAGTGTCTTGCTTTAGTTTGTCTTTATTGCAGTAAATTCAGGTATGTATTTGATACTGCCCAAACCTAGTTATGATACACGTGCACAAACCTCTGAAAAATCAGTTTTCCTGTAAAGACAGCCAGCCCTTTCTGGCATAAGAGCCAGATAACAAGTGTCTGCGTTCTGCTGGCAATTCTTGGGTGCGTACTAGTGATAGCTCCCTGCTGCCAGCCTTCGAGAACCCTCCTTATTCTGTATGTCAGAAAAGATGATGGTTTCTTCACACACTGTGAAAAACATTTGTAGACCTGCATAAGCTACTGCAGCACTAAGTGCTGTGAGGAATCCTGGTGAATTGTAAAAAGGTGAAAATGCACGGCAGGTGGGTATGTGTGAGTCAGGCCATTCTTCCATGGGCTAACCATGCAAGTTAACATTGCAGTGAAGACACACAGAGCAGGAGGCCCCAGAACTGTTCATGATTAGGACCGACCAGTGATCATGAGCCATTCTTAGTCCCGTCTCCAGAAAGCTGAGAGAACTTTTCAGCAGGTCGTGCAAGTTGAGAATTGCAAGGAGAGCGTTTCCTCAATTTCATGAAGATGTCGGTGCTTGACATACGTGCAGTGTTTCTCTCTGAATGTCTCGACTTACAACAGTGTCCTCTCTTAATTTCTTTTAAGATATATGCGTAGGGATGTTAGCATTAATGACTTAGCTTAGAGTTTGGTGACACCTATTTTTAAATGTTTTTAAAAGAATAATGACTTCTTGGAGTCTTACTACTGATTTGAAACTCTATAGAGGTAATTTAACTGAACTGGCATGACTACTGAAATTGTGTGTCACTTTCTGTTAATGCTTTTCCTGCCTTTTTTTTTTTTTTTTTTTGTAAGAGTGCTGGTGACTTTTGAGATGTGTTCTAGTTAATGTAAGAAACTGTTTTTGTTGACAGGTCACTTGGTCGCAACTGTGTTGACTTTTTAATTTTTTCTTGTTTTTAGGGCAGTAGTTCTTCAGAAAGAACCAAATCCTTAGGATCATCACGTTCAAAAAGGTTGGTTTGGAAAATAAAAATAAATAAATCACTTTTTGGCCTGTGAAACTATAGAAAAGTCCATGCACTATGCCAGATACTTTTAGTATACACCAGTATAAATCATTAAGTTAGCAGAGTGCTGGTAAAACCAGTGCCTCATAGTGCACTTAAAATGCAAACCATCTTTCAGGGTCAAAGGTTAAGAACATAAAGCTTGATTTTTTATTAACAAAGGCAACAACATTATCCTGTATCTTCAGGACAAAGGTGTTTATACAATTGTTCCTTCACTCTTGCTATTTCTAAATGCAGGATTCTTCCAAAAATGTAAGTTGGGTCATATGGAAAACAGGCTTTATGTACCTTACTGTTGGGAGACTGTAGAAGCAAAATGTGCTATTAAGTTGTCCTGTGCAGAAACTGCCATTTGCTGTATCTCTGCTTAATCCTTTGTTGCTCTTTGATTTTAAAAAGTACAGAGTTAACTGTTTACCAACCAGTTTGAACCTACAGGAGACAAATTATTTGTGACCTAAGTAACAGCAGACTTAGTCTAGTAAAACTCCTTCTCACCTTTCGCTCTCAGCTGGTGCTCATTCAAGTTATGCCCTTCATGATTTTTTAAAAATTGTAGTATACTGTGTAGGTAGGTGAGCTCTTCTAAATGCACGATTTCAACAGCTGCCTTCTTACGGCTCTTTAAAAGTGTTGTATATCTCTTTTCACTCTTTTTATCCAAGTTTGTTTATTTTATCATGTCTGCTGGAATTAAATAATATTCTTCATTCTCCCTTTGCTGTTTGTCTCAATCCCATATTTGCAAGTGTGGTTTTATATTTGGCTTTAATTTCTCCCTCATCTTCTGAATCCAGTGTCCTGCTGAACTCTTTCATTTATATAATTTTTACAGTCTTGTTTTTTTGCTTCTTGTCTATCACTAAAGGTGTTTTCACTCATACATTTATCACGCTGTGCCTGATACTGACAAAAACAGTATCCTGCGGTAGTTCATGTATTAGCTTCAGACTACTGAAAATTATGCCCAACATTCTTTTTTTTAATTTTTTTTTCCTCTCCTCCCTGCCCTGACATAGTAAATTCATTCATTTTAATGGATTCAGTTCTAAATTATATTTGTGTGAAATTCTGGCAACTGGTCTTTTTATTCAACAGTCAGCTTTTTCATTTCTTTCTGCATTTCCTTTATTTCCTTGCAAGCATCTTTTTTGCCAGGCTGCTTTTTGTCATTTGCTAATAACTGTGTGTTCTCTTTGCGCTGCCTGTTAAACTTGGAGCGATGTATAAAATTTCTGAGCAGATATTCACTTGTGTTTCATTCAGGCTTTTTTCCTAAAAGTGTGACTTTCCTGCATATCTTCTTAAAAACACATCAAACCTTGATTTTACAAAAAAAAAAAAAAAAATACAGCAAGCCTGTGAAACAAAACCACTTTATTCGTATATCTTTTTATTTCACATAGGAGGGGAGAATTTCTGTTCCGAACAAGAAAATTATCCTACAACTTATTTATTGTAATAACTCAGAGCATCCCACCTCATAATGTCTTAAATGAATTTTAAAAGGACATAGGTTTCCCCAATTAGTATGGTGTTTTGCTTGCAAAGCGCCAGGCTTACCTGTATTGAAATATGTAATATTTGTCGCGGTATGGGTTTTTTTCTGTCTATGCAGGAAACCTACAATTGTAACAAAATATGTTGGATCAGATGATGAACAAATCTTAGATGAAACTGTAAATGAAGATATTTCAAATGAAAACTCAGAAAACGATGTTGATATGAAAAGCTTGCCTAAAGGTAGTTCATGTCTTTCTTTGTTTCTGAATTCAGCAAATTAGCCAAGATTATGATGCAGCATAAATAATTAACTGGAATGCACATGTATTAGTAAAATGCCTGTCTGAGGTCCTGTTGGCTTTTATATATAAACGTATATGCTCGTGCACAAACACATGCACCCTGTGCACGCGCATTTAAAAGAGGAAACCAAGCACCTTTAGTTTTGAACCCAGCATACTTTAATCTGTGGGTGCACCAGGATGTGCTGGTGGCTTAATTTCAAATGTCTACTGCCATCTGTATAAAACCAACATGAAACAGGGGAAATAATTTATTCTTTTGTAGAAGTCTTAAACTCTTGTCACTTGCAAGTCTTACTTACTTTACTGTTCTGTCTTTGAGGTTATTAACAATTAGATCAACAAAAGCAAAACTAAGTCGGGGGGGAGATGTCATTATTGGATCTATTTTTAAGTACCCTTTTAAAACAGTTAATACTATAAGCCTACATACATCCCACTCTTCTTAACTATAGTGTGAGTTTAATTAATCTCTTCCATTTCTTATCTGTGACAGTTACAGGAAAAATTGGAGGGACTGCTACTGATTACTGCAAGAGTAGCAGTATTTAAAGCAGTCACTTTAAAATTATTTTTTCAGAATGTTAGATTATTTCCAGTGTCCTCACAACAAAAGTATTAAAACTGAGCTCTAAATTAGGAAAGGTACTTTTTCATTCACATAATTTTGGTTAGTACTCTTAGTTTAAATAAAAAAGTGAATTTCTGAATTTTGTTAAAGACAAAACAGGTTTTATTCTATTGCTTTTTAGTTTATTTCATGCTGAAATAAATCAAGATGAGGTAAACTGGATAGAAGGGGGGGGAAGAAGGAGAGAAAAAGAGTAGTTACTCCAAGGTTTTTGATAGATTTAAGTGACCTAACCAAAGTCCTTTATTTGTAGCATTGCAGTGCAAATTCCTGTACTAGACATGCCCAGCAATATGACAGTCCTGTTCTGCAGATACCACATCAGGGCAGAGAGAGCAGAATTTGCTCCTCATAGCCCATTCAGTCCTTGGCTTTTGTCCTACAACTGCAAAACAGATGTAGTTTGAAGTGTGTGGTGGGGTTTTTGTTTGTTTTGGTTTTTTTTTTTTCTGTGAACATCTGTGCATTCAAAACTTTGTTGAGTTTTAGTCAACAGATTGCACTTTTTTTAAGGTACTATGTTGGCTTTTATTTAAACAGGACTTTTGCACTTCATTTGGATGTGTAATGGTTTCCAATTTCTAAATGAAATTATTCTAGGTACAGTGGTTGTACAGCCTGAGCCAGTGCTGAATGAAGACAAAGATGATTTTAAAGGGCCTGAATTTAGAAGCAGAAATGCCGTTAAAATGAAACCTGAAGCTCCCAAAAAGCGTGGAGGTAAATACAATTTAAAACATTTATGAAAACGGGTTTAAATTGTTGCTTATGGCCACATTTGGTACATCTAAAAATTGTTCATATTTCTAATAAATTATCCTAAAAATACCTCCACTCTTCTGGCTTTTTGTTCATTAAGGATTCTAGCTGGCTGAAATTAGCCTCCATTGCTGCCCCTGCAATGCAGCAGTGAAAGCTAAGATTAGTTCTCATTAAACTCCTTATTTTCAGTAGCCATAGGATACATCATTAGGTACTCCATATGGACCCTTCTTGCTTTGTATTCAGAACAGTTGCTTGGTTGCGATCAGGTGTTACAGGTATTCCTTTTTTAAGGAATTACATTGGAACACCATTGATACAGGAACATTCACTGACTCACCAAGGAAGCAACCACATTTGAGCAGGAACATGTATAGGCATATTATCAATCAGTGAGCTAACAAGAAACCTAAAACCTCTAACAATTCAAAGACTTTTTTGTTTTGTTTTTAAATTGTGGGAAAAGTTAGGTAGATAACAGCGATAACAGAAATTAATCTCTCATTTTTTTCCAAAAATTAAAGGAGGCGGAGGATTATGTATAAAGTAGCCAATAAGAAGGCAGATATTTTCAGTAATACTACTAGCAATATCTTAGTTCACACGCCTACAGCAGTACCCAGGATATTCAGACAAACAGCTCTTGTACACACTATTCATTCTTCCCATTGTAGCATTTGAGACACTTGCTCTCTTGTTACTATAATATAATAAGTGCCATTTCTCTATCTGTGGTTGAAGAGGAGTAAAATGTGACTGTGTGGAAATGTGCTTGTGCATACATATGGGCTCATGCATGATTTTAATCACATTTTGAGCGTTGACGTTTTCTGTAAATTATTAATCTTTGAAAGTCAGTTCCGTTCTAGTCATGCAAGATGTCCTATTCAGCATATAGGAATGCTTTTTCCATTTGTATTTATAACAATTTTACAAGAGGTCCAACATAAATCTTCAGGGGTATCGTGTTAAAAAGGTAGGACCCCCTTTCTGCTTGAGCTTTGTGGCCTGTGTCTGCACCCCCAGGAGAATTCATATGACCTGCCCTTCCAGCTCTTTTTCTCCATCCGTAGAGAATTTGCAGGCCTGCCTTTGTCTATCTGGACTGGTTACTCATGTACTGGTGCCTGACGTAATAGTTTTGGAAGAGGCATCAAGAGTTTGTTTAAGCCATACCTTTATCCAGGGCAAGCTCAGCTATATCTGTGTCACTACTGTTAATCTTTGACTTGATTTTAAAGCTATCCAGTACATTAAGCTCCTGTTAAGCTCCTGTCAACTTTCAGAGAAATGGGATAGGTGCTGCCTGCTCCTGTGTTGTCCCCATTTCCAGACCAGGAAAGGTAGTCGGGCGAGGGATGTGACTGCAGTCTGCCTCAAGAGCAGCTGGATTAGGAATGTATCAAAATGGTTTTATTTTGTGACATGCACAGAAGAGGTAGCGCAGATCCATTTATTCTACACCTGCATGCAGCAAGTCTGGTTACGTGAAGCGGCACTTGCCTTTCTTTAGCTATTAGAATAAGGTGCCTAGCGTGTGCACATAAAAGTTAAGCATTACTGGTTTAAGCAGGTAAGCATGTAGTCCCGACTGCTTGAGATCCTGAATTCTATGCACGGTGCAAGTAAATAAATAATAAAATAAAAAATGCCAGTCTGTCTTGTTCTTTGCAGAGTGCATCTTCACATTTTTATTAGGAGTTATATGTCCTGTTTATATTAGAAATAGTAGTAGTAATAGAACTCTTGCCTTTCTAGCAACCAAATGCTCTTATCCAAGACTGTAAGAGGCATGGTGTCAGTCTTTATTTTCAAGTTCTGTGTCTGCAGAATGGTGATGGTTGTATTTTTGCTAATAAACTCATAGTTAGGAATATTTTTTAAGTATTTTCTCAGTATTAATGAATTAGTAGTTGTTCAGTTTCTTTGGATCATTATCATTTGTAGTAGTAACATGGTTTACAAAGGTTTGCCTCATAAATTATCCTCTTTTTTTTTCTGGTGCCAACTTGCAGATTTTAGGAAGGAGTCAGCAGTGCTTCCCCTTAAAGTTGTAGAAAAGGGGAAGTGGCTTGGGACTTGACAGTGAATAGCTTGCGCTCCCTCAGTTGGCTGTTACCCTCTGTGATTCTTACCCCCATTTAAGGCCTGTGATGTTTGACAAAGCCTGGGTAGGCTTCTGTGCTGCTTGGTATAATAGAATGTGGTATTCTTTTCCAAGTAGTACGATGAGATGGATGTGTTTATTTGAGGTTTACCAGCAGCATTTGAAACGGGCATGTGAGCTGTTTTTGAGGTCATAAGAGGTGCTTTGCAAGTCCACGAGCTTTGCAGTACATGCAATATTGCATGCATTGAAGTTGAAAACAACAAATCTTGTATTCAAAATTTCAGACCTGCTATTTTCACTGTAAGGGTGTATCAGTTGTTCTTACTGGCTTGTAAGCTATTTGAGATTGTGCTTCAGTAACAAATTGCTAGTAGCTTGTATTGTGTCTTGAGAATGTTCATTCGGTTCCTTAACATTGTGGTGTTGGTGCTTGGTTCTAATTCTGTGGTAGTGATTATTTAAAAAAAAAAATATAGTCTGTACTCAGATTGTAACCATTAAGTTAACCATTTGAGTTAATTTCCTTATACTACTTACTGAACATGACAGCAAAGGACAAGTCACAGTTAAGTGATCCCATATCAAACCTCCTATCTGCTTGATCCCAAGTTAAGTTTTTGAAAGTGTATGAACTGAGTGTATGAGCTGTCACAAATTATTTTCCTTTTTCTTGAAAACATCACTGCTGTTGAAAACATAACGGTCTCATAGTATTAATTAGTTGGTTTAACAGCCTGGCATGTAGCAAGCCTCCCAACCCCAAGTTCACCACCTTTCAAAGTGAATTGGGGGATTGACATTAAAGAAATGCTTTCTTGACTGAATGTAGATACAGCAGCAGAGTGGTACGCAAACTGTGGGAGCAATCAGCAAGGTGGTGAGAACATATGTATTATAGCAAAATTGTAGTTAAAAAACCCCAAAACCCCACCATCAAGAAGGGAACAAAAAGTGAAATAAGATTTTTCAGGCACTATTATAAGGATTTCATGTATCTTCTGTAACAGTTTCCCATATTTTTCTTTGAGAAACTAAAACTGTATGTGAAAGAAATACTATAGTACAAACATGAATTAAAATGGTATTTTATGAACAAAGATTAAATGAAGAAGGTTGTACAGAATATCAGGGCTGCTTTGAAAGAGTTTTAGTGATGACTCTTATTTAGGTGTGTTCTCATGAGGTGACCAGTTAATCCAAATTAAATCTCTCAAAGGAAAAAAATTGTATCTTGGCCCCAAGTGGAGTATAGAAATTAGAGGAAAATTCTTTCAGTCTTTAAATGGCGAGTGGTTACAGAAAGATTTCTCTAATGCTGGGTGGTAAAGTAATAAAGGCATATGAAAAACCTAACAGGACAAAATATTGTAAGAAAATGAAATAGGTGTAACAGATTTCTTAAAAAAAATGAAAACAATTAATGTGTGGTTTATAATCCTCTCTATAGAGGAAGGACTACATGGAATTGTAAGCTGTACAGCTTGTGGGCAACAGGTGAACCATTTTCAAAAGGATTCAATCTATAGACATCCTACACTGAAAGTTCTTATTTGTAAGGTATGTGGTAAACAGTTCTACAGTTTGTACTGTTTGTTTTTGTTTGAAATGTCCTATTAGTTGATTTGGGTGGGATTTTTGTGGGAGTAGTTCTTGTTTATTAGCCAATAAACTTCTCAGTCATTAACTGTTACAATTAAGGAAACTAAAAGCAGAAAACAAAAAGGCAAATACAGCTTACAAATTTATATTCCTATTTTCTTATACCCCAGTTAAATTCATGGTTGTTTCTTTATAATTTATTTTTACAGTTTTAAGGCTATAATTTTAGTGATTTTTTTTTTTAATGTTAAATGATCTGAAATTTCTGCCCACTCATAATGTATTATAAGAGCAGATTAAATTCTGGATCTCCTGGTAAAGCATTGTATGTAAAACAACGTCAGAATAAGAAGCGGAAAAGTAGCTTCAAAGTCGTCTCAGTTTCGCTTGTGTACAGCTCCTGGACTGTTTTAATTTATGGCAGCCTCTGTAATGATGGTCTAGTCCATAATCCCAAACCAGCATTTGGGTCTTCAGCTACATGGTTTCATGGTGGCTTCAGTTTAGGCCCTGAGTTGCCTGCAATGGGAAGAGGTGGGGAACAGGGGAAGAAGGAAACATCCCTACCTCCTGATTTGGAGACCTCTTTTCATTTTCAGAGAGGTATAGAGAGATCTCTCTTGTATATCTCCATAGTTGTAGAGATTCTGTATTTATAAAGATACCTCTAAAGATAGAGACATGCAGATCTGTGTTACAGTGCACATTTAGCATTCCCCTTCTCTTCCCTCCTTCTGCTTCTCCCCTAATTCCCAATTAATGTTACATATTCAGCTGACATAATGTCTCGGGCATGTCCATCTAGTCTAATGTTCTGGCTCATTTCTTCTATAAAATATGCTTTAGAAAAATCAGCTTACAAGACGACTGTTTTCAATCTTCATTGGAGTCCTAACTCTTGTTCCTAGACTTGAAAATCCTTAACGTGTAGCTGTACGTGTTCTTGCGATGCATCGCAAGAACATCTGGTTCATTTTTGAAACTTGTTTAGGGTGTTGGGTTCAATAGCAGCTCTTGACTGTGAGCTCTGCTAGATAATTACATCACGTGTTGTTTCCCATAAATTTTCTGTATCTTTACTTAATTGAACATGGCCTTATGTTAATATGAGAGAGAGGAATGGAACTCCCTGATCTGCATACTCCATGTCTTCCATTACTTTCTGTGCCTAGTTCTCTCCTTATTTTTCTCCTGCTTAGGTAAATAGTCCCAGACTTGAGAAGCTGTTTTCCTTTGATTATAAATGTTCTCTCAAGTGTCTAAACATCAGCTTTCACTGGCTTTTTTTTGTTGTGTTGTTTGTTAATGTTTGTTTAGTTTAGTTGAACAGGTGTATAACTGTTCCAGATAAAGGGGCATCATGATTCTAAATTCAGGTGCTGAAGCCTCTTCTGGATTCTGAATTCACTGATTCACTGGGTAAAAGGACAGAATTTAGCTAATAGCTTGTATTGATCCCTATTCAAAGTAGAGCTTCAAGTCTGGGAGAACTGTCTTTACTAGCAACTGGAAAAAAAAATCCCACACCTTCAAAATTTGGCTTAAAGAATTCAGCAACTGAAGCCACTGCTACTACTAGCTGAGTTGTGTGTATTTTTTTCTTACTATTACCAATTTTTCAATGAAAATGCTTAGGTTGCACCTGGAAATTGAAGCCTTGGATGTTAACGTCAGGATAAATACTGAAGACCCTTTTATTTAAAGCCTTATGGGATTGATTGCTAACATAAGGAGCATACAGCTGAAAATTGTGATTTATGTAGGATTAATTGTGTCAGGGAAGGTATAATGTTGATTTACCTAGGTAATAGATGGAAAAAACTTAAAGATTTGAAGAGAAACATTCAGTTGATGTTGTAAAATATGCAAATACGCAGCCATCAAACAAAAGCCTATTTAATTTTCAAATAAACCTTGAGCCATCTAAATAAGAAGTCATAGTTTAGGACCTGTTGTATCTATGGAAGATGTTTTTTAGATTAACACAAACGTAAAAGGGTTAGAATGCTGAAGATCTTGCAGCTGCTGCTTTTAACTGCTTGCTTCTAATACATGCTGAAATCATATGAATTACTGAAGTCCAGTTGAGATTTAATAAAAAATTCCTTGTCCTATCTCTTTCTTTACAGACTTGCTACAAGTATTACATGAGCGATGACATTAGCCGTGATTCAGATGGAATGGATGAACAGTGTAGGTAAGTGTACAAAAGCTGAAATAATACCCACAGCTCTCCTGGGGGTTTTCGGTTTTTTTTTCTTGCAATAATGAAATTATTGACAGATAAAGACCGGTGCATAAGAGCTTAATCAACAGTTGTTTCTCACCAAGCAATGCTCAACCCCAGGGTTTTTGTAAATATTTGATTGTTATTTTAGTAATTAACAGGAAAACATTTTATAAAGAAATCCAATAGTAAACACTTGTAAGACATCATGTTTTTAACTAAATAGCATGCCACCTTACAAATACTTTAAAGGTGGGGATAGAATCTGACATTCTAAGCCTTGAGAGCCACAGAAACTTACTTTTCCAGATGCATCTCCCACTTCTGAAATACTGAAGTACTGCTTTGTCCATATGTCAGATAGCTAAATATGTAATCCAGTCAAAATTGTGTGGTCTGTGATGCCTATGAGCTTGTCAACCACTTTTCAGGTCTTTGTCAAAGACTATGCAAACTAGACATAGATCAAAAACATACTTTTTTTTTTTTCATATGTGCCTGCAGTAGTAGTATGCCAGTTAAGGCTAGAAAGACTTAAGCTAATTCGTTTTGCTGTAAAATAAATAATTTTTTTTTTTTTAAATTCTCAGAAGAAACATGGAAAATAAAATTTAATTAATTTTTTCTCTTATTTAAAATCGGTGCTGAAATTATGTTTGGATATTACTGACCATTTCAGCTTTGTGAACTGTTAATTGAATACATTAATTTTCTGACTTTTCCAATTCTCAATTGACTGCTTTTCAGTCATGCTTTTAATAATGTGTTCAATTAATGGATATTTGTTTATCACCTGAATTTTTAAAATGCAAATTCTTTATCAAATAGTGAAAAATATGTAAACTTCTCAAATTTGTCACCTAGTTGATATGGAGATAAGACTCTTATATTTCTTATGTCTCATTTCAGGTGGTGTGCTGAAGGTGGAAATTTGATTTGCTGTGACTTTTGCCATAACGCCTTCTGTAAAAAGTGCATTTTGCGCAACCTGGGTCGAAAGGAGCTATCGACTATACTGGATGAAAATAACCAGTGGCACTGCTATATTTGCCATGCAGAGCCTTTGTTGGACTTGGTCACTGCATGTGACAGTGTCTTTGAAAATTTAGAACAGTTACTGCAACAAAACAAAAAAAAGATCAGAGTTGAAAGTGAAAAAAGTAAAATATATGACCATACAGTAAAGTTTTCTCCAAAGAGAAATAATTCAAATTGTAATGGTGAAGAAAAAAAACTAGATGATTCATATTCAGGTTCACTAACATATTCTTATAAAGCACTAATGGTGCCAAAAGACTTGCTTAAGAAAACAAAAAAGCTGGTTGAAACTACAGCAAATCTGAATTCTAGCTTTGTAAGCTTTTTGAAAAACGCTGTAGAAAATGTAGAAATAAGTCCAACTGTGCAACTTTGTCAGCTAAAAGCTTTTAAATCTGTGTTGAGTGACATGAAAAAAGCTCATCTGGCACTAGAAGAAGGTCTGAACCTGGAGATACAAGCTTTGAATGTTAAAATCAAAGATAGAAATACCAAAGAGAAAAAACCTGATATTAGGTCAGAAAAAAATGAGGTGAAAAAAGATGAAGGAAAGGAACATCTGGCATTAAAAGAGGATGACACCGTAAAGACACAGAAAAAAGTTGTATCAGAACGGCCTGACAGTGAGCCCATGGATCAAAGTGTTCCAACAGTGGAACAAACAGATAACAAGCGTACTTCTGGTGAAGATAAAAGATCTGGCAGAAATGAAGAACCTCAGTATGAACCTAATAGTACAGAGGCTTTAGACATGGATATAGTGTCCATTCCCTCATCTGTTCCTGAAGATATTTTTGAGACTCTAGAATCTGCTATGGAGATTCAGATTACATCAGATGAGCAAGACAGTGGAAATACAGGAACAGATCATGAGACTCTAAATTCAAATATAAAATTGAACACTCCTATGAAAGATGCCAAAGGTGGTACTAAGTTAAAATCATCGGCTAAAGGAACAAAAGAATTGATTGTGAAATTGACTCCTGTTTCCCTTTCAGAGTCTACAGTTAAAGCTGAAGATCAAGACAGCAATCTAGAAAAGGGAAGTAAGGATGTTGTTGTAATACCTAGAGCAGAAAACTGTGATTCTGTAAAACAGAATCACAATGCTGGCAGTGAACCTTCCACGGAGAATGAAACTGTCTCACTTGTAGAGGAATCTGATCTCAGGAGATCACCGCGTGTGAAGACCACACCTCTGAGACGCCAAACAGACATCAATCCTTTAACATCAAATTCAGAAGAAGATAGCAATGATGCATGTAATGAAAAACGTAAGAGAAAATCATCAAAACAACCAGAGAGGAAAAATGATAAAAGAAGTTCTTCTGACAGTACTGTTGATGGTCCTAGCCCTAATAAACTTTCTAAATCAAAAAAGCCATATGTATTAGATCATAGCTCAGATTCTGATGAGATGCCAGCTGTTCTTAAAGAAGTAGCTATGATGAGTCACAGTTCTTCAGATATTGATAGCAATAGTGAAGCACCAACAAATGATCAGAAGACTTCAAATTTCCTGAAGAATCAACCAGTAAAGGATGAAAACGGAAAACGAAAAAGAAAAAGTTCCAGTTCTGGTTCAGATTTGGATGCTAAAAGAGGCAAATCGGCTAAAAATTCTGCTGCTGCTAAAAAGAAACGACAAAACTATTCAGATTCTTCAAACTACGATTCTGAGTTAGAAAAAGAAATAAAAATTTTGAGTAAAATTGAGTCTGCAAAAAAAGCTAAGAAAAAATACTCGCGAAAAGAAGATAGTTATGATTCCTCTGAAGAAGAGCAGAGGAAAAAAGTAAGTAGTAAGAGAAAGATAAATTTGAAGAAACAGAGAGAGAAATCTTCTGGAGATGACGATGCTGAAAAGTCTTCCCCAGAGAAGGAGATTAATCATTCTTCTAAAGATAAAAAAACTGGTAAGGGGTCAGCTGCTAAGGAAAGGATAAACAGGGACTTAAAAGAAAAAACTGTAAAGGGAAAGCATGATGAGTCTTCTGATGTTGAGAAGTCTTTACTGGAGAAAGAGGAGAGTTGTCCTAAAGGTGTAAAGCTAACTGAAGTTAAGAAGAGCAAGGATTTGAAAAAGAAAAAGGCACAGGAAGATTCTTCTTCAGAGAGTACTGAGAAATCTGCAAAGAAAGAGCACAATTTTGATTCTTCAAAAGACAGATTCAAGAATAAAAAAGGATCAGAAAGCAAAGCGAAGAAATCTGAAAAATTGAAAAAGAAAAGTTACAAGAAAGAACAAGATGATTCCTCTTCTGACGTTGAAAGGTCATCTCCAGAGAAAGGAAGTTGCAATTCTTCTGAAAATGACAAAACTAAAAATGAACCAGTGTTTAAAGAAAAGAAAAGGAGGAATTTGAGAGAGAGAGTATCTGAAAGAGTACAGATTGATTTATCCTCTGATGCTGAGAAATCTCCCCTAAAAGAGGAGAGTTCTTCTGAAGATGCTGTGCGGAGTAAAAAACAAACTGAAACTAAAGAAAAGAAAAAAATAAGTCACAAAAAGAAAATTTCCAAGAAAGAACAGAATGACTCATTGTCCTCTTCTGATGAGGAGTCTTATGAAGACAGTAAGAAAAAGATCAAAAGAGGGTCAATGAGAGAAAGTAAAAAGAGTAACTTAAAAAAGAAAGTGTCAAAAAAGAAGGTGGTTGTCACTTCCTCTTCCTCATCTGATAAGGAAGAAAATGATGAACAGAATTCAACAGGTGATGGAAGCAGTGATGAGCAGAAAATTATGCCAGTGACTGAAAACTTAACGCTGTCTGCTGGTACAGGATTTTGTCAGTCATCAGGTGTGCAAAAGATGTTCATCTACACGTATTATTCATATACTAATAGAGGAAAATTGTAAGATTTGGGTAACATTTAATGATCTAGAAGTGAAAATACTCATAAGTAGGTAACTACACATTTAAACGTTTGCAGCCAGATAGGTTTTCTGATACTGATTTGGAAGCACCCATTTCAATTTGTGCCGCTTGTCACTTGTGGGGAAAAAAGGATGTCGCTGTAAATGGAGAGGCTTGAAAAGCTGTAGACTGTAATTCCAGCAGGTGTTTCCTTGCAGCACAGCTTTCAAAAGCCTGTTCCTCTCTTTGGCTGCCCAGGTACTATTTAACAGAAGCTGGTTTTAAGCAGTAGGCATCTAGTGAACTCAAATTTGTCAGCTCATGGTTATGCAGCAGAGGTGACTCTGGAGACGTGGCATTGTAGTATACGTTTTAAAAATCAAGTAGATGATCTTTGTGCGTCACGAGACCCATGTAGCCTTAGAGCAGCTGGTGTCAGTTAACAGAAATCTGTCATCGCTTATTGTTTTCATAGCAGGTTTAATAGTAATAATTCTGTTTCTTGCCAAGATAGAACGACTTCATCAGTGTCTTACATCTTTAGGAAATTAGAAAGAAATTCAGAACTGCTGAATTTGAACACTTGGTTTTAAAGAACTTAAACTTACTGTCCATTACAGGGACAGTACACGTTTTTAATAAATTAATTTTCAACTAGAAAAAATGAGATCTATTTGCTGTTTTAATTACCGTGACAGCTAAATTGTTTCCTATTTGTTTGCTTCTAATGATGTTTCATAGAACTTTCTGTACGTGACTTTACTGTAACTGTTGGCTCAGTAGTTTGTGAAGCTGCAACTAAACAAAAAATGAATAAAACAGCAATATGTTTATGAAGATAGCAGAAGGGACATAGTTGCATTTTGGTTTTCCCAAAAAGCACTTATACGCAGATACTAAATGCAAAATGATATGATTGTTATTTGTAGTTTCTTTAAAAAAAAAAAAAAAAAAAAAAAAAAGACAAAACCCAACATCAACACCCCACCCTCCCCAAACAAAACACCCAGATTTTAAATTAAACATAATGTTCCTCCTTTTTTCTACCAACTTGATGCTGACCGACTTCTTCCCTAAGTTTTCCTGCGGTTTAGTTTGTGGAGAGTTGTTAATCTTTGCAGATGCAAAGGTTGCTTTTCACAGGTGCTATGCTTCTTTGGGTTTAGAGCCCTGTAAGAAAGCAAAGGTTGATTAATGGTGTTTTGCATCATTGTAGACTAACAGTTGGAAAATAAGTTTCTTATTCTGCGTATTATACATGTAGCCCTGCAATGTTTGTTTTTCAAGGTCCACTGATGAAGTAAGTTTAGTTGCGTCTCTGTGCATGTACTGCTGGGACTTTTAGAGCTTTTCCTTGATGGCTGCCAGAACAATGTTTTCCCCAGTGATGCCACTGCTGGGGGAGATTGCAAACAATGAATAGTCCGTTACTACACAAACCAGCGTCTTGCATGTGGTAGCTGCCACGGCTGCTAAAACACTCCCCACAGATAGACAATAGATGGTACTCAGTGACAGTAACCCATATGCAACAGTTCTCTGCATCACTGGACCATCAGAGAAAAATACTTTAAAAATAAAATTGCTCATGTACAGTGTATGTTCATAGACTTGGTATTGAAATGGCCCAGGAGGAAAAACTTGGTTGTAATACAACAGAAGGTGTCTGAGGCAGTGGGAGTGATTTTTTTATTTGCAAGTCACAAGTTGAAAGATTGGATAATTATTGGATGGGAGAGACGGATGACAGTGTACGAATTGGAAAAATGAGATGGTGATGTGGGATGATGGACAGTAGAGTTAGACTGAGAGAGAAGTGGGTTGGTTTAGCCTGGAGAGAGAATGCTAAAAATGGGGAGTCTTAACTGCTGTCTTCTAATCACCTAATGGGTAGCGGTAGAGAAGGCTGTGCCAGATGTATGCCAAAAGGATGAGAGGCTGTGGATACAAGTTTTGGCAAGGAAAACGCTGATTAGATACTAGGAAAAAATTCTTTACATTGAGGATGGTCAAAGCCTGAAACTGGTTGTCCTGTCAAATTTTGGAATCTCTGTCCTTGGAAGTACTCAAAACTTGACTGGCCAAGGCCCTGAGAAAACTGACCTCACTTTGGAGTTAGCTCTGCTTTGAAGATGGAGTTGGAGTACATTATGTCCAGAGGTCTCTTCCAACATTAGTTATTGTATGATTCTATGAGAATCTGCCTTTGTTACATTATTTTAAGAGGAGGCAAACTTGCCCTTTCCCTTCAGTTTGCTTTTGGCTTAATAGGTGAATAAAGGAAGGAGTCTTTTCTGTGTCTGAACAAGCTATGTAGGTAGGTAGTTGAATGAGACTTAGAATCTGGTTTAACCAACAGGATACTTTTATTTATCTAAGCCCAAGAGTGAGGGACTTTCTGTGATCACCTCTTACACAGTCCTGTCCGACATCTGGCTAGTGGTAATTCCAGGACAAGCGTATGTTAAAACAACTTGGAGCAAGCCTCTCACAGCCTAGTTTTAGTCCACTCCCCGCAGGTAGAAAATAAACAGTAGAAACTATGAATGAGGGGATCTCAGTTCATTAGGATTTTGAGGTCTCTTCTCCTAAGCTTAATTTTAACAACTAGAAGATTTGACTTACTTATATGCGAGTCAGAAGAACGAGAGAAAAGAAAGGGGAAAGGCCTGGGAGTGTGCTAGAAATAATGTGAATTCTTCTCAGTTCAGCCAGGAGAGTGCAGAGGAACTTAAAAGCAGGTATTGTACTGTGCTATCCTTTCTCTATGTGTCCCATGCTGTTGGTTTTGATGTGCTTTCCGTATGACACAGTATCCATACAGTGCAGCTGGGGTTTGATACTTGCAGTAAGGATGGCACGTGTAGTTTTCAAAACGTAAGTCTTCACACATACACAACAAATGTACATGCATTGTATTTGATACTCTGAAAGCAAAAATAGGCAAGGATTATTGTTCTCGAGTACTTCCTAATGGCAACAGGGTAGCTCGTAAGTTTGGTAAGTGACTCTAATATATTTGCTTGGGCCTTCTTTTCAATGTACACAAGTTCAGTAGTGGAGCTTCTGAAATGGAGCTAATAACTTCTTAGGAAACTTAATTACTGAATCCTAAGTGGAGTATTCAGTCACTGTATGTTTTCGTGTAAAAGAACAAATTTCACAGTGTGTAATAAGGAAAGAATTGCAAGTTGTGTGTAGTTGCAAGGATAACGTGCTTAAAAGTGCTGCTTGAAAAACTAGATTTTTTTATTAATAAAAATATTTATTTTTAGATGTCAAGACAGGTAACTGGCTTTTTTGTTTGCTAGTAGAAAAGTGGTGCTATTTCCAAGCTGTTTTTATATGGGAGTTCTTGATGGAGTTGATGTGCTGTGTTGTTTATTGCTGATTTTACATGTGTTAAGTGTTCATGTTTTCTGGTTTTTTTGTTTCCCCTTCCTCCCCCAGGAGATGAGGGAGAGACTAAATCAAGGACTGTTCCAATGGAGGAGGAGGAAGATGATGATGACGATGATCCTGAGAATAGGTATGATACCATCCATAAGGACTTAAAAAAGATTATAACACACCCTAGGCGTGGGCGCAAACCGGCGCAACGGAAGAGCAAGCAGGTTGTAAAAACCACGACTGCCTGCCTTGTAAAGACTCGCTCACGGGCTTCCCGCAAGTTTGAACAAGGGGCCAGAAAACAGAGGCCAAAATCCAGAAATGCAAAGAAAATATTTAGAAGTGTTAGCTAACACACCTTGCATAGGGTGTGTTATAAATGCACTGCAGCACTGTCCATTTTATGTTCCCATTAAAAGTGTGAGGTTTGTGACAAGTATTTCATTCAGGCAGGTAAAAACCTACTTCTGATAAATGTGAATTTCAGCTAGTTATATGAATAGAAGGTAAAAATTTGCATCCGTGCAATATGCAGTGCTAAAATATTTT
The DNA here is from genome assembly GCF_965638725.1 of Aptenodytes patagonicus. NCBI lineage: Eukaryota > Metazoa > Chordata > Aves > Sphenisciformes > Spheniscidae > Aptenodytes > Aptenodytes patagonicus. Next base: position 21,824,817 of record NC_134957.1, read on the forward strand.
CAGATTGAACTTGGTTATTACTGTTACATAATTTGCCTTTAATAAAGAGAAAACACAAACGTGGAGAAAACAGTATTAGGTATTTTCAGCTGTTAATTAAACTGAGTTTTAATCCACTAAAGAATACCTGAAGTGACTAATGTGATAGTTTAAGGCCCCGATTCTACAAGCACTGTGCATAGGCTCAACTGGTATCAAAGATACTAATTATACATACAAATTTTAAGTCTTTGCATAGATACTTTCAGAATTGTGGCTTATATGTATTGCTTCAGTTTCAAGTTCAATAAAAATCAATCTATGTAAGATACAGTTAGTTAAGACGTCATATTTTACCAGTACCATTGTAGTTATCAAAATTAGCCTGACTAGAAAATGTAAAAGCTTCGTTTCCTAATGAGTGAATGCACAACATGAAGTATTGCTCAATTATGAGCCACAGTTTCTTTTTGGAAGTTACCTGTAGTTAGACTAAAGAGTTGTTCAACAAATTTTTATACGCTACTTCAGAAACTGATTTTTTTGGCCATATAGCATGTGTGGGACCAGCTTCGTAGCTTTGCACAGTTGCTGATGGAGTCTTTTTCTGCTTCTGAGCCTTACTAGTTTAGAATATGGTATCTTTGTTTCACAGAGTTGTACGTTTTGACCTGTGGCTGAAGTAAATTTTAAAAACACTGTTTTATATCCTTTATGGACCTCAGTTTGGCATCAAAATGTTGCTGCTGATGTAGTTCTTGCTTGTTTCCGGTCATCAAATTTAATCAAATAATTCACCTTTTAAGGAAAGACGCTCTTTAGGGACTTGACAGCACAGGGTCATAAGCAGAACATGTAAATGTTGGCAATACGAGAGTTTTTTAAAATGATGCTTTAATTTCAGTCTTGTTTTCGTTATTTTTTCCCCCCTTTCTTTTTTCTTTTTTGTTTGTTTCTTAGGTGTTTCTGGTTGATATCTAAGCCGATACGCTCTTGTCAAAGTTCAGTGTTTACCATACAAATGTTACTGACAGATCTTAATTATTAGTTTTAAGAGCTATATTGGGAAATGAGTTAACCCAATTGATAACAAACAAATCCGTAATATGAATTTGGGGTTTAAAAATCAGTTTCTGTACTTTGTTTTTAAGCTGAATCTTTGTTGAAGTTTTTATTTAGGGAATATTTTGAATATATATTTATGAGATGGGGAGGTATTTTGTCAATAAACAGTTTTGTCAACCTTCAGACATGTTAACTGGTAACTGCAGTCTAATTTTACATTCATCACGTGTTGTACTTGGCACCAAAATCAGATATATAAAATGTAAAAAGATGGAACAAATTTCAAGAAGTCAAAAGCTTGTTCTGTTTACTCAACACAAAGTGTTTAAATAGTTTTACCTACTATTCAGATAAGTTGCCTATTTTCTTCCAGGCCAAAGAGGGTACGTAGTACCTACTGGGTTTTTGTAGTGTGGGAACTCTCATGTTTGGAAGTCTCTAGTTTAGATGTTCTGTTATTTGCATGCCTTTGGATGTGCATGACATGAATATTAATAGTCTTGAAATCATCTTTGCCAAAATGCGATATCCAAGTGGGTCATAATATGACATACAGTGCTGTATGCTTTCATCTTATGTTGTGTAATTATCTATTATTGGTCCTTCTGATCTTTTAAATGGTACTGTTTAATATGTTTGCAGTAGTTTTGTTTATTAAGTTAATAGTGTATTTAATGCAGAATGCCTTTAAGTATTTGATGGTTGCAATAAATTTTTGTAAAACGTTTTTCTTGTCCAAGCATTTAATTTAATACAACTCTGACAGCTTGAAAATCGGACTGTTTCAACAAAGACAGTACAGTATTTAGAACAAGGTGTTTGGCAGTTCTCACTTTTTTTTTTTTTAAACGTGTATGACATTTCATCCAAATATTCATCTCTTAAAATACATTTTGAATGGTTCAAAATTTTTTAGTAATATACTAAAGGGCCATTTATTTCAGTAGTGCTTTAGCTGAAAGAATGGCGGCTTTTATTAGCCACGTACAAATGTCCTCTCCCTGTCCCCACAAAGGCTTGTTTTGGGCAACCTTACTTCTACATATAATTAGTAGGTATTTATGAACACTGCGTGTGAGTTTATATAATCTAATTGGTAATAATACGTCACGATAATTAACTAATATTTAAAATTATCAATTTTTAAGAAGAAAAATTATTTTTACAGTGGTAGCATTGTCTCACCAAGATTTTTGACAATCTATAAATGAGTCCATCGTATTGGCACTCTAAAATTCATGAACAAGAATGGTGCAAGTTATCATGTGGACTTAACTCCACATCATGAGAGGCTGCACCTGCTATTCCGTTTTTGCTGAAATGTCTGAAGGATAAAGTAGTCCTATTCTGCGACTAAGCAACCCCTGGATAACTTCCAGTTTGCCTATCTCTTTTTAAAAATGTTTTCTTTTAGCATAAGTTAAAAAATACATAGTAACCAATTCATTATTTATAAATGTATATAGTTGGTGTCATTCTTACAAAGGTGAAATATATTTAAATCCTGATTTATATAAAATTATACATATATATACTGTGATTTTATTCTAGAGTTGTTTCTGTATGTCCTGGTTGAGATTACAGCCCCATTCTGTAAGGCACTATATAAATACGTGTTGGGAAAATGTCCTTTATACAAATCTCATGATATGTTTAGGTAAGGTGGAGCGGGGCTAGGCAACATGACATGCTCAAGGTCACAGCAGATCGGTGGCAGTAATGAATGAAATGCAGGGATTTTTTTTTTTTTTAATGTCTTTTTTACTACCTGAAGTCCTGTGCTGGAGGTCATACAGCTCTCTGTGCTTCTTAATTAAATTTGTTTATAGTGTTCAACTGTTACATCTGGTTGGCCAAGAATATCTTTTATGTCCTTGACCCGAGTAAATATTACGATATCTTTTGATTTTCATGGGTTTCTCTGGAAGAATGTGAGCGGGGGAGTTTTCACCTTATCATAGCTTGTTTTTCTTGGTACTTGCAGTTTGATGTTAGTGCAAATACTAAAATGTTAAAGCTAGCATATGAAGTTTCTTAGCTTAGAAACCTGGTCACTTTAAATGGGTTTATGTCTTAAAATAGAAATGTGATATATTATCCTGAGCCGCATATAATTTAATTTAAAACCAGTTTAAAGAGTCTAGTACTCAATTTAGTCTAAGCCATATAAGCCATTTGTTGCATCAGTCATTTGTCAGATGCATTTACAGGGCTTAATCTGTTTGGTTCTACTATTGCTTACACTTCTAATTCCTATCAGATATGTAGTTACATTAAAAATAGAAATCTTGTAAATTCTGAACGTCTCAACAACGTCTTACATTTCTAGGCTGACATCATACCAGTAGAACGCGTTGAAGAGAATGTAGCTTTTTTCACTAAACAAACAGTTCCATCTCAGTTTGATGCAAAGTGGTTGAATCTTTATCCTAGCTAAAAAATATGTCTAATTTTCTATCTCGGAGTATAAAAGCAGTAACTTACTAATATTGTTATAAATAATTAATTAGAAACTAATAAGTTTACCCAATCTGGGTGGTGGTTATGATGATGATCAGTAGGAAAATAAAAGCATCTTCTGTTTATGGATAGTAGATATTGTGCATGTTATTTTTAGGTGAATGATACATTTGCCCCTTTTTTTTTTTCCCTTTAAAAAAACTATTTCATAAGAGAACAAATAAAAATGTATGTCTTCTTTTGTTAAGAAGCAAAGTCAACCTTTGTTTAAAAATATATAAACAAATTGTTAAAGGTGACTTGTATGAAAGGTAAGTTTTGTTATCCATGTACAAGTTGCGTTAATTTTGCTAATGCAATTGAGGACAATCCGAAATAAGTCAAAGGCAGTATTACTAGGCAGTACTTTCAGGATTGAATTTTAAAATTTTGCAGTTCTTTTTAGTGTTTCTACTTTTTTTTTCCTTCTTCCAAAGCAAAACCTTGGTGGTGACAATTTTTTTTTTTAAACAAAAGTAGTAGCCAAACTGCTGCTGTCTGCATTTCCTGGAGTAGGATTCAAGGTTAACTTACATTAAAAGCTTTTAAAAAGAAGGCAACCTGTGATATTCCAAGTAGTTTCATTTTGAAGAAAAAGTTCTTCAGACCATTAAGAGATGGAAGAAATACAGTCTTAATTTCTTATATAAGGAGCTATTTATTCCTGTTGCTATTATATGTGATGTGGTGAGTTTAAAAAAAAAAAAAACAAACCAACAACAAACAACAACAAAAAAACCCCCTAAGTTCCTTTTCCAAATCCTCTGGAAAGACCTAATGCAAAAAACATTTGGAAGAGGATGTTGCTTATCTCTGGACTTTAGTAAGTTTTCATTGGGTTCACACTGTGATCTGACGATATATATGGAATTAAAGCTTACCAAGAGCACTGCATTTTAAAGTTTTAATCAGCTATTTCTTCGCAAGCTATTTCTCAAAGAAGGGGGGGTGTTTTGGATGCTGATGGATAGTCTGTGACTCACTGAGCAATCTTAAATGTTTATTAAACCATTTTACTTCCATCTTTTAATAATAACTGAATATACATTAGCATTAGAATCTTCTTGGAAAATATACTACCACTCAAAAAACCAGAAAATAGTGTATGAAGTGTTAGGAAAGATACCTTGGGAAAATTCCCTTTGAAAAGTTCCTTTGCTTTAGGGACACGTTACATGCTGAAAAATGAAATACAGATTCTTTAAAACCTATTTTATAGTGCTACAAGAAAGTAACAACTTAATTTTCTAACGTATAAGAAGCTGTACTTAAGAGATCACTGTTCCTTTGCCATTTCCAAGTGAAGCCTAGATTGTGGTTCAGTTTCATGGGTTTTGAACTACTGTTTTGACCGGTATAAAAGCTTTCCCGTTCTGAACTATGTACATACAGTATACATTAATTCTCCTGAAAGGCAAGACAGACCAGGTTTGACCTAGAAAAAAACCCCTTCATTTAAAATTGACGACCGTGGAATAAAAACTAATATTTCTAATATTTATATGAGGAAGGCCTGGTTTCATTCTTTCAGGATTTTTTTTCCCTGGAAGTACGAGTTCTCAGATAAGTCCACTAGTTTCCTGTGCTTTTGACATATTTTATATTTTGCCTTGGATAGATTCATATAAGACTTTTTTTTTTATGTTGCAAGAGCATGTAAAGAAATCATTTTTCCATAGTGACTTCTTGTATGTTAGCTGAAAACACTCTTGTGCTGAAATGAAACTGTGAGAAGCTGAGCGAACAGTTTGTGGAACGGGAAATAAGATCGTAATTTTTCTTTGAAGTTCAGGTCCTGTAATGTTTGATAAAACTTTTTTGTGTGTATGTGTATATACACGGGGTTTTTGTTTTTTATTTTTTTTCTGTAGTTGCTAGAAGGCAAGTGCTTGCAGTTATATGAGGGATTCAGTGTGGGTTTTTTTCCTGAGGCACTTAATATCCGTTCATCTTGAGACATCATGAGTTGCTTCAATTACTCCAGCATCTCTTTTGCAGTAGGGTGGGCCCAGGCAATTAAAATGGTAACACAGTTGAAGGCAAGCTATGTAGAGGTAGGGTAATAAATTCTTTTTTTTTTTTTTTTTTTTTTTTTTTACCTGTGCGTTTATGCATATTGCAGTAATCTTTTTCTCCTTGTTTAAAACATGCATTCAGGGATAACGCTGTTTTTAAAACTTACTGTTTACATATACACTGGTCAAGTAGATTCAGTGCCTCAGGAAATTAATCTCATTGATTTAAATCAAGTAAGCATGATAACCGTTTGGGGGGGGGGGGGAATGATTTGAGTACTAGGATTTGGTCTGCAGCATCTTCACGTTCTTGTTACAGTTAGAATTCATATAGGTGCCTTTCCTAGAACTGACAAGAGTCCATCCAAACAGACAGTGAATAAAATGAAATGTTTAAGTTTGTACATTTTATAGCTATCTCTAGTCTTGCTGTAAAGCATGAAACTTCTTTTTTTAAGAAGCATTATACAGATTTGCTTTCTAAAAGCAAATTAACACGTTACATTTAACATGAGATTTTTGCTGATGTATCCTGTCTTACCACAATGGCTTTTCAGCGTGTCTTTTTTTTGTTCAGCTTTCAACCCTTTTTTTGAAGTTCTGAATGGTATAGGATTACACTTATCGTTCATAGATTTACTTGAACAATGGAATAAATAGTTTTTTCTGTTTTACTTCAAAGAATTGCCAAGAAAATGCTTTTAGAAGAAATCAAAGCCAATCTTTCCTCTGATGAGGATGCATCTTCAGATGATGAATCGGATGAAGGAAAAAAGAAAACTGGAAAGCAAAATGAAAACACAGGAGATGATGGTGAGCACCAAAAAGCATCTGGGAAAAAGTGGTGCTGTAGTGCTTGTCATAATTTCAAAGGTCACTTGGGAAAATTGTAATTATTAAAGTTTCTTCGGTTTTCAACAAAAAAATGTCATTGGTGTTGATAGGTAGTTGCCAAATAGAGGCCAATGTACATGATCATGAGGATTTATCATCTCTTTTACTCTTCTGTAAGTGTATTTTTTTTGTTAATAGTCTGATTTTTGTAACCAATTCAGAAGTCCTAGAGATTCGTGAGGAATAATCTATACAGAACAGTAAGGCCTGCAAATGCATGGGAGAGATTTGACTAACATATACAGTCATTGGAACAGACGTTCCAAGTTTTCAGGCAGCGTAAAATGCTTAAAATTTGAGGGAACAGCGGTATGTTGTTGCCCATAATTTCCTGGAAAAGCACAGCATTTAGCCTAAATTAATTCAGATTTTAATTCTTGCCAAATTTAAGTAAGAAAAAAATGACCAGTGTGCATGTTGTACTGACTCTTAATCTGACAGAAGAGAACGAAAAGGAAGATAATTCTGAATCGGATTCAGAGGAAGAAGAATCAAAGAAGCCTAGATACAGACACAGACTGCTGAGGCACAAGCTGACAGTGAGTGACGGAGAATCTGGTGAAGAAAAAAAGGTGAAACCAAAAGACAAAAAGGAAGGGAAGCGCAGAAGTAGAAGGAAAGGTACATAATGCAAATATTTTTTTTTGTCACAAGAAGTACTTGCTTCTATAAAATAAGTCCAAAGCATGTCAGAATGGAGATCTGAAACTCCATAATTTTAAAATCTCTGTATAAACTTCCTTGTGTATTAAATCTGGAATTCTGTTATCTGAGTTTGATAAATAGTTTTATTTAAAATGCTGAATACAAATGCAGCGCTCTCCACTTACTGTATCCTCTGAATTGGATTAATCTTCTAATTCTTAGAATATTAATCTTAAATAACAGAGGCAAGCCCAGTATGTCCAGTTTGTGAAAATCAATCTTGTCCTTTATGTAATTTCTCTCTTTAACTTGGACTGTTAGTAGGCCCTTGTGCATCACCAATTTCCATCCTAGAATTTAAATGTTGCAAGCTTTAGTTGAACAGCAGATGGCACTGTGAAATGATGCAAGAGCGCAGAATCTGTCAGCCCCTTGCATTTAATCACTTTGAGCAGAGGAGGGGAGCGATAGTAAAGATAAATGCTTGCTGCCACGTTGGTCAGTGTAGATGTTGATAGTGTTTCATGGCCAGTGGAAGTAAGGGCACACAGTACTTTCCTGTTCCTTGTGTTGCGCTAACGCTAGCCATCTCTTGCGGTGTTCCACAGACTAAAAGATGCGATGCGATTTGTTTATCGTTCTCCTTCATGAAAACTCTAAATTTTTATCTGAATGTATGTTCATGCTTTTCCTCCCTTACGGAACTATAACTCTACCAACAACATTTCTTTCAAGAAAAGTAATTGTAAATTACAGTGGCAATGTGCAAATAAGATGCAGCCAGACTAATTCTAAGAATTCTTTAGTGTAAGTCTTTTAAGTTCACTACTCTCAAGTAGAACAATATACTTTATTTCAGCTCGCCGTTTTTTAGCCCGTTGTTATTAATGTTACGTTTCCCCATGTATGTAAAACAATCCTTGTTTTAAGCCTTGTTATTCATAAAACAGTTAAGCTTTCCACAGTGTTCAAGGTCAAACTGAAATTATAAAGGTGCTAAATGGCATGCTGGTCTTAATTACCTATAAATGCCAGTGATAGCTCCTAAAAGTAGTTACGGAAGTATTACCTAATGCTGCTAGTTCAGGTGTATTTTTAATTGTCTTTTGAATCAGTTTTAAACTTGCATTACCTGAAGAAACTTGAAGTCATAAATACAGTAATATAATTGCATATGTTGTTAGTAAATAAGGGTTGGTTGCATGAATTGTGAAGTAGGATTATAAAATTATATCTAAAACATTGGAAACAAAAGCTTTTGTTTAACTAAAAATCCCCTTTTGTTTTCTGAAGTTCTGTACCGTTCCCCATTGCGTTCTCTCCTCCTCACCCGCTGTCTTTGAAATGTGACACTTTCTAATATAGTGCTTTCCATCATTTGCTTGTAAACTATACTTGGATGCATTCATGCATAAAGACCTCAAGTCTTGTTGGCGTAATATGCCATCTATCAGGACTCAACTAGTGCTTACGTGTTAAGCTTTTTTATTCTGTACCCTTATATTTCTGTTGCTTCTTATTAGTATGTTTTATGGGTCCCATGCTGTCTGAAATGAACTTCTACAGTGCTTGTTGATCTTAAAGTTTGTTGTATAGTAGGTAATGTTGCTAACTTTGCAATAATACTCAACATGAAATCATACTTTATTTTTAAAGTGAGCAGCGATGATTCAAATGACTCCGAGTTTCATGAATCTGCAGTTAGTGAAGAAGTTAGCGAGTCTGAAGATGACCAACGTCCAAGAACAAGGTATGAATAAAACTTAACTATGCTTTTCCTGTGTTTGGTTTTTGGTATTTAATAGTGCAATTTAGGCAGTGAGATGGTGAAAGTTAAAGACTTTGGATCAGTCCTTAAAACCTTTGATGATACTTGTCTATAATTTGGTATCTGCTAATTAACTTTGCAGCAAATGCAAGAATTCTGAATTTGTACCAAAGTATGTGGTACACAGCAGTTTGATGAGCTGGTATGAAAAAAAGTAACAAAAAATGAACATTTTTACACCAAATATGTCAATGTCAATTGGGGAATGGCGGCTGCAGTAGAAAACTAATACTTAACAGTTCTGAGATTCCTCAGGGTTGTCTGGAATAGACGGTTGCTACGTGTGTCCAGTGAGTTGAGAGGGAAGAAGGAATTTGGAAGTAAACCACTGATTGCACAAAAGGAGTATATATTCTATTAATTAGCAATGTAGTTCGTGTACTTTTTTAATCGTTGTTTTTCAGTGAGGCGATGAATTACTATTGTTAATCAGTAGTACTGCCTTTTTTTTTTTTAATAGATCTGCCAAGAAAGCTGAGGCAGAAGAAAACCAGCGCAGTTACAAACAGAAAAAGAAACGAAGGCGTATAAAGGTTCAAGAGGATTCTTCAAGTGAAAACAACAATAAGGTACTATATTTTGTATAGTACAAAATGGAAAATGAGTTTCTGTCTCTTCTGCCAACTGCTTAGGGACTTGGGTGTCTCAAACAGCTCTGTACAAAGTACAGTAAAAAAATTACAACTTTTCTCAATGTTAATTCAGTGCTAAAATTTGTAAAATGGCACCGTTATGGAGAAAAAACATTGCGTTTAACTAAAACCATTTCCTGTCTAGATCTTGATAAAAATGCATGATATATTCTAAGTAAATGTAATTTTTAAACTAAATGTAGAAGATGACACAAATAGTACATTAAGGCTTTCCTAGTATTAGGGTTTCTTTTCCTACGTGGAGTTGGTGATAGCTGATCTGATCTAGCAGCACTAGAAGAGAAAAATAGTTCTTTATTAATAGTCATTAGTTACTATCAAATGATAACTACCTTCAGTAGTGCCTTTGCACAGCTGGGCTTATCTTTAATATCTCAGAATACATTATAGTTAAGGTGGCACTTCTTTTGTCGTGCTGGCTAACTCGTTTTAAAAAAAAGTATCTTTTTTTCTTATGAGCTAAACTCCACCCGGGTATACAAAATTTTTTGGGAATTTGTCTAAAAATCAAGGATTTGATGGTCTGTGCCATAATTTTCTTGCTAATACTTAATTTATTTAATTTGTAATAGAGTAATTCTGAGGATGAGGACAATGATGATTCAAAATCTCCTGGAAAAGGCAGGAAGAAAATAAGAAAAATTATTAAAGATGATAAGCTTAGAACAGAAACACAAAATGCACTTAAAGAAGAAGAAGAAAGAAGAAAACGTATAGCAGAAAGAGAACGGGAGAGAGAGAAATTGAGAGAGGTATGTTCTGTTTTCTCTGCAAAATGCTAGGAAGTTGAATTGTTGATGATGTTTAAGGTGACGTATTTCTACCTCAATTTAATTTGATAAGTAATTTTAAAAACATTCATGTAGCCTTGTAAGCCACAAGTTTTATTTGTAGTTTCCTGCAGGTTAATATTGGTAAGTTTTAGTTAAGACTACTGAGATCTTTAGAAAGCTGTTTCAGTTGCCTGCTGCTTTACTTTCCATGGGGAAAAGCACTCTCCCAAAGTAAGTTGTGATGCGTAGTAAAGAATTTAAGGTTTCTCTTTACTAAATAAATTATGACTTCCAATTTTGCTAAAACCAGGGTCTGTCAAATGCTTGGTATTACTCACATGTGAAGTATTCCTATGATGCCCTGTTTCTGCTTATAGGTGATAGAGATAGAAGATGCTTCACCTCTGAAATGTCCCATTACAACTAAGCTGGTTTTAGATGAAGATGAAGAAACCAAAGAACCATTAGTGCAGGTTCACAGGAATATAGTTACCAGACTGAAACCACACCAAGTAGATGGTAAGGAAAGAGAGTTTTAATTCCGCCCCTCCCCTCCACTGGCACAGCACCTTACGCAACCTGAATTAGAATCATAAGAAAAACTCCTTGGCAGGCAAATGCCGAATGTCAGGTTTAGTGTTTTATTTTTGGAATATATGAACAAAAGTAAATGAGATCGGCATTACATAGTTCTGTTTTACAAGCAAAGAACCTTAGAAATGTAAAGTTGGAAGGGTCCTCAGAATCATCTAATTCTCCATACTGAGGCAGAATCAAATATATGTTTACCCATTCTACTGAGGAATTAGTATATTCACTTTTTACAGTTTTCAGTGAAGATAAAAAATCTCGCAGTGTTTTCCTGGCTTTCTCAGCAGAAATGTTTTTTTCTGATACCTGATATGACTGCACATCAAGCCAACTTCTTTCCATATTCTGTTTCTAGTGAAGAAGGAGAAGAGGAGAATAACCAATCATAATTTTCTTCACAGCTCATTCTGTTATTTTAAATTTTCCTCAAAGTTGATAATCTACCACCTTTCCATTTTAGTAAGAAACTTCTGGACTTGCTTCAACTCTTAAAGGGAGGTGCCCTGAACCAGACACAGCAGTCAAGTTGAAGCCTCATCTGTGCTGAGTACAGCATAGTAGAATACAACTCCCCAATATATATATTGCAAAGAACAAAAAAATCACCCAGCAGACCCTCGTGTTGTTAATATGTTTTGTTATGTAGCATATATTTCCTTTCCCTTTCAGCTGTCACAGTTCTTGCTTGATTTTTTTTCCTCTTTAAGCATAGAACCTCACATGTGATCTGTCTTGGTAGAATTTCTTCTAGTTGGTTTCATATAATTTTGCCAATTGACCAAGATCATTTTAGTCTTTTCATGAAGTCTTGCCACTTTTTGTTCTGTCTCCTCTTTTCTCCCTGTCCGCAAGATCGCAGTTATCTGCAGTCTGCACGGTAATATTTTCTAACCCAGTTGCCACATCTTCAGTGAAAACTGTGAATATAATTAAGTTCAAGACAAAGATCATCCCACATACAACCCATTGGACAGAAATAAATCAATAATTATCCTGAGCACTGCTTTTCTAGGAGTTATCATGATCTTACAGTGATCGCACCTATCTCTTAGCAGGTGAACTTTAATAAAATGAATGTTTAATAAGAAAATTTTCAATAATTTTCTTCAGGTGTTCAGTTCATGTGGGATTGCTGTTGTGAATCTGTAAAAAAAACAAAGACATCTCCCGGTTCTGGATGCATTCTTGCTCACTGTATGGGTCTGGGGAAAACATTACAGGTAAGAAGCAAAAGTTGTCTTGTTTTCTCGTCTGTAGCTTGCTCTCAAAAGCTGATCCAGCAAAAGGCAATTTTAATGACTTCAGAACATAGTAAAACTTACTGTTTCCTAGGCAGTGACTCGATGGGGGTTGCTGGAGGAAAACATTTTGTAAAGAGGTCTTGAGAAAGAAGTTGGTTTTGTAGTACACAGCTGTGAAAGTTCTGATACACGTTTGTGTTTTCTCCGCTTTTAAAATATCTAAAATTAAATGAGGTAATCATCGATATTCATGTGGAAAGGTTATGTTTAATTGTAAGTGATGTGTAGCTCCCTTGCAACTCGGAACAAGAAAATACAGCTAGTAGGAGACAGGCTTCTGGAACCTATGTTTCCAAGACAGTTTAATAATCTTAAGCAGGTTGTGTTTTTTACTGTCTTCCTCATTCATGTGTTGCTCCTTAAATTGTTTATTTTCTTCAGTGGTTTTTTGATTTGTTTGTTGTACTGATAAAGTAGAGGTTTATCAGGTTGGTTTTTGTGGGGGGTTTTTTTGTTTGTTTGGGGTTTTTTGTTTGTTTTGTTTTGTTTTTTTTATGCTAGACTTCTAGTGTCTAAAGTCAGATGCTTTGTGTTTTAATATAAACAATGTTTTGCTACAATTTAGACTGTTCTGGGTTGAGGAACAGGGGGCATTTGTTTCTATTTCAGTAATTGTCCATATGTATGTTCGTATTTTTGGGTCGTTGTGCATCACAAACAGTTAAGACCAGAAACTGTCATTGCCTTGGCAGTTAACTATAGGGCATACTTTCAACTCCTTTTTCACTTCTTTATTTCTTTTCTTTGGCTTTACAATTCTTTGCTTCCTGAGATCTTCAGGTTCAAGCCTTCATTGTCACTTCAGTGCATGTTCCTTCTCCTTTACACTGCTGAAGACTGCTTTGTAAAAATCTTTAAAACAGAATATTGCAGCATTTCTTAAAAAAAGATTTCCATTTTTCTTGGTCTGATACAAGTGGCTTTTCTGCCATGTTAAAAGTTGTACAGTGAACAACTTAACCATTTCTATTAGTCTTTAAAATCTGAAGCTCAATCCCCATCTTAAAATGTTTCTTCTGGCACTGATCACCCACACAGTTGCTGTAAAACAATGCTCATGGCTCTTTTTTTCTTGGGCCTCTTATAATCATTGCAGGCCTCAGGAGAAGCTTATGCCCTTGACCTGCAAAAGAGGTAAAAGATCAAAAAACGTTTTCTTGAATTCCCTACATCTCAGTATTCATGCTAGTACCTTTTCAGGGTAGTCAGGAGTGTTGAATTCCTTTTGTGTTTGCTTGTTTCCAAGTCTCTGTCTGTCTTCATAAATTTTGGTTTTGCATTTAGCCAGATGTAGCATCACCACAAATACTGTGAGGAAAGAACTGGGGTGAGTTGCCCGTCTTGCTGCTCTGCTGCCTGGTCTGTTCCCAAGAATTTCTTTAGGAGAAGTCATTTGACAGAAGAACCTTCCCCTCTGATTCTGGGAAAGAGAAAGGGAAATTTTTGAGAACTCTGAAGAAGAAAGGAGGGTAACAACCTTTATCTGTGCTTGAAAAGGCCCTCAGAAAAGCAGGGCCACTTTGGTCTCCCTGTCGTTGGCCTTCATTGATGCTGTGTTTTCTCATTTCTGGAGGAGGGAGATACTCCCATATCTTTATCAGGACAGCTGGCTAGTGAAATGAATTACTGTGAACCTTTCTGATTTCTGGCTTAAACTGAATCATTAGAAATCTAACTTAGAGCTCTGCAGACATTGGGATTGATTTGAACTGATTTCAGCTCGGGATCAATCAGGGCCTTCCTGTGCCAGGAGTGTTCTTAGCTATAAAGTCACTTGACAGGAGATCTGCCTAGTGCTCTGGTGAGTGTGTGACTGGCAAGTCTAGATCACGTTAGCAGCCAGCACTTGCGCAGCACTTCATTCTAAATTCTTTCTTCACCTGCTCCAAATATGGATGCACTTTACTCATTCCCTGGAGTGCAGTCTCTTTAGCATGGTGATGATGGTTCTCAAAGAGGTTATTTTCTTCCTACAGTAAGGATGGGATCCTCAAAGCGTCTGTGAGGAAATGCCATTTCACCATCCTCTTCCATCTTGGTCAGTTGTGGTAGAAGCTTCCCCATTGGATTGGGAAGCCCTATCACCTGACCTGAAGGCTCAAGATCTGTTCATTCGTAGAGAGGTCAGTATATCAACGTACTGGAATTCCAAGCTGTATGAAAGATGTCTCAACATTTTTGTGCTGTAGCTAGATTCATAGTCTGCAAGTGACAACAGCCAGCTTTACGACCTTGTTAGCCACTTAGCAAACAAAATGCTGTAAGGTCCTGTGGACAAGCAGTTAGCCTTTGACACCTGTATGTTTGGAATGAGGTGTCTCAGTAGTTTTTACTCTCTGTAGTGCTCACATCTGCCTTGCTAGTTGGTTTTTGGTGTAGTCAGCACACCTGGATGCTGCCAGATAGCAGACTTGGCTTGGCTTGAAGTCTTTCATAATTATTTTTAGAGACTTGAAATGTACTCCAAGAAAATCTTCAGAGAGAATCTAGCAGGAGGTATCTGTTATTCTTTGCTAGCGTTAGCTATGCCTTACTGTGTCAGATGGCTTCCTTATTTTTGTGTCTTCCCTCTAAACCATTGCTACCCAGGATTCTTCAAGAAGTGAAGTTACATGAGAAATACCTAATCCTGCTCTCCTCTGACCTAATACAGACAAGTTTTATTTAGGACTTTCTGATCCTGAGAATCTTCTTTCTTGACCTGCAAATTGCAGGATATAGTCATGGAGCGCTTAAGCTGGCGTAACATCTTCAGGTTCTTTAGATCCCCCTAGATTCCCCTCCAAAGAACAGGCTCAAGGGAAGCTTGGTTTGTGTGGTTTTCTGATTTTGGGGATTTTCGTGGGGTTGCGGGATTTTTTTTTTGAGTAACACAGAGCTGTAGATGATCAGAGGGACTGTGGTCATTCACTGTATGTACTGTTTAGGTAAAACAAGCTGCAATCTTTGTTGTTTGTGGTGCACAGCATGTGGACAGTATGTTTTTAAGAACTACAGCTTCAGTGTATATAGCTTTGCTTATGGAAGTTGGGGTGACAGACACAATATTTTGACAATCTACAATCCTATAGAAGAGGATACATACTTTGAAAATCACCTTTGAAGAGTATATTTTTACATGCTTAGTTCTAGCTTCGGTGTTAACGGTTCTTCAGGAGTTAATTACACCTTTTACCGGGTATTTGTGATGTTTTCCAGAACTGTTGTGCTTTAATGTAGCAGTGCAGTCTAGGTGACTTTGTACACTTGTACTTTATACACTATATACTTTAGTTTGATGAAATACTTCACAGCAGAAGGTATTTTTGTATGTGATCCAGATGTGTTCATGACATTCGTTTTGGCTGTAACTTCTTGATAGTCAAAGAAAGCCACAGTTACAAATATGTATCAAGTATTTTTATGGCCAGTGTTTGTAGCTTAGGTAGTTGTTTTTTTCCTTATGTGGTCATTTGCCAGTCCTACTGTACTCTGTAATGCCGTTTGTTGTTTAGCTCTTAAAAGAGCTAAATCAGCGATAAGTTTTAGCAGACTTTGCAAACTGCCGAGAAGGATCGGGGAAATAAGGCAATTAGGGACTTGCTGGCTGTCCAGGACATAGGACTTTTGTGATTAGTCTTCATGGGTAGTTTTTGCATCTGAACACGAGATGCTTTTGTCTTGATCGCAAAACCACTAGTAACTCCTTTTGTATTGCAGCATCTAAAAGCAGTTTGTTGCCCAGTGTTCCAAGCATAGTCATGCAGTTTGAACAGTGTATTAACTCCGAGATGCCAGATACCAAGATTTGATCTGGAAAGAACTTTCCAGATGTATAGTTATGTGGATTAGAGTGCAGTCTTCACCATTAAAAGTCTGGTGTGAGAGCTGGAGCTGCCGTGGGATCACTGACTCTGCTGCTCCCGGGTTTTTACAGGTTACCTCTAGACTTACCTTCATTTGCTACTGCTCAAAACCAGGCAGCCCAGCAGAAACACTTGAGTGATATCAAAAGATTTAAGTTTTTTTTCCCAGGCCTCAAGGAGGTGTTAGCATCTGCAACATATAGCCAGTCTGGCTACAGGGTGAATGCTCGGAAAGCGTTTCAGTGACCTGCTTCAGAGCTCTTTTGAGAGAATTTGCCAATATGTTGAAAAAATGTGGAAAGCATTGATTTAAGACTGAAGTTCACTTTCAAGAAACTTGATACATTTATGAAGTCCAAAGAGGTGGACTTATTTCATGCTTGGGGCGAGTATTGGGAGAAAGCTTAAAAATGACCTAATAGAAATTTTTAGTTTATGAAATGATTGGTGAAATGTAAAGGGAGGGTTCCCTGTTTATGAAATCGTTCAGCTATCTGGTGCAATTCAAAACTGCATGCATCTCAGTATGTGAAGGATGTATGCAGCCATGTAACACAGAGTAATAAGTGTATGACTTCAAAATACATGTGTATTAATTTTTAAGCAGCGAGTTGTTTAACAAACAGAAAAAGAATGTTTGAACAAGACTGTTGTTGGTAAGTTCTATATGTGAATATATACTGGTATGTTTCTTTCCTAGTGTTTAATACTCAGTGTTTTAACTGGCATTTGTCTGTTTTTTCCTCTTGCAGGTAGTAAGTTTTCTTCACACAGTCTTGCTGTGTGACAAGCTGGATTTTCGGACAGCTCTGGTAGTGTGTCCACTGAACACTGCCTTGAACTGGTTGAATGAGTTTGAAAAATGGCAAGAAGGTTTAGAAGACGACGAAAAACTAGAGGTATAAGGCTTAAAAAGAGTTCTTAAAAATGAAATAACTGAACGGTTCACATAATTGGGAAGCTCCACCACTCAAAATATAGGCTAAGGAATGCACTTTAAATATGTGAAAAATCTACTTGCATGAATAAGCCTTAGGTATTTAAAAGTTATACCAGTACTTCGGTATTTTAAGAGAAATTCAAGCATATTTTCCCCCTTTGAAAGGTCTGTGAACTAGCAACTGTGAAACGCCCTCAAGAGAGAAGCTATATGCTCCAGCGTTGGCAAGATGAAGGAGGTGTGATGATAATAGGCTATGAGATGTATCGTAATCTTGCACAAGGCAGGAATGTGAAGAGTAGAAAACTTAAAGAAATATTTAATAAAGCTTTAGTTGATCCAGGTAAGTGAAAATTAATACAAGTATGCATTATATATACTGTACTTTCTGGTTTACATATATGAGCTAAGTAATCTTGCAAATGCAAATCTGTTGGGCAAATAATTTTAAACCATAATGTTAGTACGATTTATCAGATTTTCTTTGTTGGCCTTTGCTGAGTTACAGAAATGGCTGTTAAGAAAGTACCCCATCTGCTTTTGTAAATAGACAGTCTTTTCTATTAGATGAAATACAGAAATGACCACAGGAATATATACTGGAAACTCTTCCTAATAGGTATCTCTTTTTGCTAGCATTGCTTCCTTTGCAAATTAATTTGAAGTGGCTCTGTTGGGAACCTAAGATTATTTTAATCTGCTAATTTGCTACAACCACAAGCTGCTTTATCCTTGATAGAAATCTACTGTTAAGGGAGCAACTACACATGAAAAATAATTGAGAATGTACCTTAGAAGTGTGAACAAACGAGTGTTAATTAAGTGGTAATGAATTGATTGCAGATAAAGCACTTAATTCATTTTTTCAGTCTAAGAAACGGATGTCTGGTTTAAGCTCAGCTGAACTAAGCTTATCAGGTGGTCACCAAAAAGAACTAAAAATTTTAGGATTGGCAAGTTTCACCAAAATAGCAAAATCTTCCTACAAATTCTGAACTTGCAACTGATATCTGAAAACAACTTACGGTTATGCAGTATACCTTAAAAACTGTTTTTAAAAGGCACCTTTGCTGTAACTTTGCTATTTCTCTTTAAATTGAGAATGCTGATATGGTAGGTAGGGTAAATGGTTTCTTTGATTCTGGAGGTAGGTTTTCTTGGGTTTTAATTATCTGGCTGGCCTTCAGGTTTCTTGACAGAATGTGGTGGTTTTTCTTTTTTTTTCTTTCTTTCTGATTGATGAAATACATCATTGGTTTGGTTTATAATTGTACTTGGTGAGCTTGATTTTGTGAAGTTTCAAATAGTAGTAGGGCTGTGAATTTTGTTCTAACAGACAAAGGGATTATTCTAATGGGTAAAATAACTTTGTGATTATTGGCATTGGCCAATTGGAATTGGCATCTCCAGCTCTGCAGAAAGCCTGTTTGAGTAGCTAAAACATTAATTAAGTTTCTGCCAGTTTGACTCACTAAATCACGTAATTGCTGTGGAGTCAGGGAAGCTCCAGTACAGTAGCTGATGAACTCTTTTTGTGACCATGTTGAATCCACAGGCATTATTTAAGCAATGAAGAAGTGCAGTTCTTGCCGGTGGGTTTTCCCACTCCTTCTTCTATTAATGCTTCAGTTACTAAAAAAAAAAAGAAGGGGGGGGGGGGAACCCTGTGTTCAGTCCTATTCTGTATCTGATTTGCTCAGGATATTGCATTTGTTGAGAACGTTGCCAGGAAAGTCAAAGCTGGAGAAGAAAAGGTGTGAACTGCTGTCTTGAAGCCGTGGTGACAGGACAGTGGCCTGACAGGACAGTAGCTTTGCATTCAGTTGGTGATGTTCCGGTGCAATGATGAAATAAAATGTTACACGCTCTTAGTGATTGATTTTTGTGGGTTTTTTTCCTTGTGGAAAGTGTAAGGGAGGCTAAACATAGGGGTTGGTACCATGTGTCTTTATAGTAATATTGTCCCTGCCTTCGTGGATTTGTATTTATATAACTTCAAAAATACTGGACTGTGGAGTGAGGTGGCATGTTGGGCATGCAGTTTTATGGAGGAGACACAGTGACTTGTATAACCTTCCCTGTTCCACCTCTTGTGAATCTCTTGGGTTTTACATCCTGCTTATAGGTGTGGTTCTGTTCTACTTCCAAACGTCTTTAGACAGCTTAAGGACAACGTGATAGAGCAGTGTTTGTGATTAGGTTATTGACTTTTGTAGATTTAATCAAGTTCAGAAACTGGAGCACATGGAGCCTTGTAGGTTTTGAATAATTTCATATGAACATGGAACCCCCTGTTTTATTCTCTTCCTGGACTAGTTGGTTGGTAGGGTGGAATCAGGCCATTAGGAAAACTAACCTTGAAAGAACTCCGTAATTTTTTTTAATGTTGCTTCAAATCTTTCTCTATTTTAACTAATTACAAAAAGACGGTAGTGTTCATCTGTTGTTATCCATTAGTTTTCGGAGACATTTGGATTGGCTAAATTGATGAGAAGTATCCTGCAACGACCATTATTTGTTTGCTGTCTTCATGAATCACAGCATTGGTAATATAGCAGGCTGCCAGTAAGAGAGTTATGAAGCTATGTGCTGGCTTACTGCTGTGACTGTAAATAGGAAAGCCTTTGCCTCTGGGAGCATTTTTAATTTAAAAAGTTGCAAATTTGGTATTTGAGCGATAATTTAATGATATGTGTCTGGTTAAAATGAATACTGCTAGGGTAGACATATTCTATAGTAGAAGCTTGTATTGCACTGTATACTACAGAAGAGGGGACCAGAGAGGGAAGGTTTAGCCAAAGTTTATGGGTGGAGAAGTGATTTCATTAATTAACTAGCTCTGCTATGTGAAATAATAGCAGGATTATATACGCATGCAGAGCAACAAATGGTTTCCCATAATGCTTTGTGCAACTGATGAAACGCTGTTTGGTTTATTGATAGCTGTTGTGCTTTGCTTGCAGCATTTCAGTAACTTTGTATTTTTTTACTTGTTACTACTAATAAAAATTCCATTACTGTTTAACTTGGAAAGAGCTCTTTAATTGGCAGTACTATGAAGCTGACTTAAGTTCTTGTAGACTCCAGAGGAAAAGGAGAACTGTGTGTATATCTATATATCTATCGCTGAGTATGTTTTATGTGTATCAATATAGTAACGTGCAAGTACAGCAAGAAGGATAAGAAGATGAAGACTGTGATCTTTGAGGAAAGATTGAAGGAGTAAGGCTTTTTAGCCTAGAAAAAAGACAACTAAACTGACAAATTTTCCACCATGTAAGAGCTGGTTACTGAAAGGACTGTTACCAGTTGTTTTTTACATCAGTTGGAGAAAGGAAAGGGCAGAATTTATTCTGATTTGCAGCAGAGATCATTTAAATTAGGTATTATTGCACAATGTTTTAGTAAAAGAGAGAGGTCATGGAGTTTCCTACTTCTCTCATGGAGGGTATGTCCCTTTCTCATAAATCTTATCTCAGATGAAGAAAATGGACTAAATGATCCCTTGAGGTCCCTTTAAGTTTTACATTCCTTTATAATATTTTGAGAAATGTTCTGTCCATAATGAATTGCATTCATGTTTTTTAAGAACAAGGAAAAAAACCACAAATCTGTGGAAATCCCTGCCACTGAATTGTAGCCAAGATGTTAGTTCAAGATATCAATGCTACATGTCTGCCAAACAAACCACGAATAATTTTACTAAGACTTTTTTTTTTCATATTTTTGTTATCATTCGCTTACTCTAAACAACAGTTTTTGAGGTGGGTTTTTTGGTTTGGTTTTGTTTTGTTTTTTAACCACTTCACGTTAATGAATCACAGTCTTTACTGAAATTGATTTCTGGGGTATTTGCACAATTTCGATTGCTATCTGTCATTAAGACTTCATTATCCTTCTTCTCTAATGTACTTTGATTCTGATTGTAAACATAATGTACTAGACCAAATCTATTTCTGAGAATGATATATTAATGTGCAAGCTGTCACATCTGGTGGGGAGATGTTGCAAATGCCTCCGTTCTAGAAAACGGCTCCAGACCATCTCAGTAGTACTGTACGCTGCATGAACAGCTTGCAAGATCCTTACTCTTCAGGAAATACTAGAATGAGGACTAGAGAAAGGATCCTTTGCTATTAAGAGATGTTTGCCTAAAATTAAAGGAAGGCTTTGTGTGTAGCCACTCCATGTTTTGCATGCTGTCAAAACTGGGGAAGGTACAAAAGTTGAGTTGTGAAATAATATGGGGAAATGTTTCTGTGGCAGGTGGGAAAATTGAGAAATAAGTAGGCTTGGACAAGTCTAAGTGTGTTCAGAATTCACATGTGGATTTTGATAACTGTCTTCTAGACTTGGTTAAGAAGACAATTTTCTTCTGCTTGGGAAAAAAAATCTTGATTCCTTTTCTGTTAGCACGTAAGATTTAAATCACTTTTTGACACTTAAAATGGCACGATTATGATGACTGGCACTGGCATTAAATCATGCAAGCGGTCAAAGGTGTAATTGATTCTCTGTTGTTGATCACTGTCCTAGAGTTAATTTTCTTCTTTACAAGGCAGTTTAAAGTCAGTCTGAGGAAAACTGTTCTTAGTAAGTTATAAAAGATTGGATTGGATTGTCCATGCTGATAAATAGTCCTTTGCCACCTCAAGTATCAGCCTTTTTAGAGCTGAGTAGATGAACCAAGCTGATCGCTTTGTGTAGCATTTTTCAAAGGTGCATAAACTTGACTTCAGCTTTCATGGTTGATAGTACTGGAATGGAGGTCAGGTTTCGATCTGGTAAAACGTTGACTCTAAGTTACTAGTTGGATCCTAGAATATCTTTTACTTCTCCTTTCAAGGAAAGAGCTTCCAGAAATTGCCCCAAATCTGAAAACCATTAGGGTCTGTAAGTCTGTTCTGCCAAGTTTGGTGTTATTTACCTTAAACCCCAAATTGTAACACTTAATAATTCTATTAGAGTTGCTTTGCATACCATGGAAATGTATTGTGGTGTGGTTTTGACATTCCTTGTGCAACTCACCTAAAATAGCAGTCTAGAATCCTTGGTTTTATCTTCTGGAAGAAAGCTGAGGACATTTTCTGTCGTGACTTTCAGCTACAAGGTGGCAATTCACTTGTCTGTAATTCAAATCAGATTTGATTGTGTCTTATCTTAGATAAGACTTTTGATTGCACTGTTTACCCCTATTGATACTGGCCTGTTGCCTTAATGAAAAATTACTGGTTATCTGATTTTTGATTTTCTTTAGAATTGACGAGCACCAGTAGATGGCAGCCTAAGCTGGATTTAAGGAACAGTTTTATGAAGTTTTGACAGGGTGAATGAATATGTAGACATGCACACACTAGCTGCATGGATAGATAATTTTTATAGGAATATATTTGCAAAGCTGTATTTAATCCTTCCCACGAAGACTTTACAAGCAACAGCCTGTAGTTTACCAGAATGGCTACTGTGAATGCTTGTGCAAAGGCTGAGTGAGAACCTTAACGGTGCTAAAAAAAAAAACCACCATGAAACACACACACACGCAAAATGAAAAAAAAAAACTTAATAACATTAGTAGAACAAATTTTGGATTCTTTAAGCTGCCAGTTTCTTTGTGGTTATAAAAGATGGAAGAGATCTAATGTTATTTCTTTCTAGGCCCCGACTTTGTTGTTTGTGATGAAGGGCACATACTAAAAAACGAAGCATCTGCTGTTTCTAAAGCAATGAATTCTATTCGATCTAGGAGAAGAATAATTCTTACAGGAACACCACTGCAGAATAATCTTATAGAATGTGAGTAGTTCTCTGGTTTAAGAAGTGTTTATTTCCTTGAATATACTTTTGCATTTCAGCAATATATAGATAGATTTAGTTTGATTAGAAGAAAAGAATTTGATACGGTGAAGCTGTTTGCTGGGTTTCTATATCTTAAAAAAACCTAACAATCTGCTTTTGCATTTTGCATTTTAAATCATCGTCTCAAGATGTGGCTCCAGGATGTTTTAAGCCCAATTAAAATGAAGCGGTTGGGAATCTGGCCTCTCCTCCATCCTTTCCCTTGGTGTGGCTTTACATACATCTGATTCCTCAGGAAGCCTGTATGAGGAGTATCAGAAAGTTAACAATGCAGAAGTGAATAGCTTTCTGACAGTTTAGTTCCTTGATCTGGCTAACCAAAGGATCGGATGAGTCTCAGCATGTCAAAAGGGGAAGGGAGAGAATGTTCAGAGGGGAACTGGGTGGACCAGGTCTTGCAGCAGCATCAATTTAAATTGTTTTAAACCGTTGTAGAGCAGTGCTCTTAGTGAACTTACTAAACAGTGATTTATGTTACTGTCTTGGGAATGTCATTCTAAACTAGCTTGTAACATTTGCTTCTGTTTGTTAATATGCTGTAATGTTTTTTCCTATTGATTAATATGCTTTTGAATCTATTTAAAAATCTTTGCAAATACGATTTTGTTATATGATTACTTTAGGGTACAGCAGCCTTCAAACTTTGTGTAATAAACACGATGAGGTAGTTTTAAATCTGATATTAAATGTAGAAGTTACCGCTGTGCCTAGAGTATGTGTCAGTTTAAGATGCCCTTTCTGGAAAATGTGGGGTTGTTTGGGTATTTTTTGCTCAACAGAAAGTTCTTAGTTTTAGATATGACACACATATTTTCTGTTAGAATTAATCCCTGTACTGTACTTTCCATTTTGAACAACTAAAGTCTGATTTTTTTGTCCTAGATCACTGCATGGTTAACTTTATTAAGGAGAATTTGCTCGGTTCAATTAAGGAATTCCGAAATCGATTTATAAATCCAATTCAGAATGGTCAGTGTGCAGACTCGACTCTGGTAGATGTCAGAGTAATGAAGAAGCGTGCACATATTCTCTATGAGATGTTAGCTGGATGTGTTCAGGTAAGAACAATTTTACTGTAACTATTTACTTGAATTAGCTGCAAGGAGGGGGAAGAGTTATTTCATCTCATTCTGATAAAAGCACTCAAAGGCCTGTAAACTTGC
Organism: Aptenodytes patagonicus; assembly: GCF_965638725.1. Classification (NCBI taxonomy): domain Eukaryota; kingdom Metazoa; phylum Chordata; class Aves; order Sphenisciformes; family Spheniscidae; genus Aptenodytes; species Aptenodytes patagonicus. The sequence goes on from NC_134957.1 coordinate 21,848,864, forward strand.
TATTTGAGAGCTCCATTGAATCCAGCTATTACTTTTGACTTAAATATTTTCACTAATTACTAGATCTCTCCATTATTTATTGTGACTAGAAAAACTTACAAAAACTTCATAGCTTTTATCCAAATGTCAGTGTATCCTAAGCAGGACATACACATATATTAGAGAATACAGCTGTTTTCCTGCTAGGGGACTAGAAAATTATATGGTAGAGTAGGACATCAGTTGCTTTGAAATATTCTCCTTTAATTCCATATACACATTTAAAGAACACATATTTAGAAACTCAACTGCCTTAAAAACTGCACAGCAAGTTGGTGATCCGTAGCTTGTCACAAATTCCTACTTTTTCTGATTTGTGAGAATCAGAGCAATGGGGAAGAGGAGAGAAGGAAGATTAATCAGGTCCAAAAGCGTGAAGAACTTGTTACCTTAAAGACCTTAGATGAAAAAAACAAAACAAAACTGCCTAGATTTCCAGAATGAGGGCTGGATTCCTTGCTCTTCAGTTAACCTGCTATGGTATTGCACTTCGTGTGCTATCAGCATGAAGTTACTGCTCTTCTGCTTTATAAACCCAGGCACCGGCAGCATGATCGAAGGTGTGACACTCTGTAGGCAGTAAGTGCCTCTTCCTGGCTGTGCAGTTGTTGGTAGTTGATTAAATAGTCCAAGTGGGCATGAGCTGGGTGAAATGGTCATAGTCCCACAAGCAGAGATTTCTTTCTCCTTGAAAGAAAGAAAAAGGTTTATGGCAGTGTGTAAGGCTGGTAAAGGACCTCCTATCAGAAAATTATGATCTTGGAAATATGAATAGTAGTGAAAGGATAGCATACATAATTCTACACATCTATACAGCGGTACAGGAACACAAACCGAAAGAACGAGAAGAGGAACATAAATAGCAAGTAAATCTTACGTGCCTTCAGAGCTGGGCATCCCGTGTTTGTGCAGCATCGGACGGAGCCCAGATGGATTTTCTCACAGCGCGCTGCGCAGAGCAAATCCTGTGCGTAGAGAGCAGCTCGAGCTACTACATTACTTCCTGAGAAGAAAACAACTCTGTTCCTAAAGGATGTTCTCGTGAGAGCTTCTTGCTGCACTTCTAGATAACAGCAAGGCCATGCAGGTGGCTTAATCGCCGGTACCAAGTGGGAGCTGCCCGTAGGCTCCCCTGTTGCAGCGAGCTGGCTGAGGTTATCCTGCAGCCAAGGAGTTTCTACGGCACAGCGCAGGCAGGTTAGCTCTGATGAAGGTCACTTAACTCCTAAATGTGCAACAGTCTGTCGGTCAGGATCAATACACCGTTCACCATTCGGATGAAGGGGTAGGTGGAGAGAAGTAGACTAGCATGAGTCAAAAAAATTTGAAAACAGAAGTAAATTTTGTATTGCCCCAGGCAAGTATGCAGAAACTAGGTACTCTAAAACAGAAAATGGTTAAGCTGAGTGTGAGTGAGTTCACCTGTGATGCACATTGATATTAGCTGCCTGACTTACCCACACTTTCACAAAAAGAGGTTTTAGTATTTTAAAAAACCCCACAAAAGTAGTTACCAGAGCAGCTACTGAAGTTGCAGTCAAGTTTGCAAGGACTTGGAACTGGGACATGGGGTTAACAGGTCATGTACTTTTGACTAGACAACCACATTTACTAAGTAAGATGGGCTTCTGCAGACAGTGCCTGTAATTGGATTGTATTTAGTGGGCTATTTTTTTCCCTTTGTGGTTGGAAAGCATCTGAAGCATTGTAATTTATGCGCGGTGCTTTGTCGTTTAAGATACCAGAAGTTCTTAAGCTTTCAGTAGTCGTTTTCATATTTATATGACTAAAGTACTGTTTGTAAAATTACAGAGGAAAGATTACACAGCATTAACAAAGTTCCTCCCACCAAAATACGAGTATGTTCTAGAAGTTCGAATGACACCTATTCAGTGCAAACTCTACCAATACTACTTGGATCATTTAACAGGTATGTGCCTAGAATTCTCTCAAGTAACAAGATTGATGGTCATTTAATAAGAGGCTTTTTGCCATAGTTGGTAGGTTAGGGTGTTTTTTTATATGTACTGTTGGCTCTACAGATGTATTTTTCTGCTTCCTGTAAGATTTACCTTAGCTCTGAAACTTGAATTATAGCAAAACATTTGGTTGCACATGAAAGCATTTTTTTGAGGAATAATAATATTTGCATCTCTTAACAGTAGTCCACCTTCAGGTTTTGGTTCATCTGTCTCTTCTTCCTTTTCTAAACATAAAACGTAATTGATTTTGTGTCTTACTCTTCCAAGAAACAAGATACTGACTGTAAGACTGGAGGGAGAGAATACAAAATTGAGATTTACTGGTGTAAGCACGCTGCCAAGCCTTGCAGTTTCCTTTTGTCATTATGCTAGCTGAAGCTGTTATCTGTCCAATATTGGCTCTTTTGCGGAACTATCTCTTCTTTTGTTCTCAAAACCCACAAGTCTGGTTTTCACAATGACCGTGCTTTTCATCAGCTTTCAGTGGGGTCTTGACTGGTCTGTCTTGGGGACTTGCATCTTCCCAATAAAACGTAAATTTGTTTAATTTAAAAGGGGTGTGTGTGGGGGGGGAACCAACCCAAAATATGTTACTGTGGGCTGGTGTGCAGTTCATTTATATTAGAGATAAACCACTGCAGCTTGTAATTTTAGTATATCAAGGTATTGGAATATCAACACTTCTAAATGATAGACACATATGTACCACATAGACTATTAGAATGGTAATCTCAAGAAACTCTTAGTGAGGTTTTCTGTACCGCTGCGCTTCATGCAGCCAGATTCCTCGGCAGCAGTTTTTGGGTTCTGGAGCAATTCTGTTTTTTTAAATACCATTTATAATAATTGACTTAATGACCAGGGGTTGGATTCCATAGTCAAGAATGTTTAAGGCACTGCTGTTAGGATTTGTCTAAAGTTTGAAGCGCGTATTCACTTTTTGCAATGATTACAAAATGTACTACATAGTCTGTTGTGCCAGTTTTTTGGGGGGTTTTTTTGCACTTCCTATGCCACCTGTCTTAAAATGCCTGTCTGTTCCTGATGGATTTATTTATATTTTTTTTAAACTATATTTTTCTATTCTGGTTACTCTCCCAAGTTTAATTAAAAGAAAGATTAATTAGATCTCAAATTAAGCTATGATTTATAGCAGTATGAAATTCACCGTGTTGTCTTAATGACTTTAGATTCTGGATAGTGCAGTTTGTGGTCTCCTAGATAAACTGCCAGCTAGACTTCATTTCCACAGTTCCATTGTCTCTATTGCCTCTATTTGGTTAAGTTACAGAAGGAAGGTGTTTTGAAGGACCGGTGAAAGTAATTTCACTTCTACTGATACCTCCAGTAATAATAACTGGATGCCTAAATGCCAAGTGCCCCCTTTGCCCTTTTACTCTAAAGGAGTAAAAACTTTGTGTTTTATTTAAAAAAATACAAAATAACCAAAACAACCCCCCCCTTCTTACACTAATAGCACTTCAAAACAGTATATAAACAAGCCCAAACCTTTATGTGTAGTGCTGATTCCTAATTAGTTCTGTACTGCAGTCTGTTCTGTGTTGGCTCTTCTTTATATAAATGTTCTGAAAAGCAGGTTATTTGTATTCTGTTTATTTCTGCATCATGCTAAATGCCTTCCAAAAACTAGTAGCTTAAAAATGGTAAGCATTAGCTATTTACTTTACAGGCATGCATCAAAATGATTTAGGTTAAATCTTTGTAGCTCTTCGTAGGAATTTTTTAATCACAACAGTTACGGTAGTTTGGTAGGTTATCTTTGGCCTATTTCCAATACAAAGCGGGGCTGGTTTTGTAATTTCAGACTCTCCCAACACTGGCTTTGTTGGTCTGCTATGCATTTAGAACGCAATGTAAATCTTTTATAGATCATTGATTAGCATAAGAGCTAGTGCTGTATGTTTACAACTGTTTTTCTCTTACTCTTTACGGAAGTCTTTACACGATGGCTTTCAATACTTCCCTTTTTTAATAAAGCAGGCAGCAGACAAGAGGAAGTAGCCCCTAGTCCAGTGTCTGTTAAAAGTTAAGGGAAAGGTTTGCTCTGGCGAAAAGCCTGTAACAGTGAGCTTCAAATTTGCTACATTGTTGGAGCCATTAATTTATTAACGGATCATATGTGTGACTAACTGTAAGAAAATGCACTGCCTAACAGGAAGTTTAATTAGTCTGCTTAGACTTTAAGGGCTCAGCAGAATTATTTGAGTTTAGCTAAGTTTGCATTTGTCAAAAGGGGTTGTACTGTTCCATGACTTACCAGCCTTTTGTGGGCTGCTTAAACTCCCTAAACTAGTAGAAAGCATTATCTGCTTTCTCTGTCTTCATCTTGGGTTAGCGTCCTGCCAGTTTGGTCAACTCAGTCAGTGCCAGAGCCAATATGAGAAAGAAGAGGGGAAACAAGAGAAAGGAAAGACAAACGGCGTCTTTTAGAGGGGAAAAAGCTGTCTAAGCTAACCACGGCTCAAGTCTTCAGAGCAAATCTCTGCGCTGGTCGCTGATGCCCACATTAATTCCTTGCATTACTTTTGTATTTCAAAAGAAGACGACGTGCTTTCTGATTTTCATTAAATAAAAAAGGGAGTCTTGCTACTGAAGATAAATATAGAAGGGGAATTGCTGCTTCTCATCTGCAAATTTTTTAAAATTACATTTTTCTGTGCACTGTAACAGGCATAAACTAAAACACCCATTTTAGATGCAGTTTTACCAACTTTTTCCTTCATTGAAGGAAAATGATACGTTTTCTTTCACTTCTGTAATACAGAAAATTAAAAAGTCTATAGGGCTTGTTAACTTGAAACTTACTAACAAAGTTTCTCTGTGATGTTAGCTCAGGTTTAGGGAAGTCAAATCTAAGAATTTCTGTTGCCCTTACAATTCCATTTCCCAAAGTCATAGGGGAGCACAAATGAGAAGATACTTGAAGCTGTTGTGTGATTAAAACATAGCAAGAACTTGCTTTGTTAAAATATTTGTACTCTGTAGACGTTTACTGGGGTTGTCTTGTGCATTGAGCAAATGCACCGAATAAGCTTTGTGCCTGTTTTGCTGTAGACATTTGATGATTGTGATGCAATAAATACTATTTTCTTGCAGGTATACATGCCTTGAATTATGCATATAATAAATATGAAAAACAATCTTTTCAAGAACCTAAAGTTAATGAGCTGCTTAATGAGAAACTGAGACTACAAAAAAGAAATGTAACTCCATGAACATTGTCCTACTTTGCACTAATTTGTGCTTGGACAATGAAAAAATAGGCTGGGCTTTTTTTAGATTCTTTATTGTAACGGAATACTGCAGCATTACAAGTCGTTAAATAAAGGTAGCTCAAAATAGTAAGCCAAATTCATTGAAACCTAAATGCAAATTTTATTTTGTGTTTCTACCTTGGGCTGCTTCTACAAACCCTAAATAGCCATGACTGTCCTTTTAAGAGGATTTGGATTCATTCCTATACTGGGGAGAAATGTGCTTTTATGTAAAAATGTAATCATGTTTCTCATTATCAAGAAAAAGGGGAAAATCTAATTTTGACAACTTTAACTAGGAAAAAAATGCCTGTGACTCAGTAATTTGACCTCTTTTACAAGAGACGTTACAATATGATGTGCATCTGGAAAGAACACTCAGTACTGCGCTAACGGATTGTTCAAAGGGGAAACAGTATGTGGCAAACTTACTTCGAGGTTTCATTCTAAAACCTGAACTTTATTGTCAGGTGTAGGTAGTGGCAATGAAGGTGGAAGAGGCAAAGCTGGAGCTAAACTATTCCAGGATTTCCAGATGTTGAGCAGAATCTGGACTCACCCTTGGTGTTTGCAGCTGGACTATATTAGCAAAGAAAATAAGGTAAATTAGATATATCAAAATACTCTCTATTGAGAACTTTCCAAATAAGCTTTGCCAAATGCTAGGTAAAGTTTCATCAAATTAATGGAAATCTTTGTTGCTGTGGGGTAATTTTGCTGCTGTTTTTGTCATATTTTTGTTTCTGGGTATGTTGTCATTCTTAAAACATTTTGCAAGGCCAACCCTTTGTAGAACTTACCATTGTTTAAATGAAGAATAAGCAGATCGCTAAAGGTTTAATAAAAGCTTCTGGATGAGCATACTTAATAAAGTTTCTGTTTTTTCTCTTTTGAGGGCTATTTTGATGAAGACAGTCTGGATGAGTTCATAGCTTCAGATTCCGATGAAACTTCAATGAGCTTAAGTTCTGATGATTATGCAAAGTAATTGAGCTTTTATTTGTTGTTGTTTGTCGGATTTATTTCCCTAATAGAACTTCAGTGATTTCTATAAAAGTGAATGTTTATTTTTTATTTCATGTATCTGTTAGCATATGTTCTCTAGCAGCAGAATTTTTAAAAAATAATGGGGTGTACAATGTTGCCTTTCTAGGAAAAAAAAATCCAAGGGGAAAAAAGTGAAGAAAGAGTGTAGCTCGAGTGGAAGTGGCAGTGATAATGATGTTGAAGTCATTAAAGTCTGGAATTCAAGATCTCGTGGAGGTGGAGAAGGAAATGCAGAAGAACTTGTAAACAACCCTCCATCTGTTACAAAATCAGATGAAGGTGAGTATAATATACAAGTAAATAAAATACAAGGCAGCTTCATTTTGCAAAAGGCGATTTGAGAGGGCTGTCAGGAATTCTGCGTTGTTGCAAAATGGCAAATTCCTCAATTCCATGAACTGCTCCTGTGCTTACAGCTCCCGCTACTTCTAATAAGATACTCGTCCTGGAAAAACAAGGGGCATCTATTTAGAACTCAGGGGTCTTGTGGCAGGAAGCTGCACGGTTAATTTTTTTAATTCATGAGTACAAAACGATACAAAGTTAACAGAGGAGCTACGCTGCTTTTCATCTCTTTTTAAGCATATTGGTGAAAGATTAATGGAAAGATTAAGAAATATGCATGTCACTCATTGTTGCACCTGGAATTTGAAGTGGATGTTGAGCAAGCAGATACAGTGCAGCAGGAATACAAGACCTTTTTAAAGATTGTTATTCAAACTACTTGTATCTGTACATCTCATTTTTGGATTTTCTTTAATAATCTAGCTTTTGTCTTGTAGCTAGTATCATAGAGCTAGTTTTCTGATTGTATCATTTATTGTGTGTCTAATCACTTTCCCTAAATAAATGATTTTTGGGGGACAGTTAAGGTCAGAATTTTTTTTTGGTCCCCATCCCAATGACAAACATATTATAAACGTGGGGGGGGGGGGGGGGGAGAGAGTGTAAAATACATACAGATTAAATGTATTAAAGGTAATTACTTGCATTACAGGCAAGATGAGTTTCTGCCTCACTTAAATGTTTACCTCTCTCATGCAGCCTTGTTCAATTTTAATGTAGGTACAGAATTTCTAAACAAACATTTGATGCTGCACCAGATGAGGTTTGTGGGCAGGCTTTCTCTCTCATGGCAGCCGTTGGAGGCCCTTCTGCGAAGTTTAGGGGTGAAGATAGAAATAGATAGGTGGTGTGTATAGGATTTTCCCACAGCACATCTAGGTCTCTTACTTGGTTAACTTGATCATTCTTTGTTCTGGTATCGAAAAATACATTCTTTAAAAGCTTGTATGAAGGAAGGCTCAAATGTGAGCTCTGTCAAGATCAGTTCTATCTTGCACCTGCAAGTTACTGGTGTGTCATGATTGATTGGCAGTGCATCGTCTGAAAATGTAAATTATTTGAATTTTTCATGAGATAGAACACTTCTACTATGTAAGTAAATAGTTCAGTAGATCAAAGTTTTTATGTGAAAAAAGTTAGTGTTATAAATCTAATCAATTTTTATCACTAATGCAAAGGAGGTTAAATTGAAGGTCATAGAAACATCATAAAAGAAATTAAGTAATGTAAATCAAGATAATTCATGGTTCTTGTCTGTCTTTCTGGTTCTGATTATAATGCTGAATATATGCTTTCTCCTGGTTGAATTCAGAATAAACATAATGGGAGTACCGTTAAAGAGCAGCACAGTTTGCATCTGACAATTTTGAGTGGGTGATACAGACCCCAACAGACTTATTTTGCTAGGTGCATAGTTATTTTGGTGTATTTTTACAATGACAAACTGAATTTTGTAATTCTTTCTAGTACTTCTATATTTTTAAGGGGTGAAGTCAAATTAGCAAAATTAACTTATAAGATAGTAACATGTTAAAAATAGGATTGTTCCCAGGTATGTATTTTACAGGTTTTGTTAGTGTAATAGTGTGTTAGCAGATGAGCAGACAAGAAACTTCCTTAAAGAACTTTGCGAAAAGGCAGCATGTGATGGTGGAATTTGTTTGGGTTTTTTCCCTCTATTGTGAATCAATATAAAAAGGTGGGGGAGAGTTATTTTTTTTCCTATATGCTAATGTTATCTTCTAAATTAACTTAGGGAAAAAAAGATTCTAAATCTGAGCCTAACAGAAGTAAGAGGAGATGGTTTAAGGGTTTCATCTTAAACGCCTGTACTATTGTAACATTTGGAAACTTTCTTCCAGAGAGTTCATCTCAACAGATGAACTAGGTAACCCAAAAGACCACTCTCTTTCTAGCAATTTCAGATGTTTGGATGAGATTCAAAATAATTTTCATTATGGAAGGCTTCTTTTCAATGGCTGTAACATTTATGGATGAGTTTTCAAAGATGCATACTTGTTGGAAATAAAGCTGTTGATTTGTCCAAATATCCTGCAACACAAAAAGGGGATTTGTGACTCTTATTGATGACTTGTGCTATTGGTAACTGCTAATCTGGTAATTGCTGATAGTGCAAGCGCTATTTTTTCTTTGCCTATGTAACTCTTTTCATACCAGTGAAGCCTAATAATGAGGAAACAATTCTGTAGTTCAGATGTTTCAAAGCATTTAAATGGAGACCATGCCTTTATCTTTTAATTTTTTTTTTTTTACTTTTTTTTAATAGGCAAAGCTACATCCTCTTCCAATCCTGGTAGCCCAGCGCCAGATTGGTACAAAGATTTTGTCACCGATGCAGATGCTGAAGTGTTGGAACATTCTGGGAAAATGGTGCTTCTCTTTGAAATTCTTCGAATGGCAGAGGAGCTTGGAGACAAAGTGTAAGTCAGTTCTAGAAATATTTTTAATGACCTTATAAATATGTTAGTCTGACGGCGTTCTTCATTCAGTCTTCATAGTGCTGTAGCTCAGTTTTCTGAAGCAAATGTGCATGCTACATTCATTTTTATCAATGAGTTTTCCCATACATGCATGTACTCCACCAAAGTCTTTCTCTGTGTCTAGAAAGGCTGTTTGTTTCAAAGGTAGTATCAGAGCGAGGACTGAAAAAAATAAAGCAATACAATAATTAAAATAACCTCAGAGATTAATTTTGTGTTTCCCTGTTTCTGTTTTCAGCCTGGTGTTTAGCCAGTCCCTAATATCTCTGGATTTGATAGAAGATTTTCTGGAGCTGGCCAACAGGGAGAAAACTGACAAAGAGAAGCCTCCTATTTATAAAGGTGAGTGTCACCTTGAACAATTGCAAAGCTAATAACTCTTTTACAAGTCTCTGTTCAGTCCAAAGGGAATGGATTCGAAATAATTGTTTTCATTAAAAGTATTGTATGCTCTGTACTATTCCTGAGGTTGGCGGGATTATTGGTTTTCTCTGCAGGTGGTCTCTGCTATCCCATTATGGACTCTTGCTTCTGATTCCATTCTGTATCATCCAAGCTTAATATAGCCTAAGCAGATTAAATGTTCAACTTCTGAAAGGAGAGAAGGCATTTTGTTAAATTCTGTACAAAAGTGATATTATATGCTGATGTGTAGCAAATTCTCGTCCTTCCTACTGGGGGAGAGATAATGAAAGAAAATTAGACTACTTTAAAACAGTGTGTAGAACATGCAAAATGTGAATTTAGGCTTTTATATGTACTGCAGTAGATTGCTCCCTTATGTAATCCATAAAACAAAGTATTGAATTAATTATCCTAGTGATGCTCAAATGGTGAGGAATTTCTCACTAGCCACACATGTCCTCTGCGTAGGATGTTTCTTCTGTTTACTCTGTGAGATCTTCCCAGAGCTCCTCATGATGCGGTTCATCTTTATGTGAGTTCCCAGTACGTGTTGATTGAAGAATTCCTTTGAATCTGCCATTCCTTTCAATTATCTTCTTTTTAAGTGTGAAGATGTTGAACAGTTGCGTAAGACATATGCGGCTTAGTGATACCAGCACCATAGCTAGATGAAGATCTCCAGTATATCTCTCTCATAGACTTACTGTTTCGGGCTGTTGCTTCCTTAGCTTCTGAACACTTGTCATCTTCAGATGTTACGAGCTGTCTGTATTTTACGGAGTTTGTGCCTTTAATCTGAGAGAATGTTTTAAGGGGTGGGGTTTTTTTTGTTTGTGGAAGTTCTTTTGGTAAGCAGTTAGGCTGTGTATCATAGCAAGATTCACTATATAGAGACCTTCCTGACATAATGATCTGTTTCTCATAATTGATTGTATTGAGCAGTGCTGTCTCCTAAAAATGCTATTTTCTTTATAATTGATGGCACAGTGGGGTTGATTTTGTGTACATACATCTTGATGGCCAAAGAAAATGAAAGGTTACTTGTGAATTGGGGAGAGAAGAAAATCTTCTATCAGCTGTAATTATTTTTTTCCCCCTAATCTGGCAAGCAGTAGCCATAACTCAAAAAGATTTTTCTGAATTTCAGTTCCAAAATGATTAGACCTTGACTTTTGAAATCTCCTTTTGAGTATTTACTTATGAATGCAATTTGTATGGGAGAGACTTACTTACACTAATTGTGTAACGTGAAACTACACAGATCAATTAGAAAAGTACAATTAGTACTATAATACCTAAAGATGTAGTTGCTTTTTAAAAATAACTTTGGCTCCGAGTTAAGGCATATCTCTACAAATGTGTGTATACAACTAGAAATAGTGAAAAATAAGGGGAACTACCCCAAAAAAGCTCACGTCTTCTCAAATACTTCAATTAAAATTTACCCTTGGAACATAATTTGATGATAAATTCATATCTTTAAATTCCAATCTGTATAAAACTGCTTTGAGGAGTTTCATTTAATATCAGTTGATCTTTTTGTAAAAAATAACAAAATCTTAAGAAGAAATGGATAGTGATAGATGCTGGATACTTTTTGCAAGGTAAAATGACATTGACAACGTTTACTCTATTTTTGACTCATTTTAGACAATTGGTTTAGGGTTTGTAGGAGCTATTGCAGGCTTATGGATGATCACTGTCATCACAAATGCAATTGCTATTATTTTCTGTCATGTTACGCATTTTATATTTTGTTAAGCAAGCTTCACAATTTTCAAGGCATGCCTGTGGCAAGCACGTATATCCTCCAAAAATGTTCTCTATCTTGAATAACCTATAGCCTTCTCCCATTGTTTTAAAATGTCAGAGAATAGTATATTTTATGTTCCATATTTGTTCTTTTACTATTTAGACAGTTGTATATGTCCAGCATTATCAATCTGGTTACTTATGCAATCAGCATTTTAGTAGTTTGACTATTCCATTTATAGGTGAAGGAAAATGGTTCAGAAACATTGATTACTATCGCTTAGATGGTTCAACTACAGCTCAGTCAAGAAAGAAATGGGCTGAAGAATTTAATGATGAAACTAATGTGAGGTGAGATCTCTTCTGATATATATGCTTAATTTTCCCCCTTCTCTTTCTTTTGTTCCCTGTCTCTGTTACTTGAATTAGCTTAAATGACCTCTTACGGCTAGGCAAATAACTATCACAATGTTGTCAGGTGCAGAATTTGCACAAAAAATGTGCAACGACAATAGGTTTCTGGTTTCCTGAGATGACTTCTATTTGTACTGATCGATACTTGTTCAGTGTTTCCTTGCTGTTTTCATTCTTGTGTAGATTGTAGGCAATTTGGATCAAAGAGAGTATTTTTATTACAATTACTTAAAAAGGATATAAGGACCTAGGAAGGTCAGAGCCCCGTGGGGTCTGGCCAGGAGACAGTAGTCACTTTGCCAGTCAGAAGCATATAGCTTTCTTGGCTATCGCCAGAATTGTCTCCCAGCCATCCACTGTTCATACAAGATGGGACTTTCAAGCCTGATTTGGATAGGTAGGTAGATAGATACAAACTTGTACACGTTTAATGAAGTTAATGAGCTTCACCTTCCGAGGTTTGCTTAAAAAATAAAATATGTAGTTATGTTGCAGTCATTTATAATGTTCGGGGGAAAAAAGGTTAAATGGAACAAAGTAAACTAATTCAGTGTTAATACTCTTAAATCGTTTATTCTGTCAGGTATCTGTCAAGAGCTCCTTTTAAGTTGAACCTGAGTGAGATGGTATTCAAAAAAAGCAGATACATCAAAGAGACAGTGTCATTCTAGAATTATCCTGAAAGTTTGCTAGCCAGGAAACAGTTTCAATAGCATGGGATATGCCTGTTTAAAATTATGGTTTAATTTGATATAACTAATTTTATTAGAGTTTAAAAATGCAAAACCAAGAATTTTTTCTTGCCCACCAGTTTTTGTTAACAGTTGGTTTGCAGAAGGCCCTGATCTGTATTTCTGGGAGTGTATGTTTTGCTCAGAGTGTTGTCCTTGTAAAATCTGTATCTGTTTTATGCTTAATACAGTGTTTTAATGAAGTTTTTGAGTTATTTCAGTGTATGAACAACTCCATAGTAACACAGCAACATGGGAACTATAGTTGTTTTCCAAAATATTAAAATTTTGCAACTTTTTTCTGTTCCAGAGGCCGCTTGTTTATTATATCTACTAAAGCAGGTTCCCTCGGAATTAATCTTGTGGCTGCTAATAGAGTAATCATCTTTGATGCTTCTTGGAACCCATCATATGACATCCAGAGTATTTTCAGGGTTTACCGCTTTGGGCAGAACAAACCTGTGTTTGTGTACAGGTTTTTGGCTCAGGTAGGTTTCTGTCTGATATTTTTGTGATATTCTGGTGTCCTGCAATCAAATTTGTAAACTGTAACTATTTGGACTGTAAATATTTGGACTTATGTTGAAGTCTGTAGTGGTCCACGCTGATCCAGTCATCTTCCAGCCCTAATCTGATAGCAGTATTTGGCCACTGAAAAAGCTCTTCTGAAGACTGGTAAAATAAATAACAACCGAAATTATTTCCTGTTAAGCCCACCTCATCTGACACTTTGCGTAACACAAATTCTGGAATTCTAGCAGTGATTCACACATCCAGACTCAGAATGGTGTTCTTAGCTTCTTTAATTTGCCCACCACTAAAAATTCTTAGTTGGATAGACTGCATAGAGGATGTTTGTTGTTAGGATTAGGCTTGCTCAACGTAGCTGTCTTCCACAGACCTGTGGTCTGTGGGCCCCTGAGGGTCCAACTGGAATGAAATCACAGGGAACTAAAGAATTTTTTTATAAAAAGGCATCCAGTCATGATTAGAAAACGTGTATCACACCCTACAGATATTAAAGATGTGTAATGATTCTGATGCTCACTGATCTATGCTTTTTTTAAGTACAATGCCATTATTTTTGTTAGGAAGTATCTTGCTTCATCCTCTAGTTCTTCAGGTGTTATAAAGTAGGTTGAAGACCTTTTCCCAGTAACAGTACTTAACTCTTGATCAACTCACTATTTACTTGCCAACTTAAACAGATTACTTTTTGTAACATGTTACTGACAGACATGGATTCTTTCTTCAGGCTTCAGTCTATTTTTGTAGTTTTCTGTGTGCACTTCTGAACTGTTGCTATCCTTTTTAAATTACGATGTTCAGAACAGGCTGTGCTGTTCTCATACTTCTCATAGTCATCTTTTTAAAAAAAAAAAAGTAATTTTCCTTTTTTCATCAAGGATCTAACTTTTTCATGCACAGCTGTGATGAATTAGATTTGACTGCTTCCCTTCCCCTCTCCTCTCCACCCCAGTGATATGCTATCTGTTTTCTTTTTTTCAGGCTGCTCAAAGCAGCAAAATAAGGTACATGCTGTGGAAATTGCCATTTTTTTTTTTGTCATAATCCTACTTTGGGGAATTGAAGCAAAAAAGGATCTCTTCAGAACACTACTGAAAAAATACGTTTCTTACTCTAGTCAATAGCTAGATGACATCTGTCATGTACACAATTCATACTACTTTGTGTTTGCTTCCAGGAGGGGTTTTTTCCTTTTTTTTTTTCCTCAGCAAACAAAGTGTTTTCAGGTAACTTTGTAGATAACGGGGTCAAAGAAAGGAGGAAAATAGAACACTGTTATGTTGTTATTCTAGCTCTTTTATATCTATGAATTTTTTTTTCTATATGACAAGAAGGTCCAGTATTTGTATGAAAGTGAGTGTCTTCGTTTTTTAGGGAACGATGGAAGATAAGATCTATGATCGTCAGGTAACAAAGCAGTCATTGTCTTTCCGGGTTGTCGACCAACAGCAAGTTGAACGTCATTTTACTATGAATGAACTTACAGAGCTGTACACCTTTGAGCCAGATTTGCTGGATGATCCTAATTCAGAAAAGAAAAAGAAGAGAGATACACCAATGTTGCCAAAAGTAAGTTGATGCACATCACTAGGAATTCTATGCTATAAAAGTAACTTATGTCTGTTTAAGGAGATGGGGTATTTGATCTTGGAAGGAGAAGAGTGCTGTGTTTTCACTTTAGAGCAGTATTTTTCACTTTGAGTGGAGGTGAATAGCAGGTAATACAATAAAATATGTAATTAATATAACGGATGGTATAATGAGTCTTCCTTCAATGTAATTGACAGTATAAGAAAAAGATCTTCAGTTAAAAGACAAAAACTTTAAATCAGAACAAACAAAATACTTTTTCACGCAATTTGAGTGAAAATAAGTTTTACTGCAGGAAAATGTGGAAGCCAAGATTCAAATTAACGTCTAGGTGGGTGCTGGTGACACCAAGCATTACCTCAATTTGTGATAACAAATCTGTGAGGTGGTACCGTACTTCAGGGTCTGGTTTTTATCTACCTAGGTAAGGCTTCGTAAGAGTCAAGTTAATCCATGCTCTCCTTTGCCAGGCCTTTTTGGTTTTTAGTTCTTTGTTTAACTCTTCTTGTAGGGACCATTAATAGAGATACGGTAGAGACAGGGAAAAAGTTGCGCTTATTTACTGTTTAAGTGAGGAAAATTGGACAAGCTAAGATTTTGTAATCTATTTCTAGTGTTGCCAGTACTAGCAGAGACCAGTGACATTTTTGTAGACAATCATTTACACCATTTACACAACTTAGTGAGAATGCTGATATTCTGTACTCTGAGATAATAGGAAGTAGTGATGTCAGACCTTTTTCCGACTTGGTGCTAAATGAACTTTTAAGATCACAATGGTTTGTTTTCACTGAGGCCTGCCTAAATCTATTTGTAATGGACGTGGCATGTGTAGTAGTGGTTCATTGTCACTGCTCTGCGTAGTAGTGGTTTGCTATCCTTTGTGATACTTAGGGAACTGAAAAATTTACTAACTGATTTTAAAAATAAAACCTGTAACTTTTACAGTCAGGGAGGAGTAAACTTCAGGGGAAAGAATAACTGGTTCAGTTATTTTATTCTTTTTTTCCAAGTCAGTTTGTATTTAAGATTAGGCTAAGGTTTTGTACTTTGTCTAATTTATATTCTTTGGGTATGTGGTCTGCTAAAGACTAACTCATCATTAAGCTGTTGTGCAATTATCTTTGCTTCTTACCAGGTGAATAGCTAGTAAATGGTAACACATAAATGTGTGGCTCGTAGTTAGTTAACTGGTTAAATTTCTGAGATACTACTCTGTTTAGGTCATTATACAGTGTCTGGGTGTGGGGAGAGAGGTTTTCAAGTTTGTAAATCTATTAATTTCCAAGGAAAAATGGTATGTTTTCCATTCTAGACTATCTGTAGACCACTATAATGTAATAAATTGTGGTCAGGCATCACATTGACATTCTTAATAGTTATGCCATTCCCTGAAACAGTCTATTAGACCACCTACAGTGTCGGTGCAGCTGCCGGGGGGATTTAGGAAGTGTTAGCCCTATAAGTGTTAGTAACTGTTACACATGCATTTTAAAACCCTTGAAAACAAACTGTAATGACTGTGTCTAAGCTCTTTTTATTACAATGTTTCTCACTGTAAGCAGTAAATTGTAGATAACTGAAAATTTTATTCCACCATTTTACTATGTTGTACATTTTTATTTTGGCAAATTCATTTTTTTTACCTCCTAAAACCTTCCTTTAGGTTGTAATTAATAGTATTTATTTTATCTTTTTTACGTTCTTAGTTATTTTATTCCATATACATTTATGCTTCCACAAACTCATAGCTAATGCATCACCATTTGCTGCTGCTACTTATTTTTAAGCAAATAAAAATAGGTCGAAAACCTACGAAGCAACTGAGTATGTTTACTCAAAGCATTGATCAATCTAATGCAGTAATTCTATTTTGAAAGTTACTTGTTTTCTTTTACAATAATAAATCAATGAATGAACGAAGTGTAAAGTAAAAGAGAAAGTTTATAAACTCCAAACTTGCTTTATCATTCAGTTTTAAATACTCAGTTCCATATTAACTCCCTTTCAACCATGGGTGTAAGGTTCGTGTAAGCTAAGTCGAGTACAAGCTTTTACCCAAGTCCCTGGCTGTATATAGAGCAAATCTGTGTACTGGAATTTTCTCTGGGATTTTTTTACGGATTTAGCAAATGGTATTGAATGGAATTTCGTCCTTTTGAAGATGTGCATCTTAGTACATACTGTGTGCAAATTTCTGATCCCTTTTTTTAATTTGTTGGTTGAAAAGGCTATAAGTCATCAGGTAGATTTATCTTATTTTAGCAGTTTCTGAATTTATTTGTTGAAAGCAGGGCTTTACACTCCTGATAGCCTCACAGAATATGGGAAGTTAGCCATAACCCCCAAATATTCTTTCCCTTTCTTTGTCCCCCTGAATTGGTAGTGAGGAAGAATCATGCTGGATGCCGAGTTCCTCAGCTCCTGCAGAAGTTGGGAGTTGAGAGCTGCAGGTGAGAAGTGTCGTAGGAAATACGTAACTCCCAATGCACGTTTTTAGCTGGTTGGCAGAGTAGCCTGTGGCATGCGTGGTAGCTGGTATTTTCATGTGTCATTGGTATAGTTGTGGTGAAAACTTCTTCAAAATGTTGGGGGGGGAGGGGGGGGAGTGTTTCGAGGAGTGTTAATAAAAATCAGTAGCTGTCATCATGTAAAGTATTGCTTGTGATTTGAGCTTTGGGCAGGGAGTCTGAGCATAGGAGTGAAGTCTGTCCTGTAAGGCCATCAAATATGCCCGAGTGGCAAGTTACCATGAATGAATCCTGGGTAGTTCAGCCAAGGAAAAATGCCAAGCGAATAGTTACATTTAGGGTGACTTCTCTGCTGATTTGGCATTGACCTGCCTTGCCTGGATGAATAGTGCTTAGTGCCAAGGCAGTAAACTGTCAAAAAGGAATTTATATCGGAGAACTCTGTTTCATTTTGTACTTTTGTTTACTATTTTGATGATCCCACTTTATTTTTGGCTGCATTTGTCTTCCCTGTGAAGCTGAGCAGACTGCAATATCTTATTTTCATTTTATCCACAATTAGGTTCTTGCTTTACTGTTGTGGTTTAACCCGGCAGGCAGCTAAACACCACACAGCCGTTGGCTCGCTCCCCCCCCGCCTGAGTGGGATGGGGGAGAGAATCGGGGGGAAAAAAGTACAATTTGTGGCCTGAGATAAAGACAGTTTAATAGGACAGAAAAGGAAGGGAAAATAATAATAATAATGATAAAAGAATGTGCAAAATAAGTGATGCACAATGCAATTGCTCACCACCCGCTGACCGATGCCCAGCCAGTTCCTGAGCAGCGGGGCCAGCTCCCCCAGTTTCTGTACTAAGCATGATGTCGTATGGTATGGAATACCCCTTTGGCCAGTTTGGGTCGGCCGTCCTGGCTGTGCCCCCTCCCAGCTGCTCGCTGGCAGGGCATGGGAGCTGCAAAATCCTTGACTAGTGTAAGCACTACTTAGCAACAACTAAAACATCAGTGTGTTACCAACATTATTCTCATACTAAATCCAAAACACAGCGCTGTACCAGCTACTAGGAAGAAAATTAACTCTATCCCAGCCGAGACCAGGACATTTTGCACATAAAACTGAGCTAGTCCAGTAGTTGCAGCGACTCCTTCCTTGATTCTTGCAATCTGTTTAATTGAATTGTGGCTCATGCCTTATTTATAATATCGTAAGTTTAACTTTAATGTTTTATTTCCCATTCTGTCTTTTTTTTGGTCTATCCAATGCTCTAAAATCCTACATAAACAGTCAAGAGCAAGTATCAGCTGTAGGAAATACTGCAGTGGATGTTATTCTCTAAATTGTGCAAGGTTATTCATTCAGAAAGTTAACTATTCCTTATTTCAGTGTAATTTTAACAGAGATGCATGATTTAGCTTTATAATTATAAAACTTCTTAACAATTAAATGAATTTAACAACACACTCGTAGCATTTTCTTAAAAAAGTTGATTAAAAGGACTATTGATATGCTTATGAAAACATTTTATTGTAACATCGATTAATTACATAGCATTTGGAGATTAAAATTTTCTTTAAGATCATGTTGCATGATATTCCGATGCTTTGTTCATGGTAAGTTCAGCACACCCAACCTGATCTCTGCAGCTCTTAGCTGGAAACAAAGGCCATTAAAACTTTACCTGTATTTCTCTTCCGTCATTGAGCTGTCTATCCCTTGCTTACAAAGACTGAGCTGTTCCTTTATAATTACCAGCAGAGCAAAATAGGCATTTAGGCTAAAAGGCAGCTTTAGTTCTGCCTTTTACAGGTTTTGTGTATAATTGTCTCTCTTTGTCTTCAGGCCTCTTTTACATCTTCAAAGCATAGTCTGTTGAACAATGTTATCACTGTGTAATTTCACTGTTGTGCAGACAGTAAGGTAAGGGATTACCTTTGTAATCCTTAGCACTGGTGTGAAATGCACAGTAGAAACACGTAAATATACTAAAAGTGTCAAGTGGAGATAGAGCTAGGCTCTGAAAGAACAGATTCCTCAGAACATGGGTACAAAGATGTTTGAAAATACACATTTTAGAATTGACCCCTTCCAAGCATGCTTTTTAGAGGGAATTATGAGTAGGAATTAGGTGAAATGCTTTCCATCTTTTCTCCAGCCGTCTAAGCGTGAATGTGGAAAAACCTGGAGGGATAATAGGTTTTCTGCTGGATGTCTGCTAAGTCAGAGACCTTCCTGACTTCAGTTGACACCCCACAGTAGGAAGCTTCTTTAGGTACGCAGCCAGGAATCATGTATGTTGAGAAGGAGTGATTCAGAGCTAAGCGTTAGGGTTCTTCTTGTAACTCTAGTTTTAACACACTTTTCAACTTCTTTGATGTAAGAGAAAAAAAATGATTTTTAATTTTTTTGCTTTTAATGGGCTAGGAGAATTCAGTCAATACTGTTCTGAAAGTCAGAAGTAAAGCTGTTCTGTGAGTGAAGAAACAAATACTACTTGATTTTTAAAATGTATCCTTGAGAATTTTGTTTTTGCAATAATCCAAGTTTCAGTCAAAGACCAGTTTCTTAGAAAGTGTTGTTAAGCGGGGAGGGGGGAGATGTTGAATGTTGCTATTTTATATAAAAGTCACATGGCAAATGTGCAGTATGTAGTTTTCCTGGAAGCTTATCAAAGTTTCATGTCAAGTTTTAATTTTAGCAGCAGTTTTCTGCCCTTTGCGGTCTGAACAAGAGCTTCAGGTTGCCGAGGAGCACTGAGGAGCCAGTGCGTATGGTTCTCAGGGAAAAATGCCTATTGCACTACAACCGTAACTTCGTAGTGCCATTTCTCTGCCCTTACCCCTCTGAAACAGCTTCTGTGTCTTGAACAATGTAAATACTTGGTTTTAACAGAATGTTTTTGTTACAAATGTTGTTACATGAATTATTAAATTAGTCTTAACTTCCACTGCTTGATTTCATTCATCCACTATCCCTGCAGAGTTGAAAAGGACTACTTAGAAATTCAGTCCAAAAAAGGTGTAACAGGTTGCTTAAGACTGAGTAATCACTCAGTCATGTTTTCTGTCTTTTAACTATAGAAATAATTACTGTATATAGGCCATGAGCTTTATGCAAATGTAGTGACTCGTTATCTAACACAGACTAAAGGCATAAGCAGGTTTTGTTATTATTTCTGTAGAATAGCAATTCAAAAGGAAAAGATGGTGTAAGGTGAGAGAATTCTGTTCAATGTATTATGATTGTATTTCGGGTGTTACACTTTACTTTGCTCTGAATTTAACAGTGGATCTGGAGTCTTTTTTTAAATCGGTGTGATTTATGACTAGGCTATTGTTGGGTTTTTTAAAGTAGGTTCTCACAGACTCTTAACACTCAGCTCCCAAGGGATTGTATACCGGGGTAGACTTGGCTGACATGTAGCTAACGGGAAAAAGTTTTTTCACCACAAATACTGATAGCCGGACTCGGTGATAAGTGCAATGCTTGTGACTTACCTTGGCCAGTGCGATACGTATTTCAGAGCAGTGTATATGAGGTAGGAGCTGGACAAAGACAAAATGGGGGGGCACTGTGTGTCCCTCGGAGTTGGCACTATTGCACCCTCTGTGCCTTGCTTACTCTTCCCCAGATCAGCGCGTTCAGTGGATTAGAGTCACAGTCACATTTTTATGTGAAATGAAAACTTGGCTCAGTTGAGGTCATGTAATGCAGATTGGAAAAGCAGATTAAAATAATAGTTCCGATTCAGTTGGATAAAGTATATCGTTATTTTATACTACCTCAGGACATAGCCAGGGCATGTGTTTTACTGTAGTTCCATACTGGTGGACAATTTTATGAATTTTGGAAGGCTGTTGATCTCAGAATCAGAAGAATTTGCTGCTTATTAAATTTATTTTCATTTTTAACCTTGGTATTAAATGTTCAGTTGGTTGAGAAAAACTTGTTTATGAATTACAACATAACTCGCATTCCTTCATGGAAGATTTCCTTTCTAATACATTTATCTCTCCATAGCATTTAATTTCCATCAGGATTTTAAAAAGACAAACCTTTTTTTAAAATTCAAAACCTTTTTTCAGTATCTGCATTTTTTCATTCATCACCAGGATTTTGTCTTAAAGCTTATAAATCAATTGATAATTGTTCTATCAAGCTAAACAAATGAAAAGGAATACTTACTCTGATTTTTTTTTTTCTGTGTAAGGTGAATTTATTATTTTTTTCATTGTAAAATTAAACAAACTAAATGGCAGTACCTTCCATATCCCAGTTTTCAAGCTCCATCATTAAAGTGAATGCAAAATAAAGTTTAGACAAAGAAAAGCAAATACACAGTTGGATGTAATTTAAACCACATTTTGAAGACTGTGTTGGCTAAGTGAGTGTGGATTATATTCCAGTATTGTTTTCAATAATAGTGTTACCATGGAAATTAATGCATATGCGCGTCCAGGAACCCTCCACACACTGGTGTACAGCTACGGTATGCTGAGAGCGCTTTAATTGTCTTAGCTTACTTTTGTAATACCTTCTTGACTTCTTCACCCACTTCCTCTAGATGTTTTCATCATATCCTATTATTGCATCCCTTTTCTCTCTCTGCCTTCTCTCCCACCACCCCAAAAATACCATTATTTGTTCCTTGTGCCCATTAGTCGTGCAGATATTACACTGAATATTTTGTTGAGGAGCTGGCAATGAAAGCATTGATTCAAATGTAGGGAGACCAGATAGTAGAAGGATGAAACAAAGACTAGCTTATATAATTGGTTAACAGAATTGAGTTTTAAACACACACGGAAACAAACAACTTTTTGTAGCTGTTGTGACAAAACCACTGGTGAGGGCTTCCACGTGCAGTTCCCAGTGTTGTTGCAAAAATCTGTTTGCTTGTGGGAACAAGCCATTCTTTCCAATCATTGCTCTATCTAGATTATAAAATGTCAGGGTAGGACAGTTTATATTCCTGTTTGTACAAATGCCTAGTAGAATAAGGGCGTGATGTGGAGTGGACTGTAGGTATTCGTATAATTCTACTGCAAAAAGTATATTCAGTGTATTCACTGTAACTCACTTCAGGAGTGGTCCAAAAGTTCAATGAGATAATGTTTTAGTAATACGAATCTTAGACTGAATGCTAAGGTACATTGGAGCTTTCTTAATTCAGCAAGCTCATCGGTGATACAAGTGCATTTAAAAAAACTCATGTTCAATAATTACCTTCAAAAGGGGACTCCTGTGGTGCAGCATGAGCAGTTTTTAATAGTCTTACAGAGTGTGTTTTTCTTCATCCTTCGCAGTATTACCTTTATTTTAACACAAAGAGGCGTCATCTTTGAAAAACTGTGGAGACTGGAATGTTGACTCAGTGAGAATGAGGACTACAAAACCATTACTACCTACCTTGAAATATCAGCTTTTCACATTCATTTTCTCTATCTGTTTTTATATCACTTTTTAATTGAGATAATGATCTATCATAATGTGGCATCTGTAGTCCGGACAAGGGCAGTAGCAACTTAATATTTTGGTTAGCAGCTAGTTTGTTTTTGCTTTATCTAGGAAATATTCAGCATGCTGGTTACTCTGCATTTCAAAAAACACTAATAGGACTTATGTATAATTTTTTGTATTATAAATCTTAGACTGAATGCCGAGCTATATTGAAGCTTTCATATATATATAAAAATAAAAATACAGTTATGTATCTAAAATGTTAGTATGCCTGTGAACAAAACCTTCCCAATAGTTTGCCATTATAAAGGATATTGTAAATATTTCGGTTAACCTTAAAAGCAGTTAAGCATTAGGGGTATTGTGGAATATAGAGGTCTAAATTGCAACCTGCTGATCAAATCCTGTTCATAGCAGTGATTTGACCTTTCTTAGTCCAGATGGGTGGGGGATTATTTATCTCGACATGTATCTTAACAGTTTTAAGAAAGCAGCCTTTTCTGTTGAATGCTGATGGACAGTTGATGGACCAAAGTACTACTTAGTGTTTTAAATCTAGTAGAGGTGCTCTTTATGTATTATAGAGGGAGATTATTGATAGGTCCTCTCAGGTATCCAGCCTAAGCAAAGGAAAAATCATTGAGCACATTCCATTCTTTTTGGGTTCTCAAACTTCATTTATTGTTGAGGAATCTGAGTGCGTTCCTGTGGTTCATTAAGTGATTGGACTGTCATCTCTGTAACAGATTGTTAATCCATTACCCTCTCTCTGAGGAAAATTGTACTTTTAAATTACTTTCTAATTTTGTTTCACTGTGAAGTGCTCCGAGCTGCTATTTGTGAATTTGGATCAAAGCAGGAAGTTAGACATGCACAAAGAGTAAATATAGTAGAGCTACGGAGTGACTTCTCATTTTATCGTCTCTTCATTTGGACAGGATACAATTCTGGCAGAATTGCTTCAAATCAATAAAGAGTATATAGTTGGATATCACGAACATGATTCACTCCTGGACCATAAGGAGGAAGAGGAACTCACTGAAGAAGAAAGGAAGGCAGCATGGGCAGAATATGAAGCAGAAAAGAAGGTAAAGCTATCTAATCAGGTTTACGTATATGAAAATAACCTTTCCACATTTAAGTACCACTTACCTTTTCAGTTTGTTTTGGGGAAATTAATTTTCTTATAGGCCAAGAAATGGATATGTAAAGCAAATTTTGACATATGAAAAATGGAGATATACCGTGTCTTGTTTGCTCTTTCTATGCTGGTCTTTTGTGTGTATTTTCTTTGTTACTTTCATTTAAAAGTTACTTTTTCCTTTTACACACACATTTTTTTCTATTTCATGATAAAACTCAACTGGTGTCCTGTGTAATACCTCTCTTTTACCATTTGAGGGAAATTTCTAGCTCCATTAAAGGTATACAATTAATTGCAGAATTTTTTGTCACGATCCCACAAACATATAAGCATTTCCCAGAAAGGACCTAAAAGCTTGCTCCCCCCCCCAGTTATTCCCTGTGTCTTGTTTATTTGATGTTTAAGCAGGTGGTAGAATGAAGAAAATTGTAAATTGGCTACAGGTTTGGGATTTTTTTTACTGCAAAAGGAATATGATAACTTGGTGTAACTGGAGTCTAATAGCAGAAAATTCCTGGAAAGGCAAAGTTTGGTCTTCAGATCTGATCAGTAATCTGAAAGTACAAAAAGTGGATGTATAATTGCCACTGACCATCTTGAGTGAACAAATAACAAATAAAATGGAGTATTGAGAAGAAGGTTTTGTGAGGGAGAAGAAATAGGAAGACATAATACAGTAAGCACTGAAATTGTCGTATGAGAAATCCATATGCGAGGTGAGCTTTATATTCCTGCTAATAAATTATGCCTTTTACTTCCTCAAAATTTGATTACAGTCAGGTCAAACTCAACATTAAGTAGCGGGTTTGCAATATAAAAAGTGCATCTTAAACAACTTAAGATATACTAATAAGCCTTGGTCATTTTTTTTCTTAGTGTACCAAATAATTATAATTAAGCTAAACTCCTGTATTACTCAAGACTAGAACTTCGGTTCCTCCGTGATTAAAATGTCCTTCTGAATTGAGGTTTGGAAAGGATCTTCAGTTTACTGAGATAGGTTAGCCTTCATGCGCAACATACAGTGCTTGTAGTCTTCTCTAAGGGCTGGTTTTTCTGTGTATGGTATTTCATGCGTTATTATAGAAGACCATGAATTATCGGAGTTACTCAAATACAAGTGCATTTTGTGGTTTTTTTTTTTAAGGGCTTGACTATGCGTTTCAACATGCCAACTGGGACCAATATGCTTCCCACAAATTTCAACTCTCAAACACCATATATTCCTTTCAATTTGGGTGCTCTGTCAGCAATGAGTAATCAACAGCTGGAGGTAAGTAGCAATCCAAGTAGCGTAACATGTCGGTGTTGCTGTAAGCATGCATGGTTTTTTCCGTCACAAATAATGGATAATGTCATTCTTAAATATCTTGATACTTATGTAATTGTATCCTGTCTTTAACAGGGTTTTTTTTTTGTGTGTGTAGCTATATTGAAGTCTAACTTGTATGCATATAAACCCATACCTGTGTAGTATCTCAGGATTCTAGAAGATTAACTGCATTCTTTGCAGACGTTAATTACCACATCTAGCTTTCTACCTCCATCCGTCTTCTCTCCAAGAAGGAATGGAGAGGAACGCATGCTCTGTTCCTCAGTTACCTCAGGTCTTGGTTTGCCATCTTAGCTGAAGTAGCTGAGGGCGTTTCTTCCTAATAAGATGCCAGGCTGTAAACTGCAGGAGTTGAAGCACAGTTGTCTTACGATACCTACTAGTGTCTGGTGAGGAGTCTGTGCTAAAGAATTGAAAACCTCTAACAAAGTGTGGAAATCAGGGGGACCTGTGTTGAATATACCTGAGGAATAATACACAATATATGCCAGTATTATGCTAAAATAATAATTTATTATTTATTGACTAGATAATTTAGCATAATAGATAATATTTTGAGCACATAGAATGAGTTGAAACTGTAACATTATCAAAGTCAATATCGCAGAAAATTTGCCTGGGTAGAAATGTAGCACTCCTGTGATGATCTGAAAACCTTTGGGTACAAAAATAGTTTTCTATAAATACTGTCCACTGTACAAATTGGCAGATTTATACATGTTGTTCAGTTACTCTGTGCTGAAATTCAGTTGTGTGGAAGCTTAGACTCATTGACTTGTGCAAATTGAGAGAAACAAGTAAAGTCTAGGTACACAAGGCAAAGATGAAGAAAACTTACAAAAGGTTGGCAAAGAACTGTGTTCTTTGTGCTTTATAATTAATTTTCTGGTGTTTTCTCAGGACCTTATTAATCAGGGAAGAGAGAAAGTCGTGGAAGCAACCAACAGTGTAACTGCAGCAAGAATTCAGCCCCTTGAAGACATCATTTCAACCATAGTGAGTGAAATGGATAACTGTAGGTTTAGATCAGGAGATGGGAAAATGTTAAACGTTATCGGGCAAAGAAATTACTATTGTATATCGTCACTCAGCTAATTAATTGCATTATTAATGAATATAATTTCCAGTTTGTATTGACCTTTATCCCTGCAGCTTGCAGTAACCCTTAATGGTATCTAGATGACATAGAGCCTTAGAGGACTAGCAGTTTAGATCCATAATTATTTGCCATGCTCTGAAAATGCTGATTTCCTACGAAGAATAATAATAATTATACACAAATAAGATTTATTTCCTATATCTTGTCCTTATCTATCTATCTTTCTGTCTATCTTGGGCTGCCACATTTCTCACTTGCTCCCAATAATCTAGAGGTATATTACCTTAATTAGCAGTTAGAAGAACTAGTAACTCATAGTTCAGATTCTGGTGGAGTATAATTTTGCATTTACTGGAAATTGGGCCGTGTTTTAACTCTTGACGCAACTCTGAACATAACGCAAGAGCTCAGTTACCATTAGGCTTTTGTTAAAATGACTAGTGCCAAGAAGGTTTTGTTTTTTCTTCCTTTTCAGTGGAAAGAAAATGTAACGCTCACAGATAGCCAAGTACAGGCCCTGGCACTAAGCAGACAGGCAAGCCAGGAGCTTGATGTCAAGCGCCGAGAAGCCATCTATAACGATGTCCTTACTAAACAACAGATGGTAAAATATCTAATATTTATTTCATCAACTGTCCGTGTTTGAACTGGGATGTTGAGTATGGACTTTGCATGTGTGTGTTCATAAAACAGAAGTGTATGTTTAGGTACATAAATATGTACTTACAGAATGTGTGTTTCAATGGATCAAGTATTTGCTGGCGTTGTGTAACGGTGTATGACACATAACATCAGGAGGTGGTGACTTCTGCAGTCTGTTGGATTGCATTGCTCAGCCTCATCGAAGGAGACTCCATGAGAAGCTCATTTAAAAAAAAAATACTCGCCAGATTTTCCTGTTGAAGTAGTTTGCTTGAAGGTCACGAGGCTTAAAGAGAAATCTGATTCCCGGAGCTCGGAAAGCAGCTTACGAAACGCACATCTTAGAAAGTATTGGGAATGTTTTTTCAGCTTAGAATTATTTTGCAAAATCTGAAAGTTGCCTGGATTATGTCAATGGGAAGCGTTTTCTCTTAGGCAAACAAACATTTAGTGACAGTCCGCATGCAGGACTTTCAAAGGGAAGATAAATGGTACCTGACAAATAATGTTGTAACTTATACCTGGGAATAATTTCACAGTACAGCGCATGTTGCCGTAGCAACTTACCTAAATGCTGCATGCAATACAATAGGCAAGTCATTAAGAGAACTTAGCCCTAAATGGTGTTACTAAATGGTTTCTACAGTAATCAGCTTGTGAATACCATCACATTAGTGATGGTGATAACAATGGTGCTTTTTTTCCTTCAGCCATGCTATCCCTAACAAATTGATTTTAACTCTGAACTTGATACTTGCAGCATTGAGACGGGTGGCGCAGTTATAACAGCTCTGCTTTCCCTTCACAGTTAATCAGTTGTGTTCAGAGGATACTTATGAACAGAAGACTACAGCAGCAGTACAATCAGCAGCAACAGCAGCAGATGTCTTACCAGCAAGCAGCAATGAGTCATCTCATGATGCCAAAGCCTCCAAATTTAATCATGAATCCTTCCAACTACCAACAGATAGATATGAGAGGAATGTATCAGTCAGTGTCTGGTGGTATGCAGCCACCACCGTTGCAACGAGCACCACCCCCAATGAGAGGCAAAAATCCAGGGCCTTCCCAAGGGAAATCAATGTGATTTTGCACTAAAAGCCTAAAGGATTGTTAAAATCAGAGAAAGAACTTTTATTTTTTTAGGAATCAATGGCTTAACAGAACTCAACTGTAAAAAAAAAAAAAAAAAAAAAAAAAAAGTTTGGTTGGTCCCCTTAAATGCCATGTTCCATATTAGTGTTTCACCTTTGTTTAAATAGGACATAATGTTTTCCCTGTTGTCAGTGATGTTGCCTAGAATCTTCTTACATATGTTGAGTACAGGAGATAACAAGTTGTTTTCAGTGAAAACAAGTCCTCCCGTAACAGTAGCATCTCCACAGGTTTCCTGTCTAAACTCCTATGCTTGCTTTTAGTGGCTGCGAAGCTGTCATCAGATTTGAGAAGCTTAGGAAGGACTGCAGGTCTGTATGTTTCAGTATGCCATATGTGAGTTGTAAACAGCTGAGTTCTTGATTAGAGTTGATTCCTCAAATTATGGAATACTTTTCTGCTTACCCATTTCTTTATATTAGTGGGAATATTATAACAGAAATAGTCTAGTTTCCTTATGACTGAGGTCTGGACTCATACTATATCATCTATGCTGAATGAAACAGGAACTGAAAATACTCTTTGAAACAGAATTGAGTGCAATATTCTTAAATACTACTGCTCTGAAACTTTTGAGTCGTGCAGTTACATAGAAACTGTGTATACAGCCTTAAATAGTGACTTGGGGAAGGTGACTGTTCTTCCCTGGTCTTCTGCCATTTTTTATTTTCAGTTTTACGTGATGGAATAACAAATGGTGATCTCAGAGTTGGAGATGTTTTTCCTTCACACGCTCATTTACGCTGCGCGGAGTCCAATACAAAGCACATTTCTGTTAACTCCTCAATGCTGGTGCTACTGTCTTTTCCCATTGCCGGCAATGGGAGATGGCCCAAGAAAATTAAAATCCTGGTATTTTGGGGGTTAAAACAGTGATGGTGGCCAGGGTCAAAACCCTGTTACATAAACAACTTTAAAATGGCAGAACCATTGCTGATTTAAAATCGATACAAAGAAAGTGCTGAAGCAACTTCCAGAGCTGCCAGAACAGTGAAATAACTTTTCCTCTATTAGATAAGAGTTTTGGTTATGCACTCCTCCCCATTCCCTTTCCGTTGTGTGAAAACATGATTTAGTACACAAAGAGCTTGATTTTTTCCTTTTTTTTTTTTTTTTTTTGGTTTGGGATTTTGGGGTTGGTTTTATGTAGACCAGAGATAAATTTCTGGTTTATTATATATCATTAGCACTCTCTTTATCCACACTTTTTGTGCTTGTGAAGATCTAATTAAATACAAATAGGGCTTTTCTTTGAATATAGTTTGTTTGATTCTTCCCCCCCCTAAAAAAAAAAGTTTATAATCTGGGGGTAGAAGTAAGTGACAGGAACATTTGAGGCAATGATGTATCGACTACAGAGAACTCTGGAGAAATGAGCGGATGGAGACGTTTGCTCCAGATATTGCTGGACTCCTCTGACTTGCTGACATGAACTAAAATTGTTTTGGTTTCTGGAAGGTTTCTTGCAGGAGTTTGAGTTCTTGCCCTGAACGGACAAGTGGTTTTTTGCATCTAAATATGCAAATCTTAGGCGACATTTCATTTTGTGATTGAAACTTGGTTTGTGATCTGAACAGAGTTTGTTTGATCTGTTGCAAAACCAGCTAACAAGTTGCTGTCTTGGACTCTTATTACAAGATACCACAAAAGAACCTCCGTATGCTCTAGTGCTTTGCCAGCTCTACAGTTAAATTTAATTTAGGGGGAGGGGAGCAAAAAGAGACGTATCCACACTAGAAGAAACGAAATGTGAGACACGGAGACAAACATTTGAAGGCAAATGTACTCTGGGCAACTCTCACCGATATTCCTACGTGTCGTGAATAAGAGAAGTACTTTCTACCAAACCTGGGAATGTTCAGTGGAGTTTTACAGTAACTCAAAGACTTAAATGTGGAAGTTTTAGGCAACATTTAAAGGCACATTTTTTTTCATTCTGGACAAAACTATGGATAACAGAAGACTAACGCATAAGAAGAAATCCGAGATAAGCATTGAAATAAAACTTGGACCACTTTGCGTACATGTTTCTCACTTGACATTTTAGCTGCATAACAATGTGCTTTGAGTATAACATCAAGCTTTAACAAATATTTAAAGACAGAACATACATCAATAAGATAATAAGAGGCTCACTTTTATATTTGTTTTAGATGTTTTAACTAGATGAAATGGCTTAAGATGACGAATAAAAATGTTGCTTGTAATACAGTTTTGCCTGCTAAATTCTCCACATTTTGTAACCTGTTTATTCCTTTGGATGTAAAGCGTTTTTGCTTAGTATTGTGATATTGTATATGTTTTGTCCCAGTTGTATAGTAATGTTTCAGTCCATCAACCAGCTTTGGCTGCTGAAATCATACAGCTGTGAAGACTTGCCTTTGTTTCTATTAGATGGCTTTTCAGTTCTGTATTAAATATCTTAAGTACTATAGAAAAGGTGTCACCTCTTCCTATAAGGCTGTTTTGTAATATATATAAGGACTGGAAATGTGTTTTTAAAGAGAAGAAGCATTCAAGTATGACGATATACTATCTGTGTTTTCACCATTCAAAGTGCTGTTTAGTAGTTGAAACTTAAACTATTTAATATCTCATTTAATAAAGTGACCAAAATACATCAACGTGCCTTGTGCTACATTCGCAATACAGCGTTAACTCTGCAGGGACACAGGCTGAGAACGTGTCTTTTGAGAACTGCGCTGCGCTCTGAGTTTAAGCTCTCTTCTTTTTTCCACAGCGAGGTACCCGGGACTGGATGTAGCCGTTAATTTCATGTAGGGAAAACAGTTGTGGTCCAGGTTTTCAAGTTACATGAATTAATAGCAGCTTCTGCAGCCAATCTGTCTGTTACAAATGAAGAGTGAGTTATCGCCCAGCAATGGTAAATTGTTAAGAGTGAGGTGAAGTTCTACTTGGTCAAATTAGAATAACCTACTTGCATATTTTAACTTCATAATTGTACTTCTCCCTTTCTTAGTTATTAAATCCCACCTGTTGGGCAAAAAAAACCTTTTCTACACAAAAAAACCCCACGTGGCAACTGTGTTTTAAATCTGCCCCTATGCTCGTTCCCTGTACTTGAAGCTTTTTTGTGGCTCCTGGCCAGCGCTGCAGCCACGTTACTGCCCCGGCTGGGTCTGCTTGGGGAGGTACAGCTGGTCATGCCGGTGGCTGAGAACGGGCAGACGCCGTGGAAATCGTGTCTGGTGTGAAATAATCAAATTGTGCTGCAAGGGGCAGCGTGAGCAACGTGTTTTTAAATATCCCTGTAACTTTGAACTCGATTAAAAACTTTAACGGAGGGCAGCGGGAGGCTTGTGCATGTGGTGGAGGCTGGATATTGGCTGTCCGCGTCGGGCTGGGGAGCGTCCTGGGACGAGTCCCCCCCCATCCAAAACAGGCCCGCAAGGTGCTCCAACGCTGAACAGCGACATTCTGATGTGTCGGGTGCTAAATGCTTACCCTGTGGGGTTTTTTGTCTTTACCTTAAAAGCAGAACCACTCTGGGCAGGGTAAAGAAAAGTAAATTCGTCGGTTCAAGCAAAAAGAGTTTTGGAGTCGGATAAATTTTCAACGTTTATGGAAATACAAATGTCCTAAACATTCCCAGCTGGAGATGGGCTGGAAAAATGCTGGTGTGGCAGCATCAGCCACGTAAGCACGCAGCGTCTGAACTGCCCTTCCCAGACCTGCTCAGGTGTCGAAATAACCCCACGTGCAGCCTCTGTGCTGTAGGACACACCCTGGAGACGCGTCCTAGCGTAGAGCACCAGCAGGACTCCACCCAAGCATGTCTTCAGGAGAGCTGCGCTGCTGCGGAAGGTTGAGAGCAAGCTGTGGCCTCGGAGATGGTTCGGGTCTCGGAGGCGTGCACAAACCTTCCTCCGGCGACGGCAGGCCGGGCGCTCTGCAGCGAACGGTCTGGAGCAGCTCCCGCTCTGCCGTGTGCACACGGGATGAGTGGTTCATCCTTCTGTGCGTGACCCTGGGTCGCCTCCGCGCGTGCAGCCGCCGCACAGCACACGCAGAGAGGCATTTTTCATCTGGACGCAGCTCCTGTACCTGCTGTGCCCGGTGAGGAGGTGCCTTGGGAGGAGGTGGTGATCGAGGGAGGGTGTTGGGAAAGGGCTGAGGCCTGAAATGGGGACGCTGCCCTGGAGAAGGGCAGGGGGGCTCTGGGGGGAAGGTGAGCACAGGGGGAGGTGGGGTCACCCCTTGGGTCTGTGCTCGGCCACTTTCGAGGGCTGATCTCAAACGCCACCTTAGCTTCGTGTTTAATGACTGGTGAAAACTATTTGAGATGCTGAATGTGAAACGGTAATTGATACCTGGGGCATTAATCGAAGCTTAATGCGGTGACAACAGCTACTTTTATAATTCAACTGCACAAAGCGCGTTTCTCATTTCTGTGGGTTCTTGCTGATGCCCGTTAGCAGCAGCGCAGGCGGATGCGTGCGCTCGCGGATCACGCATGCGGTGGTGATCTGCCACGCTCAGTCACGGGCCTCTTAGTGCCAAACGCTTCCTGGTACAGTGAGGGAAGAGCCCGAGACTCCTCGGTGGAGTTGGCTTTGCAGGTCTCTTGCTCAAACCCAGCCGGAGCAGGTACAAGACCACGTCCTTGGTTGTTTTCCATGATGAGAATTTAATGCCTCCGAAGCAGTTGATTGTTTTTTTCCAAAGCAAGTAAGTCTTATGCTCCCTGTTGCATGACTTAACTCCTCTTGGTTTAAATTCCTCTCTACAATTCCACTTTACGCTGTCATTTTGGCTGCTGGCGGTGCGTGGATCACAGGCTCTGGTGCTGGGTTTTGCCGTTTGTTCTCCCTCTCCTGACTGCAGGTGTGTTTTGTCTTTACCTTAAAAGCAGGATCAGGGGCTGCGTTTGTGGAGCTTCAGCCATAGAAAGTGCCCTTCCCGCGGCACTGCCTGCTGTGTCCCATCTCCGTCCCAGGAGCTGGACTCTGTGCCTGCGTTTCTGACCGTGTCTCTATCTTTGATGGCTGCCCCGGGTGCCTGTAGCACCTGGAGAAGCAGCACATTGCACCTACGTTGTATGTTTGCCCACTAATTACTTTCAGCAGCAGGTCCCCACTGTGTTGTTTCCCATCCAAGTGGTTTTCCAGCAAGGCCTTGGCGCTGTTTTGTTCTCCAAAGAGCAGAGAAATAATTTATTCGCATCTGCTGGTTAATAAACGATAGTGAGATATCAGGTAACCCAAATATCACCCTCGGTGTATTGTATGTCCTGTGGCTTAGGGGGAGCGCTCAGTAACCTCACTTTATTTCCTCGCAGCACCTTTGTCATTATAAAGCTTCCTGGATTGAGCTGAAGCCGGACTTTGCCCTGCAGACCGCTCCCCCCGCCGGGATAGTTGGTGTTTCAGCCAAACCCGCGAGTACGAGTTGACTCCAAGCGCTGGGTTGCAGGAGAGGACATCGTCCTTTGGATGAGGTACCCGGGGTCATCTTCTACCACCAGCGCTATCCCAAGGGGTGCGGATGTCTTTGTCTCACCATCACCAAGAATTTCAGCCCTTCTCCTTCGGGGATGCTCCATCCCTGGGTGCCCTTTCAGGAACATCTCAGCCACGGTCCGGCAGCTGCAACGCATCTCTCTGGACGTACTGCCAGCTGGAGCAGCACCTAACCAGAAGGGCCCCTTCCCTGCCTTTCGGTGCCGAGTTTCTGGACTCCCTCTGCAGTTTCGAGCTCTCCATCGCGTTCTCCGGGGGAGGTAAGTCTCTGGGGCCTCCCCTCCTTCCCCCCCCCCAGAGAAAGGAGCCCTGAGCCGCCTGTCCCACCCAGGAAAGCTCCCCACAGGCAGCGGGGTCTCCGCAGGGCCTAAGGCCACGTGTGCGTTGCCACTTGTAGGTCTGTCTCCTCAGCCCCCTCCCAGACCGTCCCCGTGCCTCGGGTCACGCGCCAAAGCTGGGGAGACGGACGCTTTCGCTGGGTTTGCGCTGTGCTGTGCTCAGCGCCATGTTGGCTTCACACAGAGGGTTTCCCTCCGTTTCTGAATCCCTCCGTAGCGAGACTCAAGAAATTGCCCATCTCTTTGCCGCCGACCTCCTCCCTCCTGCTTTGCACAGCTGCTCCCGGGATAATGTTTCCCTCACAACGTGCCCAGCCCTCTCGGGTGGAAGGAGAAGGGTTGAAAGCAATGCCTTTTGTCCTGTTTACTGTGGTGTTTTCAGACCCACGGCTTTTTCTGTGTAAAACAGCACTGGGGGGGTGAAGGGCGCAGCGGGGTTTCTGCGGGACTGCGGCCGCCCCCCGCACCAGCCACCTTTGCCTTCCCTTTGGGAGAAGTTTTTCAGCTGGCCGTTGTAACTTTGAAGCGCATGGAAACTATATGAGCCGAGATCCCAAACGTATGTTGACGTTTCCTTTTGCTAATTTAGGAGAGAGTCTCTCAGGTTGAAGCATCGCAAACGTATTTTCCTCTAAAACTTTCCTAGCAGAAGCAGGGGAGCCCCTCGGGCCCGACCACCACCACCGGAGCAGATGCACCTCGGCCGAGGCCCTGTACGCCGCCCCGGCTGCAGGGTCCATCTGCCAGCCCCGGAAAAGCGCCCGAGCCAAAGGAGCAGTCGGCGTCTCCCGTTGGCTTTCGCCGGGCAGAGTGGGAGCTGGTGGGGTAACGGCTGGACGAGGCGACAGCCCGCTCCGCCGCGGGGACGGGCCGGAGAGGTGAGTGTGTCCACGTGAAAACACCCACTGCGCATCGCTGACTGCTCCCCGTGCCACACAAAACGCAGCCACAGTCTGCGGTTGTTAATTCCGCTGCTATTAAGCTCCCAGGTCAGTCAGATTACTTGTATCTTGAAGTGTTTTGTTGAACCAGAACCAAACCCAGTAAATTCTTGCTGAAAGCAACCATTCGGGTGGGATTTAGCAATGCTGAATTCCCCCTTCAGAGAATGTCCCACGTGGGAGACGACACCAACCTTTACAAAGGGGTTTTCAGTAAATTCTTTGTGGATTTTGTTGTTTGCAACTATCGGTTTTTTTGAACCCAGATCCTGAAAAGGTGTTTTACACCGTCCCTCGCACCTGCGCATCCCTTTGCAGCAGGAGGCTCTGCCGAGGCAGCTCTTCAATTAGGGTATCAGACGAACGAGTCCACCGCGTTGCCCGCACGGGCCAAATCAGCTCCCTTTCGAGTTGGTGAAAAAAGTACTTGGCATTGCTGAGATCAAGTTTTGACCTTCGTTTTGAAGAAAAGGAGCAGGATCTTAACCGCTAGATTTATCCTCGAGCGCAATGGAAAGCCCTGGCTAGAGGGAGGCAGGATCATCCTGGGGAGCAGAGCGAAGCTTGAGGTCTGAGGGATTTCCCTTCGCGCGGGGGGAAGGTCAAAAGTACATTTTAGGACACTTTTCATGAGTGATTGTGCTCCCGACATGGCGGCTGAGGATGAGATGTTTCAGCAGTGACTCAGAGGAAGAAGGTAAATAAACACTTTTTATTTCAAACACAGGATTAAATTCCTTCATGTCTGGATCATTCAAGGTAAAGCTCCTGTAATCTCCTCATTGTGATCCACAGCCCGTCGTCTGGTGGCTGCTGCACCCGCTGCGCCCGGCGCGGGAGCGGTTGGGACAGCGAAGGGACAATGCAGGGATGCGGGAGGTGGCACAGAGGGCAAGAGACGGCCGGGAGCAGAGCTGGGCACCAGGGCTGCTGCTCCGTTAGCAGCACAGCTCGTGAAAAGCTGGTGTGGATCGTCCCTAAGTCAGTGAAATCGCTCTGGGAATTCATGGACTGAAGCTGAAGGAGCTGAGATTTTACCTCGACTGCTTTGCAAGGGGGAGGCTGAGAAACAACACTGTGAAAAATGCAATTGTGATAAGGAAAACCCCAACTCAAAGCCACTACATCAGTATTTGTATGTATTTTTGCACGCGCCGGAGAACCACATTTCATACCAAGTTCTCATCCATGCTGCAAAGTGCCTGTACAACACGCTCCTGCTCCCACCATGTGCTAAAAACCCTCTCTCTTGATCATAGGGGACAAAAAATAAGCCGGGATCGTTCCTGGAAGCTTCCCCTGCAGTTTTGCGACATCCCGAGCAGGCAGCGAGGGCAGACGTGTGGCACAAGCGTCACCGAGGGCCTGTGCTGGCTGCTGGGGCGAGCTGCAGAGCAAGGCCTCCACCGTGAGCGTCCCTGGCCCGGCCAGCCTGACTCGAGAAGGGCCGCGGCTCTCCGGCACGGCGCCGGCAGCGGGTGGAAACGCGGAGCTGGCTCAGGGCTGCCAAAACGCTGGCAGGTTTGGCTGAGCCCAGCGGGAGGCAGGAACTGCCCTGGGGCAGAGGAAAGGTGATGGGACTATGAAAGGTGATGGGACTGCGTGACCAGGCAGCTTCTGCAGAGGGAAATGCCACGTAGCCACGAACGTCCAAGCACTGCCTGCAGGGATGATCTTCATCCACGGTAATTGCTTATAAATGAGGGTTTTTTTAAATTGCTTTTGTTGCTTTCTACTTTTTCTTCACTGATTTTCCGTGATGCTTCAGGTAAGTCTTGTGTGAGATGTGGTGGTTTCATTGCAGGAATGATGGATCCATCCAAACACTCAGCAGATGCTCCAAATATTTCTCCGCTTGATTTTCGGCAGGACGGTTAATCCACAGCGGCTGCATCACGTGCCGAAGCGCCTCAGCTGCCGACGACTCGCGCCGAGAGCCGCGCCGGCACTTCCCGGGCTCACGGGGCTGCAGAGGTGAGGGAGAGCCCGAGGATGCCAGCCGTGCCCGCGAGGTTCCTCCCTTCGCAGCGGCGGTGACGCGCACTCTGGGGCAATCCCATCCGACGGCTAGGAAAGCTGAGCCGCGCCGGGTGCTTGGCGTCGCCCGAGGACCTATTTTGCCCGTGTCAGAGTGAAGGAGAGAGCTAGATTTGCAGTTCTTGGAAATGATGGTTCATTAGACGCCCAGCTGGTCATTTCAGTAGGGTCACGCTTCCAAGGTCCATTCCAGGTATAATTTGATGTCATCCTTGTACAAGAGTTTGGGGTTTAGGTAATTTATCTTTACCATACAAAGCCTTTTTAGAGGTGGTCTTAATATTCATACTGATGGGGAAATACTGGGTTAGTTGTTACAGAGCGCCAAAAAAAAGGGCTAGCAAGAAATCTACAATATAAAGACAATTTTATTGCCGATAAGCTCTTAAAACTCATTTTTTTTTTTTCCTGTTTCAGTAGGACCTTATTCTTCCTGATGAAAATCCGGTCATAGCATCTCTCATTAAAAATAAAATTATTTTGAAATAAATAAATATATAAAATAAATATCATATACATTTTATAAATAGTTTTGTCCTTATGCACAGTATCCATGCTTACATCTGAATAATGTTCCTCGCCCCATTCCCACCCCAACAGCAGGAAAAACCCCACGCATCAGGACCAGTCCACGTAGCATCATCCATGTAGCAAACTCCCGGGCTGCTTAAGCAGGGTACCATTCGAAAGGCTTTTTCTTAGCAGGTAACCATCCCGAGCTTAGCAGCAGCATCTGCAGCAGTTCTGTGGTCTTTTGTTTTCTTTCCTTCTCTTCATTTTTAGGTTTGGTGGTTTGTTTTTTTTCCCGCCCTGGTGATCAGGTTTGCTCGCCTGCTTGTTCCTTTAAGCAACCGTAACACTGAATATTCGGCCTCTCTTGTAGCAACCGGGTAAAGAAAGTGAATGAAAACGAAAGATTATATGTAGGGTTCCCTCCCTTCCCCTGCCCCCACCCCCATAAATAACCCAGGTTCGATATACGCTTGAAACAAGGAGGAACAGCAGTGTCTGAATTCAATGTAAGTGCTTTCCTATGTCATCTACGCTTACAGGAATGATGGAATGACTATTAATATAGTGCTCTGGGAAGAAGCTTGGGAGCCCAAGTATGTACACTGACGGGGCAGCTGCAGGAAACATCACCTGTAGTGGAAGAGGTCTCTGTACATCGCGGGTATTTTGGCAGGGTCCACAGGCCTGGGTAAAAAATGAGTGAATTTCTGATGTCTCTTAGTCCTGTACCCCTCTCGGGGGGAGCCGTCCTTGTTCAGCGCCACGTAGTAATGCCTCTCCGAGTCGGGATGCTTGTAGAGGGTTGAGGCGTATGTGTTGTACCAGTTCTCTTCAAACTGCTCTCGGAAAACGCACTCCCGTGTGAGCTTCTTCTGCGTTGGGGCAGAGGCGGGAGGGGAAGAAAAAGACATTTGTGTCAAAAATTAAAAAAAAAAAAAAAAAATCTTTTCCTCCTTCCTTCACTTTATTTTCCTATAATTTTCCCAGCTACCTTCTCCTGGCTCCCCTGAGGACGAGGACTGCGCTGCTGGGGACGTTTCCCCTGGGTGAGAGCTGGAAACAGGCACAAACCGTACAAGCCGGGACCCAAAGACCTCTGAAGTTGGAGGAGGAAGGAGACAAAAGGAGGAGGAGAAGGTGGGTGTGCATTTTGCAAAGGTGCCCCATAAAAAAATAAAACAGGGCCATAGCAAAACTCTAAACCCGACAGCCAGGTCTCTGCGATCGGGGTGTGAGTTTGGAGCTTGCTGGGTGCAGAGGGCACCCGCAGCCCCGTCCGCAGGTACCACACACACCCCAAAAACGCTCTCTTAGGTGAAAGGCAACCCCGGGAGAAGCAGCGGGCAGCGCATCTGAAGGGTTTAAACAGGAGCGAGCACCGCTTTGAAAGTTCAAGGCACGTAATAGCGTACACTGCAGTGCGAATGAAAGCATTCCTCAGGCCTTTCATCTTCTGAAGCGCCAGATAGCTGTGATGTGAGGCCATAACAAGACCCGGGGAGGTCTGGATGGGGAGCAGCACTCCGGGGATGTCTAACCCCGGGGAAGATTTACGGTGGCGATAGGTGATGTGATGAGCGTGTGCCAGCCCACGGCCGGTGCATCCCGCACTGGGCCGGGGGGATGGATGGCACCGGTGTCACCGCGGCCGCAACCAGCCTTTCCTCCAACCCTTACATCCAGGGGCTGTCGGCAGCGGCCGTTCGATGATGGCTTTTCAGTTCATGCCCATCACTCCTTCCCTCTCCCTCCCATCGCCCCCGTGCCAGCTACGGGGACGTGCCCAGCCGCAGCGAGGAGCGGGGCTGTCCCCCTGCCCCGCGAGGACGTGGGTGGCTTTTGCCAGCGGGACCCGCCATCCCATCCCGTCCCACGGGGGGATTGCCGGGGGGGACGTGGGAGTCCTTTCAGATGAAAGGCGGTCTGCAAATGTAGGATGCTGTAATATTACAAACACTCTACCTACACTGTAAACTATTCAGGTAGGGAATGGTTCTTATCTACAGCATCCAGAGTGCTAAGTAAATGTTACTGCCTGCCGTAGATGTTTTGTAATACGATCCAGGAGCTCACCTGCGCTCAGAACCTGTTTTGAATGTTTTGCTGCTAATTAAATAAACCCTGAGGTGAGTCGTGAGCCCTCCAAAAGCCTACGCGACAGCCCTTGCCGTCTGAGACCTGGGGAACCGGGAACTGGGGGTTTCTCTTCCCAGATCCATCAATAAATACAGACTTTTTTTTTTTTTTCTTCCCTTAGGATGCCATCTACTCAGAATATGTTGGAAACTGCTGACCGGCTGAACTCGTGCGCTGCTGCGTTGTCCCGGTTTACCTGCTCTTCACTGGGCTGTTTGGAGGTACAGTGTTTGTGTAAAACGTTTGGAGAGTCTGGGGTGACTCTGCAAGGTGCGATTTATTTCTTTCCAAGCCCCGGGATGTCCCCACTGAGCCCGACGCCGTCGGGCTGTCGCTGTCTCCGCATTTAACTTTTGTTTAGGGTAGATGTTATTACAGAAATGAAGTGGAAAAAGAACAGTTATTGGTGCATGCTAGTATTTGATTATCCCATATAAACATCAGCAAGCAGCGTGCAAGGTGCTGCCTGCGACTTTTGCTGCTCTAAGTGTTAGTTGCGTTTCTGAAATTGGTGGAAAGCTTGACAGAAACATTGGCACCAGGTCAACAGGGACAGGCAGAAAAGCTGTCTGTCCCGAGGGGACTCCACGTGTCGCTGTGGGGATGGCTGGCTCTGGCTATATCGACACACAGATCAGGGAAAATTGGCACAGAGGGAAATAATAAACTTGCTGAAAATTTAAAAACACCGCTGTACTGTAATCTCCTAAAATACCATTGTAATGCTAATGCTGTTGTTAGGCGCTGTTTTATGGACCTTTAATTAAGAATACTGTAGTGGCTTTCGATTTCGAAAAGCCATCATTGTACAACCCACGTATCCCAGATTTTAAAACTCCAGGGTTATTTGGGGACCTGGCTCATGCCTTCTGCACAGTTTGGATCAGTGGTTTGCCTGCGTCCCTGCAGCGTCCGGTCAGTGTATTGTCTGCTGTACAAGATGCAATGACAGAGAGAAAACTCCCATGGTTATGTCTTCAGGTCAATTCTGTTTCCAGCTAAAGTGTCGTAAAATGTTATCCTATTTTTGTTTCTGTGTCGTGACATGAACACTGGCCCTAGAATTTAATTAACCCATCATGAAACTGTTGATTCATAATCAGAGCTGCAGGGTTTGAAAGCACAGAAGGGAATATGCAGGCTTGTGTCCTCCTTTTCAGCAGGCACAAGGAAAAGCTGCAACTCCAGGAGCTGCCGAGCAGGCTCGGGGTTTGACAGGAGAGGTGCTGCTGCATGGGCGTAGGCTCCAGCCCTGTTTTCTGAAGTGGGCTTTAAGATTTTTTGTGTTTTATGGAATCCTGGTGATTTTACTTTTTATCTATCTTGCAGATTTGTAATTTAACCGCCGTCTCCACATTTAACTTTTGTTTAGGGTAGATGTTATTACAGAAATGAAGTGGAAAAAGAACAGTTATTGGTGCATGCTAGTATTTGATTATCCCATATAAACATCAGCAACTGCATCTTAAAATAGTGAAAGGGTCTGTGGCAGTCTCAGGTGGGAGTGGAAGAAGAAAACATGATGGAAACTTGTGGTTTACTGTTACTGTTTGCTAAGCAAAGGTTTTCTGAAGGCTTCTGTATATGCAGAGTGCAGGAGTTTAAATTTCTACACTATGAGATTGGTCGGATTTGGTTAGAGGAAGTATGTGCCTTCCGCTGCGGTTTAAAACTGGTTTACTTTATTTCATTTTAAATTTACTGTGATCCATCCTTAAAAATCAGTATCCTCACAGAGGGTAGTGCTGTGATCTAGAAAGAGGCATTTAAAAAAACCCCACACACTGGTGATGGGTTGAATTAAAGGCAATGGGGCATCTGAAGAAAAAGCACCAATGAAGTGAAGCAGCTACAGAAAAGGAAACTTAAAAATGGCTATCTAGAATGCAATTACTTTTTCAAAATAGAAATGATTCTTCTAGCTAACTAGAAATAACTATTTTGTATTGCGTTGAGTTAAATAATTAGGAATTGAGTTAAATTAACCTGTAGGAAGCACCTCTGCCCGGTTGTTAAGACCTGACATTTTGACTGCAAGTCTTAACACTTAAATTGAAAGAAGCAGAGGACAGCTTGGCTCTCTTCAGGTTGATGGAGACTTTACCTGCGATGCCAAAGCTCTTCACAGCACCCCCTCCCCGCAGTCCCGGCTGAGCTTTGCAGAAGCGTTCACTCCATGTGCGGGTGTTTCATCCAGCAAAACCCTGACATACGCTCGCTTTTTGGGGCTGGCTCAACAGAGCACCTGCCCATGTTCACAGTGGTTTACAGGGTGGTGCAGGTTCAGTAACGTTGGGCAGAAAAGCAGCGAGGTGGACCTGAGCGGGTCCCGGCTGCGGCAGTGCAACCTGCGAGCCACGGCTCTAAGGGCACGGCCCAAATCAAGGGAGCAAATGACAAACTCACAAGCTGCCACTAGAAACCTGAGCCCGGACTGGAAACAGGGTGTCTTCTGCTTTCTCTGTCCTACAGCAACACAGGATGGGGCAGAATCTGCTACAGGCGACGTTAGGAAGAGTTTATAGGTATTCAGGAGTTTGTGTGGAGTGAAAAACTAACAAGGAGTTTACACCTGGCTGTTGGCAAAACACGGCAAATTTTAGTCTGAAAAGGGCACTTCTAGAAAATGATGAGCAACTCCCTTAAACTCCTAAAAGGACTTGTAGAGAATGTTATATTCAAATAACACTCAGACCACAGCTTCAGCTTCCGTTAGTTAAAGAGCTATAATATAAATGTAAAATCCGCAGATAGGTGCAGATCCTGATCACGCGGAGAATAAAATTGATGTGTTTCTCAGGCAATGAAAACACACAAGCAGCCCCTGGTTTTATGCTGAATTTCCCTTTTGCCTTTAGTTGACTGTTGCCACGCTGTTTCTGAAAGGCAAAACCTCAATAAGCCCCCCCAGCTCCCCAGGCACTGCCCCAAGCGGTGTCCAGGGGCTGGGCACCACCATGGGCTCTCACCGCACGAGTGTATCCTCCCTCCACAGCCCTATTTCATATATATCATTTATGTTATAAAAGCAGTGGCATCCCGGGTAGGATGGAGGTATGTGGCAGCCCAAGGACTTCGGAGGTCTGAGACAGACACAGCTCGTGATGCCGATGAGGCCCCGCAGCCTGTGTTGCTGCGTATGTTATATAGTGCTGTAATCAGCACAAAACCTTAAACTTACCGACCCATACAGCTCGCCTCTCTCATTCATGCCGAGGTAGAGTCCTGAGTCCACCCCACGGATGCTCACCAGCCCCACTGCCAGGCTAATAAACTCCAAAATCCCTAAAACAGAAAAGAAGTCCAAATCATACAGAGAATAAAACCAACACCAGGCTCCAGTGACAAACGCGAACCAGCCTTTCCCAACCTTTGCAGAGCTTCCTACAGACCCCGTTTTCCTTATTTATAATGACACAGTTCTTAAATCTGTAGTCCCGTACGCGTGCAATTTTCTGATTTCCACTCCAGGCTTCTCCCCAGCATTGCGTATTTGACTTGCCCAAGAGGAATTACCTTTGCTAATGAGAAAAGGTTTGCTAGGTTTTGTTGTTTTGGTTTTTTTTTTTCCTAATTATCACCAAGAAGACAGATGTAGAAACTTGTGCCTGGCCCACTAGAAATTTCAGAAGGCTGTTACCACGCTGCGTTTTATTCTTCACCAAAGGAAAGTGATTTTTGTCTCCATGGGGCTTCTGGTTTGAGATGATAGTCCCACATGTTTTAAAGTGATGAGTTCAATAAAAATAAGTAAAAAGCACTAGAAGAGATGTCTGCAAGGGCCGTCTTCATCTTGGCACTCCAGCGGGGTACTTGCCGCCCCCAGATGTATATACAAGCCGCAGGGATAAAATCCAACTTCAAATATACGCAGGTGGAAATGCATTTTCCTCTGCAGC
Organism: Aptenodytes patagonicus; assembly: GCF_965638725.1. Lineage (NCBI taxonomy): Eukaryota > Metazoa > Chordata > Aves > Sphenisciformes > Spheniscidae > Aptenodytes > Aptenodytes patagonicus. Next base: position 21,892,119 of record NC_134957.1, read on the forward strand.
CTTTGGAACCGGGGAGCTGCTGCTCCTTCCTCCATCACCCCCTGCCACCGTTACTGCCAGAAACCCCCTCCTGCCCCGTATGTCCTGCTGCCTGCCCCAGCCTCATGCCAGCCCCTTCCCGGTCCAGCAGCATCCGTCCTAGCCACCCCTGGCCCTGCGAGAGCAACCATTTTACCCATGGGCTTCAGCCTACAATGATGGTGTCAGATACTCTAAATAATGAGGGGCAGCCTCATTTCCTCTGGCAAAGAAATTAGCGGGGTCTGCCACGCTGCCTGCTGCACCCCTGCTGCCGGTAACGGGGATGGCAGCTGTTTTGATGGAGGAAAGACTTGTAATAGAACCCTTGGTGAAGCGCTTAAAAACAAAGAGCCCCCAAGTAGGTGTGTTTTTAACAGGTTTGAACAAAGCCAACATCGCAAGTGGAGACCTTCAAACTTCACAGGAAAACCTCCTGAAGTCATTAGTGGGACTGTGTTAGACTCTGGATATCACACGCTCCCGAGCTAGAGGTAACGGGCAGTCCTTGCCCGTGTCCAGTGCTGAATTAATTAGCTGGGAGGTAGCAGCAGAAGGAAGGAAGGAAGAGGGTTTTCACCATCCCATCTAATGACTGGACAAGACGTCTCCATTGACAAGAGGACAAAGTTGCTCTAACCTTTAGCGTGGCTCCAGGTCTCTTAATATAGCTCCCAAAACGTCCAGTCCTGAGCAATTGCCGCTCTGATCAGGTTACGTCCCAGAGCTCCTCTTAAAAGTATGCCTCAAGTCTAAAATCACCGCGTGACGAGCGGCCACCTGAGCCAGCTGACTTCAGCAGCAGTCGCAGCTCCCGGTCACCCCTCAGCATGTGTCTTCTGCTCAGCCAGGCGTGGATGCAATAACTCTCGGACTATAACTGCATCACCGCCTAAATATAGGACAGACCAGATGGCGGTGGACACCTCTGTCCCCCTTCGCTCAACGCAGACTCATCAGTCAGATGCTGGCAGCTATGCTGGGTGCAAGAATTAGTCTTCCTACCTTATATCAGACTTTTTGCCCTGCCTACTCTGGGGCTTGTGCATCGAATCCAGCCCTCCCTGCAGCCAGCGGGTGCTGGGGGTGGGGGGAGATGAAATATGGACTTGGGAGCAGCAATTCCTCGAGACAAACAGGGAAGCAAACAGAAAACGTGCTTTATGGACCAGTGCAGTCATTTTCCAGACTGAAATACGCTCAGCCCCAGCCTGGGGACACATACTGCCTTCAGAAATGCCAGCAGCCTTCCCAAGCCAGGCAGGCAAACCAGGACCCTGGCTCTGCTCTGCTCGCTCCCCGGTAGTTACTGTGGTTTCTTATCTGAAAAGAAGCACGACCAGGGAGGGAAGAGGCGCAGGATGAGGGGTGGTCTTCTGCCTCCGCTACCCACCGGTTCTGACACGCGGAGGCAGTTACTGAACTCTGTGTGCTTCCGTTCTCCCATCTGCAGGACAGAAATGACGACAGCCACTGTTTGAAAAGGAGGGAGTGAAGGAAGACTGACAACAACTAGAGAGAGTGTAAAAAGTAATACAGGGGGGAAAGGAGTACAGGGATACCCAGAAACGGGGGAGTCCTTCCCAGGCTGGAGACAAGTGGATGTTCAAGTGAAAAATATCTGATAACTGGAGAGCAGTAGATCGACCTTCCTATAGGTACAAACACAGTCCTCAGCACCAGCGTATTTTTTTTTAATTTGTCTTCTGTCACCCCTGGGAAGCAGGAAAACGCTGCTGGTCCCATTTAGAAACCGAGGGATGTCTGAGGCAGGGAAACCAAGAGCTTTCCTTGAGTATACCCACAAGCACGGTCTGTACGTGGTACATGAACCCAGGTCTCCAAAGATCTGTTAAGGAGCAACCCAGGAGCAGCATTAGTGTCTTCCCTCTCTGAGCGGGTGGGTGAGACACCCCTCATCTGGTGCAGATTGGGTGAATATTTCCTGGTTTTGCAAACGAAATTTCTTCAAGGTGTGCCCATGACAATCTCTTCTGACAATGTCCCCTGCAATATTCCCCTTTTCTGATCTTTGAGTGACACTTAGAGACGTGCACGGAAGATGACTATGTTGAAATAGCATTAAGAACGTAACTTAAACCCACAAAAGTCAGGAGACAGAGTGAAGGCTGAAAAAATGTGGGCGGATATCCATCCTGTCCTTAACTCACTCCAACTGCTAGACAAAATTGCAGCTTCGTACATCTGATCTCTAGCAGCACAGGGAGCGGCCACTGGGGCCAGCTCAAGAATTTTCTTTCCAATTGTAGCGGTGTGTTTTTGTGGTAGAACATGCTTTTTTTTTTTTCCCTTTTCCTTTTTTCTTTCCCCCAGGACTTGCCTCTTTTTTTGTGCTTTGATTATTCATTCTGTGTGTTCCTTGAGCCTTTCTAGATAATATTTGGAGAGATTTGATTAAGACTCCAACTGGATTCATTTACCACCAAAGCACTGAATAATCTCCTGAGCTTTGCCGTGGCTGGACCCACACACTCTCGCCTTACTATAAACCATCCCTCAAAGAACAATTCAGCTCCCTGCACCTGTCTCTTCTTACATGACTATATTCAGGAGCAGGGGTACAGAAACATCAGATGTTGTATTAATGGCTACAAACCTAAAGCTTCGGCTAAAAACCTCAACAACTGTTCAGCAACAGGTGCACTACGGTCTGAATGTCAAAATCTACAGCAAAACTTTCTTTGGAGGTTTCATCAGCTTCTCTAAGAGGCTGTGTTACAGATCCATTAGCAGGTTCGTACCTGAGAAGAGCTTCATTTGCTGCCTATGTTAGTCTGCAGTACAAACTCAAGGCCTTTTTCTCTCCTCGCTCGCAGTTAAGAGTAGCACCGTTGCTGTCACTTGTTTAATGCTGCTGTAAACCAGACATGAGGCAGAAAAGGAGCGATTCCTCCTGGCAGGGATTTTCCTGGCGAATTTATCTCTGTTTCATTCTCAGGATTCTCATAGGGATGCTAATATCAGTCCAAACCCCCTCCAGATTTTGACCGTCCTTTATTTCTTTGTACAGGAAGGTTCTTAGCAGACGCAGTGAGAACAGATACATTTTTGAAAGCACTTTATTCTTTCTGGGATGACTTAGGCGGAGCTGCCAGTTCAGAGAGCAAATTTGGGCACTTCTCTACTGTGAGAATGAGCTTTCTTCCAACCATCCTGGAGGGCTTCACCAAATTTTGCGTTAAGCCTCCTCTAGGAAAAATAAGCTGCGCCCCATTGTTCTTGCATGAATTTGTATTTTTACAAGTATAAAATATCACATTCCACAAGACAGGTGTTATTTAGGAACGCTCCAGTCCTCGACAGATGAGAGGGAATAGTTACTGTGATTGCTCAGGCAGCGTGGGTAGACGATGCTGCTACCTCCCCTGTGTCCTGTGGGCACATCCCCTGAATGCTGCGCTACAACAAAAGAATCCCTCCCTTGGCCCTCACCGTTAGGACCCTGGTACTCTGTTCTGCATCACCAGGGCTTTGGCTCTTTTTTTTCCCCTCTGGAAGACTTGGATGTCTTGCACACCTGGTAACTTCTGGGATGGCTGCGCGTGGGAGGGTGCAGATACTGTCCATCTTTTCCTGAACCCCTTCCAGTACTAGCAGATAGGTATGCAAAGTCCGGTTCCAACCTACATCCCATCTGCAGCTGGATACGTGCCTCTGCTGCGGTGTCGCAGCCATCCATGGAGCACATTAATTATCTGCTCGTGATATCAGGGAGCACCTTCCAGCCGTGTGGGCTTGATCCACCAAACCGCCATACTGGATTTCTAAGTATTTCCCCAGATGCCCCTAGATTTAAGGCAGCTTTAAACTGCTACCCTGAAACCCTCGTCTAGCTCTGTATCCCTCACCACAGTTTCGTAGTTCCCCAGAATCGCTCAGGCTGCCTATTTCTGTAATAAGTTACTGCTTTCTGACTGCTGCATGCAAAATTTAGGAATGCATTGATACATGACATCCTAATACGAACCATACCAGTAACACTGGAATTTAAATATTCATGGCTACTGAATGCAGATGGTGAATACTGTGTGCCAATACGTTATTGCTTTGAGTCTCTGCTGAAGCGAGGTTTAGTCCAACTTTATCTGAACACGAGGATTCCAGTCTAATCCTTTGGGGCTTTGTCTTGCAATTGCAACAAATAACTATTTATTTTACACTGCCTCTGGGAAAACCCTGAAGCAGAAAACTATAATATTTTATATCTGAAGTCTGGTCTAGTTTACGTAGCTGGATGCTGACTGCTAAAACACTTAGGGAATGCCAATGTTTCGATTTATTGAACGCACTGTGTGACTTAAGCTTAGGCGTGCAAAATTCATGAAAAGTTTTAGCCCGTTTAATGCGTTTTTCCAGTTTGTTTGGAAATACACTTATTTTACTCGTTCTTTATAAAAAATGGAACTGAGACAAATGCTGCCATTTGAAACTGGCTGTTTACTTGTATAAAGATAAGTAAAAAGAAGTGATAGAAATACTACGTGGCAGATTGAACTAAAACCAAACAGATGCAATGGATTTGCTTTCAGTTTCTTTTAACGTGGAAACCCATCGTGTATTGCAGCATGAAAGGTTAGAAGATGTGCGTCTTTTGGGAGGTAATTAAAGAACGCTTGCCCCACGAGTCTATTAGTACCTGACTCTGACCCGCGGGTTATGACTTTCTTGTTGATGTAGGCAGGGACATGCTATGCACACACCTGGTGTTTATGGAAAGCGCAGTACGGAGATAAGCTGCTCCGATTGTTCCAAAAACCTGCCTTAAACTACCAACAATAGCAGCAGCGGCGTTCCTGGAGTATCAGAAAGGACCGGTTGCAAACAAGTAAAGGCAAAAAAAGAATTCCTTTCACTGAGGAGTTAAATCACTTGAAAACTATAAAATGTCTTGCGAGCACTTCTTGCAACCTGTTGACAACATAGCTGAGATCACTGGCATGGGACTTGTTGATAGCTTACACAGACACCTGCACTAGATGCTGAAGTAGTGGGAATTTTTCTTAGCTGCGCTCAAACTTACTGTACTTCTTCGCCTGTGGCTTGGGATGCATTTTTTGAAGATTACATATAGTCTCATTAGAGATCCCTGCTCTTGTGTGACACTGATACAGGCGCTGCAGTCTTCCAGCTGTATCCCGGGTGGCAAGGTAAATCCACGGTGCTCTGCCTATTGTTCCATCTTCTCCTTTCTTTCTGAGGTCCCCTAAGCATTTTCCCCCCTTCAGCTTCCCCTTTGCTTTCCAATAACCTCCCCAAACCGAGCTTCTGACACCCATCCAGCCAACTGATCCCTGTCTGCTTTGGGGAGACGCTCTTCTAATGAAATTCATGCAAGTAAAAGAAATCAGCTCACAAATATCTGTGGAAGCCAAAAAAAAAAAGAGGGGAAAAAAAACACCACCCAAAAAAGCTAGGAATTTCTTTTTCCAACATGCTCCCTCCTTTCTTTTGCCTCCCTCACCACTAAGTTCAGAGGCGCAGCTAGAGCTGGCCACCACCCGCACCTTTTTTTTTTCTTTTTTAAAATTTTTTTATTTAATTTTTTTTCCCCTGCTAAGGCACGTTTTTGTGCACCTGCAGAAGGGCTGAGCGCCGGGAGAGTAGGAAATTGGAAATAAAAACTCCCGCATTGCTGGGGAGTGAGCGCATTTGTTTAAGAGTCTAATTATATCCGTCCCGGGATGATTTATATTAGCGGGGTAATTAGTTCTGTACGCGGGGCACCTGCTCCCGGGCCGGCCGGGCCCCCACCCAGCCGCGGCGGAGCGGCCCGGCCCGGCCCGGCCCGGCCGCCCCCCGCAGCGCCCCTTACCGAAGCGGCTGTGGTCCTGCCGGGTGCCGTGCACCGTGCCGTTGGGGAAGATCTCCAGGTGGAAGCCGGTGCGGCAGTAGAGCTGCCGCCGCCGCAGGATGCCCTTGAGGTGAGCGAAGTCGGTGGGGGAGCCCCGCTGCAGCCGCCCCTCGATCTGCCCCAGGCGCTCGTTGAGGAAGCCGGGGGAGTCGGCGAGGGGCAGCCCGCCGCCCAGCGCGGGGGGGAAGCCGTGCAGGTCGGGATCCAGCGCGCCCAGGAAGCCGCCCACCTCGGCCATGGGGCCGCGGCCCGCGGGCGGGCGCGGCGCGGCGCGGAGCGGAGCGGCCCCTCAGAGCCCGGGCTGCGGCCGCCCGGCCCCGCGCTGCCGGCCCCGGCCCGGCCCCGCGCTCCCCGCGCCTCCCATAGCTGGATGTGTCCCGCGGTCGGATGCAAACTGCACTTTATATACGTACACACTCCCCTTACATTGACATATTGGATATTTAAATGCAAGCCACACCTCACTGGCATCCCCTTTGGCTATTGCTTTTTTTTTTTCCCTTCTTCTCTGATCCATTTGGCTTTTTTTTTTTTTTTAAAGGAAAGAAAAAAAAGCCAGCTTCACTCCCTCTTTTATTATGAAAAAAATGGCAGGAAAAAGCTACACATCGCAGTGAGGCATAACAGCTCTTGGCAGGTCCCCGCGAAGCCGCCGATGAAATCATGGAGCCCCCGCACGCACCCGGGGATGCAGCGCGGCGCTGCCGGCCCTCGCCGCTCCCGCCCCGGCTCCTCCGCACCGCCGGCAGCCTCCGGCCCTCTCCCGGCCCTCCTCGGCGGGCGTCCCCCCGCAGCCGCCTCCCCCCAGACCCGGCACGGAGGCGGCGGGTCGGGCCGCGTCTGTCAGGGCCGTCGGGTCTGTCAGGGCCGCCGCCGCCGCCTCAGCCCCGACCGTGCCCCCCCATCCCCCCAAACGGACACGGTGGAAAAAATAACACGTGAGGAGAGGGCTCGAGACGCGTTTTTTCAGATGAATGTGTAAAAATTGAAAGCGATCTTTTTGAAAAGCGATCCCCCGGGCTTTACGGCCGGGTTTACAGGCGGCGGGAGGTGAGGGAGGGCGGGCGGCGCTGCCCGGCCCCGCCGCGGGCTCCCTTCCCCACCTTCCCCATGTTGGAAACAGGTGTTTCCGCGCTCTCCCCGGCCCGCCGACACCGTATCTGTAACGGCAGCTGCCGGCCGCGCTGCAGACAGACGGAGTCAGGCTCGGGGAGACGTGCGGGGCGGGGGGGGGGAACGCGAACGCAGACAGGCCCGGGAGGGAAGGGCCCGCGCCGCCGCCCCCTGCGCCCCGGCCGCCCCCTCCGCTCCCCGCCGCGGCCGCCCTGCCCGCCAGGCGGCGCTGCTGCTCGCGCCACGGCCGCCGCGCCTGCCCCGCCGGCCCGGGGCGCTGGGGACCGGGGTGGCCGCCACTTCGTCGCCTCCCGCCGACGGGGAGCTGAGGAAGCCCCGGTAGGCTGGGGAGTCGGACTGGGCTTTCATGTCCCTGAAGTAAGGTGTCGCCAACGCCCTCCTTCGGGCCCCGCCAGGGGCCAGAGACAACCACAGACAAACTCCCAAAACTGCCCCCAGGCCACCAGCCCGCTCTGCTGCTGGAGACGCCCCGAGCCGCAGCGGCTCCTTCGGGGGGCATCAGCGGCCAGAGCTGAGGTATCGGTCGTGCTCCCCTCAGCGGGTCTCCCCCACGGTGTATCCCCACAGAGGGTCTCATCTCAGTGGGGTCTCTCCCCTCAGTAGCTCTCTCCTCTCAGCGGGTCCCCCCATGGTGGGTATCCCCTCAGCAGGTCTATCCCCTCAGCAGCTGCCTTCCTTCAGCAGATCTCCCCTCAGCGTGTCTCTCCCCTCAGTGGGTCTCCCCTCAGCAAGTCTACCCCATGATGGGTATCCCCTCAGCAGGTCTCTCCCCCCCAGAGAGTCTCCCTCCCACAGTGGATACCCCCTCAGTGGGTCTCTCCCCTCAGGAGGTCTCACCCCACAGTGAGGTGCTTCTCCCCACATCCACCCCAGAGGAAGGGGATAGGAGGCATGCAGCCTCCTCTCCCCACAGGCCCAGGCAGTGCTCTGTTGCGAAGATACGAAAGGAAATTGTGATATTACGACGTGGAACACCCACACGTGTGTCTGCAGTGGATGAGGAATCTGGTTTTTAAATGGGGGATGGGGGTGGTTTTTCCTGTCAGAGCTGTGGCTGTAAAAGGGGTGTATTTGATGCAGAACTTGACACATGAAGCCCAAAACTGTGTTTTTCATAGAAATATAGTCTGCTCCGGAGATAGTAAAATCTACAGAAGTGTGTTTGTTGGCTATTGGTTTATCATGTGTGGTTACACGGAGATACCACTGTCTGAGGAGTTCAAGCAACTCACTTGCAAGCAAAGATTATGATTTTATGATGGAAATAAACTGTGCCTTGGTGAAAATGATGGAGGTCCAAGGTGAGGGGAGACAGACACAATGACGGGACACCCCAAACCTGGAATTACTATTAAGGACATAATCCTGTAAATGCTGTGAATTTAATGCATGAAACTCATATAATGTGAATGATCCCACTACAATCAAATACGCTCTTCTGTAAAGCCTGGTTTTGCTGAAGTAAGTGTGACTTTTGCCACTGGATTCATAGCGGTCACCTTATTTCTGAACATGTCTGAAGGTTGATCCCAAGGGTATTAAGAAAAGAGGAAAAAACAGTTTCCACGTCGAAGGACTAAACAAGCTCTGCAGAGGCTTCTGCCACTGACTTCAATAGCCTCTGGATCTGTTACAATATCCGTAAACCCAAATCCATACAAGCACTTAGAGGAACACTTAGGATACTGAAAAAGGTAACAGAGTTCAATTACATTACAGTGAAATCCAAGATAAAGTAAAAAACACAAACCTGCATGCTTAACTAATGTATAACAAAAGCAGCGAAATCCCCCGTCCAAGCTGACATTCCTCACTTAACTCTCATGATTATGGTCAGCTTTTGAAGTGTTCGCAATACATTTTATTGAGAAGTTGTACAGGGTGGTACTACATGTTCTATTTAGGCACAACAGGATGAGGAAAAGGTAGCTTTCTCTTCTCTTTTTTTTGTCTTTAATTTCCTGGTTTATTTATGTTCTTACTAAGCTGAGGAAAAAGCAGAGAGATTTGTATCCTGTATTGTTTGAAGAAAAAAAAAGCATGTATTTTAAATACTGAAAGCTAGAATAACTCCTTCAAAAGAAGAAACATGTTTAGCGATTTTTTCATGTATTACATAGAATACAGTTCTGCACTCAGTAATTTCGTGAAGGAGGACAGAAACTTGTATACAATTTGTATCACAGAACATAATGTGTTGCAGAAATAATTTTCTGCTCTGCTTTGTTTCAGTTCATGCAGTTCCCTCAGGTTTATTCTTTGATTACAGCTTGTATTGTCTACCTTGGGAACTGAAATGGTTACTGCCAAACTGCTCTGCCTTTCAATGTACAGAAGAATTAGCAACGATATTTATACTCAGTTTGCTAAAATTGACCTTGCAGACCCCTTCCCATACACTGTAGAAGTGTATGTTTAGCAAGGTAGTAAAAATATTAATGCCTTTTTTTTTTCCAAATAATTACTATTCATGGAGAGCAGCCACATTTGATATCTGACTATAAAATCAAAGGAAGAGCAGGACTGGGGTCAAAGCAGTAAATTAATTAGAAAAGAGTAAGATAAATAAATGCAATGAGCAAATCTAGATACTGCGTATTCTCTGCCTGGGGCAATTCCATTTGGTATAGAAAAGATCGAGACGGCTGAAAAAAATTTGAAGTAGCAATGGCCATGAATGAAAATTCAGATGTGAAGAATATCTGAGGATAAAGAAACAACAGAGCCTTGAGCTTTAATAAATAATAGTTCTGCTTCCTTAGCACTTCCCACCTCAGGATCGCAAAACAGTTTATGTACACTAATGAATTAAGACTCACAACCAAGGTCACTGTGCATCTCCTTTTTCCCAGACAGTCTCTTTCCACTAAGAGATGTTGTTCAAAGGATATTGATGGCTTTCTGTATTTGTTTGGGATTTTGGATGCATAGCAGCCCTCCTGGAGCAGTAGCTCTGACCAAGCTTCTGTGTATCCAGAAACCAGACACGTCCACCGTGCATGTGCGGGGAGCCCTTCTGCCTTTTGTTGTGTGGCGACCATCTGTGCCGCACATGCAAGGAATGCCTGAGGTTTCCCGGCAGATAAATAGGGCAACCTCCTTTGTGAGGGGGTGAATAAACAAATTTTCTTAAGGGGAGCAGAGGATGTTTTATTGGTTTTTATCTTTGATTGTTTTTACTTAAGCTAGTATTATTATTATCTTTTGTAGTACCACTTCCAGGCCCTAGACCCTGTTTGTGCTGGCTACTGTGTTAAGAAGTGCGTAACAAACCAGAGTCCTTGACCCGAGGAATCTCCCTGCTCTGTCTTGTGGAAGGATTTCTAATGGAAGGCAACATGAATGAGGCAACAGGATTTCAGCCAACGTATAGAAGTACGTATGTATTTTTGTGGCAAGTTTACAATTGGTGGCAGAATGAAGGTAAGGGTCTAAGGATAAAGCTCCAGACTCGTCTACCTGGGTCTTGGGATCAGGTGCCTAAATAAATGATGTGATTTTCAAAAGAGGAAGTACCCACCTTTTCCAATTATTGTTTGTTTCGGTGTCAAACATGGATCTGCTGGTTTCAGTAATCCCAGTATGGATTAACAAGTAGGAAGCAGAATTGTTCTGGCTCACCTCTGACTCACAAGAACCCCCCCATTTGGAGAGAATTGCTGTAACTAAGATCTGTAGTCCTTAGGGGAACAAGTTATGGACAAGCATGTGCAAACGAACATCAGAGCTTTGTTGACCCTCGTGTATGCAGTTTTGCCTTGGTTCTGTCCCATTTGAAAATTGCATGTATTTATTCTCCCTGAAAAATTACACGTTTCCTTGGCATGGCTAAGCACAGGTTTGAGTCCTGACTCAAATTATTCACGCTAGTACATCTCCAAGCACTAGATGCTGAATGAGGAATGGGGAAGGCTTCTTTATTGGGGTAAAGTGGTGCATAATACAGTCGTCTCCATTTGTAACTTTTTTTCTTGGTATTTGGGCTAGAATTACAGGACTACTTAGTCATTAGGCCTTTGGTATTTGGCCAAGTGTACCAGAGAATATGTACCTGTGTAATTCTACCCCTGAGTATATTACACACCGGTGCAACTTGCCATGTGGCTACTGATTGATGCACATTTTTTCTCTCCACAGTGTTTGTATCTTGCATGTACCTTTTGTGTTGTAGGTTATGCTGTAACGTCATACCAAGACAGCAGCATTTCCTTCCCAGCTGTTGAACCAAGGGGCACGATAGAAGTTAGAATAAGGGTATCCTGGTAAAATCCCTTCATTGTTGTCTTCTTTTTTAATTTTTATTTTTCAACCATGGTTTGGGAAACAATTAAGAAAAGGGTGGTAAGTAATGTGTTATAGCAGGCTTGTCATCTGATGCATAGGCTCATAGCTGCTAAGGGGTGGTGGGGTGCCGAGTTAGCAGTGAGTCACTTCCTTCTCTGTTTTCACTGTCGGAGAAGGAGAAGATAAGGCGGCCATTCAAGTTGCAAAGCATGTTCAGGATGATGGAGTCTGTAAGTAACAAGATCTTAAAGGACTGTTTCACTCTATTGTTCAAGGCTTACCATGACTTCAAATTCTATCCTAGACCTAGAGCATGACTGGAAGTTTCAATCTGTGTTTTAAAGCACCTGTGCGGCGTAGCCATATTCAACAAACTTGATAGGCAGTTACTGCAGTAGTTCTCCAGAGTTTCTTAAGCTGAGAAGCTCTCAGTCACCAGGATGTAAGTCATTGTGTGGCTTACAGCTGAAATTTGGAGCTAGTTTTTTCTACTGGATTTGTCTCTTTTGCTGTAGTTAGGTAATAAAAAGGTGGGTAACATCATAACTCCTCTCTAGAAAGCATAGACTCAGAATGTACCTAAGGAAATGCAAAAACCAGTTCTAGTCCTACTCAAATAAAAAATGCTGTCATTTATTATGTTACTCTTCTAAGTGTGCGCCTTTTAACTACAGCAGCCTTTTACAGAATTATCCGTGACTGTGGAGGGGTATGTGTTTATATCTGCATCAGTTAGTATTGATCAAATGTGAAAAAGAGTCAAAGCAAAGGTCCGTCTAGCCCCATATCCTGCCTCTTGATAATGGCTAATAACTTGTGTATGGAAAACAGGACGAGTATAGAGTGATACTTCCTTTGGTAAACCCTCCCAGCTTCCAGTGGTTTCTGGTTTAGAGACCTTCCTGAGCTGGAGGCTGCAGCTGTATCATTGTTTTTTATATTCCTTGATGGACCTTTTTCCATAAAATTGTCTAATCATTTTTTTGAAACCCACTTGTGTTTTTGGCTGCCATAACATCCCGTGGCAATGAGTTCCACAACATCATTAGGTATTGTGTGAAAATGAACTTCCTTTTGTTTGCTTTTGAACCCGCTTGCTGCCTGCCAGTTTGAGTTGGTGCCCTATTTTTTCTGTCAAGACTACTTTAAAATAATCATTGCTGTTTACCTTTTCCATGCTGTAACAGCTTGTCTGGAACTTAATTGTTATTCTCCTTGTTTTCCAGGTTGAAAGGCTCTGGCTTGCTTAAGTTTTCCTTAGGCTAAGGCTTTCCAACATCTCTTGCGTGGCTTTGGTACACTGTCGATCTTGCCCTTTCTGTAGCTTTCTATTTCCACAATTACTGGAACTGCGCTCAGTATTGAAGAGATGGGCATACTATGGATTTATACAGAGGAATAATGCCATTCTCTGCTTTGTTCTGATTCTTCTCCTAAAAATTCCTAACAGGATGTTGTTTCCCAACTGCTGACACTGTGCCGATCTTTTCAGAGAACTATCCACTTCTCCAGGATTTCTTTCATGACTGGTAATAGCTGATTTAAAGCACAGCAAGAATGGCTTTTTCCTCATACATTATTTTTCATTTATGAACTTTGAATTAAATCTACTATTTTAACACCCACTCACTGAATAAATTTTAGGCTTCACTTTTGGGAATGGCTTTGTATCATCAGCCACCTACCTACAGCATTTCCAGATCATTTATGGAATATGAAACAGCAGTAGTCACATCACAGACCCTATTCAGAGGCCGCTGGGGAGCTCCCTACATCACTGACGCTGAACATCTATTTCTCTTGGTTATGATCTTTTCACCAGTTATGTCACTTATTCTCCTTTTCGTTCGTCTTGCAGTAAGGCTCGTTTATGAGCTAGATTTAGAATCATAGAATCATTTAGGTTGGAAAATACCCCCAAGATCATTGAGTCCAACAATTTCATACCATATTTCATACCACAGTTAACAGTCTGGCAATTTCCCATGCGGTACCTGTGGGGATTATCAGTTAATCCTCATATCATTTTGTTATTTTCATCTGTGCTGCTGCTTTAAATTCATTCTCCTGGCAAAAAGGCTGTAGGTTTCTGTATTAAACATAGATACAAAGATTAATTGAGCTTTCTTGCTATCGCCTTATCACCTGGGAGTGTTTTTTAAATACCTCAGTCAATTCTTGGTACTGTGAACTGTTCAGACTGAGGCACAGATTTACACGTTGGAACAGAGTTCTATATTTTCCTGTGGTCAAGTTGCTTTGGGATTTTTGGCCCGGTAGCTGAACTTCTCTGTATCTCTCTTTAAGGATAATGACACTGGTTCTTTTACTGGAGAACTAATACTGAAATATATTAGTGTGTGAGGTGGAGTTAGGAAGTCTGAGCTCAAAGTTATTCTAGAAGTGGGTGATTAGATGGGACATCCTAAAATAAAGAACAGAGGGACAGAAAAGGGAAAAATAAATAAAAAAACCTTTTCCTAATTATGCAAAAAGGCTACAGCTTTGGCATTTTTGATGGCTGAAGCTTTTCAGCTTAACTGCTAATGGTTCACGTGAGTAACCACTCAAGTTCATTTATATAGCACGGGGTTAATTTGTATAGTATGCTTATAAGGAAACACATAAAAAAAAGTTTAAAAAGGTAAATAACCTGATTTGCTAATTATTCTGTAATTATTCTTTTCTGTATATAAATTCTTTATACCTTACTAGGTTTGTTCTTTTCTCTAATGAATTAGTTAAGTAAGTACAGCATTATTCTCCTGTTGTCAAAAAAACAGCCATGTACTTTGCAAACTTGACTAGGTAAATGTTAATTGTATGAGAATTCCATGATGAAGCAACCAACTGCCCTACAAATCATGTTGCTTCATCACTATATCTCTGTGGAGAGAGGAACTAACTGGTTATGAAAACCAGTGTAAAGGCATATTTTCGATGAGTTCTGCAAGCGGCCCAAGGATAGGGAGGACATATTCAAGAGAGCACAGTCTTGCTTGCATCTGATTGATACCCACTGAAATGTGCATTAACCTCCTTCAGGATGAGATGTGTTTCTTTTCAGGACAGCTACTTGAGTTTCATAACATGAGTTTCATTAAAATCTGTCATGAGAAATCAGGAGTTAACAGAATCCAGTTTCTATAGCATTAACCTTACACAAATGCAGTATATAGTAATCACAGTTCAGGTAGATTGAGTTTCATGTGAGATCTCAAAATGTTTATTTTACAGCATCCTTTGCTGTGTTTGTATAGCATTGCTGTTGCCTTCCTCCAGATGGGAATATGTAGGAATGCACAAGGCAGGTGGTTTGCTCAAGGACATGAGAATCTGTCTTTAGCGCAGTTAACTGGTGCCTTACTAGCACTTGTGTTAGCTGTGCTTTGGTCTGAGTAGTCACCTGGATTGTGTTGCATTCCCTTTGTCCGGGAATTGCCTTTTTTGTCCGGGGATCCTCTAAGTGAAAGACAACTGCATCATGTGGTTCTTTGTGCTGAGGAAGGATGAGCCTCACTTACGTTTTCTTTCTCAGTTAATTGTGATAGGATTTATCTGTCCTAAGTATGGGAGGCGGGGAAGGCACGAAGGCTTGTTCTGCATCCTTCCTGAGAAGTGATTCCAACATCAAAAGTCAAAGCCTTGTTTTGGCATTCAGAGCTGGTAGTTCTGGTTCTGGGTGGTATAGCTCTGTCTGAAGCATCACCAGCCTCAGAATTTTGCCTATGGATGGGAAGCAGAATTCAGGATGACACTAAGAGCCGTTGTTGACTGTAGTGAGGACAGAAACACAGAGCTGAGCACAGCTGAGACAAGACCTCAGAAGTCTGGATTCTCAAACCATGCTTTAATAGCATGGGATATTTATGGCCTTGATAAAATTAGGGAAGAAAGATAAGTAGCATCTTCTCATGCAGTAGTATAAAAATGTTGGGAAATCCTGTTGCTGAGGTTTTCTAAAAGATTAGAAACTTCTCAGATATCTCCCTCAGCAATAAATGTGTCAAAATGTGAAAATTAAAATATCCTTCTCAGAAACTGGGAAGCATCAGTGTGTCAATCGCTTTGAAGATCTTGCTGATGCTGGGGCTATGGTTTAATGTAGTTGGAGTCTGGTTCTTTCATTAGAGAAAACAATCAAATGCAAAAATGAAAATAAAAAATACTTCTGCAGCTTTCTTTGTAAACAAATCAGAAACCTTAAGGCCAGGATAAGAACACAGTGGCTACCAACTGGAATAACTCAGCTTAGGCTTGATAGAAGGAAATGATAGGTCTCAAGTATATGCTACCTCACAGGGAGATTGTAATGAAATCCAGCCAGCTTCAAGAGAAAACCAAAACCTATTGATTTTATTCCAAGGGAAGAAAGAGAAAAAGAACAGATGTATGGAGTCTTCTGTCCACTTACTGCAATCTGCAGTGCTGAGTTAGAAACAGATAATGGCTTAGCCTTCTTTTCTTCTTGTGCTTCCTTCTGTAGAAATGCCCTGGCTTAGACACCAAAAAGATTCAATTTGGGGTAGTAGAGAGGAGGGGGAACAAGGACCTCACACAAGGACTGACCTAAACTCTGAGGAGGTTTGTATAATCTAATTTACAATAAAATGGTATTTACAATGTTATCAGACAAAGCTTAGCAGTGTTAAGTTAAACAGCATATAATGTGATTAGTGGGGGAGTCATGCCCATGATGTCATACACATTCTCTGAACTCTTGGAATGGGCAGATAATGTCTCAGGCATTTATTCTCTTGTGACACATAAAAAAAGCTCCGTAAAGATTTGGGGGATGGGAAGGAAATGTGCATGTACACATGCTCGACAGTGTGCGTGCGCACACACGGCTACAGTGGAGCCGACAACACTATCGACAGCTTCTCCCTTTGGTGCAGAACTCGACCTGTGGTTGCACCCTGCTAGCATAGTGCGGTGTAGTGGTTAAAACAGGCCTTTGGGAATAGTTTAGAAGCTCTAAGTTCTATTCTTGACTCTGCCACAGACTTGGTTTTTGACCGCTAAATCTTCTTTGCCTCTGGTAACTCCATTTTTAACTAGTAAAGGTAGTCAGCCGTATCTGTAAAGTGCCCTGAGTGAAGAGCTGTATGTAGATGGAAACCACTGGCATTCTGTTCATTATGCAGAACAAATACAGCTAGACCACAAAGAGCTTTGCTGTAGAAAACACCAAGCAATTTCACAGTTAGTAATGGCCCATTTATAGAAAAGAAAATCTTTATTTTTCTGTCTCTGAGGCATGCAAAATGGTATTAAAAATTTTGGCTAGTCTAATTAATCTGGTAAGCAATGCAAATCTCAGCTATAGGTTCACATCAAAGATAATCTAAACTATTTATTTTAAAGCATATTTTGGTTTAAAAAAGCTTTTGCTAAAAGCTGCTGAATCAGGCAAAGCTCCCCTTAAACTTTAAAATTATTGTAGTGTTTGTGAAAGGACAGATTCTGGAGTAATTCCATTAAAGTATTTTACTCCCCATGTCCACCAGGGACAATGAGCTTAGAATCTAGCCCATATTACTCATGCATGTTAATGTTTAATAGAAACACAAAGATCGCGTAAACGTTCTTTCTGTCATGGTGTGAAGGCAGTATAAATTGTCTGACTCCGGTGTAGATATTGACTAGATAGTATTCCTGTTTTCAGTGATGCATGGAATGAATATGGGCTAGACCTGAGTTCAAATGGGAGTTGCAGATGTGGAGAATGAGATGGGGCCTGCAGACAGAGCTGAAAAAACTTGAAGAAAAGCAGTGGGCAGGAAGGAACAAGTGAGCTTGGAAACTATGGCTCATGCAATGGCAGCTCTATTATGTGTTAAAATCAACCGCAACACTTGCGTGATACCCATCTTTTATCACAACAAGTAGTCATTGTCTTGGCTGCAACACTGACGTGTGTTTATGGCATTAGCGTGGATTTGTTGAGAAATGTGTACATGAATTTTATTTGACTGCAGAGGGATGCCATCAAGAATAAATCTTTGTTGTTCAGAAAGGGTAAGCCAAACTTTTGTCTCTGTGGCTGATAAATCAGGATTAGGGGCCAAGTGTAATATGAACAGAGTGGAGCATTGGCCAGTCTGATCAGACATGTGGGATGTACTAATAACAACAGTGAATGAAAGCGAAGCCTACAGGTAGACACCTTTTAAATAATCAAGGCTGACAGTTTTACTACAGTAGCACAGTTTAACACTTTCTAGGCATGTGCTACGTCATACCTGCTGCTTGTATTAAATAGTCTGCAAGCATTACACAGCTTATTTAGAGGAGAACTTTTATTTCAGGTACTTTTACATTTGTTAATGTTTTTTTCCACTCTTACAGTCATTACAAATGGAATATCTAATTGTTGCAGATGGTATTGCCAATGGATGACTCTGAATGATGTACCAGAAAGACATTTTAAATGGTCTAGATTAAACTCACAGAGGACTGGGCATCCCAGATATATTCTCAAACACAGAACATTTCCAGGAATGAGTATTTCTGACACTCCTTATTAAAACCATGTACAAATTGTTATCTGATACCTGGGCAATCAGAGAAGCTGTGTGGAGGCAGATTGCACACAGTGCCTTGAGTCTTGAGAACTGGGCTGGGTTATGGACACGCTGCATTACCATGGTAAGATGTCCTGTCCTGTGCCTCAGTTTACCCATCTGTAAAAAGTGGGGTGTGATGCGTTGTGTAGCGTCTGGCCTAGGAAAAGTGTTTTGAATGGCTAGTGACAAACGTCAGTTAGGGACATACACAGTCCTTAAAGTAAAAAACTTCAAAAACTGTAGAGCCTGAATATCTCAATGAACAAAATGCCTTCCTCCCAGCTCTCACAGGAAGCAAGTTAATTGGTAGGCCAATAACTATAATGAGGCAGAACCTGGGGTTTTGCCTGTGTATGGTGAGATCCTCCCCTTGGGGCCAAACTCCTGTTCCATATTATGAAAGCAGTAAAAGGTCCCCTCAGCAGGTGCTGCATAAAGGCATTTCAGCTTTGCCTTTGCAGTGCTGGAATTGCCAAGCTATTGCTTTCCTGAGTCTCCAAATGAATTCCCCAACTCAATGTGGAACAGCTGTGTGATAGATAGAGCCTTGAGAAAAGAGGTGGCAAAAGAACACAACAAATGGGGATTTAATCAAATAGCACAGGGCTGCAAAACAACATCAGCGTGTTTCTACTCAGCTTTCCTTTGGGTAAGGGAGACCCTCTCAGTATCATAGTTCAGAGAAGAGAGGTAATGTGTGATTGTATGCTATTAAGGGCCATATTGTGTAGTGAGAGTAAGTGAATAACACTGGCTGTGTTCATTAATGCAATGAATAACAGCATGGTTTACCTAGCATGATGCCCAAGAACTTTACAACCTGAAGAAAGATCTTTCTTACAACTGCCTGTGTACTGCTCCTGCCTCTGTAGAGTTAATGAAGGAGTGGTTTACCAAAGCACCTAGGCTTTAGCCATTTGAGCCAGGACGTGAATTAGAAACTGCAATGAGATGGGACAAGTCTGAGAGGGTGGAAGTAATTCTTCTAGTAGAATTTAATTAGGGCAGGGTAGCATTTCTCTTCCTTCATATATGATCATGGAAGTAGTTGTTTTCTTCCTTGTTGAAGCCTTCTGAAACATAGTTTGCACAAAAAATGCTCTCTCAAGTAAGAAAAGATTATACTAAGGGCCACAAATGGTGAGAGTTACTGTTTTGTACTTGTCCTTAAAAAGGGTACTTTTAGCAATGCTTTTATTTAATACTTTTTGAAGGCAAAGTTTGTTGTGTCAAGTCTACCTATGCGACTTTCCAGAGTGCTGCTTAAGAGCTTTTTGGAAGTCTGTCTACCTTGTCAAATACTGACTATACCTGTTTGATCTGAGTGATTGCTTAGTTATAAGTGTTAATGTCTGAAATATAAAACAGACAGGAAAAAACGTAAAATGAAGGAAGAGTTTGCAACAAATAGAATATAGCTAGCTAATTACTGTGGCAGGATAATGTCTTAGGAAACTCAACATCATTATGAAGCTGCCATTTTTTCTTGTTTCCATGTCATAAAATTTCCTTAAAATCTTTTGGTTTTGAGTGTGTGTGCACTCTACAAAGTGATCAGAAGCTAAACAGCAGCATCTGTCACAGAAGATAAATGACCTACCAGCAAATCATCTCAGTTAAAAGGAAGACAGAAATCTGTGGAGTAGGGGAATGAGTTTTAAATTAGCCATTTCACTTACCTTTGCCCTAATGAAGGGCTAATCTTTGGACCCCTGCAAAACAAATGAGAGCATCTAGTTAGATCCAACGGAAACCAGTCATTGAAAAGGCTTTTTCCTTATGAACCTAATTGGAAGCAAAATAATTCCTTTGATAGCTGTCTTCATTTAACAGTATCTTTCCCTTTTCCTGATTTATATACAGTAAACTAAGGACTCTGTTAATTACAAACACATTTGCCTTTTTGCAGATTGACAACTAAATATGCTTGGGTGAACCTGGCTAGAGCACTCGCAAATAAGGTGCAAAGATCTGCAGTGCCAGTTCTTTAGAGGCTGCCTGAGAAGAGCCTCATCTGGAAGGCAGTAAGGTAGCCTGCACTTAAGAAGCCTTTTCCGTATATTGAGGCAGCAATGTGCGTGGAGTGAAGCGGAGTGTGGGCCACTGTGGCAATTAGCTAAATTTACACAAGTTAAAACCTGACCTGAGATTTCAAGGATATTTTATTCATTGAATTAGCTCGTTCTTCTATTTTTATATGTAATGGCAAAATAAGTATTTCTTTTTCTAAAATCTGAAGAAAGAAAAAACATTGGACACTTGATTGCTGTAGAAGCAGGATTGTGCCTTTAAGGCAGGACGAAGGAATGTGTCAGTCATGGCCCCTCTAAAACAGAGACTTATCTTGATTATAGCATTAGCTTGGTAGTAGAATATGATCTCATCACTGTGAAAGATTACATGAACTATCAACTTGGCTGGCCTTAAAACAGCTCTATTCTCAGTTGCATTTTCAATTGCTGCAGCTGACACAGGGTTCTGTAATTTGAAGAGATGGCCATAAAGATGTTTTGCAGAATTCAGCCTATGTATTCAAGTAGAAAAATTCGGGAATGGATAAAAGCATGACTGCCTTTGATGTTTTCTCTTTGACTTTTTTTTTTTTTTTGAGAATTTCAAGAACAAGCAAAACTTGAACACCCTTAACTTCAGGGTACTTCGAATTTATATCAAACCTGGGAAAATAGATACCTGTCTGATGAAAAGTCACTGAAGTCCATGTAGGCTAAAATGTGAATTATTGTCCACCTTCAAGGAATGATATGCTTGAAGAGACTAAGTGCAAAAGACAGTTTTGAGCAGTAAGTGTTCTGGGTACTGTAATCAGAGGGACATGGGAATGCTGTCTGTGGAGCACATGATACGCTGTGCTCGTGCCTTCAGCTGTATGTTTGCTCTGAAGCCTAGACGCCAGATGGCATCTTTCTTGAGCGAATGAATATTAGGTGTAATTGATTCTTGGGTAGTTTTGGGGAATCCATTTAGCTTTGAATTTGTATCCTTCTAAGTATGTTTCCACATTGAAGATGGTATTTTGAAGGAACTAACTCAACTTTCTACCTTGAAATTAAGCTATAGACTAATTATTTACTCAAGACAGTAAGGGGTCCTCTGGGTGCTGGAACTGTCAGTCTGGCAGATAAGAACCTACCTGGAAAGTAAATTCCAGCTGACTACTCAGCTGACAAATCTGATATTTCTGAGGCAAATTCAGAAGGTCTATTAATTTGCTTTTTGTTTTATGTCAGTATCTAAAATGCTTCCTAAAATAAGGAAAAATAGAAAAAGTATTTCTGTGCTAAATCACATGGGTACCTGCTGTGTGTATTATGTATTTACTTGTTTTTCTGAGCTTAAATTCAAAGACCACACCAATGCCCTGGCCCAGAAGTAAGGATGGGAAAAGATACAAAAATCCCACGATGGCCAGGGTTTTCTCATGCACCGATTCCAGCCATGATCTCCTCAGAAGCTGTCTCATTTGGAGAAAGACACTTACACCCCTCAACTCATATGGAAAGAGGGTACAGGAAGTCCCTAATACTCATTGTGCAATGTTTGCCTATTCTTCTGTTACTTCTTCCCTCAAATTCCACTGTCTACCCATTTATCTCCCCCTTTTTTTCCCTAAATTCAGTTTTCTTCCCCCAATCCACTTTCCTACTCAGTGCCTTAATGTCCTCTCCTTCCTCCTGTGATGTTTGCAGGCACAATCCTGCTCTCAAAAATAGTTTGTGCTCCTTCTGTGTTTTCTGCTGTGCTTACAAAAAAAAAAAAAAAGAAAAGGCCTTTACAGAGGAAAACTCTCGCATGTGCTGTCTTCCCCCCCCGCACCGTCTCCTTTCAGATTTCTGCCAAAGCTTGGACTTGCATCCTGGCTGGGTACAGGGCAGGTTCAATAGCTACTGCACATTCCTTTGAACTACCTACCTCATCTGAGAAATCTCAGGCTAGAAAGCCTTTCAGCTATTCACTCTGTGCATATGCAGCGTAATCCATTTGGCTCCCAAACATTATACTTTATGCCCAAATTGAGAGCCAAACACTTTTTTTTTTAAAAATGCTGTTTTCAGTTTGACTTCTCCAGTGGGGTAATAGGTGCCACGCACTAAATGAAGTAAATGTCGAATGATGGAGGCCATTGGGCGTGACCGAAGCCATGGTCTGAACCCTGGGTCTGTGCAAATAAAACGTCGGTCAACCTGCCAAGCCTAAGAAAACCTTTTATTTCTAGGGGTATATCCCAGGAACTGCATTTGGAACATAGGCACTTTTCTGAATGACTGTTGTAGCAGATTTTGTGGCATTTTGTGTATCTTTTCAAAAGCCCAGAAGAATTGCTTCGAGCAGAAGGGGGTTCTTAGCCTCAGTGTAGCAGAGGTCAGGTTCTACTGCATTTTTGTATTTCTCTCTGATTCTTTACCTGAAGACTGTGGCAGATCTGAATTAAGATGGTATCTGAAGACTGAACTGGGAAGACAGTAGACTTTCTCTGCTGCAAAGAGTGAAACTTCAGCTTAAAAGGAGTGAGTCATGGGCTTTCTATTTTATAGGCAGTTAATTGAGCTAAAAGATGGTGCTGTAGTCTTTTCTAAACTACTCTTTCTTGTAAAATGTGCATAAGAAGAAAGCTCTGGTTAATATAACTGGAGTTATATAAAATTTTTCAAAAGAGTGAGTGATGAAACAAGGTAGCACTTAGTCCTGTATCTCTGTATTTCTAGATAATCCTGGAAAAGAGTGCAAAAAGATGAACCATGAAGAAAAGATAGTTAATGCAGAGCTTTCCAATAGAGCGCAGTGGGTGTTGGCTCAGAACCATGGTTCATTTGATTTGTCTTTTAATGTTCTGAAATTTCTGTCTATGTCATTCTCTGTGAAGATGCTTAGAAATATTGGGAGCCTAACCTGAAACTGAGAGGTGTTTTCTCTGTTACAAAACTGCAGTGGCTATCATAAGGTGTAGTGACGGGTGTGAGATTGTGAAGAAGCACGCCCCTGCAGCTCTGTGAAGTCTGACAGCTTTTTGGGATGAATTAGAGTTGTGCATTGAGGATCTCAAATTCTTTCCAAAGAATCTCACAGATAGTTGAGAGTGAAGACATTGAGTCATTTCTTGGGAGAGGATTTTGTTTTTATATCCTCAATACAGGGTGTTGCCATAATAGTAATCATTATTATGGATAGAAACAAATGCATTCAGGCTGCAGTTTTGACCCAATCTGTTTTTCTGCTTTTTTGCATTGGTATTTGCTAGTGTGAATTGTTGTATGTTTTTTTCTTTTTCTCTCAGTAACAGTATTTCTAATTATGCCAAATGGGAACAGCAGGAAATAGCATGACCCAACTCTACAAGCAAATCAGTTTTCTAAGTTTTTGAATTATAAAGGAAAGTGGGGATTTTTTTCCCTAAATAATCTGATGTTAATGTAACTGCAAGTTCATTTGTTTTCCCTCTACTGTACCTTCATTGAATTGTGATCTTTGAGAGTTCAATCTAGATGAAAACTTATATATATTTCCTTGTGTTATTTCTTTTAGAATTTAAATTCCGTTAAGCTTTAGGAAAAAAGTTAGTCCTTGGGGACAAAATTATATTTTGAATAAGTGGTTAACATGCATTAAGCTCTTGATTTTCTTCCTGTGCTGTCTTCTCTCAGATCTCTTCTACACTCTCTTCTCACCCAGCTTCTATATTATAGGCTGTTGTCCTCCCATTCCTATCTCAATGCTAGTCCCCTTTCTCATTGTACTTTCCTAAACCATCACTTCTCTTGTTCAGAAACCTTCTTTAAATTTACATCTTTGGCCACACTCAGAATCAGTAAGCTGCAGTAAGTTAAAATAACGTCAGCTTCTCCCTCTGGTCTTCTTTGTCTGTCTTCTCTGTCTTGGTTTTCACACTGCCAACATATTAGGGCAAGCATCATCTACCTGATGTGTATTACACAGCACCTCATTACTTTGCATGTGGTAACTTCTATCTGAGTATTGGTGTATTCTTAGCAAAAAGTACTTCCTGTTTATCAAGCAAGATGTGTTGAGGGATGCAGTGTCTAGATCTGGATAGAACTAGATAATGTTTTAAGGTTCAGGACTGAATGGAGCCATATTTGAGACTGGACAGAGGTACGCTCACCGACAAGATTTTGGCCCTGAAATGGGAGGTCAACATTTGGCCATCTGTTCCACCACTTGAGATTAATGGAGCTATTCCAGGTTGTTATCGGCCTAACTGAACTTTTAGTTCCTTTACGATGTTAAATGTGTGTGTGTGTGTAAAGGCTTTTTAATTCTGGTTTTGAAACAATTGTGTTTTGGAAAATTTGGGAAAGAATGAAAGGCAAGAATGCGCTTCCTGTAGTGCATCTCTCCCAGCACCGAAACTTCTGTCTGTATTGGCCCAGAATGATTTAAAGGCTTTGATCTCTGGCTTTGAGCACCTTTTACCTTTTCCCTTACCTTTGTTAACCAAAATGTTATGACATGTTCCCATCAGGCCTTCACAGATTTCTTGCTTTCTTTTACTGTTTATTTCCTCCTAGCTGACTTGCCACCAAAATGAGTTAGACATGTAAAGAAGACATTAAACCAGAAATGTCTCTAAACTGCTGGTAAATCTCTTCAACAAGGCTGAAGAGCCCCTGGACTTTATTTTTCACTTGTTCTGATTTTACACTGATGTCATTTAATTGATTTCAGTGGATTACTTTGGTCAGCTTAGTGTCAGGCTCAGAGCCTGTGGCAAATACTTGCATGTTGCTTAACATCAAAGCTTTACCTCTCAGTACAGATGCCCTCCCTCATCCCTGGCAGAGAGAAAGTGTAACCCCCTCATAATCTCTCCTGTTCCCTAAACCTAAAAGTGCAAAAGGGTTTTGATCAGACACTGTCGAAGTTCAGGACCTGTCTCAAAAAAAAAAAAAAAAAAAAGTTGCTGAGGCCGGAAGCATTCATCTAACCTTTTCTTTATGATCTTGGGAAGGGCGGGAGGGTCTGGCCTTTTTTTAGCCCTGTGTGTTTGTGTTGTGAGTTCGGCCACACATCCTTTGCGGACTGAAGTGGGATTGCTTTGCAGCATCTCCATCTGCTTGCAAAGAGCTGCTACTGCTGTCTCAGCCATGGGCAAGGAGCTGATCTTCTCCAAGACCCTGTACATGCTGGACAGCTAAGAAGAGGAAGAGAAGAGGCAGGAGCCTCCAGGAGCGGCAGAGTGATAAGTCTAGGAATGGGACCAAGGACTGAAAACTATCTTGAATGATGCTTTGAGATGAACAAAATTATGTGAGGATTACAGTATTCATCATGAAGACTTTGGAAGCAGTAAGTTACTTGAAAACTGTGTCTAGTGTATCAAGCCTGTGTGGTGATCTACAGTGCCATCAGATAATAAAATGTATGTAGCAAAAGCTCTGAGGATTGAGGCTTAAACTCACCTTTCTTGGAAAATAAGTACAGAACCTTTTGCTAAGGAGTTAGCAATAAAAGAATCTTGTGTGTGGACAAAGCATCAGCAATCTGCATAAAATCACACACAGATTTAGAAGATCCGTTCCTTTGTGGACAGAAAAAGCTTTGGTAGGAGTCAGGGTTTGTCCTCATTGCTTGTTTCAGGAATACAGATACTAATTTTATGCTAAGGATGGCTTAGCCACCCCTGCTCGAGATGATGGCAGTCACTCATTCTGTGCTCCAAATACATCCAGGCTTCAGCTGAAGTGTAGACAGTGTCTTCTTTGCATTGGAGAACTTTTAGGTTCTTTTGTGTTTTTTTTTACAAACCCACCAAACTATGGGGCCTTATGCCTGTTTCATGTAGGTCAAGCCTATGCTGTAGTTTTTTGTTTCTTCAAGGGGGTTTGAATTTTGTTTAAATAAATCCTGAAGCATCTAGTCTTTCATTCATGGATTAGAAATGTCCAGCATGTGTTACACTGGCTTAAGGGAATTTGCTTTTCTTGAGCTGCTGAAACTCTGTACATTTTTTATTAGCTTTTTTCTTTTTTTCTGGTTTTCTTTTTCTTGGTCTCTGCTAATCAAATCTGAACTTAATACTTGAATCAAATTCTAAACTCTGATGTTCAAAGTAGATTTGTGATTGGGCTGAAATAATTCATTCTGTCCATGCTGAACCCACCTAATCTACTTGCAAGTTGTATTCTTGCCCTTTGTAGTGCAACATTTCTGTCACCCAAGCAAGAAAAATAGATCTTCACATGCTTGGCCGATTCATGTAAGCCACTGTTTAGTGAATAGGCCCTTTGGTGTGTCATTTTTTTTCTGCTTGTTTGATAAACTTGAGACATAGTTACTTTGAAGATTGGGCATTATCTACCTGCTCTGGGAACAGTTCCATGAAAACTGAGATTGGATCTCTGGGCTGCTGACAAGCTAATTCTGGACATTATTGCAAGCCTCAAGGTCAGTGTGCCTTTCAATAGCAGAATAGAATTTCTGGTGCATTCATCTCTCATTTTAAATAGGTCTCTCTAAACCTGAGCTACGCTTTCCTAGTGGTATGAGAATTCAAGCTTATATACATTGTAGAGGATTTTAAAGATACTGAGATAGGAAAGGAAGACGACCTTCCAACCCTGGAGAGGTTATTAAGTAACAGCGGGAGTCATCACCCTAATGAACCTCCATCCAAACTCTTGGCTGAAAAAACCACCTTACTGTGTTATAGTAACTGACGTGAAAAGAACTGGTGAACACATGTTTTCTGGGAGCCAAATAGAAGGGGTTTCTTGAGTGATTTTTGTTGTTGTTGTTATTTATGGGCGGTACCACAATAAGCCCATTTACTGGCAGTTTCAGTGGGGAGGTGAAAGAGTTGTAAGGACAGGGATGCTGAGCTCGGTTTCTCCAGAGCAACCAGAGGGTGTTGATCTGAGGCTGAAGGGACCAGTGCGATTCACGGGTCCTGCTCTTCTCGGACCGCTCGGGGGAGCATATAACCCCAGAATTCACTCCTAGCAGTTGTGTGCAGTTAGGGGACTGTACTGCTGTCAGAAAGGACTATGGCGTAGCTTCTACTGTACTGTCAAAACATGCTAAGCTCTTTCATTATTGCCAATTAGTCTCGATCAAGTATTTAGGCAGTGTAGAACCCTGGTGTGTGTTGACAGTGTATAGAAATCTCATCTTGCAAGCAGAAAAACTGGCAAAGATGATACCTTGCTACAAATAATAAATCATCATTCACTCTCACTTCCATTGTCAAACACGGTTAAGGCTGTTACCTGCAGACTGTCATCTCTTGTTCAGACTTTGGGTTTTTTCATAGAATCATAGAATAATTTGGGTTGGAAGGGACCTTTAAAGGTCATCTAGTCCAACCCCCCTGCCGTGGGCAGGGACATCTTCAACTAGATCAGGTTGCTCAGAGCCCCGTCCAACCTGACCTGGAATGTTTCCAGGGATGGGGCATCCACCACCTCTCTGGGCAACCTGGTCCAGTGCTTCACCACCCTCAGCGTAAAAAATTTCTTCCTTAGATCTAGTCTGAATCTACCCTCTTTTAGTTTAAAACCATTCCCCCTTGTCCTGTGGCAACAGGCCCTGCTAAAAAGTCTGTCCCCATCTTTCTTATAAGCCCCCTTTAAGTACTGGAAGGCTGCAAAAAGGTCTCCCCGAAGCCTTCTCGTCTCCAGGCTGAATAACCCCAACTCTCTCAGCCTTTCCTTGTAGGAGAGGTGTTCCATCCCTCTGATCATTTTTGTGGCCCTCCTCTGGACTCGCTCCCAACAGATCCATGGCCGCCTTATGTTGGGGGCTCCAGAGCTGGACCCAGTACTCTGGTGGGGTCTCACGAGAGCGGAGTAGAGGGGCAGAATCTCCTCCCTCGACCTGCTGGCCACGCTGCTTTTGATGCAGCCCAGGATACGATTGGCCTTCTGGGCTGTAAGCGCACGTTGCCGGCTCATATCCAGCTTTTCATCCACCAGTACCCCCAAGTCCTTCTGGGCAGGGCTGCTCTCAATCCCTTCATCCCCCAGCCTGTATTGATACCGGGGGTTGCCCCGACCCAGGTGCAGGACCCTGCACTTTTTAGTACTGAGTTTCTGCAAAGAAGGTGAAATAGATGTTGGACTTGCTAGCGCTTTCAAATCTGTAACAAGGCCATCTCCTTATGGAGTGTTAGGAGGAGCTGGGCTGGCACCCCTTACCCTATGAGATCAGTGTCCCTCAACAGGTGTTGGGTGTGCCAGAATAGAGGATCCACCTCTTTCTTGGGAAGTCAGCCAGGAGGCCTGCTGCTTTCACACTACAATCTCCTGTGTATCTCTGACAAACAAATAAACTCCAGGGTGTAAATACATTCACAGCTAGTTGACCAGAATTGTGAATAAAAAGATCAGCAGTTAGAAACGCTTCAGTTTTCAAGCAATAGGGTAACAAACATAAACACGGTAACACGCAAAGCAGGAGATTTAGAAGTATAGAGTCTCCAGTGCATTCATTTCCAGGCAATGGAGAAACGACGTGTTAGGAGAGAGAGAGAGGATGTGTCCTGCAAACCAAGAGTTATCTGTTCTGATACACTCGCTATGCATGAATGTGTGCAAATTGTTATCTCTCTCTGTGCTTTGGTTTCTCCAGGAAATAGGGAAAAATTGTAGTCAGATGAAATATGCCATGTCAATTATTTTTCTTTCTTATGAAAGATCCTTCCTCTTTATCCACACCCTGCAATGTGTGCCATGTTTTGCATGCTGTTTCTGAACCCTCTGACTTGCTGACCTTCTTTGGGCAAATAAAGGTCTGATGTAACTTCCCATGAGTCCCATCTGATACAACGTCCTTTTGATCCCATCAAAGCTGTTTTATGATGACTGGAGGGACTGCTGCAGAGCTCCCAAAGTTCAGTTTCTTGTCTGACCACTGTAGACCACTGTAGACCCCGACCATCTAGAAAATCAAAACCGCCTCTGGAGAGAGTCTCTTTGGCTGTTGGAAAGTAGCAGAGAATGGCAGCTATATTTAAACTTTAATAAAGGTCTTTTGAGCAGCATTAGGTGTTTATGGAATGTCTGTAGTAGTACATAGTATTAAAGTACATGTTAACATTATTACTACTACGTTTAAGCAAGGGAGAAGATACTGCAATTTTTAATGAAGTGTTTATGGCTTTGTTGATTGCAGGAGTGTCCAGCTCCCTGTGCTATGGGACTGCAGAGTTCCTGAAGAGGTAGTTTAGCTTGGGTCTGCATGTTCAGGCTGATCTGGCTGAGTCTGAGATTATTGGCTGCTGAAATCTTGCCTTCGATCTTGCAAGATTTGAGTAGAAGATGGCAGAAATCTTGCAGGAGTAACTTTCTCCTTCATGGATGGTCCTGTCAGCTTGGGATGAGATTTGTTAAGAAAAGACTCTGGTTTGGCCATGCTAGAATCAGATCTGGATTTCTTCTGAATCGAGGTCTGGATAAATTAAAAACAAAGTAGCATGATACTTGGTTTTGAGGATTTAAATCCAGACTGTTCACCCCCTAGTTTTCAAGAGGTTCTGATCTGAGGGTCGGATTTCAGGAAATTTTCGTTTAGGGAGTGACTGTTTAAAAAGTTGCAAGAGCCCTAGAAACCAGAGTTCTTTGTTCATAAGCCATGCACAGTGCAGACGAGCAATAGCAGCAATCCATTTCCCCATGAATTGCAAACAGGCTTAACCCTGAGTTGGAAAGACCATACTCTGGAGAGGTGAAAGGAAATTCAATATCTGAGCTAACTGTGTTCTGACTTCCTTGGAAGAAAGACTGCCAACTGTACAAAGTTATGATGATGATGTGACAAGGACCTATCGTCCACCGAGGCCTCCATGAGCCAATGACGTTCATGGAGGACTGCAAAATAAGCAGTCCCACGGGGTGGGGGGCATGGAGGTAGGCAGTAGGCCTTTGTTGTTCTTATCCCCGCTATACTTGGATGCCTTGGAGAGCTTCAAGGTAAAACTTTTGATGTCTCTTTTACAATGATCCGTTTCTTTACATATTGTGAAATATCTGGTTCCAATGGTACTAAAAATTTGCTGTGACTGAGAACCTTTCCAATGCAAAGTACTTGTTAAAATATAACACGTGTCCAGACCAGACTTGAATAAAGATTGTACTATTCTTCAAATTATATTGAACGTTTGGCAATTTTCTTGAGCTTACAATGTAACTTTCCATTGAAGTCTAATTATAGACTTAAAAGTAAAAAGTCTTTCCTGTTTTATAAAGAATAATAGTGACCTTTACCAAGTCCAATCTCTATTTTTGAAGTCGGATATTCAGAGATGTGTTGCTATTTGGCTTTTTTTTCCTTCTTTCTTTTCAACAAGTGATTCTAAAAAACCTGATTTCTGAGCAATGTAATTTCTGTTTGTCAGCCCAAGCTTCATCACAGTCTGATAAATGTTCCTGCTGGACTATTTATGTTACCTTTCTATGTGCTGCATTTTTGTCTCCCTTGGTGTGGGTCTTGTCTTCTTATTCTTAGGGTATGCTATTTGGCCCTGGCCTATGTTTGTCTTCCCCAGCTGGAGGTGGATGTTGCATGGTACTACTACTTTTGAATCTTTTTTTTCTGTTTCAGGGAATTTTCCTACAGTAACAAGCAGGTGGCATTTTCTGATAAAGGGAGGGTACTCGCTCTTCTCTTGATACCAATATTGTCTTCTCAGTCGACCATTTTCAGTTTAATGTTGCTTTTTATTTACATATTTCTTAATGCAGTCTTAATGCAGCTACCTGTGCTGTCAACCTATTTAATTCAGTGAAAGCTCTGGGTCCTTAGCGCTGCTGGAACATAGGTTACTAACCCAAAGCTGTGTTTGAAAACATTTACGTCAACTGTTTTGTGCCTGAGTTTATCCATTATACAAATTGATATAATGCTATGTGAATAACAGTGTCATCAGGCAGAAGAACCTGAATTTGCAGTATATTCTCAGTATTTGTGAGCCTTTTGTTGAAAGACTACAAGATTAAATGAAAGTATTATGGGGGAAATTGTGTGCGTTGCTGCTTTTATTCATTACTCTTTCACATATTTTCCTAATGACACTTTTTAACTCAGGAACTGACTGATTTAATTTGTTCAAGGAGATTATTCTCACTCTGTCATTTGTGGAATACAGGTGTGTTCCTGAAAAGTCTTAAATGTCTTTCTTGAGTAGCTCCACTAACTTCAGCTTCTTGCAGGACTGGGCCTACAGTTTATTGCTGATAACCCAGACATATTGCTTGTTGAGCCCCTACTTGTAGGAGATACTCCGTGGAAAAACTGCTTTCTTTGATTCTGAGGATCTTCACAAAATTCTTTCTGTTCAAGTTTAGTTTATCATTTTATGGTTTTCCACTACATGAGAGATTTATACTACGTAACTGTGTCCAATCAGCGCAGGAGCTCAAAGCCTTTAATACGAAATATTTTCTATGAGAGCTTAATACACCAGATAAATTCAATCAAAAGCAGCTATTTAAATCTTTCTGTAGCAAATACCAGACAAATTTTTCAAGGAAGGTTTGTGTACATGCTTTATTTTTTTCTTTTATTCATGTTTTCTTTGTCTGTCTTTCTCTACTGTAAATATGAGAGGCCAGAAATTGTACTTTTGTTGATGCCATAGACTTTTCTTTTTGGATCCGTATATTCCTAATGGCTCGTGGGAAATGAATCAGAAGCAAAATCCTTGATCACAGTTATAGGAACTTGATAATTAAAGACTTGTTCCTTCTGGCATAATATGGCTAGACAGGTACTTTTTCATTTGGTAACCTTGGATTCAGATCTTGAATCCGTTATACTAGTCAATAAAATACTTCCTTGTAATGCCATAAGGTTTTGCCATTATTGAAAGGGGAAAAAAAATAGATGGAAAAAAGCAGGTGAGCAGGATAGAAAAGGAAGGCTGTGATATTTTCTTCTTAAAGAATTTATAAACACCAGTGCGAGTCTTGGTCCAACATGAGGTATGTAAAATATTAGAGACGTTCCTTCTCTATCAAAGTTCATTTTTTGCTCTTATAACTAGTCTCTGTTTGGTTTTGAAATCCTCTATCCTGAAGGCAGCTACGACTTGGAAAAACTCAGTCTCAGGAGTCTCTGTAGAGCTCATTTTTACAAAGAAATATGCAGTCTGATTGTCAAAACAAAGGGTGTCGGATCAATAGTAAAATCATGGAACAATCTGAGGTTTAGTCATCATTCCTCTTTTCTCGTATCTTTGTATGCTTATGTGCTATTTTGTAAAAATGATCTAACACCATTAGAGATTGGTGTCTTCCCTTTAGTTATGGGCTCTTATTACGATTTATTGTATTGCGACGGTGCTGAGGGACCGGGATTCCCATATGGTGGGTACTGGGCAGGCAGAGGATGAAGTTAGTTTCTTCAGTGAGGACTTAGTATTTGTTTGCTTCAGCCCTCCCTGAGGAGGAGGTGGCCTTGCTGCTGAAGTCCCCCAAAGGGGTGCAGGTTTCTATTGTCACTGTTCTTAAAGCAGTCTGGTCTCCTTATATTCTTCACTTGCCAGTAACCTAGCAAGTTAGCCTAACTAAATGGGTGAGCCTACAAACATGTTGAGAGTGGCTTCTGAGGGCATGTGAATGAATACGGGGGGTGTTTGTTTGTATGCATTAATCCTAAAATCATGCTGAGAGAAACAGTGTTATAGAGTGTGTTCTCTTGTGTCCTTCCAATGGGTGTACTCATGTCTGATTTTGATTTGAGCAGGTGAATGACTCGATAGCCCATTAGCAAGCATTTGACCTACTATGTTCCCCATTTCCCTTTCTAGCTTTGACACTCCGTGTAATTTATGTAGCAATTACACTTCAGTTGTAACTCAATTCCCGGTTTTGTTCCTTTTACAGAAATTAGTACTGAAAGGCATCCTAATGATGGAGGGCTTGGAATAACCACCGAGCTATTTGTCTATTTAATATACATTTTTCAAAGATAGCATTTTAATGACTGGGAGAACACAATAGGGCTAACTGTACTTCAGAAGCTCAGCACTGGTTTTCAGACTCTTCGAATTTCAGGCTGCACTGTCAACGCTGAGTGATACCAAGAACTATGAAATGGAGAGCTACCCTGTTCCCCCCTCCCTATTCCCCTTGCAAAATAAAAAGCAGGGGAGAAAAACAATGCTACTCCGACTTATTTATCTTTATCCAGTTCCTCTGTCAGTAAGGGGATGAAGCGAAAAATTCAGAACAAAGTAACTTAAAAAATCAAAGGATTAAAACCCCATGTATGTGATCCTGATGAATTGGATGATTCAGAAGATGTTAACCAGAGCAACAGCTGTAATGGAAGGAGAGCCTGTAACAAACAGGTTTTCTGATTTATTGGGGTAATCAAGCATAGAAGTGGGCAGGCACTGGGTGGTACAGAATACCAACATTTTTTTTGTGCTGCCTGGGAGATATATTTGAACCTCTAGGGAAGAATTGCCCCCTCCCCCTTAATTCCCCTGAGGATTTTTTTTTTCTTTTCCTGAAAATGAAAGCAGGGAACGAGCATTTCCCTGAATCTCATTTTAAATCTTCCCAAGTTTAAAATGGTTACTGCTTGTTTATTACTGTTGGTAATGTAACTACCCTCACAGGAGACTAATCCTGCTTGTTGAGGACTCCATTCCCTAACGTAAGGGAGGTAATAAGTGAAGGGAAACCGGCAAATATAAATCTAGAGATGCTGGGCTGCTTAGAGAAATGCAACAAATGCCCTATGTTGTTTTCAGTGTGATTTAGTTTGGTAGCAACCAAAGGTCTTCGGATTAAAGATTTTAAGGAAAGAACCCACCCTAAAATAACTCTTAAACCCATCTCTAATGCTATTTTCCTTGCCTGCTACTGCAATGTCCCAACCTCTCTTTCATGTGTAAAATCAATGGGAACACAATGCAGACAAAGTTTAACATTACTTGACTGTGCTCATGTTCTTAGAGATAACAATCTATGTTCAGTGTGGTGGGACTGAGGCTTTCATCAAGTTTTGTCCCTTATAATACACATTACATTTTAACATGCTTTGCAAGTTTGCACGCAGGGAGCGTGCCCTGCAGTACAGGCTTTATAGTGATACTCCCTGAAATCCCTCAAGCAGTGTATTTGCTGAAAAATACCAAGTCTTGGTATTTATCAGTCTGGGAGTTTTCTCCTGCAGAGATGTTTTCTTCTTGAGATGAAATCCCTGAAGAGAAGTCCTATCTAGCCTTGACTGGGCATTTTGAGCTTATAGATGTCTGGTTGCATCATCTATTCGTTCCTCTTTATTACTTCTGGGTATTTTCCAAGGCCCCCCCAGCAGCATGAAGTGCTCATCTCGGTTTCCATTGAGGTGATCTGAGTCTCACTCACACAGCACATAGCACCTTGCAAAGCTGCTTCTGTGCAACAACAGCCATAAGTAATTGACGTATGTAAATTCCAGCCACTTGTGACTGGAAGGAAGAAAGCATTCGATTACATCTCCCCAAACTTTTGTTTTCATCAGTATCGCTATTTTTTTCGTAGTCTTACGATCTTTCTCAGTAGAGCTTTTGTCTGTTGTATGTTTGTTAAGAAAATAATTCGTTTGCCTGTTGCAAGAAGAAAGAAGTTCACTGCACACATGGGATAATATTTGTTTGATTTCCTGATGTGGTTCCTGAAGCCAGAGTGTGAAAATGTTGATAAAGCCTCTTGAGATGATTATCACAGGGAAGTAGTCTTTTCTATTGTGTATGCATACAATTGCCCAGATTTACTTAAATTTTAAAATTATCATTATTATTTTATAGGCCCCTCAGAACAGGGTTTTAGTGGTGGTATTCTTTGTTGTTATTGTTGTTTTTAACAAGGTGCATGGTGTTGTGGTCAATAATTTCTCTGCAAGTGTTTCAACGCAGCTGTCACCAAGTTGTGAGTTTACTGAGTGAGTTGAATACTGTTTCTCTTCCCTAACTGGATGCAAGTTCAAAACCATTGCCTATTCTTAGCTTTTGCCATTTGCTATTTCTGCTGCTGGGTTTGCTGCAGTTACTAGTATGAGATTAATTTTTCTGTTAGTGAAGTAGTGCTCGAGAGTCCAGTCACAGGCTGAGAAGCCATTCTGTTAGGCTGAATTCAGTATCTACTTAAATGAGAAACCTCTCAAAAATAATATTGGAATAATATCACAGAGCACCCAAACAAGCAAAAGAAATAAAAAACAAATGAAGAAAACAGTCTGCCTTCTGTGCCTTCAGGTGGAGTAAATCTGGGCTTCAGTAAATATTTTCCCTGAGCTTGTGATTTCATAGCTGAGCGACTCCCAACAGAACCACCTGTTTGCCAGCTTTTTACCAGCCCCAAGCTACTCCTTTCTCTCCTGAGCCTCCCTAAAATTTTCCTGCTTCAAGCACCCCCAAGTCAAAGCCCCTGAAACTACTGTGGTTGCCTGCCTGGCTACAGCTGCTGTAACCCCTCTCCCCTCCCATGCTGATGTTAGCACCAGCTCTTTCCATCTCGTTGGCCATTCTGGTCAACTGAGTCCACCTATTTGTTCACCTTTCACCACAGAAAGCAATTCCCCATCTTCTGGGACATTGCTCTGGTAGCAATTTAGCAATTAGCTCTGGTAGCAATTTAAGAAAACCTGGACGCCAGCTGGGACTTCCAAGGAAGAAAAATAAGATGTGTCTGAGAGAAAACAGGTGCACCACAGCTCTGGGTTTGGTGAGCTCTAACAATACATCTGATGAAGCAGCAAAAATATTTTGGGTAACCTTAAGAAAAGCTGTCTCCTGCACTACATTATCATTAGTAATGGCACATTCCTGGTTTCAGTAAGTATATCAAGGATGTTTATTTTAAGGAGAAAGGGCACAGTTTATTTTGCACAGAACATGTTTGGGAATGTTTGTCATGATGTGTCAGTGACAATCCGAAAGACCTGGTGTTGCCCTCTTTGCCTATCACTGACTCCCTTGGCTCCCATCAGTTTGCATTCTTGGTATTGAACATGTCTCCCCCAGTGAAATGTTGATAATATTTTTAACAAAAAGAGCCTTCATATAATTGATATCTGCAAGAAACTGAGCTCCAAAAGCATGTTTTAACCTGTGTATTTTGTAAACACAACATGAAAAATTCACAGAGAATTTCTGTTACATCCTGAGGCAACTGTGAGTCTTTTCCAAAGTAAAGACTAGGGAGCTGTATGGTGTATAAGGAAGAGAAAGTGAACAAAGAGAAGCCAGATGGGAATGTACAAGCAGAATTTGCAATTAGTAGATCTTGTGCACCCAGCAAAAACTATTTATTCTGCTGTGGCTGCAAGACCGACTACCTTGTAGAGACACAGTATATACTGTCAGAAGGTTTTATGCTGGTTTAGGGACTTCACCTTCCTAAACAGCAGAAGGTACACTGACATGGGCTCTTGCTAGCACAGATATATCCGTCCCTGGAGTCCCACCAATGTAACAGTGTCAGCTACAGGATGTGCATTTTCCATGCCCTGAGCTGACCTTGGGTGTGCAAAACTTTGGCAAAGCTTTACAGTGTAGACAGGGCCTAAGGCAGGTATAATTTGCCAAATGTAGTGTTTAATGAGACAGCCAAATGAGCGTAATACACAGCAAGTTCAGTAAAGCCCCTAAGGGCTGGGGTCCTAGGAATGTGCTGTGATGTAGCAAAATAAGCTACTGATCCTTTTCATCCACCTCCCTGGTTAGACTGAGCTTGGCTTCTCGGGGGATGCAGTAGGGAGAGGCTCACAGCACAGGGAAACCGACAGACCTGCTTTTCTCCCTAGGCATTTAATGGTGCCTCTCTGCAATGATCAGGCATGGTCCTTCTGTTCTGGTGGGGCCACAAGAGGAAAGGGCCACAAAACACTGCTGTACCTGACATGGACAGTAGAGCGGTGTAGACCCAATGCAGAGGCAGGCAGAGGGCGTGTGGTATCATGGAAGAGAGCTGTCTGGGCCAGGGGTGGTTGTGTTGGCAGAGAGACGGGACACTAGCACAGAGGGACTATGTCCAGACGAGTACTACAGACAGGTGGCTCAGCTGTGAATTTACTCTCTTGTTACAAGCGCCTGGTGTAGGATATTTTATGTCGGATCCCAAAATTTGGACACTGTAATGTGGGGCCACTACGGAACAATCCAGTATGTAATTTTTTTTGTTATAAACATGGTTATTCTGAAAAGTGTATTTACTGGTTTGAACAGCTTTAATCTCAAGTACTTGAGGTACAGTAGTTGCATATTATTGTATTCCCCTAAAATGTTGTGATACCATCATTACAAATTCTGTACCTCGCTGTGTAAGTTAACTTGTACCTCTGCAAAAACGAGTGCGTCATGTCATACAAACACACAATTCAAACATGCCTATTACCCTGTAACTCTTAACATTTCTACAGTTGGAAATATGAAGAAAAGACTAACAAGTGGATTTCTAAACAGCTGTGAAGGACAAGAGAGGTTTTTGTGGGAGGGTCTTTTTTGTCTTTTTTTTTTTTTTTTTTTTTAAAAGGCAAATCCTTTTATGTCTTCTGCTAGAAAAGCTGCTCACCGGTCTTGTGGTTTGTGGATGAGGACCAGAACCCATTGATCTGTGCACTGGAGGGAAGGCACTGATCACTGGGTAAGGCTTTCCTGTGTTTAGCACCTGCTGGCAGATGCAGCACCTTTTAAATGTCTCGGAAAATGACACTTGATTGAATTTTTTTTCATTTCGAGATAAAGTTCTTTTTTCCTTTCACACAGCTTTTGTTCTTTTAGATGGATTTAATCATAGATTAGAACCATTAGAAACATATGGTTTGAGAGACCTCCTGGACGTGCATCAGACCAGCAGGTTTCTCTGTCTTTTGCTGGCAAAAGTTTAAACTGTAAGGAGAACCTAATGGGAATGCTAAGAGTTGCAGTTCTAAAAACTGAGCTCTCCGAGCAAAATCTCTTTGAACGTAAGAGAAATTAGTTCTGTTTCATCAAGGAGATAAGAAAATAAACATGACCATTCCTTGGCTCTGAAATGGTTTTTATTCAACGAAGTAATCTCTGTTTAGAAAGACATTTAGAGCTCACCTGCTTGACAGTAGCTTTCTCTCTGACACTCATCTTTAGATTGTAAGAAATAATAGACTAATGCTGTTTGTTTTGTAGAATTTAGAAATGTGTTGAGAGATGACACTGTGAAACAAACAGAAGTTTAAGTAAGAAGGTATCCCTGGAGGATGGTAGCATAGCCCTGCAAGAGGCTAAGGTATACACTAAGGCAGGGGGGGAGGAAGATTGAAGTCTGAAGTGCTGCTTGTTGGCTCCCCCTTCTCCCATTTCTGCTCTGTGAGCACAACCTAAACCAGATCTCCTGCTGATATGGAGGTCACACAGTTTATTTCTGTCGCACTCACATGGTCTGGCCAATAACAGGGGAGCATGAATCAGAAGCTTATTTTAAAACCAAAAATATATGGTGTCACTTTGCATTATGATAGCATCCAGGACCAGTTAGGATCAGGGCTTCATCTATTACATGCTGAATCTATTACAAGTTGAACATGTTGTGTTGTTGATCCTCTGAGAAATTGCAACCCAAGATGCAACAAGCTGTAGGAGGAGAAGGGAGGGTAAAGGAGCTGAAGTGTTGGGTGGTCTGCATAACGCTAGAAAGGAGACAAAAGGCTATATGCTAAAAACTGTCACTTATAACTATTTAGGCAAGTAACTGAAAGATAAGACTTGGAACAGAGGAAAAGACCTTCTTTGTTTAACTAAACACTAAAGACATCTGAAAGATCTTGAGTTGATGTGGGGCTGGGGTGGGAGGAGGCAGGACAGGCAGGTGAGCAGATTAATGGCATTGTTGCAGCTTGCCCATATAGTGTTTGGACTCTTTATTTCCTCAACTATATTTATTTGGTGGGATATTGTTGATACAAACTTGGTCTGGAAAAATAAAATCAACTTATTTGAAAAGGTCGGCTTCATGAGAATTGTATTATTGTGTGCCCCCACTGTTTTTCAGGGCTGGTGACCTATATGTGAAAGCATGACTGACAGCAGTTGCGATTGCAAAACAAACTGGAGAAGAAATGAAGAAACGCCTCATGCTGAGGATGTAAGATGGGGAGGAGAGAGAATGAAACTAGTTTGTCACATAGTGCAAAAATGTCTCTCTCTCTTTGTCACATCTTCCACTTATTAAAGGCAATATTGTTCTCTCCAGGCACTCAAATGAAAACTCAGAAATGAAAAGTCAAAAAGGCAATTAAGTGATCTGTGCATGGATGCTGCTGCCGTCTCCAGAAAAAAAATGAGTGCTTAATCAGAAGCATAAATTCATAAGACTGGCTAATGATACTCTCCTTCAACCTGAGCACTTCTGCTGGAACAGAGGGATATTCAAAATCTTCCTGTCTCCTGGAAAGTCCATAGAGCTGGAGGCAGTATCATGGAATCCTTGGTTAGGTATGTAGTATTCAGCAACTTCACAGATCAGCTTCCAGGAAACCTTTACAGCTTTTGTAATAAAAATAGCATTCTTATATGACTTTGTTTATGGTGGGGCCCCACAGTGAATTGTTTGGGTTTTGTCTGTAATATTTCTAGCCAGTTGGTCTTGCAAAGAACAAGTGTAAGTTGGAGCCTTACAGCGTTTAAACTCTACGAGAAGGAAATAATATTTTAAGAGAAATCGTATTTTGGACCCAGCAAGTTTGACATTGACTAGTGCTGCCAGAGTTTTTAATATTATTGAATTCAACAATCTTTTCCATCAATTTCCAGAATCATCTGGAACATTCCCTCTTAAGTGAAATAAATGCTTGTAAGCTGCCAGGTGATTAACAATGTTTGCTAAGATGTGAGGGTGTCTCAGGAGACTCTGCTTTGTTTTGCTACTGTAATTTCCAGTAAAGATTTGGTCAAGACTTGAAACTGTCTCAAATGATGTATTTTGCAGCTTTAAGTTAAA
The DNA here is from genome assembly GCF_965638725.1 of Aptenodytes patagonicus. NCBI lineage: Eukaryota > Metazoa > Chordata > Aves > Sphenisciformes > Spheniscidae > Aptenodytes > Aptenodytes patagonicus. Next base: position 21,931,934 of record NC_134957.1, read on the forward strand.
ATTCAGACCTGCCAAAAGGTTCTTGATTGTTAGTTTTTCTGGCTGAAACCACCTAATTTTTCCACTGTGCTTTGTACATCTAGTTATGGATGACCATTTTATCTCTCTGGCTTCAGAAAAGACAAACACTGTATCACTTCCTAAGTGTGAGGGGAAAAAAACCCTACTAAAATATTAGTAAGAATTTTCAAAGGATTACAAATTAATCAGATACTGTGCAAATAAACACTGAAAGTGTAAGCCCTAGTGAAAAGATTTGCAGCCTAAAAGAGACAAGCCATTGCTTACGTTTAAAGGAAAGGGTAGAGGTGGAGAAATTAATGGTTTTGAGGAGGAATCCAAATTGAGAGGGCATTTGGCAGACAAAATGAAAGACTAATCAAGCATAAAGAGCAGCAAAGACTCAGTCACAAAATAAGGTGAGGAAGAAGTAAACTTAAGGAGGGAGAAATGGGAGGAGACCATAAGAAATAAAAGTGGAAATGAGACTAATGATACCTGGACCCTGCAAGGGATATCAGAAAGACTGATAGCTAACAGTGTGAATTTGTTAGCAAATTATTGCAGATGCAGGATATCATTGTGAAGTGACTAAGCGTTCTTTTCAAGTTGAGCCTCATGTAGCGCCAGTGCAGCACCTGCTAATTTTGTTAATGCGAGGGGATGCTTAAATGGCGTTGGGTCTTCAGCATTTTAAACTATGCAACCCTCACCATTCTGGTTCATATGGTTCTGCAGAAATTGTAGTGGTCCCATGGGCACAATCAACAACCGTGCCTGCAATGTTTTAGCTGTCAGCGTATTGGGTCCACTGAGTACCTGAGATATTTTGCAGTGGAACTATTTTGACTTCAGTGTTGCTTATACTATACTCTCAAAAGCACTTGGAAAAGCTTCTGAGTATAGGCACGTTCTGCTTTTGCGGAATAAATAAATGTGCATGGGAAGCAGTGGAAAACTGCAGTCATTGTAAACATGACAGGAGGGTTAACTGCAACCATGTTTGTTTCACTGACCCAGAACCGTGATCACCAACCAACACATAAATATATATGCATGTGCATGCATATATACATTTATATAGTTATAGTGAAACCCTAATGGAAACAGCATAAATGTCATAATTAATGACTCTAGAATACTATACAGTCTTCTTTCATGTAAGAAACTATAATTTATGTGTCTTCATTGTGTATGTACACTTTATATATAATACATTACATAGAATGGATTTTTTTCATGGTGGTAAGCCATTCTTTTTAAGTCCTTAAATATTCTAGGCTGTACAGTGTAATTAATAATAAGTGGAAGTTTTGTTTTCATGGTAGGAAGCTTTTATTATTCTTTTTTTCTGTTCCAAGATGTGTTTCATTTGTTTTGTACGTTACAAAAAACACACAAATGGTCTTGGAAAGTGTGAGTAGAGATGGCTCTGTTGGTTTCTGTAAGAAAAAGAATAGGAACAAACAAAAACCTCTGCACTGATAGCTGAATGGAAAACTTATTAGAAGAATCATTTTAGCTATGGTTTTTGAAAATGTGAAAAACTAGGCCAATATTTGGATATTCAAAATCAAGTTAGTAAATTTAGTTAAATCGTTTAGTCACTTTTACCTTCTCACAGCTGAAATACAGTTAAACAGATTTAAACATTATTTATAGAAAAGAAATACATTTGGAATGAAAAAACATAAGATGCATTTTAACATTGCTGCTTTCTAAGCTATGTAAATGCAGGTTTATGATGAAATGATGACTGATACTAGTAACTTCAAGAACCATTTCTTCTGTGTATTATTCTTCAGCTGGAGACAGTATTATTTTTCATTCTTTTTCTAGTTATAGCATGGTTTTGTGTTTTAACTGTGCAGAGTATGAATTACCTTGCCCTAATGGAAATGTATGTATGTGATGCAGCATTGGCACAGTAAACGCCCATGTGCATATAAATTGTGCACCAAATAAGAGTAATTCTTCAGAGTAGTATTAAGATATGACCTCATTCTGACACTGCACAGAGAATATTTGTGTCATAGTATTAGCAACTTGTGAAGAAAGATGAAAAGGCAGCAAGAAGGTTGACAGGTCTCGCTCTTTCCCCACTAGTTAGAGTCTGGAGATTGCCCATACGAAGCAGATCACATATGCAGGAAACTTTCTGGGATGAAAGGCCTTAGACAGAATGAAACTTTTTATTATTTCTGTATTAGACTTAGGTATTCAAGAGATTAGTTACTATGAGGAGACATTAAGAAAGTGACATTGAAAAGACAACTAAATTTGCTTGAAAAATAGCGACAACATGAATTAGGAAAGAGCAACTTCCTAAAATTTTGTTGAAGTGCTGCAATGCCAGATAACCTCCCAGAACAGTCATGGACAGCAGACAAAGTGACATGAAAGTCAGATAAACTGAAGAAGTACCTCAAATAGGTCCTCCATGAGAAGAGCCAATTTAGTTTTCCAAGTCAGCAAGCTACATAAAGCTCTCAGCAGCCTTCATTACATAACCTGTGCAAGTGATACTGTAGTGTCTTGGGTGTGAACCCGTGTGGAGAGGTGCAATGTAGTAATCTTGCACTGGCAGGAGGAGGAAGAGATGCACCGATTGACCTAGTAGGTATTTCCCCTACTCATCAAAAAGGAATAGGCATGGACAAGCCACGGGGAGCACTATGCCACTGAATAGCCTTCTGTCTAGTTATAGTGTCTCACCTTCTATTTTTAAGTGTCTCATGGAAGTGCTGAGGAAAAGCAATATAAAAGAAAAAGAATGTAAATATTATGGTTCAGGGATATCAGCTCCAGTCCAAGTGAAAGAACCTGCCTTTCAGTGAAAGCTTTGAGGGGCTTCTAGTTCAAAGGATTTCAGAGATGTGGAGAGGCAGCTATATACATTACGTTCTTCTCTATCGGTCACCCCTTATTGATGGCAGATAAGTTAAAATAAGGAAGAGCATCCCTCCTAAGCAGTTCTGAGAGGACAGAAACACTGGCATGGGAAAGAGCAGCTACAAGGTGGTAAATACTTTTTCAAATGACAGGATAGTTTTTCTGCTGAGGCTGGAAGTGTCAATGTCGAAACAGCTTTTGCTCGTGTCTCAGACCTTCTGATGCAATCGGCTATTTCAGTGCATGATAAAATACTCGGGAAAAACCCCCACAGTTTTAAGGCTTTATTTTAGGAGGGCTTTTTGCTCTTCATAAATGTAGTGATCTTATTGTGGTTTTATCTTTCAGGATTAAAGGACTACTGGCAGATATCTTAGGACTAAAATGTGGCTTAGACTTTGCTTTTTGTTTTGCTTTTTACAGAGCAAAGTGAGTGGGAATATCTGTGAGTTGGAAAATATATCCACAAGACCACTGGAAACTGCATATTTTTATTTAAACTCGATCCTGCTGTGCTTAGTGTCAGAGTTGAAAAGTGAACCTGGTATGAACAGAAAGTGAAGCAGAAAACTACAATTTGGCTTCCCCAGATCAGCAAATGGCAAAATCAAGTGAGATCCTGAATGTAAAAAGTGAATGCTTAAAATGTTTTGGGCTTAATCACAATTTTTATTGTTAAGGACTTAATTTTAAAACCACGCTGTTTGTTACAATAGCATCTTATGTATCTACAGACTAGAAAGCAGCCTGCGTATATTCTAGTCAATTAATTCTTTGCTAAAGCAGCATAAGCATAAGTTCAAAGATTTTGTTACTTTTCTGATTTATTTCTCTCATTTGGCTTTGCATAAGCTCTCTGTGTTGACAATATTAAAATGCTTTCTAATTTGTGATTAGTGCATAGTAGCAAGGGGAAGGAAGGGTTGGCACGAATAGCTTTTAGCAAGCAGGTATGTGTTTCTTTTTTATTTCTCAGCCAGGGCTTTGTCAGAGTGGAAGAGCTGCAATTGGTTAATACTCAGACAGGCTGTTGAAGTTCCAGTCTGGTTTTCTAATTTAGAAGTGCTACTGGATGACATAAATGGTAAGAATAATTGTAAATTCTATGTGAAAAAAATAAAATGGAAGGGAATCCTTGAGACTGTAAGAAAAGGTCTAAAGTAGTCCTTTAAAAGCTAGAACAGCTTCAAAAATTATTACAGTCCCAGTTTGAGTGTTTTGCTTATATTTCAAGTGAATGTTTTTCTCACTGATGCACTCTTTAAACTCACCTTATGATATTTATTTGCCATCTAGTTCAAATCAAGGAAATGAAAAAGACTGAAGGGTAATCAGTGAGCAACCCTTGAAAAAATACAGTACTGACAGACTGGACAAAGCCAGCAAGAAAAGATTAATTCTTTATTTGCAGTTTCAGAATTTTTGTTATTGTTGAGAGGTTTTGAGATGGAAGTTTGTAAGAAAAGTAAGTAGAGTCTGTACTGCTGAGTGCTTTAGATACTGTCATTCCTTCCTTTAGCGATTCCTTCTTTCAGTATCTGCCACTTTCTCTTTCTTCTCCTCCCTAAAAGCAATACACAAAAAATAGTATTTAAAAATTATAAATTTTACAGGCTGACCAGGTCCTATCCTGTGATCATGTTGTGTCATCTGCTGGGTGTCTTCATCTGTCTGTGCTCTTAATCATTATGCTGCAGAGTACCCCCAGGCGCAGTTGGCAACAGAAGCTTTAGATTGAGAAGGATTGTCCAGCTCCTCAAACAGAACAACGTTGCCCTTTTGTTCCCCATGATGCATGAAATGAATACTTGCCTGGGTTAGTGGCATGGACCGCTGTGTTCCTTCACTTTAGCTCCCTTCCATCCTGATCGACTGTTAAAAGGATAGATATTTGATCTGCAGCAAAAGAATGTTTAGTCTTTTCAGAGCCTTTCTCATCTCTGGGAAGCTGTCACAGGGAAAAACGTTGAGGATAAGGGCAGATAATGGCAATACAGGTTTGCGGAGAATATTGGTCCTGTCATGTTCTTTTCTTTTCTTTTCTTGCCTTTTTTTTTTTTTTCCTATTTTTTCCCCTGTGCAGTTTGAATGGAAAGGAACATAGGAGACCTAATAGGAAATCTGTAGCCAGAGTGCCCTATTACTTCACCACAGACTCTTAGGAGATGGTTCTCTTCCCTCATCCCTAAAAGTAAAGGTGATCTTAGTTTATCTGGCTTCTCAGATAACCTGTTACAGAAGGCCACCTCAATATTTGAAAAGTACTGAGTTTATTTGAAAAACATTAAGTCCTGTAATGGATTACATTGGAAGAGGGGCTAACTGGGCTGGAGATGGGGGGTGCTTTGAGCAGTCTTAACTGATGGAAGGAGAAGATAGGTAGGGAAGGAAAAAACCTTCCCTGCCTACTAAAATGCCACGTACCTAGGACTGGTCCTGTGTAAACTCTCAGAGCTCCCAAGTACTGGCTTTTATACTGTACTTCAAGTGAGACCAAAGAATGGAAAACTGGTCGTCTGAGTTATTTTGAGGTTTTTATTATGTTCAGGGATTAATTTGGATGACAATAATGGTGTTTTTAGTGCAACAAGTAGAATTAAATAAGCAGTCTGGCAGAAGATCTGAGAAGCAGAAGGTGAAAATAAATAAAATGGAGCAGTGAAGAATGCAGAAAGAAACAGAAAGTGTTCAAAGGCATGCAAACACGATGAAGGCTGAAGCCAAATTCATATGCAAACATCTAAGGTACAAATTCTCTTCCCTCCTTTTTTCCTTCGCCTGACAAAGTGCATATACAGCTCCTGCCCTCTCTTGCGTTTACTCTCATGACAGAATTTAAGTGATGGAACAGAGGAAAAAGGAGGCAGATGTGACTATGTGGCAAGTTGCTTTGCCACTCAGTTGTGGATGGGAACCACATCTTCTTATGTAGTTTGTGGGAGGGGGATTTATTCTTTCAGCATTTTGAGAAAGACTTATGATTCCACCTGGATTTATGCACAATAGCTTTCCTGTCTGTACTCTTTATCTTTCTTTGAGAGCTCTCTGACTAAGTTATTTTCCTCCTGGGATGTATAAAGTATACTCTCACCTACACTGGGATAAGAGACTCTTGAATACAAAGGCCTCTGCTGAAGGTCTTTTGCAAGTATTGTCCATTCCCATGAAATTTCACCTGGAGCTCATCTGTAGGGCCTTACTCAGGTTGGGTCATGTGGTAGGGCATTATAAACTCCAAATGGTATAGCTTTGTGCTATGATACTCGTTATAGGAAGTTCACACCAAGGCTCTAAACTAGCAAGCCATTTAAGCTTTTTAATTGTAACAATTTTTAAGTCATCTCACTGAAGTCAGTGGTACAGTGCCTGAGCTTAAAGCTGAAATCATGCTGAAGTGCTTTGCTGGCTTAAAGCCCAAGCTGGCTTTCAGTGTATTATAGGCAGCCTTTCCTGGGATGATGGTGAATTAGAATTGTGCTAAAGTATTTCTAGCAAGATGAAAAATCACCTCACATCTAAAGGTTTTATTGCTTTTTCCGCTTTCTATGAACTCAAAAATGAGGCCATTTCTATGAAAAATGGCACTTGAGAATACGAAATTTCCAGAAGTGAGGATGCCTTTTCTAACAGAAGTTGAATGCATGGTGAACAATCCTTTTTGAAAAAAACAGTGCTATCTCTGGAAACGGTGGTCCTGTGTGAAGCTTTGGACCTGCAAAGTTAACTAAATGCTGTGAACTATGTCTGGTTCTAAATTAAATTTACCTTAGTGCCCCAATCCTGTACTGAGGTCTGCCCAGAGCCGGTGTGATAGGGCTTCAGAGGTGCCTGTGGGTCTGCATGTCTGTGTCCATTTGCTGCTGGGGGCCTAAGTACAATGAGGTGATATGTATGTATTGTTCTCAGTGCCTGCTAACGGTTGTCTTCACAATTTGTCAGTACAGAACTGCTTAGTGAGTCCATCCAAAATCCTGCTCCTGAAGAAGAGATTGGTTGGTGTTTACGGAACAGAAAGTAAGTCATGGCCGATGGTTAAACAGTATCTGATAGTTTCTGCTCTTCTTTGTGTATTTCACCAGACACATTTGTCCTGCTATAGGCAGGGTACTCCTGAAGAGCCATATTCTTCTGCACTTTGTAGTTGCATAGTGAGTAATTTGAAACCATGTAATTTATTTAAAGCCAGTTCACTACTTAGCTTGCAGAATCTCTATAAGAAATACTTCAGGTCCCTTGGCCTTATTTTTTTCAGATTTGTTTTGAACAGCATGTCTGGAACATGTGTTTCATGTGTTAGATTTCCTCTGTGGATTCATCTTTGACATTCAACGTGTGAACTTTTCTTATAATTAGTTCTGATCCGTAGAGCTAGTTCAAGTACCACTGTAGATAGTTTAACTCGGTTTTCTTGTTGGCAGTCACAAAACACTGACAGGATGCAGTCCTGTAGCTGAGTGGGAAGGAGTGGAGTTCTGCCCCAACTGATTTCGTACTGAAGTCAGAGGATACTCACGCACACTTTTGTATGCACATAGCAGGTCCACAAAGCCAGTGGTCAAGTATTTAGCAAATGCATTCAACACACAGATTTCCACAGATCCTTGGGTATGTGCATTAGTTAGATAAATCTACCTCTCAGCTGGATGAGGTTTTATTCCGTGATTTCATGAGAACTTGCTTTACAAACATCTGTAAATTTAAAGTGGGCTTGCTTTCAATACCTTTGTCAGTTGGATTTGATTGTTTCAAGTGGCACCTGAAGAGGAAAACAAAAGGAGCATTGCAGTGGTTAGAGCAGACTCATTGAAAATCGAAATATTCCCTTTTTTCCCTTTATTTGCTTGGGGTTTTGGGTAGGTTTTACGGGGGGATGTGTTAATTAGTCATGGAAGAAAATCCAAAGCAGCAAGAGCAAAAAACCCAGACTGCTCCGGAAATGGTCTGAAGTTTTTTCTTTACCTTTGATTGTATATCTTGCCTGCATTTTCTTGCCAACAATTGCAGAAGTCTTGCCTGTTTCAGGAAGGGGGATGAGGGCACTCGAGAAGTGTTGACTATTTTATTTATGCTTATCTTAGTAGCATTAAATAACGCACTGTTCTCAGTGCCTCGTCCACGCTAATATCTGATCTAGTGTTCTCATCCACGCTAATATCTGATGACTTTTGTGGCTCTGAGTCCAAGGGCAGAAACAGCAGCAAGGGCAGAGAACATGGGCTGCATTTTGGAAACGCCTTTTGTCAGGCAACCTGTTACACATGGGTTTGGAGGCTCTTCCCGGCGCTGCCCTGGCTCTGGGCACACCCTCTGTGTACATTCTGCACATTCCACAAGTGACTTTGCTTATATAACCCTCGCTGCGCTACCTTCCTCTCCCCACATAGGTGAACTGCCAGCTGCCCTCACTTAAAACAGCACCGCCGTCCTCACCCACCATCCAGGCTTATTATACACAAGTCAGTCTTCATTTCTGATTCCGTTTCTCTTGTTGCTAATAGCTAAACACCTAAGAGTCTCAGTCTTGGGGTATTTCTTTTCAGGGCAGAGCTAAGGCAGTGGTCTAGCAGCTGCAGAAGCCAAAGTGACTTTGTATGTTACTGTACCTTCCTGGATTGAAATCTTAAAAACTGTTCACCCAGAAGAACTGCATAGCAGTGCCATTCAGTAATACGGATGATGGGAGGTTGCAGACTGGAGCCCAGCATATGTGTCTGCTGCTGCTGTTTTCATTGAAATGCCTTGTGCTGGGCAAACCTGTGCACCATCCTGAGCCACCTCTTCTCTTTCCAATGGAAGGAATGCTAACACCCAACTTGTAAAAAAAACAAAACAAAAAAAACCCCCAACAAACCAAAACCCAACCAAACAAACCCCCAAACACCAAACCTCTGAGGTCCTTGCACAAAGATGTGCTTTAGGTACAAAGTGTACCTACACACATTTAAAATAGCGTAATTAGAATAGATTCATCCAAGACATGAGTTCAGGTTTCAGCTTTTCTTGCCAGATGCTGGTGATTTCATAAAAGTGAACATTTTTCTATTTGAACTGCTCTACCAATGCTGTCAATAATCTGTCAGGAATAATTGCTAATAAATGATTGTAATGATAATGTTGTCAATGCCAATAACATTAATAAATACAGAATCTGCTACTCAATGGCAGGTTGAACAGGTAAAGGGAGTAATAGTCTCAAAAGACTGTGGTCTAAAATAAGCTTATTGTGTTTTACTGGTTTAGGATTTTTAATTTTAAAATTTGGTTTTCAAAGATGTTAAGTGCCACCTTTAACCATTATCAGATTTATCTGTAGAAATTTCTGCTGGAACCCATAGGACAGTTTTCATTTTCAAAGCTGCAGAGCATTTCTGGCTCCCGCTGCAGTCGGTTGGAATTGTGGGCATGCAGGAACTTTAGGAATGAATTGTTAGGTTAGTTGTTGTTATTAATTTATTTGGGAAACACAAACAGTATGACTCATTAACTCATGTCTTGAAAAATGCTGTACTCTTTCTTCACAATAAGCATACTACTGGAAAGCACTATCTTCCAACATTGACTTTAAGTAGAATTTGAGCAACAGAATTATGAATGGGGACTTACTTCACTAATCTGCAAAGCCCTGGAAAGCTGATAATATTCAACAGAGACAAAAACACGGGAGTTCAAAATCATATGTTTTATATCTTTAATGAAACCACCAGAATATGTCTGAATGACATAGGACATACATAAATATGATGTCACCAGCTTGAAAGCATGTCTTCCTGAGGTTTTTTGCATTGGTTCCTGATCTGGGGTTTTAATTTGATGTCATCTATTTGATCATTATATCCTGTTTCTTTTAAAATCCTTGGCTAATTTACTTTCTTTTGCTGTAATTTCCATTTCCAAATTCTTTGATAAGTGTCAGCCAGTGCCTTTTCAGACATTTCCTCTGTATATAACCCAGAGAGCTGCTTAATCATGTCGTATGTGCAGCAATATGGTTTTATTATTATTCATGTCTTTCTAAAAGCTGAAGCCAAATCTTAATTTGAGAGCACAATAGCCCAGTCTTTGAAAAAAAGAGAAAGAATAGTAAGTAAGTCACTGCGGACCCAACAATTTCCTTAGCAACCTTTCATAATAAAGGGCTCTGTAAAGTACTTTTCACTCAGATTCTGTCACCTGTGTGTCCTTGGATCTGCCCTTTTGCTCTTGTGACAGTCTTTGCTCAGGCAAGCTCTGTACCAGAATTGAAGGGATGTGTTACAGAAAGCTAGACTGCAGAGGAAATCTTCTTCCCGACTCTTCTTTGCTGTGTTTCTTTTTTGAAAGGGCAGACTTCCTTTGGGAGAGACCTGTATGTGACTGAGTCCCCACAGTTTACAGTGTCATCTTTGGAGGTGGCAACGTTCCCAGTACCTATCAGCACTGAGTGCCATAAGCACCAAATTTCACATCTATCTCCTTCGTGAGGAATATAAATAGAAATCAAAACCAGTTGTGCAAATGCGTTCTGTAAGTAAGCTGAAAAGAAATGCCTCCTGCCTGTATGTACTGTAACTCCTCTGTCTAGATACTTCCATTGATACATTCTATTTGTTGGTTGTAAATCTAAATCGCTGTGTCCGAAGACATTTGCAACTAGATCATCCAGTATAAAACTATTGAGAGAGAGAGAGAGAGATCATCTGGCACAGGAAATATTTTATTGGAATGAAGAAAAAAATGGAGACATGAACTAAAAAGGCATTACGTTTTACACTGTTAAATATTCTAAAAATAAACTGGGAACGTAAAAGTATCTGATACATACTTTTTCTTTTTTTCTTTTTCTCTCTTCTTCTCCTTCTCAGACATGTGTACTTGTAAAATTTAATGGAGTGGAATTGCCTGAAAGAACGGGACCATTTTTAATACACCTTTCTGTGGCTCCTTGGTACATATGTGAACAATTTTAATAAAAAATGTTGATTCGTAGTGATTCTTAGACGTCTTGTGGTTGATCATCTGTACTGGACAGATGGATTCGGTCACTGTAAGCCAAATAAATAAATTAGCGCTATCTTTGAAATGTATAGCTACACTTGGCATCTGCAGTTACCGTACTCCCTCCCCTCAGTTCAGATGCCTTCACCTACACTGCTGAACTGGCCTAACTTTATATTCTGTTTGGCCTTGAGTTAGAACAGAGGACCACCTGCATGAAAGAGATGTGAAATGTTATGCGTGCCTTTGTAATGGGATAAAGTACCAGAGTACCAAGTCTGCAAATATTTTACTGAGCAGGTCATGTATTAAGTAAAGCACTGAAAGGTAAAATGATAAATGATGAGGTCATCGTTTTAGAACTGGTGTCCAGGTGGTAAAAAGCCAGAGGGCTGACATTTAGAAAAAAGTGACTTCCTTTAAGCTTCACTGACTTGGTGTGTTGCCTTCGTTGTACAGGATGAAGCCATGCTGTCTCGGCTAGCTTTTTGGCCTGTTTGTGTATAAATCTGCCTGTAAAGCAAGAACCTTGTAAAGGAAGGATATAGATGTGCTTTTGACTGTCATGATTCATCTTTTCAAGTGGCTCATGGGCTGCAAAAATACATTCTGTATAATGCTAGAATTTTACCTAGTCTAATGTAAATATTTGTGAAATGCTTTAATTAATTCTGCCTGACAAGGCGAGTCATGGAGGCTGTATTTAGACATTTCCCCTCTCCTCCTTCCCCCCATTTTTAACCCACAAGCTGCATATCAGCTAGTACCTGCGATCTCCAAACCAACCCGACAGTTCCAAACTCATTGGAAAGAAATTCAGGTGAAAACTTTCTGTCCTGCCTGGTCTTTTGGGGTTAGCTTTCTGCCAGATTACTTGATTGCAGAAGAATCTAATAACTGCAGGTGATGGGGTAAAAGGTACTGGATCAGATCAGGGCATTTCATGCAACTTCTCTGTCGCTTTCATTATCGAGTGTTGTTAGTGTAACTCAGAAGGAAATTCTGTTTGATTTGAAATTACCTCTCTCATTTGTGACTGTTCCTTTAGTTCAGTGTGTGATCTAGGTGCCTGGGTGTGAACATACGCATTTAGACTGATGTGGGTAGCACAAAGGTATGGGGTGGAGGGCCTATCAGTCATTTTTCAAAGCACTCATGCTTTGTCAACTATGCAGCAAGCTGCTTTATTCTCTTTCTTCTGCCTGGGGCAGTGGAACATCAGTCAGGTATTTCCAGAGTGAAAGTCAGTTGTTTTCTGGTGGTCTAGAGAGCTGAATGTGCTTGCTAAAGGGTCAGTTCAAAGCCAGGACTGATGCAAAGGGAGAAGTGAGATGGCATGGGCAGGAGGAGGGCAGGCTCAGGGAGAAAGCTAATCTTTCTGTGGCGGCAAGCTATGAGCAGGTAGAAAAGATAGTCTTGCAAACTGGCATAATTTAAAGAGAGTTTCAAGAAGAGAATTCAGGTTTGCATAATATGCATATGTAATTACTCCCCTTAGGCTCCAATCTTAAAGAATAAATTGCACAGATCTTCAAGAACGGCAGCTTCCTTATTTTCAGGGACTTTGTTTCTAAGGGACAGAATCCATCTCCTTATATTACCTGTCAATGCCCTCACGGGATTCCCATTTCAGTAATGTCATTGCCTGCTTTTGTAAGGAGAAAGCTCATCATGGATTAAGAGACATGAGTAGTGGCCTATTGCCATTTTACTGGCAGTGTATACTACCTGGAAGCTACTAGCTTGTTGCATAAAAGGTCTTCTGATGGAAATAAATTCTTTGGCGCCCCTGGCTAGGGCACAGCACTGGCAAAGAGGTAAGATGGTTGTGTCCAGCTTGGCTGTGCACTTGCTCGGTGCCAAGTCCTGAACATTGTCCTGAACTGAGAGAGGAGAAAGTAAGAAAATGCATACCTTGCCTAGATGTAGGGGGAAATTAGTCTTTGGGCAGGAGAATCACACAATTACCCCATGTGATTTTTTTTCTCTTTCTGTGTTTGCATGCATATAATAACACTTGGAAAGCACACAAGCAGTCATGGCTCAGCTCCGAGTGAGGCAGCGTTGAAGCACAAAGTAGGCAAATTTGAAATTGTTTGGAGACTTTTCAGAGCTTCTCATTATCTCATTTGTACATTTAATGATTATTGTGAGTGCATGCATCAAGAGTTTTTGAGGTTTGGATGCCGCTGGCAGCGGTTGAAGGGACAGAGAGGCCTACCTGCAACGCGGGCACGCAGCCGCCAGGTGGCTTGGTACCCCAGAGAAGGAGTCCTGGTAAACAGTGGGGACAAAGCTGGTGTGCGAGCAGTGTGGAGGCCCAGCGGCATGTCTGCTACCAGTCACTTAACGCAAAGCAAAAACCACTGTTGATTAAAGACACCCAGACAAGGCAGAGTGCTCCCCGCTTGGGAGAGAGTCCTTACGGCAGTAAGACTTTTTGAGAGGCAAGCCATCTGTCAGAACAGCATCTTTAGCTCTCTGTTGAGCAAGGTGGGGGAAGGATGATCTGAATGTATCGGTGGTAGACATTACGTGTTGATAGCCTGGGGCATTCTGTGTGGCCAGAACAGGCAGTCATATGTGGAATAGATGATATGCTCATTTAACATGGTGAGGCAGGAGTTTGAAAAGAGCTCAGGTACATTAGGGGTAGAAATATCCCTGAAAACCAGGGGGCTTTTATGATTTTAAGTCATGTATGAGCTTTTGAAAATTACGTTGTCTCTGAACTCCTCAGCAGAAGCTCTCAGCTAATAAAACTGCTCAAAGCAGAAAATTACTTTTCACACAGCGGTGGTCAAAGTGGTGGGGTCCTGGGTGCCTCATGTAGGTACTTAGCGGTGTGGGCTTCACTCTGGAGTCTGTAGTGCTTAGACAAGCTGAATGACTGACAGGGTTAGCTCTGTTGCGACCATTTGCCTGAAAGATCGTGAAATCAGTATAGGATTCTCATGCATGCGTCATAAGCCCAGTCCTAGCTAAAAAGAGAGAGAGAGGCTGGATAATAAGGTTTAGAGGTTTTTATCTGTAATTTGCTTTTATCACAATAAAATATGCAAGTATGAAACTGAGGGCTGCTTATAACTCCTGTCCAAGGCGCTGCTTCTTTCTGATTAATATGGCTAAAACAGTGAAGCAACAGGATGCAGTAAGGTGAAGAAATAAAACCACAATAATTGAGTAAAATTTTTGATGAATTAAAAAAATAAATGAAAACCTTATGTAAAAAATATACAGAGAAATCAATCCTTTCTTTCTGTCTTTCTTTTTCTGTCTTTCTGTCTTTCTTGGAATCCACCCTGAACCAGATGTTGGGAGTCTGTAGTTTAGTGTTTTTGGATCACTGCCCAGACTTTTACCTATCTTTTCAGCTATTTACACGGGTTTTATTTCTCCAGCTGCTCTTTCACTGATACTGTACAGTCACAGACCTGCTAAGTTGGGAGTCACTAATAGAGGGGGTTACTGTATTTTCATTGAGATGAACAGTGATACAAAACATCAAATGGAAATCATTTTGTCTTTTCTCAAAGAGTAAGAGAATCAGGCTTAATGAAGGGTGTGAAGAAATCTGCTGTGGACAACGATTACACAGAAGGAGGGAAGGGAGTGGCATAGGAATTTTCTTTCCAACACCATCACAGAGAAGGAGCAGACAGCTGCTGCTGCTGTGTATGGGAAAAGGTGCAGGGGAATGTCTTTTGTTTAAAACAGACTAAACTTCCATTGTGTTGTTTGGCTTTAAGTGTATTTTAGTTTTGATGGTTTCTACCCTATTACTACCTTTTAATTTCCATTAAAAATTATTTTCTTCTTTTTATGTTTATTAATTATTATGAATTTTTTAGTTGGATTTTTGATCCATAAGGATTCAGTATGGAGGAAATAGAAGATTGTTGGCATAATTGTATGTAGTCTCTATGCTCTGGGCATAGAGAAATTCTATCATTTGTCTCTTGTGTTATAGCATGTATTGGCAGCAAAATCATGAGTCTACATGTCAGTCCCCTGAAAGACCACTAAATCTGGTTCATAGGGTTGCTCGTACAGTTGCACTAAAACTTTTATTTTGTGTTGGCATAACATTTTGCACATTTCTAAATTATAGCCTTCCAACTTGTAGTGGTCTCAGCTGTAAGGTTCAGACTGGAGAGAGGAGAAAGTTTCTCAACAGAATATTGGTAAGGGCTCTCCTGAGTGAAGGGGTATAATTTTTAAAGGTGTCATGTGGCAGCCTGCCTAAGAGACTGATGCTTCAAGTTTGGTCCTGACTCTGGATTTAAGCCAATACCCTAGAGGTTAAATATTCCATAGCCTGTTACCAATCCCTTGAGCGACCCAGTGTCTCCAGGTGCTAGTCTCTTACACAGACTTCTTAGCAAAAGCAATTTCATTGGCAGTAAGAATCAGCTAGTTCAGTTCAACTGGAATTTTTTAATGAAGTCTCTCATACCAGTCGGGCTGAGGATCATCTAATGGAAGGGAAAGGCAAATGAAGAAAGGCAAGGGAAAATGGGGATGTTCTGGAAGGCTGTTTTACCGTGCTGTGTCTAGGAAGAGGTGGCAGAAGGATATGCCTTAGAATGGGTGTCTGAGCTAGCTAAGAGCAACCATTTTGTCACTGAACTTGCTATGTGACATGCAGCACTTGTTATTTCATAAACAGCATTAGCTGTAAGCCTATTTGAAAAAAATCTCCCCAAAACATAATTTTTCAGGATGGATATAAAATGGATGCCTGAGCTATTGTCACCCAGCACAGCTGACAGTGGTGGCCCTATTCTTTAAGTGGATTGTATCACACAATCACCATGCTTGTCCCCAACTGGGAGGTACACTACAAATATGCAAAATTTGATAAAAATCTGGATACTCATGAATGTTAATGCTGTTCTAGTAGCTTCCTTTAGGACAGTATTTTTGAAGGCAAGCTAAAATGAGACAGATTTAAAACAACAACAAAAAAGGTGTTACTAACTTTAGTGTCTAGAGCTAGAAGGAGGTAACCAATAGGTCAAGAACATGTATTTTGTAACCCAGACTCTCTCATTTGTGTTCCTAAGTCAGTTACATGTTTTATCTTTAGAGTTAAATTTTGGTCCCAGAGTTCCTTTTCTTCCACACCATTCCCTACTAAAGATAATGTCTAATACCACAGCATGAACATTTATATTAGTGCTTTTTTAGCATAGGAATTTTGATCCCTTTGATTCCCAAATAGATTATTGGGAATTTTAAAGTTTTTTTAAAAGACTGAAAAAGTGCACAGTTTATGTGTAAGAGACACATACCGGTATGGCCTGAGTATTCAGGTTTACACATCTTAGGAACGAGGAGATAGGTTTGTGCAAATGTGTATGGCCACATCAGCCAAAAGAGACTGTTCAAAGAGCACTCTTTTTACATATAATTTATGCAATTTGTTAATGCTTTTTAATGCATTTTAAGGGCCTCTTGAGGCCGTCAAGTTTACCACTTGGGTAGATGCTATGTAGCTAACATGGCTCCTGTTAAAATCTGAAGGCTCTCATTCTCTACTTACATTCTGATTGTGATTCAATCCTTATTTCTACAACTCACATTTCACTGTTTTCTTCTCTTCAATTTTTTTCCCATCCCAGCAGCCATCTGGTACTTTCTTCTGTCAGCCAAGTTTCTGTTCTTTATCTGGAGCCTTTCAAACAGAGACTCTAGAAGAGAGTGGATTAACAGTTGTCACTGGAAAATGAGTTTACTTCCAGCTGGAAAAGCTGTGAAATATAACTATTCACTGATATGTTATACATTTCTTCTTGGACACTCTTAATTCTATTTGAAGGCAAATACCTGGGAATAGTTTTCCTTAGAGTTAAAAATCTGTGAGAAGACCCTTAGTATCTTTAAAGTGAGTTGGCTGACCTTATTTGCTCGTATTATGCATGGGGTCTCAACATAACAAATGTGTACTTTAGCAGACAGGTATTTGGGATTAGCCAAAGATGAGTCTTGAGACTTTAATCTGGGTCAGATTTAGTCCAAATGAAAGAGATTTATGGGCATCCTACTATGCTTATTTTCTTTTTCTCTTTCTTTTTTGTAGTAAACTCTGAAGGTTGTGTTTGCCCTGCATTATCTTTGTCCCTTTTGTAATAAAAGTAGAAGTGCATAAATCACTTGAGAAGCAACCTATTCTCTTTTCTGTTGTGGTTTATTATAAGCATCCAAAGAATAAAATTTTCTTGTGTACTTTTAATTATTTCAAGAACTGAAATGTCTAGGCTAGTAGTAAAAGTGCCATGAAATTACTGTAAGGTTGCATGAGTTTTGGCTGTAAATCTTATTCACCTTGACTAGATCTCATACTTTAATTCACTGGGGTATAAAATACCATTTACATTAGTTCTTAGTTCACTTAATCATAATTAAATGACTTCAGAGGCCAATAATTCCTAGAGACTCTTTCTTTGATGTGACACAAATAACAAACTGTGTTTGTAATGTGAAGGTGTTCTACTTCACTTTTACATTTGCCCTAGCCTTATACAGCATATAATGTTCTCTTTAGGTATAGACATATGCTCTTGTTACATGCACCATATGGGTCACAGATGTGGCTGACACGGCTACATGACATCTTTTTTAATTTCATTGCACTATACCAAGGCTGTGCGTAGACCTTTTCATGATGGTTTGAAGGGATTTCTGCTCAAGATCTTTATTCTTTTCACCTGAATGATGACCGGGGGGGAGGGAGCCCTCTTTTTCTGCTATCAGGTTATAGTGTGTTAATAAAAACCCTTATGAAAGTAATATTTTGCTGCTGCTGAATTCATTGTCACCTTAAGCATGGCTTCACTGCAATGTACTAGTAGTTCCTTTTTTTTATTTCTGTGTATACCTAATACTTGAGCTTTGCCTTGCTTTTCCTTTTCTGATCACAGTCAAAGGGTACTTTTTGGAAGGAATCTATAAATTCTCCATGAACTTAAAGAGTTGAAAATCCAGTTTTAAGTTTTGCAACTGCATTTTGGTTTAAATGCAACTTAAGAAATACTTCTATGTTAAGGAACATATTTGGAAGTAGGGGTTTGTTGCTATTCAATTTTGTCACAGTGTATACAGTTTTACTGATCTGAAATGCTAATATTACCTGTTAACATATACCAGCTCACTTTGCCTCTAAGTTCTGAACCAGAATGACAATATATTGCTCTCATGTAGCATCTTCTATCCGTGCACCTGAATATGAATACGGCTACCATGGTAACTACTGTGGGCCAAACTCAGGATTTCCATGTGAAGAACACAGACCTCCAGCTGTGAATGGGACATTTGGATGTCGAAATATCTATCTATCTGTCTGTCTATCTACCTAACTAACTAACTAACTAAAGGCTTAGTGAACTGTTAGTTTTGTTGTGTCAGTTTGGAGGAACAGAAGTTATCTGAACAATAGTGCTGCTTAGGAAGTGAACTAATAAAAGTTCCAGGGCAATACTTGTTACATGTTAAAGGCTCTCATAATTTATTAATGGTCTTTTTTGTGTTGCCTCCAGTGGAAGTTGGATTAGTTCCAAGAGGAAACATAGAGTTTATCATATCAAAGTTGAACGGGAGACTATTTGTGTTCTTCCAGTAGCAGCAAACATACCCATGGAAGATGAGTGCCCAAGTTAGGTTAGAGGTAAAGATGGGTAATTACTTGCTTCTGTCTAATAATTGACAGTGGAAAGTGAATAACCACAACATGGCATACTTGTATTAGGCAATTGATCCAACACTATCCCTGTTCACCCAGTGAAACCTATCCTTGGCAAGACTGATTGAAAACTATATGTGTCAACCACCTAAACTGTTTCGTTCAATTTATTGTGAGTACATTGTGTAGCCTAATGTAAGGATACGGGGACTGAGCTAGCACAAAGCCCCAAAAGCTGGGGCAGGAGAAGCCATGGATGGAGGAGCACCTATCAGACTTAGAAATAGACTTTACTGCAATTTGAAGTTCTTTTGTGTGGCCTGTGAAAATCCTAACGCCTTGCAACTTTGCACTTCTTGGGGTAGAAAAAATTGCAATTAAGCCAGAAGTTTTTCATTAAAATATTTTACACATGGAAAAAACTTCTTTCTTCTTTTCCAAAACGTGAAAGAACCCATCAGATGTGCAAGTATGGCATTTCTTTTTCACAAAGTGACCACACCTGAAACCAAACACTGAAAGGACGTGGGCTAACATGGAACTGCTTCAAGACCTCTGACAACCCAAATAGTAAGTCTTGTTCCTTTCTCTGAGATAGAGGATCAGGGGTGAGGGATGTTTGGGGATTTTCAGTGCACATTTATTCGTTATTCTGAAATTTCTTACTTCTGCCTACAGGATGAGACAAGAAATGAGAAACACACGTAAAATAAGTCTTTGTTTTAGTTTCATCTAATGTCTGTTCTTTTCAGATAATTAAAATGATACTACTTCTAAAATGCAACATGTTTTCCATAATTGACTAGTCAGGTAGTTTAATGAAACAAATAGAATAATCTATCATATCTCTTGTACCACATATTGTTAGCAATATCCCATCCTCTGTCTCAAGACATCAGAAACGCAGAATCAGAACTCTAGATGAGTAACTGGGAGTTCTATACATATTTCAGTTACCTACTTTCTTAATGGACATATAGAAACTACATTCAGATAGTAAAGAATTGTGCTAAATTATGTGTATTTTCTAACGTAAATGTCTGTTAGTAGTCAAATGAAATGAGAACACATTTTTCTTCGGATAAATTTGCTGCATGTAATTCAGATGCTTTCCTACTCTTACTGAAAGCCACTCCAGTTTTCTGAATGCACTTGGCAGTCTTTTAATGCAGTGATTACCAGTCTCACTTAACTTTCCATATGACTTTACAGGACATTTCTAGCAGTGTATTGCACTCTCACTTCCCATGTACCTGCAGCCACTGGAAGAAAGTGTGGTGGAGCTCAGGAGATCCCTGGTGTCTGAGTCTCAGTGCACAATGAGTTCCCAAGGCAAGGGGTGGCTTCCTGTCACTAATGCTATCTATGAGATCAGGGCAATTAGTTTTATTAAATTTGGAAAGTTTTCATTTAACTTTGACCTTTTATTTGAATATACATTCATTTACATTTGAAAAGCAGAAGTAGATTGCAATTCAAAGGAACTCATTTGTTCAAAATATTTTGGAAAGGACATTTGGATCGTTTCAAAAGGTTTTGGCTTTGTTTTAATGGGAAATTTGCCCAAATTAATTTGCTTCCACAGTTTCTGTTTTGCTGAAACAGCAAAGAGTTTTCTCACCCCTCCCTGCCCAAATCATCTCTTCTTGATAAACCTCTTTCTGAGTCTCACTGATATTGATGGAAATTAGATATGAATGATATTCATGTGGAAAGCAGCAATTCAGAAATTAGTTTGAATTGACATTCACCAGGGTTGGCAGACATAATTGGGCTAATTGTACTAAATATGCCTCTTTATTTTGCAGTCCAGAGAGGCTAGGTACTGCGAGTGGAACCATCTCTGGCCTAAACCTCTTGATCATAGTTTTTCCATCAATGCATATAATGTGTTCAAGATCCTCCTTGATTCTTTATAGCTCTTAAGGAATTGTTTTAGATTACTGCATTGCACCTTTCGTCAAGCTTATTTCGTAAAAGATTATGCAAAGGCAAGTAGTCCATTTTCTGCAGAATAATCTTTATTAAAGGTCATGGCCTTTCTTCCTCCTTCTGAAACCTTAGAAGAGCCATAGGCTTTGTATCCCCTCCAGACATTAAGGGGTCCATTTCAAAGCAGTGAATGTGGGAGGTGTACACACAAATCTTTCTAACAAATAATGGGATTTATTTTTTGACTTGACCCTTTTGAGCACGACTTTGAAAACTTACCCGAGAACATCTATCTGAAAAGTCTTCAGTCACCACTCTCTAGGATAGAGAATTTATGGGCAAGCAGGGTTTGGGCTTTGCTTAACCTTATCTGTATGGCTGGAAGGAAAGCAAAAGATAAATAATTGTCTCATGGTTATTTAACTTCCTTGGGGCAACTGCTGCCTAAGTTTACCATGGCAGGGTACTGTTATACTGGAGCCTTCTTATATCTATAGTAGAAGGGATGCACATAACCTTGATGCAGTACAAGGAACTCATTTCCCATCCCTGTTGCTAGCCCATAGCATCTTGATACGCCATGCTGTTGAACTGACATTTCATCCTGTCTGCTGCTTTTACATCACCTTTTTACAGCAATCTGGAATGTACTTTTCGGAGAGATTGTTTCTCTATGTCCTATTCAGGTTCAGACAACTGAATTTCAGCTTTAAACCATGGCTGTTCTGCATGGAGGAGTTTCTAACACAGAGAAGGGTCAACTGAGAAGAGAGACTGATGACTGCAGAAGAGACCTGAGGGAGGGAGTGTATTCCTAGAGTAAGGGGTAGGTGAAAGATGTACAGACAGGGCTGTGATGACAGTGGGTGGGAGATCATCAAGATGGAACTGAGGCTGAAGTATGGGCCACAAAGATTAATGCTGAGTATTGAAAGGGAAGATTGAAAAAATGATCCCCAGGTCCATTCCTGGTTTTTCATGCCATAGGAGTCATTGATATGAAGAACAGCCACAACAGAACAACTTGAAATTCCCCTGGCATATTTACTTGCTAGACCTGCCTGAACTCAAATGGGTTGATATTAACCCTTCCCTCTGGGGAGTCCATGAAGTCCGTGGCAGGTTTCTTAGTGCTCTGTGATGTTGTCAGTCAAACCCAGGCATTTGGCAAGTCTTGTAAAGAGGAATTCTGTGAGCTTGGTTTAACCAAGGTGGAGATCAAACTTATACTGAAGGTAGGAGATGTTTCATGTATTCAGGACAGGTGCTATAGAAAGGCAGCTGAGACCTAGTGTGACCATTTCCTAAAGTGCTTTTGGACTATCTATGCCCCAAGAGGTTCTGAAACAGGAAAGGACTGGTGCTGAGCCAGAAGCAATCTAAGGAAATAAAAAAGCAACTGGATGAATTAGATAGGATAAATCATACAATTATATAACTGGATACAGTCAGAGGTAATTTTAGCAGGTCAGTTTTTGACTGTGCGCACCAGACATTAAATCTCCAATATCACAGCATAATTCTTTAGTCTAAATACCACTATCAACTCAGAATAAATCAGGGGAAAAAAATTCTATTACCCCTTAAGGAATGAAGGAGTTTGTTTGTTTGGTTTTACACTGTGAAAAACAATCGCATCTACTCTTGGATGTAGCTGTAGATGAGGTATTTCTCTAATAGTGTATTGCTACTGATATACGGCCTCCAGAAGGTATACTCCATCTGGATGCATGATTCATTCAGATAAATTACTTATCCAATCCTGGGATCTGTAGTAGAAAAGCAAGCAATTAACCTTTCCTAACAAGAGCCAGAAGTAGGCCTTAAGGAAGTTAAAATGAAGCAGGTAGCTGGCGTTTAGTTTCCAGAGCAAGTTTTAACACCAGCAGATGGTGCTAAAATGTCCATTAAAAGGAAAAAAATCCAACAACCCAAACATCTCAAATTTCCTTAAAATCATAAACTGTCAGGGAAAGATAAATTGAGATACTTCAGCTAATTGCTGTGGAAAGTTGAATCTAGGGTGATGTTAGTCATCTTTTACTTAGACTAGCATAACACACATGAAGATGTGCGTAGCCCTTATTTTCTAGTTTGCTTTCAAGATGGATCAATTTTCCTTGAGTCAGGTCTTTACCTTGAATAAGGCGACTCAAGTATTTCAGGAATTTTCATTCATATTCAAACTGAGGATTAAAAACCTTGTTGTATAATTTTGCTGATTAATTAAAGGAAAGATTTAAGATTTTTGACTCATTTTCACTCTGAATATGTACTTGAAGCACCTGGCAATTGTTTTTCTAAGGATATAAAATTATATATAGTTTTGTTAGTCACTAAAGGGAAGCTACTTTTTTTTTTTTTTTTTTTTTTTATGTACAGAAGCTCCTGATATCACATGAAGAATAACTTGAAAAATACATTGTAGAGGAGTTGCATGGGTAACCTGGGGAAATCTGGTATAGGAATGGAGAAGTTTTCAGTTCTAGTTCAACTGGTCACATCGGTCCGAAGCTGATAACTACTGAAGGCTGCTAGCCACTAAGAAGAGTGTTAGGAGGGTTTCCTGAGGCAGCCTGCAGCCACCTCAGGCAGTCCGCATCCAGAACAACAAATGAAAACCTTCTTGGCAGCCTCTGCAAAGGGGACATGCCACTAAAATGGCTCTTTTCCTCTTAGACTGAATCTAATATATATTTGCACATGTGCAGCAGCAAAGAGAAAAATAGGAGGGGGGGATGTAGATCATGGAGGGTAAGTGATCTCAGAACTCACCAGGGTGAATTTCTTTCCTAAATATCCAATAGTTTTGATAGTACCCACTTTTATTTGGTTCACTGTTTGAGTCTCATCCCCTCAGGTATGACTGTGATTTATGCAATAATTGTTTGAAACGCATGGATTAATAATGATGGTTTAGGGTCAGAGCTGGGCACCTTTCTTTAGGTAGCATGAAGAAATTATGCTGACATTTCTGAGCACTAATGCTACAATAGAGCCCCAAAGCAACTGACAGGCATTCAAAATGCTATATTCTAGCTTAAAAAGTACAGCCCTGGAAGAATTTGGAGTTAAGGACTCTGCAGCAAACTTGGCTTAGATTTAAAAGACCCTGGCTTCATAAACAATGACTATTTTCTGTCACATCAGAGGATGAAGCAACATATCAGTACTGTGAGTCTAGAGAATCTGCGAAGCCAATCCTACAAAATGAGACCATCCTTTCTAAGGATCTAAAAGTTATTCCCAGCAAGATAATTAATATAAAATTACTTCTAGCAGAATAATTTTATCTAATGTATCCAAGAGTGGTGAGCCACATCCTGATGTTTCTTCCATGTACTTGTGACAGTCTTGCTAAATAAGGACTGAGAAACACCTTCAGAGTTTATCCCAAAATAATTTAATACAGCTTCCAAATACTTGTTAATTGTGCAACAACTTGGGACTGCACATATATACCGCCCTGCTGCTCACTTTATGAATACTCCTCTGCAAGAATCATCCAGGTGACTGAGTAATGCAAGGTGTAGGAATACACAACGACTTATTATAACATCTTATTGAATTATTTTTTGGCAGTGATGGTGTATAATTATTTACTGACCTGTCGAGTTGGTCACTGAATTACTGTGAAATTCAGATTCTAAGAAGCACTGTCATTTTGATAATTAGAGGCTCTGTCTTAAGAGAATGTGTGCTTGTTAAGTTGTAATTTGCTTAAAAAAATAATTAAAGACAGAGGTTATTTAGGAAGGAAGGCTTAAGACCAAGATTATATTCAAAGGAAATTAAAGACAGGAAGCCCCAGGGTATTACAGCCCTGCCATGCAGCTCCTATTAAAGAAAATGAAGTCTTACAAGCAGCACAAATAGTGATGTCTGCCATAAGGCTGCCCAGCACTTTCTATTATAAGATCCTGTTTTCTGTTGCTTATAACTTTGCCAAACTTAAACCATTTGGGCCAAAATTTTCCATGCTGTCTGCCTTGGGCAAATATTTTTGAAAGTTTACTCTAAAATGCTCAGCCATTTCTCCAACGGGGGTTAGAAAAAAAAAAAGATACTGTTTTACCCCTGTGTACAGTGATATGCATAGGTACGCATGTATATATGCCCATATGTATGTATAAATAAGAAACTGGGTTTTTT
This sequence comes from Aptenodytes patagonicus, assembly GCF_965638725.1. NCBI lineage: Eukaryota > Metazoa > Chordata > Aves > Sphenisciformes > Spheniscidae > Aptenodytes > Aptenodytes patagonicus. The sequence continues at coordinate 21,956,565 of NC_134957.1, forward strand.
TTAGCAATATTAGTGCTTCCATGGTCTGTAGCGAGGACTTGAAATTTGGCCAATTTTTATTTTTTTTAATCTGGAAAATGACAATTTTAACATGCTGAGGGGAGAGTCTTTTGAATTTGCCAACTCTGTTTTTGGGAGATGCCACCAGAGAGCTCCAACATGAAAACAGCATACACGCAGTCCACTTGGCAGATAAACTGAGCAGGGGCTGAAGAGGACTTAGCAAGCAATTGCATCCCCCTGGTTGCACTGTGGCTGTAGTAAGTCTGGACAGAAGATTAGAAAACAGGAATGACCAACTCTCCTAAGCTCTCTGTGCTCCTCTTGACTAGTGCTAAGGCAGTGGAGAAGAGAAGGAGTCTGCCTTACTGTATTGCAAAAGGTGAAGGACAGTGGGTGAGGGAAAGAATGGCAGGGCAATAGGATAGAGGTAAGAGGAACGAAAAAGAACTTAGGAAGGCAAGGATATAGAAACAGTGAAAAAAAATCAGTAGTGAAAAATTGGAAAGGGTGCTCTGGAGGGAGTGTAGAGAAACAGGGACAGAAGTGCTTTATAACCACTCACCTCTGCACTTGAAACCCAAAGACGTAGTTTGTTTTTCCTTCTCTTTCTAGTGGCAAAGTCAAGCAGAGTATGTTGTGTATCTCGGGTAGGCTGAGCACCTGGTGTGGTGGAATTCTACCTGATGACATTTGATTTCCAGTGTAAGCGTTTTAAAGAATTTAGTCAAGTCAATAAATACCCCTCTTCCCTCTACAAACTATTAAAATAATGTTTACAATGTGAAGTCAAAGGTCTTATGATGGTTAATTAAGAATGTAAACATTATTCTAATAGCTTGTGGGGTGTAACTGTTCACTTATTATGTCCATTTGCCATTCACCTACAGCTTTCACCGTGTGCCTCTCCTACATCACACACTCCCATCTTCTCATCGCTGCCCTCTTCAGTGAACTTCTTTGCTACTCCCCTCCCATCATATGCCTTTATTCTGCACGTTACTTTTTCATTTCTCTTTTTAGATCATCTCCCTCAAATCCTAGTCCCTACATTTGCACTTTTGCATTCTCTTTTCCTTTCACTACCGTGAACAGACACAGCATTCTCCTATTGCCAAAGGCCATACCTTGGTTTCTTTTTTAGCCTGGCCTTCTCTTCTTTAGACTCGCACAGGCTGTCTGTGGGTAAATCTTTCTGCCTCTTCCAACATGGCATGCAGAGAACCTGCCCTTTACATAAACACGTACACTCACATGCAAAGGTTTTTCTGGCCTCCTTTCAGTTTGTGTTTTACTAAAGCAGTATGTCCTCCTCTCTGGTCTTGCTTTCTGCAACCTCGCCCTTGCAGAGTCCATTCAAACTCTGCTATTTAGATAATTTTCCTGGCTCTTCATCCTTTTTCACATGTTCTGCTGTCTTGCTCTTCTCTCTTACACTTTCACCTTGTTCCATGTCTCAGATGGTACTGCATCATTATTTACAGCTGTCTTCACTTTCCAGCAACGCAAGCTTTTCCCATGATAGTCTACTCCTGCAATCATTTCCATGCTTTCTCTCATGTAGTGAGGTGTCTAGGAAAGCCTACAAAGCTAAAAGTTTATTATTATTTGAAACTTTTCTTAAAACTAGCTTGTATCACAATGCTTACTGAACAATGCTGGCTGACTAGGTAGTGGCATGTCAAACTATATGAGCATCTGTATTCAGATTACTGCTGCCTTGTCTTTCAATTCATACTACCCCAACTCACCCTTTTTCCCCCTTTATTCCTCTGTTTCCTGAAATTAACCCAGATTATAAGGTATGACCTGCCTTTTTTACAATTTATGTACAGTACCTTGTCCACTATATCTTTCTCCAATCCTTGACTGGCCGCAGGCAGCAGCATGATATACATGATGTCAAAAATAATGGATGTGACTTTGGAAAAAAAAAAAAAGTAGAAATTTGCGTTTTGAAAAATGAGTCTTAAAGGAGCCAATCTTTTTCATCACAGTGGGACTATCAAAGCAGTAGCACACTCTCATCTTTATGTAATTAGGAGAAAATATCCTGTGTTATTGTTGAGCATTGGAAATATTTTTGGAGATTTTTTTCTTCAATTTTGCATTGTGTGTGTTGTCTTTGCAACAATACTTCTTGCTATGGTAACAACTTTTTTATTGGAATCCAGAGCATGACTGTGTAATGCTGCATTGACCCTATTACTCCTGAGAGAAATTAACTTTAGGAAGATTTGTTTTGGCCAAACTTTCAAGGAGGAAACAAAGTGTAAAAATGTGCATTAACTGGGGGAAAAAAAAAAAGGCTTACTTTTAAGCAATATTTCCCATTATTATATGCCATTGTCCTTTTGTTACAGCCTTAGGTTTGAAGACATTAGCTATTTTTTTGTAAATGACAGGGTGGGGAATGTTATTTTGCTCACATTATTTTATTCTCATCATTTTTCACATCAGAAAGTAAATGGTTTCTTTCTTGAGTCAAAAGAGCAACAGCTGGATCTTCCTGTACCCCCTCCCATTCTTCCAGTTGAGGATCAACATCAGCTGTAGCTTTGTGCAGAGGCACAGTGTGGGATCAAGACTGTAATTTAGCATCTCATTCAGCTGATATGAATATGTAATTATAATTACGAGCTCCAGGGTCCATCAGCACATGTATGAGCCTGGAATTTAAGTTGTATTTGGATGTATTATAAGTCTAAACTCTCTAGTGGGTAATAAACCTGCAAGCCAAGAAAAGCCAGAGGCGAGAACTTTGTCTGGAGGTACTGTAGGACTTCCCTGGAGGTCCTTCAAACAGTGAATCATCAATGTTGAAATGCTTGCAGCTGAATTCCCAGCTCAGGCTCAACTACAGAAAGAGAAAGAAGAAAACTACAGGCGAATCGGGCAATTGAATTGTCTACTCAGGGTGCCTAGTACTTGATAGACTCTTTCTAGAATCAGGGTAACAGTCAATAACGAGTGCAACGGCATCTAACAGGTCCTAATTCTGCTGTATGCTAAGGACTTTTTAAGATGTTCCAAGCATTGTCTTTTCTGTCTAAAGTCAATGGGAGAACCTGTCTAGCAATCCAGAAAAGACAACAGTGTCTAGGGCTGTCCATCTGGCATCAGTCTTACAAACTGGTCTTTCCAGAGGCAGGATCTTGCATTTCATAAGTGGACTCAGCTCTCTGATAATTTGGAACAGAAAGGGAGTAGTAAATATTGCTACTGTTAAAGCTTTTTTTTTTTTCCTTTTCTTTTTGTGGCTTTGTAACAGTTGTGACCTTCTAATACATGTAAGGATTCGAATTTTGTTAACGATGGAGGGGCTTATAAATGAAATTCAGTGTATTCTTTACCCTTATCTCTGAACTAGTAGTTACTAGACCTTTTGTCCCTGTTCCACCTTTCAGATACCACTTGTTTTCACTACATATTAATACAAATAATAGGGAAAGAGGCTAAAACTGTTGTCTTTCACTCAGGCAAAACTCCATGGATGTCAGTGGGTTCAGATCTCGTTCACAAAAGTGCAGCTATGATACAAAAATATTTTTTTAAAATATGCCTTTAGTTTTAGCTGGTTGCTAGAGGTGTGTGAACAGGTGTCTGCTGCGGTAAATGTAGATGGAACTAGGTTCTGTTGTGTCTGCTCTGCTCCAAGTAAAAATGGGAGAAAGTTTTTGTATGTCTGATGGAGATTCAAAAGTTAGAAAATCTGTGAAGACCTTAGCAGTCCTTCAGGATGAAAGTGTCACGTAAGTGTAATATATAGTTTTAATATAAAGGGTGAGGAAAAAGTAATTCATTGTGATTAAAAAACACCTTTTGGCTCTTTTGAATTCCCAAAAATTTCCAAACTGAAGAATTGAAAGAGTAACTGCGTAAGATTGTCTGAGTCAAACAATGTTATTCTAAACTTATTCTCAACTTGCTTCTCAGTAGTTTTCCTTCTTTTAAAGCTAGTTAGTTGGACAGCTGTTTGCTGGACTGAATCTAAAATTGTGCAAGGGGCTACAATTGAACCAAAGTCCTGTGTATTCCTCTGCTCTTTGGAAACTTTCCTATGGCAAAAATACAAAAGTTCAAGGGCTAACCTAGAATTGATTTTTACTTATTACTATATTTGAGGATGGGGATTTTTCAAATTTTGAATTTTATTGATTATTGATTTTGTAAATTTGCTGCAAAGTCAGTAAGGAAAATTTCTAAAACTTAAAAATTGAACATTTTGCCCCTCTCAGAACTTGGGACCTGCTAATCATTTTGACTTCTATGTGGGCTAAGAAATTGACATTTTGGACATGCTCATGATTTTTTCAGCCTGCCTGTCACATGGGAGCAGAAACACCTTTTACTCACTGGTGTCAACCTTGCCTTCTGAGCTTGCTTTTCAGGATTTTTTCCTGTATCAGCAGGGCCCAGCTCAAACAGCTTTCCTTTCTGCGGGGCTTTTTTATTTGCAAAAAATTCGGAACTTTAGATTTAATTTTTTTTCATAATTGTGTCTAAGTCCCGTGCATATTCCTGAGCAACATTTTTGTTTTCACTGAGACTTCAAATTTTGCTGAGTGATTGCAACCTCCATTTTCTCCCTATTGCAGAGGGTTATGGAGGAATGAATGGAACAACATCCTAAAAGTGGAGAAACTGACCAACAGGAAGGCATATTCTGGCTCATCATTTCTTATTTTTGCAGTATTTCCATCCTGTAAATCTAGAACTAGATTCTAGATATAAACCTAGAACTTCCCTTCTGCCAAAGACCATGCTTCAGTTGCCACAACTCCTGTAACTTAGCCTTTCCAGGAAGGGTCTGCCTTCAGTTAAATGTCAGCACTCGATCTTCAGAGGGACCAGAAATCACTTCTGTTTTGAGATATGCTGGTTGGCCATAGAGCAAACTTCGGGTGAATGTGCAGCTAATCATCTCACCATAGCTGTGGTGACTAGCCAAGGTTTTCTTTGTGTTTTAGTGCGAAGAAGAAGGAGGAAAATATATTGATCAAATAAATTTTGCATTATTTTATGAAGTAATTGATTAGTATGTAAGCTGACCTGAAGCAGCATGACTGAAAATACCACTCTTCCAGCCACGCTGTAATGTTAAAACAGGTGGGATGGAATTGTACCATCATTTGATGTGAATGCCAGCCAGGGCTTAGAGGACAAGTGTCCCTTCACAGATTCAGAGATACTCTTTCTGCTGGAGCCCCTTTGATCTAGTGGTCATGGTGAGCGACAGCTTCCCCGAATGAGACTTATCTACCTGTGGGGAAGGGACTATTAAAGGAATAATCTTTCATATCCACTTGAAGAAAGGTATTTCACAAATGCAAAAAAAGTATGCGTAAATGAATGTGTGCTAATGGGAACTGTCATCGAGGGAATCTTGTGCAAGTAATTCCCAAACGGATGCAAGATATTGTGGATAACCAAGACTGTCCAGCTCTGGAAGTAAAATAAAGCACCCAGAATGGAAAATGTATGTTTAACAGACTAGCAAGAAAAAGCCTCAACATCATATATGGGAGAATGAATATGCTTCCTTCTTTTGAGATAGATGGGTAATCTGTAGGGCAGAAAACTTCGTATCTCTTTGAAATGATCTCCAGATGACATATTAAAATATGTCAACGCATACAATGCAACAACTTTAAGCTAATGCTAGATTATAGAAATACCATTTATTTCATCGTTAAAGAAAAAAAAACAGGAAGTTGGTGGTCCACTGAGATTTATGCTAGTCTTTCACCTCTGGTAGGCCTGGCTTCCTTTCACTTATTTAGATACAAAGCTACATCAGATGCTCGTGTGTGTACTTCAGAGCCCTCCGCTAGGTATTTAAAATGCGCTAAAGCAAAAGAGAACAAAGGCCAGTTAATATACAATGAAGGGATCAGGTGGGACAAAGACCTTTGGAAAGGTACTGAAGGATGCGAGTTCAGTAGTTTCATTCTTCAGCTCTTACTCATCTGAGTAATAAAAAGAGTGCCGTGTTTAAATGAGGCCCAGAACAGAAATTTCAGTGGATGCTGTGGGCCTGACTCACAATGTGTTGGAAGACCACCCGTGATTGAAATGGCATGCAGGTACTGAAGGTCAGGAGTGGAATGTGTTTGTGGAAGGATATGAGTGCTCGGGACTATGTCGTGTTACTTGGCCAGCCCATCAAGGGGAGTTGTGAGATTAGTTAAAGTCTGTACAGGTCTTTGAGGATGTACTTCAGGCTGAGACTGTGGCTCACGAGCACATCCTCATGCCAGAAGGATGCATGACACAGGAACACAGCCGTGGGCCGCTGATGTCGGTGGAGCTATGGTGCTGACTTTGATGGATGCTGCATGAAACCTTATGTCAAACTCCACTTAGTGTAAGTGGCTCACTTGCTCCCCTTCTCAATAAACAGACCCATCCTGCAGTAACAACAAGATTTAAAGAGAAAACTGCACTTTTAACAACACTGGCTAGACCTAGGAATTGAGAAAATTGTGCTGGTTTAAGTTTGAGGACTGAGGTGGGGGTGTCTGTAACATGGAAAGGACTCTGCTCATGACTGTGGAAGTGTGCATTTTGCACGTTAGGCTCCTAGACATAGTAGCTCTGACTATTTATGCCATTAACAAAGCAGAGATACTTTTTAATTTGAAAGAATCTTATATGTGAGTGCAAATTGTTGACTTCTTATAGTTTTGGTATTTGCATATTGCAGTTACTTAAGAAAATGGGGCCAATTACAAGTTTTTGGCAGCCCCAATTCATAAGTTCCCTTGCTTCTCTATTTTTTCTATCCTAATTGTATTTAATTATAAGATTTTTTTAAATTGTTCTGTAATTACCTAGTCCTATGTGTTATGTAGAAGGATGTTGAGAGACATGTGATTATAAAATCCAGACTGCTGTGTGCTGACATTTATGGCTTTCTCTCTCAGCACTAGCATGAATAGATGCTAGATTTTTTCAAGCTAAAATGTAGCTGGAAGGTTTCTGGTAAAAAGCAATTTGCATTTTTGGATAACAAACAGAAAAAAGGGCAGATACAATTTTCCAACACCTGCTCCGGTTTTTAACTTCTTCCATTGAGTCTCTGTATGGTTCAGAATTGGTTTTTTGCCTTTCACTGGAATGCCTAAAATTGGCTTCTGACAGAAATAAAATATTAGAATAATTGGATTCTGTCCTTTCTCATTATATCATTTTCTGTGTCCTTCAACACACAATCCATAGAAAAGATGTTTCTAACATTTCCTGAAAACCGTCTTTCAACATAAGCTTTTTCCATCTGCTTTTGGAAAAATCAGAATATTTTATAATTATGCAATCATCTTGCTCAAGTTACTTGTTTTCTATTAACACATTTTGTACTGTTAGAGGTATCATCTAAGAAAGATTTAGGAAAAGTTAGAATTAAAGGTCATCCTTCTGTCTAAAAGTTGCTCATAGAAAAAGATAACTAAACAGACTTGCTCTTTTGAGAATGATGTCAGAATTTCCTTCTAGATACCCATTTTTTTTATTAACTTATGATGGAATTACGTCATTCATCTTAAATATTGAGTAATAGAAGCCCTTGCTAACTGTTCCATAACTCTGGTTTAACGGATGAACTCTCCACTGGTTTCTCAAAACTGCTGTTCCAGCTAGGAGCTGATACATTTGAAATAAATTTGGACCATTATGTGAGAGGTTGCCATGAGTAAGGGTCTGGTTAAAATAAAACTAATAATCAACTAATATTGTAATTGGTATCTGTTAAGATATTTGAGAGTGAGAGAAATTTTAAGGGGATTAACTCGATCTAACATACTTTTTCAATTTTTAACTTCTATGATAGTTCGAAATTAGGAAGGAATGAATAAACCCATAGCAAAAAAAAAAATCTGAACTGAGAAAAAATAAAAATAAAGTAGCTCATTTGAGACTTGTCAGAAATAATCCTAGCATTGCTGTGCTCTGCTTGCTACTTATTCTTGCATGTATCTGCTTAGCTTCATGACAAACACATTAAAACCGTGAGCACAGTAGAATAGCGAAAGGGCAAGCTCTGCTCTCATCTGGGACGTGCTGGATATGTTTTTAGGACAGGGACTGCATTCCCCAGCCGCAGGCGGGTGCGGCGTGCAGGAGTCTCTGTGCAGCCCAGCAGGGTGCACTGCACTAACATTGCTAAAATCCCACTAGTGAAACTCTTCAGTAATTGCGGTTCCTTCCCAAGGGGCTTTGACTAAGAGCACAGCTGCATGATGAACGTGCTTACAGTAGGGCACTGGCAGGTTAAGAAAACACTGACTTATGTCTGAAAATGGTTCTAGGGTCAACTGCTACCAAGACGTGAAAAACTAGCTCTGGAGAAGTGGCTGTGTCTGAAGGAAAATCCTGCAGTACGATGCCAGGGATTCTGTGAATTATTAGGTTTGCAGTATGTAAACAATATATTTTAACTTAGTTTATGTGTGTATGGCTCACTCCTGGAAGAAGCCATGACTCCCACTGGCTTCAGTGAATGCTGCAAGTGCACAGAGCCTCTGTGGCTATGGTTCTTAAGTGCTGTGTTCAAAGAATAGTGAAGCTCTGGATTAACCCTTCCAAAACCAGAATTCCTGCAAAAGCGCTCCTACTTTACTGTCTCGGGTTTGTATATGCAGGCATTTACTTAGGTGTAATCATTCTCTGCAGCACTCCAGAACAGTTTTCATGTGCAGAGAAGCCCTTACTCGTGTGCAATACCTGCGTGTGCAGGGTTCAGTCCTGTGTTGCATTGGATTGTGTGTACATATGCAAATTCTGTGCTTGTCCAAGAAGCTGTATCAACAAAGAACAAATTCTTATATTACACACAGAAAAGTTGTGTAATGGAAACAAAACTCTGCACGTTTGATAATTAGATTGGATTAGATCCCTGTGCTCTAATGTTGGCAACATATATTAAAGAAAATGACTGGGTTTTGATTTTAAGAAAAGACAAGTAACCTTTTCATGGACCTTATGAAATCAGCTGTTAGTGACTGATGATTCTCTTGGCATGAAAGATGTGTTCAAGGGAAATGGGCGTGCCCATGTTTTCACATTCTAGCCTGGAAAGAGATGAGTAGTAGTCTGGTCCATGTGATGACATCTCACATGTGTGGCAACTTTAGATTTTAGCAAATACATTTCGTTTTCATATACCTTCTTTTCTTGTAGAACATTTTGAGGAACCATGTTGTTGTTTGTTACAAAGAGGAACACTGTAGTTAACAAAGAGTGTAACATATGAGGGGCAAAGATGGGGGGGGGAGATAGAGGGTCACGCAAGACTGCCTTGCAATACTCTCTTCTTAGGCATTTTGCTCCCTAAAATGTCGCTGTAATACTGAAGTCACAAAGCAGGCCTTTTGATTCAGTATGCAAGCTGTATTGACACAGGCTAGGGAATGAAGCCGCTAAATCAGGTGCATAAACACTCTTGCTTGTCTCTAGGCAGAGACAAAACTGCACAAAGTGTTCACGGACTTCTAAGGATGACTGTTGTTGCCTTCTCTTCTGTAATGTTCATTCAGCAGCTGAGCTTCCTCTCTCTCATTTGGCCATTGGATCAACATCCAAAGCCCCTTCCTTTCTTATGAAGCTTGAAGCCATTTTTAGGTACATTCTCTACATTCTGGGCCAAAGCAGAATCTTTTTAGAAACTATTCATTCTTGGATGAGGATCAGTGCTGTTGTTTTTCTTCTAATTTTTTGCTTAAGTATCAATTAATCAAGAACCCCGATATTATCTTTCTATACTTACCTGAACTACTTTTGCAAATTGTTGATTTGCTTGCGTTATGCACAAGCTATAAAAAGGCTCTTTGTAGCAAAGTCTGCTCAGGACCAGCACATTTATTTGTGTAGTTTATTTTTAAATAAACTATTAAATTATTATTATTAAATAAATTATTAAATATATAAAAATATATATCTTATAAAAGTATCCATGGTTCCAATCAATAAAATAGAGACAAGAATATAAGTGAAGATGGAGGAGGGCAATTCTGTGGGTATATCTCAAAGTAGATAATATTATTTTCAATATTTGATGTCCAGACCTGACCGCTACTGCTTGCTATCTTTCTTCCTCAGCTGCATTTGTACAGGCAGCAGGGAAATTGATGGTTTTGAGGGCACACTGTGTCTAAAATTTGCTGATTGCGCTATTTCATTGCTTGGCTAGTGCTGGTGGATGATCCACATGCCTGAAACAAAGGGAGAGTAAAAGGAAAGAGAAACATTTAAAAGTTTTGCTAGACCGTAGTCTTGGTATTCTTAGAATAAGTTGGATAGAAATGGTTGCATGTGCTGTATTCAGATGATGAGTGAGATTTGAAACTCATACTCAGTTTTGGTATGTGTCCGGATTTCGAGATCTAAGATTCCGCTTGGTCTGCTGTCTTACATAATGGGCAGGGGAGCATGGAGAAGGAAGCTGCAGCTCAGTCCGCGGGACTGAAACAGGCAGCTTCTAACAAACAGGGCTGGGACCAGCCACTGCTTGCATAGGTGGAGGAGGCTGTGCACCACGCGGCTGCTCCCCTCCACATGATCAGGTGTGCAGCCTCCAGCGCCGTACTTATGGTAAGGGCTAATTTGTCCTGGTTTCCTAAGTGAGACCGGAAGGTAGGGAAAGTATAGGAAGACAAATAACAATGATAGGACATAATAGTGCTACCTGTTCAGAGTGGAGTGACCCAGAGGGAGAGTAGAAAACGTATCTAAAAGGTCACGTGTGAATTCAGACACATTCACTGAAGAATTTCTCTTATGGGAAAAAAAGAAAGGCAATGCTGGTTTATATCTGAAAGATGATTATGAAACCAGAGATACTGATGGGACATTTGTTACATGTGTGCTGTGGCCATATTTCCTGGAACATGGAGGAACGTGAATAATTAGGTTTAATATTCTGGATTATCTGAATATTTTTAGAACTGGAAATGGAGGAAAGATAATAAGGAGATTCCTTTGTAGAAGTGTTTATACAGATTGTGTTCATAGGGGTGAATAAAAATAAATAAAAGCAGCAGAGATGGAAAAATTTCCTAATGCTCTTTCACCTCAACTGAATCCATACTTGTCAGGGAAGGTAAGGCTTAAAAAGGAAACCCTCTGGAAAAGTTTGAGAGCTGCTACTTTAATCTTCACCTTCTGAGAAGTTTCAAATATCAAGAGCAGAGAGAGAGAGAGAGACTGAGTCTCTAATTAGTGAAGGAGGCAGGTAGGACATTAATTGATTTGTTATGCTACTTCTTTGACCTGTGCTGTGTTTGAGAACAATAGAAGAGCTGTAATGTTCTTCAACAACATAGCCGAGCTTTTATGCAATACCAGCTTAGAAACCTTTGATCACAAACTGGTGCTGTAAATCTGTAATTTTTATAATAGTGCTTTTTGCTACATGTATTTTAATTTTATTCATTTATTCTTTGTTTAGGAATTAGTTTCACAGAGTTTGGGCTACTTTCTCATTTTACACAATGTTTGGAAAGTCCTGAAATCAATGTCTCTCTTCTAATAGCGGTATAGTACAAATCCAGTAACATTTGCGAGGAAGTGGAATAGTCTGGTTTTATGTATGATGCAAGTCATTATAAACCTGAAAAATAAGAAAAGGGGGGAAAGAAGGTGAAGAAAGGTAGAGGAAGGATTTATTTTTATCTGTCCTGGATTGCCATTTAGGTTCAAACTTACTATGTAACAGTGTCTGTCATGGCTCCACAGTCCCAAATTTCACAGTGAAACATTATACTGTCACTGCAGAGTCCTTTGAAAGCTGCCTTCAGTAAAGGTGTTTAATAGTCCTAATAGTTTAATTAATGATTTAGAACCAAAGAGACATTTAATTTCAAGAGAGTATGTAAAAATAATGCTATAAAAGCAGTGTACGTACTGTGACAGTTAATATCAAAAACTACCAGCTTACAAAAATGTGTGGGCTTGGGCATAATTTAATCACTTAGTTGACTGTTGTGAAGAAGAACAAAAGAACAAAAAGGGTGTCTCAACTTCTATATAGCCCAGAAGCAGAAGCATTGACTTAGAATTTAATGAAAATGTGCAACACAAACATACAAACATATTGGAGGTCTCAAAAAAGAAAAGACCAAGGGCTTTTATTTGCAAACAAAAGGTCCCTGGCACTTTGAATGTAATTCCCGCTGATCCTTTTTAACCTTTTTTCAGAAAAGGGCTGCTCTTCCTACTCCCAGCAGCCAATTTAAAAAGGGATCAGCCACTTAGCCTGAGTTTCAGACAAAAATTAGGTATCTGTTTGTCTACGTTCCCTGCGTAGCCAAAAAGGAAAGACAGAGATGATCCATCACACCGTGAGAGAGATGGCTGAGATAATCAAGATGTAGTGCCCTGTTTAGATCAAGTGTCCTCTGCAAGTGCCTGTCCAACATCATAGTCCAATGGTAACAGAATGATCTTGGATCTCGCTGTGTCTTAGCTGAGCTGTGAATGTAAAACAACATAACTGTATGGTAAAATTATTCAGGTAAACACTGTTATCTGGGCATGTCGCTTTGGAGGGATTTCACCTGAGACAAAGAAAACCATTTTTTATTTGGTAGAAGAATGCCCAGATAGGGAAGTGGGCTTGTTTATTTGTAATGATTTAACTCAACATCTGCGTAATGAATAAAATTTTAACTCTGGGACAAATCCATATATCAAAGCAAAGTGTTGCTTTTCCTGAAAAGCAGCACTTCTCATCTTTGGCCAGATGGCTTAGTGTGCTTAAGAGCTTCAAGTCAGTCTTTTTTGTAAGGGCTGGGTTTTTCTTTGACATAATATTACCCATTTATTCCTCCCTACCTTGAACCGTGCTTGTGCCTGTCATTATGCAAGATATCTGATTATATCAATGAGCAGTTTATGTAGACTGAGGACTATGTATATTATGTACAGAATTAGGGAATTCCTTACATGATTTTGATACACGAAGGTACAAGTGAAAGGCTGACATTTACATTTTCTGGAGAATGCATTTGTCTGTTTATTAAGCATCATTCTCTTTAATTTCATGGCACTCTGTGGAGTAGAATAGAAAATAATACGTGTGTGTGTGTGTGTAAGAATATCCAGTCCTGCTCTGGAAAAAAAAAAAAACTTCAGCCAAAATAAGCATTTGACTGTTTTGCAAGATAATGTCTAGCATGATGCAATAGCAGGCACCTGGTACAGTCACATCATCATTGGTTTCAGCTTTTCTTCATGACCAACAAAAATTAGTCAACATATAAAAAAAACTCACCCCCAAAAAAAGAACTGTAGGCCAGATGGCTTTTGAGAACTGAATAAAGTGAGAGGTGAAGTAAGCATTTGACAAGAATGCACAGGGAAAAGATTAATCATCACTTCATGTTCTATGTCCAAAACAGTTGTGTCTTTGCTTGTCTGTGATGTCTGATTTTCCATAAGACAACAGGCATTCCCTTTAAGAGACATGTAGACTGTCCCTCTGAAGGAAAGCTAGTATTGCACAGATGTAAACAGTCCGCATAACTCAGAAATCCACAACAGAAATATTGTTAAAAGTATTTACACAATTTGATCACACAGTACCATGATGGTATGCAAAAGTTAACTGATGAATTGTCTGAAGTGCAGAATAGCACGTGTTTAAATAGTTAAAAATACTGGTCATCTCATTTTAAGGGTCCTGTCGGCTACTTGTGTTTGTTTGTTTTCAATAGGAACGTCCTGGAAACATACAGGAAATGTGCAAAATGTATCAAGGTTGGGCCGCACAGGTAGCAGGCAGCACCCCGGTACTGCAGCCGTTCTGAGTTTTTTAGCTGTACGCATGAAATGACTTGAGAGCAATGTGTGTGTCTGAAACCGTCACTGTATATGTTTTCACATATGTATATTCTAAATACATGCAGAAACTTGTATGCATGTGATATACAAACAGCACTGTATTTGTAAGCGTACTCATGTACTTCTTTGAAAGTGACTTAATAAACATTTGTTTTGTTCCTCAAGTAGCAAACACTGGAACAGAAGAATGTGCAAGGTGATACAGGCATAGAAAATTATAAATATACACTCTGTTAGCCTTTTCATTCACATAAACATAAGGTATGTACCATATGTTGATTTTTTTGCATTTTAATGACAATGATAAGTATGGTATACCAAACTGTTTCAGCATAAATTAACTTTACAGTCAAATTCTAAAAGCAATGATCAAAGGCCGACTACATATCTAATAATTATTTGCATAGTTGGGCCCTGATATACGTTGATGCCTCTATGATGAGAATATTTTTGTTAAATACTATCCTTTTGTGGCAGTTTCCTCTAAGGACCTGACAGCTGGTTATTTTTATGCACAAAGGGTTTTAAGCAAAGAAAATACTTAGCTCACATATATGCAGGTGGATATAACTGGTTCCTGATACACACACGAACACGCTATATTTGTATATGTATATACATATATAAGTTGTATACAAGTACAACATTTGACACAAATATAAATTTCTGAATTTTTATGTCCCTGATTTATATTATCTTGTAATATTCCATGACTATTTGATATATTAAAAATCTGTCATGATATTTAGACTGTTAACACCATTACAAAAGCAAACTTTTTTTGAGTTTTCTCATTACTTTCAGGGCTATCGGCCCTCATTTCACATCCTGTTTTGTGGAAAGAGAGGCCAGTTTCAACAGGTTTGGATTTCACATTTGGGAGAGAGAAGAATTAGTAGTTCAGAGACTGTTCAGATAAGCCTGACCTTAATTGACACAGCGGTGTGTTAGTTTCTGCTCAGTGAAGGAGAAAAAGAGAGAAGCAATATTGCACATACTTAAAAATCATAAAAATTTCAGTTTAGAGTTTCTACAGATGACTTAAAAGACATACAAATTTCTACAGTTATGTATATTTTGTCTCAGTGACCTCGCATCAGATGTGAAAAGCAAGAAAATTGTTTTCTAGCTACCAGGACACTTTTTTCCCAAGGGCCTGAGGGCCATGCAGTTCATTTCTCATGCACCGTTGCTGTTAATAAAGTGGCAATCTCCAAGTAATGTCCCGACGGCTACCTGTGCAATCCCGTTATGCCATAAGCATCGTCACTGCTGAGGGGGGAGACGCCCCTAGTATGGGTTCTGCTTCTGAGCCCTGCAACTCCTGTTGCTTTCATGGCACTCAGATGGTCACGCTGGATGGCTCAGCCGTTGATTAAAAAGAACTTGGGTTTGTTGTTCTGTCTTTCTGGATTAAATGGGATTTGCAATTGCTTAGCGACTGCATTTCCTTTCTGCTGCTCCAATAACTTTGACAGAAACTTAAGAATGATCTCTAGGTGTAAGCTTCTTACAGGTGCGTGTGAGTTTTGGCAATGGCATATGAATTGTCTTTGTTCATCTAGGCTGGCACTCTGCCTCCAGTACTGGGAAAAAGGTGCAAGAAATATGACAGTTGCTAGTTTCAGAAAAACTCCCCCAAAGGAAATGTTCTTTCCTAATATCAGGTAATTAAAAATTCATGTCTGAGGGTTTATTTCCATTCCATTCCATTCTAATTCTTCTCCTGACGTTCAAGAATGTTTTATTTCTTAGTAATGTAGTTCTTGATGTTGTTGTCATTGATGAAGTATTTGGTTCTTTTTGTATATAGCTATACTCTTGGTCCTAATTACGTCATGGAGCATTAGGTGCTCATGGAAGAAACAGATAAACATACTCTAGGCAGCAGCGGCAGCGCATGCTCACCGTGCTATCCAGCCAACGTTCCTCAACTCTGACCTGAGGACCACCTCTGGAGGTAAGAGTCCCTTCTTATCAGTGAGTCCTCGCTTTCTCTGCCAAGACTGTTAGCAGAAAGGACATTCAGAGCCAACAGTATAGTTTTGTACAGCAGGGACCTGTTCACCAGAAACTGTTCCGTGATCACTAAAGTCATTTCATATACACCACCAGAAAATTTATATCGTAACATATTTATGCTCCCATTTCACCTAGGGCTTGAACCCTGAGGAACTGGCAAACGATCAATTCTGTAACTCATTTGTTTCCTCAAGACCTGGCCCTTATATAACTGTTTCTATCTGAAATGTATCACGAATCGCATGCATACACTTTGTAAACCAGTAGATGTTATTACTACTTTAAAGATGAAACCTTAGAACTGTTGAATATTTTCTAAAAATCAAACAACATTTGAATTACTGTCTCTGGTTTTACCTACTCTTGATGTAGGTAGTCAAGTTATAAAATTAAAAATATTCTTCATGTGACTAATTATTTGCCCAAATCACAAATATTTTTTTTCCTTTACAGGTAGTTGGCATGGTAATTGCCGGTTTTCAGTTGTCAAAAATCACTACCATATAATCAGAGGGGTGGCTGAGAGACCAGTTGTCTTAAAAGTTTTGGTCCTGCAGACTTGCTCGTCTGCTGTTCAGTAGCAACATAAAATAGCAACACGGGTTCTTATGGTGACAAATCATCCTGACTAATTCTGCAGACAGGTCTTTCCATAATGTTCATGAAAAGATTAAAAATTAATTGATAATTTCTCAATGAATCAGTCTGTACTTTCCAGTCATGTCTGCTATCATTTTCCTAGGATGACCTTAAAACATTTTATAATTTTATTTCATGTACCTGGCTGAGTATAGAACTATGCTCATGCATCATTTAACACTCCTCAACTGAGAAGGTCGATGTTTTGGCAGAGCTGGGTGTTAATGTCTTTATGGATGGAAAATTTTGGTTTTATATTATATCAGTAACTCTACAAGATGTGATACTGGGATTTAGGGCGTTAATCTCTTGGAAAATGATGGATGAGATCCAACTCCGTTCTTGTTAAGCTTTGAAAGAAAGGCTGACACTTGTGGCATATGCAAGTGCTGTTTAGTTGTTTGCTTGAAACTGAAAGTCTGAAGAACAAGAAAATCAACGTTTTTAGCCTGGCTCCAACATATGTATTTATAAAATATCCAGATTCTCTTTATATTTTATTTTTAAAGTAAAACTGAAATAAGCCTGAATTTTGAAATATCTTTCTCTTGGAATAGGATGTTATGGACTATTTCTTTTTCCTGTTGTGGAATATTTATTGTCTTACAGCCTGCATCTACAGTCTCACAACACAGAGAAAATAAATCCTGATGATGTTAAACATTTGGAGCAAAACTCTGACAATTTCACTTTTGCAACAGGAACATGATGGCCTATTTTCTGTTTTCCCCAGAAGGTTGTTGGAATTTACCTTGGAAATTGTGTGAAAGCTTCAGGTTTGTACTTCTCTATATGTGATCTGTCTGTGTATTTTACACAAAACGTTCATCCTGATTTGCTTTGGCAATTATCTTTGCCTTTCTCCTCTTCTGCATAAATTAATGTTTCACTGTACAATAACTAGAGATTAGCTGATCAACACAGCAGCCACCTTTCCACCCTCTGTGGGCCAAAATCCTGTGGGATCTATTTTCAAGATACTACTACAAGGCAGAAGCGGGGCTGTAGCCTCCTTGTGCTGTGGGACAGGGAATTCCACAAAGCCTGAGGTCAGGCAGCTTTGCAGGATTCTTCTTAATGCTCCATGACACTTTGGATCCAAAAGCAGTAAATCCCAAGTTTCCCCCTCATGGGCATTACAAATGATGTCTTAATTTACCAGCACTAAGAAAACACTTTTTATCTCTTTGTTTATAACAGATTTTTTTTTTTATTTTATAACAGAAAAATACAAAAGCAAGTCCTACAAGCTTTCCATTTACATTTTTAAAACAAAATGAGCTGGCCTGAGTCTTTCTACAGCAGGCACTGTCAAGACAACTCCATCTTGAATACTTTCTGTTTTAAAAATATTCTGCCCAGAATATATGTTTTTAAATTTTGATTGGTCTTTTTAAAGTGATAGGCATCTGTTGTTGAATATGTTGAGATGAACAGGGAAAGTCTTTCCTGCTAATTACAGTGTTAGCACTTATGTCACATTCAAGATTTATTCTCCTAACTCAGGAGGTAGGTAAATAAAGAGATAGATTCTCCTTCTGCTGCAAAGGGAAGGACAGAGGTGGAATAGGTAGACCCAGTCAGTGGTTCACAGTTTAAAGTTCTGTGCTCAGACCACTACATACCATTACATTTGCAGGTACTGGTTCATTCAGCCCTTCAGAAACCTAATCATTTTTAGGATTTCCAGTGTCCAAGTTCACAGTAACATTAATTACCATGCAGAAGTCTGGCTATATCAAGACAATTAAGAGATATGAAGAGAATTGGTGGAAGAGTGAATCAGGGGTCATAGTCTAGTTCAGTATACAGCCAACCAGTGCTCAGTCTGATAATTGAAAACAAAATACAAAGCTTGAGAGGAGCCAAAAAATATCTTAATAAATAATTAGAGCTTGTATGTTTCAGAGAGCCGGGTTTTCTTGGCAACACCAGGCAGTAGTCATTTCTGAACAAACAAGATTGAAATTTATGTCTCAGTGAAGCAATACTGGAAGCCTGTTTGACGTGCTGCACAAAGACCATTTCCGACGCTCTCCGCCAGATGAATTTCCTCCGTGTGCCGGAGGTGGGCAGAAATGTGGTGCATTCGCAAGATGTGCCTCAGATGCAAGATCGGTCTGTGCTCCACAGATATCACTTGTATTGATGAGTCCGTGGGACACTGCCAGGGGACATCTGCTTTTTAACTAATGAGGAGCTGGCTCAGTTTTACATGCACTCCGGTGTTCAGGGGTGCTGAGCTTCTGCACCCATTCATGTCAGTGGAGTTTTTGTAGGTTCAGCAGTTGTAAAAACAAACAAACAAACAAACAAACCCACCAACAAAAAAACAGGCCTGCAGGTAATAGCTTTCTGCAGGTATGATTCACAGGTGCCTGCAGTGTATGTACAGCAGCTTGGTCCTGTGTAATCTAGAGGATAAATGCATTTGTACAAGAGGCTGGCCTTGGGAAATGCCTCCATAATCAGAACTACCACCAGCCAGTTCATGCTTACAGAAGAGCTTTGCCACAGCGAGGTATTACTAGCGGCATCTGTAAAATGGAAACCTGAGGCACAGGAAGCAGGCAGCGTTGCCTCTCGGCTCATTTGTGTGTAGTGGTGGTGGTTGCGGGGAGCCCAGGCTCCTCTTTTAAACCACTCCGGGGGGATTTTCCCTTCCCATCCCCTGTGGGACGTTCCTCCCTACCCCCTTGCAGCAGCAGACAGGGCTGGGGGTGGGCAGCGAGAGGGGCCATGGAGCAAGGGACAGGGAGGGGAGCTGTTTTCACCCTCCTCTGCATTTGCTGCCCCAGGCAAATGCCCTTCTCCTGCCCCCAGTGGCCTTAAAACGCAGGTTCCCAGTTCTGCACCCCTCACCTCCATGCAGCTCCTCCTGTCCCTCAGCTGCTAGGGAAAGAAAACAACAACAGGTGTAAAATTAATGCTTTCTCCTTTTTTACAGCATTACTGCAACATCCTTTTCTCCCCTATGGCTTCAAGGGGACTGGGCTGCTGTGCCAGAGCTGACTGCTTTACCTTTTGGGACCTTGTGCCGCGCTCCCACATTAAAAGGTTTGTTTGCTTTAAGAAAGCAGGTGCCGTCATTGTGAAGGAATGTATAAAATCTGGTGTCAATAAGCTTAATTGGTGTGAAGGCCTGATTGGGTTTGGGGGGAGAGGTGCAGATATTGCCTCCTGCTGAACTCTGTAAAGAGGCCTGGCAGCTTGGCTTTGCTGGAGGGAGCTCCAGAGCAGTGACCTGAGGTGTGTGAGTAAAATCCTCAGCTGAGGGCTGGAAGGAAAAGTGCAATTAGTGGTGGTCTTTTACTGTTTCTGATGGTAGTCAGCTCTGATACACTGAGTAGAGTTAATGCTGAAATGCGTGGAGGTGTTAGGGCAGAGCTAGGAGAGCTGGTGGGTCTGGGAGGAGAAGCTTGAATCATGAAAGAGAGGAGGCTTTCTGGATCTGGGATAATATGGGGTTCCTAGGGAGAAGCTTGCCAGCAGAACTAGAGAGTCTTGGTTCCTGCTGGTATGGCTCAGCCTTCCTAGGAAGACACTTCAATGTGCGTTTGATTAAGAAGAAAATGGGCAGAACAAGTGGAAAATAACAGTACATCTCAAAGAAAATTCCAGTGGGCAAGAGCTGTTAGTTGGCTTCAGATAGAAAGGCTGGGCTGTTCTAAGTGATCTGCTTTTTAGAGGTAAGCGAAAGGGGTACAAGTGTACACTTCAGGGTATAAGAAATTAAAGGGCAGCACAGCTGCTAGAAAATTAAAGTTGATGTATTTGCCTGTATAAATGCAGCATGTTTGCCAGAACTCTGCAGTTGGATTAAACTGAAAGCGTATGTTCTCCGACTTTAGGATTATCCTGCACTGGGCTGCATCTAACACTTCTGCTCTCTCCTCAGCAAAACAGCTGAAGTTCTGTGAACTAGCAGAACCGCAGATCTAAAGTCCAGCAATCCTTGCACCACTTCCAGTTCACTCTTAAACTTCCTTTTCTCCTTTGTCCACTTCTTTCCCTATCTAGATGCTTCCTGATTTCTTCCTTTTTCTTTCTGATGTCTTTATTTCTAATGTCTTTTCCTTATTATTTTGCCCCTCTTTCAGTGCTGAGACATGACTCTGTCACTTGTTCAATGCATTTCCGGATAAAGTACCTTTGTGTTCTCATTTTTGCTTCCTTCACGTTTTGGAGAGGCTCCTTAGAAGCACCCCAAAATAAATCTAACTTTTTTCTTTCACTTGCCCGAAAAGTCAACAGCAATAGGCTTCTGGTTTCCTGAGATTATTTCTGTTTATAGTGATCAATACTTGTTCAGGGTTTCCTTGCTATTTTCAATCTTGTTTAGATTGTAAGTAATTTGGATCAGAGACCTGTCTTTTTATTACAATTAGATCTTGGCTTGTACTTAAGGCTCCTGGTGAATCCTAAGCTGTTGATAGCAAAATAATTCAGCAGAGGGAATTTCATCTTCCTGTATAGGGTTTTTGCTACAGTCAGTGTGAATCCCTAAAAAAGATTAATATTTTCCAGTGAAACATATAACATACTGATGACTTCAGGTTGTCCACCAGTCTTTGTAATTGGCATGAAATCTAGGATGGCTGGGAGTCAAAATCCTGTCTTTGGCTTTGTGTGTGTCCTGCTTATTACCTGCCTAATGAAGTAAGTAGGCAGGGCAATCTCTTTGTGTCATCCTGCAACCACGTCAAGTTACTCACTAAACCTCTCTCTGGGAAAGTGGTTTGGAAGCATTTAGGTGAAGATTTTCTTTTCAGTACAAATTTGCTGCTTTGTGGAAACCTGCGGATGTTATAGGAGATCAGCTTCAATGAATTTACTAGCTTTAAAATAATGTGGAGGAAAAAAAATATGAAGAAGTCTGTGATCATTCTAGCCGTTTCCAGAATGAAAGACTCCAGGCTTTCCTCTTGAAAGTGATACTAGTTGCACTAAGGCAATTAAAGAGCATATGCTGTTTACATTTAAGTGTTTATGCCACTTTTGTTTGAGTCAATTTTGATCTATGAAAACTTGAGACTTTGAATTTTTGTTTTGATTTTTTTAATAAGAAAAAGTTTAATTCTGCTACTTAGTAGAACTGTATCTTCTGAATTCTACTGAACAGAGTTATGAAAACTAGATGTGCTGCAGTTATATGAATTTACTTCCTTCAATACAGAAGCTTATTCCTGCCAATGGCAAACTGTCAGTGACGTCGATTTTATTCTCTGTTCTTGTCTTCTGTTTTAATATTCTCAGACCGATTTGTCTCATCTGCGCCTCTTCTCAAAATCTGCTTTACCAAAGCTGCCCCTTGTTCCAAGCAGACCTCTCTGTCTTTTTTTGCTTTGGGTAAGGCCGTGTTCACAGTGTACTGACTTTGAAGATTGCCATTATTTTAGGTACCAGCTTCAAGGCAGGACATTAATTATTTCTTATACCCATCCTAAAGGAATGACAGGAAATTGCAGCATAACTGGGAGCTATTTCCATGTTATGACCGTGAGATAATGGCTGCTATGATAGGTAGTGTATGGCTACAGCTTCAGTTGCATGTGGAAGGTACGATATCCTGCAGCGTGGGTTTTTTGCATAGATATAAATTACAGTTAATCAGCCGTGAGTCTTGGGACCTGAGTTCCCTGGGGACTGATTCCCAGGGGCAGGGTGTGAACTGCTAGGATCTGTCCACAGGAGGTGGAAAGAAACCAGAAAGCAGCAAAAAACCGGGAGGGAGCAGTCATGAGCATGGCCCAGAAAGGTAACGGCAAAAGAACTCTGCAAGATGCAGAGCAGAAAGCAAAACTGGAAATCATGCATGATTAATCTACTTGCTGTTTTCTTATTGTGTTGTGGAAACTTGACTTTATAAACTGAATTGCACCAAAGAAATGTCTGGTTTGTGTTATCAATCTTGTCTCCATATGGAAACAAGTCAGATCAAACGTCAAGATTTTTTATTCTTTTAAGTGCCATCATGTTTTACTACATCTTTTGATATCTCTCATAACCATTTTCTTTTTCTTCTTTATAAATTATTAATTCACTAGGCAGTCAGCCACCCTTGAGTATTGCAGGGTTCTAAATTGCTTATTTTGCCAAAAAGTATTTGTTACTGGATCAGAAAAGCTTGACTGGCTAGTAAGGAGGGAATTCTTCCTAATAAATATTCCTTCTGGGTAGAGCGTGCCTCTACATTGGAAAAAAGAAAACTTCTGAGAAGCATTCTAACAATGTTTGTACTTACTGCTGAAGTCGGAATTGTAAGAAGCACTTTGCTGTTCCTGCCTTGTGAAGATGTTCTAAAGGACAGAAACAAATTTTAATCTAAAGAATATTTATGGGTTATAGGAAATCTTATAATGCACGATATTACAGAGAAATTCAGATCTCTAATTCACACTTTAATACAGATGCAATGTTAATGTTACAGACTGGTGTACTTCTGAGGTTTTTCTGGACTGTCATTTCTGAAACTGCCTAGAGAAAGGGAAAGACTTTCTGATTTTTGTCAATATAATTATATGGCTCTCAAAGGATTTGCTCCTGTTTTCAGCAGTCAGGAGAGAAGCAGTAGACTCATAATACACAACAAATAAATTCCACTTCCTGCCTTCAGATCTCTCAGTCAGACAGATGAAGAAAGATAATGGAAAAAAGCACTCAAACAAAAGAGTGAAAGTCGTGTTTCGTCTTTTTGGAGAAAATGAGAGTGGAGCTGCTCTGATAGGAGCTGTAATAAGAGTTGTTTCAAAGGGGAGGGGTGGCAGGAGGTGGGACATTCACTCTGCCAGATTTTGATTTAAACCTGAACACAATGGTGAGGCACCTGTTGAGAGCTGAAAGCTTTTCTAGAGATTTTGGTGCTGATTGTCGCCTCGCAGCTGGAGGATTATGTGTAACCTGAGCATTTAGCACTGAAGTTCTTACAGCAGCCTTGACAAGGATTGAAGGGAAAAGTTCCTCTTTTTTCTACAGTTAATACCACAAAATGGTGTTTTATAAAGTTTGTCTTTAATCTTACCTTGCTGTGATGCCCTTTCAAGAAAGAGGACTACAATCTGCAAATAAAGCCACTGTAAATGCAAGGATATGTTGTTTTAACTTCAAAAGTAACTGTAATTCTACTAAATATTATCATATACACAACTGAATCAAATCTCCCATTCTCTGTGCAATAGGCCCATGTGGTTGGTTTGGGTTTGGTGTCCCCATTCCGCCCCCCCCCCGTATTTTAAAAACACCTTCCATTGTATAAACGTACTTAATCTAAATTGATCCTCTGTTGCCTGGAATTGCTGAGCTAATAGAACAAATAAGAGTTCATTTTATGCCTGTGTAAGACTCCATTCACTTCTCTGAGCCATACTGGGATCAGTATATTTGAATATGATGTGAATTCATGCTTTTTATCTTGTCACAAGAAAACAGAATGTCGGCTTCGTGGTATCAGCCTTTTATCAGTCATCTGAAGACAGGCAATAGAAAACATCACTAAAGTAATTGTAATTGGATGACATACAGAAGGAAGAGCTGCAAATCATGAAATTAGGCTCTTAAAACCTTCTTCTCCTTCATTTACTCATAACCCAAAGTAACTGTGGAAGTTTCTCAAGGTTTACATTAAAAAATGGCCATAGATGACAAATTAATTCAGTGCAAATTTAGGGTTCTTAAGTTACTACTGCCTAGACTCTTTAACAATAAATAAATAAACCTTTTTTAATATTTCTTACACGAGCACTGCAACATATATTCCTGGAGAACATTAGATATGAGCTACTTTACAAGCAAATCAAAATAGTTGCATTCATTATCTGCTCTACTTTTTCCTAATGTAATCAATCTATATTAAAAAAATCATTGTGGAAGCACTGAGAAAAATAACTGAAGAATATTGTTTCCTCCAAAGTTCTGTCTTTAAAAGATATTGCACACACATACACTATATAAATATTTATTAGGAGTATGACAATTCTGGTGATGTTTAAGACATTGCAGCATTGGAGTAAAACATTAGAAAATTGCATTGGACTATCTTGTCTCTCCCCTTGATAACACTGGATTGTTCTCTGAAGTCGCTTTATTTCCTGTACCATACAGAGTGCTTCAAATTTAGGACTATGACTAGTTCAGCTCCTGTCCAAAAAAATCTGGATTTCAGTAGTATTTCTATTCATTTGCTTAAAAACAAAAACTACGGACGAGGAACTTAAAATATTCTTGTAAGTCAAAGAAATAGCATTGGGTTGCATAAATAACTCTTAACTTATACTCCTAGCTTGAACACACTACAACTTTTTTTTTTTTTCCTTCCTTCTGAGGTTTTCAAAAGGGAAAGCATCCCAGCCTTTACAGCGTTAACTAATATTGAATTATCTTATTTAGGTTCGAACCTAGCAATGAAGACACAATTTCTGCAGTGAGGAACTGGATGTTGACTTTATACAACTTACTGATGGAGAAAGTAGTAACACCTGAGAATAATGACTGCCAAAGGAAAAAAAGCTTCTGTGTGCTTCAGCTGGGGCTTCTGCAAAGGTAAGATGCAAAACCCTCATCACAAGTGGAAAAAGTGAAGAGCTTATCTTGAATATTTCGGTGAAAGAACCATAATTTTTGCAAGTAAGTTAGCGACTTTTTTTGTGTGTGTTTACACTATTTGGAAGGGTGGAATGCATTACTTGTAATTGTCATCCAGTAAGCTCTAAACAGCTTCCTTGAAAATGCAAGTTTTTTCTCGTTTGACTGATTTATCTTATTGTTCATGTTCAGTAATTTCCAGTGGGTTACCTACAACTCGCTAAACGGGTAGACATACTTTCACTGTTCACCTAAAATGGAGTATTCTTCAGTGGGATAGTGATAAATCAAAAGGAAAAAATCATTTCAGTATGGTAATTGCATCAACTTGTATTATTTTAGCTCAGCACGGTTGCAAATATAAATCTACTAAAAAGAACCAGGCAAAAAGATACATATACGCAACATTTTTAAAAGGCATCGTCACTTGCTTGTGTTAAAAGCTGCTAATCTATAGGCCTGGAAATACTTAGAACTTTCCTATTTTTGAACGATTGACTAACTCAAAAAAAACCCCAAAAACAACCAAAAAAAACCCCCACACCAAACCCAACATTTAAAATGAGTGGTGAAAGGAAATCTTCTTGTTGAAGAAATGTAAAAGTAACATTTTTGGCAGGCCACTTTGGGTGATGTCATTCTACAGAATGTGCTAAAGTCTGTTATTTTACAGCGGGAACTGGTTTCTCAAGGCAGGCAGAGTCTATGGGCACTTAGTGTTGCTCTCAACTTTAGCCAGCCAAGATCTGTGCTTTTTTTACACCTCGTTTGATGGTAATAAACCATGCACGCTTTTAAATATGGGACTCAGGCTTTTTTCGTGTATATATATAGACACATATATGTATAAGTATCTATATATGTTTGAAATCTTTTGCACACTGTTGTGTGGGTTTATCTCTTGGCTGAAGATATACTCATTGCTAGTGTTGAGTATTCGTTGCCTTCTGTACTGGGTTCTGGCAGATGAGAACACTAAAAGTAGACTTGCTTTCCGCTCCCCCCGCCCCATACTGCCAATTCCTTGTGAGGTGACAATTCCTTGCTGTTTCTCCCCAGATACTTGCTAATACTCAGTCAATAGGATATCAGAGTAGCTACAGTTCAGTGTACGTTTGCTTTTTCATGAGTGAAAATAGGTCTCGGCTCTGAACCACGCTAACTTGAGTGCAAACCTTTGGTAAACCACAAAGAGCTTTACTGTATTTAAAGCATTAAGTAGTAAAAGGATTAGGTTCTGTTGAAATTACCCAAGAGGGAGCATGAATCAGGTGGTCTTTGGAGGGTTTAAGGATTGTCCTGTTAAGGGCCAATAAATGTAGTTCACTTGTGTGCTAACATAAGGGAGTATTTGTATTTGTTACATTTTATGTGACTACTTTTATGATACCATCTGCTCTATCCCATCTATTTGGAGCACTGAGCCTAGTCATGCAGTATAGGTACTTTAAAACAAAATGGTAAAGAGTACAGCTAGTAGCAGAGAATACTCAGGGCCTGATTCTGGAGAAATTTTGTGGACTGCCAATGGAATAACATGTCACTTGGGATAAATTAGACTGGCCTTATGATTATTGCATCTGAAAGAAAAAATGTTGAATACCTTTCACTTAGATTCTTTTCCTTTTGCATTTTACTTCTGGTGAGAAATACCACTGCAACAGTCCAAGTTAAATTTTTGTTTCTAGGGATATATTAAAATACTGTTTTATTAATCAAGATTTCAGTGTCTTCTGTCTTCTGACCAGGTTTATTTCTTATTCTTGTTTACCAGCATGAAAGTATTGATTTGGTACTTAGTGATGCAGGGGCTTTCTACATCCACTAAGGAAAATCTGCTTGGTTAATGTCTGGAAAAGAAATCCATTAAAGCCTCTGAAGTTTTATGAAGTCTTATTGCTGTTAACAAAATGCGTATATTTGATCTAAGCTCGGTGGATGCTTCTTACTTTAAAAATGACATTTATATAATGTTGTGTATTCTTAAGATAAGTTGGTCCTAATACTGAAAACAGTATTTTGGAAGATTTGTGTCTGTAGGCAAATGATACTAACCCTTTGGCTGTGGAATCACAAAAGAATAACAATTGTATTATAGGCACACCTGGCTCAGCTGCCTATTATTAAGTTTGCCTGACATATACCATTAGAAGATGTTTTCAGTTGCTTAAAACATTTCCAAATATTAACTGTTTGGGCTGAAATTCTCCATGTCAGTTGTCCGCCCAAGTCTGATTTTTTTTTTTCTTTTTTTTTTACTTTCTTCTTATTTTTAAAGCTTAAGCCAAAACAGGTCTGCCAGTTCTGTGCACAAGGCTAAAGAAAAGTATGTTATTTCTTCAGTGCTAAAAAATTCTAGTGTGTTCTGGGGTTTTTTTGTTTCCTTTTCCCCCCTGTGTTTTTGTTTTTAAATTCGAGCAGTTCTTTGTTTTGATGTAGAAAGCTGACATTTGTGTTAGAGATGTATCCTTTCCTTCTCGGTGAAAATCTACAGATACTCGGCCAAGCTGTAAGTGTGTGTTACCCCTTTTCGCAGTGGTACCCATCAGGGCTGACTATATACTGTTACTATCAGTTACTCTTAGCTCAAATGGCAGAGATCTGTATGGTAGATGTAAAGGCTGTAACTGATGATGAATCATACAGGTGCCAGCATGATGTGACGTGGTAGACTTTCTGGTTTTTTTCAAAACATAACATTGAAAACATTAAGGTTGCAAATTAGAGCACATAAGTTATAAAATGCTAAGCAAAAGGTTTTCCCATCCCCTTGTATGTATGTGTGCTTTTTGGCATACATCCATTCAATCTACCTTTTTTTTTCTTCTGTGGCTGATGCTTGGTAAGGTGCCCATGATGGACCTGCTTTGAGGAGGAGACTTTGCAGATATTAGAACTTAGTTTTCTGTAGGATCGTTGCCTCCCTTTTTGCAGCTGTTAGAATTGATGGATAGGGCTGAGAGGGGCTGCAGAACAGGGATCATCCCTTGGTAGCATAGATGAACACTGTCCTCGAGAAATTAATTCTGTGCTGATGCCTACCATCGTGGTGCTTCGTGTCGCTAGGCGAGACATATAAACCAAACTGGTTGGGTTGTCAGAATTTGTGTGGTGGTGACTTTCTAGGTATATGATTTGAGGCTCTCATGTACAAGTCTGACTAGAGCAAATCAATGTAAACTATGTTTTTGATATGTAGGTACTCCGAAAAATATGGTCCTGGACATCTTGAATCAGTTCATTAAAACTGCTGAACATTTTTGACCTTGCTATGCTTCAGTGTCCTGTTTGAAAGTACCACTCATTTAAATTAAGCGGTTATGAAGATTAATTAGGGTATATGAAGCATACATTGTGGAAAGCATAGGGAATGCTTCTATAATGGTGAAAAGCACATCAGGACGTTGGTTTTTGTCCTGAGGAAAGACTTCAGACAGGTTATAGCAGAGGAAGTCTATGGCAAGATTTCGACAATGGAGATAAGACAAAAGTTGGAATAGTTGTTCTTCACATCCCCCATGTGAGTCCTGGTTAAAGAATGGTTGTCAGACAATTTTAAATAATGTTTTAAAATGTCTATAAATGCAAAAATGATTTGGCGATAGTGAAAGTTTCAGACTTCACAAAATGCAGTGCAAAATTTTATCTGATTCTGTTTCGAAGTAGTTATCAATACTCTTTATTGGTACCATGGGCCATTTAACATTTGATATACTTGTCAGGTGCTGAAGGTCTAATTTATTAAGAGAGAAGTCACTACCAGCAGGTTCAGTTTCCAGTGTCACTGCAGTACTTCTTGGCTATTATAACCAAAGTAGAAGTTTGGAGCTTTGTGCCTGGTGTTGTCCAAATACCTATACTTTTAAATGTAATTAACTTTAGCAAGTCTGAATTAACAGAATGCGAAAGCGTTGTTTATGTTATGACTACTAGACCTTCCTAATAAAAAATAAATCCATGTGTATTTGAAATATAAAAGGCTTAGTACCTAATTGCAAAATGTAAGCAGTAAATATAATGGAGGCTTCTGTAATTATTTCATATATTTCTTTTCATGTGTGTATGGTCATGTATATGTACAGCTGTGTTTGGATGTTTAAGTGCGTTCTTGAAATACACTCTGCCTTCTGCAAATTATCTCGGTAGCAGCTGCTGTCTGTCGCACAAGCCAAGCATGGTGGGGTATAGTAAGATTCTTCCCCTTTCTCCATGAGGCATAATTTTATTAGGCTGTGTTGTAAATCATAGGGATGCCTGCTGAGTACACTCTGCAGTTATGATTTTTTGGCTATTGCTGCACAGAACTAGGATTTTCTTGCTTTAAAGTTAAAGCTTTCAAAGTTCAACTGTATTGAGTTATTTGTATGTGAACAACTGGTAGTCAGAAGAGATATTAGCACTGATTTGCTGGAAATACCTACTGATTGCTATCTAACAAAGACCCAGTTAAACTCAGGAGTGTCCTACAATAAACTCATGGATTTGTAGGTAATTACACTAAAAGCGGGGAAGTAGACACACCTTCATCTAGGGGAAAAACTGGAATCTACTGCCTAAGGAAATATGAATAGTGTGAAAACATCTGAACAGAATTACTGAATAAGGTAACTCACACTTTCTGTGGGGAGAAAACATGCAAGGGACTATTAACCTAATGCAGCTGTGGGCATCTTACTCCCTTGTAGGGGTGTGTCTGTGTGCTTTATCATATTGTGTAGCCCACGTTCTTCCTTTCCATTATAGGACTAACTTGGTTCCCCAGGATTTAGTCTTTCAGGGGGTCTTGTTTTAATTTTACAATGTAAGGTATTTCAGGGGCAGAGACTGTATCTTATTTATGGCTTTTATGAGTCATTTAGTTCATTTTTGGATGCTTGACAGATAATAATGTGTTTGATTGCATCATGTGGTATACCAGGTCTGTAGGAAAACAGACTTTCAACTCTATAATGAAGTCTTAAGTTTGATTTACTGTTTACCCATTCGACAGCAGATGCTAGCCAGAATTCAGATCATGTAAATTCTATGAACTGACTAAGCCAAAGGCAATATAAAATCAAGTATCATCAGTGTACATCTAATAGTTCACACAATGTAACGCTGTCTAGATTTTCATCATTAATGTTCCTGGACTAAACACGGAGCACTGGATAGAAGAAAACCTGGACAGATTTCAGCTGGAAAATAGTCATAGTATCTAAATGTTCTATAGAATAACATGTTAATGGTTGTCATTTTGCAGTAGTTCCTGTACAATCCATGTTTCCCAATTGTTGAGACTTACTGTAAATAAGCTGAAAAAACAAAACTTTTTTTCCTTCCCCCCCCCCAACTTGTTCTTGTGTTGGCTTTGGAAAGCTGTAGTTGTGGAAACATCAACAAATTAATTCCTAACAGAAATAATTGATCTGACAGCTAAAGAGATGCTCACTTTCTCAAGCGTTTAAAAAAAAAAAAAAAAAATTTGTTTTATTTTTGCTCTCCATTATTAGTTTTCCCATTGAGTGAAGCTGAGTCTAGTGCAGAAAGCTATGCACTGCTGGGATGGTGTTGGCCAGATCCGGGGACATGATGTTCAGTCTAAATAGCAGAGGGAGGAGTACCGTATTCTTTTTCCTCCTCAGGGACCCGACAGTATAGTTCATAAAAGACATAGTTCTTGGGCACATGTTAAGCCAAGTAAATTTTACCAAGTCGTTGCTTGTCATATGAGCAACGAACCTGACAACGTCCGTGGATGTAGAGTGTCAGAAATGCAAGGTATGCAATGCCTTTGGTTAAACTCTTGTGAATGTTTTGTCTTACTGTTGTAATGGGGTTGCCACAGTTTTAATCAATTTAAGTAGGTGCTTTGGGATCGAACTCTGCAATCGTTAGTTTCAAACACAAAAAGACAGTCTCTCTGCTTGGCTTGGTTTCTGTGGACTAATGCTGCAATGACAAAAGCCAGCATTCAAGTTGGTGCTAACCAGCACTATTGTCACTTCCAGAAGAAGAGAGGACATGAAGACAGATCTTCGTTCTCTCAGATCGGGAATATAATTAACTTAGTGTAGCTTACCAGCCTACTGTCAGTTAGTAGAACTGCTACCTAGGAAGAGGCTGGAGTTGGTGAACAGCAACTACTCTTCTGATTCCTGCTGTGTGTAGGAACTTTATATGATCTTTGCGAATGGGGAGGGCGTGCAGTAAAGATACTTGACTCTGTCAACTATTTCCTGCCTTGATTCATTCAAATGTCTAAGACCCCGAAGTCTGCCAACTTATTTAGGTCACAAAGAAGAAATTGTAATCAGGAGATGCTTGAGGAGCTCAAAAATTTCCAGAAAGTATTATGACTAAACTTGGAGGTTTCATGAGAAAAAGTAGAATAATGAGTAAAGTTTTCCCAGAAAGGACCAAAGAGTGCTTGTTATAGTGTCTGGATAGATGGCAATACCCAGCTATAATGCAGCAGTGTGAAATGTTGGGGACAGATCTGTGGTTCCTCCTGTCAGGAAAGAAATTCAGTGGAACACAG
This sequence comes from Aptenodytes patagonicus, assembly GCF_965638725.1. Taxonomy (NCBI): domain Eukaryota; kingdom Metazoa; phylum Chordata; class Aves; order Sphenisciformes; family Spheniscidae; genus Aptenodytes; species Aptenodytes patagonicus. The sequence continues at coordinate 21,988,162 of NC_134957.1, forward strand.
GAGACCAGGAAAGCTCTGAGACTTCTCAGGAGAGATTAGTTATGTCAAAGGGTTAAGGAAGTAAAAGAACTTAAATGGGATGGAACATTTATTGAACTTTTTTGGTAATGAGGGGATTTCCAAAGGGGAGAGGTCAAATTGGTCAAGTCCAAATAATGCAAAACTGAGTTAATGTATTTGATTCTAATCTACGTCGTATCTCAGTTGAATGGCTGGACAGAGTCACCAAGTCAAGCAATGCTGCAGAATTTACTCTGTGAAAGGGTTTGTGCCAGGTAATGCAGGCACTGGGTATGGGGTTTGGGGTCAGTCATCAATTTCAACATAGCTAAATACTAGCAAGAGAAGTGGGCGACCATCTGGTTAGGTCTGATTCAGTATCTTGCAGCTTGAGAACTTCCCATCTTATCACCATCCTTTCTAGGGAATAGGTATCTAGGTGCTGTTGCTCAGTTGCATTTGGACTTCCAGAGCAAGATGAGGAAAGGGAGACTGAAGGTGCCCCCAGGAGACCATAGAATTTGCCATTGAATTGTAACCATTCCTTGGAGAAGTTAAAATGAATTGTCATTAATGAGGATGATTGAAGCTGGAAACTATTTTTGTATGACTTTGTCTTTTAATACCTGATCCTAATCCAGCTCATGACACATGTGAAGATTTACAGAAATAATATATTCTTTGAAAACACGGAAAAGTATCAGTCATGCAAAAAATGGAAGGGAACGGGTCAGATGCTGATCTTGTAGAAAAAATGAATTACTAGAACAAGGACTTTTACAAATACAGAGTGAGGCAGAACAAAGTGTCACAAACATGCAGCCCTCTCCCAACTCAAGGAAAAGACAGCAGTGAAGCTCAAAAAGCAGTTAAGTGGCCAGTTAAATACCATTCTTGAGGGTTAAACTCTGAATGTATAGGAAGATCTTTGCTCTATGTGGTACTAGTTCAGCAAGAGTTTTTAGGCTGGAGTATCTAATACAATTAAAGAGAAGTTCCAAAACTGAATTGTCTAATTGGCTACAGATAAAGGCACTGTCTGGAGACTTATGCCCATCCAAAACTTGAACTGTTTTTCAAAATGGGTTTCTGGAATTTAAAAAGAAATCTGGGTAGTTATGAGAGTGACTGAATGAACTGGTATTTTATTATGACTAATATCTTCATAAAAATGCCAGATGTATTCGGGCATTAAAAGCTTTAATAATGTGGCTCAGATGGAGGTGATTTGTAGGTGATTGGTTTTCTGGGTTGTATTTTTTGTTGATAAATTGTTGCATTTCAAAGGACACAAGGCATAATAGCACTATAAGTGTTGCTTCTGAGAAAAGATAAAGGGAATATCTGAAACTTATTTTGAAATCTGGAATCATAGCTATGGAAGTTCAAATATTTCCCATTCTAAATGAAATAACTCAATTTTCCAAATTTCAGCTCAGTTCTTGGATCAATAAATAGGTAACAATTCTGGTTGAGTTATCAGAAGGCTTGTTCCAGAGACTTCATATTTAGTTATATTAGACACAATCCCAAGCCTACAGAAGTAATTCTTCATTCCAGGAAGTACTACTGCTATTATCCAAAATGTTACGCATATGAGGAAAAACACTTACAGGGTAATCTAGGAAGATTCAGATAACTCTCTTACTCATTATAATTGTTTCTATTATATGTCAAAATGCCCTAGAGAGTGCTGGAAACTTTATCCTTATATCTCTGTATGCACTCAACCTGCTCTTCACTTTTCCTTTCTAACTACATGCATGTTTCTTGCTGTTACAACAGTGCTAGTCATGTAGACCATAGGTCATCATGAGCCGTCAGGATAATGTTCTCCATATGTCAAGATGTTTGTAAAGAAACAATTTGAGTTAAAGCACTCTGTCAGACCAAAGTTTTCTGAAATGTCTGTTGTGTTGCAACTACACAAATGTTGGATTAATGGCCAGGTCACTTCTCTAAGCATTGAATAAGTAGTTTCTAAGGAACAAACCCAGAAAGAGCAGGCAAAATTGTGTTTTCGCTGAAGCCTGTGATAGGGTGTACAACATTTTAAGTAGGGTTGGTATTTGCTTCTTGCTTAATGGTAGTATCTTGATTTGTAGTTCCTGCCAGGACTTGGTCTCATACAGTTTCTGACCACATCTGTTCAAAGCCAGAGGACTAGCTGGCAAAGGAGCAGAAATTCTTTCAACAGCTCTGTGAATAAGGATCAGCTACTTTTAATTTACCATGGGATGAAAACATTTACATGGTGTTACCACAGCACAGGTGATGTACCCTAAAGGTTCATAACCTAGTTTACCTTGTGCTAACTTGTTCGCATATCCGTGTTTTAATTTTATGGTAGCTGCTTTATTGTGTGAATCAGCTGTAATTAACATGAACAATATGTTCATGTCATGTAAGGGAAACAAATCCTATTTTAAGAAAATTTTCATTAGATTAAATATCATTATGGTGAAACGCACAATTCTGTAACTTCCTCTGAATGCTTAGCAAACAGCATTTCTAATTAAACAAGTTTTGCTTGCCCTGTATTCCTCTTTGTATTACACAAATGGTTGGAGCAGAAAATGGTTATTAAAGCCAGGAGTGTGCCTAATAACTGGTGTGATAGAAAAGCAAATTGGTAGCTCAGTACCTTTTTAAAACAGCTGTAAAGTTTTTACTTGGTAGCAGAAGTCAATTGATTTTTTCCTTTCTTCTGTACTTTGCTTTTGGTCTGTAGTCCGAGGATATTTTTTTTTTTCCCTGCCACAGCTGTCTGCAAAAGAGCCAGGTTCAGCAGCTCACACCTGTGTAAGCATTTGAGGTAGAATGGTGTGAATTAGCCAAAAGCTGCTCAGCTAAAACTGTTATGCAGTGAGGTGGCTGAGGAGGGAGCTGCTACCAGGAAGGATTTCCTGCCATATAAACTACAAATATTTTTTTAAAATCTATGTCTCTGAGTTTTCACTTTGACAGTGTTGTGTGTATTCGGGGCTTTTTCTAAGAGAGCTATGTGGGATTTTTATTATATTGTCTAATTGGGATATCAGTAGAACTCCTTGGCTTCTGTTCTTGGAGGCTTTGTCAATTTTATATATTCATGTATTGCATCAATACAAGATCATTAACAACTGTGAACCTGAAATAAAACCTGAACATTCCAGAATGGAGTTGTCCATTTTTATCATTGCAAGTTTTACTTTCAGATGAATCCAAAAACCTCTTGACTTCTCACGTGGACACATTTCTGAGAAACAAAGCGTTACCTGTGCTCATTTAGATAGGGCCACAGAAAATCTTGTTCCACTGTCCAACCTGCTCAATCCACAGAAAGCATATTTTTATTGCCAGATTTTCTCCGAGTATGACTTAAGGAAGAAAATTAAATGGGAACAGAGTGAGCATGTTGCAAATGCACGGCTTAAACATCTCAATTCTGTGGCCAGTTTCAGGTTCTATTTGTTATTTATTCCTTGGGTTTTGTAGCTACGCAGATAGAACTGGTCTCTTTCTGCTCTGTAGTCCTAGGCATCTGCCTTAGGCTTTCCTCCTTCTGAGAAGTAAGCTTCTAGAGGCATGGAGCCTACAAGACATAACAATAGCCAGTGACGTCCACCCCATTAATAAGGACTACTCAGTGTATTAATACATTAATGGGAGGAAAATTCCAGGTTTCTTATCGATATTTGTTGAACACCTTTTCTGGGATCTGTGGAACTGAAGTAAACTTTAGTGATTTATATCAAAAAACTGACCAAAAAACTGTGAGTGAGGACCCAAAACTCAGTTGGAGAGGTTGTCATGTTTATGTAGAGGTTAACAGAAACTTTCTTAAATAGAAGCTATTCTCAAAATATAGTCTGGATGAGGAACATAGAGCTATTTTAGAACATGTAATCTGTAGATAAGCTGGTAAATTCATAGAACATTTAATTTTTAACCTGCTAGTTTTGACTGTGCACATTTTTACGTTAGTAGCTATATGTATGAACTCCATTGCATGAAAGTCAAAGTCCTCCTTTGGAGAGTAAATTGTTTTGGTTCTCTCCCCGCTTGAATGCATTGGAAGGGGTAGAGTTGAAGCAGGTAGCTTCTGAGGAAGGTGGTTGTTACTTACTATATTTGAGCACCACCTTGGCCTCGGAATGAGAATTGCTCTTGGGGAAAATGGCTGCTTTGGCAAAAGGAGAAAAACTGTTTCCTGGGATTAACAGCAACTACTGCTGCTACTGTTATCTGGCTTTTGTATTTTTGCTGGCAAAAGTTACGGTCCTGCTTTATTTAATTCCAGTCAGCTAGTCTCATTCGATTCTGTGATGTAGTGGAGTCATGTTATTTATGGCTGATAATTGTCAAATAGAACAATTCATTAAGCTCCTATATCAGCTGATTCCTTCTTATTTCCTTTTAACTCAGTCTTGTGCATTCCTTTATTGTTATCTTAAAGATCTCACAACTGCCCGAAACTGCTCATTTTTATATTGCCTTATGTGTTACTGGAGACCTTATTTTTCACTGCCCATTTTGGCTGGAAGTTTCATGATGCATGGGAGAAATTTTGCTTGCAGAAAACCTGTCTGAATACTAAATGGTTTTAGAGGGATAGGGTGTAGTTCAGGAGCCCTTCTTTTAGATTCTAACTATTTAATATGACTGCTTGTAGTAATACATGATGTTATATTGGACTTATGAGTTGGATGTGATTTTTTCCTTACTGATACGTGGCTGATTATTTTATGCGGCTGGAGTTTGTCCAGTGAACTGTCATGGATAACTATGAATATTTGATGTTAATAAATTCAAGCATGTTTCCAGGTTGGGTCACTAGTCAGCTAAGCTGGGACAGTCACCTGAGTGGGAGAATCTTCTGGTTTTACTGTACTTTGACTTAGTCCAGTTCAAAAGTTACAGACCCAGTTTAGCAATGTGCACCGTTATTATAGGACAAAAAGAAGCTATGTACTATGTTAAAGAAAAAAAACCAGCAAAACCCCAAACACCAAAACAAGCAAAAATAACCAACCCCAAAACTAGATACTGTAAATAAACTCTGTGCAAATTTATACTCTAGGCAATATCACTGCCTTTACTGCAGATGTACAGAGCGTGAATCAGTACAGCGTTGGTTCCAGTGACTGCAATGATTCATTCTGTATTTCTTTTCTTTCCTTTCTCTCTTTTTATTTTTTCAGCATGAATATGGCACTTTCAGAAGTCAAGGAGAAAAAACATTTGGCTTTGGCAAGCATAATGTGGGCAGAGAGTATAAAATTCCATACACAGCTGTGCCAGCGTGCTTTGGTCCTAACTTAGAACATTTCCTGCTATTCCAGAACTGGGCCTGTCTTAGAGAGATTGCCAGTCATGACACTTCTTATGGTGGTTTTGTGCTGTGCACAAATGGGGACCAGAATGAAACCAGCAGACTAATTTTAGTTCATGATCTTAAGTTTTGAATCCAGGTCTGCAGAAGTGAAAGATTAGTATGTATTAGCTCACTGAAAATTTGAGCCCATTCTCCAGCTGGACTGTCTTGACCACCTGCTAACTTGTTGATATGGTGAGAGATTAGGTTCTTTGGGTCCAATTCTGACCTCATGTACCCTGGTGTAACTTAAGCGTTTTTTGTAAAATCAGTTTGAGACGTCTGATTTAAACTTTAACAAGGCCTAGATATCTCTGCTTTTTGTTATTTTAAATAATACCATAGCATATTTGTTGTTGCTTGTATAATTTTTTTTTTCCTTCCAGTTTCTCTGCTTCCTAAGCCATTCTTTATCTGCTAGTCTTGTTTTCCATAATACCACCATAAAATAGCTTTCTGTGTTGTCTGTCTGCCATGGTCTTTTATTATTTCAGTGATCTAGAATGTACCTAAAATTCTGTGCTCATCTTCTTGGTATTGCTCTTTCTCTGCCATAATAATGCTTCATGGCAATAATTCAGATACAAGATAGAACATCCTGTTTTGTCCTTGCTTCAGAAAAGGAGAATATTGGTTGTATGAGATAGTTTTGAAAAGAATGCCATGATCCACCTACAGGCCAGCTACCTTATTTCAAATCCTTTGATGCTCCATATGAGTCCTGAATGGAATTTGCCTGCTACCAGTTGTTTGACATGCACTTTAAGCAAGTCCCAAGACTTGCTGGGAGCAAGAGAGAGAGACTGCCTCCTGGGTAAGTCACTGACCTGGAATGGCTTCATTTCCTTGCTCTGACACAGATTTCCTCTGTGGTTTTGACCATATCATTTAATTGCTCAAAGCCTGAATTTTCTTATCAGTATGCTGTCTAGGGATAACAGTACCTCCTTGCATCCTAATAGCACTGGAAATAGATGCATGCCAACTTGTTTGGCAAAACACACAAAGACCTTGTTGTTTCAGGACAACTAAATCTTTGCATACCAGCAACTCTGCTGACTTGTCCAGCGTTTACAGAGGCACTCAGGTGGATTTTCAGAAATGAATTACAACTTTTTCTTGACTGTTTAGTGGCAAGAAGGAAAGAAACATGTCAACATAATAGTTTTCTCTAATTGAAAGGCTGCTTTTAAACTGCTCGCAGTAATGGAATTGCTTACTCATTGTCATGGTTTAAGCAATCTTCTAAAATTTTCTTATTTAGAAGAACTAATATTTGCTTATGTAGAATAGAATGATGATTTAATTTTTTTTTAATTTGTAATCTGGCACTACTATATTAGATGGTATTTCCTAAGACACATTCCCATGTAAAGAATTAAAAATCCTCATTCTTGACCTGAATAAAATTCAGGTACCTGTATTGTTTTCAAATCTGGGTGAGAAAAGGGCTGTAAAAACCTCTTAAGAGCTGAATGCTAGGGTGCCATCTAGTGCTTTATTAATCAACACATTGACTGCAACATCTACATTTCTGCAGCTCACTGTTACGCCTGTTCTCAAAGGGCTTACTTAGAAAAGCTTATTGCAAGTTCTGAAGGTAATTCATTGATGGTGAATGAGCCTTGTTCTGCTGACTCGAAGTGCTGAAGAATGGCATGGAATAGAAAGATGAAACCACTTCCCCCTAAACTTCACAAGATTTGAGTGAATTCCTGTGAAATCCTGGACTTGAGTTGCAAGGAGAATATGTAATATATATATATGAGAAGTCACAACAGGTTGAACTTAAAGGATCTGATTCTTTACCTCATAGTGTTGTTTGAAAATTAGGAGATTGGGATGCATGTACTGATGCAAAAGCAGCGTGAGTTAAAAGAGAATAAAACCATCATGCTTCAATTAAAACTAGCATCTAGGAGATTGGGATCTAATCCAAACTAGAGGAATCTCTTGAGTCTTCAGTATAATCTGGACTTCAAGTTTTGCAACTTCTCTCAGGGTTCTTCTGTCCATGAGCTCCATGAAAAAGACCTAATGAATTGGGAAAATAAAAAAAGTAACAGATGTGTTTTATTTTTTTTTAAACTTTGAGCACATCACAGGTCAATGTGAGTTTAGCAGCTGTTTAAATTTGTATACACTGCTTAACTTTTTTTTTTTGGAAGTGAATGGCTAAATATGATTTAATGGTACGACATAAGTAGCTGGAGTTAAAACTGACATCTCTGTGATTATTTGATCTTTATCAGGATGTGATGTCACTGATAATACTGATTTCAATGAACTTTGAACCTTTTTTAATTAACACTACTGTAGGTGATGTTGGAACTGGGAGTGAAGATGTGCATTTAAAGCAGAATCTCGTAAACAACTTTATAAATATGGGCACAAACTTTTCTTTCTGTACAATGAAGTTAACTGTGTTCTTTTTGAAAGGAAATTAAAATGGAAGAAGAATCTGTAAGTACCTTTGACATCTCTTCACTGTATTTTTTACCTCTTTTTAACAGAGCTTTAAAAAAAAAAAAAAAAATCCAAAACTGCTTTCCCCACATCTATTCAATAAGTGCTCTCTGAAACCCAGATTGAAAGCTTCCCTCTGATCTGATATTGCATGTTTCTGTGTGTTTGCTTTTTGACTGGGCTGCTCACATGCTAAATTTTCTCCTTGTCCCCAAGGAAGTGGTTTCGAATAATGAAGTAAAAGCCCTTCCTTAAGAGAACTGGTCACCAGCCCAATTAAAGAGGAGCCTCCCCTACCTCATCCTGGCGAGCAGAATGTTTTTCTGGCATAGAAGTTCTCCAGTCATGCCAAATAACCACTATGGGATTTCTAAGGCCCTAATGACTTTTGAAAAAAATACAGTATGTAAGCCATTAAAGTACTGGCTCTGGAACTGTTTCCCAAGTAGATCTGTGTGGAAGCAAATGGCAACTGTTGCATTTTGACAGTCTTAAAGCTTTTACTTTAATCTCTTGTCCTTCTTAGAAATTTCCTATTACAGGATCTCAAAGTATCTAATAAGCACTAGTGAATTAAGCACTGTAGCTTGGCTGAATCCCACTTTGTATTAACTTACTGAGTGATTACAAGTGAATCACTTTTCACAAATGCAAAATAGGAATTAAAGTACTTGGATGATAATTCATTTGGCACAAGTCTGTCTTTTGTTCCATTCTACAAGAGCTAGCACAGCAGGGGCACAATTCTAGACTCAGTCCTGCAAGTGCTACCACAACCCAGTTACTGCACTGAAAGTAGCGCTGCCTTTATCAGTGGTGATATGGGGCTTCGTACTCAGATATCATGATGAAGCATCATCAAAATTAGTTGGAATAGAATGAAGTAATGCATATGAAGTAGTTTTGGTTTAAACTTCTAGTGTAGAAGACCTTGCGTACTTTAAATTGAAGGATGTTTATGTTCTAGCTGTGATATATTCTTCACCACAGACAGGTATGATTTGTTTAACATCCTGCCCCCAACGAATAGTCAGAATTCCTCATCTGTGTGAATCACTTGTGGCATTGCATAACCTTCAAGAAGTACATGGATACTGTTTTCGAATAACAATTCTTTTGGAGCAAGTTACTGAAAGTTATGAAAATCAAGGTTGAAGCAAGGTTCATTCTCATGAACAGGCATTCTCTTCATAAGAAGGGAAATGAAGGAAACACTGAATGAGTGAGGGCTTTGGAGTGCTGCTCAACCAATTTGGCTATTAATTTAAGTCAAAAGGATTTAATTTTTTAACATTCAACTTAAGCATGAGATTGTCTTCAGTGCTATACCCTGTTACATGGGGTACTCAGTGCGTAGCGAAGAAATAATAGTGTAGGTCTGACGAAGACTGTGGCATGGAGGTCTACCAAGAAATCATTTTTTCAGTCTGGGTATGGCAGAGGAGATCTTGCCACTGGAGAAGGACTTATCAGTAAAAGTTTATTAAATGTAGTCTTCGAGCTGTATCATCAGGTCATTCTGAGAACACAGCCTTGTGGGGAAGAAGAGTGCTATGAAGGAGATGTACCAACTGAATGCCATGTGTATTGTGAACGTCTGTTCCTGTAGTCCCCATTTTCGGTTCAAGTCAAGCCAGGGATGATGATGAAGTAGCCCTCTCTGACAGGGTTTTGTGATGTGTTACAAGCCAAACTGTTTTGTAAGTGAATATGTAATTAATTGGGGGTGAGGGTGGGCAAAATCTCATCAGAGCTAGACCAAAGGTGTATCAAAACTCCTTTACCTTGTAGCAGCCAGCTCTGAAGAAACCTTAATTGTAGCAGGTGGTTGGGTTGATTAATATCCCAGTTCAGCACGTCCCTAAGAAAGTTGCACAAGTACATCTCTTTTTTTTTTTTTTTTTTTTTTTAAACTTGCTCTTGGGCGGTAGTTTTCAGTGGAGAATGGAAACTGAGCTCTGGCAAATTTTCTTGTGCAAATGACTGATTAGCTGAAAGTTAGGTATGTGGAACAATAGAAGTCTGAGATTCAGAGCCCTACACGGCGGTGACCTTGCCGAAACTGAAAAATCAGTCTGCTTCAGCCACCCCAGAGCTCAGTGATGTTGCATGTAAAGCTGGCCATTTAAACACAGTCAGCTTGCAAGTCTGGTTTTGGATTTTAACCAATCTTCTTTTGTAGAGGGGCTAGAATACTGGGTTTTGGCCTGGGCTCCTTCTGTATATAATGAGAAGCATTTATAACCTTGCAGTATTCATTTCAGGATGGGACTGATGAATAGAATATTCCTGTTTACAGGGAATGGAAAGCCCATCTGATTTTCTTGGAAGTTCATATGATGCATTCTGTCCTTCAAGGAAGAACCTACTTTTCTTTCTTGTCTTCATTTTTGCCCAAAGACTCTTGCTTAGTTTAAATTTCATTATGACCTCCTTTCTTTCTCTTTCTGAATTCAGTTGCTGTGCTAAAAGATTTTCATGGGAGACAAGGAAATAGTGAATTTCGGATTACACAACTTTGTGTTGAAAGTTGCTATACATATTGAAACTTGTTCTTGGTTATATGTTGCTTTTTTTGGAAGAAAAAGAATTGCTTTTTTTCAATTCTGGAAAACCACGTTCTGTTGAAGAGATTATGTTCCTGTCGGGGAATACTTTTTACTTCACTCTTGCAGGTGACGCATTATCACTACCAGCCAGAACGGAAGTGCCCATGGATTTTAAAGAGAGAGAGGGCATCTAAGTATGACTAATGTCTTATAGAGAAGGATTTTGAGAGCAGCTAAACTTAGATTAGATATTGCATTGCTTCATTTTGATGGATTAATAAAGAGACTAGGGGTTTAGAAGGAAATTGTATCTCACGCAGATTGTTTAATGCTGAAAAATCCCATGGCACTTTGTGCCAGCTGTTGAACGCTCATGAAATCTACACAATTATTAACTACAAGAATCAAAGATACCATAAAAGGGAAAATAGTTACCTAACTTGAAATGTTGCAAGGTTTTACATTTATAGTCCTACTCCTTGAAAAAATGCCTGGGGTTTTGCTCAGCTTCTGTGTTTTGCCATTTGAGAGAATGCTGCTTATTTCAAAGCCTTACTGATGATGGTGGAGATGAAAAGATGAATGGAGCAGAGAATGCCATGGGGTCAGTAATAATTATCTGCAGAGAGTTTGGGACTTATCTTTAATTCAAATGATAATGCCTTTAACAACATAGCATTCTTGGAACCATGCTAGGGCATTGGCTGAGCACTGAGTTGGAGGAGAAACTGCAGGGCATTGCACTGATAAAGAAGAGGTGGGAATAAGATGAGAGCTGCTTGCTGGGGAAGGATTGAAGCTAAAGTCAATGGCGTAGAGCCAGTGCTAGATTATGGCAAGCAGCCCTAGTGTAATAAGATTAAAGTATGGGGGAGATCCTATATTTTAGACTGCTTAACTCCAGAAAGTACTTACAGGAACATGTGTCCTTGCAAGGACGACTAGAGTGAGTGAATCAGCAGCAGTGAAGCGGTGCCGTGCTATACAAAAAGAATCGTTGGTGACCTATTTAGCTTGTCCTGTTCTGAACTTCCGCACGTTGGCAGGTTCTTTGTGTGTCCTGCCTACACAGCTTTCTTATTTTCTTGAATTTAAAGGAAGGGGTAGATAAGGAAATAATCAGAGACTATCCTGAGAGTACTCCCTAATTGCACTTGACTGTATGGTCCCTGCAACTGCAGACATTACCAAGCTTGGTATTGTCTAGTTGCTCAGAATGGTGTTTTTTCACTGCTAGTACAGTTTGCTTTGGCTTGCTGATGACTAGATATCTATGGAAAGCCACGGTGACCAGCCAAAGGCCTATTTTTGTCCTGAATCAATATCGCTTTGCAAGCGCAGGTCCAGGATCAACAGAGATTCATGGAAACTTTTGCTATGCGCCTTGCAGCAAGGGCTTTGTGCTCTCCAGAAATTGCTTTGTCTCTCTAATCTGTATATTCTGAGTAAAGCACAAACCAGTTACGGGGGAAGTCGGGGGGAATATTAAATCTGTGTGATATTTCTGGAACGAATGAGACGTTCTGGCACCTACAGTATAATCCGTATTGAACTTTTCCCCACTTCAGCTCAAGCACAGGTGTGCAGTCAAGACACAGCTGCTACCAGATGGCTTCAAATTTTCAGAGCTGTTAAAGAAGAATCCAGAATAACACAGGGAGAAAAGACATCTGTCTGCTTTCATAACTAAAGAAAAAAAGATTATGTGTTATGATTGCAACTTTTTTTTCTGTTTTAATGCACAACTGCTTTAAAATAAAGGTGAAAGCTTACTCCAATGGGGAAAGTTAGACATAAAGAAATTAACTGGCTTGTCCTGTAAAACACCCAACTGTTGGGATAAAGTTGGGAAAGCATCCTAGACATTCCACGATCTTTCTGTGATCACCAGCAGATAACTGCCCAGCCTGATTCTTGCAGGCTGATAAAGCAGGTTGGTCCAACCAGTCAGCTGCAAGACCTGAATCCCAAAGCATCTTCCAGGCTGCATTGCCTGCTTGTAGATGGCATGGGCTGGCACGGGAGTCTCTACATTATTTATCTGTCTTGGTGCTGACACAGGAATTATTAATTGCTCTAGATAAGGTGTGAGGTCTTATAGCACAGAACCTTGTTTTATCCAGTGAAAAGCAAATGCCTAGGGAAAAATATTGCAATATTATTTTAGGGATACTTTCCCCAAACTTTCTCCCAAGAATTTGGGGTTCAAGAACTGCTTCAGATAGATTGTACTTTAAAACCCTCTGAATTTCTTTTGTGAACTTTTCTGATCTTCCCTTGAACCTCTGTAAACCTTTAGCATGGACAGTGTCTTGTAGCGAAGTGTTCCACTGCTTAACTATAGGTTGTGTACTGTGAAACCAAGGAGCTGTGTAAAATTCAGACGTACCAGTATTTTTAACAGGAGCCTAAATTCCTGTTTCTGAGCGTGCTGGAAGAACTTTTTGGCAAGTTGAGAATCCTGATGCTCTTTTCGCATGAGCTCTCTTGGGAGCCATAAATGAAGTGTTCTGAGATTTTTTTAATTTTTTTTTTTACCTATAACCATGCTGATAAAAGAGTTAACCATGGACAAACTGCTATGTTAACCCTTGTGTCTTCCTTATAGGTAAAACAGGGAAAGCATCTGTTCCTCCCTCTTACACATGGAATATGGGAGAGAACAGTTTCTCCCCTGTTGAAGCTGCTCCACTTTGCATACAAAATGAAGGCTCCCTGTATTTTGTAAAGGTGGAGTGACTGAGTCTCTAGTTATGTGGCTGGGCTCTCATGTGAGGTGAGATGGGCATACCAGCCCCTGCTAGCAGCACCATTTGTGTTTAGTTACAAGGCTTGTTTGACTGCCTTAGGGGGTAGGATAGAGGGATTCAAAACTTTCTGCTACAGTTTCCTGTACAACTATTTTAACACTGTTCTACAGGAAAAAAAAGATGCCTGTGTGCAGTGGGAAGGGGAGTTGCAGCTGACTTCCTTCTGAAATAAAGCAATGAACCTCTGAGAACTCTTGCAAATTCGTATCATGATGTATTTTTCTAGTAGCAAGTAGAATTGAATATCCTCTTCTAATAATCTTTTTGCTCTCTGGAATAACTCATTGTAATATCTTTCTAAAAATATACTCAGTCACCCCAGATAAACCTTAAAATTTCAAGCCTATGTCACAGTATATAAGATTATGTGCCACATTAATGTGTTATGAGAGAATAACATAGATTATGACAAATTTAAGAAAGATTATGAGACTGACTTAGCAATGAAATGGCTGATGCAATTTGGTGTAAATAAATGCTGCACAAAATTATGCATGTGGGGAAATGATAATACTACCTTCACATGTAAAATGTGATCCTTACCACTTAAAAGCAAGATCTTGGGGGTGATGATGACAGTTCCATGGGAAGATCTTCTCAGTACCTGGCTACAGTGGGGAGAAGAAAGGAAATCAATTATTGTGAATTGGTAGTATCGGATTAGAGATAAGTCTGTGACTTGCCTACTTCTTGAGTACTACCTGTATCTCTAAAAGGACATAAAAGAAGTGAAAATGTAACAGGGAAGGACAAAAAAGGTGAGGAAAAAAAAATGGGTGGAACAGCTTCAGTATTAGAAATGAGTACGCTCTTCAGTCTGGAAGGAAACAAATAAAATGGTGGATATTTGCAGTCATTACTGGCACAGAGGGATTCAAGCGTTTATTACTTCTCCTAATATAAGAACTAAGGCATATCATATGAAGCTAATAGGGACCCATTCAAAGTGGGAGAAAAGGAGATTCTTCACACGATGGGTAGCAGACCTGTAGAACTTGCCAAAGGACATTGTGGATGCTACAAGCTTCTGGAGGTTTCAGAAGAGACAGAGCAAGCTCATGAAAGAGAAGCCTATTGAGGATTAATAACTTGGAGTTGAAAATGGGTCGAGGCTGGGAAAGAAGGGAAGTGTCACATACTTACTTTGATTTCATTCTTTATTAGATATCCAATTAAGACAATTATTTGAGATAGGCTGGATGGACCTTCGAGCTGATCTAATGTGCAATCTTACAGGCAGAATCTAGAAGAGAAACACATGTATCGTTGTGTACAGCTGTGTAGAGTGGATGAAAAAGACGTCTGCTCCAGTCAAACGATCATAGTTGTTCTGCCTGTACAGATATTAAAAAAAAAAAAAAAACAAAAAAAAAAAACCCCAACTGTCTGCACCACAGGCCACCATGGGCAGATAGGTAAGCAGAACACATCTAGAAGAGATACCTGTAAAGAAAAGGTCTTCCTATTGCAGCTGTCATCTCCAGCTGGCTTTTTCAAGATCAGAGGAAAAATGCCAGCTCTCTTTGCTGGTTGCCTTTACCTTTGAAGTGATGCTTTCAGCACAGCAGCTGACTTTTCTGCTATTAGCAGAATCTAAAGCCTTACAATGGAGAGGAAATAATAGCATTTTCTTAACTCTCTTTGGCCTCCTTGATCTGTGCCATTAGAGATTAATATTATCAGTGTTTTCTCAGTAATTCTGTTAAACAACATTTCCAACAAAACATATTCTTGGCATTTCCTACAGATTTTGCCAGAACTGACTCAATATGGCTCATGTTTCGTACAGTGGAACTTATGGCATGGTGGATCTTTTTTTTTTTTCCTAGAGAACTTGAAATTAGTCAGGCAAGGGAATTTTTTTTTTTTAAATTGTGAGACTTCTAATGTTTCTCAGTTCAATATTTTGGCATGTCATCTGTTCAAAATTAATTAGTCTAAACAGGCCAGGTTTGTCTTAATTGGATGATTTTGTTAGGAACCGAACCTTCACTAGTTGGGTGTTCAACCTGCGATTATTTTAGTTTTTGAGCATGATACCTACTTCTGTTATCAAAATAGAGATTATAAACTCAAAGTTGCCCTAATGGAGGAAAGATAGGTAGAGAAAAACACTGAGAAGCAGGGACAAGCCAGCAGCTGAAGAATGGGTTATAGCTGGGGCCATGTTATTTGACAGATTAGTCTTTGGGGAACAGAGGCAACTTTGAAATATCGCAGATTCCCATGGCTGGTGAAGGTTGTCTGAGAATCAGTATGTTGGGAGGTGCTTTTTCAGGAAAATTACTTTCCTTGATTGAAGGGGAAAAAAAAAAAAGGAAAAAAAAAAAAGGAAGTGTTTGCATCTCTTTCCAAGTCACCAAAATCAGAAGAGTTATTTTGGAG
Source organism: Aptenodytes patagonicus (assembly GCF_965638725.1). NCBI lineage: Eukaryota > Metazoa > Chordata > Aves > Sphenisciformes > Spheniscidae > Aptenodytes > Aptenodytes patagonicus. Next base: position 22,003,728 of record NC_134957.1, read on the forward strand.
TGGCTCCCCAGATGTGTATAGACTGCTGCTGTTACTGCAGTTATACTGTAAGGTAAAGCATGGACATGTGAGTACCTAAACAGCGGGCTATGAAACTTTAAATGGAAAAACAAAATTTTAAATAAATTATATCCCTGGAGATGGGGATACTCTAAAGATCGTAAGATGTATATTCCAGACTCCTTTGCTTCGCTAGCATGTGGAGCTGGATCTGACTCTCTCATTGAAAATCCACTAAACTTTTCACATTCTTTGTCAAGGGTGTCCTTATCAATATTATCTTCACTTATGTGAAAAATGAAATGGGTTTGCAGCTTGTAAGGTTGGTGAGAAATGGAGATAGAACTAAAAGTACTGGTTGTCAATTAATGGTACATTTTATTTTCAATTGTTGCTTGTTTTTGTTTGTGGGTGGCTTTTTGGTTTTCTTTTGTTGGGGTTTTTTTTAGTTGTTGTTGGCTGTTTTGTTTGCTTTGTTTAAATTTCAAATTGACTTTAAATGCATAGACTTTCCAAAGTTCTTTCCAGTATTTCTGGAGAATACTTATTTGTTTTGTTTTATTGGGGGGGGAAGATATTATTTCCACTAGTATTCAGCTCTGTGTTAGTACTTTGACTAAAGTGTTTCTGCAACTACTGCTTTTCTTCTCTGGAACTGACTAGTTTCTGAAATTGAGCTTTATAAGCTGATCATTGTGATAAGCTTCCCATCGAGTAAGGGAAAATGATACCCAAGTTTAAAAAAAAAAAAAAAAAAAAAGGTAAATTTTCTTCTGCCTTCTTTTTGTCGTGGTTCTGACAGCTTTTCCAAATCCTCTGTAACTGGGGGGACAAGCATCTTATCTTCAGTTGGACAATACAGGGGGGAAAAGAAATCTGAATTCTTATACAATGCAGTTATCTTTTAGGGAAGTCTCTACAGTATCAAAAGGAGTTGCTTGCCCCCCCCCCCCCCCCCCCCCCCCCCCCCGTGGAATGCATCAAATTACTTCTCATAACTCTGAAATTATTATTATTCACCTCTTTTACTGGAGATCAGTGGGAACATTATGTTTCCTGGTGCCCAGCACTCTGGGCTTTCATGGAAAGAGGGCAGATGCTTTCATTTTTCCAACTTTTAAAGCTTTTTTGGATATAGGAACTGGCAGAAATTGTCTTTTCTTCTCATATGAGTATTTGATTTGGCATGGAATGCTCTGGCTGGAATTGCTTTGTGTTAGAAGTATTCCTCCAAAGAGATATAAACATGTGATTTATTAATCACTGGTATTTTATTTTAAGAGATAAATTTCTGCCTTTCCTTCTTCTTGTTCAGTATGTGGACAAGGTTTACATATTGTCACTGTTGAGGCTGGAATTAATATGATTAAATATGGAATTAGCTCAGGCTTGTGTGGATTCTGAAGCTGGACTGATCCAGATGTTAACAGTAACTGGTATCTTAATAGTTGCAAAAATTTGGAAGTCAATCCTGTTCATATGTAGTTAGATTTATCTAACTCCTGGAATCCCAATGATCTTGCAGAACAGCGAGAACCACAGTAAATTCAGTGCCTGGTTCTTTGATGCTAATTTGTCACAGCTTTTATCTGATTCGTTAACAGATCTGATCACTGATACACTTCATGAGGGGAACTGATGCCTGTGGCTTTATTTTTAAACATGTAGGCTTATTCTCCTACCTGATTATTTCTGCTTACTAGTCAATATGTGGGAAAGAGATCACTCTCTAAGATACTAAGGGTTGTTTTTTGTTTGAGATATTTATTCTTTCTGGGTCAGTCTGTAAAAGTCAGTTTTGTTCCTCTTACTCCATTATGTTCAAATACTATGTTACCCAAATACCATGTATCCAGTTAGTCTCAAAGTGTTTGGAAGGAGTTTTTCTAGGATGATTCACTGCATGTAAAAAGAAATATGTATATGGGGAAATTTTAGGTCTCCCTAGGTTTCTACTAGAGTTACTGATTTCTGGCCCTGGGAGAAGCTGCTATAGGTCTTGCATATCTTTGGAACAAGATTTGGCTCTAGCTTAACAATGAAAGCTTAAATTTTATGTTCTTAAATCAGAAAGTTTAGGCGTTGGCTTCGTGTAGCCCGTAGGCCTGATACCTTAGTGATAGCAAATATTTGCTTCAAGTTCTACCTCATCCTCCTCGTGTCATGTGAACAGCCCTGGCAGAGTGCGGAGGAGCGCTTCTACAGCAGTGCAGCAAGAGCTCTTTAGCCAGACGTTGTTCTTCTGCTTATGTGGGGACCGACAGCTTGAAAACCAAAAAGATATTTCTTAGTGGCACTTCTCAGTTAATCTTTAGGAAACTGAACCAGTGCCCCAAAGCCTCCTTGCTAGTTTGAGAATCACATGGGAAATAACCGATTCTTCTGTGGACCAGCATTTTGTTGAGTACATCTTGGTGCATTTTACATTAGTTGTTACATTTAGAATGGGAAGATCGTGGAACAGATCCTCCTGGAAGCTATGCTAAGGCACATGGAGGACAGGGAGGCGATTTGAGACAGCCAGCGTGGCTTCACCAAGGGCAAGTCCTGCCTGACTAACCCAGTGGCCTTCTATGATGGGGTGACTACATCACTGGACACAGGAAGGGCTACAGATGTCGTCTGTCTGGACCTCTGTAAGGCCTTTGACACGGTCCCCCACAACATCCTTCTCTCTAAAATGGAGAGGTATGGATTTGATGGGTGGACTGTCTGGTGGGTGAGGAATTGGTCGGATGGTCACATCCAGAGGGTAGTGGTCAATGACTCAATGTCCAGGTGGAGACTGACGAGTGGCGTCCCGCAGGGGTCCGTACTGGGACTGGTACTATTTAATATCTTCATCAGTGACATAGACAGTGGGATTGAGTGCACCCTCAGCAAGTTTGAAGATGACACCAAGCTGAGCGGTGCAGTCAACACGCTGGAGGGAAGGGATGCCATCCAGAGGGACTTGGACAAGCTTGAGAAGCGGGCCTGTGTGAACCTCATGAGGTTCAACAAGGCCAAGTGCAGGGTCCTGCACCTGGGTCAGGGCAACCCCCAGCATCAATACAGGCTGGGGGATGAAGGGGTTGAGAGCAGCCCTGCCGAGAAGGACTTGGGGGTACTGGTGGATGAAAAGCTGGACATGAGCCAGCAATGTGCACTCGCAGCCAGAAGGCCAATCGTGTCCTGGGCTGCATCCAAAGCAGCGTGGCCAGCAGGTCAAGGGAGGTGATTCTGCCCCTCTACTCCGCTCTGGTGAGACCCCCCCCTGGAGCACTGCGTCCAGCTCTGGAGCCCTCAGCACAGGGAAGACGTGGACCTGTTGGAGCGGGTCTAGAGGAGGGCCACAAAAACGATCAGGAGGCTGGAGCACCTCTCCTATGAAGAAAGGCTGAGAGAGTTGGGGTTATTCAGCCTAGAGAAGAGAAGGCTTTGGGGAGACCTTTTTGCAGCCTTCCAGTGCTTAAAGGGGGCTTGTAAAAAAGATGGGGACAGACTTTTTAGCAGGGCCTGTTGCGACAGGACAAGGGGGAATGGCTTTAAACTAAAGGGGGGTAGATTCAGACTAGATCTAAGGAAGAAATGTTTTACGCTGAGGCTGGTGAAGCACTGGACCAGGTTGCCCAGAGAGGTGGTGGATGCCCCATCCCTGGAAACATTCCAGGTCAGGTTGGACGGGGCTCTGAGCAACCTGATCTAGTTGAAGATGTCCCTGCCCACGGCAGGGGGGTTGGACTAGATGACCTTTAAAGGTCCCTTCCAACCCAAACTATTCTATGATTCTGACACTTATATTCTCTTGTACTAATAAAAAAAATAGGGAGTAAAATGTATCTTTACAATTTGTTAATTGTAAACAATTGTGCAGGTAGATACCTTTTCGGTATCTGTGCTTAGTGCCCAGGACTGGCACAGATTCTGTTTTGATTCAGATTTTCCTGAAGCTCACAAAGACGACACAGAAGAGGTGAAAGAAAAGCAAGATACTTACTTTTACAGAAGTGATAAAGCTGCATAATCCTGATAGGAAGTTTTGGAAAAAGTTTGCCTTCAGTTCAGCTGGAATTTGGGGCCATGAATTGCGTTTCACACACTTCCCATTCTTACCCACCATGCGTTTCATCCTACATTTTATGCTTTTCTTTGGATGGGTACTTAAGTATTTTATGACTTGGCAGGTAAGATGCATCAAAAACGTCCAGCTTTTATTAATGTTCTTTCAATCTTGTGGGGTTTTTTCTTTCTTTTTTTTTTTTCTTGTTTTCTTTTGAGCATACCAGTCTTGATGGCAATTTTACGATAGTTCTCACTAGGTTAAGCTGTGACTGCGTTACAGAACACTACCAGCACTGCATGGTACATCCACATGACTTCCATAAGGGCTAACTTCTTTGCATTTACAAAACTTTCCATTTTTTTCCTTTCAGTCACTCACTCAACCTTACTCTGAGATAGGAGGTTTTCTTATTGATAAGAACATGTAAATAGGAAAATAAAAGAACTCTTGTCCAAGGTCAGAACAGTAGTTACGATCAAAGACTCAGGCTTTTCTGAATTCCATTTTTGGGTTGCTATATTGTACTTTTCTCTTCTGTGCTTTGTTTTGCTTGTGCTGTTGAGGCAGCAACATGTGCTGAAAAAGCCTAGTTCTTAATTGCTTTCATTCTGAAATCTTCTGTGGTGACATCCTTTTATGGTCTGAAAGTATTGCCCAACTTGGGATCCACTGACTGTGGAAATAACACTTCTGTCATGTGTATTATTATTATTGAAAACCACTGAGTTAAGATAATGGAAGTGACTTGTATGTGTAATGTTTTTTCTTGCTGGCAGAGGCACGCTGCGGACTTGGGCCTAAGCAAACTATTGACCTGGACATTCACTGACCAGCTTTTCTGAGTATTCAGTACAGGGTCTTTCATGACACTTTGGGTGTACCTCAAATTCTTGCCAAACCCTTTGGAACAGTTCAAAAGAGCGTTGATTGTGTGCAGTCCTCTGCAGTAGGAGGTGCCAAAAATATAAAGGTCTTTTTTAATATTTTCCACAATGTTGCAGAGCTGTTAATGTAAATTACAAAAAGATTTTTTGATTATCAAGGCAAGCTACAAAAAGGGAAAATGTGGTGTAATCCATATAAATCACTTGACTAAACCATGCACAATAAATCCAGTGTTGGTGAAGCTAAGTTCCTCTATCTGGCACCACAGTTTGCTCTTTACAATAAACATTTACTTTCCTCATTTGACAATTGGTGTTTGCCGTGGTGAAGATCACCTTTGTTCGCATCCTTGTGATCTGTATCTATGCAGCATTCTGACTTTGTTGGCATTATTAAAAAAAAAACCAAACCAACCCAAACTAAAAATTGAAAAACAATAGGGAAGTTGCCACAGAAACAGTTAAATATTTGACCCTGTTTACTGCCAGCTTAGATAAAAATCAGATTTATTTCCTTGTGAAGAAAAATTCTTCAACACTTTATATGTGCACTGACAGTCCTAGGTTTATTGCAGCCCATTGGAATAAGGGATTTCACATGTGTTGCAGTGGAGGGAACATTTTAACCATTTGCTTCTGTTTGCCATCTGTTTTCTTTACCAGCTCGGTGCTCGTGTGAATTTCACAGCTGCAGATGGTATTTCCTAGGCCAAAAAGAACACAGGCATCGCTGCCTCCTTCCATATGTCCAAATTAGTTACAGCAGAGAGATGCAAGGTGTTCACTCCTGCCCTAGGTGCTCTCCATAATGATTAAGCAGGGCTCAGCCCCCATCTTCCCTCGAACAGAAGACTGAATTGACTGGGAATGGGGTACCTTGCATGGCAATGGGTTGGGTTACTGCTACAACATGGGAGCAGTTGAAATGTCTACTTTTTGTACAACTTACAGGAAACCCTTTGGCTTTTCTTCTGTAAAAAACCTGTTATTACAAATGTACACCTGTCTTTCACTGCCATCTAGAAGTTGATTTAGGATCTTCCTAATGCAAATACTAATTAAGAACTAAGGGCTTTGTTGTACGTGTTCTGTTAGATGGGAATGAGATCGGTTCCTGGGAGTGTTCCTTTGATCCGGTGCCGGTTAAGAGTTGGATGGTCATGTTTCTACTTTGGTGAAGCAGTCCTTCTGCTTATAAGACTGTACTTTGTTCTCTTTCCCATGCAGAACACCCTCCCATGGGGATGGCTGAGAGAAGAACATCTAGTTTGTAGATGTGATCAAGCACTCTGTGCGCGGTTTGCATTTTAAGAGCTCTAGTGACTACTGCATTGCTGAAGTCTTGAATGCTTGGGAACTGAAGAGTTCAAAATGCTTGCTAGTTGGAGGCAGGTTTATCTGGCTTGAAAGACCAACCCCAGGACTGAAATGGGGACAGATGACTTGTAAATAAGGACCAATGCGCTGTGCTAATTTCATTTTTGTTGTTCTATTATTCTATTAATCATCGAATTGAAGGAACTGTCTTCAAATTAAAGGCATTATTCGGTTTATTCAGTGTTTTTATTGTAGGATCTTAGGATAAAAGGTGCTGTACAAGTACTACTATTCTAATTCATTTTGTACATGCTTAGCTCCCTGGGGGTTCACTTGTTTGAGATCTGAACTCTCTGGAAATACTATTCCTTGAAGCAGCAGCAGAAATGAAGATGATGGCACTTTGGAAAGTACCGCCATCAAGAGGCAGCGTATGTGAGAGTGAAGAGAAACAGTGGCCTTTGCCCTTGGGATAGCTACAGGTGAATCTGCTGGCTAGCTTGGCCTGCATCTGACTTTTTTTTCTGCTTTGCTGATTATACTTGTCCAAGATTCTGAGTGGTGATGCTTAAAAACGCAGACAGTGCTTACTGTGTCAAGCTGCTTGGCAGAGAAAAATAGAGGGTCAGTCCATGTGTAGAAGGCTCAAGAGAATTGCTTTTATTTTCCTTTTAGCAGAGTCTTGTCTCCCCATTCATCCTAAGCTTATCTCATAACTTCAAAAGTTATCCACTGATGCCGTATACATAGCTTTCAGTTTTTCCTCTCTCTCTGATCCCAGCATCAAAATCAACTAATTGTAGCTGCATACCACTAGAGTGTGTAATTAGTAACTATAAAAATATTTTCATTTATAATTTATAAGAAAACATAGAATTCCTATAGTCACATCTATGCAGGTATATTTTGTTCTGAGCTGTACCTGTAACGTCCTTAGGATAAACCTAAAATAAATTAAGCCGTGATATAGGATAAATGTGTTATCCTTTCAAGAATTAGATATCTTTCCCATCTGTTTTCAGTTCTTGAATCTTTCCACATGATCCCATGCCACTGACTGAAGAGCAGAATAAGTTGACTGTTAAAGCTGTATCCTGCACAGTGCTGTTGCTTGACAAACGCCACTACCCTATGACACCAGTTGAAGGATTTTGGCAGTGAATCAATGCAGTGAAACTGATTCTAGTTTTCATGGAGGAAGTCTAGTGTATCAGATGTGATTGACTGACGATATTGCAAAACATCAGTAGGTGAGCCACAGGTGCTTCAGAGCTTTGTTTCAGAAAAGTGCTCGCAAATCTGACAAAAGATGGCAGTTCCAGGACTGTCCAGGCCTCTTGGATGTACAAAACTGGATTATGAGGAGAACATTTTTCATGCGACTTTGGATTCAAAGTACTGAGAGCCTTGCCTGTGATCCCATATAGACACAACGGACCAAACTTCAGTCTGTAGATCACGGTCGCCAACAGCCGTGAATCCAGAGCAGTGTGGATGCGTCACCAGTGGTCTCAGTGAGCAAAGCCTGTGCAACCCTATTTGCATGAATGATGATACCAACTCGATTAAAGCTAGCTGGTGCGAGTCAAGGGGCACTGCAGTCAGAGCTGCATTTATGGCTTAAACTTTGATTTAAGAAATTAAGATTGTCAGAATCTTAATCTGGAGTTGCTGTAATCTCCACTGAGGAAGCAACCTTTACATGAAGTTGTATTTGTCGTTCTAGCTATAGTATACATGGGTATTTATAGTAAGGTATTGCTGTGTGCAGGATGTGAAAATACCATCTATTTCTATTTTGGCTTGCATATACTATAGCACTGGTGCTAATTGACAATGAATGTTTTTGTTTATGGCTTAAGTAATGTCATTTTAACTGTTCTCAAACTATAGTGTGACAGAATACTGTTTATGTTAAGTGTATCCCGCCCAGCTATGAGGTTTGTATCTGCATTGCTCTGATCAGACTCTTTTTGCTTTCTGTGGTATCGGTGAACTGCTGGATGCAGGTGCAAGTTGGTGTTGAATTTTCCAATTAATTGTCTAGTTCCGCAGCCACCTCTCTATCTGGCTCAGCAGGCAGTCGCTGTTCAACAGGGGCCCGCGGCACGAATACCAGTGTTTGACAGGCCAGAAGTGAGATGTATTGGCAGAGCTGTGCTGGAACTGAAGAGTGTTTACAGATCAACATTGCGGATTGACATTGCTGTGTACAGGGAACACTGCACTTTCTCTCTGTCTGGCGTTAACTAGTCCATCATTTTTGTGGGCTAAAGCTGGTAAAGGCCGTGTACGTGGTAGTAGAAGAACAAGGGTTGAGACTGGCAGGCAGGAGTGTTAATGATTGTAATCCTGTTGCACTGACTCACTCGGTGACCTCAGGTTAATCACTCGACCTTCTCTTGCTAGTTAGCTGCAGCTGTGAAAATGGGCAAAAGCAATACTTCATCAGCCTCCAGATGCTGAATCGGAGCAGAGTTTTCTTGGGGAAGCAGCTCATACAGAATATTCATTTCTATCATAAGTTAAAAGAAAAATGGGCGAAGGTGGCTAGTTAACTTGTCAGTACTTTGTTAGGGAGTTGTCTCCGTCTGAATGTGATATTGACAGTATTGCAATGTATACTTATAAAATGTATGTTAAACTTTTAGTTTATTTTGCTAACTGTAATGTTTTGAAAAGCAACACATGAGGTTCTTTTCATTCAAACTTTCTCCAAAAGGGGAAGTATATAGAACAAAAAGTTATAAAGCACTTCCATTTGACAGCTACATGCATGTCCCCTATTATAGTGTTTGAACTATAATAGGTCCTTGTATGAAAGATTATGTGTTTTATTTATAGATATTTTAAATTAGTTACTCATGTGTTATGGGGGACAATGAATACCGAGGGCTTCAGGCCAATACAAGAATTTTCTGTAGTGCGAACGCAGGCTGCTTTGTTTTGGTTCCGAAGTATTTTTTGAATAATTGTGGTTTGGAAAACCAAGTACGCATTGAGTCCATTGCTGTGTTTCAACCGTGGATTTGATTTTCAGATGAGAGCACATAAATTGGCACGTGGACTCTGGCATTTAAATGATTAAATAGTCCTTTCAGAGAGCTAAGATGCAAGATGAAAACAACTTGAACATAGGTCTAAAAGTTAAAGTATACATTAGGATGAAGACACACACTGAAAAACTGGAGTTAGGGCATAAAATAATCAGCATTCAAAATAAGCTGACCTGAAACCTCGACTATTTGTTAATTAAGTTTGGATCCAAATTCACCTTTAATGAACATCCTAAAAGCACAGCATATAGTGCATTTTGGTTTCAGCTTGTTGTCATTTTTGTCTGGATGTGTTTGTGTAGACTGTGCATCAATCTAGAAACGTGCCCCTTCAGAAAGTATTGTCTCTGAAGTTGTACGCAGTGTTGCATGGTGGTGTGGTTTCCTACAGAGAGATTTTTTTACCTGGTACGTAATACTTGTTAACGGTCACATGATATCCATCCAGTTGGTAAGAGTGCAAGTCAGGGCTATCCCCTCAGGCAGACTTCATTTAAACACTCTTCTTTGTGCCAAATTTCCAGGCATTCTTCTCTTCTAATGAATGCGTGTGTTTTAGAGGGGAGACCTTTCTAGCCCTTCTCTCCCCTTCCCCCCAGGTCTGCACCTATTTCAGTGCTGTGTATTGCACGGGGGTTTCACTCAAACATTGCTCTGAAGAGTTTCAGAAAACCTGTCAAAATGATTAAGAGTCTGAAATTCTATATTACATTAATGTTTTTAAAGCATTTTATTCAACAGACAATATAATATGAAATATAACAAAAAAAAATCAAATACTGGCTCTTACATAACACTTCTTGAGGGGCTGCTGTCACTTTATTGAAAGCAAATATTTTGAGAAGTGTGTCTAGCTCTGCAATGTGAGAAAAAAAAAAAGAAAGAGTCTGTGCTGGTGTCAAATCATTTTTTAATAAACTGAGAACATTTATAGTTTTCAGTCTCCATTAGAAGGTTTTCTTGGGCAGATTTGCCTGTAAACTCACGCAGTTTATTTAAAAAGGACTTGAAGACCATCTGGGATTTTGAAGTTTGGGGTTTTAAAATATTTCGTTCCTTACAGCGATGAGCAAGAAACTTCTCTGGAAACGCTTCGTGTTGGCTAAGCTGGCAGGGCCATCCAGCTCTTAAAGAGAAACTGATTCATCTAATAATCTTACCCAAGTGGGGAAGAAAAAACATAGTACTAGTAAAGTAACACAAGAAACCCCTGCCTGAATATTTAATGACTTGGGGTAAGATAGGACAATGAGAAATAAGTTCTGAATAGAGAATACAAGACATGAACAGAGCTGATTTTCAGAACCTATTTATACTTGATTGTTGTCTTCCCTACAGATTTGGGGTTTTAACCTTTTGATTTGGGGTCAGAGCTGAAGATGTTGAACTCCCAGAGAATCACTGTGGTGAGCTCTGTGTTCTTACAACTGTTTGTTTCTTTATGCTTTAACTCGTAATCCACCAGAGATGATGTCAGGGTTTAGTTAGTTTTGTTTGGTTCACTAAAGATCGTTACAAATAAATTCATGCTATGCCTGATGCTGGTTTTATGCCCTGCCTTTCTGTGTATCCTGTTCTCTTAATGTGAACTGAATCTCGGCAAATAAGGATGAATGGGTTCTTAAGGCATTTTGCCCACCAAGTAAGTAGAACCAAATGACACCTGGTTTCCTTCCAGCACTTTCAACTCACCTGTTCTTGAAAGTCCCAGTGATGCCATTCCAACCTTCTATCAGCAATTTAGTTAATTAAGCTAGAACTGTTGGATAATTTCTTACATGTCTAATCTGAATATTTTGTGATGAAATTCAGCCCTCTTTCTTTGCATCCTACTCATCGAATACTCATCCTTTTTGCAGCAGCCCAGTGATGTATCTGAAGACAGTTATCCTATCTACCTCCACCCCTGTCTCTAGACAGTATGATATCATATATTCTTTTTCAGCTTGGTATCTCAAGGGAATTAAGTTTCTGTGAGTTTTGTGGAAAAGAGGAGTTGAATAAAGGAAAGATGTGTGAATTGGTGCTCTTACAAAAAGACATGTATGCAGAATTCAAATGTTACCCATTCTGAGGCGGCATCTTGCCAACGAGCTGGCTCACAATTACTAGCTGGTCAGCCAGTATAAATGTTGCACATGCTGCCTGTTATCCAGACAGATAGGAAAGCAGCGTGGGTGGGAGCTGGAGAGCTTGGGAGACGTGAGTGGGGGAAGGAAGGAAAGGGGATGCTGAAACAAGGACTATCTTAGAGAAAATAAATGCCGAGATTATTGTGGTGGAGGGAATAGGACTAAAGGAGAACAGGATTTTTTTGTTTCACTGTTCACTGAACTGTTGATGTTAAGACTTGTTTTGAGCAGGCGTGGGAGTCTGGTACACATCCTAGGACCCAAAATTCCTGAACTTTCCTTAAGGTCATTTTGTAGTCTGAGCCAGTCTAATTATTTTGTAATGGGATGTAAATTATTTGGAGAACGTATTGAACTGAGCATTCAGACTCACAAGTTTTGTTCCATGTTCTACTGCTGGAATGAGAAGAAAGAGATCTTTGTATCAGGATTTTCATTATTAAATTGGTGATAATTATCTGTATCTTGAAATACATGAGTGAAGAACACTATGTACATACCAAGTTATCAGTGTATATCTTTTATCAGAGGAGGGAAAAATGCTGAATATCCTACAGAAGCATTATATAAAGAAAAAATCAGTGCAATTTGCCTAACAAAAAAAAATACCACTTCTCTACAACTGACATCTTGGTACCTTGCTCTTACATGAGATAACATGCAATCTAAGCATTTCAGCAAGTATAAATCATGTATTCAGGGGGTTTTGTGCTGGAAAAGTACGGTGATCTGTAGAGGAAAAAATCAGACTTGTATGAACTTATTTCAGCACACAGTCAGTCACGAGAAACATTAGAGAAGTGTGTGTATGAAGGGGAGACTCACTGCCAGGATTTATTTACAGTGATTTTGTTCATCTGTGATTTCCATTGCACTTTCTGTTTAGATAGAAGTTCCTTGTAAACGACTCTACGCTCCAGTTTGGGTTTAGCTAGCATTATTTAGCATGCAGGGTGCCAGGATGTCAAGAGCCGTGAGTGTTGTCATGCTGTTATGACATTGCTGCCTGTACTGTCTTTTGATGATCCCTTTCAAAGTTCTCATTCAATCCATTGCAATCTCTCCACCCTTTGTGCATCAGGGATAACAAGAGTTGTTGATTTACTACACTAAAACCATGTGAGAAAGCTTGATACACAGAGATTATTCTTCTTTCCTCAGTCAAAAGCAGTGCCCTTTTTTTAATCTCGTTTTTTATTTCATGATTTTACAGCTTCTGAAGGAGCTGTTCTGAAACACACTGAAATAAAGGTTAACATCACTGGAAACGTAGAATTTGCTTGAGATGCTTCTTGAGAATCTATAGTTGGCGCTTTCCTGGATTGACCAGGTTGGATGTGAAGAGTTTTAACTGGAAGAATGTTCATGAGTGGGTAGGTGGTAACTCTTAAAGGCTGGGGGAAATACAGTGACAGCTGAAAAAAGCAAATGTGGCATTTCTGAGATGTACATAGAGAGTCTTCAAAGTGATGTTTCAACAAAAACTTCTGGAAAGATTTTTTTCAATAAAACAGTCTACATGACTCTGTGGAAATAATGACACGTAGGTTTGTGCCAGAGCAGATTGATAGTGGAAGGGTGGAAAAAGCGTAGGAAACTTTGTTCTTGTTAAATGGTAAATTAAATTGTGTTACTTGCCTGTTAAATAGCAGACATACCTGCTGGAAATAGTTCTATGAGGAGATCCGCAGTCAGAAATCAGAAGCTCAAAGAGTATTTCCTTCCAAGGTAAAAGTTTTTCACAAATGGTTTTGTGAGAACACCCAGCGCAGCTGAATAGTATGTAACCAAGAGGTACTCACTTAGTGCTAGCGCAGCCTTTTCCACCAGTGAATTTAAATATTTATAAGTAGGTAATGAAACTTCCAGCATTTTTTTTCACATTTTTCACGGGCAAGGAAAGAATGTGCAAAATGTATTTCTAAATTATTTCGGCAAACAGTCCCAAGAAACCTAACCATGGCGAACAGTGACGTGGTTGAGGTCAGAAACTAGGCTTCGTTGTTCTGAGTTTTCCATTTAAACCATACTCCTGAAGAAAGCTAGCACGTAATGTTAGACTTCTGTATTCTGGATTATAGGAAGCGCAGTGTGAGTCCATTTATGATATGGGGAGGAGCAACAGATGAACCAAGCAAATTAAATTACCTGGAATTTTGCCAGAAGAAGGAAACAATTTTCTGTGAAGTTTTGGAGAGCTCTGGCCCTATTCGAAAAGGGCGTATGTGCACATGTAAGAGAGCAAGTGTGTGGTTAATAGTTTCCTGCCCTAGAGCTTCGCAGTTTAATCTGGGAGTCTGCATGATTAGACATCTTTCACATTACTTTAACCGAGAGAGATATTGAAATGTCCATCCTGCTTTGTGCTCACTGAGGGTGAGGTGCTTGGTCAGAGCACAGAGGTGACGTGGACTGCACAACCCACGGTGCGCTCATGAAATGATTCAGGAGCTTGTGATCCATTGGAAAGTGACCACTGGAAAGACTGAGAGTCCTGGGTGTATAAGAATCAGCTGTTACACTGAGAACTTCTGCGGTTTGCTGTTAATCATTCACACACTTGCTCTCTCATCCCATTCCTGTTTCTTTTTCCCTTGTCCATCAGTTAGTACAGACTGGATGCTGGGGTAGATAGGCTTTTGGTCTGAACTGTTAAAGCTATCCCTTCCCCCCACCCCCCCTTCTGTCCTTCACTTCCTGTATGTATATACTTGCCAACCAATTTATCATGGCTGTTAAAGACTAATTAGAGAGCATTTTTGTGTTTTGCATGTGAAAAAGTATCTAAAGTGCTAGTAAATAATTCTTATGAGATTTTTGACTCTCAGGTGGTACAATGTTCCCTTCACATACATGCGTTCCCTCCAGTAGAAGTCCAGTCTGCAAATCCTATGGCTTCACTGAAATAAATAAATAAATAAAAGTTATAAATAAAAACCATATGTGGTCTTCATACTACAAGTTCTGAACACCAGGTATCCTTTGAAATTGAAATTCCATCAGTGTGTCCTGCAGCATCTGCAGGTGGCCTGTGGAAATAAATTCCGTTGAAAATAAGTTGTATTTTGAATACAAAACTGAAATAGAAGACTATTTTTACATGGCAATTCTGGAACTTGATGTCTTTTTCTTGAAAGTGGTTATTAATAACAATAAAAATCTGAGGCTTTCAGTCTCGTAAGAATGTTGCTCATTAAGAGCAATGTTAAGGTGTTTATGTACCTTGTAGTAAATGGCAGGGCATTGAGTAATTCGAGTGTGGGGACTGAAGGAATGCACAAAACAAAATTCAGCTAAATTCTGACACTAAATGTCTGAGAAAATGTATCGGAGAATCCAAGTGATGCTGTAAAACCATGACTTTTGGAACTCTAGTAGTCTTTACTTTCTTGCCCAGATATTTCAACATACCAGACACCGATTCCAGGATCTGCTTGTAGTGGTTGCTCAAGAAAAAGGTTTGATTCTCACTTTGACTCTGCAGCCATGTAATTTCACTAACTTCACTAGGATTTGCTACTGGCTAGTAGCTATTTCTGATCGCAGTTGTTTCCAGATCTGAACTGGAAACAGTGGACTAGCGGAAGTTGAAGGGGCAAGGTGGCAATTGTGGTATCAACTCTCCTGTTGAACAGTCTTATTTATTGAGTCTGAAAAAGGCAATAGCATTTCATTCCACTGAAATGATAAACTTGTGACACAAAAAAGATAGCGACTGTTCTTTCCTGTTCCTCACTGTGGGGAACAAAATGAAACTCTAAGCCCTTAAGTCTTAGTGCTAATAGTCTGAACCCAAAAAGGGGAAAAACAAGCTGTGTCTTAAGGATGATGCATCTTTCCAGCAATTCACATTTTTCTTCTACTTTTCCATTAATAAACGTCTGCTCCACTGTGAGGCTTTTCTCTGAACATTTGGAAATATTTTAATGCCCTTAAAATGGCAGATTTCTATTAACAGGCTGTGCTTTCCTCTTGCTTTGGTATCCTCGCACCTGTTTTGCCTTTGGCACTAGGCACTGGATAATGAGGTTGCCTAATGTGTTGACTGTTGGCTCCGAGCTCTTTAATAGTCCGGCAGGATGCCTTTCCTGCACTTGTTTGGGGTTTTTTTGGTGGGCACAGGGGAGAGATGATGTGTAAGGACTCCTACCTTCTATAAGCCTTTGTATTACTATGTTTGGTATTGTTTTGAGCTGAGTTTTTGATATATCATGAATGGAAGGAGAGATGTGTCTGCTTTCAGTAGGAAAAAGTTCTTGTCTTGGCTTTGACATGGTGTGGGGTTTTTTTGGGACAGGTGAGGTGCTCCAGGTCTTATCATTTTTCCTACCAATAGAAAACCATGCTCTTGGAGACAGTTCATCTCCCTGATGGAAGCGGTCACAGCTGCTTCTATGGCAGCTGATGAAACTGGCTGCAACATGACATGCAACCTTCTCAGCAGGAAGGAAGAATGCAAACTCTCTACCTCATTTCTACCCAGATTTAGTAAATATGGTAATAACCACTTATTTTTAAAACACCATTTTACTGAGAGATCTCATCTTACAGTTGTTGATGAAGTTGTCTAGTGATTTTTCTAATTTTTATTTTGCACACACTCACTACACTTTTGAAGTCCTATAGTCAGGCTTTCTTAGGTGTTGCACCTGACCTACAGAAGGAAGTCTACGAAAAGACCTGCAAACCAAACCTTGTTATTTTAAAGTTCTTTCTCTCATTCCCACAAACCTGACAGCAGTTTAAATGACCATCTGTCATGCTAATCAGATGGTCTCAGTCTATTTGCTTCTGGTCACCTGCCCTATATCAATGTGTTATTTTGTGTCTTATGTTGTAAGTACAAAGGGAGAACCTACTTTAGTTTGTACGCCTGGCACCACAACTTCCTCTAGAATTTACTGTCTTGATGCATATTATAAGCCAAATCTGTCTGTGATATACCTCGTTGCTGTCAGTGAAGTAACAGTAGTGTGAATTTGGGCTCTTTGGCTCTATCCTGCCCACTGCAGGTAGACTGACTTCGATACAAGCTTTTTGTGGATGTTTCACTAAGGATACAAGTTAGGGACATTCTATTAAATCCCAGCGTGATACACATCATAAAGCACTTCAGTCAAACAGCAGAAAGAGTCGCACCTAACTTGTAGTGCTCGCTAAGTGAAATTCACGTTTGGTTTTCATCAGTGTTGATAAATTTGATGCAAATGGGAAAAAAAAAAATGCCAGTATGTATATACAGAGGGATATATGCTTAATTCCTTAGTAACAAATAGGCATGATTTGGTAAAGTCTATGAAAATATTCATTTAGTGCTTAGCAGTACAGTCATCAAAACTACAAATGACATGTTAAGAATTGTGGTGAACGGAATCAGAACAAAGCATGAAAGAAACACAGTCTATTATGTAGATCCCAGGTACACTCGTGTATCTACCAGATTCCAGTTTCCTCTGACTTGGGATGTAAAAGAACTAGAAAATCTTTAAAAAGGCCAAGGATAATGAGAGGTGCAGAATGGAGGAGAGCTGGAGTAGCCTCAGACTGCCCAGATTGGGAAAGATGGTTGGAGGGAGTGCAGGGAGGAGCGTGTTACAGGCAAGCAGGAAATCATTATTCCCTGGGGTTTTTTCACTATGTTAGAGGACATGCGGTAAAATTAATAGGTAAGGTGTTAAGACAAACAAAAATAAGTCTTTTTCCAACAACTTATTTGAAAACTTTTGAAAATGAGACAATGAAGATTTTTGTTTTTCAATAGCACAAGTAAAAGCGATGGAATAAATGAGGTGTTTCTGATTAACGTACCTAGAAAATATGTAGCAAAGTGTGTGTGTGTGTGTCCGGGTTGTCCTTACCATATATGTTAGTGCCAATTCAAGTAAAGATTTCCCTTTTTTTTGAAGGTATGGGTACGCAACAGTCTCTGCTAGGTGGCATGAAAATGTTTATGGGAAAACAAACAATAGAAGAGAGAAAACTATGTATAGAAAGATAGGAAGATCTTTAGGATGGGGGGGTTCCTTCCTGTTGAAGTTCAGAAGGTTCCTGTTGAAGAATCAGAAAGGTTTGTGACAAATTATCTCAAAGGTCTTATAAAGGATCAATTTTTAGACTTATGGTCATAGCAGCTTAACTTCTTGAATTTCATTCCGCTCTTCAACAACGTAACTGGAAGCAGAATTGGGATTTATCTCTATTTCCTAATAGGAGCATATTTTTATTTTTCAAACAAGGTGGCAATTATTTTTTTTTAAAGGTTCTGCAAGTTACATGAAAAAGCTTGGAAAGAAATCAAGTCTCTGTAAGGTTTTGCAATTGTGTTCAGCTGTTCTGAATTTCTCTTGCCCAGTGCAGCATTCAGACCCCTGATTCTTCTAGGCAAGATTTGGAGTTATGATTTTGTGCCACCCTATAGCAAAACATTACTGTAGTTCTTAGAATTTGGTGAAAAATGTAGGGAAAATTAAATCCATATGCTACCCCCTGAGGCAGACCTATATCCCCCCAGTTACCCTAAGCTCCTGAATTTCATAAACTGCTTCTTTTTTTCTTGTTAAAATTAATACCACATTTAAGTTAGATAAGGTCACATGTTATTTAGTCCCCAGTGAAGATGTCAGAATTGAAATGATTTACAGTGGAAATAGAATTGTAGTGAGAGAATTACTGCTTGTTATTGCAGAATGATGAGATGAGGCAGTTGATTACATAGAGAGAGAATATGACACGAGAGGGAGAGATATGGAGAGATAACCCAGAGCTCTTTGATGCTGTTGATGCTTTATTCTGGATGGGCTCCCTCATTTTTGAGGCTTTCATTTTAATTATTATTTTACTGAGAAAAGGGTGTAATGGTCTAGAACGAATGAGTTTGGCATCTGTGAGAAGTGCTTGGTGGATACTATGATCTAAGCTTCAGCAGGATTCCTGCCCACCCTGCCAGCTTGACCTGGAAAGGCCATCTTTAGAGTTAGAAGAGAATTCATGCAAAGGCTTCTTTACTGATGTTATATATAATTATAATCATAGGCGGTTCTGTTATTAGGAAAGCAGAGTGGGAGCATGGATTCCTGCTCCTTTTAATCGTTAAGAAAGACTCCTTTCTCAGGTTGTTCTATCTTGGATATGGATGCTTTGTCTAGGTAAAAATGAGCTTTGGGGTTTTTTTTTTTAAACCTTTGCCTAGGATTCCCAGACACTCAGAGTGGTAGGTCAGTCCAGGTTGTTGGATGTCTGGGAATCCTGGATGTGCTCCCTGTGCGCACCGATCATGTCTGCAGCCTATGTACAGTGAGCCCAGCACTCCTGGGAGGTATCAGCCCTATTCCACGTGGGCTAAAAGAAAAATGTGCACTCGTCTACTAAGGTTGATGCATCCTGGAGCTTGGATCTTGCTGCACGTGTGTGCCTTTTGCCTTTGGGCGGCAGGGGGGAGAAGCTATCCTAACACACAAAAAGCACAAGTGAGAATGTCATCAGCTTGGGAGTTGGAATCACTTTTATGTCTGACTGAATTTCGACACAGCATTTGAGTGTCCTGTGCTTTTTTCCTTCATATCTGTAGTCTGTTTACAATATGGGATCTGTAGAGAAGGTCTGTTCCTGAGTATAGACACAATGCCTAGCACAAGGAGGGAGGGAGTAGAAAGTCTCAATCTCAGTTTGGCCCTCTGGGAAATTTTGTACTGTAAATAGAAGTAGTAAAAACTATCAGGTGATGACACTTTTTGGGCTGAATTCTTTTGAACTGGAGACCTAAAGGTGAAATCATCTGTATTGCATTAGCCACCACAGTGCTGTCCAGACACTCTTAACTTTCCATGCATTGACAGATTACTACTTGAGTAGCACACTCTGTATTGTGGAAAGACTGCTTCTTTGCCCACAAACAAAGCTGAATGTGTTGCTTTGGAAAGCCGTTGTTGGGACACTCTTTTCATGAGCTGCCACTAATCCTGAAGGATTTCTTAGGCATTTATTTTGTTCAAAAGGAAAAATTCATTCCTTAATTTGAATGCTATAGCATTTGTTACTGTGTTTAATTCCCAAGAAACAGTAATAATGTGGAGTAGTGTTTTTTACAGATACAATATTGAGAGCACAAAAAATTGACGGCCCCACGTAGTTGATAGCTGTTCAGTCAGCCTAATGCTGATCTCTGAGAATTGTCTAGATTGTTTCTTCTCATTATTCCTTCTCTTTTTCCTACTGCATGTTCTCACATTTCCTTCATTCCATCTATCATCCCTTTTGCTTCTTGTTGTGCCATCTCCCATTCTTGTTTTCCTGTCCCTTTTTTGACAAATCTTATATTTATAGGATAGCTTCTGTTATGATGCATGAATCTTTGCTATGTAGCCCCTATGTGGTACGTTAGCGTAGATGTTTGTGCTAACATGCTTTGGCCAGGAATTACGTTGTCTTCTACTCGTAACACCTCATTAGTAGTAGAGGCCATAGCTCTTCACGTTCGTTTTAAAATCTCAGGTGAGATGAAGCCCCCTTCTCTAGAACAACACTGTTTTCAACTGACTTCTATTGGTCTGGCAGCCTCAGTATTTTAAAACTGCTGCTACGTCTCATCTGTTAGTTTAAACAAATTTAAGCAGCTGTGCTGAGCCTACTTCTCTGACATGTAGTACAGCCTCGGCATTCGCTTATTGATAACACCTACACCATTAGGTCTATGAATTTTTAGTCAGACACACGGCTATTTTAATTGTTTAATTGTTTCCAGATACACTACTACAGTTAGAGGACACTATCCATTTACAATCATAGTAACAACAACATACACTTCAAAACTTTGGGAGTTCAGGTTTGCTTGTGGATGGAACGGCCAGTGAGCTCTTCCATTTACCTTTTGAAACATTTTTACTCACTATACAGTTAAGAGTTCAAATGACATTTCCTGTGATGATTTTTGAGTGGTTTTGTTCCAGTGAAGAGCGTAACCAAATGAAAACTTAGAGTAATATTCTTTAGGTTTTTTCCACATACATAGACTAAATATTTTATCATTAATTATCTTTCTTTCAGATAACGGTCCTCTAACATAAAGTCTAGGCTTTACTGATGGAAAGATGGTGCAAAGAAGGAATTTTGAAGGTGATCCCTTAATTTCTCTCCCCAGATTGAGCTATCTTTTCAGTTCTAATAATCACATGCACAGGGCCATTGCTTCTGATAAAGTGGAATTTTGATTGAAAATGTCTGACCCACAGAACGCTCTCAGTTAACTACACCTGTGCAATGCCAGGAGTAGCCAAGTTCTCTTTCCCGTAATTTCTAAATAACTGCGAAACACATAAATTCCTAGCCTTGACCTTTTTGTGCATTCCATACAATTTTGGCATAGGGAACACAGTTGCCTCAAGCCCAGACTTGTGTTGCAGTGTAACAGATCATGGGCAGGAGAACGATGCAAATGTTCTGTGCACTTGCACATTTATATCCATTTCTTCAGGGACCATAAAGCAGGATTTTGTATGTTTTAATATACAACTTAACTTTTTCCCGTAAGCATGTAATTTCAAGGCCATTTGTCTCAGATGGTTATTCATGTCTCCGAACATGTGTAGTTGGATTGCATCTTGTTAACATTGGCCCTCTCATTTGAAGTCTGGAACTGCTACACGTAAGGCTTGAACAGAGGCAGAGTATGCAGGATGTAAGAGAGACATATGGAACCTTATTCCCGCATCCAGTTTCTTAGCAATTAAGAGAGATTTTTTTAGTTCATCAAACTTGGAGATGAAGATATTTGAACCTGCACGTTATCTAAACAGGAATTAAGTTTTCAGCTGAATGGAATTACACCGGTTAGAGACAATTTCAACAATATATGATCAATCCAATTTAAAAATGGTGACTCAAAATATTTGGCTGGAAAGATGCTAATTCTAGAATTGCTTACATTAAGGAGCCCAAAACCTTTGAAATTCAAATACTGAAGAGTAGGTTGGAGCAAGGTGTTTGGGGTCTTTTTTTCCCCTTTCCTTTGAAGGAAATAGCAGAGGTATTTATGAAAATAGGCTGCGACAGTGATTGGGATAAACTGTTAAATTTTGCCTTAAAGAATGCAACTTGATACTTTGACTCTTTTTAAAAAGAATTAAGTGGTGAGGTGGATTTGCTATATCTTAATCTACTTCCCAACACGGTAAGAACTGGTTGCTGAACTATGAACAAAATTGCTACCTGTATATCTGCATCTGTAAGGATTTCCTTGGTTGCTGAACAAAGCAAAAGCTCCCTTTTAGCACTTTTCTGTGCAGATCCCTGACTTGCACAGGTCCCTGTGGTAGACCTGCCACAGTTCTGATAGGGTTGTTCTATATAGTGTGGTAATGGGCTGATGTCAAAATTATCATGATCAATTATGAGATGAGAAGAGAGCATTGACTCTGAGAATCATTTTGGGAGTGATTTAAGACAGAAAAATTGGACATCTCTTTAGTAAGGATAGGTCTTTATAAGCAATAGATCTATAATACAGTCAAGGCATGGCTTTTTTACTTAACATGGGATCATATGAAACAGAGGTGAAAAGAATGAGTACATCTCCTGTGACTAGAGGAAAATGACTGCAATTCTTGATCAGATTTCTGACAGGAAAGCTGAAGCTGTAAATAAAGATCGGTTATTCAAAATAACCTTAAACATAATGTTTCTTGGCTAAATAACATGATTCTACTTCTTCTAAGCAGTGTTTGCTCCATTTAAGTAACCTTAAAAAGAGCAGCGCAGCAAATCCTCGCTCCAGCAGGTGTGTCACCAGAAGTTAACAGATAAAACTTTAGAGTTGGCTGTGCATCTGTGATGTATTTGGATCATAAACATTCTTTATCTAAAGTGAGAGGCAAATAGATTTGGCCCATCCTGATGACAAACTTGAATGACGTTCTGTAAGTTTTAATGCAGTTTGGGTGGAAGGTGTAGATTAAAATGAAGTGACATGAGCAGGAACCTGTTACAGTCAAACTAAAAGAAACAGCATAAAAACGTGTTGTTCTGGTTTTGTTTGGTTGGGTTTTTTTTAAGTGTAATTGAAGCCTCTGATACTGCTCAGAATAGGAAATTTCCAGTTCCAAAGCCTGAAACAAAGTATGTAAGAAAAAAACTCGCAGATGTTGGTGCGCTTACCAAAGTTTCGGTAATCTCTTCACGTGACAGCAGTACAGATACACCCTTCACTGCTGTCCACAAACAACTGTGCATTGAAATGCATGTGTTAGCTGTATAGTTTTGTAGTATTGTCTTGTGATGAAAAAAGCTGCATAAACAAATAAGAAGGCTGGTGACAAGTCTTTGGGGGGAGAAAAAGTAGTTTGGTATTTGATAACTCATATTGTGGTTAATAAATGGTACCCGTTTAATATCAGCTGAACAGATTAACTTGTTCACTGGCTAAGAAGAAAACAGTGCTGGCTTTCATTTGTGTCCTGAGAATCAAGTAAGAGGTGTTGTTGCTTTATGCTGATCGGTGAAGAAGGAAGTGAATACTTGTGTATGGTAATCAGGGTTTAAGTATCTTTAAAGTTTACATGAACACAGTTGTTCTTCAATTGAATTACAAGATCGTTTTAAGAAAAACAAAAAAGAGTGTGCAGGTTAAAAGGAGACAGGGAAGCAGCTTTGAAGGTAAAAATATTCTACTTAATGTCCTGCCTGTACTCACTGCATCTGCCTATTTCTCTCCAGGGCATCACACCTACACAGTGTAGTTATGTAGGAAAGTTTGGCTTATTGTGCCATGCTCAATTACAAAAATCAATTAAGTCTTATGTAACCTATTTGGGCAGTGTGTGCATAGCACAAACCACATCTTATATCTTTTGCAAGTTGATCAGGTTAGCGTTTTGTCCTCAATTTCTTTTAAATATTTTTCTTTGGAGTAGGTTGGTACTTGCTGTCACTGAACTATAGTCTTGTTTTTGTTGTCTTAGTTCTGGACTAATATTAGTTTTAAGTTCTTTACATGTTTTTAAATGTCTCGGGTGCTTTGGTACTCCTTTCTCCCTTTCTGCCTCATGTATGTATGTATTTGCTTTGCATGTACTTGCTTTGAATTTGACTTTTTTCCCTGTAGGTATTATAGAAAGCATGATCTCAGTTCTTTGGGCTTGTTCTGTTAATAGCATACCTGAATACTTGGCAAAACCCCATCATTCAATGAATGCTGAACAGCTCCAGGTTTCTTTGAGTAGCCAAAGGAAATATAAAATTAATTAGCAACATAATTTAGGTCTTTACCTGTCTTGTAAAAGTGCACAAGTGTTTGTACTATTTAGAGGCTTCTGGCTAGAATCCTGTTCTCCTGTTTGAGGATATCAAATGCTGAAATTCAGCTGAATTGCCGAAAAGTTGACAATTAGTATTGGAGATTCTCCTAAAGTCTTTCATTGGTTTACGCGTTCATTTGCAAGTCAAATTGCTTTTGAAGTGAAGTAGCTACTAAAAAGGAAAGCTTTTTTACTGAAAATTGCATTTTAATACCGTGAGTGATGTTTTCCTAGCTGAGGACATTGGCTACCTTGGAATTGCATCCGATTTTTTTGTATTGGGTTACTTTTTGGCACTGATTGTTTTCACTACACAAAAAATGGGGGAGAATTCCAGCGGAGTTGCAGTATGTTGAACACACCTTAAAATCCATTTTTTATTAACTTAGAACTATTAGCCATTAATCTAAGTCTAATTATTTCCCATATAATATACATATGCTAGTGCACAAATAATTCTTAAATATACCCATTGTCTGAAAAGAAACTGCAAAATCTAAGCCATTAATCAGAATTGTCTTTGAAAAGGCAATACAGCAATGTTATTGTTAATGATGTGTGACATACACATATGTATTGTATTGTATTGCATGGCTGTATAATTATGTATAAATGTAACTACTGTTGCCGTACCATCATTCATTTCTATATCATTCAGAAAGATAGTCATTTCACTGTGGATCAGAGGATTGAGTCCTTTGCTGCGCCTAGTGCTCCCACACTGTTTTGGGTAAGGGTCCTAATGCTCTGTGACTTTGTTGGCCATCAGCTACAAGGAAGATGAATTCATTAAAGTTTTTGAGGTGTTTTGATAGTAGTGATAACCCAAAGTAGCAACGAGTCAGGAATACTTAGTCAGACTGAAAGGGAAAACTAAGGTACAATTGAGAACAAAACGAGGTGGTCCCATCTTTATGATGCAGTCCAGTTCATCCGTCAAGCCAACTTCTCTCTTTAAGAACAGCAGAATGAGTATTTTTAATTACACAACATTCAGGTTTCCCTTCCTTCCTCACCCTTTCTTTTTTTTCCTTTACAGATTTTTAACAGGGAAAAAATGCCTTTTCTTCTTCCAGGAGGGAGGAACAAAAGTGTGGGAATTTCTTCAGGGAAATGAGAGGGAGGGAAGCAGGACTAATAGTATGTGTTGGGGGAAGAAAAACACCTGTGAGATTTATCTTTTGGCACAATATCCCTTCTCAGATCTTTCATGCATTATTTGAAAGAAATTAGACTGGAAGGCAACAGTCCTTTTATGATTCTGACATATCACACTTCATATTAGAGATCTACTGGAAACTCTTGCAAGCTTTATTCTTTCTTACTTTGTTCTGGGATGTCTGTCACACTGAGTGTTAGAGAAATAACAATTGTGTCATATGGGACATCAATAAGCTCACGTCTGCGAGGACAGATAACAAAAAAAGTTGTTGTATTGGTTTCTTTGTATAAACGCAGCACTGACTTCAGCCTACAGCCTCAAACAGAGTTCAGGTTTTCCATGATACACCCAGCATGTACAGCTTTGTAGGTGAAGCTTGCATTACACATCACTTGTCAGTGATTACTTTCTGTTCTGTTTAAGTATTTATTTCAATAGAACTTTCTTATTTGCCTCTTCTCTCCCTTCCTCATAGATGCCTTTTATTTCAGCCTCTTTACCTTCACATTTTACCTTTATAAACATAAACCTGATACTGGGGCTGTAGAAACTGGTTCAGGGAAAAAGTCATAAAAGCCTTCGCAGCCAAAGGTTTAAATTTAGTGTGCTCATTAAAGAAGAAAAAACCTGAACATCTTTCTTTTGATACTAAAGCTCACTTTCTGAGCAATTCCCCAGTTTTTGCCATTTTTGTGACATCTCTTAACTTTGGCAGTTAGGTACAGCACAACAGCTGTCAGCCCTGGTAGGCTTTACAGCTTCTGTCAGCACTGTAGAGTTGTCACATGTCTCATATCAATGTAATTAATGTTAATTAGTTTTGAAGGACAGAGAACTGTTTCGTCAAATTAGGATTAGGCCAATGTATCCTTGCTGAACTGAACTGTGGTGTTTCACCCGTTGTAACTATCGTTATGCTAGAGATCAATGTTTGAACTTAACTTTGCAGGTATTTTTAAGAGTTGTAGAAGTTCAACCTTACAGATTTGCCATCTAGTTTCAGTAAACCCCCTATTTTGTGATAAAGTCTGAGAGGCCTGCAAAAGGAGGAAGATATATATAGCAGAAGTGGCCTTAAGGCAGTGCAAATCAGTTGCAAAGCCTGAAGTAGTATGTAAGGAAAGTGACCACTGTCTTAATATCAAAGCCCAAGACGGGTAACCGCTTCTTGTGAGGAGGAACACAGTGTTTACCCTGAACATGAAATTTCAAATGATAAGTGTTGATAAGAATTCTAGATTCTGCCTAAATTACACTTAACAGGATTTCCTTCAGTTATAAAGAGGACAATTCCTTCAGCACCGATCATTCTGTGTCTTCTTCAACATTGTTGATTGCTCTGTGCTCTCTGCAGAACTTCTGTGTCTTTGCAGGTAATGGGAACTCCCACAGTTCTTCAGCTGCTTTTAAAAAAAAATGAAGTCTTGGCAACAGAGCCCTCAGCTAAAGGGATAACTGTATTAGCACCTTTCTGGGCTGAGCGTGGAGCGTATCTAGTACTGCTCCTAGCAACTCCATTTGCAAGTGCAGTGTGTATATACCAATTTAAAAAAAAAAAAAATTAGTGAAGCTTGATAAAGCCACCTTTGTGAAAATGCACATACAAAGAATCTCATTGATTTACTCATATACTTAGCAAACAGAATAGAGGCCAGTTGGAAGGTGCAGATTTGCATCTGTCTTGTATCAGTTCCTCCTACACTAGTTCTCTGCATGGATTGATTATTTACTTGGAAGTCCTTATTGCAGCCATAAAATAGGTTCAATTGTCTTTTTGCCTTCATCAGGAAAAAGAGAGACAGCACAACATGTAATAGTTTGCAGAATTTTGGAATGTGCACTTTCTGTCTTGATTGTTTTGTCATGTATAAAATAATTAGCTTTTGTGAATGATGAAATGCCTCAGTTTTTGATCTTGATGGGTTTATAAAGCTCAATTGACATTTCTCATTTTATATCAGGCTCTGATTCTTGAATTTTGATGGGAATTTATCCCTCGGAGAAACTGATGGGAGAATCTAATTCTCTGTAGGCCCTCTGTACTTACAGTTCATCTGTCTCTGCTAGTCTAAGTGTTATTTCCTGGGTTTTAGCTGATTTCTGTAGTGGTGTATCAAGATGACACAATGTTTCCTTTCTTTTAAAGTTCCTTTGTCCTATTTTCAGGAAGAAATAGTTCAGACTTCATTTTATTTCCTTGGCAGGGGACCAGTTTTAAATCAGGACATGTATCCAGACAGCAGACGGTCCATAAGATGCTGAGCAAGAGCTGACTCAAGCCCCTCGTTAGGGTGACGCACACTTTCTCAGTTCCCATTTTCCTAGGTTGCATGGTAACCAAAAGGTCAGCCTTATTCCTTAAACAGTGGAAATCAAACATAAGTTCACAATACTGAGTATTTTTCATTCATCAAATCCTTCAGGGCCCATTCATTGCTAGTGTACGTGTTCGGGCGTATCTTTAGTTTTCCATGATCGCTTTGTGCAGCTGGACGGATGTGCAGTCTACGTGCAGTTGAGCCAGATGAACATCCAAAGCTATCCTGATGGTTCAATGTACAATTGCAGCTTCCTTGCAAGAGACTTGAGTCTTCCAATTTTTTTTTTTCCTTTGGTTGAAGCAGGGTAATTAGGTGTACATAGAAATGTGGAAAAAAACCCTTTAAAGGAAGGTAGAACTGGTGGTATTCTACTGTGGCTCATAGGGCTACTTATAGGTAGCATTTGATTATCTGGGAAAAATGTAAGAGAATCTGTTTCCTCTCCTGACATACTTAGTGATTGCTAGGATCAATGAAAAGCCAGATGAAACACTATAATCTATAATAAATAGCTCCTTTTACCTGCTTTTACACCAGTGTTTTTGTACTGATTCATGTCTTACACAACTGTGAATGATTTGATAATAAAATCCAGTGTATCCAGAGAGGCTTTGGAGTTCTTTTTAGAATGTGATTACTGAAGAAGTTTATGGTCGCTTTTCTGTGGCCCTGATTCAGTAACTGATCCCTTTTTCTTTAAATGTGTGTTTAGCATAACTTCAAGTGTCTGCTATAGCCCTTTTTAAAAAGATCTGTGTCTGCCCATTCTAGTTCTGGTGTTGGAGTCCCAACTGTAAAATATACAGCTGGTTAGAAAATGCATTACTTACCTCTTCCATGAAAAATTTGGAGTTTTTCTTTTTGTTTGTTCCAGACCTGTCTATGTATGTTTTGGTTTAGATATAAATTTGAAAATTTATGTGGAAGGCAGAAATGTGTCCATTTCCTTTGGCCAAAATGGAAGATATTGATATATGTTAAATTTTTGGTCAGCCTTAGTGAGAAAAAATGAAACAAGTAAAAGGATCGGTTTATGGTTAAGTACATGGATTATCCTTTTATGAAAGTAAATACCTTATGTTTATTCTCCATTGCAAATAGTATCAACAAATACAAGCTGATTAACTTTGACCTAAAATTTGTTACACAGTGGCTCTGAAGTTGTTATCAGCCTATGAAGTTATGCTGATAATGCCTTTTTGACATCTCATTGACTCAGCATGCCACTTGGAAACCTCTTGTGTTTTATTCCTTGCAGTAATACATAGGCGAACTACATTTGTTTGAGTGTATTTTTGTTTGTTTTTAAAGGTAGAAGAATGCCTATCCAGGTCTTGATTTAACTGTCTGTTGTTAATAGTAACCTCCAAATAAAAAAAGATGAGAGACAAGCAGTAATCATCTGTCACTTTTGGCATTCCATGAGGAAGACTTACACTTTAAAAAATGGCTTTACTTTCTTCTTTGCTGTCGTCTTAGTTTAAATGTATAATTTTATCAAAGTAACTATTGCAAAGATTAACCGCATCTTCCCTGTGAATGAATGCGCCCTGTATTTTGAAACATCTTCTGTTTTGATTTTTCATCATGGTTAATGTTTAAGTGGAAAACCAGCACTCTGCCTTGCTTCTCAAATACGTTGAAATGGACAGCGTAGCGCAGACGCTATGGGAAACATACATGTTCAATGCCAAACAACTGTTTTCTTACTGGAAGTTCTCAGCTAAAAGTGGGTGCTCTTGAACACCGAAACCTCCCATATATGCCTGGAGGGCCATTGCAAAGTCACTTTCAAGGCTTTAGCGAATGAAGTAACAGGAAATCTTTCGGCAAAGGATTGGAAGTCATTGCACCTGGGTCTCTGTGCTGTCTTTCGGCCAGAGGTTATCACTCCAGCAGAAGGAAACTTGTGATTACACCTCCATTGCTCCAGTTCATTCTGTATCTTTATGGAGATTTTTCCACTTTTGAGTGTTACCATAAATGAGGAAGTTAGAAATTGGAGACAGGTCTGGTACCCTGCCTTTTTAGTAGTAAAAATCTGCAAACAATGCTAGTGCGTTCTATGTGCTAAATAACATAAATGTGCACAAATCAGTGATGTACTCCCTGATGGGATTGCTCCAATGATAGAGGGTCTCGATGACTTTTGCTAACGGAAGACCATCCTTCCAGTTGCCTTTTATCTTCCTGCTCATTTAAGGCTGCTGTTACTCTGTTCTGACAGATCTATCATCCTCCTGTCAGGAGTCTTGGTGTCTTCCGAATGGTGGTGTTCTCTCCTTGGTCTTGTGAGCAGAAAAGAGCAGTAATGTTTCTAAACCGTGTTAGTCTCTTCTATGCCAAAGCAACAGTTGCCTATGTTTACCCTAAGTTTATTTCACTGCCTTGTAAATTACTTGTTTTAAACAGCTATGGTCTTTCAACACTACAGATCAGCTTAACTTTGCTGCAGGTTCTCGTCAGAATTTGGCCTGCTTTTTGTTTTTTATTTGGTCTAAAATACAAGAGATCAGACTTCCAGAGAAACGTTAAACCTGTGTGTATGTGCACATATGTTTTCTTGCCAAAGTACTAATGATTAAAAAGACCATTTCTGACAGCAGGGAAGTTTTCTGTTCCATTTCTCCCTTTACACAAAAATATACTGTATCTTATGTATTTGATGTACAGTTACCTGGGACTCCTAACAGAAACAAACTTTGGTGACAAGATTCTTAAAAAGGTACTTCTATTTGTACAGAGCAGCACTAGGAGACCCTGGTTCAGTGAGATTTCCCGACTTCTACTGAGGAGAATAAAATGCTGTAAGGGCTGAAAATCGTGGGTCTTTTATCACTGGGTAGCAAACAGGGGTGATGGCCATCTCAGGACAAACACGTTGCATCTGTGTAACTGAGTAAAATTTTTTTTGCCTATGTTCTCAAGGGAACCCAAAATCTCTAATATTCCCTGAGCCCCATTTCCCATTATTGATAGGGTCATGGCTGTTTATCACCCTTCTTAATCTTAGCAACACAAATTGCTCTCTGTGCTGCTGTTACATTTATTATTGTTAATGTTAATTTGTAATGAAGATATTAATAAGCTTACATAAGTCTGTGGTGGTTTTGGCAAAGTTTTACAAGGGTGTGACAGTCTACTTCACCTGATCTATACTAATTCACTCCAACCTGAAGCACTGCAAGTGCTGGCAACCCTTTGAAAAAATTTCTGAGCGCCGTTTCTTCTCTTCTGCTGTAGGCTTCTAACTCAGTCTATTTTTGTTCTGCTTGAAGGCCCGCTGTCTAGTGCCTTAATGGTCTTCTGTTCCCTTAGATGGGGAGCTGGGTCGAAAACTCAGCCTGAGTTCTTGGACAGGCATTATGCCTTGAGCTTCAGATGGCACAAGAGTGAAAAGCTGTATACTCTTAAAAGTGGCCGTGGACTTGACACCATGTTTTGATCCCAAGCTGTATCAGATATTTCCATCTACTTTTCAGTTTCCCAAGATTCTTATTGCATTCTCATTTTGTAGCTGTTATGGGCATAGTTTTGGGTTGTTTTTTTTCCTCTTACGTAGGGTTCCAGTAAAATGCTTCCCCAGCAAAGGGAACAGAGATCCTTGGAACAAACATTTTTCAAGACCTTCAGCATCCCATGGAAATACCGCTTTCCAGTGATGAGCTGAGGCCTGATGGAAGACATAAAAACAGAATAGGATTTTTATAAATAGCTTTACTGTGATCTAGGTTTGTGACTTTTAAATTCCATCAGTAATTGCTTAGGCATTGCCAGGCTTTATGCATTAGGTAGTCTTATCTTCTTGAGAACAGGTCAGCCCTTTGGTATAACTATGTAAGTGATTAATCCACTGATACTGACCACTGAAGTGGTTAGATACCGACTTCTGATGTTTAAGACTGACATGCTCTTCCACACTGGTCGCAGATGTGGAAATGTGGCATGATGCTGTCCTGTTATTTGGCTAAGCTTAAAGCAGTGATCCCACCAACAAAAGTCACTCAAAATACAGTTCAGTCCCATAATCAGTGGGAGAACAGACCCTGTGTCTCTGGATTATCTTGTGTCCTGTCATCTACACTGTGTTTTGAAATTCATAAATAACTTGCTTTATTATTACAATAAAGATCTGTAAGTGACTGAATAACAGTTAGTGATCCTATTAAATCTTGCTTTCTACTGCTTTTGGTGGTGAAGGCCATGTTTTTCCTAAGTCCTTCTGTCTGTTGGCTTTAAAGAGCAATTATGCTCAACAGTTACTGAAAAATACACTTTCCAAAGCTTGTAAAGACTTTAAGTAGACAGGTACATCCCACTTCTCTTGTGCTGCCTATTCTAGCCCTCTGTACTTCTATACTACGGGTATAGTGTAAGATTCCTTTTTACATATCCTTTCCTTGTAAAAATCTTTTACTGTAAAATAGGAGATTATGTTCTGGTAGACATACCTGCCACTTCCAAATAACAAAGTCATTAAAAAGTCAATAGGCCTCTTATGTAACTCCAGTCTAACTCGCTTTCCCTGTTCACCCTCTCTTCTGTGCTGCTATATTCAAGCCAACACCCATATCCATTAAAGCAGGGTGTGCATAGTAGCTCGGGGTCCCAGACACCGTGCTCCAGAATGTATTTTTCCAGCAGCTTTGGATTTGCCTGGCTGGCTTCTTAGCTGGCCTCAGTTCAGGCATTTTGGCTGGCTCCACCGCTGACTGCTGTCTTAACTCCCCAAGGGTCTGATAATGGGGTCAGCTTGCTCCTTGAGATACCATTTGCCTTTTTAACTAAGCTCAGATTGAAAATAGTTTGCACTATTACACCAAACATATAGTCTAGTGAACTGTGGTTAATATTGGTAGTTATCTATGTATAGGGGAGGGGGAGAGTAAAGAAATAATCTGAGCTCCTTGAAGTTGGTGTGTATGTCGACATGTAGTCTTATTAGTGTGTCTAATTTCTAGACAGTACTGCTTGCTGCTTTAGTCAGGACTCCTGGGCTTTCACTTAGTATGGCTGGCAGAGTACTGGGTTTGAATCCTGGTCTCAGCTTTCATCTAGCTACTGCTGAAAAGAACAGCATCAGCAGGAAAACTTTTAAAAAGGCTGACAGGAGCCTGTGACTTTGCTGGGCTACTGGCACTGCTGTTGCATGTTAGAAACCAAGAAACAGTTCTCCTGCTCTAACAAGACTGTGTGATAAATAAATCGTCAGCAGCCCCCTGTTCTTTCAGAAGTAGATTGTGCTACATCCAGATTCTGTCAACTTTTCTTTCTGCAAAATGCACACTGTGTATATACTCTATACGATACCTGTAGCTATACTGCTATACATTAGTTTTTATTTTAAAGGAAATTGAAATTTCTAGGGCTGGACACGTGGGCTAAATATGAACGAATGCAAGTGCTGACTGAGCCCTCAGGGAGCCTAGAGCGATAGCTGGCTGGTGTGTGCAATGCCTGACTTGTGTCAGGCAGCAGTCTAATTCTGGCATTTTTTTCAAAGATGTTGTGGAAGTCCGTCAAGGGGCTGCTGTTTGGAATGGGTGGCTGTCCTGCCCTGCTTCCCTCTCTCTACTCTGGTGCACTCTGCCTACCCCTTCTTAACAATTACCTCGTGAGTATTTACAGGCTCTGTCATAGAATCAGATTGCGTCAAGTCATGGATTGAGAGCTGAAGTCCAGTTTCTTTCCAAAACTGGGGAGGCAGGAGAAGAAGAGAGGCAGTGGAGTGTGTGTTAAGCAGCCACACTGCCCGAAAACAGAGGAGCTGTGACTGGGGATTTGAAGTGAGCTGTCAAAAGCTGCCTGTGAAGTTCCCTTTCTCTGTTGTGTATGGGGAAGGCAGGCCATGAGCCAGTGGGTCATGGAGAATTCAAGATTCATTGAGTCGGAAAGAGTAAGAGCGCGTGACTTCTCACTCCTACCATTGTAGGCCTTATCTAGGAGTGCGGTTAATCAGTGAATAAAATCAACCATGACTGATTAATCATGCTTGCACACTCTCTTTCGCTTGCTTTCTCATCCAACTACTTTATGTTCTTTCAAAACTTTAGAAACAAGTGCCTTTTTTTAATGAGGAAAAAGCTCATCAGCAAGAGAAGCATTACAGTCACTCACTTTAATAAATTACAGACCTGGTCAGAAATTATTACATTGCGTTTTACTGTAGAAATACAAATCAAACTTAAACTTCCTACAGCTACCCTATTTGTTCATGGAAAAAAAAGCTTAATAATGGTATAATATTAAAAAGTTAGTACAATTCTCAGAAAGTAATCTTATCTCAGAAACACAAAATAGTAAGCAAAGTGACATCAGAAAACCGAAAATGGTCTTCATACCTTTCTTAAGGTACCCTTTATAAAAATCTAAATGAGATCTATTGATCATGAACTATCTATGAAAGTATTATTAGTAATGTGTTCTTAACACATCCATAAGAAGTCTAGGTTAACTGCTACAAATTTGCATTTTTTGATATCACATAAAGTTTTAATTTTAATTCCTTTGATTTCCTGTCTCCGGAGTATGTAACCTTGAATTAAATGTGGCGTATATTTCAGAGGGGAGTACAAAATAGCTTGATCCTCAGCAATGGAACTCCTGCTAAGTCATGAGTAAACTGTCTGTTGTAGTAGTACAGCAAATTTGTCTTGGTCTTTTCTCCTGGAGTTCACATTTGTGTGCCTTGCAGAAAGACAAATTGACAGAAACTGGATTTAAGAGAATCTACATCTGAAAAACTAAGGGGCTGAAATTGTGAGGAATTTCTGATTAAAATTAGTATTCTGGCCCTTACTGAAGGTCCTGTTTTGAAATTTCCCTCATTCAGGTGTCTTTCCATGTTTCTTTACAGTTAGAACTACCTATTCCAACTTCTGAAGGGTTTTTTGTAAATGTGTCTGAGACTCGCATCTATCCTAGTGATATTTTACTGCTCGACACCAACTTAAACGTAAATCGTGGCATAAAGAAACCCAATTGTTTGCCCAAGCTGGATTGCAAGTTAATGAAGGAGCTGGGAAAGAACCCAGAACTCTGGATTTCTTCTGCACTCTTTGCTTAGGTCTGCATTATCAATACTGTCATGATTTAAAACAGGAGAGAGGAAACTGTCGGCCAAATTGAGCTATGATGTAAATGGGTAAAATGAATTTGCATGGTTTGCGCTGAGGGAACTGATGGTTCAATGATCAAACCCTTAAAATTGGAGAGGATATGTTAGGGAGAAGTCGATCCCAATTATTATTCTTTCCGGAACAGTATAAGGTCGGAAAAATCTGTAGTCCCATGAATGAAAGCCTACTCTGGCACCCTCCCCAGCTAGGGGTGGAGGTGGAACAAAAGGAAACTCCACATTTTATATATTCGGCGAGCCACTACAAAGGCAGAAAAATATTTTGACTCTGACTAAGTAAGGTCTCTGCACGGCTCAAATGATCTCCCAGGAGTTGCAAGCTATGCTGGAGAAACCTGGGAACAGCCCTGAGAGGGTCATTGGTCCTTTTTCAGGCTAATAATTTCCAAATTATTGCATTAACCTTTTTACCTTTATCTAAAGGTCAGCAGAGGTAACATGTTTGTGAAGATCTCCTATAAAACTACTTCTTTTTTTAATGGCTCGTTTTCCTCTCCTTAACAGACGGTATCCTAGTTGGAAACATCTAGTCATACGTTGGATAAGACCCCACTTCATATTCTCAGCTCTCTGATCTTATTCCTTTCAATTTTTAAAGCTATTCTGGATAAGGTTCTACACTGTGTAAAATCAAAACTCATTAAGATTAATAAAAACAGGCTTCAAGCATACAGATTAATTTTTTTAATATTAAAGTTACATCTAGCAAAGAAATACAACGTAATGGATGGAGAGTGAAATTCGTTATCTTGAACTGCCTAACCCTTTGGGACTCTTTTTTGAGGGGCTAAATTTTCAAGAAATCTGCTACATATCTGCTTTGGAAACTTCTCTGTGTCGTCCAGCTCTGGAAAAATGCTGTTGGTTATGGATGGCTTTTCTTTTGCGCTTTTTTTTTTTAGTAAAAGTGCTATTGACTGGAGGCTCATAAATGGAGACTTATCAGTTGCTTGTAATTTATAGCAGGTGAATGATTGCTCACCACAAGTATGTTTAAAAGAATAAACAAGAACATGACTTAAATATCAGTTATTCAAGATACCCATTACGTGGTCAGCCAAGATCATCTTTTCTTGCCTTGTTTTTCCATCTTCCCCCCCCCCCCCCCCCCCTCAACTATAGTGTTGTGCTGGGCAAGGGATAGTGGAGTTCCTGAGCATTACACCCTCTGCTGCCTTTTTCTGCCAAGGAACAGCCCCTCCCTATCAAGTGCTGCAGCAGCTTGGTCCGTCTAATACGGATGCGACATTGCCTAGTGGTTAGAGCACAGCACAGGCTCGTTAATTTTTTTTTTTTCCTTGTTAGTCCTTGATATTGTTTAAACAACTATCTAGGTTTTTGCCCTGATAAATATTTCCATCTTCTGGGGATGTTTAAGTATCTGTGAAGGGATTCATAAAGCTGTAAAGAAAGAAGATAAATGCAAAATCATAGTAAATGTAGACAGATTTGTCATAGATTTCTTTACATATCCCACTTTCTCTGGGAACTGCTGCTCTATTCTCATTTACTAGATGTCAACAACATGAATAGCTTCACCGGTTCTTTACCTAAACTGCAACGTAGCCCTGCGAGCCAGCAGAAGGGTGCTTTGATGGAGTATAACATGCTTAGCTCCTGCAGGAGCTTCACCTAATACATGGAGTCACAGGTCCAGTGGAGCCTTGAGACTGGGGCTCTTTTGAATAAAGCCAAATACTGGTCCCAGCAGGCATGGCTGGAGGCAGCGTAGGCACACTGGGTGGGTCCTCCTTAGCTGGTGTTGAGTGTTGACTCTGTCAAGGCCTTTGCCATGACGATGACTCCGTACGTTGTGCCTTGCCTGTCCTACAGCTCTGAGCACAAGGGCTGATGAAGTTACTTTCTGCAGCACTAGGACTAACCTCTTAAAATGTGAAGCTGTCAGTTTTTCTGGTTAGCAAGCTTGTTGGAGGACTACTGCAGTGTACGTTGCTCAGATATCCTGGCTGCTGGGATATCTGTCATAGCTCTGCTCTCTGGTTGAACTTTAGGAAGAACATGCATCAAAATTATTTCCTAACCAATGGAGCAGTGTGTGAGCTAAATGGGAGGCTGAAGCCAGCTTTCAATTAAAGGCAAGGGTAAATGTGAGATCTTTTCAAGGAAAAAAAAATAATCCCAGCCGCCAGACGTCACACTATTGATTATTGTTTAACTTTGAAATCCATCCCACTGTTCTTTGACTGACAACGCCACCAGAATTAGGCTCGACAAGACAAAATGAGGCATAGTTTATAGTGTCTGCCTGCCTGTCTGGCTGTCTAGGGGAAGGAGCGCTTCTGAGCAGCACCTGTTTGAATGTGGCAACACTTGCTTTATTACTGCAGTTAGAAAACGGCAGCTTCACCACTCAGTCCCGCCTGGGACCCCAGCCTTACACGCAGGGAATTTCATTTTTTTTAAAGCTGGAGGTTATGTTCTACACATACCATGACAGTAAAGGCAGGATGTTTGCTGTCCGCTGTTAGTTATTATCTGGCAGCGTCAAGTGGAAAATACTAATAACATTAAAGGCTGCAAAATTATAATGTTTTAATAGGCCTTAACCTTTTGCAGTGTGACACCCTTTTAATACTTTGATTTCAAACAGCAAAGGCCAATTTTTCCCTATTAAGTTTTGTAAATTACTACAGCTATGGGGCCTTATTTATTTATTTATTACTCCCATCGCTAACAGATACTTAGACTATAATCCAATTTTAGATCCCCAGAAAACCTGATTTAATTTACCTTATGGTCACCATAGCAACTGTAGTACTTGACATTAATAAGGTTAAGGAAGGAATTCCATTGCCTGAAGTGTTCATTCAAGAACTGGGAAAACCTTTCTAATAACAGAAATGTGTGATTGCCAACCAGCAGCCCATAAAACCAAAGGGCAGACATTTAGAGAGGAAAAGAGGAGGCTGGATGGGATAGAACAGATCTGAAACACTGGCGAGGGAGAAGGGGAGAAGAGGCAAAGTGAAACAAAACAACAGAAGGGAAGTGGGAGCTCTTGTTATGCTTTATCAGACTAGAGTTATAATTAGTGCATAATTTCTGTGCTGATAGGGAGATGGGAGTAAGAGACATTCCAGCAGGTCAAGGAGTAAAGCAAACCTAGGGGAGAAAAAGGAAACAAAAAGATCTGGGGAAAGTTTCTAAATATGCCGTGGGCTGCTTTTCTTTCAGGCTAAGTTTTACTTAGGCAAGCCTTCTACTTTTCATCTCCTCCCTTTTCTGTCTGCCTACCAGAACTGTAGTATGCTCAGTTACCAATGGGAGAAGAAAAGATTGCAGTACCTTTCATAAAATTTTATGGAATTGCTGTTTGCTGTTTTGTTCTAAGCTAATTCACAGCTCAGCAGTCTAGTCTTTCTTCAAATATTCTGTAGCCGATTTCCCATAAGGAAACCTGCAAATTGTATAATAGGGACTTGATTCCCAGAAATGAGTATTATGATCTCTTGTGCATAATACAGTCCTTAGAATTCCACATGTGGTTGAACTGGCCTCTTTTAGAAAGACTGAAGGACCCTGTGTGATGGAGACTTTGACACATTCCTTGGTAGCCTGTCTTCACTGTTAAAAACTTACATCTTGTTTCTAGTTTGAATATAGCTGACTTCCAGCATTTGATCTTGTTATACCTTTGCTAAGTTCAAGACGTCTTATCTTTTCCTTATAGAAGTAATTTTGAAAGACTGTGTTCAAATTGTTTCTTACTTTTTTTTCCCCCTGTGATAAACTAAATAGATCAGGTTCTTTCAGGTCTTTAATTAGGTATATTTCCCTGAAGTTTTTCTCTTTAATTGTTAAAACTCCTTTTTCAACATGGATGGATACTGGACCAGCTTCTTGCACTTAGCCGTAGTAGACAGCATTCTAGCCCACATATTACAGCAGAACCAAATTTACTTTTCTTTAAGAGCAGACTGCTTCAAAAGACAAAGCAGCAATAAATAAGCTATGATTGTGGGTCTGGAGAAACTGAAATTTCACCATAATGTGGTGAAAGAGAGGAATGTTTGAACCTGTTTCTGTGAGTGACAGAATTATGTTGATAGCTTATTCAAACGCATGGTAGAGTCCCCCTAACAGCTGTGTTACCTGCCATGGCCGGGCCCCAGTCTCAGCCCCGGGGAGATCATCAACCATTCAGATCTCTCTGGAAAATTCAAGGGTCACGTTCAGTCTAGACCAAAAGAAAACTGTTGGGAAACATAAGCATCTGCAAACATATTTAAGTACTGTTATGAAGAGGACAGGGACCAATTATTTTGATTAGGCAGTAAGGCCAGAGCAGAGAAGACTTAGGAAAAACTGTCTAAGAAGAGTTAGTCAATGCAGCAAGGTTCCAAGGGAGGTGACCGGTCCCATCAGTTGAGATATTCAAAGCTAAGCTTGACATCCATCTTTTGGGCATAGTTTAGGAATAGTGAGATCACTTCCGCTGTGAAGCGGAATGATGGATTGGGTTGACCCAGCTGAGATTCCTTCCAAGCCTAACGATCCTGTGGTTTGCAGTCTGCCAGCACACCCAGTCAGGCGCTCAGCTTCTCAAGCAACTTTCCAGAAATAAAATCTATTAATATAAAGTGTGTGTATATGCACAAGTATGTGTGCAACTCTAAGCACAGGGTAGCAAGTGAAGTCACTGCTTGGGATCTATTTGTACATTGCAAACAGTGTTTGAAAGGGCCGGGGAGTTCCCTGGCCGGTGTTGTGCAGAACTCTCCTGTTTCATCTGTGCTGTTACTGACTGTGCCACAGAACTAAACCCAAGGTAATTCTCCAAGAACATCCTGTATTTTCTTGCAATTCCAAGTTTCTGTCTGTGTGCTCACGAATATTCCTACCTCCCTTATATAGCAGGCATCACAGGAGAAGTGTGAAATCTAGAGCGTTGTAGGAGGTGTTTTGAGACATTCAGCTTACCTCTTATTTTCTTAAATATCCCCAGCGTTCTCCTGAACTTAAGTACACATCTTCACACTGGCGGGTGCTCAGAAGAGTGTGTTTGGATCTAACTGACTTAGTCAGAAGGCTTCTGTGCTACAAGCTTCAGGAGCCTATCTTTGAAATGAAAGCACTGTGAAAGTGGCTGTGAGCATCTAGAAGATACCGTTCCTTCTCCTGCTTAAGGACGTCACTCCCAGGGAACTGATTGTAGAATATTGATCTAGGACTTCACTCCAGGAATTTTGGCAGTTCACCACTTTAGTAAAAGGAAGGAAAGAGAATCAATTTAAGGAGGAAAGGAAGGAAAAATATACATTACTTATTTTGAAAGTAAAAATCAGGTGCTAGAGTTCATTTTCTATCAAGTTTGGTACATCTGGGAAGGTTTGAAGTCCTATTAATACTGAATTATTTCTGTGGCTTCATTCAACAGCATCCTGGATTTTTAGAAGTTGGACTTCTTACAGTTTGTTTTTCAATAGATCCTTTGTTATTCCACATGACTGGGTGGAAGGTGGGTAACTACCTTTCAGCATGATCATTCTTTGGCTGCACATTTTAGGAGCCGTCTTCTAACTGAAGAAAAGCACGATAGCCGCAGAAGTTATTTTCATCACCAGCACAGTAGTTATTCAAGAGGTGCATGTACACATGCTGACATTTACAAGCACAAGGAGTAGAGATGGTTGACTCTAATGAGGCACAGTTTCTTAAAAAGCTGATGGCCAGACCTTTAATTTGAAAACATTCGTTTTTCTGCTGCTGTTTATGCTGCTTGTTTTCTGTGTTCCATTAGGTAGGAAAGTGAGACTAGCCTAATACCTTATATCAGCTTGTATGAGCTGATGGTGTAGAGAAATCTTTAGTCTTCACGGAACGAGTTCCGATGGGCCAAGTTACAGAACTTGACTTCAGGAACGTTTGGCTGGTGCTCAAGACCAGCATCTTTGTGCTCAGTTACATTCTAGTTACAAAACTTAAGTATAACTCAAGCCCTGAACATTGGGGGGTTGAGAGTGGTGGTGTGTCTCCTGATCATGCTTTGGTCATGTGAAAAATCAGTCCAGTAAATAAATACTGCTATTCTGTTTCTCACAAAGTGCGAGTTAAACAGCTTGAGTGTAAGAAAGAGGTAAATCTGAAGTTTAGCTCACAAATAGCTTTCAGATCTGTTGAATCCATGCCTCTGCAAAAAAAAGTTAATATTTTTTCTCAATTCTTTTTTTTCTCAATTTCAAAACACTTTTGTGTTACCTAATATTTTCTCTCTCTGCTTTTAAAAACCAATCAGTTTAGTGCAGAGAGAGAAGAATAAAGGAAGTGCATTTGTAAACCTTGACTATCATCTGCTGTCTGGACTGGTCTAGGACAAAATAAAATCTGAGGCTTGGACACTGATCCTCAGTGCTTTGTACCAGAGCTGAGTTCAGTTGCCTAAAGATAAACCTATGCAAACATTATTTGGCTGTGTTACTGTTGCTGTTTGTCCCGTAAATAGTACTAAGGAATACTTACCATAACATGAAATTTAATAAAAATAAACAATACATCCTGTTTATTTTTCAGCTTCTAAAACAAAAAATCACATTCACAGAATCTAACCAATCTGACAGGTTCTCCTTTAAACATATAGTTTTATTATGAAATCAGGGTTGTTCACTAAGTTAGTATATATCATGCTGGCAAGTCAGAGCATGATCACCTTCTGTTTGCTTGAGGATCCTACCTCCATCAACTGAAAATAATGTTCCCAGTCTGCTAACGTTGCTGAGATCTTTTAAATTCGAGAAATGAACAGTATGCTGAGTATATGGTACAGAGCCCCAGTGAAATTTTCATTACACTGAACTAACACCCTACCCTAGCTCTAGCTCTCCCCTCCATCCTGTTTCATCGAGACTAAAGTGGAAATTCAAATTTTAATACCCTGCTCCATTACAATGGCGTAAATCCTGAATAATCCCCTTTAAATCAGCTGGGTTACCGTGATGTAACCAAGCGCAGACTGTAGTTGCAGTTTCCCTGAAGGAAGTCTTCCCCGCCTCCCCTCCCCAAATGTAGGAAAAGCATTATTGTGCTACGGATGGAATATCTGTACAATAGAAATTTGTTTTTATTTGTTCTCTAGCTCAGCAGAGCTGTGACAAAACAGTAAATTGAAGTGAAAATTCTGAAATCCACATGATTTCTGGAAACTTTAAATACATTATTGCACCTAGATACGTTCAAAACAAGATGGTTACAAAACTTCATATTGGGATTTTATGTTCTTGTTACACTGAAACTACAAATCTGTGTATATCAAAAAGTCTGAGCTTATGTGGCTGTAATTCCACTCTGAAAGGAAGAGCAAATAAGTAGTTTTTTCTGGGGGAAATTCTTAGAATCTTTTGGTCTTACATTACGTCAAAATGAGATTTAAATATATTTGATTTGGCGTCTTTCACTTTGGTTCCCCAAACAAGTATTAATTAAATCCCAGAATCCTGATAGAGTATGAGAGTACAGATGTCAAACTGATGAAGTAAAGAGCACTTGAGTGATTTGTGGAGGAGCAGAATCTAGCTGTGACATTCTGTTTATACTGCTAATTAAGGTTCACCCTACAGATATTTTCAACCTTGTGTTTGCCAGCCATCGATACTGTAAACCCCTTAGTTCAGCCAGTTTCTAGTATGAAGCTTATTCCTCCCCTGGTTGCCTTGCAGCCAGTATTTTTCTGCAGGATGTTGGGGCTTTATCCAGTTGTAAAGGTCTTGAGCACAGGAGTCTTAACTACAGCAATCCTACAAGGCAGCTTCTGAATTCTGAACCTTTTCTGCTGCTTCTCGTTTTTAAAGCACATAGAGATAGGGCCAGAAGGAAAGACACACAGTTCTCCGACGTAAGTTTTAGAACCGTTCCCCAGAGTTTAAAGTGTGATTTGAATGATTTTGGTGCAGATTGCAAGGTAGGGTGTGGACTGGACATGGGGCTATCATGGTTCAGCTGACTAAGGACAACCAGAAGTTCACCTCTGCATATCTGTGTAAGCAAATCCTCTCCCTTAAGCAGTACAGAAATGTTATTTATTTACTATATTTTTTCCAGTGCTTTGTCTTTTAAAAGGTGATTTTCTTTTAAAACAGCTTGGTCATTTGTCTTTCCAAAAGCATACCTGATCACCTACAGCTAAAATTCCTGCACATTAGAACCTTTTGCGTACAAATATTCAATTTGACATCTCACATTAAGCAGTATTTCCTGGTTTGCCTTGAGTAGTTATTAGGATTTAGTGCTCTTATATGGGTATTGCAATTTCAGGCAGTGCCAGGAAAAAACTAATAAGTCCTCTTTAGCACAGCTTAGATTTTAAAACTTAATGAGGGACACTTGAAAACTGGCAGCTTTTCAGTCTTAGAAAAAAGAATAAGACTAAGTATGATGTAATGAAAAGGGAAAAAAAAAAAAAAATAGAAGGCCCTTCCTTCCATTTGTCCTGCCCCCCATATGCTCTTTGCGAGTATGGAGTTGAAGGTGTGATGCTAGAGTAGTAGCAGTGGAAGGTCACTAATGCTCCCAGGTCTGTTTTCAGTGTCTGACAAGAAACACAAGTTTCCAAATGGCTATGCAATGGTAGGAGAGGCAATAAAGGACACACAGGCATCTTCTTTTTTCTTTTTTTTTTTTTTTTGTCATTTCCTGGATATATAGGAGGTAGTACTTATGTGTGTGGGTGTAACTTAAAATAAAATTGAAAGAACCCTCTAGTCTGGAAATGAAAGCCAGCAGAGTTAAATCATAAATATTGTTTAGTCACCGCTGGACTGCCTGAAAGTCACAGAAGTATCATAAAGTCCAATGGGAAAGGATTAGGAATATTAGTGGGAGAATTTCTGTAGACCATAGAAGTGTTATTGCAGAGTTTTTACCAGGGATTATGAGCATTGATCTGTGGTTACATCTGCAATTTACAGACCCCCCGGGATTTTTTTCAGAATGTGGCCATACACTGATAATAAATCACAGCCATGTGATTATTAAGACTTGTACGTCTGGCAAGGATGACAGAGCATTAGGAACTCCATTCAGAGGTTAAGACCCTTATTTGTTTTTATCTCCATCCTCTATCACCTTTTATTTTGGATACTTCCAAACAGATTTGTACCTTGTCTAATGTAAACAGCAGTATACAAGTGGGCAAGTGCGTTATTTTTTAACATTATTATTCTGCTGCCATGACTGTTTCTAATGTAGCCCATATTTAGTGCTACATAACTGGTTTATGGACTTATGAAAACCTACTGGAATGACATCTATCACAATATTTTACCTAGCAGCAGGGAGAATTTTCCTTTGGTACAGTTTTCCTGTACCAAAGAAGATGAATCAAAGGCCTAGTTGTCTGTTTTATCCATTTTATGCTGAAAGACCTGTGATGGAGGACCTCAGAAGAACTGGTTTCCTTTGCACTGGTATGCTGCTATCCAGGGTTTATAAGAGTCAATCAAGCCCCGGTCATGCTCGGCATTCCAGTGACGAGGAAGGAGAAGAGTTGTGTGGGTGAGACAGTTTATAAATGCCTTGAGTCTTCTGGATAAAAATATAACACAGGAAAAAGTGGTGTTCTAGGTTTAGAACCAGCCATCACACATTCATATGCATGAAGATGGGTAATACCAAACATCGAGGAGGGCACCAGCTGACTCCCACTGTGGTTACTTTCGCCAAGGGATACTCATATGAGCTATGTGACACTTTTATCAAAATACGTTTGCTGAAAAATGGTAAAAGTTTTCACCACAATTGTCAGAAAATGGTAGGAATTTAAAAATTTTGTCAGAGTCTTGCAAAAAATTAACCAGCCGGTTTTTCCGTAACCTCAGCTGTCAGCCAAAACATTTTGGCAGAACCTTTTCTTTAACAGCAAAATCTTTCCAGAACTCAACACTTTGTTGAAAGCCATGTTTGAAAAATGATTTTTTTTTTTCATTGGCAATGACATTGCTCTGTAAGAAATTGTGAGGGGAAAGTTTGATGACTAAGTGAAGAAGTAAATGCTCCATTTTGGTTTTGTTATTTTCAGGCAACAGATCTGGGCAAGTGCTCCATTTGATTTCAGTGGATTACCTTTAGGAATGCGATTAATCAAAATCAGTTACAAAGACACGGATATAAAGTGCACTCTTGGGCAGCTGTAGTTATTTCACTTGAGGTCTGGATTTTACATTCTGGTTTCAGAATCTTCCTAGGCTTGTGATTTACCTGAAAACGGGCTGGGAGCTGTTACAAAGTGTTGCTGGGATGTTTGCGAGTGTGGCGGGCAAAACTGGTAATGGTGAATTAATATTCTAATATTTCTTCTTTCAAACCTAATATGCACCTTACTTTATCTTCCTGCTCTGTTGTATGAAAATGCTTTTTAGACACTATGAAAATACAAATAAAGAGTGAGAAATAATGATTAAAATGTGATTTGCTACCCTTAGAAACATAATGACTGGATAAGCTTGTGCAAAATCTAAAATGAAGAAAAAAACTCACTTGTA
The DNA here is from genome assembly GCF_965638725.1 of Aptenodytes patagonicus. Classification (NCBI taxonomy): domain Eukaryota; kingdom Metazoa; phylum Chordata; class Aves; order Sphenisciformes; family Spheniscidae; genus Aptenodytes; species Aptenodytes patagonicus. Next base: position 22,048,563 of record NC_134957.1, read on the forward strand.
TGGGTTACTGTATACTTCAGCTGTATTCTTGCCTTTAGAGAGAGGTGAGAGGAATTAACTTTCTTACTTTATCTAATCTGATCCACTTCTCTTTAGATCTAGCTCATTTTGTTGGAATAAATCTTGTCTTTTAACTATTTAAGGCAAATTCATGAACAATCTTTCTGTCATAACCAATGATGAAATGAAAGCCAAACACTTCCATAAAAGAGATGGCCATTTTCTTGAGCGTAGCATCTGCATTTTACAGGTGGAACAATACACGTCCAGTTTACATACACTATTTTTAATTAAAAATTTAAGAGCGTCAAAAACATGCAACCATGTGTGAAAAGGTCAAACCCACCTACATTTGTTACTGGAATTTTAAGGAGATCTGTCTGTGACAGATCCTGTGAGTGCCTGGCTGTATTACAGCTGAACGGTGACTGCAGGACAAATCAGGTTTCAGTACGAAGTAAGATGTGTGGGGAAGTCTCTAGTCCTTCAGACTGGACTGCTGTAGTTACACGGTGCCTAGCAGATCTTAATTTCTTATACAGTAAATAGGAAAAAGAATTCTGTATTTGAAGACTAATTCTTAGGGGAAGTCAGGAAGCATTGTCCTTATAAAGTGGGCCCAATGCTCAGCTGTAAATCATTATAGCTGCCTTTAAATCAGTGAAGTTATGTCAATTCATAACAGCTGAGAATCTGTTACAACAAGAAAAAGACTTAGTAATTGCCACAGTCCCCTCGTAAAGAATCAATGAATAACAGATATTGTAATGACTATAGGACTGAAACCAGTTCTGAGTTTCCAATAAACGGCTCCCCAGCCTTCCCGGTCAGGCTGTAGCGTGATACGAGCAATATGAAAACTGAGGACGGTGCAGAGTGCTCAGCTTCCTCGGGGCATGCCCATGTGAGTGATGATCTGATATTTACAGCAGCCTTTAGGACACTGTAGTGAGCGGTCAGCTCTGCAGTCAGCCAGTTCGGTTGGCTGCCTGATGCGTGGGAGTGTTGAAGGACAGCTTGACACGCTTGAGAGTTCTCTAAACTGGGAGATGGGACTGTAGCTGTGTCCGATTCCTGCCTGGAGCAGTTTATGGGGAGAAATCTGTATACACCTGGGAAAACTAAATGGGATGATAGACCTGTGGCTGCAGTATGAGTTGTAGTCAGGTATGAAATAAGAACTTGGGAGTTACCAAATCTCTTCTCAAGCCAATTGAAAATACATACATACATTCCTCTGTGCTTTGTTCCCTCTGCACATGAACTATGCGATATTTGCACATCTAGCCAACAGAGTACTTTGGGGAAAAAAAAAAAATTTCTTTTTATGATATCCAGTACTAGGCTGCTTCCAGCTAGGCTGAGATTTTGTGTGGCTTTCTCTCATTTTTTATTGACCCAAGCCAACTCTCCTATCACAATGCTAGTCACTGAGAACCTTTTTCCTTTTTCCTTCTTGGGGATGTTCTCCTTGCAGGTGACTTTCAGTGCAGCGCTTCAGAATGAATGGAAGGGAGCCAGGCAAGCCCTGTTGTAAAAATACACAATTTTCATTATTATTTCAGACTTTCTCAGCAGCTTCTGTCACTCGTTTTCCTGCAGCCAAAAGACCAGCATACCAGATATCACAACCAGTACCTCAGCAAGGCTATTCTCTGATTGTTCAGAGTAGGCTTTCCTATAGAACAGCTTTTAAAGTTTGATTGCTTTTTTACTACCTTAATGCTGTTCCTCCCATCTAAATCATACTAACGCGCACCTGTGCATCTACAGCGTGAACAAGGTTATTGGACAGAATGCTGTTTTGCAAATTTTCATAATTCCCAACTCTGTGATTGGAGAAGGTTGCTGTGGGAATTTTCATCTGATGAAAGGTCAGTTGGGAAATATGAGGTCTGACATTTCTGTTTTGCACAGACAGCTATAATTATCTTCATATTTTTTAGCTCCATAGTTATTGAAAACAGATTTAAGGAAAGAAAAAAGAAAGCAAAACTTTAATTCAAAACTCACTAGAAGAAAATGCAGGCTATTTTCATGAGCGCTCCCGCCAGAGTTGAGAGCTTTGTGTTATTCCTGCCTATAACCTACTTCTGTCCATCTCGCTGCGTAAGGCTGCTTTCTGGAAACTTAACTCCTGATTGTGACGCACCAGCCATCCATTTAAATGAAAGCACCACCGTGTGAGAAGCCAGCACGCCAAAATGTGGCGAAGTGACACTAAAGCAATTGAAAGGTATTCCTTTCTGCATGACAGATGAACCAGATTCCTGCCTGTAGAGATGCTGTCACTTTTATCCTGGGGCTATATATGTAGTGTGTATATATTTCATTAGAACGCAAGAGTGACCACAGTATGTCAGACGCTATGTCCAGGGGCCAAAAGGCAGTGCTTAGGGAAGAACGTACGAACAAAATGGTACTTCTTATTATACTCTCCCAGTACTGTTGTGATTAAATTACAACTGTCAAAAAAATTCCTTTTGCTTCAAAAATAAGGATAATTTTTCTCACTTTCCCAATGAATGTTCGTTGCCTCAGTGTAAGAAGCTCTGTTCCATTGCAAATGAGGTCGTGAGTGAAAGGTCCAGGGTGAGGGAAGGAAAACAGCCCCTTACTTAACTGCAGCAGCCTATCCTAAGTGGGAGTTTTCTGCATCAGCTTTATTTGTCAGACAACCTATGTTGCCGCTAACACTTCTTAACTCAGACTAAATTTTACACACTCAGTAGTGTGTAAAATAAGCATAACTGGCCTTGTTATACAGAGTGTAATTCCCTCTGGCTTAATAGATTGTCCTCTTTCCAGGAATCATGTGGATATGAGGAGCAGTGCTTTGTGATGGGAAGCTCTGCTTTATTATAGCTTTCTGTTAATCGCTTTCTCTGCTAAGCTGCATTTCCATTCCTGCTGCGTATTTTGTTGCCAGCTAGTGCCAAACACCAAAATAGATGTTTATCAGTTTGGCCCTTCCACTTTGCACTTGCGCCATAGCTTAAAAACACAGTATGTTTTTTTAAGATTCCTAGTACCTGATAAGAAAAAAGCATTCTCCTAGTATAAACTCACCGGGATGTGAGTTCAGAATATCTTAAGTAGATTAAATTGGTACTGATTGACTTTATTCTGGTTCAGATTTTCTCTGCGGTACTGGTGCGCTTTTATGCTAGGTCCGATATTGTCTGTTGCCCTGCTGCTGGCAGGAGGCAATGTAAAGCTGGCGTAAACTCCACTTTGGGGATTCTGGCTAATTTTAGAAGAATGTGATCACGTGCCCACACCTGATCCGGATCAAACTGTGCTATTGGGTGATCTGGTAGTGCACGACCTGGTGTTAGTACTTGTGTAAGTGTAACTTGGAATAACCTGGAGATGAAGCTGGTATGTTCAGACTGCTACTGTTTTTTCTCCTGAAAATACGTCTGCAAGCATATTTTTCACAAGGAGAATCTTGCATAGGATAAGATAGTAGCACTGTTACATTTTTTGAGCTAAAAAAAATAGCATTATTTAAACAAAGTATCTATGGATAAGTAATACAGCCCTAACAATTATTAAGTACTTTCAACTCACATCGTGCAGTTTATCAGCCTTTGACTCTGCAGAGTGTCATGTAGGCATCTTTTTTTTTTTCTTTAAATAAAAGCTTTATCTCTAAGTTATGTCAATCTGAAACTCAGTTTGAGGCATCAGAACAGAGCTAACGTGGCAGGAGGGGTGATCTCTGGCACAACCGATTGCTTTGGACTAGAACCTTTGGGAGAAATCACGGGCTGGTTTCCTTTCAGCCCTCCCCTCTCTGCTCTGCTGCCCAGCTTCAGGTTTTAAGACCTTTCTACTGAATAAGGCCTGGGAATATGTATAGAAAGAAAGGATTGTAGCTGACAAAGGATAATTAAAAGGATGTAAAAGGAGGATGGGCTTTTTTAAACGACCATTCTTGAAAAGCCTCTGGCTGTGACTCTCCCTTCTTTGCACGGATTTACTCCTGTTTGCCAACGTGTGGTTGCTATCTTCATTTACGTGGATGCTGCTTCATGCCATCACTGTGCTCGTTCAAAGCATTCTCAAAACTCCTGTGAGAGCGCAGGCAGCCTCAAAGAGTGTTTGGAGGTTAGAGAGTGGTGGTTGTCAGTTCATTTTTAAACTTTGTGTAAGTCTGCAAGGAAGTGCATCTTCCAAACTCTTTTTAGAGAATTTTAAACATATTTTTCTACTAAAAGTATTTTTGCATCTATTCTTGCTTTTTCAAGTTGCTTCTGAGTTTAATTCAAGCAGAATGCTTTCGTGCTTTCATCTAAAAATAGTTTGCCTACATTTTTTATCCATTAGCCCAAAAGAGGCTGTGGTGCTGTTCTCCCACCTCATCATACCGTTCTTCCTCAGAGGGCAGCAGCAATGCCAAGCTGTAAAGATCCATTCCAGTGCTTGTATCTGGCCTCTTAGAAAAGTCACACGTAGTTTTGCTGGCAGTGTAAAAACAGACTCTGGGTCTGTGATGTGGTTAAACCTATTGACAAGTTGCTGAGCTGTCTAGTGATGGTGTTTTCGGTTACTCTGTTGTGCTCATTCAAACCACTATAAATGCCATTGCTGTTGCGGTACAGTTTCACGGAAATGCTTGATGATGTTCTGTAAAGGCAAACAATGAAAGATAGGACAGCTGGTGAAAGCCTGGGAGGCACATACCCTAAGGAAGGAGAGCAACCACTAGGAACCAAAGATATTGATGTTTGCACCAAACTGTGATTTCCCAGGAGCATTGTGGTGCCCAGAGATTAGGAAACCAGGAGATCCGTACAGCAGACAGAACAACAGCATGGAGGGAAACTGGTATAAGTTTGATCCGGCACTTAGAGCAGAAAGCAAGGAGGACAGGAGCCACATTTGGAAGAATAGCCAACAGAGACCAGCTACCTTAATGTGGTAGGCTGAATAGTAAATAACAACTAATAGGTTTGTATTATAACGGAGTAAACAAGAAGACAAGTCCACTGATCAGCCTATAGCTCCTGTTCAGTCTGGCCTCATTTTATTAGGTACCTTGCTGCCTGGGAAGTTGGTAGTTGACAGATTGTACACGGGCAGAACCTGACAGCAGCTAACTTCCTGAGAGCTCCCTCACAGCACAAATGCTGGTAGTCTATGTCCAATTATGATAAAGACTCCTAAATCAATCTGAGGACCATTTACTGTCCATCTCAGATACTTATTGATATGATGACAGTGTAGATATTGATGAGAAATTTCTGCTTTTCTGTGAAGCCATGCTCGGAGAAGTTATGCTTTTGGAGAACGTTCCCGTTCCCTCGCAATTCAAGTTGGTCATAGGCTTACATGAGAATTCAGCCCATGGCTGTTGCATCTGGGGAGCTGGGGTCTTTGGATACTTGACAGGGGGGGAGTGTTTCTTTTATTCTGTTATAACCAAGTTTTCAAATTACTCTGCAATTGCTATCGCTAATGTCTTGAGACAACATTCAATTCATTGGATGTACTAATTTCTGTGCTGCTCTACAGGACGTGGCTGCCAAAGTTGTAACACTTCTTAATTGCAGTTTATGTGAACTTGGAGTCATCTGTGAAAGGTATCTTACTTAATGGTTTCAGACCTTGAGACATGAACGCTGAGGTAGTGTGGAGGGTAATTACAGCACAGAAGTGCCTAAACGTCCTTGGGTCTTGCCAGACCATTTGGTGTTTCATTGACTAAGAGGCAGCATCAAAGAGGTTTACCAAATCTGAGTGTAAATTGGCATTTAAATGACTGGGGAGGCAAATGATACCATCAGTGGTGGCAAAGGGATGTCCTAGATGGTGCTGAGACAGGGGAGGAAAAACTTGCATTAGCCATTGCTGTGTCTGACCCATGGCTGTTTCACATGGCTCCGGTCTGTAGAATTAAGCAATCGTAACTGTGGTCTTGCTAAACATGTTAACGGAATTGGTTGGCTTTGTTATGACTTACTCTTTTTTGTCACAGCATTGCAAAGCGCCTCACCCTAATTTAAACCATATGGACTGGGATCATGTCATACTTGGAAAGAAACCAATCAAACAAGACATAAGAGGGTGGGCAGGCCTCACTTGTTTTAACAAACTTAAAGAAAACATTTCTAAGGGGATATTCCAGAAAAACATGCTTACCGAAAGGCCTTGGAACTGATGTTTCAGCTCATGGATTATACTGCTTCTCGGTTATTGTTGTAGATCGCTCATAGGTATGACCAACTTAGACAAAGTTTAGAATTACAGTGAGCTTCGTACTCTTTTGTTGTAGATCCCTGTTTTCTGGTTAAGAATGTACACAGGTGTAAGCATGAGCATCATAGTCTTCACACACCTTTTACAAATTATTCTGTCCAATGGAGATGCTGTTGTTAATTCTGCTGATGGCGTATGATCGTGTGCCCAACTGGCTCATGAAAATGTACAGGAATCCTCAGTGTTTGTCTGCTTAAGTTACTGAAGTAAATAGAAGCATAAAGAAGAAAATTGGTGGCAGAGGGTATTAGAGGACTGATAATCCCACCAGCAAAAGTGGTGAGAAAGGAAGTAGTCTAGTGTTTTATTTACCAGGTTTTAAATCATTATTTCTAGCAAAATTTCTGAAGCATGTATCATAGATTTGTTTCTGAGGTCATGCCATTATTCAACCTCTAAAACAGCTGTCTCACCTTTTCTGAGCATTTTGTCTGGATTTGTTCTCATATCAACTTAATCCTTATTAAGGAATAAAACAATTTTCAAGATACTGTAAGTTCATTTGTATAAGACTCAGCAATTGGCTAACATTTACATGTAAATATATATATTTATAGGACATGTTACTTCCTGTTTGACTAGTCACGAGAAGCAATTAACTCCTGGGAGGGACAGCAGAGAAACTTAGCAGGAGAAATAGATTCTATTACTTGTAAAATTCTAACTTTTACATTTTTAATGAAGTCTATCTAGTTTAATAATAACATTATATAAAACCAGTAAAATGCATATGTATTGTTGCCATGAATTTAGTTATCTTTTAACTAAGCTCCCATCATACAAGCAAACTATCAGGTAGATACTATATCATGAGGAATATTTTTTCCCTTCCAAATTACCAACTTTCAAGTGTGTTTTTGCAGTTCTTTTACTTCTAATACCAAGATTTTTAACTCTTACAAATTCATCATCTCGTCTTTTTTTAACTACTTCTGATTGCATGTCTTATTACATGCTGGGTGTTTTATGGTTACTTTTTCACTATTTTGAGCTGAATCTGTGTATCTGTTGCTATCATCTGTGTTCCTGTATTTTTGTGGTTTTATTGTGTCAACTTGCTACGCTGTAATTCTTACAGCGTGCTTTATAGGTGTTATCTCCTGCAAATAAGTAGCTATACCTTGATTTTTATTGAAAACTTCTTGATTTTAGCTATAGAAAACACACCTTTTAGCCAGCAGCATTTAATTCCTAGTCTAGTATATCTGTAGTTAAATATTGAACTGATTAGAAAATCTATTTAGATAGAATTTTCTCTCTTCGGGTTTTTAGACACAAATTTCTGTTTACTCCGCAACTGTCACCTTCATTGTTGCTGTTAGCTTACATGTGGGCTCTTGTCAAAATCCTTGACCACAGCTTGGTCATTAGAAAGCCTGCAAATGGATGTGGGAACATGCTTCTTATGATTGTCAGGTCTCCCAGTGTAACATGTGCCATTCAAAATGTTTAAATATATTTGATTTTATGGGGAAAAAAAAAAAGGCTGCTGGTAGCACCCCATTTTGCATCGGGGGACTTGAGTTTTCCAGTTCTAACAGTTCTTCAGGGTAATCAACAAAACTTCAGAAGGGGCGATCCCACCCTAGAAAGTGGCAAAATAGCTTTAAGCATATCTTTGGGTGTAAAGTTAAGCCTGTTTTGACTTGTTTAGATGGCTGCAAACCAGAAGGAATTCCACTGATGTTACTGGATTTCTCTCATCGCAAGCAAGATCAGAAGGAGGCCCGTTGCACTCTAAAACTCTCATGAACACAAGACATGGCACTATAGTGCTTCTTTACTGCTTCTGCCAAATTTTAATAGCATTTCTTGGCAACTTGGTGAAACTGGATAACACTGAAGTTCCAAGAGGGACGTTGTAATGGCTTTAAATGTTGTTTATACTTGATACCATCAGCAGATACCAGTTTCCCCAAAGAAACATTTTTGAACGTAGTCTGCTGTCCTGTTCAGGCCTAATCACCATAGAGCCCATGTGTGCAGAGCAGGAAGACAATAGCTCCGAGTGAGAAGTCGCAGCCCTTCTGCAAAGTGTTAGCAGCTGTAAAAAGAAGCAGCCCGAATACAATACCAACACATTCAGCATATGGAAAACTAGTGATCTTGTTTCCTGGAGTCTGTTCGGTTTTTGTTTATGCTTTTTTGTGACCAAGTAGAGATAATTACTCGACATTACTCGTTCCAACAGAATGTGCATTAGAAAGATCTTAAGATTTTTACTTGGTGAGTATTCATTCCTCTTTTCCATATTCTCCAAAAGGCTTTGTTGGCAGGTTTTTTTCTAACTAAAAAGAGAATTATTCACTAAGTATTAGCCACAGATGTGCTCCTTGATAACTGGATTTGACTCCACTGAGTGTGGTGGTTGGAATGATCGAATAGAAGAATTGAAGAATTCTTGGGCATCTCTAGTTGTTTTGCAATAAACTTGCAATAAATTTTGGTATATTCTTAAGTGACCTAATCCTTTTTATGTCAAGCTCAAAGCAAAAGTATGTTTGACAATAAAAATTCAAAATACTTCTTTTTGTTATCCTGACGCTCCCTCCTCCTTTCCTTTAGAGATGCATCTTTCAGCCAATTTGCTATTTGCTTCTAAATCTCTTTCCAGATTCAGGTTATAGAATAACTATATACTCTGATTAATTTTCAAATGGCAAGATTATATTTTCATTTATGTATGCACTTGAGTGTGCAATTTCTATTTACTTATGTCAGAGCTTGGTCCAAAATGGTGATTCCGCACAACTGTTTCAGCACTCGTGCCATATATATTCGCATCAGTGAACGAAGAACAACTTTGTTATTTCCACCTCTCTCTGGATCAAATCCTGCCTGCAGTTAAGCAAGTGTTTAGAAAATACTTTTAGTTCCTCCTCAGCTTTATGTATAGCAGCTGGTCTTAACAGTGAATTTGAGAAGACAAAGTACAAAACGAGTATTATTCAGTTTATTCTAAGGAAAGAGTGGTTTGTTAGGATGAGGAGTGAAGAAGAAAGTTTAAAATATAAGCTTGAGGTCTTGTCTCTGCTTTATGTAGTTGAAACTACGTAAATTGAAAATACTTGAATGTACTTGAAATGTACTTGAAAGTTCCCAGAGCAATTTTCACAGAAGTGGAGTTTTGACAACGTTATCTTTGCCAACACTTTATCTCCCTCAAACGTTGTATGATGTGTTTCTAGTTGCCACTGTCTGCCACAAGAGTGGTTCTGTTTCAGTGGCACCACGGTCATTTGTGAGTGTTGGAATGAAATGCTTGGTATAAAACCAAGATTTTGACACCAGTCAAATTAGTCATCTACTTGTTTGGGAGTATGGTTATTGCCAGTTCACACTCACTCATGGTAAATGCAAAGGCATTTTATATGCCTCTGTAGTTCATAATGTTTCAGCAACGTGAAGCAAGTAGTGTGCTGGGTTTTGACTGCGTGGAACTAGAATTTTTCTCTCTCTGTTTTGACAAAGACAATCTGAGTTTTAGCAAAGCTATTCTTATGCTACCAGACTTAGATAAAGATGGAGGCATTTTCTTTAAATATTCTATAGCAATTGTTTCTAATGCAGTCTGTAGAAAGCTTTGTGTGTTACACGTTTTCTTGCTAAAGGCAGTACTAGTGAGGAAATAGTGTGGTTTAAGTGTTTATTTGATTTGGGAGGGGGGTTATTAAGGATTACAAGAAATCTTACCTGATCTCCTTTGTTTTGGCTGAATTGCTCTGTGACACTTGTAGGTGAAGGAAGAGTTTCTTTTGCAAACTTCTTAGTTTTACCTGACAATCCCAACAGCTGATATTTCTGTGTCTGGTTTGAAACACAACAGTCCAAGAGGCTGAAAAGGGAAGCTGGTTATCAGTGTCCTATGCTGTACCTGTTCTATAGGTACAGTACTTTACAGTAGCTATTTCTGCCTCCAGAGACGTTTTTCCAGTGCACTTTGCTGGATGGTACTTACCACATGGACATGAGCCAAAAGATTTTTTCATTAAATGTTTTTTGCAGTCACAGCGTTCACTGGGATGTCTCTCCTACTACCTCTGCGCTGGCAGCTAGTATGTAACGGGGACAGCTGCGCTGACCATGTTCTCTTCTCTGATTACTGTGAATGAAGGAGTGAGAGCACACACCAGCATTAGAGTTGATTATTAAAAATGAGTAGTTACAGACATAAAGCTTGTAGATGAAGGTCTGTAATTGTCAACATTTCATCGATAAACTGCCAGCAAGGTAGAGAAATCTTACACCATTTTCACTGGATGCCAACTAATTTAAGAGCCTGCTTTCAGGCTGTGTTGGAGCCAGAAAATATAGTTACCAGAGCAAGCACAATCTCTGTCACTTCTGTTTCCCAGCTGTTTCTCTTGGGATGCAAATGGCAATAGAGAATTTCCTTGCAAAGGCTGAAATCCAAATCATATTCCGTCTTTCTGTGGTTTCAAATCTCCTAAGGACTCAAGAATGAAATTTGTTTATTTCAGCTACGTGTCCTCACCCCCTAAAAGAAAGCACCAAAATCATAAGCAAATCAAAGGGCACCTGCCTGCCACCAGAAGAGACCACCAGAACTTCTGAGAGGTGGCAAAAGCCATTTAATGGTTAGAAACAGCAGCTGCTAAAAAAGATCTTCAAAGCCCCTTTCTTGACTTTGTGCTTGAAAGCAGCCTAACCCTAGGCCACCTCTCTGGCTGTCAGCCTGCCCATTCCCATCGTGCCTGGTTGTTTTTACTGCAGATCAATGGAAGTTAGAAGTAACGGAAATTACCTGTACAACACAGCCATGGAGGTCTTAATCCCATCTGCACTCTCCTCTGTCTGTAGGTCTCTTTCCTGTAAAAGGTAACAGAAAATGTTATTTAAAAAAGGTAGAAAAGACAATGTTACAAAAAAGTTCCATCTGCTGCAGCTCTAAGTGGAATGGAGATACTATGCCAGCAAAGGGAGAAGGGTTTTTGAATAGTTTGAATATTATCTTCAGTGACGGTTGCAGTCTATCCCTTCATCCTCTTTTGTACTTTGAAGCTGATTTGACAGGCATATTTTTTACTGGTGCAATCTTAAAAGAAAATATTTCTTTTATGCAGGCTGATGGGGTGTGGGCAGCATCAACAGTTACCTTTGTGGTGGTCTTTCGAGTGCTGAGAAAGTACTGAAAATGGGATGGAACAGACAACTACAGAAAAGCCATTACTGCCATTTAGCTTTTGAACTTTATCTCCTGACACAAGCACAATGCAATGTATTGTAGCTCATTCCATGAGCTATAACTAAAAATCGACTTCTGGGCCCTTTTGATCTCTGGAAGGTTCGGGTCCAGACTGTGCAGGTAGCTCTCCCTTCATCGTAGACTAAATTGAAGCTTGAAGTAAGATGTCCCATATGAATCTGGACTCAAACTTAGTCACTGGAGCACCTCTCTTTGTATGTGTCCTTGTCATATCCTCCTTCAAACTGCAAAATCTTACTAAGCCATAGTATGTGTGTGGATCTTCCCCTTCTGGATTAGCTGTAGAGCAGAAATGCTCACGTGTTTCAATGTTATCGTTGACTGGTGCTATGAACTTCCTCAGCCCACCTGGCAGCCTTTAACTTTGGAGTTTGATTTTCACAGTGTATTTTGGATAAAGCAGAAAAAAGTGAAGGAATGTTCAGAGATGTTGAAGCTTTGTGTCATTTGCTGAGGTGCTTGTATGCCCGATTAATTATTGCCTAATTATAAACCCTCGGGATCATACTTTTCACCAGTGGGAAGAAAATGTTACGCAGACTGCCAAGAAATATCAGATTTTCCAACCCAGCTGTTTTCTGATTAAATGGCTACACATGAGTTTAAAAGCGCTATTCAGCTGCACTTTGGGATGTTCTGCCTTTTGTTTATCCCTCTAATGCCATGCCAAACAGAACCTCTGCTGCTCTCTCTCAACAGAGGATTTTTTGGTATCTAGCAGCAGTGGATAGGTACAGCTGAAAGGACATGCTTGGTTTTCCCTTTTTGCATCTCAGGATGTTGCTGTGTCCACTCCAGGGGAAGGGGACAGAAACACAATAATGCTCACACTATGTAGCTAGGCAAAGGAACAGTGAAATTGTTTTTTTCTTTTTTTCCCCTCATTTAAAGATAGAACAACACCGTTCAGAAAACTTTGGAAATGGTTTAAATGGCTAAACTAGGCAGTAGTTCTCCTGTTCTTAATTCCACAGGTCTTCTCAAAAGCGAAGAAACTCAGTCCTTGGCATCATAGTTCACAAACATCCTAAATTCTTTTTTGATGCACTTGTGGTTTACGGAGCACCATTTTGGAGCCACGAGTAAGAGACTAGCAGAATTACCATTAGCTGCATGAAAAATAGACACCTGTTTTGGTTTAGGTCTCTGGAGACCTGCTACGCGTGATTGGGACTGTGGGGATGAGGTGTAATGGTCAGTTTTGGTCCTAGGGCTCTTTTTGATACTATATTCAAGAGTGAAAAGAAGGTGCAGTTTGGAGAATGGGTGACTAGCTGAGCAGCTCCTCTGGACTGCTGGAGGTAGAGAATGACTTCCAGGCAGCTGCCTGGCTTAATGCTACTTCTGAATCTGGCAGGTGTTGAAATCAATGTTGGTGTATCATGTGTGAGCTAACTCGCTCTGAGATCTAGATCAGAGGCAGGTACATTACCTGAACGTGATGAAAGGGGAGTAAGGGGGACAGCAGGGATGTAGCCCATTGAGGCATTAACCACTAAACCAAAGAGTGGGTGAATATGGCCGTTTGTGAGCAACAAGCAAAACGTTTAGTACTTGTGCAGACTTGAATCTTAGAAGTTGATTTGCAGTTCTTGATTTGACTGTGACGTGTTAGGAAGAACTGACAGAGCATTTGAAGATGGAGAGAAGAAAGGGGTTATTGTGAAGAGATTTTTATGATAGATAGGAGAATAAGAAAGTAAACCTTAAGAGAGCAGAGCTCAAAACCTCAGAATTTTATTAATTCTATTTGAATAGCTAAGCTTCCATGAGCAACAAATTTAAGGAAGACAGTGACTGATGGAGAACTTGCAGTTCCCTAACAAAGCAAGAAGCAAAGACAGAAACAATGGTAGTAAGACACTGATTTGTGCAAATCAAATGATCCTCAGCCTATTGCAAGAAAGGAGCACGTTAGACTGGGGATTTATCAACAGGAGAGTCATCTAATACACATGCAAGATATTTTACTGCTGTATTTGACGTTGGTTTTTGACAGAGTAGTGTCTCCAAATTTGAGAGAGATCTGTCACAAAAAATGGGGACCTGAGAAGAATACAGATTAGAAATCTGGAAGTCAGTGACCTATGAGGGACTACTGAAGTATTGTGGTTGTCTAGTCTAGAGAAGTGATGACTGAGGGGAGGCAATACCGGCGTAAGTGTTCATAAGAGGAAGGCAGTGAATGTACTGCTCTAAGCAAACAAACAGAACAAGAAACAACAGGTAAGAGAGTTCCAGATTTAGAAATTTTTAAGACTTTCTAAAATGCTGATAGTTATTCACTGGAAAGGATTACTTAAGGAGAATCTCTATCATTGTAGGTTGCAAAATACAGTTGGGATAAACACCTATCAAAAATTGTGTAGAGTTGTTTGAGCTTCACATTTGAGAGTTAGCTCCATTTTATGTCGACTATAGACTAAGTCTCTGCAGAAATGAAACATCAAATTTCCATTAAAAGGCAACATGAAGAAAGTTTTTCATTTTCATTCAGCTGTGCTTTATAGGCAACTTAATAGTTCAGAACACAGAGGTTCCCACAAGAGAAAAATGATGTTTACTTTGACTTAGGACAGGAAACGAAGACTATGATTAGATCTGTGCTGTATCCATTAGGAAGTATTGGCCCATGTCACTGATCTATGTAATTTAAACTATGCAATAGGAGTGGATATCTTAAGGATAACAAAAACAACAAAACATCTGAATTAGTAAGCAAAATGAAATTGTTTCTAGCGAATGTCTGTATACTCTTTGACTATAGCTAGAGGGGAATTTTGACCTTTGCAGACTTGCACAGGGTATGATGAATGCGCGTGTGCCAAGTGGCATTTGAAGCCACTGAATTTTCTTGTTTGGAGGGTTTAATGCAGAGCTGTGTTTGAGTTCAGTTAACTCCACTGTCAAAGCATCATCAACAGCCTGGGTCTTCTGGGAGGAAAACCAAAATATCACATCAACCAGCTAGTCTGGCAGATTGTTCCTTCCAAAGTCAATAAATCCCAGCAGAAATGCTTCAATCATTGACCTCTCCTCCCTGTCATTTGTGCAGGTGTAACAGGCTCCCTAGTATCAAAGTCAGCAAAATTACCAAAGCCTTGTTTTCTATGGCTTTTTTTTTCTTTTAGTCAAGAACTTTGCATGCTGTTTTTCCTTTTCACAGACATCATGGGTATGAAGGGCAGATCGAGATGACTAAACCAATTTCATATGGTGCTCCGAATGTAGTACTCACTAGCATAACTACTCTTTTGTATTTCTTAGCAGGCTAAGTTTTCTCCCAGAATTACTCTCTTTAGGTAGGGAACCTCTGGGAGAAAACTGTGTTCAAATATTACACATCCCAAAGGCTGTTGACTGAGTTGACAAAATATGCTGTTGGTTTGGGATCATGGGCAGTATTTGATATATGGTTTAACAGTGGAGCACTCTAAAAGGTGTTTCTCCAGCAGTATTTCCTTGAAAGAAAGATTCCTCTGTTAAAGCAGACAACTTCATTATGTCACTTTTACTATGTTTCATTGGTAGCCTTACTGTATCTGTCTTCTGTGTTCATGTTAGGTCTCCCTTTGCCACTGCTTTGTGGACCTGAGGTCTTCTGAAAATTATCTACTTATTTACATGCTGACATGCAGTGTTAATCTAAATTTATTCCCCCCCCCCCCCCCTTTTTTTGTTAAAATCTCAACTTATCATTGAGCTCTATCTTGCATTTGATGGGAAAAAAGTGTTAATGATCATAGCTACCGTTGCCATCTCCATGGTCTTTGTGATGTTTAACAAGATGATCTGGTTTATAAGCTGTATCTGAAGTGAGGTAGTTACTTGAACCAGGACTGAAAATGCCTTTTTCTCTTCTTTTCGCCGTGTGCCTCTGTCACAGGAGGAGAGTTTACTATGAGTATATGGAAGTTGGAATTAATGTTTTTATAATTTCCTTTTTTCTATAATGCATAGAATATTTTCAGTAGCAAGTGTAATGTGCAGCTTAAGTGGGTTGCTGTTCTTTTCTGAAGGAAAACATTGTTGGGTTTGATGTGGTTCTCAGTCAAGTTTATGGAGGTAAAAGTGGATCACAAATGTTTTAGTAATTTTTCTTTAGGAAACAAAAATAGTCCAAAAGAAAATGTGGGGAGAAAAAAAGCACGAAAGGAAAAAAAAGCCACATGGAAAAAATGGAAATATAAGTATTTGTCTCATACTAAAATAAATTAAACTAATTTTACTATTAGATAACATGTGATTCTTCATTTTGTAGTTACATTTGTAGTTTATGTTTACAGCTGAGTTATAAGCTTTGAAATAAAGGCATTTTTCTTGAAGCATAACCGTGCTAGAATTAAAAATGCCAGTGTAAACATTAGTGCAACTACTTTTTCATCATGGAGTGACAACAGTGATTTGATATTTCTTCCAAAGGATGATGCCAAGTTCCTGTCTCTCCCAACCTGCACCATAGTATCTGGGCTGAAATATATAGCCTTTTTTTTTTGCTTATCTTCCTAGAAGCAAGCTTTTGACTTCTTTACCTTGTATTCAGAAGAAGGACCAAACCACTGCTGCTATGTTATGCCCTGACTCCCCTTCCCTAGACTCTATCTTTATTTTACTTTGTGGCATTTGATAATCTCTGTTCCACTCTGTCCATGACAGAATAGACTATATCCAAGGCAGACTGTCTGTATGTTAGACTGCTGGATTGAGAGTCAGGAAGTTTTAATCCTGTTCCAACTTTGTCGTTGGTCTGGGAGATAAGTTACCCCAACAAGAACAGTGACCTCTCATGAGTGATTTGAGGTCTGTAAGATCGCGAGATCCAGCAAAGAGCTAGATACAATTTTTCTTAGAACTTTATTCTTCAGGAGGAAAACATTTCTTTTGTGTGTTTTATGTCATGTCATTTGTGTTTCATTCCAGAAGTTAATTTTGTACCAGACTCCAGCTTTGCGATGCTGCTTTAAAAAAGTGTAAGGTACTGGCATGATGGGGACCAGCTTAAGGGAGGTTATAATGGGGCTGATGGGTTTGCTCATGATATCATTATTGCTGGGTCCCACAGAGGAGGTGAGGGAAAGCAAATAGGGCTGCTACATCCACACAGTCTATGAGAGACTGCAGCTTTTCTCCTTTCCACCTGAAAGGTGAGATTTTTTTATTTCTTTATTTTATTTTTTTCCCTACTCCCTGAAACGTGCCCTGGGCCAAAGTTAGTTATTTGGGTTTAGCAGAAAGGAGGAGTTTTTAGATCCAAAATTTTTGCTGATATTCCATAAAGAAAACATGCCAATTCCCCCTCTGTTCTGTGCGCTGCCACTTCTAGTCGCTTTGCCAAGCACCTTCTTTCTTATATTAAAATCTGGTAAGCTCTTCAAGCAAAAATATTCTATCTGTACTTCAAAATGAGCCTTTGCTCATACGCGTTGGCCTGGAAACTGTTAGCAGGAGAGTTGGGCGTTTGCAATGGGGGGGAGAACAGCTTCCTACCTGTGCTTTGCAGTTTTGTCACTGAGCACTGACCAGCTACAGGGAACAGTGTCGGCAGTGCCTCGTCTTTTGTAAGACACATTTCTGTATGTTAAGCCATTTCTTTACAGCTATTTTCCTCTCATAGGCAAACTGCAAACAATTAAATTATCCTTTTTCTGCCCTTTAACAAGTATAAAAATTTTCAGCGTTGACTCTAATATTTGCTCTTAAGTACCTGTCTGTTCCCTACGTCTTGTTCTGAATTTAGTCACTCTGTTTATCAGTAGCTTTTACAGTAGCATCAGAACTCATGGAATACACTTGGATTTGCCAGCATAGGGGGTCGTTATTCCTGGGTGGAGACCAAAGATGGTTAAATGAACTCCTTAATTTCAAAATTAATGCAAAGGAAAATGAATCCCTAAAATGAGCACTGGCATAGCTAGTTGGTCTTTTGTTTAACCAATGTGTTTACTACAGACTGCAACTAAAATGATTTTGTTACAACACCCTCACTTTTTTTTTTTTTTTTTTTTTTTAGTATTTCAATGAAATATTTTCTTCCTGAAAAGAACATTGTTTTTGTGTTGGAGGATTTTAAATTAACCTGCTCCCCAAACGTATGAGCAATAGGCTCGTGGTTTTTTCCCCAATAACTTGATACTGCAAACAGAGCTCACATGGAGCAAGTCCTTAGTCACAGAACAGTCTGTTTTGACAGTCCTAAATGATCCATACAAGTCACCCTTGCTGTACGAGAATTAAGTAATGTCTCCATGTCAACACTTTGTAAAAGAGTATGCTGAAGTTAATTTGCACCCCAGGTCAGAGCCCAGATTCTTTCAAAAGAGTGACATTGAGCGTAACTTTTTGGATTTCTGTAGACCTTGGCCAAGATCTATATTAAGATCTTGGCAGCACAATGGATGTGAGTGTCCTATACGAGACCAATGAGAAATCATAGCAGCTAGCTGTTCACAGACTTTGTTTTCTGACTTATGACTAGTCACAGAAATTGCCCAAATTCATCTTACTGCTGTACACATCAGAAAGTTAAGATTTACTAAATTACCAGTGGTAATTGCTATCACTTGTTTCTGATACTTTGTGTTTAAAAAAAAAAAAAAATCCTTACCTGGAACTTCATTCTTTTCAGTGTGCTACATATAACAAAGGAGATCCACATTTATTCCCACATTTCTCTGTTTTGCTGTCAAACACATAAAGCCAGAGACTTAATGGACTGAACTGAATGACAGTTCTCTGCAGAGTAAAAATCAACGACAAACGTCACTGCCGTAACCTTTATTTAATTTTCCTCTCATTTACCCCTTTAGAATGATGCTTAGAACTAAGATGCAAGCAAGTATTATCTTGAAGGGAGAAGATAATTGTGCAGAGTGAGATCTTGCTTTTTTATATGAATCATCCTTAATTGCTGCATTCAACAAAGGACAATTCAGTTTGTATGGAAACACTGAGGAGATTTCAAAGGGAGAACAGTGTTAGCTATACACACCTCTTCCTTGCTGAAGCACTTCTTGATGGAGCCATGACAGACCAATATCTGCAGTAGCCAATTCCAGCTGCAGGTTATTTCAAATTTATCTAGGCAAAACATAAAAACTCTGACTTACTATTATTACTCACCACAGACAGAGGCCTGAGTTGCTAAGAACAGATCCACTCATATATCTAACGTGACCTTATCTAAAACTGAACAGATGGAGGAAAAAAAGTCAAATCAAGTGCTTTTTTTTGAAGTCTACCTTCAGGATAAAAGGTGCTTATAAGTAAAAATAGTTGGAAGAATAAGGGTATTATCTACTAGATTTATAGCATGTTTTTGGATAAATTTCTGTTCTGCTTAATTGCATTGTGTAAGGCAGGTGCATTAGTGGCTTTCTCAATATTCCTTTCATTCATTAAAGTTTCAGATTCTGGACACTAATCTTCTGGCTTCCATTCGCCAACTTATTTCATTTGTGGCCAAGTGTAACCTGGGTTTCTTTGGGTAAAAAAGATAGGGTTAAATATCAAAGGTCCACGGTATGTACTTGATATTTGTTCTTCACCTGTTGTGCATGCCAGTATGTGACTTCAGAACTCTTAGCGCTGAGGATGGACTTGTAATGAAGGTTTGGTTTCCAGCCACATGTTTAGCAAACATATGGAGAAGAGAAATTTAAAATCAGTTTTACATTAGCCTGTCAAGAAAATTCCCTAATACGTAGGGTACACAGTCATTTTAAATTTTAATGTATGAAATGATGGAAGGACAATTAGACTAGACTGAAGCTTGGAATTGCAGTGGTACCCTGAAGAGAGCTGAACCCAGATGTCACTGCGTGGAACAGTGTCCCATTGTTAAGTTAAATAGACTTCAAATTATAATTAAGTGATTAGACTTGACAGGCTATGCCTATCTATGTGAACAGAGCACACTTCAGAAAGTGTTACGCAAAATTCTGTATTCAGAATGAGGAATGATACTGTCTTATCTGTTATGTATATTTCCATCGCAAAATGCTGTTTGTGATATATGAAAATGAGATGGAGAATCGGTTACTGCAGCCAATACTGTCATCACTTGCATGTAGGCTGCATAGTAAAGGCACAGCTGAACATTGCCCAACTAAAAATGTTAGCGATTAGTCAAAAAACTTTAAACTTCTCCAGCATTTTAGATCAGCTTCACTGCGCCCAATTTTTTGGTGTGTTGGTTTTTTTGTTTGGTTCGTTGGTTTGGGGGGGTTTATGTTGGTGGGGTTTTTTTTTGTTTTTTGGTTGGTGTTTTTTTTTTTTTTTTACCCATGAGATGATATCACAAGACAATAGCAAATGAAACTGCAGCAAACGTGCTCTTTCATTTCCTCAGATACATTAACAGGAAACTTGTGAAAAAAAATCCTTTGATTGCCGTAGCATTTTGCAGTTGAGGTGTTTCCATGAAGATTATTTGTGATAGGTAAATCTCTCATAAACAACATTACCAAGTTTCTTGATCGGGGCTGGTAACCAGTAGTACCAATAGGATTGTTAAGAACACCTGCATGGTTATGTCATTTGGTGAATATTCTTTAAAATTTGTATAGGATCTGTATTGCCCAAAAGCCCTAAAAGGACGTTATCTACTGTTAGCTATGTTTTACAGATGAGAAAACTGAGAGAAGGGACTTCATTCAGCCGCAATGAATAGACACTGAAATCCTGTTGTAGTCAGCTGCCCCCCTTCAGTAATTTGAAGCTTAAAGGACTCCGAGCTCCGTCTCCAAATAACTGTGATTGTTAGGAAACTATAATTTGAAGCTGTCCACATAAATATACAGAGGGACAGTTGCTACAAGACAGAAAGCAAAGAGGAGCTTTAAGACGTTTCCGTGTTTATATTTGCTTCTCTACTCTTCTTTGGTATCCTTCTGAGAACTTGTAGCTCTAGGATCCCACAAAGTAGGGTGCTGAAATGGCATTGAGAGATGGCATTGCATGTTGAACATGATTGAGGTGATAAAACCACACCCTAAAAGTAATGCAAGGGTGAAAACTCATCCAGCCTTGAGTAATTGGGTGTATTTACAGCAAAAGCATGCACGTGCACCAAGATCACACATCTTAAAGAATTCCAGTTATAGGTATATGACTTTCTTTCATTTAGAATAACATTTCATGTTATGTACAAGGAGTCATAACCCCTTGTATTGTATTTGGTTTTGACCATTTCCATTAAACGTCTTTATCATCATTCCCCAGTTCTTATGGACCGGAACACATAATATCTATCTGTCTCATGCTCTCCTCTTTCTGCTCGGTGACGCAGCCATTCTTCTCATGATTTGCACAGCTGGAGAAAAAAGAAGCAAAGCCAGAAAGAGAAGGGAAAAAGAAAAGCAAATAAGAAATCAGTAAGATGATAAAAGCTGGAGAGTAAGGAAGAAAGAGGGAGGGGGACACAAATAAAAAAGGGAAGAGGGGTGAGGGTTAGACAACCACAGAGGAGAGAGGATCGGTGGAGAAAATTATGGTGGTGTGTATTGGGTTTGTGTAGCAAGGTTTTGGTAGCAGAGGGGCTACAGGGGTGGCTTCTGTGAGAAGCTGCTAGAAGCTTCCCCCATGTCCGATAGAGCCAATGCCAGCCGGCTCCAAGACGGACCCGCTGCTGGCCAAGGCTGAGCCCATCAGCGACGGTGGTAGCGCCTCTCTGATAACATATTTCAGAAGGGGAAGAAACAGCTGCGCAACAGCAGCTGGGAGAGAAGAGTGAGAACATGTGAGAGGAACAGCTCTGCAGACACCAAGGGCAGTGAAGAAGGAGGGGGAGGAGGTGCTCCAGCCGTCGGAGCAGAGATTCCCCTGCAGCCCGCGGTGAAGACAATGGTGAGGCAGGCTCTCCCCCTGCAGCCCATGGAGGTCCACGGTGGAGCAGGTGGATGTGCCCGAAGGAGGCTGTGACCCCATGGAGAGAGGAGCCCATGCTGGAGCAGGTTTGCTGGCAGGACTTGTGACCCTGTGGGGGACCCACACTGGAGCAGTTTGTGAAGAACTGCAGCCCGTGGGAAGGACTCACATTGGAGAAGTTTGTGAAGGACTGTCTCCCGTGGGAGGGACCCCACACTGGAGCAGGGGAAGAGTGTGAGGAGGAAGGAGCAGCAGAGACAACATGTGATGAACTGACTGCAACCCCCATTCCCCGTCCCCCTGCGCCACTCAGGGGGAGGAGGTAGAGAAATCAGGAGTGAGGTTGAGCCCAGGAAGAGGGGAGAGGTGAAGGGAGGGTGTTTTTAAGATTTGGTCTTATTTCTCTTTACCCTACTCTGATTTGATTGGTAATAAATTAAATTAATTTCTCCGAGTCACGCCTGTTTCGCCCATGACGGTAATGGGTGAATGATCTCTCCCTGTCCTTATCTCGACCCACGAGCCTTTCATCGTATTTTTCTCTCCCTGTCCAGTTGAGGAGGGGAGTGATAGAACGGCTTGGTGCGCACCTGGTGTCCAACCACAGTCAACCCACCGCATGGTCCTAAAACCTGTGCTCCACAAAATCTTTTTACAAAATAACTGAGTCACTGAAACCTAGGGGTGAGGCTTCCATGCATGACTAACAAAACCACCCATGAGCTGAACTAAAAAAGATGTGACCTAGGAGAAAAAACATTCTTGTGACAAGGGAGAATGTTTTATTTGCAACTTGTGAGCCTTCTTGGCTCTTAGGAGTAAGAAAAAGTGGGTATGATTCATGTGTGCCTCCCCACCATCATATACCCACCACCCAGATCTGAGTTTTAGGACAAAGCAGTTCAGATGTTGTCAATGTCAAAACTCTAGAGAAGCAGATAAGATTTTTCTGAGATCAGGTGGAAAATAAGCATGTTTGGTGTTTTGGGCAATATAACACTCTAAAAAATTGCTGCTAGCTTGCTTACTCCCCCGATGTTTAATACCTAATAAAAAAATTATACCAAATATTGTTTAATGGGCTTAATACTTGGTTGCCTTGTACAGTTTGGAGTTATTTATGCCTTATGAAACAAGTTTAAAGCATTCTCATATAGTAATACCTAATATCTGCTTTGTTCTGATTTAAATAGCCCCATGAGTTGCCAACTCAGGGGAGGAGTAGGTCCTAGTGCTATCCGTCTCTTAGTCCAGAGGACCTCAGTGGGATTTATAAACAATATTTTCAAGAATCCTACGAATCATCTCTAAATCCAACTAGCTTTGACGTGTACCACATGAGCACCATATTAACAAATAGACCCGAAAAGGGACCCATTAATACTTGTCTTATTATACCCTGCATATAGTTATTAAAGCAAAAAAATAGTGTCACTGTAATTCTGATTTTGCTCAATCATTGTTCATCTGTTCTCATTGAAACTGGCTTTCTCTTTTCCCTTTACATTTTGTGTATCGTAACAGAAAATAGCATGGCAGTTTTCTGAAGTCTTCGTAACTCAGGCCATTGATTTGGATGGGAATTTGCTGGTGAGATTTGGCCCAGAAATTTTTTCTTTTTGCATCTTCTTCAGTACTTTCCAAGTAAAGAGTTGGATGCTGTGGAAGGATGTATTGGTAACCCTGTTCCACAGATATGGAAACGAAACTCATAACCATAGAAGTCTAGAACCAAAAGGGAGATTTCTGAAACCTGACAGGCTCATCTAACCAGGTCATAAAAACCTCTAGTAAAGGAAGTTTTAGGTTATTTGCTTGGTATTTGATTTCAATGTTTCACTGTCCATATCACAGAAAGAATTTTTCAACACCCAATCTGAATTGTTTCCAATGCAAGTTAAACTGGCAGTCTCTTATTATACAGATAGTGGACGGTCTTTTGTATTCTAAAAACTATTTTCATCTGTGCCCTCTCTTCTTTTTTTTTCTAAAGAGATCCACCTTAGAATCATAGACTCATTAAGGTTGGAAAAGACCTCTAAGATCATCGAGTCCAACCGTCGACCCAACACCCCCATGCCCACTAAACCATGTCCCTAAGCACCTCATCTACTCGTCTTTTAAATACCTCCAGGGATGGTGACTCAACCACTTCCCTGGGCAGCCTGTTCCAATGTTTCACCACTCTTTCAGTAAAGAAATTTTTCCTTACATCCAATCTAAACCTCCCCTGGCGCAACTTGAGGCCATTTCCTCTCGTCCTAACCTCGTTTATTTTTTTCTTGGATCATCTTTTGGCTGTCCTCTGAGTTCTCTTCTCTTTGAGATTTATCTGTCTTTGTGTACAGTGACTAAAACTGGACTCTGTCTCCCAGCTGAAGATTCACCAGTGCAAAATCGAGCAGAATAATGACCTTCCGTGTCATACATATGACACTGCCAAAGCCATTCTCCCTCTAGGGTGCATTGTTTGCAATCATGTCTTTGAATCATGATAATTTTATGATCACTAGCATCCCAGCACGCTTTGCAGGTATACACATGAATTTATTCCCTGCTACAGGCATCACTGTGAACTTACCTTGGTTGAATCTCAAGCATTGATTTTGGATCATCTTTCCGACACGTTGATGTTGAATTTGCATGCTGTCTTCGGTAGTATTTGCAGCCTTGGTGCTGCCTGTTGCAGAAACACACAGTGGGTTTCCCAAGGCCATCCGGTTTAGCCCCCTCCAAGACATAAAAGCTCATCAGGACCTTGGTCCTTTCAGAAATTCTGTTTGGTGCTTTCCTTGCTCTGTACTTAAAATTTGTCGTGAGCATAAAATTATGTCACTGTGGGATGGGAGTAGATTAAAAAAAAAAAAGTATTGGAAACGATGCATGAAAAAAGGAGTATAGGACATCCCTTTTGCCATCTGCGAGGTGGGGTGTTTGACCCTCAAAAGAAACACTGCAAATGCTACTGCTTCCTAGGACATGTAAGTGGGCTGTTGTACTTTTCTTTTATGAACCTACATAGAGCTTTAATTACTAGGGGAAAGGGCAGGCTTTGTTATGAGAAGCAATCACAGAGACTCACTTTTTCCAAAAGGTACATTGTACTTGCTCTCAGATTGTTACACTGCGTGGTGATGAATAACACTTGGAAGCAGATGTCAAAGGCATCAGTGCTCAGTGGAAATAGTACATTTTTTCCATTTTATGTCTAGTTCAGACTATATTAAAGAGGAGGGAAAAAACTTAAAAGCTGAAAACATGTTGAAACACGTTACGGTTGTGACAGAATTGACGACAGCCAGGAAATTCCAAGTTAGGGTCCTCACTCCATCCTTTCTGGGCACTCAGACTAAGCGTTCAACATCCAAGCCCTTGGGTTAGCATTGGTCACAAAAGTTTTATCCTTGTTATTTGTTATTATGTGTGTGCCTGCTTGATGCTGGCTGCTTTCCTCTTTTCTTTTCATCTTTCATGAAAATTTATAAAGTCCATGTTCAACGTCACGTGCCTTCATACCAGCTCAAAGCTGTTAGGTAACTACGAGCTTTTAAAAAATTAATCTAAAATAGTCTGCATCCCAGAAAGGTCACGGAAGATTTGTTCTACAGACAAGAATGAATACAAATATGAACTTCTATCACTGTTTATAAAAGCATGTGATATTCACATAAACCTCACATTGCAATATTTTCTTTGCATGTGTTAGTAATAAAAACATTTTGTATTATTAAAGTCTGAATATTTAAATCATGTAATGTTATTTTCTCTTGAAGGTAATACCAAATTATACTTTGCTCCAATGTTAACAACAAAAACTGTTCTGACTGGGTTCGCTTTGATCCTCCCGGAGGAGATGCCTGAATGGCACAGAACAGTGCCATGTAGACACAGCGAGGCACAAACCAGACTACATATTAATAAATACAGTATAAGCATGCCAGCCCTGATGCCTATGCTCTGTTTACCCTGCTTCTCTGATGTGGCTACACTGTGCATTTCTCCCATTTGTTAGTTTTGGGAAGGTGATATGTTCCGGTGATTTATAGATCATAAAGATCATAGTCAAAAGCGGGCTACTGTGGTCATGTAGAACAGTTATGGATCACAGGGATTAATCCCTGTTGAACTAGAAGAATCCTGATCTTACAATTTCCACCGATTCATCACAGTCTGTCTTCACTTATTCCAACAGTTGGTAACCAGAGGGTTTAAATTTGCTCCTTAACTCCTAGTCTATATTTGTGTACCTTTTACCCACTAGACTTGAAAGCATTCTTGTCTCTAGACTGAAATGTTTCTCCTCTTAGATTTCTCTTCTTCTTTTAGGTACTTCCAAAGTTAGTACGGAATCCTCTGCTTAATAATGCTTAATCCTCTGCATTATTGGTTAATAAACCAACATAGCTCCTACACACCTTTACCCAGAACAGTTATTAATCCTGAATCAAACTGAATAAGATCAAGTCAGAATTTGTCAACACCAAATCTGTAACGGTGTTGGGGTAGTAGCTGCACCGGTAGCGTACCCAGAGATGACGTAACCACACTTCCCAGACTGGGTATTCTGCATTTGGTTGTGCTGTTGCATTTGGGAGTTCTGGTTTAACTGCTTATCCACTGTGATCCCTGAAAAGGATTTGGAGTCACTGTTGAGCAGATGAAAGCCCCTGCAGTAAGGCTGTAGGCTAAACGTATGACATTTATATTTGGCTATACTGAAGTTTCTATTGTTGGCCAGCTTACCACATGATGCAGTTCACTCTTTATCAGTGACCAAGGTCTTTCTACCTTCTGCTCCCACAATGTTTTTTACAATCATCCTTGGTCAATATTGATTTTATGTTCCTTCCCGGTCACCAATAAAATATTTTCATGTAGTCTCAAAATCACTTTGTGATTATCAGTAGGCAAGTATATTTCTGACTCCCCATTTAAATGCAGAGAACTGTCATTTAGTTAATTTTAAATCCTCTTAATATCTACCATGTTGATTTTTTGTCTTTCTGGCTTCTCAATGAACAGCTCTTGCTTTAAGTTCAGCCAGAATAGTTTTCTGTAAACCTGTGTTGATTTAGATTAAGTATAAGTGCTCTGTAATTGAGTTGCATGGGTTGAATCACTGTGCCTGCTATTATCGCTATACTTTCTTGTCTAGGAAGTGAGGCTGACCAGGCTGTGTTTGGCCAGGCTGTCCAACTTATCCTTTTTAGAAAACTGGCACACCATCAGCTTTTTTTTAGTCCTCTGGAAATTCCACTGTCTTTCAAGAATTCCAAGTATTCTAAGACTTATGATGTCGTGCAATCTCGAATCCAAACTCCCCACCACATTTCCCTTCACAAAAATAACTATGAACTTTCTAAATTCAATTTATTTCTTTAAAGCATTTCCAATGGTATAATGTTTTGTAGAATGTCTTTTATTGCAAAACCTAAATTTCAAGCCGAAAAGCTAGTTGGCTTTATCTTTAAAAACATGTTTTTTAAAAGATTCTCATTGTTCTACCCAAGCTATTCCAGTCTGTGGTATAAATAATTGTTATAGTGTCTATTATGCTTAAACATACTGTGTGAAAAAAGTAAAATTCCAGCTGAACATGTGCAGATAATTAATTTTAGGGCAAGTTGTATCTCAAGTATACCAGGGTTTGAATCTTGATTGAATTTTCTGTTTGAAGTAAAACCATTATTTATCTAAACACAAAGCACTAATGTGTAGTTGTTGAAGGAATCTGATCAAAAACACACTGCAGAAGAGGTTAGTTTTAAAAAATAGAGAAGTTGAACACCTGTGGGGTGTTTAAGTAACAGAAAGCTGGAAGTTACCAGCTCCAAAGTGCCTAAAGAAAATGAAAGCTCATAAAGGACAAGTGTCAGAAGAGTCCTGGGATCACTTGGAGTTATTTGTTAGCCTGAGAGCAAGGTTACAGCCGTTCAGAGATCTGAAGGTCAAGAGGAGGAGATTACAGGTAGCATGGAAAGAACAGGGTCGCTGTGTGAGGACATCCTAGTGTTGCAGGCTTGTGGTCCCGGTCATAGGAAGGGATGTTCATAGCTACAGTGTTTTTTGAAGGCATGTTCTAAAGTTCAAAAGCCTCTTGTCTGGAGCTGATCCTCTTTATTGCCCTCTTGATGTGAATGGAAAATATTTTATCACTTGAGCAGGTCCTTCAAACGTCTTTCAGAAGTAGTAGCTGCAAACAGGACACGGATGGTCATTTGTCCGAGCACGCTGAAGTATCTATAGGCATTTTGGCCACCCAATGTTGTCTTGTGCTTGATAAAACTATTTGGTCTCAAAAAAAAAAAAAAAGTGTATTAACAACGTAGCAGAGGCCAGATACTTACTCCTAATAGCGCTGGTTCATGCTATAAGCTTTTAGGTATTTTTCAAGGCTTGATGCCTTCAGTGGTTTGGCTTTTCTAAAATGCCATTATAAATTGTCACACATTAAACTACTGTCTCTTACTGTCTATTTAAAACTGAAACCGCCTCCGTGGTGTATGTATATGGCTGACATGTTTAAAGCATTTTAAAAACAGTAACCTATTAAATACAGAACAGTTTCATAGCATGAGTACCACTTTCTCTGTTTTACAGCTGAGGGGAACTGATGAATAAAGTATGCCGGTGGCAGAGCTGATAGGAAAACTCTGGAGCGTAGAACGTCAGGGTACCTTCAAGTACCCTGTTCTTCCCCTCAACTCATATGGCTTCTATTTATTTCTAGCACTTCACTTTTTTTATCAGTGGCTTTAATATTAAAAGAAATTTTTTTTTGGTGAACTTCTGTTTAGCAAATGTGCTTTCTGCCTTCAATCTTCTACATGCAACCCAGAGCTCACAAGATTACGGCCAAGTTATAAACCCCTATGAAAATGGGCAAAACAACCAACAAGAAGCAAAACGATAGCCAAGTGCAGTCTTCCTTGCCCCGGTTTTGTTGTCAGGGAACATAGCGACTGATCTGACCTTAATGGCCTTAATGGAATATTTGGAAATGCTGCCTTGTAGGGAGCACAACTAATCTCCAGTATCCTTGCCAGGTCATGCTGCTGGCTATGTGTGGTATTTGCGGGTGAGAATGAGTTTTTGATGTTACCTTTTATTAAACTGGAAAAAAAATTAGCTTGAGACTAATGGCAACCACTTCCCATCCAATTATCTGAGTGGGCAGTGAAATGGGATATTTGGGGTGAGTGTTGGGGCTGATGAGGGTGAATGTTTTGTTCATCCAAACTATATGGCCGTCACCTGGTTTTGAGATTCGCTACCAATTGTGAATTCAACCCTAATTCACTAGGCAGCCGCAGGAGCTAGCAAAACAACCAGTTGGCTCTAGCAGCGCTCACAGCACATTTCTTAGGTCAGGGGTCCTATCATTTTTCTTTTCCGTACAGTTTCAGACACACTTCGAAAACTCAATAAATTATAAAGAATCATAATAACAACCCAGATGGAAATTTATGATCTTGACTCCTATCTGCTTTAGGTTTCAGGCTTCATTAGAAATCTGCAAATTAAAACCTTTGTACTTGTGTGTCTGCAGAGCTGCCGCTGGTGATCTCACTCCGAAATCCTGGCCGCCGCCGCCAGGGCAGCAGCCCGGAGCTCTGCAGCGTGTTCTGCAGGGTCGCTTCCACCCTTTCTCCAGCCTTCCGTATCCCACACTGTGCAAGAGCAGAAGCGCACCATTAAACCTCAGAAAAATTTATTACTTATGTGACTAGCGCGGTACTTGTGAGGATTTCAGCTAACACTCCTGAATGTTTTGTTTTTCAGTTTTGTTCGTAAATCTTTATTCTGCCAATATGCTTCTTATACAGTCTGATATCAAGTGTTCTCACGTCTTAAAGAGACTTTGTAGGTGGAGTATGAATTTATTGGCATTGAAAATACAGTAGCTCTTAAAATTGGATGCTTTCAGTTTTGCCGACTTATGATAGTTCATAGAGTAAGGTAATTAATGCACTGAATTAACAAGTCTTTGTTGTCATTATCTGTAGATGGTTCCCAAAATGTCTTTACTCCCTTCTAGAGCAATAAGTCTTTCCATGTACTTCTGTAAACGTCTGCAGTCCCACAGGAAAATATTCTGCACAATTACAGTGATGAGTTTTTCCAGGAAATTAGTGCAAATTCTGTCAGTCAATCAATAAACAAACCTCCTCTTTGTTTTTATCTTTGGTTCTTGTAAATGCTACAGTCAAAGGGCTGCCTCTATTGGAAACTTCTTTTACAAGTGCTGTAAGAGTTTGGGAAATCTGTCAAACATCCTGAGCAGCTGCTGAGCAGAGCCCTCCGATCCATGTGTGCTTTGGCATCGGAGGGATGCACAGGAGCAAAGAGTGAGTGGAGGAACTGGGCTTTGAAGTCTGCTTGGTGATGTTATATTATTCTTGGCTCTCTGCGCTTTGGAAAATACACTGCATCAAGTTCTCATCATTGCCGTAGTGCACAGTTTTTCTTGAGGCTGTGGAAGGGTGGTTTTAGCATTACATTCCCCTATGAAACACCTCAGTCATTTTGCTGCTGAGATTATGTTATTTTATTACATTCTTGTTAGGTTTTTCCTTTGTATGATTGGAGCGGTTCCCCGGTTTGTGTCTTGGGGTGTTTCATGCTTTCACCACGACGCTGATGAGTACCCTCATCTGCATTTGCAATTGAGTTTCGTAATGACTAAATCACAGCTGAATTTT
This sequence comes from Aptenodytes patagonicus, assembly GCF_965638725.1. NCBI lineage: Eukaryota > Metazoa > Chordata > Aves > Sphenisciformes > Spheniscidae > Aptenodytes > Aptenodytes patagonicus. Next base: position 22,078,620 of record NC_134957.1, read on the forward strand.
CTGCTTTGTAATTGGATTCACCTGCACCCCACACTTGAAAAATACAGTAATTTCACCTTCTATTGCATCTTCCACCCACAGCTGAAAAAGCTCTTTACAACCTTTAACGTACTTAAGCTCAAAAACCAAAAACACAATTCTGGGGTACTTAAGAGTTGGAACATGGGATGTTTTCATGGATGTATCTGATACTGCCCTCTGAAAGATGGACAGGAGCTGATGAAGTCTGGGTGAGAAAGCTGCGATGCTACCAATAACGGTTCTCCGTCAGCTGAGGCAATAGCAACCTGTGCTTTTGAAACAGGAGTGTCTGAAAGCACTGCCACTCTATGAATGGCTAAGTGCCCTTAGTGACAACAACTGGGATAAGCTCTTATCTCTAATGTACTACACCAATGTTTTTCCTTTAGTCAAGAGAAAAACAAGAGTAGGGAAGATTCATTAACTAGGGGTGGGAGAGAGGGGAGATGAGACGACTTAAATTACAGGAAAAAGTTTTTTTTCAAGGCAGACTTGAAAACCCATATGGCTGTTCAAGAGATTCTTACTCCCTCCAGCTGCATCCAGAAGATTCATCCTTCTCTGGTACAAATAGTATAGTTTGCACTCTTAACTAGAAAAGCATGTTGATTCCAAAGTGCCAAATTCTACTTGCCAAATATTGCTACAGATCTAGAGCTTTTTTCTTCTTCTGTTTCAAATTTTTTGTTTTCTACTCCCTGGCTTGGTAATGTTTTCCTACAGGCAAACTGGCATTCAAATTTGTAGAAATGCAGGTCTTTGTTATTATTTTTTTATTATTATGGTCATTGTTATTATTTCGGTGAATGCCTCGCAGCTAAATTAGTCTAAGCTTTAAACTGCAGCACAAAATTTGTAAGCCCATTACATTATCTCAGCTTATGACTTGAGCGAAGTATTTTCTTCAGAGCTTTCTTTATACCTCCATGCACGAAAACAAATACTCTTATGGCTCAAATCCCAAACCAAGCTTTAGATAAACATTTTATCATCATCTAGAACTCAGCTTCAATAGCACTTTAAGACAAGTAGAAATAATAAGGGATGAAGGAATTCTCACAGACTTGTAAATCCATGGTAAGTCTTTGGTGTGGGTATAATGCACAGCTTCATTTCAATGAAGCAATGAATTCATTTCAATTCAAAATTTGTAGCAAACCCCAAAACACTTTTGCAAAGATTCAAAATTTTTTAAAGGCTTTACAACCTGACTGCTTAAACATGTAAACTATTCTTGCAAATGAGCCTTATCTAATGTCAGCAAAGGGTGTTGAAGCAGGCTCTGAAATACTACTTTTCTCTCTCTCATTTTGTGTGGTTTTAGTTTGTCACGCACGTTAAAGTGATCTGAGGGCTTGTTTTTCCTGGAATACTGTAAATTTAAAATAAATGTTATTATTGATAATATGCACTAAGATTGTAAAATAGCTCACTGGTTCTCAGTGTGGGCATTAATAATCGTCAGAGTGGAGGTTTATCACCTGCTGATCTGACTTGTGATCTTCCAGCTGAAGGAGACTAGTTGGAGCAGTCGCTGTACTTCTGCTGCCTTTCTACAGCTTATGGAAGTTTGCTCAGATGAGTTTAAATAACCGGTACTGGCAGCCCTATGCATAGCTGATAGGCGAGGAGAAAGGGAAGGAAAATAGGAAAACCAGCATGCATTATTATGTTAAAGAAATTACAATTTTCTCATTGAGTTTCTAAGGAAAGTATTTCTTCAACTCACTGAAGTTCAATTTTTTATTTTCTTTTCCAGGAGAAGTAGGGGCAGAACAGCACTGGAGGGGGGTTCCTAGGCCTTTAGGAAGAAGGGAATTAAGGGGGGAAAAAAAAAAAAAGGAATAGATTGAGGCCAGAGAGGTGCCAATGGCTGCAGATGGGCCTGAGCATCACAGTGCTGCCATCAACAATTTGGCAGGTGGGGAAGAACACAGCTGGGGGCACAAAGCAAGGCAGGGAGTGGCAGTGGCTGGTGGAGGACGGATAGATGGATGAAACAGAGTCGTCACATTACGTCTGTCTAGGGCAGTCTCCGAACACCCGCAGGAACAGACAGCAGTTAAATGTAGCTTCCTATAGTTTGCCACCTCTATTTATTTAAAATACATTTCATGTCCTTCTAGCATTGCAGCGTAATTGTGGTATTCTGCAGTTGTCGGTAGCTGGTTGTGACGCACAAGTGAGGTTACACTGACTGCATTTTATAGGCCCGCTGCATATGTTTTTAGAAGAAGGAGTCAGAATAGCTACTAGAAGCCAGGCATAGGAAGATACAGGTGAACGTCAGTGGGCCAATGCATCTAGCAGGAGTTAAGCAAAGAAAATGTTCTTCTGATAAATACTCTCATACATTTCATTTGCAACAACACTTGTGAAGTCAACGGCACAAAATTGAGGAAGGGTGAGTGGGAGGAATGCAGGTTGATACTGGGTTGCTTTTATTTGGCTGAAGCCAGCTAGCAATCATCAGAGTTAAACAAATCCTTTGAACTGGCTAACAAACTGCAATAGTTCTTCCATCCTTGCTCTTTCGACTTTACTCTTACCAGGGATACCTTTTTCTTGCAAGAGTGGGCTGTTGTCAAACCTCAACATTTCTTTCAGACTGCCACACACGCTTACTGTTACACTATGTATTGAAAATGCAACAAGGGTAATACCACTCCGTGGGAGAGCTGCAGAATGCTTTCCCAGGTACCTGGACCATCGGTGGACAGTGGGGAGCTGTTGGGGCACTAATTTCATGTACTATGTATACTGTCTGCAGTTACGTGTTACTGGATTTATTCCCTCTTTTCTCAGTCACCACAGAGTCTCAGGTATTGAGATTCTACAGAAAGGAAAAAACTCAACATAGAAACGGTTATAGAAAGCAATTTATTGCCATGTCCCTAAAATGGTTTCATTGGCCTCCGGTTAGTTATTTGAAAGACATACAGTGTATTATCAGGAGCTTAAATATGTGGCAGATATAAAGTCACAAAGCAGAGAAGAATGTATGTTCCTCCTTCACCTTCTTCTACTCATTTGTTTGAGAATTCCCTTCTGTCACTGCCTGTTTTCCTTCTTGACGTGAAAGTCACCCTATTGGCGTGCAGTAGATGCTGAGGTATGAGCAGAGGGCACATTTTAATATCTTAGACAACAGAAAATCTATAAACCAGGACTCACACTAAGAAAACAGGTTTGTGAATGTGTCACAAGCATCAACAGAACTGCTCTGCGCACTGCAGCATCTGGTCTTGCACCGTCCTGTGCTAACATTTCACTGGTTCACAGCAAGAGGTTATGACCAGGCTTCCCCAGCGTGCTCGCGATGCCAATCAGCTGCCAGTCAGTTCCTCTCGAATTCACACCAGCGCCTTCATCACGTTTTCCTTCGCGCTCTCTGGAGCTGTGACTCTGCAGCCAGCCCATGTCTTTTAATCTCTCTTGGTATGTGCTAGGGACAGCCTCATCCTATACTGCATCCCATCCAGCAATGGTCCTATACGCTCTCAGGTCCTCTTACAGACTAGAGCACGATACTCCTAGAAAATACTACATCTCATTAAAGTCTGTGGTTATTTCTGAAGGATCTTTTCTGCTGCTGAATGCACCTAATTGCACAGAAACTCAGCAGATGGGTTTGCTGCTTAAGGCAGTGAGACTGTTTAATTGACCATGCAGTAGCACCTCTCTCCGAGCACATGTGCCGGACAGCCAAAGCCCCAGAAACTTGATGCTCCATGTGAAGAACACAATGTTCACCTCGTCCTTATTGCCAAGACTTGAACCATGATTTTCAAGACCAGGGCAGCCTATAAACTAGCACATTAGGCTGAGTCACTAGTCTGGCAGGATAGGTCTAATTTCTCTTTATGTAAACTTATCTCCAAAGTACTTTATCATCCTGCAACTGTTCTAACACAACAGCCTCTGAATGACTGAACGTTGCAGAAGCAATTATTTACATCAGGTAGGGGAAACAACTCTGTGGTAGGTCTTTCAAAGAAATGAAGCAAAAACAAATTAGATATTTTATTTTTGTGCTTTGTCTTAATACTCAACTCCCCTTTGGATCATTAAGATATTTCAGTTTTCCACACTAATTTGTCTTATCCTTCCCAAGAGTATTGGGTCAGTTCATGTAGCTTTTAATAAGGGCTCCATCTCTTACATAAACACACACGTACTGACACAACTCAGAAGTCACCACTGGTAAACAAGAATGTTAATTGCTGGGTAATTATATGCTACAAGGAGGGGGGAAGCATTTAAAAGAAGCTGCAGGCTTTTCAAGACAACAGTTTGTAGTTGGATTAAGCTGGAATAAACCCAGGCCCCAGAATTGAAAAGACAGTGTTTCTAAGCCTAAAGCAACACTTCTTTGCCAGTTAGCTTAAAGCGTGCACTGCCCAGTTGCAGTTCCAGGCTCTCTGGAAACATTTAGCACTTTAAGGGGACAGAAGCTTAACCCTTACATTCTGCAGGCCTGAATTTTTTTAACATGTATATACAGGTCTAGAAGGGCTTTTAAGAAATTTTTAACTTAAACATAACAACAATTATTTTACTGTACTATCTCACAAGCGTCACTTGCTAAAAGAGCCACTTTTAACAGTTAAAACAATTAAGCTGAAGTTCTTGGATTTCACTGGAAGGGCATCCAGTCCCTATCCATCAAAGTCTTGGTCTGCAGCAGTTTTGCCAGAGATTTTTGTTCTGAAGAATGATGGATGGGCAAACGTTGGTAAAACTGTTTAATGTAGATTTTTCTAACTATTTCTTGGTAAAAGAGCATGTTGGCTGCAATGCTTATCTTGAAAGATGTTGGAGAATGGCCATACGCCGACAGGTATATTGTTGTTTTGGAGGTGTGAATGCTTTGCAGAACTCTTCTCTCCTAGAGTGTTTGTATTTGCAGACCCGTAGGGGATTGCCAGGGGTCAGGGTCTCAAAGAAATTAATCCCTGTTTTGGCCTATTGAAGAGTCAGACATTTTGTAGCGCAGGGTTTGTGCAGTTGGGTAGTTATCCCTTTCCCCCCTTTTCTGGCTACGAATGCAAATAGCATATGCAAATCAGGTTTTACAGAAAAGTGCTCACAGGAAAAAAATTGTCCTCACAAAACCTGGGCAAACTTTAGAGGGGATTGGAAAATTATTGGCTCCATTGGCACAACTCATAATTCTTAGATAAATATACACAGCAAAAGTGTATTTAAAATAAAAATTAGTTCTCTCTCTTGCTGCAGAGCCCTGTGTAGGACTTCCTTGCAGCAGCTGATGCCATGAGGGATTCTGGAAGGAAAATACTCTGTTCCAGGTTAGTCTTTAGCGGAGACTCAGGGAACTTGGTGCTTCAGAGTATCATTCTGCAAACATAATCTCCATTCAAACAGCCTATTTAGTGCCAAGCTTCCCCATCCCCTCAGATCGCTGCCTGAGCTTACAGATCAGTCCTGCAGACAGTTATGTCAGCGCTGCTGAGACGGGGGTGAACTGCAGAACAAGGGCACGCACAGGGTGTAGAGGGGAAGATGGTGTGGAAGGCATCAGGAGCTTAAGTGGCTTTGCTGCTACAGAAAATACTCATGGAACTGCACCCTCCGTTTCTAGTTGTAAGCTAGTAGTGAATTCTTTAGGAAGATGCAAACAGATTAAAGACTTGGCAGAGTCTTTATATAATATTCATAGATCTCTAAGGATTGATCAGGGTCTTTTTAAGTATTCCCTTTCCGAGAAAATACATGCAACAGAACAAATAAATTCAAGCTTAATGTAATTTTGGGTTGTTTTTCAGTTGTTGCAATTAAATTTTCTTAAGTTTTCCTTTAAAAATGACAAGCTGATTAGTTGAGCTAGCTATTTTCCCAGCCTAGCAGCCTCTTCCAGGGTTAAAACAAAAAGCAACAATTGCCAGATCTTTTAATTTCTGGGCCTCGCTGAATGTAATGCCTGTTAACCCCTAAGGACTGCTGAAACATTTGTACTCCGCAGGCCCTTAGCCAAGCTTAGCATGCCACAGATGAAGTAATGCCATACCTGTCCATCTGTTTGGCCTATTGCTTTACAATATTTGGAATAAAAATTTAATTTCATATAATTTTCTGTGACATTGTTTAGAAATGGACCATTCTTATGTGTCAGAGTGAAATGCAAATCACCTCTTTAGCAAATGAAAGTGTGATTTCTGACTGATATTTTGTAAGGCCTGATTGTTGTGATTGCTACCCAGTTGTATATCCTCCCCTTCCTCCAGAAGAAAATGTAATGGAAAACGTAACCCTAACAATTACATACAGATGGCACCATCCCCATGGTTTCAGCTCTGTGTGGTGGCTTATATTTCTATACTACAACTGGTGTAAATTAAATTGTAGTCATCTTCTGCACATGTATTATACTGTATCTTCACTAGCAATAAGAACAAGAACCGCACATCTGTTGGGTGAGAGGACGTGTTGGCAATATTCTGTTTATTTGGCTATTGCATGTTGCTAGTGCCAATGAGAACCCAGGGATCTAGTTGAATTTCTTGGAAACCATATTAAATGTCTCGGATCACCCCATCCACGATTTATTGTCTTTGCGCTGTGACAGAGCAGGCTGTGGTGTAATTTTTTCTTCATCTTCTCACATGCTGGAAACAACAGCCTTTTCCAATTGGAGTTATGGGATCCGTTATGGGATCATTATGTTCGGGGGGAGAAAGATTAGGTCTGTCAAAAGCGGAGGAGGGAGGAAAGGGAAGACAAGAGTATCTGCACTTTACCTACCCTTGAAAATAAGTTTTCTCTTTTTTTTTTTCCTCTCTCTCAAACACTTAAATTTTTTTTAAAAAGAGACAGAATAGAAAAGGCATCCTACTTCATTCAGTCACTCTTCCTTCAGTGCCACATTAATGTAAATTAATGCGATTCAGTAAATAGTGCCCTTCCTTTTCAGTTCTTAACCACTGTCAACAACCAGGGCACCAGCGCTGAAGATAGGTCTGTGCTGGTAGGTGCAGAGGCGAGCCCTTCTCTCCACGCTTTGAACTGGCGAGACACGAGCCCGCTCCAGCCCCGGTAACGTGGCAACATGCCAGCACGGCTACTCGGGTTTTGAGGCTGAAGCGGACTTGCCTACAGCCAGCCCGGAGAGCGGACAGAGGAGCTCTCGTCTGTCTGCACCTGTCTGTGTAGACGTACTCTAAAATTACTGCTGCTCCCCTGGGCAGGAATCGTTTTTCTGTTTTGACTCTGTACCGCGCCGGCTGCCAGAGAGTGCGGTGCAGCCATGGCGTCCCTCAGCTGCAGCTGGGATGCAGCTAATAGCGACAGTAAATGCCGCAGTTGCCAGATACAGCACTGCTGTCGTGTGCCCCTGTTTAAATCTGGCATGATTCTACAGCTTTAGTAGACTTGGTCTTAATTTAAGCTGAGGTAAACGAGAACATCTTTTAGAGGCAATATGAAATGATTTTGGGGCTTGTCAGAAGAGTCAAAACATTAGCAATAGAATCGTACCTGCTTTATTCATCGGCATTCCCAGGGCTCTTGCTGTAGTGATTCAGCTAATTAAAATTCCTTTTACCTACATTTTCCTTTACAGCTTCAGGTGGTTATAAGAACCTTCATTTCATGTCCCAAACTATTATAATGTGTAAAACAGATGCTCTGTTCCACTCTGAAGTGGCAGCGTTTCAACGGTAGATCAAGTGATCCTCCTGCATAATATCTATTACTGGCTTGTGCCTTCTAAGATTGTAGTGAGAATTTTAATCGAATGTCTAAAAAGAACATGAAATTTTCAGATGGATAAGCCTTTGTGAAGTATAAAGTGCTGTTTTTATTTGATTTTACCTTCTTTCCATGCCACGTGTATGTGTGCATGTGTGTTTATGTGTGTATATATATCAACAGGTTAAATTAGGAGCTCTTTCTAAATGTCTGGCTGGTTGATTCACGCATGAAAAACAGACAATACCAAACGTGTGAGTCGTTAGTTACTATATGAGCCCAATCTTATTCCCAGGGAAGTCGGTTTAAAGCAAGGCCTACATCCTTAATGTTTTCTACAGAAAAGCCTGAGACAGTAACCTTAGGAGAATGAAATGTGAAACCCCCGTGGCAATTTAAGTAGGGCCACAGTTGAAAAGCAGCAAGAACAGGTTCCCTTTGTACTTCTCTGAGCTACACTTGGCATCCCTTGGGGCAAATTGGGAGAGTTTCAGCCTTCAATGTCTACACAATCCCTCATTTTTCAGGAGCAGAGGCTTGTTACAGAAGAATGCTCTCTGTTCCTTGTAAGCCTAGAGTGGAAGGAGATCACTGATTAAAGCAGAGGCTTTTGATTAAATGATGAGGCTACTTTCAGTGATTAAACAAAAAAAGGTATTTTGGGGGCCACTTTCTGCAGAAGCTTGGGCTAAAGTAGACAGCTATTAAAGCACACGAAAAAGCAAGCAGGTCAATAGTCATTTTGGAGGTTGGGAAGGTGCACAGCATGGAAGGGGAAATAACAATTTCAGGATTATGCTAGTATTCATCTGTAATTGGATCTCTGTTTATTTTTGTTTCTTGAGATGCTGTCACAGGCATGTATTGTATTTACCTTAATAACTCGAGACACAATGCTGTGTCACTCATCACAGATAAAAGGCTTCAGTGTCCTCAGATAATTACGGAAATTTTATTTGCTATGATGAAACAATGATAAAAGGTATCAGGGCTTTGATTTCATCTTTTGGAAGTCAGCCTATTATTTAGTCCGTATTTTCCATTTATTGGAACAATTTTTAAAGCGCTGGTAATCTTTTAAGAGAGTCAAACTACCTGTTTCCACGAAGCTTTTACCTACGTTCCCAATGCATTGGCTTCTATAATCACAATACTCAGTATTACACAGACCCACTGTTGCAAAATGATTCATTGGCAGGCCAGGACTGAAATCTCATATTCCTTAATCTTCGTCCACAGAGTCACAGTCTGTTTGTTCACCCAGGACAGGAACGCTCTGGTTTATATGGAACTCTGCTTTGGTTTGCATGTGCAATCCCAGGTCTGTGGAACTCCGATAAAAATGTGGAAAAGGCTGTTCTGTTAACATTTGTTTCTACGTATTTCACAGAGTTGCTATGCTTGCATTTTTTTAGTGTTTACATGCTGCAGTCATGTAAAAAGCATAATGTTATGGGGAAAAGGACAGGGCTTGCTTCAAATTATCATTGAAAGAAAGAAAAAAAAGCAGAGAAGTGTCAGGAGATCTTGATGAACATGTTTCTGCGGGAACTGGAAAAGAGACCAAGCCACAAAATTAAGAACTAGATCCAGATTCCATATCCTTCAGCCTCACCCCTAAGGGGATGAAAAATTCAGAACTGAAATACCACAAGTTTGGATTAAGTTTTTTATTTCAACCCATCTCTCCATAGTCTGGTTATACTGATAATCTCTTAATAAATGTCAATATGAGCAAGACCTGTATCTGATTGTTATACCTGAGCATAACCATAGCGCTTGCAATCAGACTACACGTAAATGCAATTTCTTCCTATTTTTTTCCATGATTTTAATGCATTGTTCGAAACTGGCAGTTCTGCTAAACGTTACTGAGCTGCCTACAAAAACATTGTGAGATGTTTCCTGCTTTTAAATGAAATCTAAGAAAATCATAGAACTTGCTTCCACTCTGGCCCTTAAACGGATAAAAAATAAATTACTGGTTGCGAGAGATGGGCAAACATGTCAACTTCTGGACTGAAACTTAGAGGTTTTTTAGTATGAAAAACTAATTTGATTCCAAACCAAGCCAACCACAAGATAATACCAGAAGCTGCATTTAACTAAATAATCCAACCCTTTATCCGCACTATTTGGATTTCCATAACAATTAATATTTATGTCAGAAACTTGTGATACTGCTTTTTATTTCTAAATACCACGATGACATTGGGTGAGAGCAAGTTGTAACATATCTCTTTGGGGTACCACAGTATTTCCCCTTCCTGCGTATCAACATTTAAGATAAAACCAAAAAAATCTTCCCGTGAATTGTAAGATTCACCTTAGTATTGTTATAATAATTAAATGAAAGCGGTTTTCGGTGGCGATATATCCTGCCTGTCTTGAGTTGGCAAGAAGTATATGGACTATATAAGAAAATGTGTTCATGCCAGAGGTATTCGTTCATGATACAACTCCAGTTACCTGTTGTGATTTAAGTAGTGTGATTACACCGCAGAGAGATTTACACATTCTTGTCCTTCAGTATTATTGTAAGCAAAATTGTCTGCCACTGAGCACTTAGTATTCTGCTGGGTCACCTTTTTACTGAGCCTTTCAAAAGCTTTAGTAATTTAATTCATTAGGTAAAACTGTCCTAATTATCCTCAAATTCAAAATGTTCTCCTTCCTGTTTTCTCTCTCCTGGCAAAATTCCTCTGATAAAATAGAAGTGGTACATCAATTTAAACTATATGATGATGGGAAGGAGGAGCTACATTTGTTACCGTAAAGGCAGCCAAGATATAAAGGGTGAGATAAAAAAAATGCAGAAGAATACATTACATCAACCTGAATCTGGCTTTCTGCCTTGTGTCTTTTATTCTCACTCCTTTACCACATTGGTACCTGCTTGTCTCTCCTTATCTTTTTGAAGTCAGAAGTACTATATCACTGTTCTGCTGCCAGATCAGCTGTGACGAAAGGTAGCTTTCTTTGTGTAAAGAGAAAGTAACCGTTGAACAGGCAAAATGACGTATTTTAGAGAAATAAATATTATAGAGAGTATTTTGATCAGAATTGTATGGTGGTTGCTACACTAGTTCAGTTGCTTCAACCGTGCCTAGTCATTACAACTGGCCGTACCTAGGCATTACAGTGGCCATACCTAGGCTTTGTAAGTGGCTTTCAATAACGATTAATTATTTCTAACTAAAATGAATCCTAGTTCATCACCTTAACATAGGTCAATTAGTTTATTGATTAGGACTAGGAATATTATAACCTTTGAGAAAAAGACTCATACCTTACAATGTTTTTACTCTGTTCCAGTTTTGCAATGCATTTAAAAGGACCAAGGCATCATCTAGCAGACAAGAGTGATGCTTAGGTAAATTTAACCTGATTTGAGTTATGCAGAACTACCTCGTCTTCATTTGTCAATCTCAAAAGCAGGATCATTGCATCAGACCAGCGGCAATCGAATTCTGAAACACGTGAGGATGAAAATTATCTTCAGCCTTTTTCTATGGATTGTCTGTATTTTGTTAGGACTCCCACTAATATACAGAAACTTTGCCCTAGTAATGAAAAGTGATCAGGATTTGTAAAGGATTTTTTGGGTTTTAGTGATGTATCTTTTGGTTTTGTATTAGAATTGGCAGACGAGACAGTCAACGGAAGCGTGCCCTTTCACTTCTGTGTTCAGAAGACCCCTAAGGCAGAACATCAGAGATGTAGGCTGTAGGCTCTGTGCAGCAAGAAGATACTATTTGGGTTTGACTGTGTGAAGCGTATCTAATTCCTAAGTTAACTCATGAGAACTATATGAATTTTAAGTACCTTGCGGTGCCAAAGATCGCCGTCTGGGGAAGGCTGGCTCCTGCCTGCTAAGGTAGTGTGCCGCTGTTGACCTGAACGTCACCTGCCAGAAACCCGTCTCCTTTTCTGACCGTCAGTTCTGCACAAGCCCCTTCGGTGCCGCCAGTCCCTGCCTCCTCTCTCAAGCCAGGACCAGCACAAGGAGGTATGGGTATGTCACGCAGGCAGCTTTGCTTCGGCTTGGCGGCAGCAGCCAGGGAAGTGGCTGTGGGAGGCAGCAGGGAAGAAGGGCTAGATGCGGTAAACTGGGTGTAGGCAGGAGGAGGCTGCTGGAGGAAGAACATGCTAGAGAGGCGAGCAGGGAGAGGGTCAGAGGAGACGGGCTTGCTTCTCTTAGCAGCAGCCAAGAGAGAAGAGCGAGATCCAGTTGGTGGGGCACAGGAAGGGAAACGGCTAAAGGTGTTCGGAGAGTTAAATCATCACAGCTGCCTTTTTCCATCCGTTTTTGTTTTGCCTCTTCTGAATTCCGACACCTACACAATACTCTGTCTTTTAAAAACAATGTTGGAGTTCCCAACATTGAACTCTGCAAACAAGTGTGTTCTCAATTAAGTGAAGAACTTCTCCTGCCCTCCCTCACTTGATATGAGTGCTTGGCTCAGATGTGCTGGCCCCTAGAGGAATCACACGAGCACATTTTTCAGAAGGTTTCCCCCTCCCAAAATCCCATCGAATGGCTGTTTCTTATAAACCAATGGAGACAATTTCATGGCTTTTCCCTTTCATGGCCACCCACCTCCTCTTCCCAGCTAGCTTTGATATAAAAAGACAAATCCTTTCCCATTCACATCAAAAGCAGGAGGGTCGCTCTGTGTCACCTACCCTGGGATTTTGATTCAAGCTATTCGGAAAAAAAATAATGGAAAGAGCAGCTTGGTTTTAACTCAACCGCAGTGTGTGTCACCGAGAGTTTTCAGGGTCATTGACAGATCAGTTTCATAGACCAAACAGATAAATAGGCACAAGTTATTCTTTATTATTATTGTTTATAATTTGTTCATGCCATAAGTGTGCTGAGTGCACTACAGAGGATACCAGCCCTTCCTCAGGGAACACAGGGTCTAAGTTAGACATATGTTTTGTATATTTTCAATGTGTATTCAAGCACCTCCAGCGCTGGATAGGCACTTTTAAAAACAAATTTCAAGTAATAACAATAACATGCTGAGTGATAACAACAGGCATGGGGGTGAGAGGAGGACGAGGGTTACAAAAATAAAGATCATGTGAATTGTTTTCTTTATGTCACACAGGAGGCTTGGGATTTCTCTGTTTTTCTTTTTCTTTGAATGCTTTTTTTCATTCCTTTCTCTTTGGCAAGAAAAGATGAGAGACTTCAGAGGCAGAGGAATTGCTGCTGGAGTAAAGGAGAAATGAGGCAGAGGAAAGGGGCTGTTCCTGCCAGTACCCGAGAAACCTCTGGCCTGTTAGGGAGAAGTATTGCTGCAGGCTAGGGGACTGACTTAAAGAAAGGCAAAGAAGAAAACCTGTCACAACTGAACAAAATTTCTACCATCTCTGGTGTATGAGGTTGTCCCTAGCACAAGGCTTAACACTGATTTTCTGAGGGTTAAATCTTGAAAGACCTTTCTTAATTCTTATTCCAGCTGTCTCTAACAATAGTGGAAGTTTGTGAGAGCAAGAGAAAAACGGAGTGAAGTTCCCGGGACTCAGCACTTAGTGAAGTGAGATTTCTGTTTAGTTTAGTGCTCATTCTCATGTCAGCACGTTTACCTGGTTCTACATGTACCTGGTGCCTTTCACTTAAACCACTCAGTGGACTCCTCAGTGCTTGGAGCAATCACTACGTACGGTGGACGTTTCTATAACACCTTTAGCCCCAAACACCTGCTTGAGCTTCCTGCTTTTCTGAATAGCTTGTTTGATTTTTATCACATCTACTTTTGAGCATCCTTTCTGGTGCATCATACCAGAACCATTGTGTAAGCTCCTGGTTGTTACTGTTTGCTCATGTATTGTTTATTGGAAACTTGCTGAAGAGAAACCGCAGTAGGCTTGCTGTTGCACTGGGGACCTCGGGTGATGTCTCAAGTATTACACAGCAAACAGACTTCTAAACCAAATTCAGCAATGGACTTCATTTTGGTGCATTGCAAAGAAGCAGATTTCTGAGAGTGCTCCAGATTTGAAGCAGCGCTTCTGAAAACACCACTTGTTTTGCCTGAAAACTTACTGTTCTAGGGAGAACCCGAGGATGTGTAGACTCTTTCACCCTCTATTGCATACGGGGTCAAGAGGCTCTTAAGAACTGCCTACAAATTGGGGATCTTCTGAGGAGCGTGAATCTGCCATTGCCAGCTTCACACCACCCGTCTTCCTGCCACTGGCAGAGGGGAAGGCCCAACAGGAGCACAGATTCGTGCTTGTGTTTACATTTGCCCTGGTTGCTGGACCAGCTCTTTGGCTGATACTACTGCCTGTCTGGGTTTAGAAGAACCAGAAGTTAGTTGGACTCACGGTAGGAGTCACCGGCCCTTGTTTTGTCTCAAGAAGTGGGGTGTAAATTTACTTTCTTCGACCTTAAATGCAGAGCAATGAATAGTTTGTCTGAACTTAGGAATATGGCCTCCTCGGTGTTGTCAGTGCATCTCACCGCAGCCCTACAACAAGGCTTTCATTAGCACAAGTTGCCTTTTCGCCTGTGTTTCACATCCTGCAAATCCCTTCTACTTCAACATATTTCTACCACTGCATTGCCAGTGCCAAGTTACGTGCCTGCCAGGAGATGTGGTCTATATGTGCTTTTGTTTCCAGTTAAGTCTTTTTCTTTCCTGGTAAGCATTTGAGAAATGCTGTGGTCTGTAGAGATAGAACAGATTTTTGCATTTTCTCCATTGTGTGAATAAGTTAGTTGTTAATAAAGCCAATTCCTTTATCAGATGCTGCTTGCAAAAATATTTGTTACACATGCTGGAACTAATTTTTCATCAGTTATTTACTTCGTGTGGGGATTACAATGGGCTGTGTTTCATGTGATAACTTTTGCAGCTTATTAGATGTGAATTTACTAGCTGTGAACAGTCGAATAATATGAAAGTCACAGAAGAAACAAGCTGCACCATCCATAGTATAACGATCTTTCTAAATTAGCTCTGGCCAAAGTTCATATTTCACGATCCACTAAATAGCTTTCTTATGGATCGTAAGATGAACATATACTGAGTGAGGCAACTGAGTTTATAATATCATCGGTATAAGGTGAACACTTTCTAACAGATCATGACATTATCAAAGTGCTATTTGAAATTAGCTCCATATGCTCTAGCAATGCTGTAAGATTTCACCCAGAATTTCATTTTCAAATGTTTTTCATTCAAGTTCACTGAGGGTAAATTGGAAACACTTGGGTATATCCCACTTATGGATCTGTTAAGACCCACTTAATTTTAACATGTGGACGTGTGGAGAGAGAGGAAGGAGAGGAGACTTGTAGGATGGGGTGAGCAGGAATAACTCTATCTACTGATGTCTTTCGAAAATCTGAACAGCGTGTATTTGCTAACGATTGCACGAATGCTGCTGTGCAACCCACACTCTCCAGTCCATGACTTTTTATGAAAGATGAGATTTTCCTAGCAAGATGGTGAGAGTCAGCCTTGCGACTCTGCCTGGTTGTAGCAGAGGGTTAAGCAAAGGAGCTCAGTCTCTGCTCTGCTGTGGCGATGGGAGCCAGTTGGCAGAGGCCACAGAAGAAGAGCCAATCTAGAAATGCAGTGGTTCTGTACTTTTGCTGGCAAGGCTCCTGGCTGGGTTTAAACCTGCCTTGCCAAGGCAGAGTTCTGCTCCGGATGGTTTGGGAGCGGGGTGGGGAGTTGCTCACTTTGCTTTATCAGGCTCTGCAAGACAAACATGGTGATTTTTTTTTTTTTTTTTTTTTGGTGATTGTTGGGTAATAAATGCATGAGAAATTCTAATTGGCTTTAAATTATTTCCTCTCTTTAAAAGAAAGTGTATGAGGGAACTGTAACTGTATGAGGGAACTGTATGTTGCAATGAGGGATTCGTGTTTCTTACTTCACCGACTTGAGGAGCTGGGTAAGGGATCAAACTGCTTCAGCAGTCACTGGCTGCAAGAGATGAGGATGTTTCTAGGAGCTTCGTTACACTTTACTTTTAGGCTTTTATTCCTTATGTGAACATACTGCATCTGCTACTAGGAATGTATAAAAAAATGGGGTTTGGTAGCAGTACTAAATAGTCTTTTTGGCTATTCGTGTAAGATATTATAAAATACTTTAATTTGGATTGCGATAATTAATCCAAAATAACTGGTCATTTGGAATAATGTCTGAAGGCAAAAAATGCAATTTTCTTAGTGCTAGTTCTGTTCTGCATTTACATTTATCTATAATATTTAATTATGGGCAGAAACACTAACTACTATTTGCATTAAGTATCTTGGTACCGTACCCTTCTGGTCCTATTAAATATACTCAACTATAGCGGTGCTGATAGTATTTTTGTAGGTTAAGCAAGTTCTCAAAAATTGTGGTTTTTATCACACTATTTCTAGCAGGTTGTCTGTGCTAGAGCTAGCTGTTGTAGGGAAGCACCAGGAAACGGTATGCAACAGCTATCGCAGTTCCAACAACACATCAACTGGCAGAAACAAGAATGTCAGGGGAGTTGATTGCATAGCTTATCCATGTCTAGAAGGATATGGTTTTCATTTTGAAAATGCTATTCATCTAAAATCTCAAATTCTTATACCCACAGCATGAGTGTTTCTGAGCTTTGCATCAGAGCCTGGAGTTAAGAAACACACGTGCGCACCTTTACATCTGGTGCTTTTATGAATCGTTTTGAGGAACTGTTACTAAGCAGCAGCAGCTATATCGGGGCTCCATTTTATAAAGAGGAAGGGCTGTGTTACTCATTTTGTTTCCAAAAAATTCATTTGTTTTGCATTCCCAGAAGGTACTTTTATTCTCCCAGAAAGGTCAAGCAGAAACATTGATGTAAGTCCTGTTTATGGCAATTTTGTTAGATTTCCAGCAATTGCAATGGAACATATTTATAACAAGTATGTTTCTCTCTAGGGTGATACCATTAGTCAAAATATGCTTTCTCATATTTCCAGTACATAAACACAAATATCTTTTAAGATTCAAACTTACTGGTCTTAAGGATTCCCACAGCCACATCTCATTAGTGGTTCAGAAGGCTGCGCTAGCCATGGTTTCAATTTGGGATGAAAAGGTTTTGTTAGGAGAAAGAACTTCGGCGAAACTAAAAGGTTGAAAAACAGGATAATATTCCATGTGTGGGCTGTTGTCCTGAGCAAAACAGCAACCATGAGAAGTGCAATACTTTAAACATACAACTTGTGATTCAACGTGCTAAGGATCCAGGCAGGTCTGCGTTTGGTGCCCAGGTCTCGGCTGTGATATTGTGCCATTTCCACAGTAGCTAGCATCTCACAAACTTAATTACGCTCAATACGCTAATAATACAGCTGTCATCCCTGATGCAGTGTAGCCACTGACTCTGTATACGGTTCTCTACAAGTATTCCAAAATATGTTGGTGTCCTAGCAGAAACCGTAAAGAAGCAAACTGTTCACTGATACAAACGTCAGGAACAGACTTGACAAATAAAACTGCGTTACTGGGAAGACAGCAGACCAGAAGTTGTGAGTAACATAGCCATGGTGATAAATGAGTTACACATCCCCACTTTCATTTCATTTCTTCATTCACAAGACTTCTGCTGAAATAACGTGATGGTGTTAATCTAGAGAGTGTCCAGATAAAGAGGCAAATACCAATCGAGTTGAGATGACATTTTAGATCTCAACATAGTAATGAACTGGCTATGAACTAATCATTGAAAGAAAAACAACAGGCTCCCAGCCTCATGTGAAGTCTTAGGAGGATATGTCTACAGTGTGTTTCAGCTGTCTTCTTCCACATACATCTCAGTATGAATAGAGCTTGGTACAGACACAAAAACTGGTTTTATAAGAATTTTAGAAATAGGATACCTTGAACGTGACATTTAAATGAAAGTCTCACTGATATACGTGGAACAAAAGTGAATAAAACTTGGAAGTACAAAAATTTGTTTTCTTCCTCCTGCTACAGTTGAAACGCAGCTGTTTGAAATGCAGACCCCCCCTTCTTGGGGTCTATCGGCAAATTCATTAACTATTTTTTTGGCAGCAATATCGCTAGCTGATCTACATGTCCTAGGACCTAAGTGAGTTGAAACAGAATTTCAGGACGAAGTTCCAAGGAATAGCATTAAGGGCGTTGTTATGTATCACTATGTTAAAAACACTAACTACAATTTAGCAGGAAAAACACTGGCAAAATACTACCTACTTCAGTCTGCCAATATTTATGAGTACTCTTGGGGCTCATCGGCATTACAAGAGACGAGTGAATCTAGTGGTTATATTATGTTCCGAAAATTTTGGGCCAAAACTTGTTTTTCACACAGCATTTCAAGAAAAGTATTTTGTTTTTCCCACAGATTATAATGGACAATTGACAATAAATTGCATTTTTGTCAGGGTCATCAGCTATAATTCACAACACCCATTACATCCTTAGCAGTCAGAATCTAGACTAGCTGAAGCTTGTGTAAGGCAAGAGAAAACGGACGTGGACTGTCAAAGGCAGGTTTAACCAGCAGCAGTCACGACACTTTTTTTTTCCCTTTGGTGCATTGAAGACTAAAAGTGACTATTGCAGGTATTTTAAAGTGTCCTGGTTTTCCATGAAATAGATTTATTGGAGATTCATAACAATGGGAACAGAGCATTCATCACTGATGGACTCAGTTGTATCCCAGTGAATAGAATTTGCTGTTACTCAGGGCTGAAGCGAAGATAGATTACATGCCAGATTAGAAGAGAGGAATCGTCTCTGCTAGGAATAGAGAACAATTTGAATTACACAATACCCACCAAATCTTCTTTTCTATCTGATTAATGGAATATCAACAGGGAAAAAAATGGATGGAGAAACAGAGGTGAAGAATTAAATCACGATTTTGGAAATCAATTTCAGTGCAACCAGACTTTCACCAACATTTTGGCAGTTGAAAATAAGTTTAGGAATAAAGCCATGTGGATAACATGGTCTTTTCTTCTGATTGCTTTAATTAACATCTCATCAGTTACAGACTTCTCTACACCCCCAGCTTCTCTACCCCGGAGTCTCTATCAGATAATGAAAGCAAAGGAAATGTACACTGGAATTGAAGGCAAAATAATAATGAAGAAAATGGACAGTATCTCTAAAACATAGTAAAATTAACAATTTTATCCATTAGAGTGCTATGTAGAGAGCAATGCAGTGAACTGAAGAAGTCTGTTAAGGACAGTTGAGAGGACACATCTCTAGATGATTGCCACCAGGAAAGGATTCCCTGCATGTATCACAGTTATGCTGGAGTCTGTCTGTCACTGCTGAGGTGGTTGAACACTGTGAAAAGAAAACCAGTAGGGAAGAGCTCATGATTGACTTTTGAAAAGAGATTAAAGGATTAAATAATTATAACTTGGATAAATGACAATTAAGGGTGAGAAAACCTTCTAAAAGTAATTGAAGTTGAGCTCTGGAGAGGGAGTAGAACTAGTCAGTATTTTCTATGGGGCCACAGGTAGGAAATCTGAGAAAAAGAACCCGAGGGTAAAAACTGAAATTTGGTCCGGTCGTTCTAGTTAAGGTGGTACAAGCTTCATCACTGAGTCCTTTATATTTCAATGTCATATATTTTTTATGCTGTAGAGGATGATCTGTTACTGTCAGACGTACAAACTAAATCTAAGATACTTAATAGATGTCTACTGTCTTCTGCGTGTGCAATGCTGTCTGTGTGTATGCAGCTCAGGCTAACAGAGGAAAAAGATCATGGAAGTAAACGTTCATCAGCTATAACATGCTTCTTTTTAGGAATATATCTGATAGATACATTAGTAGATTCTTCTGGGGTTTTCCATACGTTTTCTGAGTCAAGAGTTAATATATTACTTATATATGAAAGCACCAAAAAATTGTCCACGGGACCAACTAAACTTTTGTATATCTTGGATTTGTAGCTTTAGAAAGGCAAATATTTTAATAGATCTTTTTTCCAAAAAATAAACAAATCCAGTATCCTAGCAACAGTTACATAGCTGATTACAAATATCAGACTTCCCAGGGTATTATGGAATTCATTCTAGCAATCCAATTTAATTCATTCTGTTTTCAAACTAATTACCAGACTGACACAGGTTCTGAAGTTTGGAAGAAACATCAGATGTAAATGAGACTGCAGCATCCTCCAGGAGATGGGTACGCATCAGTGGAGAACAGAATAAGAAGATACATCAAGTCAGAAATTATGGCACTGATTTAGAAAAATACCTAAAAATGAAGCTCATTTTTCTTACAAAGCCTCTCTTGGCAGTTTGTGGAGGAGGTAGCAGTATGTTTGAGAGACGTCTACAGCACTGGTATTCATCATGTATTTGAATGCAGTGGAAGATTTGAGGCAGTTAGCTAAAGAAGTATGTACACTACTGCTCAAGAGGCGCAGCCTTAAGAAGTGCAAAACCTGATAAATCTTTCCAGCTCAGAAGGTTCCGTTTGTGTCGTACTTTCAGAGGTTGAATACCAGTGCGCTGCTGGGGTCACACCAGATCTGTTCCGTGGGATACGTAGGGGTTTTAGGAGTATGAAACCACTTAAAAGAAAAAAAAAGAAAACCTCCAGTACGATAGACAAAATTACATAACTAGAAAAAGACAGTTGCTTTTTCCACGTGAGTGGTTCTGTAAGCAAGAGAACGTTGACTTGAATGTTGAAAACGCCTCCCTCTCAGTTCATTAGAGACCGCTCTAATGAACAGTCATTAGTCCAAATCAGTGTGTATTCTGTGCCAGTGATCGTTAATGGGTGCTCATCAGAAAGACCATCATGCTGGATTTCTGGTATCTTGATCCTGTGCAGGTGACAGGCTCTTCTTCAAGCACTGGCTGGTAAATATAGTGCTCCTGATGATCTGCCACTGGACTAAGCTTTCATCAGGAGAGCACAGGTACTCCTGACTGAAATAAATTTATGTTCCATTATTCTGCAAAGGAAAATACTGCAAGGACCATGAGTGGTGTTTTCAAGTCTATACCTTCAGTAGGAACTAAAAGCACAGTTGTGCTGTTCTCCCTATTTCCTTGAGATTTGTCCTCTTTAAGTGCCTCGGGGATGAAACCAGTAATTTGAAATTTGCATCCATATTATCTGTTGCCTTCCCCATCCATATGCTCCGTCTCCAAGAGCCCAGGGCAAAGATGCCATTATACTCAGTCACTAACAAACCAGGTGCAGTCAAGAGATCTAACAGAATGTTAATAAAAGGTCTGATGAAGAACAAAAAATAAACAAACCTGCTATTGTGCCTGTAAGAATTGCTGCTACCAGGAAATTAAAAAATTACACGCGGCATATGCTGCCTGCCTACACTCAGCACTGCTGTTCAGCTCTGAAATCATTTCCACCAGGTACAAAGAAAATCAAGTAAATTGATTTGCAAAACATCAATTTGCAAAATCTGGTGAGATTACAAAAATGTCACTCTCTTCCGTGCGTCTCTGAGACCACATACTTATTTTTATGGTTTAAAACAAAACTCTAAAGAATCACATAATTGTGTACATCTCATTCTTGAAAGATGGCATAGACTTAAATTTAAAAAAAAATAGTTTTGCTGAAGCTTCACCATGGTCAGAGGATCAAAGCTCCACAACGTGTTGTTTTAAAAGATAACAGAAATAATGAATTGGCTGGAAGTGTGTTTATCTGGTTTCAAAGTTCAGCAGTGTGAGGGAAAAAAAGATACTGGAGAGTGACTGAGAGAGACATAGATTTAAAAAAAAAGTAATCACAGAATACAGCTATTTTAGAAACCAGAAACTGTGCGTCCTGCTACAGTACTCACATAAGCATAAGAACTGGATCCACATAAGAACCAGGGATCAAGAAGACCATACTGCTATCAGAGATCTGCTCTGTCAGACATTGTTCCCGCTTCTGTCCGCATGTCGGGGGACAGAACTGGGCTGGGATGCCTAGGGCTGCCAGCCAGGACCACGTGGGCCCATCCTTTCGAAGAGGCCACGGGATGCTCCTTTGAGACCTTCTGAGCACATTCACTGTTTGCAGCAGGGCTCGGGGTTGGTGGAGCCTTTTGGCTTGGGAAATGCTTCTGTTTTGTTTTAGAGAACCGCACCGACACCTAGCCGATTTAAACCACTGAGAAGCAGCCTTTTCTCTTATTTGTATTCCCCTCGTGAAATTTTCCGTGCTGCAACTATTATGTGCGTGCACGTTTTGAAGACAGAGATTTGTGTAGCCCCAAAGAAGCAGCAGCACACGCTGCACGTGGGATTGCTTTAACCACTGCAGCAACAGGTTCTTACCCAGGGTTTGTCCCCCGCGTCCCACCCCCTCTTTTGAGGGTGTCAGGTGGGACAAGGACTCCATTTGCTGAAAAGATACAGAGATTTAAGACATCGCAGAAGCGTCTCCCTGGATGTAGCATGTTTCTCTCCCTCCCTGCTCTTCTCTAAGGGCACTGTATGAGGAGGAAGGCCCCCCTCTGCTTTGCAGAGGCAAGAGAAAAAGGCCCATCCGTTAGGTTAGCAGACTTAGTTACTGCCAACTAATGTAGTTAGTCCAGTGTCAAATAGCAAATGTCTGTGACAAAAGTTCAGGATTCACTTGATAATTGCAGGAGAGGAAGAGGGGTGGGGAAGACAGGTTTGCTGTAGGTACACAGAATGAAATTCGTTTTAACGTTTTGCCTTTAAAAGATATGGAAAGATATAGATCAACTGTCTAATTAAAAGGATGTTTTTTAGGGTGCAAGACAAAGAACTCAGAAAATAGAAAATGTCACGTTTATGGTATTTCATGCGACTTTTTACCTAAATCTGTACTGTCAGTGCATTTGATCAGATTTCCAGTCTCTCCGGAGTATATGAAGACAATAATTGTGGGGAAATACTTCGAACAATATTTGGGCAAGGCTATAAATGTGACAAAACAAGATTCTGATTTTTCATCCCCAGCGATTTACCCGTCTGTCGTTACCAGCGCGGAGACTCGCGGGGGTCAGTCCCCTGTCCCTGCGGAGAAGGAGCAGCTCTTCAGCTGGAGGGACTTGACTGCGGATTGGTATTGTGTGGACTCCAGCACCCTCTCATGGTGCAAGCGCTTGCTCACCGAATGTTCCCATACGCTTACAAACGAACGCCTGCATTTGCAATGACGAGACAAACTTTGCTGCAAATGGCCACTTTTTCACTTGGTGGCAATTACAAGTTTTGTAATATTTTAACCAGCTTTACTCGCAATCTGCGCTGACGGACCTTGCTACGCACTCCATGTACCCTGCCCGTATTTCCGCGTTGAGTTGTGATAAAATTTTGAAGTGGGGGATGGGACGACTGAGAAATGTGAGCGAGCGGGAGGCGGGTGATGACTAAGAGCAACGACGCCATGCGTGCGGCTTGCAGTCAAAGGCGAGGCAGGTGCTACCGTATAGGACAAAGAAAGCCGGGAAGAGTAAGTCCGCTTTGGTTTCAGTATTAGTGGTAGGATAATTGTCTAAATCTAACTTTCGTCCCAGAGCCACAGAGAGAGATCTTAGAACAGGTATATACAAACACAGCTCTACCCACTTCGTTAGAGCTCTGCTGATTTACACCAAGTGAGTATGTTCTAGCGGTTTCCTTAATTTACTTTATCCGCTGCAAGATGGTATCATGATGTTGTATACAGATTATGTGGATAAATGTATGACAGGACCACTGTATGTGCGCACAAACTCATGTAAAATGCAGGAGTCCCAGTACAGAGCCGCAAAGTCCTGCCGAAAGTAACCAAAAAGGTGTTTCTGGGAAGGCGTTAATGTGTAAATGTGGCAGCTTATCACACGTACTGGAGCGTTCTTACTGAATATAACAAAAATACAGCTTGCTCATAGGTTAGTACCAGTCAATCCTCATTATGCTTTCACCATCTCCTAGTACTTAGCTGGAAACATGGGGAAGAGAAGGGAAAGCTTTTATAAAATATGGCGCTCTCTGAGAAGTCACCAGTAAAAATAACAGCCTCTCTTGCGAAGCCTGAAGATGATCGGTTGCATCTACTTTTTCTTTTTAAAAGTATTCCCTAATCCTGATTCTTTGGCCCGTTAGTCCTTTGAATTTTCTGATAACGACAGCAATCAAACAAAATTGCTGAATTCTGGCCTGTTTGAAACTAACCGTGAAGGCTACTGAAAAACTCCAGCTACAGCAAAAACTGCCACTGCCGTTGAAAGCTCTGTAAGCTGCCGTTCACGCTGCACTAACTACACACAACAATCTGGACGACAGCCAAGATATTAATCAGGAGTTACGGAGCTCTGCATGGCCAATCTCTGGACCAGCTCTCTTTTTTTCCTCTGCAATCAGCTGTTTAATTTCCATTTTTCTGAAAAAGCTTGGTCTAACTCCTCTGCGCGAGCTGGGGTGCGGCATTTTTGATACAAAGCCCAAATCTGATGTGATTAGATTTAGCATGTGTTGTAAGATTTATCTACTTACCTACAAGTACGGTATGTGATAGTCCCAAGATACGATCAAGGTAGGGAGGGTCGCTGTGTTTTCCTGCAATAAATGACAGAACGGGCCAGGCTTTAGGCCCACAAGCCTTTTTCAGATCAGCAGGGAGGTCAGAAGCCAGGGCGCTCGGCTGCCAGTCGGGGTTGGTTTTGGTTCCCTTTTTAGGTCGTGGATTATCACATCTTCTTGGATATCTCTGTCACTGACAAGCAAAACCATGTGTAACCTACCCAGATACAAATACCTGACAATAAAAAAAAAGGTTACACCTTTATTTTACACACACTAGGTTAAAAGTAGTTTGGAAAGTTAGATCTTGACAAGGTTTGGCTCGTTACTGTTTACGACTGCTTTGTAGCTATCTCTCCACATACCTTCAGGGCTTGCATATACTACAAGCTTAAGCAAGATTTTGAAATGAACAGTGGGGAAAGTAACTTGCGCAACTTTGATTTTTCTGGATTAGAATATCATTTCGAAAGGCGGTACTGTAGTCTGTGCACAGTTTCACATTCCACACTGGAAATATAAACTGCATTTTCCAGTTGTGTTTTTTTACAGGACAATGCAATTAAGCATTTTCTCCCACGTGTAATTTTTTAAGAGCTTTTTCTCATACGAAAGACAGCATTTCGGTGAAATTGGTACATGTGGTCCTTTGGGTTTTTCTGCAATAGGTCAATTGTAAAAACTGGCATTTGTTTCCTGAGTTTATATTGCTTCCTGATGTGTTTTAGCTATTTTTTTTTTGACCAGTGCCAAAGCCAGTGCCATCTTAGCTGGTGTCGGTCTTACTCTAGTCTTCAGTCTACAGCTCTTTGTAATGATGTGTTTCCTGATGCCCAGAGTCTCTATGGCACTGGTGAGTCACCACCACCTTCCTTTCTTTGAGCACCCAAAAGTGATGTTTTTCGAGAAAAAGCCGATGATGATGAGCCTTATTTAAATCGCCCTAAAGCTGATGGTACTTGATTTTCTTATCTGCCTTCCTTTGTGCTGCAGTCTTTGACAGTAGTTTTAAACAGTCTAGTTACACACGGGGATGAAATCACAGCTTTCCGAACTCTGCAGAAGTTTGCTTCTTTGTTTAAAGAGTTGTGTGTGATGTGTATTAGCAGGAAACTGCTCATGGTCAGAATGAAACTGAAAGATACAGATATTATTTAGGATAATCCCACGTCTTCCTAAACCACCCTCTTAAGTCGGGCTACTTGCAAGCGTTGCAGTTGCTGTGGAGCCCAGTGAGGCTGCACATCCAGAGGGGACTTTCTTTGCGTTGTAAAATTGGCTGAAGCTCAGCTTTAGATTCAACATTTCTTTTGAATGACATCTGTAGTGTTGATTTCTGAAAAGGGCACAAGGTACCTTATGCCAGTTATATCTAACTCCAGCTGGCAATTTCAAATGGGGAGCTACCATTTGAACCACAAGTGCAAAAAATACATTATAAGAATGACAAGATTTCAAGGTCGCATGATTATTTTTGTTTTAAAGAGCTGTATTTGGGAATCTCTTACCTCAGATGAGCTCATGTTTATATGACTAAGTCTCCCCTGGAAGCCCATGAAACAAAAGAATTTTGAAGATAATCCATGTGGCTGTCAGAACACATAGAAAAACTGGCTGTTGAACAAAAAAAAATAGTCTTAACTTTATTTACAGAGGCATTATCTGAAAACGCCTCTTCACTTTTACAGCATTCCGTTGCTGTCTGTTGGAGAGGTTGCCTTCCTGCTTTACATACACACACGCAGGAAAAATCTATCATGAATGTGCTGTGCCTCCCATCTATATGATTAGCAGTTTTGAGATTTTAGGAGAGGAGGTTCTGTGAGTTGCTTCAGGTAGCAATCTAGCTCACAAGAATGATTTTTAAATCTTACTGTTTGTAAAACGTAGTGCTGGCAAAAATGTTGGCTTCTCAGCTCTGTGCAGTGTGGGGAAGGAGGAGAAAGCAAGCAGGCATTTGCATCTTCCTCTTCCAAATCCTCAAAACATCGAGTGTACGTGTCCTGAATCCCCTCCCTGAATGCCCTGGAAGGGGGCATTTCTCTTTCCATTGACTATAAATATATATATATATATATATAAAAATAAAACCCATAGACTGTGGATTTCACAATCTAAGTCAGATGTCAGAGATTTTGTGTTTAGGGTTAC
Source organism: Aptenodytes patagonicus (assembly GCF_965638725.1). Taxonomy (NCBI): domain Eukaryota; kingdom Metazoa; phylum Chordata; class Aves; order Sphenisciformes; family Spheniscidae; genus Aptenodytes; species Aptenodytes patagonicus. Next base: position 22,104,991 of record NC_134957.1, read on the forward strand.
ATGTAGCTCAGGCCAACGGCATCTGCAAGGCACTTTTGCTACAGCAGGGACTATCCAAAAGCTTGGTTAAGCTGGACCACACACAGAAAATTAAAACAAGTGCCAAAAAGTTCAGAGTTTGTATTAAAGAAGGAGTTTAGTAGCCTGAAGAAGAGAATAGTGACCGTACAGACTGTGAGCAGGGGTTAAGACAGCTGTTGCCTCATTACTGAACAAATTTTTTGAGAAAATCAGAGGTTGTAGATCATCTCCGTCTTAAAATATTGAAAGAACTAAATATGGAATTACGAGTGTGGTCTAAGGATTTGTAGATGATGTCTAAATTTCTAGGTGATGTCTAAATTCAGGGATTTGGGCAGGAGAATGGCACTCTCCATCATTTATCAGCAGTCCTGGTTAACGGGGGAGGTCCCGGACGACTGGAGGCTTGCCAATGTGACGCCCATCTACAAGAAGGGCCGGAAGGAGGATCCGGGGACCTACAGGCCTGTCAGCCTGGCCTCGGTGCCGGGGAAGATTATGGAGCGGTTCATCTTGAGGGCGCTCACAAGGCATGAGCGGGACAACCAGGGGATCCGGCCCAGCCAGCACGGATTCATGAGGGGCAGGTCCTGCTTGACCAACCTGATCTCCTTCTATGACCAGGTGACCTGCCTAGTGGATGAGGGAAAGGCTGTGGATGTGGTCTACCTGGACTTTCCCCACAGCATTCTCCTAGAGAAGCTGGCAGCTCACGGCTTAGGCAGGTGTACTCTGCGCTGGGTCAAAAACTGGCTGGACGGCCGGGCCCAGAGAGTTGTGGTGAATGGAGTTACATCCAGCTGGCGGCCGGTCACGAGCGGTGTTCCCCAGGGCTCAGTACTGGGGCCGGTCTTGTTTAATATCTTTATTGATGATCTGGATGAGGGGATCGAGTGCACCCTCAGCAAGTTTGCAGATGACACCAAGTTGGGTGGGAGTGTTGATCTGCTCGAGGGTAGGAAGGCTCTGCAGAGGGACCTGGACAGGCTGGATCGATGGACCTGGGGGTGCTGGTCGACAGCCGGCTGAACATGAGCCGGCAGTGTGCCCAGGTGGCCAAGAAGGCCAATGGCATCCTGGCCTGTATCAGAAATAGTGTGGCCAGCGGGAGCAGGGAAGTGATCGTGCCCCTGTACTCGGCCCTGGTGAGGCCGCACCTCGAATACTGTGTTCAGTTTTGGGCCCCTCACTACAAGAAGGACATGGAGGTGCTGGAGCGTGTCCAGAGAAGGGCAACGAGGCTGGTGAGGGGTCTGGAGAACAAGTCTGATGAGGAGCGGCTGAGGGAACTGGGGTTGTTTAGCCTGGAGAAGACGAGGCTGAGGGGAGACCTTATTGTGCTCTACTACTACCTGAAAGGAGGTTGTAGCGGGGTGGGTGTGGGTCTCTTCTCCCAAGTAACAAGCGATAGGACGAGAGGAAATGGCCTCAAGTTGCGGCAGGGGAGGTTTAGATTGGATGTGAGGAAAAATTTCTTTACTGAAAAAGTGGTTAAACATTGGAAGAGGCTGCCCAGGGAAGTGGTGGAGTCACCGTCCCTGGAGGTATTTAAAAGATGTGTAGATGAGGCGCTTAGGGACATGGTTTAGTGGGCATGGGGGTGTTGGGTTGATGGTTGGACTCGATGATCTTAGAGGTCTTTTCCAATCTTAATGATTCTATGATTCTATGAAATGTGGTACCTATACTCAAAAAGAGAGAAAAGTTGCCAGAGGCAGTACCGCCTGCCAGTTTGATACCATCAAGGACAGTTTTAGAACAAATTCTGAGGAAGAAACCTGGTGAACAAAGAGGTGACTGGAAAGTGTGGTAGATTACACCAGGGTTTTATCAGAAGTACATTCTGTTAGATAAATTGCTCTCTTGATGAGAAAACTCATTTCCTTAACAGAGGCAATATAGCAGATTTAATTAACCGAAGCCTTAGCTCAAAACACATTACTGAATGTGGAGATGAGGGGGATTCCTGAAGGAATTCAAAGGGGGTTGTGGAGCAGGCTGGGGGAGTGGGGTGGTCTTTTTTTTTTTTCCCTTCTTTTTTTTACATTAAATGCCATGTTATTAGATTGTTGGGAGGGGATGCTCGTTTTGTTCCACAGGTTGTCTTGAATCTGATCTTCCCTTGTGTATTCACCAGTAACCGAGGTTTGTGCTTAGGAAATTTGAGAGCAGTACAAAGCTGGTGTTGTCAGCGCAGAGGACAGGATTGTCCTACAAGAAAAACAAGATAAGCTTAATAGAACAAAGTACAAAATTATATGATTACCGATAAAAAGAGCTTTTAGTATAAAGATTCATCAGTCGGAGAGAACGCAGAGGAAAGACACACGAGTACGTTAGACATGTGAACTGCCACAGGGGTGCCACCATGGAAGAAGAGGCTAGTGTGGGCTCTCCGTGGGGTATTTCTAGCAGAGAGAAGGATAGCTGAGTACCGGTGTGCCGGGGACGGGCATTGGAGTCCGAACACTGCAGAGGAACTTGAATTAGGGCGAGTGGCGAGGTATCGTGGCCTGTGCCGGCTTGTGCCTCCGTAACTGGGCATTCTAGGGGCGTCTTAAATCTATTTCGCGTAGACAGATCCGTCTCAGAAAAGCAGCTTGTTCCGCTTAATCGAACGGTGGTGGGGAGGGGACAAGGCGACTTCGCGATCGCCTCCTGGCAGCGGCTGTGGTAGGGCCGTGGCGGTGCCGCACCCCGCGGCTACGCGTGGGCCGTCAACGGATGAAAAGCGCCGAACCACCCAGGGAGACCCAAGCTCCGCAGCAGCTTGCCGTGGCCGGCGACCCGCCGTGGGCCAGACCGGAGCTCGGCGAGCTCTCGGAGGGGCCGGCGGCGGCGCCCAGCGGGGCGGAGCCCCGCGGCCTTCCCCCGGCACCCCGCCGGGCGGACGCCGTGCCCGCCCTCCGTGCGCCCGCCCCGCCAGGGGGCGCCGCAGCGCCGCGCCGCGCCCAGCCCCGCCGCTGCCCGCCAGGCCGCTCAGCCGAGCTCCGAGCGCCCCGCGCTTCCCCCCCCCCGCGCCGCTCAGCCCCGCGCAGCCGATGCCCGATGCGGCCGGGCTGAGGTGAAAGATGGCTCTGTCGCGGGGGCTGCGGTGCTGCCAGCGGGCGTTCGCCTGGCTGCCCGTCCTCATCATCGCCCTCGTCGTCCTCTGGTCCTACTACGCCTACGTCTGCGAGCTGTGCCTGGGTGAGCGCCCCGGCCGGGCTGGGGGCGGCGGCCCGGGGGCAGCGGGGCGGGCCGGTGTCTGTCGCGGGGAGCGGGGGGCCCTGTCCTGCCCCCCCGGGGCCGCGCCTCAGCAGCGGCACGGGCCGGGGCTCCCCGCAGGAGCCCGCGTTTCCTGGGGGCAGCGCCGCCCTCCCGCTTGTCGGTCTGTGGAGGCGCCGAAGGCAGCGCTCGCCTTTGGCCGGGCGATTCGGGCGGCCCCGTGCGGGCAGGGTGCCCGCAGGAGCCGTAACCCCGTGCGCACCCCCGGAGGTCGGAGGAATTCCTCTTTCCTTTTCCTTCTCCTCTCCGCGTGTGCTGGAGGAAGAGGCGTTGCTGCCAGCTGTGGCGGTCGCAGCCAGCTGGCGCTAGGCGGGCTCGCCCGGCTGCTGCTGGTACCTGAACCCGTCGAGGCTGCAGCCCGAGCAGGACTTGCAGCTGGCGAGTGCTCCCGCCCGCCCCAGTCACACCCGTAAGGGCAGCGGGCGCACCCGAAAGTCACCAGGCGGATGCGAAGAAACGCTTTATGGCTAGCCCAGCCCATGGTGGGATCAATTAGTGGGATTCTTATGGTGTGCTGTCCCGATTTTCCATAAGATCTGTATCCTAGCTGGGCTGGCTAGGTGTGGCGGGTTCTTTTACTTAGTCATGAGTCCGTGTGTTGTGTGTCCTCGTCTCAGCCCGGGGAAGTGACGTTCGTGAAGCCTGGGAGATTTATAACCACGGTGAAAGTCCCTGTTGTTGCCATATGGTAGCGTTCAGATGTGACTTATGGTTTAAGCAGCAACAAAAAATCAGTAAATGCCCTGCGTCGCAGTCATTTTTTTATGTTCTGAAAAGGAAAAAAAATAGGTTACGTTAAATCACACTCATGAGCCAAATAACTTGTTACAGTAGCATGGAAAACGCTAAATTTTAGAAAGGAAATTTTTGGCACTGGCTAGTAACTGTATAGTTTAATGTAGCAATTTAACTATATAGTGAGTTGCAAACTGTCTTGTGTTTATTATGTTCTGGTTTAGCGTGTGTGCAAAAACCCGTTACTAGAAGAAAGGATTGCTAGGTCTGGTGGAGGTGGAGAGAAAAGCTGGTAGCTTGGACTTTTGAAATTGCAAGGAGGAGCACGTGGCTCTTTCTCTTCAGGACAGGGTAAGCCAGATAAAGGAAGCCAAACTTCTCAGAATGGTGGTTTGAGACGTTTCTGCAGAAAGAGCCGCCTTCTGGTACTGCACAGCAAATTTAAATCAGATTTTTGTTAGGGTTGCCAATGCAGTAAGACCTATTTTTTTTTTTTCCTCGATGGGGACTAAAATGAAATGCAGCTTCTTTGATCTGTTTTAATTGGCAGCTAGGCAAAACTCCCAAATACTTCATGACATTTTATTCCATCTCTGAGATTGTGGGCTGTTTCTTTCAAGAATTCACATGGAACGATCTCTCCAAGGTGCATGTAACTGTTGATTAGACCATGTGACAAAAAATTCATTTTCCTGAAATGCTGTCAGTCTTTTGAAATACAGTTTGTTTGCAGTGCTGTGCAAATTCAGCAATATTTAACACTGGTTAATTCCAAGTCTCAGTGCAGCTATTAGAAAAGACTCTGCTGATTTAAGTGGGGTTTGGATCAGGCCTGTGTGATTCTGCAAATGCTGGTTAAGCTGGCAGGAGCTCATCTCACTGCCTAGAATCACAGCTTAAAATCGCTCCTTTGCCCACACCCATCTATTTTTTTGCCCCATCTTTCTCTCGCGTGCATTTTATTAGCGTGTGGAGGAGGTTATCTACACAGAAGTTGAAATGACTATATTAATTATTTTGGGATTTGAACATCAACTGTTGGCATATGCAGTTACTTGAAAACCAGCTCTCGGGACATTCTCTCTCTTCCAGATTTCTAGCATAGCACGGCTTTATGTGTTGGCTTCTTTTTTTTCCAGGTTTCCATTGTGTATTGCCATTTACAAGCCTGTAAATAGCAGGTGCTCGGTTTGGATTCTTGATTTTCGCCTTTAGTTGTGCAGACTGCTGAGGACTGGAAGTAGTGTGGGGGTGATGTCCTAGAGGTATCTCACGATACTGGGTTTTAAACTTTCAGTGACTGGTTTGGCCAACAAGTCATACTCCAGAGGAGGCCTTGATTTCATGTCTGGTTGGTGGTTGCTGCCACAGTGAGAACAATGACCCAGTGTCCTGCGATAAAACCTTTTATAGAATCTTTATTGAGGAGTTTGCTTTTTTCCCAAGTAAAATCCTTAGAAAGGCCATGCTGCAAGTGCGACACGTACTTCAGGAGGGAACCAAGCAGTATTTGTGAAAAGCTGATGTACTCTTCGTAGTTTGATTTGCAGCAAACCAAAGGAAAAACGAAAGGTTTCCTAACAGTCTCGTTCCTCTGAAATTGAGTGCACAGACACACAGCAAATATTTGGTCTCTTTTTTCATTTATGTTGTTGTGTATCATAGAGCTTGCAGATCAAAATCGTTTGTTAGCATGGTTTTAGGAAAAGCTACTTTCATGAGTGAAAGCAGGACCTCTCGGTTCCTACTCTGATTTCCATTTTCCAAGTTTGTTATTCAAGTAAGATGACAGAGTGAGTCTTGAAGAGTAGAGTCTTTTTCCAGGTGCTGGCTGTAGGTTAGAAGTAAAAGGCTCCAATCCCTCAATCACTTCTTTTTCTGTACAGTCTAACTGAAGGGGTGACCGCTGGTATGTGCAAGCTCTCAAATCTTTGAGTCTTCCAGTAATATGATCTTATTTTTGTAAGATTACTGTGCCTCTGGGAGGTGATCTGTGGCCACTAGTTTCCTTTCATTCCTCCATTCCTCCAAGGAGCGACACATTTCAGTTGCAACCATTAGATTCAGGGCTATGGATCCGATATAAGGGGCTCCCATCCCATGAACGGTCTTTCTTCCAAGCAGTATTCTGTCAAGGTATCACAGAACTGCTCCGTTTTCAGTTCAAGAAAGATGTCTTTGTCTTTTCTGTTAAACTTGGTTGGTGGCTTTTAACATAATAGATGGATTTTAAAATAATCAGTAGAAGTAGACATTGAGCAATGTACCCTTTGCTGCATACATGCCTATAAGTGCATGCGTAGCGATGCTGCTGGGACAGGTGCTAGAGGAGCCCTGGTAATCTTGTCACATCACCGTCACCGGTGGATTATTTTTGTCATGTTTCTAATGTACAAATATGCAAAATATATTTTATAACAAGGGAAAACACAGCATAAGTAACAGCTATTGAACATCTTGTTGTGGGTGTTATTTGTGTGAGTAAACAAGGAATTGTTGTGGATGCTTTTGATTTGATGCTAAACTGTGGGCTCTCTTTTTGTCTGTTGAATTTGAACTTTTTTTCTTAAAATGGCTGTATTTCAAGTAGAAATGTTATTTGTCACAAGCTTTTCTGGGAATCCTTTCTGCTCTGTAGACATATGTTTTTTCTTTTTCAGTGACTCTGAGCAACCCTGTGGAAAAAGGTACGTGCATTCAATTTACTATTTGACATTCAGCCCTTGTGTAAAAAATTCACAAATGTTCTAGTTAAAATATCAGAACTACTTTCCGTCAATTTTTTAAACTTACATACTCTTTCAGTGTTTCCTTTCTGTAATTACACATTCATGAAGTACACAACATGCGTTGTTAGACATACTATAACTTTTGGATGTATTGGGAAATGCCCCTGTTTAGTCGCAGTATAAGCAGAAGAACATGAAAAGGCTTTGATCCCTTTTACTTTTTCAGAAAAAACTATGTGTGTCTATCTGTATACACCCATGCACCTTTTCTCCCGTTCTGTTTTATGTTGTCAGAACTGATTTTACAAGCTAAACAGAAAAAACTAGTTCTGTTCTGTGGCCCGCCTGTTTTTTTTCACTTTTATTTGATCTTTCAGTGAAAGCCAGTTTTAATGTTTTTTGTAGGGAGGCTTTTGCAAAAGATTTTTTGCTTGGTTCTGTTGACCACTAGCTGCATATTGAGTGATAACACAGTAACTGTCAGTTACTACCACAGATGAGTTAGAGCAAAGGTCTCTGTCTCGTTATTATTTGGCTTGAACACTTCTCAGATTCATTTGGTAGTCCAGGCTGGCAGACAGCGTTCTGAGGTCCCAGGCGCAGTATCGTGAGGTTGCTGAACGAGTCGGACAGAGCAGCAGAATGAGTTGGACAGAGCAGCAGGATCACTTGATGAGACTGTTTCCACTGGTGCGTTGCTGGAGGCCACAGTCATGTTCTAAGAATAAGGGGTTAGTGGCCATTTTAGTATTCCTCTTCTTTCCTGGAGGTGCTTTGGAGGCATTTGGCTAATACAGATGGCCTCTTGCCTTCATTTCTTCTTCCAGGGTTACGAAGGATAGAAGTAGGTGTAGCGGTTTTCAGCTGGCAAATTGTGCCATGAAGAACAGTGCCAGCTGATACTTTAAAGATCCTCCAGATTGCTGCATTAAGTAAATTCTCTTTCCTCTACAGAGCTGTCTTAGTATTTGAAACTGTTACAGAGAAACTATAGAAAGCACGGTATTAATGATTATTCAGCAGAAGAAAGTTATTAGTTGCCTAATCTATTAGTGTATCTCCAGGCCAGCTTCCTCTAACATGCTGCTGTATTGCTTTATCAACAGAATTAAACCTGTTGCAAGATTTATCTGTACATATTAATTTAAAAATGACTGAGCTCCACCTGCATGTAGTATAAGGATAACATCTCAAACAAACTTAAGAGCATAGTAATGAATTATCATTGATTCACACATCATTCACACAATCCATCACGTTCTTGTGAGGCGTATCAGGTCATTTGCCATCTCATTAGAAAGTCTCAAAGCTGTGTTTGGCCTTTTTACCAATTACATTTTCACACAGTCAGTCTTGCCTGAGAAGTTAGGAAGTGTTTGGATTTTAGACTTCTCTTTCCACTAGTAGTAGTCACTTTAATCTTAGCTTCTAGAATTTGAAGCTTAAATGAAACGGGGAGAATGAGGTTATTATTATGATTAAATGGTGTGTTTAAATAAAACTGTCTTGTAACTGATAATGTCTTAGTGAGTCGAATATTAAAGAAATAACAATCAAATAGCTTGGTAGCTGAAGGATAGCTGTCCTTTGGCTTTCTGAACCACAGTATGCCTGCTTATGCCCAAAGGCTTTGAAATAAAGTTTGCATATTGAAACAAGATTACTCTGACGCATGCTGGATTTCATGTGATAACGTTGTGTCTCGTGGTTTACAATTCTTTCTCAGTAGCCACAAGACCTGTTTTGTGTGATTTGAGGGATGTTTTCCTGATTTGTTTTACTGTATCAACTGTGGTAGATCTAAAAGATGTTTAATAAGAGATTTGATTTTGCCTGCTGATGTAAAGCTCTGCTAGAGCGTGTTATTTCTCTCAACTCTCGCAAGTGGTGAAGGATGCATTGCACGAGTGGACAGTACCCTGATAATATGGTACTGTGATTCTAAGTACATTTAGTAGCAACTGAACCCAAAACGTGGAGATGCTGGAGTATTGCAGTATTAACCTTTATGCCGCTCAGCACCAGCCAGTTCTGCTTTGCCCGTGCCTAGGATATGGGGAGGAGCCAGGAATCCTGTCATTCCCATTGACACAGGGCTGTCACCTGCCTTGTGGGTGAAGTCACTTATAGTTGTGTTCTTCCTCACTTGCGGAATCGGATCGGGTGGAGAAGGGGAGGCTTGTAAGATAGGTAACCCCTACCTGCAGCCACAGATCTTTGAAATTCTACTGACCCTTTGACCATAAGGTTTAGCTGTATTGTAATACTGGTTGGTACTGTAAATCTTTCTTTTTTCCTTTATTTTCTTTTGTTATTGTTGTGAAAGATTAGAATTATGCCCATCATGAATGACTTCTTAAGCAAAAGTTTCATTCTTCTGCTTCTGTTTTTTGTTTTGTTTTTTTTTTTAGTGGCCTATCTTATAATATTCCATATTCTCTTTGTGCTCTTTGTGTGGACATACTGGAAGTCTATTTTTACTCTCCCGGTGCAGCCAGGCAAAAAGGTAAGAGTCCAAGCACTTTTCACTCATTGCAGAACGAAAGCAGGGATGCTAAAGAGAACTCAAAAATCCTTCAGTCGAGTTGATCTGGACAAGTGCTCAGGTTTCCTAAAGAGATGGAAAGTGACCTAGAGTTGTCCATAAAAACCGAGTAATTTACCGTTCTGAGAATCCTTTAACTCCCCAAAGAGCATGGTTTAAATCAGAGATGGCGTTAACGTTTCAAGCTGCCTTTTCAGGTGTTCCAGGAGCCGATAGTGTTTTTCATGTTGAGAATAACAGGATTGATGATTATTAACTTACATATTTGCAGTGTCGTTGATCTCTAAGCATTTAAGCAAGTTGGAGGCCAAATCCTGAGGACCTTCCTTAACCTAGCCTTACTGGAGTCTCCCGAGTAAGGACGTTCAGTTTTGGCTTTTGCTCTTCACGGAAGGTGTTACAGTGCCGGTGGAAACGGGTGCGTTTGCAATGGTAGTGGGGTTTCTGGATCCCTTGAGCCAGATGGTTGTGGTGGGTATGTGAATGTTCTGTGTCCCACCAAAGTCCAGCACTGCCTGCTCTGCTGGGAGCCCTTTGCCGGCTGGAGCGGGCCCCTTCGTAGTGGTTAAGTTTGCTTCATTTGTCAGACTCTTTCTTGCGATAGTGAGGGATAGAAGAATCTTTTTCCTTTTAAACATGCGGAGAGTCTGATGTCGCGTGTGTGTGGCAGTGAGGACTGTGGCTGTGTGCATAGCATACGGCTTTTGACGTGGTGCTGGGTATACAAGTTGCTCCAGTAGCTCCAGTCCTTGTACTTCCCTGGTCGGCAGCATCATGGAAGATAAGTGTAACGATACGCTATGGTAAAGAGAAACTGGGGTTCAGTGTGACAGAAGTTGGTTGTTTCATGAATAATACTTTAGTTAAGGGTTTGGTATTGTTTTTTAACGTAGGTGGTTTATTTTAGGACAAGGGTATGATTTAGTGGTTTGAGCACAGGCCAGTTGGAGGCAGGCATTTTGTTTCAATTCTTTTTCTACCAAATACTTACTTTTTCCTGTTGCTCGGATGGGTGGCATTTTTTTCAATTTGTTTTACCTCTTTATGAAATGCTAGTAAAACACCATGTGTGGAGCAATAGAATGAGGATGATGTTTGTGTGGCATTGCAAATCTACATGACCGAAATCAGGTCCTAATTACAAGAATGTGAATTTCTAAATAACAACTAATCCCGGTTTTAGAAATAGAAAACTGTGGCTGGGGACATAGTTTTATCTTCTTGCTCACAAGGGAAGCGCTTAAAGCATCCCTCTCATGGTTAGTAATGTTATTCATGGAAAATAGTAATCTAAGGCAGCAGCAGTAGCAATTCTAGTATGTTGTTTTGTGATGCTTAATTTCGCTTTTGTGTTTCTTATTGATGTATCATCGCAGAGTATCCTGGCTGTCCAGCACTCTCTCCCTTTGCCTTCTCAACAAGCACATTTTCACACTAGATTAATCTCATTAGAAGGAGCGGGAGGTAAAAACATTCGCAAACTTGCCTGTATTTGAAATGTTATCTCTGCTACCCGTGGGTAACTGCTCCTCTCATGACTTCTGCTTCTAGTACCATATGTCCTATGCTGACAAAGAACGCTATGAAAATGAAGAAAGGCCGGAGGTGCAGAGGCAAATTCTCGCCGAAATTGCAAGGAAGTTGCCGGTGTACACAAGAACGGGGAACGGAGGTCAGCTAAGCAGCGAGCTTTGTTCCTCTAAATCTAATCAAGCACGCTGAAGTAGCATATGCTGGCGATCCAGATGATACCGCCGACCAACAGGGTGTTCCTAATGCCCCTGCATGCGCTGAGTAACTCTTGTGCGAATAATTTTAATGGCTTTTCTCTCAGGTTTTATGTTTGGGAAAACAAAAAAGCCTTGAACGCTTGGGTTTGTCCTCAGTGGAGTCCCAGGTGCTGCCTTTGAGAAGCAGTATGTTACCCCTTGTATTTAGAGTTGAAAAGCCTACTTATGTTGTCTGCCTTTAGTAATAGTAACAGAATGACCAAATCTGTAGTTGTTTTTCCTTAAAATGGAGTCTAGCCAGAGGGAAGTGTACAATTTTGTTTTATTGCTTTTAAGCTGGCTGTGTGCTTTGCAGTGAGGCTCGTTCCCCCCATCTGCAAGGCTCCGGAAGGATTATGAGCATTGCTTATCGGATTGTGACCTGGCAGCAAAAATCAGCTGCAAATGCACTCATCTTTTGAAGTGATAAAGGAAAGAATATGAATAGTTAGGAAATGAGCAGAATATTAACTATGGTGAAAAAAGAACACTTTTCTGTTACTTGGTATTAACGTGTCTTTAATTTCAGGTGTCCGATTCTGTGATAGATGCCAGCTAATAAAACCTGATCGTTGTCACCATTGTTCCGTTTGTGCTATGTAAGTTACTGGACTGTTCTTCACTGAAGTGACTATAGTCACCACTAAGTTATGTGAATGGGCCGGTCCTTCACGTGCCTGTTTACACATAAAGGTACCCAAGTACCTCTGTTCCAGCTGCAGGCGACAGAGTATGTTCGTGTGTGGCAGCGTTAGCATTTGCATTTCTGCTGCCTGTGGCCCTGAAGTGTTTGCAGTTCCCATACCTACAGGTGTATCGGCGTTCAGTGGCTGGAAAGCATGGCATGTAGTGAAAACCAACTGATTAACCATTAACTGATCGTCCTTTTTTCTTTCTTGTCCTTTTGCAGATGCGTGCTAAAAATGGACCATCACTGTCCGTGGTACGTCCTAGATACTGGTTTGTACTTTTCTGAAAAGAGAGGTTGTTTAAATACTTTTCTTCCCCAGAATAGTGTCTGTATGCCCCTTTCATTTTAGACCCTGCATCTCTCTCTGTTGGGAAATTTATAAAATACTTACACTTTGAAATTGCCTGAACTGTTTGATATTTTGAAAGAGAGATCATTCATGTTTGTTCCATAAAGTATGCGTAAAAAAGCTGTTACATCGATATAATTTAAAGCCCAACTGCTAATTCACTCTTTGACCATTATTCAAATTTTAAAGGGGCTTCAACTTAGCCTTTAATTTTGGGTATATAATCATTTCAGCATGCAGTTGGTGGTTGCTTTCAATAACAATATTTGCACGCGGATTGTTTCTGAAATGATGCCTGCCACCTGTGCATGGTCAGAGACAGTTTGTGTGGAATGGTGCATGGATGAATTAAGCTTTACACTTTTTGAGAATTGCTGCCACTAAATTTCTTAAACTCCTCCTTTTTTTAAAGAGGGAAGATTTCAGAAATCAGAAGGAACACAAACATTTCCTCCCCTGAACCTCCCTGTTAACACTAAATTGTGAGGATTTTTCAAACCTGAGTTTTGAGACAAACACCTACTATTTTTTCCGCATTCCCTCGTTCCTTTTTAAAGTTGTCGTGTGCATGGACAATTATAGTAAAATTTGGGTTTATTTATTTTGTATGTAAACAAACAAGCAGTGGTGAATCTGGCTCCTGAGTTTTGCAGATGAATAAAGTAACACAGAAATCCCAGATCGGGTTACCTTTGGAGACAAGAAACAAACATTGAGTAATTAGAGCCTGCCTCTGACAAATTTACCAGTGGTACCAACTTTAAAACAGATTCCAAAAATACGAACTGTCCTTTTACTTGGCTTAGCAAGAATTCCTCAAGTGAAAAGCAAAAAGGCTTTTGTTATATTTCATTTTGACCACTAAGGGGAGCTGTTTATTGGCGAAATTGTGTTGTATACTCGAGAGGCTTAATAGAACCAAAAGAAATTGTAGTACTCATTGTTACAACCGTGCGCTGTACGTATCCTGACTTCAACTTTGCTTTTGTTCTCTAGGGTGAATAACTGCATTGGATTTTCTAACTACAAATTCTTTCTACTGTTCTTAGCCTATTCTTTGTTGTATTGCTTGTATATTGCTGCAACAGTCTTCAAGTATTTCATTAAGTACTGGACAGTAAGTTGTGAAATGTGGTTACTTTTTCATATCCTGTGAGCCTGGTGGGGTTTAGTCACTCTTGTTACTTTTTTGCTTTCAGTCAGTGGAGGGTCTGCATTTCTTCTGTAAGGTGTTTTCCTGTGCCCTGTTTTGAGTATAACTCCCATTATACGTCTGAAATGCACAAAGCGAGAAGCAAATAGACTTCAGGAATTCCAAGTTGTAGAGTTAGCTTCTGGCAAAGAAGTTATATCCTTTTCCTGTTCTTGTGTTCGCATGTATGTATCTCAGAATCTTTCTTACCAAAGTATAACATCCTGGCACTGATCTGTACATATTTACTGAACAGTATCAAAAAACGGTGTTCATTTTGTAATCCCCACGTGACTCCTTGCTCAATTTAAAAGTTGACTGAAATAAAGTATGCTGCTGCTTCAGTTATCGATTATCATTCGTACGCAAGCAATGCCAACTGACAGTTCCAGTAAGAGACTGGCCTTTTGTCTCCAGGGTTTTTTGTGTCCCCTCTGCTGCTAACTCTGTATGACCGTGTTTAAGTAACTTCACTTTGCTGTGCATTAATTTATTAAATTCTCTTGGTTTAATGGCTAATCACTTACATAAAATGCCTCCCGAGAGAGATGCTCATGGGACACTAGCAGGAATTGTTTCTTACGCTAAGAAAGGCACACAGGCTTGAGCTCTGTGGCTGCATATAGGGGATGTGCAAAGGCTGAGAAGTAATTTTTTTTCCTTTGCGGTCCCCACAGCCCATCTGTAGGTGTGCGCTCACGGGGATCCCTGGCACTTGACTCTTCTGCTGTAGAAGGAAATAAGTGTTTCTTCTGCTTGTAAGATCCCGCTTGGCTTTTAAACTCTTCCAGACCACCTATGCTCAGTTCTAAGGCTACCTGACCGCTATAGCTGTGGAGGGCAGGTTTTCTTGGCATGCCTTATATTGCAAGAGGTGCAGAATTTTAATATATGGGCAGGAAACGCAGCAGAACGTAAACAGGGCTTCCAGAGCTTGTGCCTGCTTATTTCCCTGTGGGCCCAGGGCATGTTTCTTGTGCCCAGGTGGGAAGCTGTGATTGTACTGGCTCTGTTAGAGACAAGAAGTTAGTAGCAAAGCCCCACTCCTTCTGCTGCGGTTACAGGAGGGGAAACAAACCAGATCATTTCTTTGCCTCTTCTTGCTTTTTATAGTCAGGTGTGACTTTTGCGTAGACGAGTTGGAGAACTCCAAATGGGAGTTTTAGAGGATCTCTTTCTTCTCTCTCAGAACAAAGAATTTCCAGCTTTTATTTGTTCCTATCACTTGTTCTGTGTTGCTTTTCTTTCCAGGGTGAGCTGACTAATGGACGTTCCAAATTCCACGTCCTTTTCCTCCTCTTTGTGGCGGTCATGTTCTTCGTAAGCCTGATGTTTCTGTTTGGCTACCATTGTTGGCTCGTTAGTAGAAACAGATCTACTTTAGGTAAGGCTCTTGTGTCTTACTTCTTTAGGTAACATACACCAAAAGTGCTGTAAGAAGAAAAAAAGAAAAAAAAAAGGGCATTTGTGTTCAACTCCTATACCTTCCCGCTGGCTTATGAGGAGAGGAAGATTTAAGATCTTGGCACAATGCTGCAGAAAATTGTCACTTCAAATGAGCTGCATTTATTAGCTGGTGTGACAAAAGCTTTGTTAGGGAAACGAGAGCCTTAAAGTGTAAAAGTCCAATTATAAAAATGTTATGCATATGTATAACTACATTTGCTGTGAAATGAGTGCAGCTTTTCAGGAATATTGGCTCTTTAAGCTCATGTGCTGGAGCGCATCCTAAAACAGCCTAGTAAGGTTGGGAAAAACAGTGTCCATCTTCATTGACAAAGGCAAAGAAGTTATGACTGTAAAACCATTGAAATGAAAATCTGAAACGGTATGATTTTGTCGAGTGATTTCTTTGTCTTTCCTCAGATAAATGTTGTTCAATTTTTAAAGCTTTTTGGATAAAGTTGTATAACAAAACATACACTATCAAGAGTTTAAGCAAATACTCAGATTTTGTATAGTTATTAACTTTAAAACTCATTTCATGGGGCACTGAAGCTCATCTATCCCAAAACAGCAGACCTCTGCAGTGGCTTAGAAGGTAGATAAAATTGTTTCTAGTGCACTCTAGCTTCTCCTCCCCTCTCTTTTCTTAATTTTGTGTCTCGCCATAACATAGGGTCTATTTGCATATGTTTGTTCCTAATGCTTGTTCATTATATCATTAATGAATGAGGCAATTTAAATCTCCAGTGCCACTTCTGAAATATGCGTTGAAGACCAACCTACTTAATTCTGCAGATTTTTTACTTAGAAATGTCTACCCACTGAATTTCCACAAGTCTCACGCAAAGATCTTTTAACTCTATTCTCTAGATGAAACAAACCGCTCGTAGTTTGGTTTGACTGTTCCATGTGGTTCAGTTGCAAGACCAAATTCCTTCCTTCGGTTTGAAAGTCTTTACAGGCTTGCAAAATGAAAAAAACCTGTTATTTTCAAACTTTGTATCTTTGTAATGCTAGTTCATACTCTGTGAAATCATGTTGTCTTTAGATGGCTACAACATGCACAATCCCGTTTCAGAGTATTTGGCATTGATTTTTGTTTTTTTCACTGAAATTGCATTTGTGTGTAGAGGCTTTCTCAGCTCCAGTGTTTCAAAATGGCCCAGATAAAAATGGATTCAATCTTGGCTTTGTAAAGAATCTTCAGCAAGTGTTTGGAGAAGAAAAAAAGCTCTGGTTACTACCTATTGCCTCTAGGTAAGTAATACTAATACTGGCTTCTAAATGTCTGCTACAGCCTCATGTGTTACGCCTATTATTGTGTGGCTTGGCTGACTACTATTGTCCGTCATTGTAAATGCACCAACAAACATCATCTGTGTTAATCCTGTTCACCAGAAGTCTGGAAGGGAAAGGTTTTTGAGGGCTAAATGCGCTGCACAGGGTGTTTGAACTCCTCCTGGACTCCTGTGTGGATGGGTGTTCACCTCAAAGATGCCGTTTTCTTCATCTGTCAGACTCCTCTGCCTGAAACAGAGTTTATGTTTCTTAATGTAGGGGAAAATGTTGTTTTGGCACTTAGTAGACCAGTAGTAAAGTACACTGGAATTTAATTCCTTTAGTAATTGGGCACAATTTAAAATAACTTCCTGCCACAGCAGTTCACAACTTTTTCAAGTAGCAATGTCTAAGGCCCAGTTGCATCCCCACTGCCATCTCTTTTCCACTCTTAAGTATAGTTCAAGGGAAGAGATGAGTACAGAAAGCCTTTCTGTTAATGAAAGGCAGCACTGAAGCGCTAGCAGAGGCGCATTACCAGTGTGTCTAGTCATCGCAGGGAGAACACTCAGGTTGTTTTCCTTGCATAAAGATAAATTATCAGAGGAAAAAGGCACTTCAGGTAGTTTACAGTTCCTCTGTCTATGCTGCTGGTGGTTAGGGAATACAGTACGGTGCAGACCAAGCTAGAACACCTAGTTTTTAACTTTGTGAGTTTACATTACATGAATTTGAACGTACTCTCAAACTCGTTTGATATCCAGATACGCATTTCTATTTGGGCAGTAGTAAAGCCAAACAAGCTTTTGCAACGTTAGATCTTTGCAGAGTGTTTGTTTGTTTTTTTCCCCCATTTTGCGTACAGGTTTAGGTCACAGGAAAGTGGTTCTTTTATTTGTCCTTTCAGCAACATCTAACTAAGATTGGGGCCATTTTCTATTGGGTGTCATTCAAACACAGGAGTGTAATTTCTGCCCGGAAGAATCTATGGTATAAATCGATAAAATTTATACCTATGGTAAAATTTATATCTATGGTATAAATTGCTCCTTCGACATAAATGTTTCCCTTAGTTCCCCTCACACTTCTGGCTGTCCATAAGTTAATTTTTTTATGTTTTTTTTCTGTATCCGAATGACTTGATCAAGTTAGGCACATTTAAGTTCTGCTAAAAATTACTTAATTCCAGGCTATCGGTTTGCACTTTTATTCTCCAGAGAGCTTGACGGAATTGAGGACCAAATTACTCGCTAGTAAAACTTGGTATCTGAGCTGCCACAAAAAATAAACACAGTATTTTTCAAAACTTAAAAATAATTTTAAGTAAACATTGGAAATACAGTCAACAGAAAACTCTATTTGCAGATAAAACGTGTAGAAATTGTCATCCTTCAGAGTCACTTGCTGCTTTTTACGGTGTCTTTCTCTCCTTTTTCTATGCAGCCAGGGTGATGGACATTTTTTCCCCATGAGAGCTTTGTGTGAAGCTCAGAATCCTCTCCTAGCAAATGAAGAGCAATGGGAAGATGATGGAATAGATGAAGAGCCTCATGGTAAGGTAACGCTAAAGGAAATTAGTTGTGTCTTGACCTACAGTGACTAATGGATGAATTATAAGAGCTAATCAAATAAAAAAATTGTGTTGGCTAAGTCACCGGGCAGCTCTGACTTGGCTAATGAACACAGAATAAAAATAAGCCCTACTTTGGAGTCAACTCTTTTTTTCTTTTTTTTTTTTTTTTAGCAGCTTTCTACTTGCAAGTAAATGAACTGAGAGGTTGTTACAAGTTGCAGAGAGAAATTGAAATTTCCACAAACTGAGTGTATTTATATGCAAATGTTGCTGCACGCAGCACAGTTATTGAAGACATAAAGCTGTGCCTGTAAAAATGAAAAGACTAGGATTTTTTTTTTAAAGTGCATTTATCCTCTGAGAGTTTGTGAAAACATGCATGCAAACACCTGAATGCAGTGATACATTTAGGAAGCTACTTTATACTTTGTTCAGCTGTATTACAAGAGTAAAGCAGTTCATTTGGTTTTGATGCTTGCCTAGCTATGCCCTAATCTCCTTAGAAGAAATATATGTGCTGAGAGCAACTCTAGGTGAACCGGCGTGTTTGTACAATGGATTTGATCAGTTTCTGAAATGTAAACATACCTTCTATGCTGTGGGTGTCCTATTAGAAGAAAGAGTTTATATGTGTATCCATTCTTTGATGATTTCTGTTAGATGGATCCAAAATTAGTTTAATGATTCTTTACTGTCACATTTCTCTGTTTGAACTTTTTTTTTCCCCTTGCATCTTTACCTGCAAGCTTTGGTCTTTGGAGAATACAGCATGCATCAGAATATCAGGGTTCGTGTCAGAGTTACCATGTTTGAGGGTTCAGAAATTCTGTCAGTAAGTTAAGCATGGGCCCATATTTTTTCCTGTGGAGCAAGGATTCCATCCACAGGTTCCCTTTAAAAGAAATAAATAATCTCACTCTTCTTTTCCCTTTAAGGAATGGTGAAAGTGTTAGTTAATTCTCAGGTTACTATAATTAGTGGATCAAGCAAGTATACCTGGAGAGCCAAATAATCACTGCCTTAGTGTTCAGAGACGCGATTTCCATAGTCGCGCTCTTTATTGCCTCAGAACAGTTTTCAGAAACTTTGTTGATAATGTTCCCTTTCAGGATATGCATTTTAGTCTTCTGTGCACAATGTATGTTTGGGAACCTGTGAGGAGGACTGTAGTCTTGGTTAAAGGGGGTAGCAGAAACTTTTCATGTGAACATTTTTATACATGCGCAAGGTACTGTGCAATGAGCTCTTTAATCCTAACAGCACAGTGTTTGCTGTTCAGTCTCTGGTTAGGTCTTACCTGCAGCTGTTTGTTCAAGTTATTCCACGGCAAAATAAAGCCTGTGGTTTTTTCCAAGGCACGCTTCACATACTGCTGGGCAAATATCCTCTCCAGGATTCTGTCAGTAGGACTGAAGAGGCTCATTTCAGCTTTTCTTCAGATTAACTGCTTTAATTAGTTCGTATTTGTGTGTTAGAAAACTACCTGTTCTTCCTGGTTTGTTCTATACATTTTGGCAGTTATACGGTAACACAAATTTGCTTTAAAAATAACAAAATATGGCATCTCTGTGTATTGTTTATGATGCTTAAAATAACTCCTTTAGGAATGAGTCGGAACTTCTTCCAACTTTTACAAAGTATAAATTCTCTGAATAGAAAATTAATTCTTAAGTATGAAAACGTTTGACAGTGAGACAATTTTTGGCCAGATCAGATGCCAGAATCTGAATCTGGAGCTTATATGAAGTCCCACGATTTATAGTGCTTATAAAATAAATGACATTTACAGGCAGTTGAACTAGATGATGGTTGTAGGTCCCTTCCAACTGAAATATTCTATTCTATTCTACTCTACTAGTCTTTCTCAGTGAAAAAATAGTTTGCAATCTTATTCCAAGAAGCTGTGGAACTGTCATATTGGTAAAATTAGAACCTCGTACTGTACTGTAAAAGCCAAACTGAGCCTATACAAAGTTATAGACAAAGGTGAAAAAACAGGCTGAACGCACGCTGTGAGTAGATGGCTAGCTGTTAGTGTGTGGATCTTGGTCCACGATTGGAGAAGTTTTAATTTTTTTGCAGTGGCTGTGAGGTGAAGGTGGGAACTACAAATAAAAGAATGCCCTAGATAAGGGGATTGTGTCCTTTTTATGTCTACAAATCAGTGATTTGTAGAACTGGAATTCAGCTGCTAGAGCAAACATTGGGGGAAATCCACTTCCCTTTATTTTTCTTACAAACAGGCAAATCCTCCTCTCAGCTCTCAGTCTGAACATCTGAATTTTGCAAGATGAAGTCCCACATGGAGATTGGGGCAGTGTGTGTGGTTGGGAGGGGAGGAAGCTGACACCCTTCCCTGGATGCTTCTGTGGCCGGTGCTGCAGGACTGAGAGTAGCCGACACTTGTAATGCAGCTTTCAGCCCTGCCGCTGGTCCGGTTTCGTGTGCAGGGTGATGCACAGAGCTTTCACCAAAAAGCTCCACGGCAGGCAGGGTTGCCTGAATCTTGCACTCTGCAAGTTCTGCAGCTCTCCATGACCACCAGGTAGGGTCATGATCGATTCAGTAATCATAGAATCATTTGGATTGGAAAAGACCTTTAAGATCATAGAGTCCAACCGTGTAACACATGTAAAATATTTTTGAGTAAATGGTTTTGTGATACAGCATAAATCCATCTCGTGGAGCATTTTTCTCTAAGCTCTTCGCTGTACCATTCTGCTACCACAGATAACAAATGTCTGTGCATCATTTTGATTCATATAAAAGATGTTGGGGAGAGGGAGTTGTATAAGAAAAGGTACCAGGTTTTCTTTTTCCTATTACCTGGATATCAGGCAAAGCAGGAGTTGAGGAAACACGAAGGCTCAGATTTTTCAATCTTGCAGTCTTACGAGATGGCACTGCCAGCTGCACCGAGGTCAGAGTAACAACTACCCTCTTGTATTTAAGTGGGGTCCCTTGCCTCCTGGAGTTTCACCTGTAATTGCTCGTGCGCTTGTGTTAGGTAGCAGGAGTAATGAAGGGCCTCCTCATCAGCTGAGTCCCTCACTCCAGGCTCATGCAGGAGAGAGAGAAACACCACAGAAATAATGAAAAAATGAGGAGCTTGATGAAATGTTTCTTTGTGTAATGATATTGTGCCTAACTGCATTATTGCAGGCTTTTGCTTCCGCCCTGATTATTCTGTGTCTGCATAAAGCAGGGCATTTTTAAGCCCCCACAGCTGCAAAATCAGCTCCCATGTGGATACTGGGGGAGATGAGCATTAAGGGGACTGGGAGATTCATGAGGAGAGGACAAGCCCAACTGAAAGCAAGGAGATGAGGTAGCTTCGTCTAGGTCCCAGGAGTGTACAGGCCAGCTTCTCAATCATCTTATCCACAGGGTTGTCCTTTTTTCTGTGATATGGATGTTTAAATGTGCCCTTCCTGGTTGGTTGTTTTTTTTTTTCCTTAACCCTGGCCTTGCTAAGGCTGTTATTGTTTCATGCAGGGAGAAGAATATTGGGGGGGACCTTTTGTTTCATTTCTTAGCCAGAGACTGAAAACACTTGCTTCCAAATACATGGTAATTTGAATTTTTTTCAGATTTATTAACGCTCATCCCTTATTCATAGGCATCTGTTTAGTCTGTCTAGCCAGAGAGCTACCCCGATCACATGCTGGCGGCTTATAAGGTTATCAGTTTTTTCAAAGAACTCATCTAGACTGCATTTGACGTGTTGGTGGCGGGTGTTTCAGTACTGTGAATGCTTGCACTCTTTGTCTTGTGGAGCCTCGGACAGGACAGCCATTTCTGTACATTTATAGCAACATCTCATCTCTTTGATTGATTTATTAATTTAATCATGTGTTTCATTTAAACTTACAAAAGGCTTCAGTATATGAATCAAATCTTTCCCAAATTGTTCTCATCTTCAAAAATCTGTCATCTCTACTAAGTAACATCTTCCCAGCAGAAACCCACGTATCCAGAGTAATAGGTGGAAGTTGAGATCTCTGTTGGTGTGATGAAGCTTCAGGTGTCCGAAGGCAAGTGATTTGAATCTACATTCAAATTGGTAGGAGTCTAATTAAAGGAGCTTCATGTCCTGAGATACTGGCTAATTTGGCATAGCAGTCCTTCGAGTAGAGAAGTCGTCTGTTGTGGCTGTAGGGATTGGATTTCTATCCATCGAGAAATTTAAAAAGCTACTTAGATGTCGGAAGTGAGCAGAGATTGCGCAGACAGTGCAACGGTGTATTGGCCAATTCAGAAAACTGAGACAAAAGACTAGGTTTGCATCTCTGGATTTTAGGCATGATATAAATGGTTAAATTGTGTCCGACAGAAAAAGATTAAGTTAAAGCAGTGCTAAACCCTGCATCAATGACTGCCTTATGATCAGTTTTGAAACGATGGGGGGATACCTGTGTAGGAATCCACATCAGTTCGACTAAATTGGTAAATATAGTTAGTAAAACCAATATGGTTTTGCATGTGGATCAGACCTGCAGCTGCTAAATCAATTAGATGAAAAAAGATATTCCATAAAAAGTTTGTAGTGAAATTTCAGTGAGGCTAATGTCCCCGAGCCAGCAGGTCTTATATATCCTTCTATCAGTTCCCTTTGACATTCGGATCGTATGCTTTCCTAAAGGTATGCAGAATAAAGGGCTGTTCTCTGGAACTTCCCATCTGAATAAATGGATTAGATTTGCATGGTAGAATAGATGTCTATGCTAATAAATATGAAAATAACCTGATAACGGAAATAGCACTGATTCTTTTTATACTTAATAGGGAAACAAGAGGCCTAGGCAAATTTATTTATTGTGTATGTATCATTGAGTGGTAAGGGGGAAGTGTTTGCTTTTTGCTTTTCTTTCTTTACCTTCACAGGGAAAATTCATTTGGAGAAAATTAAAGGAAGTTCTGTGGCAAATTGATTTTTGACGCTGCTTGGTGCCATTCTTGCATTTTGACCATCATGTCTTACAACGAGCTCTGGATTTTAGAACTGAACAGTGCGAGATCAGTATAAGGTGTCTACAGAGCAATACAGTTTTAAAATCCTGGTTTTGGCAGGCATGGGAACAACTCTAGAAGTATGAATTTGGGAATTGGATCTTATTCCTATAGCTGCCACAGACTTTTTAATTTTTTTTATAGGACAGCGTGTTTCACTTAACAATGTTCTGCAGGTGGGGAGAAATACAGCATGATAACCTTCCTCTCTGAGGCAGGTTATGAAGATAGATTTATGCACATGAATTGCTTTGCATTTCTTGGGTATTAGTTACTGTAATAATACAGTTCTACAGTAGAGCAAAATGTTGTTGTTGCCTACGATCAGTGGGATGCTGTTTCCCTTGAATATGAGGTGTGAGCTGCTTTCAGGCCGGCTGTCGTTTTAAACAGTCTCCACGTGGTTGTAGACTGCTGTTAGATTGACCCCGAGCTTCCTCTTCATCAGATGAAACAAGCCCAACTGCCTCAACCTCTCTACATAGGTTTAAAGTGGAAATTTCTGTGCTGCTTATATATGGCTTAGGTCTGACCTCCACAGCTTTCAGTTTTCCAAGATTTGGGCTGAAACTGTGTGTCTTCCTAGAAAAATGATGGTTTTATTTTGCAAGTGAAAACGTTGAGGAATAAACTTACCATGAGTGCATGAAATGCATTACCATGTATTTCTACCACGGCTGTATTAACCCAACGCTATTCAGAGAACATGATTTCCTGGTTCATTAAGCTTTGGTACCTTCACCCCCACCTGACAGAAGGGTTTTAGGAGGCTGCGTTGTAGGCACGAATGATGTTTTACTCTTCCTTGTTTTCTCACCGCTGCTTTTCTTTTTTGTAAGGCATCAGCAAATGAAGTGCTCTAAGCTTAGCGTTTTCAGATTCCATCTTACACAATAGAAGTAAACCAGTATAATTTTCTAACCAGAAAGGCCTGAAATGTTCCATTAAAACTGAAAGATCTTTATTTGTCTTTCTGGCTTTAAAGCTTGTGGCACAGTCATAAAATAGATAAAGCCAGTAACAGAGTAATCTCAGTTTAAATACTGCTGTTCAGTTAGCTCTGACAAGTGGTTGTCTCTTTTTATTTGGAATGATTCTTAAAAACACACTCCCATGCTTAGTGAAAAATATATTCTCAGTGAGAAAAACAGATTTACTTACCTCTAACTACTTTGTTTTTCATTGTATAGATTCTGGTGAAGCTTCATCCCTTGCCATAGAAAGGGAGACATAGCAGTTTGAAAATGCGGCAGTATGAAGCTTGCTCAGAAAGGTCAGTATTTCTTTCTTCATTACCTTCAAAACAGCCGCTCTGCAGGGAAATCGGTAGGTAATGTTGGACAGGCTTTGACTTTGACAGTGGCATATGGCCCGTGCTCGGGCAGAGTCGTCTAACATGCTGAAGGCAGTGGAGTGCAGACCTTCACGCTGGCTTTGGAGTGGTTGCAGCTGTGATAGTGGCATGCCACCTAGGCCTCTGAGCCCACTGAAGGGCAGAGACCCTCTCACCAGAGTATTGTGTTGATGCATCTATGCATGGTAGTATTTCACCAATATTTCTCCAGCTTGTCCAGAAATACACTGTTTAAGAGAACCTAAAAGAAAACAGTGGCTATGCAGTAGCCCTGGGTTGACACAGTTGACACAAGAGCCGAAAGCTGTTTGTAGGGGAGGGTGCAAACCCTGCAGCTCCTCTGGTAAATGTGGCAGGAACGACTCTTGCCACTAACTTGTACGATTACAAGATTGCAAGTTGTTCAGTGATTCGTGAAAGGTGTGGGCAGGTGCCGATACAGTCTTAAAAGAAACTGAAGTTGAGACCAACCGAGTCGCAGTTAGGAATAAATGGAAGTGACTTGTAATGCCCACATCAGCTGCTACTCTCTTTTTTCACCCTGGAGAAACTTGGGTCCAACAAGAGATGATACAGTTTGGGGAAGATGCTGCTACCAGAATGTTCACTGGTCTATGATCTGTTCTGACTTCCGTAACAGTGGGGAGATATCCCGCACACGTACCGTTGCAGTAAGCTGCAGGCTGTGTCCTCTTCAGTCTCTATGAAAACGTTTTCACAGTGGAGTCTAATTGACAAAGGTTCATGGAGTGTCCTCTGCTGTCCCACTTGCAGGAGGTGGAACAGTCAGATAGAATTTGCCCCTCTGTTTTCTGTGAGCATTGAATAACTGTATTGTACGGCAAAGCACCGTGATCCACTGCCTCGTTCCACACACGAATAGGGCAACTCGAGATTTTTATAAATGGGCTTCTTGCACGTTGTAGATGCGATTCCATTTTCTTCCATTGAGAAGAAAAACCCCAAAGTATTTTTTCTGTCGATTGTCAGTGAGGACCGCATACTGCCATTCTACTGAGGGAGTGAAAAAACCAGCATTTTCCCTGTCGTTCTACAGGGCTTTAAAACGATGGTCGAAGTCAAGATTAGACAGCCATCAGATCAGTGCTTATAGTTGCACATTTTTCTTTAAATTCCAGCTTCCCTCTCAGGAGTCGACATCCCTTCTCTTGGCATGGACTTCAGTTTTGAGGGGCAGAAAACAAGTGGATCTTCAAGATGAGACAACATCATGAAGTATCGTCTGATTGGAATCTGCATTCTAGAGTGCTTCTCCAGAAATCCTGCTATCCAGATGTTCCAAGGCTTTATAAGTTTAAGTTACAGAGTGAACAGAACAGTTTTATAGAGTGATTCTGGCCAATCTTCTTTGGCCTGCTCTCTTTATTTTATAAATAATATATATTTTTTATTCCAAATAGGTAAAAAGTATTGA
This sequence comes from Aptenodytes patagonicus, assembly GCF_965638725.1. Classification (NCBI taxonomy): domain Eukaryota; kingdom Metazoa; phylum Chordata; class Aves; order Sphenisciformes; family Spheniscidae; genus Aptenodytes; species Aptenodytes patagonicus. The sequence continues at coordinate 22,130,385 of NC_134957.1, forward strand.
TGCGAGGGCATTTCCAAAGGCCTTTTCATTTTGCAGACATCAGGGACTCGAGTTCTTGAAATTCTTCCAAGCCATAATATTCTTGGGGATGGTATTTATTTTGAGACTGATTCTCCAACCTTCTCTGACTAGCAGCATTTTCTAATGCGTTTAAAGTTCTATCTGAGTCAGTCCGACTCAATGAGAGACAGACCCACTTAAATTTGGCACTAAATTGATAGTTGGATGTAAGCGTGTTGAAAGAAAAAGTGCTGAACGTGCATATATACACGTGCAGCCGTGCATGAAGATAAAATACTCACTTTGCCAGTATCAAGATTCAAGAATATTGTGGCCATAGATTTTTTTTAAAAAATTTTAGGAGGGTGTAATTGTCTTAGAGTTTGGGTTATGGTGCCCTTTAAGCCCAGTCCTACTTGCAGGCACCTAAAATGCAAAAGGGAACTTTAGACAGTACAGTTTGCATTAATTCCTAGGGCAAAAATATCAACTCATTCCTGGATCAGCGTTTGATGGAAATTTGTGTGGTTATGGAGTCAGAAAGGAAGATGTAAATTCGAAACACGTGAGTTGGAAATGTGCACTGAAAGTTTAGCTCCAACAGCAGTGTTTGGAGTTTACGCGCCACGAAGGCGGTTTTAGCCCCCTAATGCTGAAGAGACAATTGATGTTTGCATTTTTTCAAACTTCTTCCTAAGTAAATGTATTGACTGGTGGTTTAAAGGTTTTTTCAGCACTACGAGGTGATCAGATCTTTTCTTCGCTTCGCTCCATTTGCAGTCAAAGGAATGTATCACTGTTTTTATTCTGTGGAATGGAACTGAGAATTTGCTGGCAGGATTATACGCATTTTTCTAGACCTGAGTTTTTATCTGCATGATTCAGACCTGGCAACTCCATCACTCATGTTTGAATTAGGTGCATGCTTAAAGTATTAGTATACTGCCTTTAAGATCATTTGTTACCATTTTCTATCCCGTTTTTGTGTTTGTTTATCATCCCGTTTGTGTTGCCAGTGACTACAGAAGCAGTTGTGCATGTCATGAGAAATTACTTGATAAGTATCTGTTTGGTGACAAAGGCCTTGCCTACGTACTAAATCCTTTTCTCCTCTGTTTACTCTGCCGCTGCTACCAGTGGAAATGTGTTCGTGAGGCCGAAGAGAGTCTTGCAGAGATTTTCTGTCCATAAGAGTAGACGTTTAACTACCTGGTATAAACCGTGCCCTGCGCACAGGTATTTTATACATCAGCCGCTGTAGTTCGGTGCAGAGCAGGCAGCGACCTCCGTGGAATGTCTTATTGCTGAAGTTTCCGTGATAGGAGTCAGGGTGGGCTCTCCCAGGCTTAGTGTCGGTTACTCTCTCTTCTCCTCAGAGCGGTACTGAACACCTTGAATGTTCCTGCTTCGACCACTTTAACCACGTCCGTTGGGTGGTTCTGCCATCAAACGGCTGTTGAGTGCTGAAACTATTTTTCCTATCAAACTAAACCTGTATTTCTAATGTAAATCTCGTGGTGGACCTTAAGCTGTGTTTGATGAAAGATGGCAGTAGAATTAATCGCCTCATTTCTGGCAAAATGTGTTCTGCAGGGGGATCTTGAGAGGAAGATGGCAGCTAAACACAATAGGAGATGTATAGGAATTTAGCACCAACAGAGGTGCTATTTGTGCCTTTTAAAACTCTAAATTCCTCGTATGTAAGAACAGGAGGATGATTTGGTGACTTTCTGTTTCATTCTGTCAACAGAAGTGTATTTCTAAGATAGGAGTATCAGAGATGTGTCTGAAGCTGCGTGGATTTACGGGATTTTTCTGAGCAGGTTCCTGTACCCTTTCTGGGTTTGGTTCTGTTTACAGCCGTGTCATTCTTTCAGTGTCGTTTCTCTGCCAAGCAGCAGCAGCAGAAGAGCTACCTACAAGATCTGCAGGCAGTAGCCCTGCCCGCTGTCCAGCTGCAGCACTGTCCATTAGGTAGTATATAAAGTCAATTTTTGTCTTCTAATTATTATTAAAACGGATGTCTTTATGATAACGCAGCTGTCCAGCTCAGATCTAGAACCAGCTTTAAAGGTTTCCAAGTAACTTGCTCTTACTCAGTAACTTTTCTTGTAATTAGTTATGGCTGATTTTTCCCTTCCCTTAAAAGCAGCTCAGCCTCACTTGGTTATGACAAACTCTTGCCCAGGTAGAAACACTAAATAGTTTGATAGTTTCAGAACCACTTCAAAGAATATTCACACGTCGGATTTCTGAAAGCTTCAGAATGAAACATGAAACACAAAAGTTGTGTAAAAATGAGGCAGAACAAAATGCGGAGGAAACGCATGTCTGAGTGACTGAACAAGCTGCATTTTGTTCTCTTCTGCTTACTTGAAGGCGACAGCCTTACGCTACACCTGGCCTTTGTGCCGCTTACGCTGCGTTCCAGTGCCACAGAACAGTCGGGCAGGTTCCTCTGCATCCCGTGGTTAAAGCTGAGTGCAGAAAGCTGCAGTGAAAGGTGGGTGTCCAGGAGGACGGCGTCAGCGTGGCGTTTGCTGAAGACATTATGCGTCTGTGCTCTTCAAGGCAGCACGTAAATGAACAGTCAGATCCCTGCGGGGAAACTTCGTGTTTCTCAAAATACCGATGCCGAGATCTTTTTGCTCGGTGCATTATTGCAGCCGATGCCACAAGCATAATTGCAGATGGCCTACTAAGGAGAATGCAGTTTTTTCCAATTAGTATTTTTGGCCTTTAAAAAGGCTGTTAACTAGAGATCTGGGCAGCGTAAAAGCAGTAATTTTGACTGCGCCCCCTGCTACCTGTGGTTTTAAAGCCGGGCTGCTATTTACTTTTTAAATTGACTTTTTTTTTCCTTAGCTTCTGAAAGAAAGTTGCATACAAAGAATGTGTTAAATGCAGGGTGCGTAAAGTTCTGTCGAATATGCTAGGTAAATGCACTGGAAAACAGAAATCCTCAGGCTGTCTGTAGTCACTGCTGCAGGGAAAGTATTCAGCCGAGTGCGTGGTAGTTTTTTTAATATGCAAATACCTCCTTAAGGGGTACAGCCACTGCGACATCTCCTTTGTTCTCCATCCCCCTAACCCTCACCCAGAGGCTCTCCACCACACCATCGCTGACTGTAAGGGCTGTGCAGTCAAACCTCTCCCTTACATACAGTGCGACACCTCCACCTCGCCTGCCCTGCCTATCCCTCCTCAACAGCCTGCAGCCCTCCATCCCAGCACTCCAATCGTGGGGCTCGTTCCACCAAGTCTCGCCCATACCAGTGATACCGTAGCTCTGGGAGCTGGCCAAGGCTTCCAGTTCATCCTGTTTGTTTCTCATCCTACCTGCGTTGGTGTACAAGCGTCTCAGATACGCTCCTGAGCCCTCCATGCGCCCAGGAGCAGCGTAAACGTTCCCACTAGGATTGCCACCCCGTGACGTTTACTGTCAGTCTCTACCTAGTTAGGTGCTGTAAATCCAGTTGCTCCCCAAAAATTCAGTAAACTCCTAAGGTTTGAATCTCAGTTCTGGTGCTGATTTAGGTTGTGCGACTGTAGTGCTCACTAAGCTGTTGAACTGCAGCCTGGTGCAGCGTGGAAGCAGCAAGGCAACTGTCTCGACCCCATCCAGGGGGCTGTTTTCTCTGGCTTTGCATCAGATCTACGCTGCAGAAAAGAAGTGGTTTTCAGCTCAGGGTCAGAAACAGCCATTGTCCTTAGTGGATCTCATACTGCCAGTAGAGCTTGAGGTGTAGAAGCACCTGTATTTAGAGAAGAACGATTTTGTTAGCTTAGTGTAGCCAAGGGAGGTGGATCTGACCGCTGGCGGGAGGACGCTCTTCACACGGCCACGAGGCTGCTCTGCAGTGCAGACCAGGCCTGCGACCGCTGGCTGCGGTGCCAGTTACTGTCAGGGTTATTTCGACGAGAGCGTGGAAGCTGGAACGGGACCGGCAGGTGCTGCCTGTAATTCTACCAACGGTCATCAGGTAGTAATATATATGGCTCGAGTGACAACCGGCGTTGCAGGTGTCAGAGACTCGGCAGGAGTGTCTCTGAAAGTGTTGAACACAACCATGGTTTTGTTAGCTTAAACCAGGGCACGGAAGTGCGAGAGTTCAGCCCAGGTACAGCATGTTCTACCTTGCCTTTGGCCCGTTTGTTGTTTGTATTTCAGCGTTTTACAAACGCATTTCACGGCCTTCGTGTGGGTGAGGACTTCCTCTGCTATAAGCAGCCTTCCCAGGCGGAGGTCCTTGTGTGAAAGAACGAACGCTCTTGCTGGGTTTTACTGTGATACCTGCCACTCTGTCTCATCCCTGTACTCCTAGATTAATGCTCCAAAATAACTGACCGCTAACAACCGCCTCCTCACCTCTCCCCCTTCTCTCCCATTTACGTTCAGGTACACTGTACTCTTTAAAAAAAAAATAAATAGAGAAAACATCATATTGATGTTTCTATGGATAGAATCGTGGCAAGTCCTCTCCTTGGCCGGTGAGTCCCGTCCAAGGAATTCGGACTTCTGTAAGCCTCACTGCACTGCAATTTTGTTTTGTCTCTTGCTGAATTGGTACCGTGTGTTTTTGGAGTAGAGTAAGACTGCATTCCTTTAAACGGGAAGCAGTACTGTGTGTGTTTAGTAGGCTGTAGCTAGTGCATGTAGTGTACTGTCATTGACAAGAACCGGGAAGCTTCCCAACAGCACGGTAGCAGTGAATGTTTACTTCCTGGAAGAAACCAGAAACGTGATTCAGCAAAATCTGTACTAGCTGTAGTTTTTTAGTTCTGTGTGCTGGTGGGGACTGAAAGCACAACTTGGTATTTCTTACCAAACCTGATGCATAAAGTCTGTAACATAATATGAATGTAAAGTGTCCGGGGGGGAAGAAGAATTTACCTTGTCTTCCCCAAAGTTAGATATAAAGAATGTGCTAAGATGTATTCAGGGACCCGCTGCCTCTCGTGTAGTCGTTACGCCAGCAGAACAGATTTACTGTCTGCATAGCTGGCTCGTTCACGAAAGCGTTGAATTAGCAGGCTAAGGAGGTACTGTTGACCCTGTTAAGCCAGAATTAATTAACTCAGAGTCACATTTTCATTTCAGTGATTCCTGTGGTACAAATTTTTGAAGTTGATCCATAGGGCTTGAAAATACCTTGATTTTTTGGGTATTTTTCCAAATCCATCAGCTTCTGTTTTGTTACGGAACACTTGCAAAAATAAACTCGTTCTGAAACCATCAGTTAAAGCACTTCCATGGTAGAGTGGCTTTTTTCATTAAACGTAACGGCCTGTCAGCTTGGCAGCGACAAGCATTGCAAGGCTGTGGCACTACCGCGTCCTCTTCCTGCTTGATGCTTTATTTCCTTTTCTGGTGATTAACATTGCGATCATGCCCACCGTTAGACAGTTTTATTCTTGTTGTCCTTTTTCCGTCTCCCTTTGCGAGAGAGTCTTTCCTCTTCCTCCTGAATATATAGTAAAAATAGTATGAGCTTTCAGCTGTTCGTGCTGATTTTTTGGATACTGTGAAGGTGAGTAGGTGCCATTTAACATGCGGGTATTTTACCTGAAGGCATTCCTGCTGTTTTGGTGCTTATTAGACTTGAACTTTTCTTGAGCTAAACCTTGGGCTAAATCCCCCGGGAAGCCTGGAAACAAGCACAAGAAGTTGTCCTCCCCACCTCCTTTCTAACCCGGGGAAGGTGTGTGCAGCACCTTCTCAGATCAGCACTTCCCTTTGGAAGAGAAAGGAAAATCCAGTGGATTCTTGCAAGCGTTGGTGTATTTGGTTTTTTCCCTGCCTTTTTCTGGAGGATCCAGGAGCCTCTAGGATGTGTAGGAGAGAGAAATTCCTCGTATTGGTGTCTCGTATCCTGACGATGTAATGAACCGCCGGGGCTGGTGCAGAGGTGGCCTCCCCTGAGGAGGAGGTACGATTTTTTTATGACTAAGAGCTTGTGTGAGGAGGCAGGCGGAACCTATTGTGCTGTTCTGAATTAACTCCACGTGCGGGCATTCTCCTTCTGCAGTAATTACACTGACGTGTAGCTTCCTGCTGTACTCGCCGGCAGTCTGAGCAGGAGCTATTCCAGGGTAACTCCAAAGCGCGTTGTTGGAGCAGGGAACTTCTAACAGCTTCCCTTTTGCTAGTAACATATAAAATAGAAAAGGTCGTGTTATTTTGTAAATTCTTCTATCTGTCCAGCTGCTTTTCATCTGAAAGTGACTCATTTACGTGTGTTGTGAAAATGGGTCCCTCAAAGATAAAACTTAATTGTGTCTCAGGATCAGATAATCGCAGACCTATCTGCGTGTTAGAATTCAGCATTAGAAGGCGTTTTTCACCTTGCTTCAAGGTAAAGCGAGTGGGTTTCACTCACTGGTGTTTTGACTAGGCGGGAAAGCTTGGGTGGGGCGGAACGCCGGCTGCGAGAGCCGTTCTGGGATCAGGAGGCTGCGCTCGGGCTCCCATACGCTACCTCTTCGCCTGGGTCAGGACTCCCTCCGCTGTAAACCACCGTAGCGCGACGCCCTTCCCGTGTCGAGGAGGACTGCCTTAGCGGGCTGTGCCGGCAGCTGCTACGTCACTGGAAATAGGAACATAAACTCCATTGGACTGATCTGTTCTGACACTCAGCTGCTTTTTAGATAACCATTATGGCCTGGTGTTGGTATTTATAAGTATCTCGCGTACAGTCAGCGCTGTTCTGTTCAGCTAAGGACGTGCCACTATGTCGTTTGATACCGATTTCTCGCCCCTTAATTTAATAGGAAGTAAATGTTTTCCAATGAATGTCACGAACGGTCTGCTGACAGCGTTTGGGATGTTCAGTCGGGTTCAGTTTAATGCTGCTGCCGACGTTGAGGCTTTTGATATCAAATGGGTTTTTACAAAAGCTTTGGATACTCGTTTTTACTGTCCGACCAACTCTCTGACTTTATTATGAATGCTTTGTGTACGTTTCACTAGCACTTTCCAAGTGTTTGTAAGGTTTCTACAGCTGAATATCCTGTACGTTCTGCTTTGTCATTTTCTACTATGGTTTACACCAGAAAGCCTGCACGGTTTATGCTGTACTGCGGGCAAGGACTGCATTAAAACCATTTTTGGCTAATTTATTATACTTGTGAATGGTTATTTCCTACGACTTAGCCTACGCTCAGGCTAAACGTTCTCTCTCTGGAAGCCTCACACAACTTTCATTAATTGCAATTCCTGCTTGGAGTGGGGAAGGTTCTTCATCTGTGTCGAAAGAAAGGATTCGCGAAGTGCTGCCCCTCGTCTCACCAGGTGCGGGCTGGGGCAGCCCAGGCCTTTGCGTTCCGCTCACCTGACGAGAGGTATGAAGCACTCCCGCTTGCGGTGACATTCTGCAACCCTGCGCTTTTTAGAATGTGGATATATTTAAAAAATGATAATGGACTATATTGCCTTTAGATAGAAATTTCCCCAAAGTTACAGTGAGGCCAGGTACGAGCTAGTTTAAGTGTTGGATATTGGGTACTTGGTGCCAGGGGATTTAAAGCCAAAGAAAGTATTTGGCTGCAGATTTATGTTTGATCCGATCGATACAGGTGCCGCATTGAGTGTTCGGAAAGGGTGCTAAGCCACGAGGGCCGTATTTGTCTTTTGACTTGAAGCCCTGTTGCTCTGCGAACAGAGCCACAAATCGAGTTCAAGTTTTCGCCACAGCTTTCCCTTCTTTAAAAGGGTTAGCGGTACCGATTCAACCACAGACGTTTTAAGAGACGGCACTGCAGCGCTCCATGTGTAGGACTGCCCTAGACAGTGCTGCCCCCACCCTCAATTCCCACCCAGTTCGCCAGGGCACGCGCGCTGCAGCCAGAAGCTGCTTTATTCGGTACCATCGGGCAAGACAACTGTGGATGTTTCACTACAGAGAGAAATTCAGAGAGTCGCATCTTTAGTTCTTGGCCACCATCCAAAGGCTGAAAATTCTGCCAAAAATTCAGTGTGGCTGCTAAGAATTACGTCGAGTTCCAAGTGCACCCGTCGTTTTGGAAGCATTAGGAGGGGCTGTACCAGCTGACCTGGAGCGATGTAAACGTTACCACTAGAAATGAAGTACACACCGTTGTGATTTAGTTGTTTTATTTTGCTCTTGCAAGCAGCCACAAGGCAGGCTACAGAAGAATAAATAAGTTAAAGCAGAGAGTGTAGCAATGTATAGAACCCCAACATTGAGATGCTTGACTTTGTAATGACAGAGTGCTTCGTTACTGCACCTGATTCAGCGTTCAGGCAGTAACTGACCCGAACTGATCCAAGTCAAGTATTTCCCCCTCTGGCCAAAAAGATTTTTAAACGTGCCCTCAACCAACTCCACAATAATAAAACGTAGGAAAGCCCCTCTTGTCTCATCATATAGTCATATCCGTTTGTTCCGTGTGTCAGTCTGTTCCAAAATACTTCTGTCCGAAGTGTGTTGGTGCAACAGGATGAACTTCTGTAGTTAAAATTGTGATCTCTGGGAATTCCTGGATGATGGACTTGGCACCTTTTGAGAGAGGGCAAAGGCAATAATGACTACAGCACCGCAGCTGTATTTCAGCACCACACGTTAAACCACGATTAGCAGAATTCCGTAGATAAATCGGGCTCTCTTCTTCCATCTCCGCTTCACGTTTCTGCCTTAGCTGACTGTCTATGAGGAAAAACTTCCCGAATTTAGTGGATTGCTTTTTTGGGTTTTCTTATTTGGTTTTTCTTTTCTTTACCGTACACGTATACTCCCAATCTAATCGCCAACGTGGTTACAGACTGCCAGGAATGGCTCTCTGCCGGTCAGTCGACTTTTTTGATAGTGATTTCTGCCACGGCCCATTTTTAAAACAGCGCACACGATCCATTTTCCTACTTCACAGAAACAGATGTTCCTTTTTTGGATCCCCTTTTACAAGGTAAGATCTTTAACGTGTGGACAGGACAGTTCTGTAGCTTCATTTACCTCACGCTCCTTACAGAATGGTATTCTTTTGGTGGTGGACCAACTCAACACCATCCGTGGGCTGCTGCAGTCCAGAGCAACAGCAGGAGTGGCTTTGTGAGCCACTGAAGCATTTTGTGTACCTGGCAGCGCTGCAGATTCCTGCTTTTAGGAATACGTCACCATCTGCAGTTTTGCCATTAGGTGTAACAGGCCTTTTCCTTTCTGCTAGCCCACTCCCCTGCCCACACCACACGTGTCGCTGTTCACTCTCGGTTTTACGATTCAGCCAAAAACCCAAACCTCTCTTCTGAGCAAAGCGATGCTGCTGTCGTTACTTGCAAAGGAACAGCTCTTCGCCGCTGTCTGAAGCGTGACTAACGTAACTCTTCCCCGTTAAACGTACCTGTGCTCAGCCCTCCGTCCCCCTCGCACCCCCTCAACTTACCGTGAGGCGTGGAGAATAGGCTTAGCAGGATAATGACACTTGGTTGTACGCCATGTTCTACAAGAACTTTGACAGCCTCAATGACAGTATTACCAGTACCTAAAAGGGGAAAAAGGGAGATTTTTATTTCTTCCCCCCTGCCCCCGGTGGAAGAACTTGTCCTAGGCCACCCGAGAATATCCATGTTAACATTGGTGTGTGACCGAATGGTGATACTGTCCCTTCCCACTGGAAACTATCACCTCTGCACGTATTAATTGTAGAAAACTTTGGCCTCCCGATGAAGGAACTTCATCTCTACTCCGAAACAGCCAACTCTGCCACGTTTTCAGCACTGAAGTCGGTGGATTTTATTAAAGCCCCGAGGCAAGAAAACTCATCTAAAATAGTAAAATGGCAATTAAGAGCTCCGTGTGTAGAACCAGAATTAAATCTTAGACTGGAAAAGTCTGACAAACTCCTTGCCACGCTTACCAGGTTTAATTTTTTTTTGGTAGCATTAACTGTATTTAATTTTAAAGTAATTTACTTCTAGGATCTGTAATCCAACAATGTCTTTTAATAGCATGAGGAAAATACTGTTTGAGTCTTTTCTCGTGGCAAAATTTAAAAAATGACATTTGTATCAAGTCTTAATGCTTCAACCTTTCTCACAAACGGAGGCATGCCCAAGTGATTTGCTCTGCATTCATGCTGGTGCAGGCTGACTAATACGTATTCTGGCACAGCCTGATAAATTCCCTACTATGTCGCCTAAACCAAGCAAAAAACCTAATCAAAGCCCCTGAAATTTGGAAATCTGCCTTTAAATTCAGCGCGCTCACTGTACATAATGATGAAAGACACTTACTTAGTATTGGGTACATAAGAAGAACTTTTCTCCTGTAAATGTCTGGTGGAAACTTAGCATAGTACACTTTGGCTCTTTGAGTCTCCTCGTCGCTCTGTATCAGGATTTTTCCTATGCGGATTGATCTACAGCAGTCTCGTAAACCTTGTTCCATTGCCTCCCCTCAAAACGAGCAGCAAAAAAACCAACGCCACATTGTTACACGCTGAGAAACGGCACAATTGCAAGATGCTACCATTAAATAGACAGTCCCAATACTGTATTGGTGAAGAGTTCTAAAAAGGAGATTATTTTTTTTCTCGGTTCCAAGTGTTAAAAACACTTGAAGCGATTTTTCCTTTTTTCTCTGTTTAGACAGAAAAACAAGTCTACTTGGTGTGACTTAGCTCCCGGGTATTAGTGTTCCCACACACCAGTGCTAAGCTCTCAAAGGCGAGAGCTGGAAACGTCAAAACAAACGAATGGGGTTTGGAGAACGTCTTTGAGCTCTGCCCAGAGGCACCGCGGTGCAAAACGTAGTGCAGGAAGCTGCGGAGCCACTGGATTTTACATCACAGGCACAAAGGTTTCCGCAGCATTGGGCAAAATAACAGTGACTCTGCCACCACGGAGCATGGTTGGTTTGGGGACCCCTCCCTGAGCAGAAGTCAAACAAGGAAGGGCAGTTGGCCTGGCCTCTCGCAGGTAACGGCTGCTAGAGAAGAGGCCAGGTGAAATCTCTTGCAGCTCTTTGGCTCCTAAAGAGTTAATGAAACATAATACTTGACATTCTGTGATCAAGGCTACCTAAGAAAGAATAACAACCGGCAGGTTTGGGTAAGACCTGGCTGTAGAGAAGTGTTGTTGCACATTTTTGCAAGGAAGTTGGTTACAGGTTTCCCAAACGTTTAATTCGTGCTCATTCAACAACCAGAAGCCTACCGCTTCTCATTATGCTGACTCCGCAGTTTCCCTTTTCAAATCTGACTCCTTCGTACTTGTGTCCTGTGAGAGGAAAGAAACCAGATGTCAGTGGCAGCAACTGCTCCCTTCTGCCCCATCTTAACGCCCCTTTGGGGGACACTGTTTTAAGTGACCTTGGTGTGAATGGAACAGAAATCCCCCGAATACCCAGGGGACAACAGCGAGCTCCCCATCTCTCAACAGGTGGCATGAACCAATCTGCACACCATGTCCTGCAGCCCTCAACCAAGCAATGGGAACAGGGCCAAAACCGTAACTGGTGAAGAACTTGTGCTTTTTTTACCTTTAGAAGTCATGTCAGAAAAGTGGCACAGAAGTGATCCTTTCGAAGTACGTGTTTTATAACTCCGGTATTCTGTGATTACTTTACATGAAGGACGCTATGCAAAATAAAGGTAAACAGTATGTCCCCTAAGAAGCCAGGTAAATGCAGTCCAGTGCTGCAGGTGGAAGAGTTAGAACTGAAACACGATGCTACAGTGCTACTGTCACTGTGTTCTCGATCACTGAAAGAAAAAAGTGGGCAATGGTATGCGTATGAGAGAGATGATCATCAGTACTGTGAGCTCAGGTCTCTTGTTAATTCAGAGATAAAGACAGCGAAGCCAGATTGTCCCAGTCATAGTTCTTCAGATCTAACCCTAGAAGCTGGTAAGGAGCTTGCCCAGCAGCACTGCTGGGAAGAACACGTGGTGATGTTCCTTACAGGCGTCGCATATTCCCCTGCCTGACTGAAAAGAGTCCAAAGGCTCCCCTGAAGGAGAAAGAGTAGGGTGTTTCACTGATGTCCTTGAGGGGTGTTCTGCTTCTGAGCCCGGAAGAGCAGAAATCACCTGTGCTTATGGCATCTTACAAATGCTTGGAAGGAAAGAGCTCAGTACAGATAAGCAGGAATTCATGCAGAAGCATCTGAGTTCTCAGGGGACACTTCCTGCTGGAAGAGCTCAACTGAGGCCATTTTAGCTCCCTCACTGGGCACAGGGGTTGGAGCGAAAGGGCAAACGCACTGACTGCAGAGCTAAGACAGTTTCAGACAGTAAGGCTCTATCTACAGCGTGACTAGGCGTAAGGGCAGGAAACTAAGCCTTTTCACCAAGGCAACGGGTGCTCTGAGGGCAAGGTCCGAGACTCTCTTTGTCCACTGCCAGGGCAGTGGCCCGCTCCAAAAGAACTGTAGAGCTTCCAAGTGATGTTCCTTGCAGGGGACCTGCCAGTCAAATTGTGTAATGCAGAGAGAAGATGGTCATCAACCTCTCCGTCACCGACTGACCTGGAACAGATGTGACGCCAATGCTCAAGAAGTAAAGGAGCTGCTGTTTTATTTAAAAAGGAGCAAAGGTAAGTGATTGTGCCTCCTCAGTGCCTTCCTAAACTCTTGTCTAGTTTCAGAATTGAGTGTTTTCAGTCCATCTTTTCTCTAACTAAAAGACATACAAATGATTTACTGCAGAGGGGAAGAGGGTGTGAATGTACAGAGCTGCTCTCACCCTGCAGAAATGCAAATGCAGTTCTCGGGGGGAAGAGGACTCGCGTGGCGTATGTCCCACAGGTGTGCTGCGGATCCACAGCGCGTACTTGAGCGGCTCCCAAGAAGCTGCTGATGCACTAAGCAGCTACCTCTGAGTAACGCGTGCAACCTTACCTATCTTTACAGTTAACAGAAGCAAACCAAAATTACTGCCATGGGTTTCCTCTAGTGCCCACACAGCCACTTTTTATTTCCTGCTTATCATTGCTCCCAGCTGGCCCCCTGCTGCAAACAGGGACGGATTTAGGCTGGCATGGCCAAACTGCTTGTGCCAAGTCCTTTTTCTTTAACGGGCACGTGAAATGTCATTGCAGTACGGGCAAGTAAACTGATCTTGCGCATACGCTGGTAGATTTTCATCATGGTTTTGCAAGACCAATTTAAAACCTTAGTAAAATGACAACTATACGACTGTATGTTTTGCTCAGTTGCGTTGTTACGCACCTTCTAGCTTTTCAAATACCAGAAGGGACCTCAACTCTGTACTCTACCCTGAATGTTGGAACTGTTTCAGCCTCAGGCTCCCCAGGGAAGCGGTCATGGCACCAAGCCTGTCAGAGTTCGAGGAGCGTCTGGACGATGCTCTTCGTCACATGGTTCAGTTTTAGGTAGTCGGGCGAGGAGCAGGAAGTTGGACTCGATGGTCCTTATGGGTCCCTTCCAACTCGAGGTATTCTATGATCCTTTGTTAACAGTCACATATTTTTTTGTATTAGTTAAGCTTCCACTTCCAGTCCTACCTAGGGGAGGAGTAATTTCCCACGTACCTGTTGGAGTGGTCACGGTACATTCTGTGTATGGCAGTTGATTCAGTCCCTCTTCAACCACGAGTCTGATCTGTAGAACCAAAGAGATCAGTCAGCCTAAAGGGATTTGTTGTCTATGGAGGTAAGATACTAAATGGTAGTAGTTTTTACAAGTACTAGGTGAACACCTAACAGCCTGAAGGGTCTGAAAGGGTCTCTTTTAATAGTAGTTAGGGACTGAATTTAGAGACCTTTGGGGGGTGATGCCTATGTTTTGTCCACAAATCAAACGAAGGCATTACAAAACAAAACTGCGGGAAGGGGAGGGTTCATCAGCAATCATAAAACTGACTTTATTTATATCTGGCAGGCATAGGCATCACAGACAAATTTTTCTCAACAAATGAGTGAAGCACCAATGCAACTTCATTTTGTTGACAGAAAATACTAGTGAGAAAAAGGGAAAATTCACTCTCTCTCAGCTCCCCATCAGCTAGGCTCCGAAGTCTATTTTCACATCCATATTTCTATGACTAAACTGCAGTTGGGCTGCCAGAACAGCCACAGAAGCTGCAGCAATGTAAATGCGCCACCGAGTGCCCAAAGGCAAGTCAGTAGATCTTTATCACCCTCTTCTTCTGGCACCTGCCAGCTGTGGTTGCTATGGGATGCTCTGCCAAGCACCTGCGCTTTCACCCGGTACAGATGGCCCGGTTCAGCAGGGACATCTCCACTGGAGGTGCAGCTAGTAAGCCACACACCCCTCCAGCCTCGAGTGGCCAGAAAACCTCCAGCTCTCCCCCTGGTGCTGGCCCTGCAGCTGTACCCCAGGCAACGTTACCGAAACATATTCATCTGAACTCAGCATGATCGCCCATGAAAGATGCTTTGGGTATTAAAGATGTAAAAATTCCCTCTGCTAGTGAGCCAAAGATTCACAGGCCAGAACTGCTCGAGGAAAGCTACTGCCAAGCCAAAGATGAAACCCGTTAAGCAAAAGTCACCGTATGACGGCAGAAATTAGGTGATTGCTCCCGGGACTGTATACTGCTCACTTCAGACACTTATTATTCCAGAAACAGGGCAGAGCAGATTGGGAGATTTTTTTCCTGTTCTTCCATTCTGCCCTAGTTCCTAGCACACAGGCAGCCTCTACTAGGAATTAGAAATGGTCCCTTAAATTTACAATCCCTCTTTGAAGATATTTTTAGTCATTTTAGTATGACAATTTTTTCCTAGAGTTGAGCCATATTCAGAGGTGGTGGTCAGACTAAACCAGCGAAGGGGTCAAAGGGTGCAACTGACATATAATGGGAGCAAAAGCCTGAAAAAGCAATTCTCAGGGTAAAATTTCCCCTGTAGCAGAACTGCATATGGGAAACAGGTCCTTCTGAATTGTCAGTCCCCTTTGTGCTTGACTCGTTGCATGTTTGGTAGCTCCAGGAAGCATATGTAGAGAAGCCAGCTCTACTACCTTCCTCCTCCTCCTCCTCCTCCTCCTCCTCCTCCTCTTTGTCCTCCTGGCTCTCTGCAAGTAGGGCTTCTGACTCAGTCACTTTAATCCTGAGACTGAAGGCACCAGTGTTGTTCTACTGAAAGACACATCTTCTCACATAAACAAGCCATGAAATCCTTGATTTAATTTCAGGTTTCTGGGACACCTGTACACAATTTTACTTTATTTTTTTTAAAGTTATTTCACCAGAAAAAGCCAACCTATGAGCCAGGTTTGGAAGAAACACTTTTTTTCATACTGCTGTCATGCTGACAGGGTTAGCATCGCTCCACACTATCTGCCAAAAGTTGAGAGTAAACCAGTCAAGGTCTATAGTCAAATAATCTCGTTTGTTTTACCACATGCATCAATGTTTTATACAGAGGCGGAGAAGGATTCTTCTGTAAACTTGTCAGTGTTGATAAAACATTTATTTTTGCACTATGCTTTCTGCCGCCCCCACGCTCAGGGATTATAATTTCCACCTCTTTCCTCTCTGGCCCTGAGAACCAGCAGCCCTGCTCCTCTCCTAGAGAGGTGGCTGCCATTGCTTGGAAGCTAAAACAGGTATTACTGTGGCCCCACATGAAGCAGGGAAGTAAAGCTTTGGTCCCAAGGTAGAAGAGTTTGACCAGAAATGAAAACCATGATTAAAGTTATCAGTAACAAAAATAAAGTCTATTTTTAATTGGGGGAAAAAAAAAGCTAAACGGGATGTTAAATTCCAGCAGGCCTAGTTAAACTGTCAAGGCTTACAGAGTTATGCTGAAATTTTAGATTCAGCATTTAATGCTGATACACAAAATTATATGTCAACGTGCTCATTATTATTACAGTTCTACGTTTAAGATTTACCCCAGAGCCTTTGCAGTAAGTAAAGGGAAATACTGTTAGCTTCGAACCTTTATTAGTACAAGATCTGTTAGAACTGTTAGCAAAAACAACAGTTAATAGAGGTCCAAGGAGTTTTAGCTAACTACCACATAAACATTTCAAGGATATGAAAATGTTAGTGAAATCTACCTTTTCTCAGCCAATTAAGCACATGAATAAAGACTCCTTACCACACTCAAATACCACTGAAGAAATCAGGTTTGACCAGTTCCTCAGTGTCCGTGAACAGAGAAATTTGGATATAGGCAACTATAGAAAGCAGGCTGACAGCACTCTCATTTAGAAGAGGTGTAATCACTAAATAAGGAAACCAGCCAGGGTGCAGTCAGAGCTGGTGCTGCTCTGACCAGACAGAACTGGAAAAATGGGAGCCCTTTTAGAGCCACCCCAAAAGGTATCTGTGATCCTCAGCAGCTGCATGTTACAACTCTTCTGCCTGCCTGCAATTTGGAAAAAGGTGAAGCATTTAAATGCCAAGAATTCTGGAGTGACCATTATTATCTTCCCCTATTTGTAGGAAGACAGTAGTCTAACTGTATTTTATGTGACAGCCATGCATCACCTAATTTCCAAGGTCATAGTAATTCCTAGGGGGATCCTCTAACCCATTATGTCGCAGCTTTTCTTGGAAGCTGAAGGGAAGGCAGAATAGTGGGGCTGTCAGCCATACTTTGTATCTATACAGCTCTTTGCACCTCAGAATTTCAAACCACTTTTAAAATATGCATTATCACCCCCCCACCCCCCCTGAAAGAGAGTTGGGCAGAAAGGTGAAGTGACCTGTTCAGTGTTACGCAGGGAGTTGCTGATAGGGCTGAGAAACTAATTAATTCCTCAACCTCAGACCTCCAGTCAAACCGCAAAAGCTACCTTCTGCTGGAAAGCACCACTGCACTTGCGAACTGAGGCTGTAGGTCAGTGCTGTGTAAACGACAAACGCCTGCCTGAATCCAGCCTGCAAGTCAATTTTGCTTGGTCCTTGCCAAAACTCTAGACATGCAATGTCCTCTATGCCTCTGGGAGATGGATGGCTCCTCTTCCCGTTACTCACCTGGTCTCTTAGCCCACAACAACAGAGCGCTCAGCTGTGTGCAGCACCAGCTTAACTTCACAGGGCTGGACCTAGCTTATTGTGTACCTCCTACAGAGCAGGCCTTGGAAAAAAATTCTCAGGTGGTCTCAGTAAAAATGCTGTGGGCTTTGTGAGCATCTCACTAGTTCTACAGCAATCCTGCAGGGTGACATCAGTCAAATGCTTCCACGGTGCGTGGGTGCTGGGCAGCACACGTTCAAGGGTTCAGTGTAAGCCTCTTGCACTGAGGAGTTGTCTGCCCGTGTTTCTTAAATTGGTCTCACTACCGCTACCTGTCCAGATATCTACTACTGCAAGTCATAATGATTGATTGTCTCCTGTGTTAAGAGGCTTACTTCTCGCAGCTGCCTCTCCTCCTTCACAAAGACAAGATGGGTTGTCTTCATCCCCATGACTTTAACCCCACATCTTTCAGCTTCAGGATCACAGCACTGGCAGTGGCTTTCAGAAACTCCCTGCTAACCTTTACCTCCTGTTAACTCCGTTCTCTCACAAGTATCTTTGAACATTTCTTTTGTGTCATCCCCTCACATGTGAAACAAACTGCCAGAAGAAAAAACTGTACCACCAGAAATTCATCAGCTTTGGAATCCCTCCTCAAGACCTCTTTCTGTGGTGACCTTATGAGATACTGCCACTAACAACTGCCAAGCTAGTAGCAAACTTAACTTCATTCTCATTTGCTCTGTGCAACAAGGTGTATTTTGTTAACCCACAGTCCTATGCATATGTTTCTTCTCTTCATGTATTGCATCTTGTCATTAAGCTCCGTTTGCTAACTGGGTGGAAAACATAGCAAGTCTTAACTATGTTTGCACCCCACCAAGTTTAGTAGAGACCACGTCCCACATGAAATTGTAACTGTTCTTCGCCACACCTAGGAACAGCATACAGAAAATGAGATAGTCCTACATACTGTTTTGCATAAAATTCCTGCTACAAAATGGAAAACAGACTAGCAGGTTCTGTAGCAAACATCTGCATGACCAGCAAACAGAGGTGTTTCTGTGAAGAGCAGCTCCCTATCTATACAAGTGCTGGCCAGCCCGTAGAAGATGCTGGCACAAGAGCCGGAACTGAACTCACTGCCTGGAAGCTGCAGTTTCTAGCAATGAGGGGGAAAAAAATCAGTGCTTCCCTCAGAATGGCGCAGGACCTCCAAGTAAAATGAGAAGGTACATGGGAGAGGTCCTTCGCACTAATTAATGACAATAAGGTCCAGTCAAGACTGTTAAGGGTTTTCCTGTCAGTATTAGAATAGCCATTGTTTATCTCTTTTTTTAAAATACAGATTAGGAACATAGTGCTTCTCTTCAATTCAAAGAAGTTGGCAGGAATGAATGCTCCTAGCATGATGGGAACCTAATACAAGGTAAAACGAGAACGTTAACCAGAAACCCTCCCTGTGAAAGGAGTACTGGTGGGGAAGGGGCCTGACCCCTGCACTGGAGACCTATACCCTGTAAATGTGTGGGATTGCTGGTGATGACCTTTGTTGGCTTCCTGAATCTTATTTGCACATTTAAGCACGTGAAGAACCTGAAACCACAAAACCCAGGAAGAACACCACCTAGCTGAGCTAGTCTTTCACAGGTGGTGGATGTTTCCTGGGCTGTTCCTACTCATCCAATGAACTGTGAAGGACATGTGTCTATTTAAATGGTACCTGCTGAGAACTGCTGGCACAGAACGAAGGCGGGGCTGCGACTTTCTGCCTGTCCATTATGAAGTACTATTGGCAAAGAAGGCGCTCCAGTCAGTCACTTGATCTATGAGTTACGAGTGATGGGATTTGTTGGCTTGGGCCTTTACTGTTCTTCGTGAATGGGAATGCAAGAAACATCCTCAAGAAGGGAAAAGCAGGGGGGAAAGTGGAAAAGCTGCAAAGATAAAAAGCACTGCAGTCACAATCTTAGGTTGTGGTCATATCTAAGCCCTGAGCAAGCCTGGATCAGGCATGGATTAAGATTGGGCTCATCACAGGAAACCTGCCTGCTGTAGCAAATGGTGCTGGTAATTGAATGGTCTCTGGACTCATCTTTGCTAGAGGGGGGAAGAAAGACTTTCCTTGTTAATGAATGTGGATTTGCAAACAGTAAACACCCTCATGAATACAAGAAAGTATATGCATGGGTGTGAGTGTTGTGGTTTTCTTTAAGCATGTAATTTAAATGAGATAAATGTTGCATTCCCAACAGTCTTTGTTCTGACTTACTAAAATATGTGAAAACTTCAAATTGCTTTGTCCCTGCTAATAATTACCATATGGCTAAAACCAAATTCCCCGTGTGGATGCACCCAGAGCTACTAATCTAATACACAACAAGTGCCAGGAGGCACTTCTGCATGCAAGCAATTGTTAACATCTAGACTGTAAGGAATTGTACAGCTCTGTTTGCAAGATCAAAAGTACTGTTTCAAAGTAAAATTGAATTATCTCTAGCCTCTGTGCATCTGTTTTTAAACAGTATTCTCTTATTACTACTGCTCTCTGTCCTAAAGTAGTTGTGTTTGATAATAACATGGTTTCTAGAACCCTTTGAGATGAAAGCAGTCCGTAACAGAGAACAGAAGTCCCTCTACAGAAAGTTGCTGTCAAACAGCAATTTCCTTTGTGTAGAAAAGTTGCCTCACACCACCATTATTCTAGCCTGAAAGACCCTTTTTATGGAAGAGTTACAAAGTACAATACCAAGAATAAGAAATTCTTCACCTACCAGACGATCAGCAGAAAATACGAAGTCTCCTCTACTGGATTTCCTGAAAAAGGTAATAATTTATATTTTAAATTGGGGAATAATTTTAAGAACATTGCTTAAATATAATATTAATTCAAGGACAATATATTCTAAAGGCAGTTCAGAGAAAAGTCTTCTACCATATACAAAATTTATCCCGCAGAGATTCTGCTTCATGGGTTTCCTCCTTGGTGGCAAAGACTGAGATGCAGTGAGCAAACGCAGAGGTTTGCCTCTTACTACTGGCAACGTTGCTGCACTGTACCAGTAGCAATTAAAGCATGAAAACATAAGGAGGATATTCTGTAGGTTTTCCACTGTACTACCGTTCCAGCTCAGTTCCAAAACACCTCACAAGCTCAGATGCACACCAGCCTGGTACACTCCCTACAGCTCTGAGCAAGAGAGCTTTGCTCCGCCCGTTCTTAAGTCAATCAGAAACCATGGGACAGTGACAATGCAGATCCCTAGCCTTGAGACCGAGTTAACACACCTGATTGATAAGCAGGATATATATCTCGTCTGGAATTCATTCACAGTGTGACTACATTAGTGAACTTAAGACTAAAATGAGCAGGGATTCACGAGTATTCCCATGAAAACACCTCTCTGCCGTCCTATTAGCTTGGGTGCAACTTTTTGCTCGTGTGACTGCATGGCTTTTGGCCCATGCACAAGACCGAATAAGCTCACTTCCTCCTGCTACATACTGTGGAAGTATGCCATGTTAAAACATGAAAAAGTGAAAGTCAAGAGGTTTGTCTGCTTATTTCCTGGGCAACTGGTAACTTAGCCACACTAAAAAAAGGCATTTTAAAAAGAGCGTCAGCCTAATCTAATTTCTTCCCTTGTGCTAATAACACATTATTAAAACCAGTTTGTTTTTGTTTTTTCCTTCTTTCTGGTAATAACAGGATATTCATAACTTTCTGCTACTTTGACATTAACCAGAAAGACAATGCTCAAAAAACCCCTAATCCCAAAAAGGCAAAAAACAACCCCAAACCCCCTACAATCATACAAACGGATTTTATTAAGATTTTTTAAGGGATTCATATTTTCATCTGCGGTGTGTGTAAATATTTACTAAAAAAGGGAAGTAGCAAAGTGTGTAGGTGGGGCATCTAGGTTCTTCCAGACTAGGCTATGGCATTTCAGAAAATTTAGCTGTATTTCATGAATGGGTGGTAAGACAAACCCAAAATTGTCAAGACTGCGGTTTTGACTGCAAAGCGACACATGTTTAGAGTGAATACTACGAGTTATTAATACAGATTACTAGGCTTTAAATTAACTACTCTGTCCTTGCAGAGACACAGATGTTTTTATGCACAGCTCACTAACACCCTTAATCAGTTATACCTGTTTTTGGAGGGGAGGAGGACAACAGAAAACAATGGTGCGTAAAAATGAGAGACAAATAATAGTAATACTGAAAAGGACAGACCTCTTGTACACTGGCAGCTGGAAAGCTGCGACCAGATTTCAAGCCCCACATCATATGAGAATTGCTAGGGGCCAGAAAAAAAGGCTTATGTGAAAACACTGTAACTGTTCACCTTAAATACCAGATAGAAGTACAGAAAGTAATGATCGATGGCAGACTAGAAACTTTTTCAGCTTCTTAATCAAGTAACGAGACAACGTCTAAAAAAGTGAGGCATTAAAACCTGAGTGTTGTAGCACACGGCTAACAACACGAACATTCTGTTAAACAGTACAAATTAGTTTCATTTTGTTTCTGGAGGTACGGAAGCATGGCTGACGCGCAATTAAAGTCATGTGCGTGTCTTAAGAGGCGAGAAGAAATGTTTTTTGGGAATGTACCGTAATACAAACTAACTGCAGGGTTTCTTCCTGCTTTAGCACTCAGTACTAGTTACAACCACCGACACGGCTGTAGGCTATGCGGGTCGTGGTCTGATGCACTTTAGTAATTCCTGTTTCTCTAGTTACCTTATAGAAGAACTTCTTGAGAGACACCCGGGGTACTGTAAAGGCAAGCCTGAAAAAAAGCCGCTTCCCTAAACAGAATTTGTAAAAGGCCTTTATAAGAAAACTTAAGGCACTAGACGAACTGTTGCCATTAAGGGGAGCTGATGTAGCTGGGAAACAGGACCATGTTCTACCTGCAGCACTTCAGTACTTAATTTTTTCCACTGCCTGGGCTGGGGGGCGGCATGTGAAAGGGATCCCACCCTTCCTGCCTGCAGTAGTCATCTTTACTCATCACAGGTGAGTTACACACTCCTGAATCACCCTACTCTGTAGAGCAGTGAGGACGGCGTGTCCTACCGCTTTACTGTCTTCATTTCGATATTGTTCACTCAGTTCCCTAGGGAATAAGAAGCCTTAGCAGAACACAACAGAATGATCTCGCGTAACACAGACACAATAACCTTTAAATACCCACATTTAAATCACGTCCATTGTTAAATCAGGAGTTAAAATGACACTACCAATCTGAGCTAATGAATTTGCTTCTACAGAAATCAGAGCTCTACGTTACAAATTGCTGCACTACTCATTTCAGCTTCCAGATCCCTGGTTCTAATCGGTGCAGGCCAGAAATCATTTTGAGATCATACCCTCCTTAGAAAGAGGCTGTAACTCTTTGTTCCTGAACGTTCAATACTTAAACGCATCAGTTCACATCCCATTAGAGGACTCAGCATTCATATCCAACACACAGTGTAAAAGGCATCTGCCCACCCATTAAGCATTCGCTAGACAGAAAAGTGAACAAGCCCGAGGAAAAACGAGCAAACCCACGCACACTCAAGTTGAGGCGATCTATCCATCTCCCCGATTCTGGCACACAGACCTAGTTCTTGTTAACTTGAATGAAGCAAAAGAAATATATGGTCATTTTAGTCTATCAGACGGCCATTACCGATTCAGCCAGCTGTCTCTGAACCCACCACAGGACGTGATGACCAGCCACATGAAGGTAGGTTTTTCTTTTATAAACTGGACAGTTATTCCAATTGAAAGGCCGTGCTTTCTTTCTTTGAATCCTCTCAGGGACAAGGAAAAAGCTTTCCACTTTTCAGAGCAGCTCACACTATGGACAAAATAAGAGTCCCCGAGGCCTTCTGCATCTGGCCTGACCATCCCTAGCTCCACGTAAGCATGCCCGATTCCAACCTGCACTGCACTGGAAGTATCCATCCCTTCCGTACTTCACAGTAATAGTCCTAGATTGGCTGGTTTTCCCCTACTTTTGTTCTGTTTCTCTCCCCCCAGTAGCTTGCCTTTTAATTTCTGCCCTTTTCGTGACCTTTTCAGGTGACTGCTGTACCTGGAACATCCATCTTCTGCAGCATTAAGAAATCCAAATATTCTCCTTGAGTTAAGGCAGCTCTGGTGTTACCCATTCTTTTTTTAATCCGGAAAGAAAGTTGAAGTGATAGGTATCTAATTGCCCTGTAGATGACACAGCTTTTCCCTCTTCCCCGAGCAGTGTATGTGAACATATCCTTTTGTCAGTTTAAATCCGATTTTTTGACCAGTAGCTCCTCTTAGCCGTACAAGTCCTTATTCACAAATATGATACTTCTTCTGAGGCGTTTCTTTCAGCACTTGGTTTGAATGCTACAGTGGTCATATAGTCGTCTCAAGGCAGATTACACCTGCCCAGGGAAAGGTTACTGCAACAGTTTCTAACCCGTGTGTAAGAAATCCTCTCACCCTTGCAGCTGAGCACGTTTTAGCATCTTTCTGAATGACAGGCACTAAAATAGGCCATCTTATTTACTGAGATGCAGCTGACTTTCTGGGACAGAATGTAAAAATAATGTTTCCTTACTGTCCTTACATACAAAGCCTACATCTGCCTTTCTGAGCAGGCTGTTGTCCAGTCTTCCTCACTGGTTGGGAAGGGAGCTTGGAAGCGGCAGTTACATCCCCACTGCCAGGGCAGTGTCCCGCTCACAATAAAGCACAGTTTGCTATCACTGCAGCTGTTATGAGTAATTCATTATTTACAAGTCTTATCCTGTACTTCCCCTTACCAAAGTCTTGTGAAATGAAGCTGATGCAACTCTAAAAAAATCTCTTCGAAGTTACAATACCAGCTGCTGGTTTCTGGATAAGCTCACTATAACCAGAAACTTTATCTGCAAGAGTTCAAAACCTACTTACAACAAAATAATAATAAAAAAACCTAGCTGGGTACAGTAACCACATTGCTAGTATTCACCTAGATATCAAAACTATGTGCTATTTCCTTTTCACTAACCTCAAAACCTTTGTAAGTCATCACCAAGCCTAGTTTGGATTTCCTCTCTCTCTCTGCTTAGTCCACTTACTTACAACTTCCCTTTCTGCTCTGCAGGGAAGCTGCCAGGCAGACATTCTCACCTGCAGAGATCTTTTGTGTGGTCTTGCCACAGTTGCCCTCCTTACATCGAGACTACACTACCTCTGTGTGCTCCTACCCGCAATGAGATTATGTTTTTCCACAATGCTTTGAAGATTAAAAAAAAAAAACAACCTTGTTTAAGGTAACAAGGCTCATGTAAGCTAATAAAAAGTAATGTAAGTATTGTCTTTGAGAGATGATGATTAGTTTTGCATTAAAATGTATTAGTGTTATTAGCTACGAAGTTAAGCACTCAAGAACCAGGAAATACCAAAACGTAGACTACACAGATGGACAGATATGAAACAAGGGGAAGAACCGCGTCTGTGGTATGTGTTAGTTATTGCAGATATTAGAAAACCAATGTGTTGCAGGAAGAGAAGGTTTTATTCAGAACCCGATCACTCCACCGATAAACTTGATTTCACACCTGTGTGTCTGCTGGTGGTTCTTGCATCAGAGTAGGCAAATTGTGCTTTTAATAGATGGCTGCTAGTAACGTTTGTCATACGTTGCATGCTAAATTTAATATCTTGTAATACCACCTTCCAAGTGCTGAACAATCAAAGCTACAAATGTGATCAGCGGGAGGTACACTTTCACCATCTGAGATGTTATGTAAGGTCTTAAGTATCTCACGTTGGTGTTCAGCAGTGGGGCACAATTTTGCATGGATTTCTGCACTTCAGCTTAAGATTTGTGAAACTGGAATAACACCTTCATGTCTCACAAGGTGTGGTGGCAGCAAGGACTCTCAGTGACACAAAGTGACAACAATGGAGAATAATGCCTTCAAAAAAGACAGCTTCCTTTCAGGTAATGTGCCCTAAGTAAAACTGTTCTCTCCTTGTCTGCCTCCCTCCTTAATACTGTCTCTCTCCCATTCCTCCCAGCCCACCATGGTCTAGTCTCTATGCTATCCCCAACTTTTTGTTCTTTTTGCCTAATTTGTTCCAGTCCTGGCTCCTCAAACATCTGATTCCAGTTTACTTTCATCTCAGCTAGTCCCACTTTTCTCCAATCTTTGTCTTATTTCTAGCTCTCTCAGGCTGCCCTTGTGATCTGTTTTCTTCTGGCCATCCTTGTCCCAAAATCCTTAACAGCCCCCCAATACAGACTGGAAAGACTTGGCCCTTACATTTTCCTTAACATGGTAGTCCCAGTCTTCAGCAAACTCGTGTGATTTCCCTGCCATTCATTCCCAAACCTAGCACCTGTCCTTTGCCAACCTTTAAATCCAGTCTGTGCTCCTATACCCGCCTTGTCTTAATCCACGCCATCCTGCATACAGTACACGATATCCAGACAGTGGTAATGAGACCCAGCTCCTGCCGGGGCACGGCGGTGTGACAATAAGCTACAGCTTCCTTTCTCAAGGGTTTTCTACTCCTTTGTACGGTGATGATGATGATGTGGCAAGCAAGCTCTGAGCCGTCCACGGTGTGGAGGTAGGCAAAAACCTCACATCAGGGAGCGCAAAAATCTGTAAGAGGTTTTAAGAGCCGCCGAATTAATGCCTTTGTCACCGACGGCCCCGAGGCGGAGCTGGCTATCGAAGACCCCCGGGAGCGCTACCTGCCGCTGAGGCGAGGCGAGGCGAGGCGAGGCGGCGGTGCACACCTTCCCTTCCCTCCCCTCTCCTCCCCTCCCTCCCTTTCCCTCCCTTCCCTTCCCTTCCCCTCCGGTCACACGTCACCAGAAATGGCCGCACCGCGGAGGCGCCGGCGTTAAGCCCGGCACGGGAGCACGCCCCGCCGAGAGGCCCGCCCGCCGCCCCCGGGCTCGGCGGGGACCGCCTGGCTGAGGTGCAGCCGCGCCGGGAGCCCACGGGCAGCGTCCGCCGCCACATCCCTCAGGAGGCTGCGCCGAGCGCGGGAGCCGGCGCCGGAGGCCGGCCGAGAGCGGGCTCGGCGGGACTGCGGCTCCCTGAGGGAAGGGGGGCCGGCGGGCGGCCATCCCCCCTCAGCCTCCCCGCCGCCGCCCCCCCGGCTTCTCCTCAGGCCGCGCTTCCCGCCGCCGGCGCCGCGCGGCCTCCCCGGGCGCTGCCCGCCCCGCCGCTCACTTGTCCCTGATGATCGTCTGGAGCTCCCGCAGCTGGTCGTTCATGGGCAGCAGCTTCAGCTGCGGCCCGATCGGCGGCGCGCCGCCCTCCCCCGCGGGCATCGGCGCCGCCGCGACCCCGTTGCTGCTGCTGTCCGGGCTGGGGCAGCCGCTGTCCTCGCCGGGCTCCGCGAAGCGGATCAGCCGGGAGCCGCCGCCCGCTGTCGCTGTCGCCGCCGGCTGCTCGTCCTGCGGCCGCGGGCCGAGCCGCTGGTTCTGGCAGGGCATCGCCTCCATGCGCCGGGGCGCGCCCCCGCCCCCCCGCGCCGGCCCTTGCCGCCACGCGCCGCGCCGGCCCCGCTTGCGCCGGCGCCGCGCGGGGGGGCAGGGGGGAGGGCGCCGGCCCGCCCTCGCTCTATTGGCTGCCGGCGCCGCCACTCAAGGCCGCGGCGGGAGCGCAGGCACGGGAGGCGGGCGGGGCGGGGCGGGGCGTTCCTGTCGGCACCTCCCGGCGCGGTGACGTGTTGTCCCTGCCGCGTTCCCGCCCTTCGCGCCTCGGCTGGCGCGCGGCGGGCTGTGGGGGCGCCTCGGAGCCGGCGGGCGCTGCCGGCCCGTCGCGGTCCGCCGCCAGCCAGCGGTCGCGGCGGGAGCCTTGCTCTCTGGCTCCTCCCGCCGCCTCCGGCTTCCCGGCAGGTATTCCCCGGAGACCCCCTGCCAGCTGCAGGGCCCGCTCGGCGGGGGGGCTGAATGCCGCCTCTCCGGAGCCCGCCGCGTGGCACAGAAGCTCTGCTGCAGGGTTTTTGTCTGTATTTGTTTGGGTTTTGTTTGGTTTTGGGGGGCCTTTCAAGATACTGGAAACTGTAATAGACATCAGTGCAGGTTCGGAGGAGGAGAGGAGGTAGGATTCAAGGAAGTTCGAATATGTAAAGGTGAATTTCTCCTGAGTACAAATGCCCGGTTATCACGTTGATGTGTATGTATGCAGGTACAGTGCATTCCGGATCGATCCGACCTGCAGCACAGGCTCTCAGCCGTGTGATGCGTGTCCAGCGTTTCCACCGTATCCAGCTCTTTGGGCATGTGCTACACGGAACACCCTGCGTGTGGATAAAAGAACCCTGACCTGTGGTATCGCAGTGCTTGACGTGGCTCTAACGCCTCTCCAATGGAGATGTACAAAATCGCTCCGCAAACCTGCATTGTTAAACCTCACCGCACCGTTCTGAGACAACTGCATTATTACAGTCTTGTCTTCGTTAAAGACGGAGAGAAGAGCAGGTTCCATGCGCCTGTACGCTGCGTCAAGTGATAGAACCCGTTACGTACTTCCAGTAAGACCCTAACCTTGAAGATGGAAAACGTGCGTTTGACCATCCAGTTCATGCTCTCTTTAGTCCAGGCTAGCACTAATTTTTTCTCTACTATAAAGTTCCGAAGCAAGCGCCAACTGCGTGAGAAAGAAACACGCTCCTCTCATGAAATACGAAGGGGAACGTTCAGCATTCTGATGGAATATTGAAAATGACGTTCCGTCAGTCATCTAACACCGAAAAAGCACATCAGCAGACTGGTGGAGAGGAGGCGATTAATTTGGAAAAAGGCATTAAACGTGCTAAATGCTAGCAGCTTAGTTTACAGATAACTAAGGGGTGACTATACCCCATGCTGTAAACATTTAAGAAGGGTGAGAAATTACTAATGACGACAGAAGGAAGGAGTACTGGAAGTAATGGGATCCAATTCAATACAGGGAAGCTAAAGATAAATCTCTGGCAAATAATTGTCATAATGGAAATGGGGTAGGATCGTTGGTATCCCCTCGTTTAGGGTACTTAGAATTAAAATGGCCAAGACATGAGAAAAGTATCTGCACTGAAGAATCTGGCATTACATACACACGTATCTGCTTACAATAGCAAATGGCTAGGTGGTATTTGATGGAAAATTTTATAATTTTAATATTCCATTATCATGGACTGAGCAAAAAATCAGCTTCAGAATTTCCATTGTCTCTGCTAACGCATATCATTTTATTTCCTCTACGCTTTTAAGGCTAATAAGGTGCTTAATATATTTGACATTAATATTTCCCCTCCAAAGTTTGCCTTTACCTGCTGTTCCTTCTTTAAGAACTCTCCAATGCTGCTGGTTTTATTGCGCCCCCCCCCCCCCCCCCCTTTCCGTCTTTTTGCCAGTTCCGATCTTCTCTCTCTCCTTTCGACACCAGTTTATTTACATGATACCAGATTATTGATAGCTGTACAAGGCCCAGCACGAACCCCGAGAGAGACACCGAAAGAAAACGAGGCCACATACCTGTAGTGGTCAGAAACGTGACAACCCCTTCCCTCAGAGCGCCCTAACCAGGAGAACAAAGCTCATGCTATAGACACGGAAAGCTAACAACAGACGAGTTTTATAAACTTGCACTGTTTAAAGTAGCTTGCCACAAAAGAAATACCTGTTTCTCTGCAGATTTAGCTGTAGAAGCAGAGGATCTCCTTGGAGACAGACAGAAATCAATGCACGCTCCAGAGTTGGCAGTGAGAAAAGATGACAGAAGCAGCTCAGCAGAAGGAGTAAGCCCCGGCGCATGGAGGTGAAATAACACCTTATTTAGAGTTTATTAAAGTTTTTATGTTCTTTCTCATTAAAGGTTTTTAATATGATTATAACATTGTAATGAACTTCACTTATAGCGACAAATACTTATTTCTTCGAGCTGTAAAAAAGTGGAGCACAATTTCCTAAAGACTATTTATAGAACTAAGATTTACAATTATTAAACATTCCTATAAAATGGAAAGAATCAGCACTGAATGCCAGATAATCAGTATGCCAAGGGGAGACTGAAACCTGTATTTTGTATGGTAACGTTGACAATTCCAGTTATGGCAGGCATCAGCCTAAATGAAAGTGCCCCCAGAGCTGTGGAAATCAAAATGAATTCAGGAGTCAGGCTAGAGGGTAAAGAAAAGTGACAATACTCATATTTTAGGATCAGCAGTATTGGAAGGGTATGAACACAAAGAGGGGAATGCTTCACCAAAGTACATGAAGAAAGAGGGAAAATTAATGGGAAGAAATGAATGCAAAGACATTAAAAATGGGAAAACCAGGCAAGGTTGGGGAGGGGGGGTAGAACCCCTCACTCAGAGATATAAAATCAGTTTTGACAAGTAGAATATGTGCTGGAAGGCACAGTACTGATTTGGAGACAGGGACTGTTGTACTTACTCCTAGAAAAATATGAACTATTAATCCTCAGGCCTTACATTTAAGAACAGAGCAGTTACATTTGAAGTGCAGTGTGAATTATATTTTGTAGTCAATTAAGTAGCATAAATAAGCTGTATTTTAAAATGTTTGATTACGTTACAAAAATGGCATTTTGATTTTCTTCTTACAAAAATGTGTTCTCCACCTTAACACAAAGCAAGACTTGTCCTCTATTTTGTTACGGCAAACAGGTTACATGTTGTATGAACATGCTGTTAGCTGTTTTACAAATTATTTAAAATTTATCATGTCAGTTAGTTCTGTTACAGATAACACACAGCTACAAAACTGTCTAAAATCCTAACTAGAATGCCTCTCAAATCCTAACCCAGAATGCCAGCCACTGA
This sequence comes from Aptenodytes patagonicus, assembly GCF_965638725.1. Taxonomy (NCBI): domain Eukaryota; kingdom Metazoa; phylum Chordata; class Aves; order Sphenisciformes; family Spheniscidae; genus Aptenodytes; species Aptenodytes patagonicus. The sequence goes on from NC_134957.1 coordinate 22,160,117, forward strand.
AAAAGCCTGTTTAGCCTCTCACATTATAGCCAGAAGCCACCCTAATTACCAGTGACTAATGTGTTGGAGTGTTTCTATTTTTATTGCTTCAAGCACTTTAAAAGAGCTGGATTTTAACACTATGATAAGCATACATCTTTTGAAAAATGACACCCATTACGAGGTTTCAAGGCCACCAAGGACAAAGTCCCCTGTATCCGAGCAAAGTCACCTGTTTTCCCTCCGACCTTGGTTAGGCAGGGCTGGCACAGCACCGGGATCCTAGAAGACGCTTCTTCAGACGGCAGTGGCAGAGGCCCGTGGCGTCAGAAGCTCAGCTGAGAGCAGCCTTCATACAGGCAGTGTTTGCAGTGTTTTCCCCGGAGACCCCCCCCAGCCCGCTGTCAGCTGCAGGGCCCACTTGGCGAGGGGCCGAATGCCGCCCTGCCGGACCCGCCACGTGTCACAAAAGCACTACCGTTTATTTTTGGGTTGGGGTTTTTTGTGGGGTTTTGGTGTTTTTTTTCCTGTTCGTTTTTCTTCAATGATCTATCGTGTATTGTGGTTAATTCATCTCGGTCTGTTCTGGCGCTTTGCGTTTTTGTCCAGTGTTGTATTGGTTGTAGAATACATGCTGTTACATTCGCATTGAGTCTTTCTAAGATTGGCCTTGCGTTATTTTTATTCTGAATATTAGCCATCTGGCACTGTGTGCTGCAGTATTTAGTGCCACAAATAATAATGAAAAATATGGTAATATCTCGTGATACTTTAACGTAAAAATATAAGACAGAGGGTATAAAGCTTTGGGCGTATAACCTCAAAGCTGCCAAAGCATGTTGTTCCCTCTGCCCTTGTTTTCCATAAATGATTCTTTGATGGGAGACAGCAGAGGTAATAGGAAAGTCATTGGTTAATGCACATTAATGAAACTGCGTTTCTTGTAGTTAATGAACCACAGTCCTGAAGAAAGACGGGTAGGAAAAACTCCAGGATTGGTACCTTTCTGTTCAGGTAGATGTGGGCACGTCCAAGACATGCGAGAAAAAGGTACTTGGCTTCAGATATACCGGAGAGGGCTCTGTCTTTTCCCCAGCAGTCAAGCCCCGTAGAAATGCTTGAAGTTTAAAGAAAACAGCCTTTTCCTTCTGTCTCCCCACATCAACATATGATGACGAGACTGTTGCATATTCAGCAAAACTGTTGTTCTTGCTGTAGTTAAGTTGCATAATTAGACGGGGCTTAAATGAGATGAGAGCTAAACTTGAGTGATTCTGTAGGCTGGTGCAGAGGTGAATTGCAAGCTAACGTCACAGAACTTACCAAGCTTTCGGTGCCTCAGGAAAAGAGTTTAAGGATGTTTAGGTTCAAAGGAAGCGAGCGTTTTCATGAACGTTTGTTTTAGAGAACACTTTTGCTGGGAAGATGAATTTACCTTTACGTGTTTCTCTAAGGTTGGATTTATTTTTGAAGAGTTTTTTGAAGGGCTACCAAGAGCCAAACGGCTCGGCAGCTCTGCTGCTGCAGTTGGTCGTGCTGTCTCAGAAGCTGTCGTTCAGCGTATCGGTCCCTCTGTCCTTCGTCTGAGCTTTCTACTTTGACACATCCTGATCCTTTTGCCTTCTCCAGGTTCTGTTCTAACCCGTGCTCTGGCTCATTGCAAATACGCCGGACCATTCTTGAGCCTTTTTTGTTGTTGCAGGCTGTTTTTCTTTTTTTTTTCTTTTTTTTTCTTTGTTTTTCCCCCTCCTGCTAATACAGTAGCCTCCCCTAAAGTGGCCAAGGGTGTTAGTCCTGCCAAGGAAATGAGAGAACACAGAGCCTTCTGTCCGCAGAGCATTCGTCTTGGCCAAGGCACAAATGTAAGCTTTTATTTCCTCCTGTTCAGAAGCCACCAATAATGAGGTGTTTGGCCGAGGAAACGTGGTAAGACAAATGCGCAATTTAAACAAAGATTTACAATTTGAACTTGAACTGCTGGGAGGAAGGTGGGGGGACATGGAGAAACAGATATGGACTAATTTGGGGGATCAGAGCCTACTAGGAGCACAGTTTTAATGTTGTATTGGGCCATGGGAGCCTCAGAGGCTCTTAAGTTCCTACTGGAACTTTCTGACTCAAATAAGGAGTTTTTCAGCCTTGTGAAGGAGTTGCAAGGGAGGGCTGGGGTTTTTTGGGCGGAGGGGGTTGACGGGTGGAGCAAGGAGCATATTGAGGAGCGGAGAAGCCTGGAAAACTAACCTGGGACCCTCCTCACCTTCCTTCCTTCTGTAGCTCTGTCAGGCACATTGGAAATTTGTCTTGCCCAGAGAGGTCACCAACAGCCTTGAGTTTCTACTGAGTGTTTCTGAAACATCGCCCGTCAGGGCAAAGAGAAGGTATGGGCTAAAGAGCAGCACTGTTTCTCCAGCTCCTCTTAGACGGCACGCTGGAAGGGGGGTGCAAAACGACAGGAGTGTTGAGAGAGTCTTTCTGCAGCCGGAGGGGTTGATAATGAAGAACCCTTTCGGGTAGGGTTTTGATGTTTTTTTGACAAAGCCCTAAGGCTTGCCAGGCGTGACAGACAGGAAAGCAGAAATTCAGTACGTGGCAGTTCATGATTCCAGCTTTGTTTCTTCTTCAGGAATTGCTTCAGCCTCAGTAAGAATGAATCGCTGTTTGCAGGCTCAGCATTATTTCCCACAGCATGCAGTCAGTTTTGAACCGCACATCAGGACCTGGAAGGAAGGAAGGAGGAGATAGGGTGAGTCCCTATCTTTCATTTCTCCTACATTTTTTTTGTCATTGTTATGAAAGATTGGAATTAGGCCCATCATGAATGAAACTTTTACTTAAGAAGTCATTGTTCTGCTTTTGGTTTGTTTTGTTTTTAGTGGCCTATCTTATAATATTCCATATTCTCTTTGTGTGGACATATTGGAAGTCTATTTTTACTCTCCCGGTGCAGCCAGGCAAAAAGGTAAGAGTCCAAGCACTTTTCACTCATTGCAGAACGAAAGCAGGGATGCTAAAGAGAACTCAAAAATCCTTCAGTCGAGTTGATCTGGACAAGTGCTCAGGTTTCCTAAAGAGATGGAAAGTGACCTAGAGTTGTCCATAAAAACCGAGTAATTTACCGTTCTGAGAATCCTTTAACTCCCCAAAGAGCATGGTTTAAATCAGAGATGGCGTTAACGTTTAAAGCTGCCTTTTCAGGTGTTCCAGGAGCCGATAGGGTTTTTCATGTTGAGAATAACAGGATTGATGATTATTAACTTACATATTTGCAGTGTCGTTGATCTCTAAGCATTTAAGCAAGTTGGAGGCCAAATCCTGAGGACCTTCCTTAACCTAGCCTTACTGGAGTCTCCCGAGTAAGGACCTTCAGTTTTGGCTTTCGCTCTTCACGGAAGGTGTTACAGTGCCGGTGGAAACGGGTGCGTTTGCAATGGTAGTGGGGTTTCTGGATCCCTTGAGCCAGATGGTTGTGGTGGGTATGTGAACGTTCGGTGTCCCACCAAAGTCCAGCACTGCCTGCTCTGCTGGGAGCCCTTTGCCGGCTGGAGCGGGCCCCTTTGTAGTGGTTAAGTTTGCTTCATTTGTCAGACTCTTTCTTGCGATAGTGAGGGATAGAAGAATCTTTCTCCTTTTAAACATGCGGAGAGTCTGATGTCGCGTGTGTGTGGCAGTGAGGACTGTGGCTGTGTGCATAGCATACGGCTTTTTGACAAGTTGCTCCAGTAGCTCCAGTCCTTGTACTTCCCTGGTCGGCAGCATCATGGAAGATAAGTGTAACGATACGCTATGGTAAAGAGAAACTGGGGTTCAGTGTGACAGAAGTTGGTTGTTTCATGAATAATACTTTAGTTAAGGGTTTGGTATTGTTTTTCAGTGTAGGTGGCTTATTTTAGGACAAGGGTATGATTTAGTGGTTTGAGCACAGGCCAGTCAGAGGCAGACGTTTTGTTTCAATTCTTTTTCTACCAAATACTTACTTTTTCCTGTTGCTCGGATTGGTGGAATTTTTTTCAATTTGTTTTACCTCTTTACGAAATGCTAGTAAAACACCATGTGTGGAGCAATAGAATGAGGATGATGTTTGTGTGGCATTGCAAATCTACATGACCGAAATCAGGTCCTAATTACAAGAATGTGAATTTCTAAATAACAACTAATCCCGGTTTTAGACATAGAAAACTGTGGCTGGGGACATAGTTTTATCTTCTTGCTCACAAGGGAAGTGCTTAAAGCATCCCTCTCATGGTTAGTAATGTTATTCATGGAAAATAGTAATCTAAGGCAGCAGCAGTAGCAATTCTAGTATGTTGTTTTGTGATGCTTAATATCGCTTTTGTGTTTCTTATTGATGTATCATCGCAGAGTATCCTGGCTGTCCAGCACTCTCTCCCTTTGCCTTCTCAACAAGCACATTTTCACACTAGATTAATCTCATTAGAAGGAGTGGGAGGTAAAAACATTCGCAAACTTGCCTGTATTTGAAATGTTATCTCTGCTACCCGTGGGTAACTGCTCCTCTCATGACTTCTGCTTCTAGTACCATATGTCCTATGCTGACAAAGAACGCTATGAAAATGAAGAAAGGCCGGAGGTGCAGAGGCAAATTCTCGCCGAAATTGCAAGGAAGTTGCCGGTGTACACAAGAACGGGGAACGGAGGTCAGCTAAGCAGCGAGCTTTGTTCCTCTAAATCTAATCAAGCACGCTGAAGTAGCATACGCTGGCGATCCAGATGATACCGCCGACCAACAGGGTGTTCCTAATGCCCCTGCATGCGCTGAGTAACTCTTGTGCGAATAATTTTAATGGCTTTTCTCTCAGGTTTTATGTTTGGGAAAACAAAAAAGCCTTGAACACTTGGGTTTGTCCTCAGTGGAGTCCCAGGTGCTGCCTTTGAGAAGCAGTATGTTACCCCTTGTATTTAGAGTTGAAAAGCCTACTTACGTTGTCTGCCTTTAGTAATAGTAACAGAGTGACCAAATCTGTAGTTGTTTTTCCTTAAAATGGAGTCTAGCTTAGACATGCAGCACATAATTCTGTGAACAGATTTCTGGACCTTGTTCTGTGCTTAAATGCATACTGCACTCCTTTTAAAGCTTAGGAGAAATCCGTGCTCGTATTGGAGGCTCTGCCCTCTTCATTTCTGTCAGACAAGCCAAAGAATTCTGAAGTAAAGAACTGCTGTATAGGCAATTATCAAAATGGAATGTATGTAAAGTCCGAGTAGATGCGGAAGCCAGAGGGAAGCGTACAATTTTGTTTTATTGCTTTTAAGCTGGCTGTGTGCTTTGCAGTGAGGCTCGTTCCCCCCATCTGCAAGGCTCCGGAAGGATTATGAGCATTGCTTATCGGATTGTGACCTGGCAGCAAAAATCAGCTGCAAATGCACTCATCTTTTGAAGTGATAAAGGAAAGAATATGAATAGTTAGGAAATGAGCGGAATATTAACTATGGTGAAAAAAGAACACTTTTCTATTACTTGGTATTAACGTGTCTTTAATTTCAGGTGTCCGATTCTGTGATAGATGCCAGCTAATAAAACCTGATCGTTGTCACCATTGTTCCGTTTGTGCTATGTAAGTTACTGGACTGTTCTTCACTGAAGTGACTATAGTCACCACTAAGTTATGTGAATGGGCCGGTCCTTCACGTGCCTGTTTACACATAAAGGTACCCAAGTACCTCTGTTCCAGCTGCAGGCGACAGAGTATGTTCGTGTGTGGCAGCGTTAGCATTTGCATTTCTGCTGTCTGTGGCCCTGAAGTGTTTGCAGTTCCCATACCTACAGGTGTATCGGCGTTCAGTGGCTGGAAAGCATGGCATCTAGTGAAAACCAACTGATTAACCATTAACTGATCGTCCTTTTTTCTTTCTTGTCCTTTTGCAGATGCGTGCTAAAAATGGACCATCACTGTCCGTGGTACGTCCTAGATACTTTTCTGAAAAGAGAGGTTGTTTAAATACATTTCTTCCCCAGAATAGTGTCTGTATGCCCCTTTCATTTTAGACCCTGCATCTCTCTGTTGGGAAATTTATAAAATACTTACACTTTGAAATTGCCTGAACTGTTTGATATTTTGAAAGAGAGATCATTCATGTTTGTTCCATAAAGTATGCGTAAAAAAGCTGTTACATCGATATAATTTAAAGCCCAACTGCTAATTCACTCTTTGACCATTATTCAAATTTTAAAGGGGCTTCAACTTAGCCTTTAATTTTGGGTATATAATCATTTCAGCATGCAGTTGGTGGTTGCTTTCAATAACAATATTTGCACGCGGATTGTTTCTGAAATGATGCCTGCCACCTGTGCATGGTCAGAGACAGTTTGTGTGGAATGGTGCATGGATGAATTAAAAATACGAACTGTCCTTTTACTTGGCTTAGCAAGAATTCCTCAAGTGAAAAGCAAAAAGGCTTTCGTTATATTTCATTTTGACCACTAAGGGGAGCTGTTTATTGGCGAAATTGTGTTGTATACTCGAGAGGCTTAATAGAACCAAAAGAAATTGTAGTACTCATTGTTACAACCGTGCGCTGTACGTATCCTGACTTCAACTTTGCTTTTGTTCTCTAGGGTGAATAACTGCATTGGATTTTCTAACTACAAATTCTTTCTACTGTTCTTAGCCTATTCTTTGTTGTATTGCTTGTATATTGCTGCAACAGTCTTCAAGTATTTCATTAAGTACTGGACAGTAAGTTGTGAAATGTGGTTACTTTTTCATATCCTGTGAGCCTGGTGGGGTTTAGTCACTCTTGTTACTTTTTTGCTTTCAGTCAGTGGAGGGTCTGCATTTCTTCTGTAAGGTGTTTTCCTGTGCCCTGTTTTGAGTATAACTCCCATTATACGTCTGAAATGCACAAAGCGAGAAGCAAATAGACTTCAGGAATTCCAAGTTGTAGAGTTAGCTTCTGGCAAAGAAGTTACATCCTTTTCCTGTTCTTGTGTTCGCATGTATGTATCTCAGAATCTTTGGAAACTTACCACAAGTTTCTTAGTTTGGAAAACTCAAATGTCATTCAAAAGCAGACATGCTTTACTGAAAGAGAGCCCAGGATTGCTGTTTACACAAATGTTCTGGTGCCTTTTCAATACACATTAGGGTATATCATGACTCACACCACTGAAATTAGAGGTGTTACATAGGGATAAACACTGCTTGAGTTAGGTTAGGCTCTTGGACATAAATGTGGTTAATCTTCCCAAATCCAAGTAAGGCTGTTGTTGTCTGGCCATATCTCCGTACATTAAAAAACCCCAAACTTCTACTGATTATGGAAATAATTGTCTTCTAAGTAGAAATTCTTAGTTGTCAACATTTGAAGCTTTTAAAGTGGTTGCAAGAATACAGTCATATTACAGAAAACCATTAATTGTGGGTGGGTGGTTTTCTTTTACGTTGCTTCCTGAACTGCCCAGGCATATTTTTGTTTCCACTTTCTCTGTGTTGGTGTCTTAAAGATTAGGTCCCCTGCACTTAGAGCAAATAAGTGAAGGCATAGAGTGGAGATCCTGGGATTACTATCCTGCTGTTTACTCTAACTGATGGTTTCCAAAATCTTAATTTCTTGAAGTGTATCTGCTCCCTTCTCTCCTCTGGTTATCACAGAGGTATAACATCCTGGCACTGATCTGTACATATTTACTGAACAATATCAAAAAACGGTGTTCATTTTGTAATCCCCACGTGACTCCTTGCTCAATTTAAAAGTTGACTGAAATAAAGTATGCTGCTGCTTCAGTTATCGATTATCATTCGTACGCAAGCAATGCCAACTGACAGTTCCAGTAAGAGACTGGCCTTTTGTCTCCAGGGTTTTTTGTGTCCCCTCTGCTGCTAACTCTGTATGACCGTGTTTAAGTAACTTCACTTTGCTGTGCATTAATTTATTAAATTCTCTTGGTTTAATGGCTAATCACTTACATAAAATGCCTCCCGAGAGAGATGCTCATGGGACACTAGCAGGAATTGTTTCTTACGCTAAGAAAGGCACACAGGCTTGAGCTCTGTGGCTGCATATAGGGGATGTGCAAAGGCTGAGAAGTAATTTTTTTTCCTTTGCGGTCCCCACAGCCCATCTGTAGGTGTGCGCTCACGGGGATCCCTGGCACTTGACTCTTCTGCTGTAGAAGGAAATAAGTGTTTCTTCTGCTTGTAAGATCCCGCTTGGCTTTTAAACTCTTCCAGACCACCTATGCTCAGTTCTAAGGCTACCTGACCGCTATAGCTGTGGAGGGCAGGTTTTCTTGGCATGCCTTATATTGCAAGAGGTGCAGAATTTTAATATATGGGCAGGAAACGCAGCAGAACGTAAACAGGGCTTCCAGAGCTTGTGCCTGCTTATTTCCCTGTGGGCCCAGGCCATGTTTCTTGTGCCCAGGTGGGAAGCTGTGATTGTACTGGCTCTGTTAGAGACAAGAAGTTAGTAGCAAAGCCCCACTCCTTCTGCTGCGGTTACAGGAGGGGAAACGAACCAGATCATTTCTTTGCCTCTTCTTGCTTTTTATAGTCAGGTGTGACTTTTGCGTAGACGAGTTGGAGAACTCCAGATGGGAGTTTTAGAGGATCTCTTTCTTCTCTCTCAGAACAAAGAATTTCCAGCTTTTATTTGTTCCTATCACTTGTTCTGTGTTGCTTTTCTTTCCAGGGTGAGCTGACTAATGGACGTTCCAAATTCCACGTCCTTTTCCTCCTCTTTGTGGCGGTCATGTTCTTCGTAACATGGCGGCAAGGGCCGGCGCGGGGGGGCGGGGGCGCGCCCCGGCGCATGGAGGCGATGCCCTGCCAGAACCAGCGGCTCGGCCCGCGGCCGCAGGACGAGCAGCCGGCGGCGACAGCGACAGCGGGCGGCGGCTCCCGGCTGATCCGCTTCGCGGAGCTCGGCGAGGACAGCGGCTGCCCCAGCCCGGACAGCAGCAGCAACGGGGTCGCGGCGGCGCCGATGCCCGCGGGGGAGGGCGGCGCGCCGCCGATCGGGCCGCAGCTGAAGCTGCTGCCCATGAACGACCAGCTGCGGGAGCTCCAGACGATCATCAGGGACAAGTGAGCGGCGGGGCGGGCAGCGCCCGGGGAGGCCGCGCGGCGCCGGCGGCGGGAAGCGCGGCCTGAGGAGAAGCCGGGGGGCGGCGGCGGGGAGGCTGAGGGGGGATGGCCGCCCGCCGGCCCCCCTTCCCTCAGGGAGCCGCAGAGGTGTGATTTAAGGAAGTCTGAATATGTAATTGTGAATTTCTCCTGAATACAAATGCCCAATTGTCAGATTTACGCGAGTCATTCTTTTTCTTTTTCCCTAGAAGTTAGGCTTCAGACGCAATTTGTCCTGTCTTCTTCTTTGAGATATATTTGGGAAATTTATGTAATTTTTAATTATGTTTGACAGAGGAAGAAGGAGGGGGGGAGAATTTATCTGTGTACAGCAGCTGTTCTAGAGACAAAATCGAAAAAAGGGCAGTTTCTCCTGTGCTCTGGTTTGACTGTATTTGCCATCCAAGCTGAGAGAACTTGCTGATGAAGTCTCAAGTAGTGACTCAACTAGCCTAGCAAAACAGAGAGACCCCCAAAGGAAAGGTGAGCCTGAGTGAGAAGCATTTTGCAGTATGTCTTGGGGTTATTTTCAACCATTTTGTGCTTTATTATTTAAGTAAAGAGTATCTCTATGCGAACTGCAAAAGAGATAATGTCTGGAGCAAGGATATGGGCAAGAGCTGCTTGGGAGGACTGGACGCTAGTCTGAGAACATAGGCATTGTAACTGCAGTCTCTAATGCCGGCAGAGGTGTCTGACACAGAGTGCCGAATCTCAGCTTAGTGCCATAAAGCTCAGAGGGTAGCAGGTTCTGTGCTGGTGTCGCCTCATCGCAGCATGGTGTGCGCTAACAAAATTTCTAACACCCTGAATATTTGTCCTTTCCACTGTGCCTGTTTTACCTCTAACTTAGTATGTATGAACTTGTTAAGACTGGGACTAAAGACAGTTTATTGTAACACCTGGCATGCTTGGAGTTTCATCCCTGGTAAGGGGCCTTGAGTTGCTACCAGAATGCAAATGAACTACTACATCTGTACTAATTAAAGACCAATCCCATTTTCACTGAATTCAGTGAGAGGTTTGTTATTGATATCTGCAAGACATGAGTTGAATTGCATAAGGAATAAAATACACAACTGGGTTCACCTGTAAGGTTTTCCCTTCAAGAAAGTACTCTCAGCTGAGTTCTTGATGCTTATCCCATTGCTGCCTCCTCTAGGCCAGAGTTGCGTGTGCCTCTGCTACTGCCGTCTGAGGAAGCGTCTTCTAGGATCCCGGTGCTGTGCCAGCCCTGCCTAACCAAGGTCGGAGGGAAAACAGGTGACTTTGCTCAGATACAGGGGACCGTGTTAGAGGTACTGTGAAGGATCAGGCCATATGTTACGAGAAATGAGAGATTATTTAATTGGGAAGCCTGACTTAATCAGCGTAATGTGTCTAGAAGTCAAACCAGAAACAAGCTCTATCCATATTACAGGAATATCAGCAGTTGTACACTAGGTGTAGTGTTATTTATAAAATGACTAGTTTATGGCATCAATAAGCTGATCTATTAATTTCCATCTTGACATTCATACAGCCAGGTCAGTTGATTTTTTTTTTCTTAAATTATTTTTTGTCTTTAGGCTTGTTAACTGTCAAGAGTCACATTTCAAACTCAAGTGAATTGTGCTGTAGCCTAGGTACTGTTCTCTGAATGCTTATTTTTAACCAAGTACTGAAACTTCTACCATTCAAACTGTTAATTAGCTGACACTGCATGGCCAGTAATAAACGTCAATATATCAGACTTTAACTGTCTGTTTTGTATTTAAAGTTAATACTTCTAGTCCCCTGAGGACAAGAAAATATATTAAAGAGAAGAGAAGCAAGATAACACAGAGATGGGGACAGTTAAGAAAAGATGGGAAGACAAATCCATTTATGCTACAGGCAAATACAGCAACAAAAAAGCTTCTAAACGTTTTCTTCAGTATTGCCCTTCATCTCTGAAAAATCATTTCTTAGTACAGCACAGAAAGACTAAGTGCATAGTGTAGACAAAGTCTACTCACTCATTATTAGTGCAATAATTCCTTGTATACAAGTACTAAAACAGGCTAGCTGTAAATAAAGTTACACCTTCTACGGTTTCACTAGTTCTCAATTGTTACAAGCTCACTGTGATCCCTTGGTGTGTAGGCACTGTCTCCACTGCCTTGCTGAATGCTAATGAGCTTCCATGTAATTTAACCACAGAAAGACATCTCTTCCACATCAACACCTATTACCAGCTCCAAAATTGGTTTGTGAAGCTTAGTAGAGATATGCCCATAGTTTTTTTTTTTAGCTGCTTGTAAAAATTGGAGGTCACACCAGGCACTGTAAAATAGAGCAGTAAGATGGTCTTGATCATCGTATCACACCCATACCAGGGAATTGTCTTAGTGTTTACCAAATGCCTTGAAACCATTCCTAATGCAAGATAGAAGGTAAAAATGAAGGATGAAACTACATACGGAAGTCCATATATTAGCAACACAGTTACTATATTTAGAGGCAGGCATGAAGCATTATATTAAGGACATGCTTATATCTAGCTGTGCTTTAGGTCAGCTCTGAGATTTTTCTCCCCTTCCTCCAGCCATCCAGCTGACAGATGGTGTCGTCGTTTTGTGGCTGAGGTCCAGAAGTGAAACTCTTGTCTGGGATTTAGCTTTCATCAAAGGGCATCCTGAGTTAGGACATATATATCCAAGCTGTCCCCAACTTTTTATTCAGACCTTTCTCTTCCAAGAATTTCCTGGGACTCGTAACTTTGGATTCATAACTCATTTTAACATTCCCCTTGAAGGGTTTAGTGTACCCCAATCCTACCTTTAGAAATGCTTTTTTCTTTGAATGGAGTGAGTTGGAACCATCTTCCATCCATGCAATAAATAGGATTTCTTAATAGTTCTTCCGGTACTTCAACAGAAAGCATTCACAAGCCTGTTAGCAATATACCTATTACCTGTTAGCAGTGCTCCCTCCACTTGGATACATTCTTCGCACGGTGAAGCCAGTTTCCTAGAAGCATGTAAGTCGCCAGCTCTGCTTCTTCCCAGACTATAAATAAGCATGTGGCTTGTTACTATTTCTTGATCAGAATTAAACACAGTCATAATCAAACATATTCAGGATGAGAATGGATTTATAAGGAACGATATCAACCTTGGCTTTGAGGAGTCTGTGATTAAAACCTGATGCTTCAAAAGGCCTGAATTAATATGCCTATGGGAATCATTGGAGCCAATTTTTATAGCTTTTTGTAAAACCTCTTGTTTTATTGCAGTTCATTCTTTCATTCTGCCCTATATTTCACAGTTCACATCCATCTGCAAATGTCATTTTTTTGGTCCATTCTGACTACATTTTCCCCCATTCATCTATTTTGAAATGAATAAATTAATTCCAGTTTATTGCCTCTGAAATGCCTTGATTTTTTGAGGTATGTAATACCTCCACACTGGAATTTCTGTGCTTCTGCACTACACCCTTATGTGTGGTTCTTACAGGAAAAAACCGTGTAAGTACCCACTTCCAATATCTTTTATCAGCCAGATGATACTTTCAAAGTGTTGAGAGAACATGAGCAAATTAGTCTTCATGCCAACGCCCCGTATGTCAGGGGTGTCGTCATTTTTCATCTTCATTTTGCTGTTGGGGATACTGAGACATCCCCGACATAGCTGTACAGCATGTTAGGGTATAACGTGCTATCGCTCAGTACGCTGACCTTGTTCTCAAGCCCTGGTTTGCTGTCTGCACAGCTCTCGGAAGGACTGGTGGCCGTACTCCAGAGTTACCCAAGTGCACCCCTCCAATTAGTACAATAATAGTTTGCCACAGTATTTTAGCATTTAATATTTTAGTATTGGCAGCGTAGTATTTTATGGTGCTTTGGGAGGTGGTGTGGAAAAAGGCCAGATGAGATATCTTTTAGGATTCTGTTCACGAATCTCCGCTGCGGTGAGTTATTTCCATTCCCAGAGCTTCTATTTCTTCTACCGAGCTGCTTCTGTCATCTTTTCTCACTGCCAACTCTGGAGCGTGCATTGATTTCTGTCTGTCTCCAAGGAGATCCTCTGCTTCTACAGCTAAATCTGCAGAGAAACAGGTATTTCTTTTGTGGCAAGCTACTTTAAACAGTGCAAGTTTATAAAACTCGTCTGTTGTTAGCTTTCCGTGTCTATAGCATGAGCTTTGTTCTCCTGGTTAGGGCGCTCTGAGGGAAGGGGTTGTCACGTTTCTGACCACTACAGGTATGTGGCCTCGTTTTCTTTTGGTGTCTCTCTCGGGGTTCATGCTGGGCCTTGTACAGCTATCAATAATCTGGTATCATGTAAATAAACTGGTGTCGAAAGGAGAGAGAGAAGATCGGAACTGGCAAAAAGACGGAAAGGGGGGGGGGGGGGGGGGGGGGGCGCAATAAAACCAGCAGCATTGGAGAGTTCTTAAAGAAGGAACAGCAGGTAAAGGCAAACTTTGGAGGGGAAATATTAATGTCAAATATATTAAGCACCTTATTAGCCTTAAAAGCGTAGAGGAAATAAAATGATATGCGTTAGCAGAGGCAATGGAAATTCTGAAGCTGATTTTTTGCTCAGTCCATGATAATGGAATATTAAAATTATAAAATTTTCCATCAAATACCACCTAGCCATTTGCTATTGTAAGCAGATACGTGTGTATGTAATGCCAGATTCTTCAGTGCAGATACTTTTCTCATGTCTTGGCCATTTTAATTCTAAGTACCCTAAACGAGGGGATACCAACGATCCTACCCCATTTCCATTATGACAATTATTTGCCAGAGATTTATCTTTAGCTTCCCTGTATTGAATTGGATCCCATTACTTCCAGTACTCCTTCCTTCTGTCGTCATTAGTAATTTCTCACCCTTCTTAAATGTTTACAGCATGGGGTATAGTCACCCCTTAGTTATCTGTAAACTAAGCTGCTAGCATTTAGCACGTTTAATGCCTTTTTCCAAATTAATCGCCTCCTCTCCACCAGTCTGCTGATGTGCTTTTTCGGTGTTAGATGACTGACGGAACGTCATTTTCAATATTCCATCAGAACGCTGAACGTTCCCCTTCGTACTTCATGAGAGGAGCGTGTTTCTTTCTCACGCAGTTGGCGCTTGCTTCGGAACTTTATAGTAGAGAAAAAATTAGTGCTAGCCTGGACTAAAGAGAGCATGAACTGGATGGTCAAACGCACGTTTTCCATCTTCAAGGTTAGGGTCTTACTGGAAGTACGTAACGGGTTCTATCACTTGACGCAGCGTACAGGCGCATGGAACCTGCTCTTCTCTCCGTCTTTAACGAAGACAAGACTGTAATAATGCAGTTGTCTCAGAACGGTGCGGTGAGGTTTGACAATGCAGGTTTGCGGAGCGATTTTGTACATCTCCATTGGAGAGGCGTTAGAGCCACGTCAAGCACTGCGATACCACAGGTCAGGGTTCTTTTATCCACACGCAGGGTGTTCCGTGTAGCACATGCCCAAAGAGCTGGATACGGTGGAAACGCTGGACACGCATCACACGGCTGAGAGCCTGTGCTGCAGGTCGGATCGATCCGGAATGCACTGTATCTGCATATGTATGTATGTCATGCATACATATATGTATGTATGTCATACGTACTCTCTATGTATGATGGCTATCTCAGCGATGCGTGCGGAAACATTGCAGAAACATTTGAAATCACTCGAAAGATGCTGCAGTGTTGGTCAGCCTGTCTGTCCAGGCTGTCCCAGACCAAAGAGTCACAATTATCACATCTTGCCTGGTGAAACTTCCATGTTGAAAAGGGCATACCGAAGGAAGCGGATGTATGGAAACCATAAGCCTAGAATTTCTGTTTATCTTTCTGAATGGTGCCACTGGGCAGCACTGTTCAGACCAAGCTCTGCCAAACGCAATTATGATGAAGAATTAGATTAGTGACAGGGAAATGTCACCTCTGTCATATAAAGTGAACCCTGGTCAGAAGCAAAGTTACGTATCAAAGTGCAGGCTACAGAAAGCCTGCCTCATTAAAAATCAGCTTTAGGCCAATTGTCCTTTTCCTGTCTGTCTGTCTGTCTCCCCCACGAATGAGCTTATAACTCTCCCTCAAGGCAAGAGCATCGGTAGTGAAGCTCTGGTAGCTTTGAAGAAATCTTTCTGTGATTGAAAATGCCACACAGAGCTACAGCTTCCTCACGGCCCTGCATGCCGATCAGATGAGAGTATACAGGCCACTGTGAATGCAATCCATGGCATACCTCTATCTTCCTAAACTGGTGTTTAATTAGGAACCATGCTATTGCTGCGTTATTCTGGTCTCAAAGGAGCTATGGCTGAGCCGTGATCACGGCGGTGTCAGCCGAAGGAGTTCTCTGAGGTAGCTCACAACTTGACCCCGGGAAGGGCGTGGAATGCAGAACTAGCTCTGTGCGGAGACGTGCCACGCCACATGGCACCCAGATCACACCTTCCCCTCCGGCCGGCGCTCCCCTCACGGCTCTGTAGGCCGAGGCCTGTCTGCGCCCGAGCCGAGGAAACCACTGGGGCAGCTGCTCTGCGGGGTCCCCGAAATCTGCTGAGAGGGACATGTGCCAGCTCGGGCCCCACTTCTCATCTGACAGCCACATTGGTGTCCAGCTGCGCGTGGAGAAAGCGTGAGCGCACTAACCGGCAGCTTAGAAGAAGCACCCTTGTGAGCAAGAGAGACTTTATAAAGTACCGCTGTATTAACGGAGCTGCTGACCAATATGAGCAATGCTTGCAGTTGCGTCGTTTGGGCTTGAGGACCCCCATATTTCAACAGCCCAATTTCTCAAAAAGGGTGCCGTTATCGGTACAGTCAGAACAAAAATCCTCTTGAGGAGGTGACAGCTCGGGAAGGGCTTGGCCGCTCCCCAGCTCGGCAGGGAAGCGCCCGTCCCCCTCGGGGCGCCACGGCAGGGCTGAGGGCATCCTCGGCGCGCTCCTGCCTTGCCGCTGCCCACCGGCCAGACCAAACGGCCCCGGCGGGCGGGCGGGCAAGCCGCGCTGCCGCGGCCGTAGCCGCAGGAGGCGGCGGGCGAGGGCTCGGCGGGCTCCGGGCGCGGAGCGGCGCGCTGCCATGGCGACGTGCCCCGCCTTCTCCTCAGGGCGGCCGGGCCGGGAGCGGGGCTCCTCCCGCCCCGCCGCTCCGCCCAGCGAGTCCGCCGCCGTCCCACAATCCTCTCCTCTCCTGCCCTCGCAAGATGGCGCTGCTGGGGGCTCCGCGGAGCCTGGTGGCAGCCGCCTCCCGCAAGCGGCGGCTGCTCGCCCTCGCCCTGCTGCGGCCTCGGGCGGCCGCCGCCGCCTGCGCGCACGGCTGGCTTGCGGGGAGCAGGCGGCAGCGGGCCCACGGGGCCCCGGGGAGCGTCCAGGTGCGTGGGGGCCCCGGCCGAGGACGGGCGGCAGAGGGCGCCGGGGGCGGGCGGTGAGGGGCTGAGGAGGGGCGCCGGGCCCCGCGGTGCTGCCCCTGCGAGCTCTGCGAGGACGGCCCGTTTCGTCCTTGCCTTGCCCGGTTGTCAGCGCTCGCCTCCCGGCAAGGGTCCGGTGGGGCGGTGGGGGGGGGGCCGAGGGGGCCGGTGCCTCCGCCTCGCTCCCGGAAGCCGCCCCTGCGGTCAGCCCCGGCGGGGGAGCGCCTTGCAGAGGGGCTGGGGGGGCATGGCGTGGTGCTCGCTTCGCAGCGTGCGTGGCGGGCTGAGAAAGTCTTGGGCAAGTTTGGGCCCAGACAACTTCAGGCTGAACCTCTCCCTCCTTTGTGGTCGTGTTTAGGTGACCGTTCCGTCTATTTACGGTGCGCTAGAGCATTCGGTCATCTTTCTGTGGACAAGCATTAAAAAAGCAATGCCTTTGAACGGATGCTGAACATTTGTGTAGAGCATAACTTATGCTGACAGCTAATTTTGCCGTTATGTAGGGAAAGGAAATTGGGATCGAATTCTTTCTGTCAGCAGGGGAAGGCTGTAACATGTTCCAGTGAGTGATTTTTTTTTTTGTTACAAGTAAAGAATTGAGTACATATCTCACATTGAACGAGTCCAGCTTTAAATAATTCACATGTATTTTTCAGTAATTAATATTTCATATGAGCGAAGGAAGTGTATCTCAAAGATTGAGTGAATGAACTTTCCATAAACTCTCAGATAGCTATTATTTCTGTTTAATAATAACCTTTCCCCCCCCGGCGTACCGCTGTTTGTAACTAGCTTTTCACTGTCACCTGCCTTGATTAGTTGCCCCTGATGGGCAGAATTCTGTCACAGACTGCAGTCAAGTTCATATTACTTAGTAGATGAGATGAGCAGGACTGAAGTAGTAAACTTTTGGGGGTTTTAGTTTTGAAACTTGTGCAAGACAAAAAGTTGAGAGTTGAAGTTGATGCAGATCAAATATATTTGGATATGTTAAAAGTATATCTGGGTACTCAGTATTGTCCAGTGTTCCTGGAAACTTATTTCAGATGTTAGTAAATAAACAACAATGTTATCGTGGTGATGTATAGAAGTATTAATTTTAATCCTGTTTTCCTTTTGAATGTTTTGATTTTCATGTGAGAAATGCAAATTCTTGCTGATAAGTTTTAATTGCCACATGTTGCTAAATGTTGATTTGCACTAGATTTTCTGAACTAGAAAGCTAAGGCTATGTCTGGAGTATATATATGTATTCATCTCTTTGGCCTTTTAGTTTCTAAGCATTTCTGTGTTAGAAAGTGGTCAATTATGCATTTCTTTTTACAGTCTGGTGATTAATTTTTACTTCACTTCTGCATCAAGCTCTATTTGGATGAAAATTAGAATTCATTAAATGCATGAGCAAGAGCTTACATTTTGTTAAATAAAAACTTTGTGCCGCATTATGACAAATTTTATGTAAGTGTGTTGTGCAAATTTATCTGATTATTTTTATCTAGCAGGAGGCTCAAACGTAGTGTTCTGGAGTTTTTGGTTATAATGTCCTTCAAAATTTTGGGACTAGTTGACATGATTTTTTTTTAACATTTAATTAAATCTGCTGACAGAGGAAAATGCACTGTCCTGCAATTTCAGTTTCCTTTTTTTTTCTTCTCATTTTTCAGCTAGTTCAAGAAATACTGTGCCTGCACCAACAGAAGTGACTGTCAAAAGTTGGCTAGGCACTTCAGCAGGTTCTATTTCAGAGTGATTAGCCACTGATTTTTAATTTATAAAAATAATTCAGCATTAAAAAAATTTTCTGGGAGCAAGTATGTACATCCTATTTTAGTTTCAGTTATTTAGTTATTTTGCTATGTTTATACACTAATGAGGACTGTAAATATTTTTAATGGGCTTATTCTGAAAGCTTTTCTATATATTTAAAAATCGAAGAAACACACCTGGTTTTGCATTTAAAACAACTTAAACTTGTTTGCCATGGTCCTCGGCTGCATGCTTCACAGTCATCTGGGAATAAGGTTTAATGAAAGTAGTGTTTTATAGCATGTGTTCTCGTGAAAGCCTCCAGGCTACCGTGTTATGACACGGTATATATACTTTAGTGTGTGGGAAAGCTCTTACATTACCTTTATTGCTATATTCTAGGTATCAAATATGGGTTAGATTTTGCACTAGCTTGTTGAATATAACCAAGGGCAGTAAATGTGAAATAAATGCCCGCGATCCAGCCTCTTAATCTTACATGGGATGGGAGACTGGCAGGACCCAGCCACTTGTGAAATCCTGATAGCTGGCTTTAATGGCATGTCTTCCCCAAAGTGTTCCTAAATAGTAAGGGCCTTCCCGGGAGGGCGCACCTAACGTGACATGGTTATACCAGCAACACGGTGCTTCTCACTGCTGTAGTAAAATCACCTTTGTGAGTAAAATCAACTGTAGAACCACAGTTCTGCTTTTATTGATATAACTACACAAACGGCAGAGGTTTGTGACAGCATAGCTGTGTCAGTCAAGAGTTGTGCCTTTTACAGCTCAGACTGGTAAACAGTATAGCCATAGCTTAACTCGTGAGGAAAAAATGTGATTAAAGGAAGGAAAAAGCTCTGATGAAATATGGCCATAAAAGCAAAGTTACTAACCGTTGTTTTTGAAAAAGATGATTTCAAATACTTGCTCGTCATCCTTCTACTGTACTCTGCATCCGTGCAGTATTTGATCCCCCGTCTTCATGGTTTCATGTCGGTTGTAAGCTTTTTTTTAAGCTTAAATTAATTGTAAGCTTAATTGTATTATAATGCAATATATGTATTTTCTGTGGCACTTGGTACAATGCGATTCAAATATACTGGAGTTGTTTGGGTGCTGTTGCATTACAGATCCATGTCTTTCTTCCCTCACACTGACATTTTTCAGTAGTTTTGATAAGAGTCGTGCTTTTCTGAGTAGTAAGACATGTAACGTTTGTATCCTGGAGAGGAAAATAGCTATATTTATGGAGGGGGAAAAACAGGTGTCATAAATATTATGGAACTGTGATCAGACTCCATTTCTTGATATTGAGATCAGTTTGTATTTCTGTAAATGTAGCTCCTTCAGTTCACCCTCCTGCGGTTGGAGTAGGCAGGGGTTCATCGTGTCAAAACTCGGGTTTTGAATTTAGGATCTCTGCCGAGTAGTAATAGAGAAAATGGGCATGTTGGATGTGGCCTGCTTGGTAAACTTCAAAAAGTAACCAAAGACTGCATTTTTTTTCTAGGAAGCTTAGGGGTTTTTTGTGGAACAGTGTGCCCGCATCCAAAATAAAAGCAATGACAAATTCTGTTTGATCTAAAACTTAAATGGGAGGAAAGTAGCATTTGACTGAAAAGGTCCAACAGCCTTTAACTAAGGATAATTACTTTATTAGGAATCTGTGTAAGTCAAGAAATACACCGAAGGGTTTCCTTCAGAGAGGACTTTGGCAGTTGTAGAAAGCAGGGCTTTGTAAATTATTGTAAGTGTAACAGTAAAAAATAGAAGAGACTTTTTTTTCTTTCCCCTTGCATTATCTTGCCCTTCCAGCTGCCACATGACATGTGATAAAGAGCGTGTTCTTCTGTGTAATTTAATAATATCCCTTGCTCTGGAAGTGGTTGTAAGAGAAGTTTCAGGTTTTTTCGTTAAATTTATTTCTATTTTGCCCCTTTTTTTTTTTACCTGAAGCCTGGTCTGTTCTGTAAAATTGTACTGGTGTTTATTGTCTAGATGTCATTTCACACGTCTGTGTGTATTGCTAAATTCTCTTCTGTAGACTTTGATGGTGTAGTTGAACAGCTTGACGCATGGGAACTATTAATCAACAGTCGCCGTTAGTCAACAGTCTTTACTGACAGATATATGCTTTGTAACGGAGTATTTGAAATTCCTTAAATTTCAAAATCCCTTTATAGAGGAAGTATTGCTGCTGAGCAGATCAGCAATCCCATATGTCTGTCTATAAAAATGGACGTCTGATAATACTGAAAATTGTTGCAAGGAAGGATATAAAATGAAGTAGAACAGATGGAAATACGGGAACTTGATCGGAAAGTCATTTGGGGAATGCGAGGCGGGGCACAGGGTAAGCAACACCCTGTAGCAGGGGTGCTGTGGTGTACATTGGGGTGCCTGCTGTGATGCTGCGTGGGTTTTCTGATCTGCCATTGAGATGTGTTTTACCAAAGCAAGCCAAATGTGAGGGTGTATTAGGAAGATGTTACGGGGGAAACTCCTTAAGGTATCTTTTTGTTAACCTTCTTGGCTTCATTTGCTCTGGGTATGTGTACAGAGCAATTGCATGTTGACCATTGTTAAACATAACTCCAGTTAAGTTTATATTGTTCATATTGGTGACAGTTTAGTCTATATTTATACCAGAATATTTTCACCTTTTCTCTCATCTTCCTCTGCTCTTTCCTATTCATATTTTCTTTCCTTGCTTTGCAAACTCAGCAAAATTAACAGCGGGACTTGAATACTGCACAGGTACTTGAATCCTCCCTTCAGTTATCTTTTCTGTTACGGTTAGTTTAAAAAAAACCATCCCCATTACATTAGTGCCGTACGTCTGGAACGGTACGTAATGTACTCCAGAGAGAAGCTTCTAAGTGTGGATTTGACCTTGAGCAAATCTGTTTAATCCCGGTTGTTTGTTTGCATTTATAGTATTTAAACTACTACCAACAGTCATGACACTTTAGCAATATCACTTTTATGTGCAATCAGTACTAGACATCTGTTTCATCCTTTAGAGTATATAGAATCATATCCAAAAATACATTAAAAGAACATAACGGTGCAGAGTCAGGCATTCAAAAGTTAGGAAATGCCAGAATTAAAGTTCCCTGCCTAATTTCTTAAATTCAGAAATAAGCAGGACTTGCTCCTGCTCCTTTAAAGCAATAACCTGCTTTAACAGGTTAAATAACCTGCTTTAATAACAGCAATAGCTGTTGGAGCATCAGTTGTCTACTCCCATGTACTAGCAATATATAACAACAACAATGTATTCAGAGTTAAATACCTGATTTTTTTCTTGCAAGGCCAAGCAGGAGAGAATGGTACTGCTCAGGAGAGGTTCCAGCTGTATTGTCTTAAGAGAAGCCAAAGCATAGTTGTGAGCAGTGGTTCATCAGCCCCTAAACTTCTCTTTGGCATGGTGTCTTAACAGTCTTTTACCAGCATCATGTGTTTAAAGAAGTATAAATGCTGGCGTAAAGATGCTGAGGGTTTCAATATACTGACTGTGCTCTAGGCTGTAGGAGACAGGAACTCAGTCTCATTGGTGTGAATATTGGACTTGTTGGTATTAAGCCTCTCACCCTGGATCGTGTCTCCGCTATAAATTCTAAATTGTCATAGTTTAATCCATACTTCTGAATGGCCTCTGTCTGGTGAAGCAGGTGGAGTTGTATTGATGTAACTGCCTTTGCTGAATAGAGAACACTGTTGCCTTTTGTATTGGTTGTACAACTTAATTTGGTGCTGGATTCTAGGTACTTCTCAGATGCCACAATAGTGGTTACTGCTAGGAGTGCTTACTCCTCCTCTTGCATGTTGGTGGGAACTTTTATCCAAAATAACCATGCCTTTGCAATGATTACATTAATTTGCAGTAGCTTGGGAGGTGCTGAGGCATCTTGAAGTCCTTCTCTTTTTCCATTATATTTTCTGTTTATGAAACTGTCACTGTTCATATGGAGAGCATATTAGTTTAGATGGAATCCTCTGTGCTGACATGAAACTGTAAAGTTATGAGTGTATCTACAATGAAGTGCCTTATAAATGCAGCTCCCTCGTTTAACCCAGGTCTTGGAAGTATCAGCGCAGTTCACCCAGGCCAGTTAGCTCTACTAAGTGCAAAATGTATAATTCTAATGTTTACTCTTTCTCTGTATGTAATGTCATATAATGGAAAAGTTTGAAATAAGCGGGTCCCATGTGATGACTTGTGGGGGAATGATCTTCGTTTTCTTAAAAATGACTGACTAAAATATAACTTATGGTATGTGTCTTAGGACAAGAGCAAAGGAATGTTGAAGGTAAGGCATAAAATATATGACAGTGCTGCTGTTTGTCAAGGTTAAAAATACCCTTTTTTATGATCAAGTTCTTTTTTTTCCTTTTTGATATTTGTCCTTTGCCTTGGGCTGATGAGCAGTTCTTTTGCTGTTTTGCTCTGTGGTAGTGATTTTTATATAGCGTGAGGTGTATGGTTAATATTGCAACAGAGCAGTAAAAGATTTAATATTGAATGTGTCAAAGATGATGTGGCACCGTCATTGCTAACCAAAAGAGAGGTCCCTGTTTTGCCGCTGGGGAAGCACTGCCAGCTAGTCCATCTAAGGAAAATAAATGGTCCTTTGAAACTCTTACGGAAAATGAATTGCTTTCAGTGTAACATGTAAAGCATGCTACAGTTGGTGCCTAGCAGTATATCTATTAAAGGTGCATTGATGGATATGTGAATATTGGGTATCTTTGTGTCCTGCCTACGGAAAACTTGTAGTCAGCCATGCTCTAACTTCTGATAGTCCCAGTGCTTCCCAGTCAAGAGCTGAAGCTTTCATTAGCTTTGTGGTCAAGACAAGCACGGCATGAGCTGAGCTAAGAGGAATTGGAAATGGCAGAACCTAGAAGCATAAGAATAGCAATTCATAATGAAAAACAGAACAAAAGGATATTTGAAAGAAGTCAGAAGACAACGTGGGAGAAAATTAAAATGAGAGGAAAGGGAAAACTTTGGGCTTTCATGGTACAAAAGAAGTGAAGTCTGATGGAAGTGGGGATTCAGGGAAGGGAGAGGTTCATTGTCACTTAGCATTTTTAATGGTTGAATGTAATTTATTTTACAGCTGCTGCCCACCAGTTTTCTTTTTCTGTGGTCAGTTGTTAAAAAAAAAAAATCTGTCTTGTTTTCATATTATGCTTGTTTACATAAACTAGATGAATATTCTCTGAAGGTGAACTGCATGTTCTGCATGACTCCATTTTCACTTTTTTTTTTTCACCTTTTTATTCTGTAGATTCCACCAATCTGCAAGCAAAGATCATGGCACAGTCTGGGGGGAGATTACTCAAGGCCGTTACTGGAGGCTTCGGAGGTAGGTATAAATTGTTTTTCCTCCTGCAGGTCAGAGGACACTCAAGCCCTTGGAGCATTTTTCAGTTCAGTCTGCTGTTTGTTTTTTAATTTCACTATTTACAGTTTTGAAGTGCAGCAAATTAAATGGCAAGTTACGTTTCTGCCTCTAGAAAAGGAGATAACTTTGCTTAGAAGTTTCAGACTGTTGCACTCTCCTCAAGAAGTCTTTTTGAATCTCTAGAAACTGATGATAATACAGTAACTTACAAAGAAGTTCTTAGAAACGTAGGTTTTGTTTGTTGATACTTAGATTCATGTTGTCAGGCATAGAAAATACTAATGCATAGAAAGCTGTGAGTATTCCTTGAGTATGTAGGGCTTTATTACTTCAAAATTCTGCTTAGATTGTGGAGTATCAAGAACCTGTGGAAGTTTATTCTCATCATTCTGAGTGCCAGGACGTCAGGCTCTTATTCCTGTGTGGTCTGCTTGCCTTAACACTAATGTAAACATAAGGAAGATGCAATTTTTACTGTTCATAGGATAATTATGACACATTTTGAAGTAACACACTTTGCTTGAATGAAGCTAGGAAATGTATTTGTCTTTTTTTTTTTAATTATAAAAAAATAACCACTCATAGAACTGACTTAAGCAGCTAAAGCCTTTTGACTTTATGAGGGTCATTGGGACTTCAAAGCATGAAATCTACTTAGATTGGTTTTTATAATGTTTTTCTTTAAAATATGAAAAGTGAAATTTTGATTTGGGAAACCCCGAGGTCTGCTATCAAACCATATATACATAAAATGAGATTCCTGAAGAGCTTTTACATAACTTGAACCCGGAAATTGTCAACATGTAGCAAATCTTTTAAACAAAATGCAGATTCTTTTTGAAAAAGCTTTAACACATCCATTGTTTGTGGCAGGCACTTTGAAATTGAACTTGGAGAATTGCCTAGTGGTAGTAAGTTGTTATTTTTTAGTACATCTACATGCATTAATAAATTCAGAAATTTTCTCCATATTTATTTAGCAGGGAATCTTGGCCACGTGCTAAGAGAAGTGAGCATTTGTTTTTAAAAAGCAGGTTCTTTTCCTCCCTGCACCTGTACGTGGATTGCAGCAGGGGCTCTGGACCCGGTTAACTTGTACCTGTCATATGGCACCAGTAGGCCGTTCTCATCCTGATAGGAAAGAGAAGCGTGAAGTGGATTTATCTATTTATTTTGCCCCCAAGTAAAGTTACTTTTTACGTACATGGAAAGAGTATTCTTGCTTAAGCGTGTTCCACTTTATTAATGTGCCTGAGTACGGTTATCCTCCAAAACTTCAATTTCTTTTCTATGTTTTTTTAGTCCACTTTTCAGTTTTTAGGTGTCCTTTTAACTGAAATATTTAAGGCTCTGTTATCTTTACCTCCTGGCTGCTTGGAACATGCTCTTTACTATACTGCTAGATTTATGGTCCCTTTCTTACTGTTGTTTCTGTAAGCAAGGCAAGGTTTTTAGAGAGAGGTAATATCTTTTATTAAAGCAAGCTGATACAGTTGGAGGATGAGGGAGGGAAAACAGACCAGTAGTTCTTCTTTCTGTTGGCTTTTACATGCATATTTCCTGAGGTTCTTGCAAATTGACTTTTCATCTTCACACAGATCCTCCCGAGGTGGCGACTGATAGAAAAGAGAACGTGTTGGCATGGTCATGCAGGTGGAGGGCTTCACACAGATCCAAAGGAAGGGGTAAAAAATTGCTTAATTAGTATTGCTTTTTAAATAAAAGTGATCAGCTTCCCCCAACCCCAAAACCCAAAAAACAAAAACTGAAGACCCCAAGCAACAATTTCTGAGAAACTGTATTGGTAGATATGTGAATACTGTAGCAGAGTAGGTGCTGTTCAATTGTCGATGTAGGCTTACTAGCTCTTAAGGCATCAAATGTTTGGAATAACTGTGTTGAAGTGCTTCAATTGTTTTATTAAAAATACAGCCTTAGAGTCACACACTCTGTTGAGATTGGCCTGCGTTATGTTAGATTTTTTTTCATGGAAAGTATGTTCCATTGTAATTTATTGTGGTTTGTTATTCTTGTTTGTGACTGATATTTCCCTGTGACTTGACATTCAGGATAGTCGAAATCAGCTTGTGGATACAAGTTAGTGCATCAGTTGGTAAAATTGCACTTGAAGCGGGTGGGGGAGAAAAGTAATTAAACTGCATGTATTTTTACTTGGATTTAATGTCGATGTATCTGAGGTATTTTGACTGTATTTATATTCAGGAAGCACATGTGAAAGTAATTATGATGGGTATGTAAGGAGAAGCAGTATCTTTTATTAGACCAAATGATTACAGTCAGAAATCGAGGCAAGCTTTTGGTTAAAGCAACGCAATATAAACTTTGCATGATTAAAATTGCAAAATCAAAGCTCTTGAGTTTATGTAACTTCCATTTTCTCCTTTCCTGTGCAAACTTACTTCTGATGCTTTCTGTATTTGCAGAAGGATTCTGTGTGATGATTATAACTTGTTCAAACTTGGGTGGGATCTTCCTAAAACTAGTGAAGACCATGTTGACGACAAACTGAATTTCAGTGCAGAATCTGGGTCTTTCAGGGCTGGTTTGCTCATGCTTAACTGTTCTGACGATGTATTTCCTACATTTGTAAAGAAACTGAGGAGTTAAACCTAGGATTTCCTCTTAAATTTTGATCTGGGATCTTCATTGAATCCAAACCTGTTTGTGCTACAGGCAGAAGTCAGGAGAGATGGTACCAAAATTTATGCTTTGGTAGTAAGAGGGAATTTCATAACCTAAAGTATAGCCAGCTTGTTTTAGCAAACATCTGTGATCTTTTCTGCATAAGGCACAGCGGGAAACAATAATCAGACATCTTCAGTCAGTAGTACTACTGGCTCTGCATGTAACATTAACTTTAGACTAATTTTAAGACCCTCCTTGCAACAGGTATGGGCTCTTTCAGAGATTTCCTAGGCAAAACAGACTTTAAAGCTAGCAGACTATCCTTCTCTGCGTTTACCGTAATTATATGTTATGGAATATAATTATTATTATGGATTGTATTTCTCCTGTAAATGGGAGGAGGGTATTATCCCCTGTGTTGTCACTTTGGTGATCACGTATCTGTTAGGCTTAATTATTTGTTCTTGGGGGTTTTTTCCTACTAGAATTTCTGTTTGCCTGGATATGTTGATCGGCTGAATGTTTCCTGTTTGCTGTCATAAGGTCATTTTTCACAACTCCACAGAAAAGATTTTTTTTTTTTTGTATATACATAGAATGAACTCACCCTCATATGGTTCAGTTGCAAATCCATTTCACGGACTCAGCTTCAGAACTGACCTATCTTCAAAAATACCACAAGGGGCTGTTTATTCTCTCTTTAAAAAGCTATTTCCTGAAATGCAGACCTTTTTCAACTGAACCCCTTTGCATGTGATGGGCAACTTCCAGGACAAATCTATTTAATAATCATTATAGGTATTACACGTTTACTCATTATATATTTTCTTTGGAGTTACTACTTCTCAAAGGTCTACAGTTTGGCATAATAAAAAAATTTAAATTTCAGGGTTTTCTCTGGTGAGAAAGGAAATAGAAGGTTCTGTTTACCAAAACACTGGTAATGTTACGGAACGGTGGATGTTCCTTAACATTAAAACTCATTAGGAAATATGTTAACCAGAAATTTTGATGCCAGCTGATAATTTTTTAGTCTGCTAGGCAATGTAAATATTCCAGTGGCATTCTCCGTTCACCCATTACTTGCAGCTATTCCTGTATAAGCCAATCCCCTGACTTTTTTATTCCAATAAATGGAACTATAATGTAGCTAATATAGGACGTTGTCAGTTAAGGCTGTTGTCTAACTAAACAGTTATCAGCTGTTAAGGATTGTCCAGGAGAAAGCAGCATGAAGTAGCTGTAGATGAGGTGAAATGCATGAAGAGTGGAAAAAACAGAGAGTAACATTGGGTGCAAAAGCCAAGAGGTTCCAGCAAAGATGAAGGGAAGGAAATCTGATGTGACAAGTGCAGTTCTTGCACTTGTGTATACGCTCACTTGTATTCAGTGTGTAAAAGTGCTGACACCCAATTTACCACATGAGAATTTTTTCCCCCTAGGATTACGCTTTTAGGAAAACTGCAGGTGATACACATCAGCTATATTACACCTTTCTCTCTTGCAAATTTTTTTTTTACGAACCAGCTTGTTCATTCTGGAAACTGACT
This sequence comes from Aptenodytes patagonicus, assembly GCF_965638725.1. Lineage (NCBI taxonomy): Eukaryota > Metazoa > Chordata > Aves > Sphenisciformes > Spheniscidae > Aptenodytes > Aptenodytes patagonicus. Next base: position 22,187,945 of record NC_134957.1, read on the forward strand.
TTGGGACTGATGTTTTAAATTGCCCCTTTTATAGCAGCTTCAGGGGATACAGAACTGAATACTAAGGATAAACACAGAATATGAAGGGCCCGTTACCTTCATCTCACAATAACTAGGAGAGAAGCTTACACATGTGGTTTTTTTACAAAATAATTTTTACTTGCAGCAGTGCCTGATGTGTTGAATACTGAAACTGAAAACAGTATTGTTCTTTACCACCTTTGGGGGTTTTTTTTGTGTGTTAGTCTTTTGTACACAGAATAGACAGGAATAAAAACTATGGTGCCTGACTTGTTGCTAAGCGGACATATATTACTTTCTTATGGAAAGACTGATAGTCACGATGGAGCCCTGATAATTAGCCTTCCTCTACCACCATTTCACTCAGTTGCTATTTAGTTTGCTAGTCATTGCTTGCCTTCTGTGGAGGGATGGATAGCATGAAGACAGAAGACTAAGTACTTTTTTCCCCAAAGCTTGGAAGGAAAATTTAGGCCCTAGTTTGACATTTATTTAAGCTGATAAGGCAACTGAAAAAAGCATCTGACCTCCTTCCTCACCTGGTGTTTTGCTACATAAGTCGCTGTATGGTCAGATAGTGAGCTAGGGTGAAGTGATCTAGCTGAAAAATAACGTGTCCAAATGGTGGGAACACCCCCTCCCTTCCCAAACAACTACTGCTGCTTCACTTGCAGCAAGCTGCATATCATGGACTGAAACAATCTAAATGCCTCCTGCTATAAAAAAAAAAGGTAAGTTCTGTTCTCAGCCATGGTTTTTCTCATGCCACTGAATTTGTAGGTTTATCTGATTCTTTACTGAGATGAAACCCTGCAACAAACGCTGAAGAGTCTTCTGCTAGTTTCATAAACTGAATCAGTTCATCAAGGTGTTGCATGAGCTGGTGTGAGAAATGGGCTGAGACTGTACAGTTGAATGCTGCAAAGAGAGGAGAAAGCAGGGGGGGAAGCAAGCTGTCAGTGGTTTGCAGAATAACCTCGTGCAGATGTAAGACAGCTCGTGCTAGTACAATAAAGAGGATGCTACAGCTTTGTGAGTGAGTACACAGGGAGCCAGAACTGGGTCTTTTTTTTTCCTTCATCAACAATGATGGCTTAAATGCAAGTCAAACTACCATTTTCTTCCATCATGCTTCTGATAGCTCATCATCCTGGCATAGGCTTTATCCATAAAGTCACAGGGTCGGCCCAGTGAATGTTTTGCAATACTCGGTAATCTCAGAGATTGTGAAGAGGAATGACGACTTTCTTTTTTCCCCTCTTTAGGTATTTTAAAAGGTCCAGAACCTGGATGGGATGGGTGGGGGGGACAGGAAGATCGTCAACGCTCATTCCTTTGCGAGTAGTCTTCAGTATTTGGTAGTGTGTTTTAAAAACATGATGCATGCGAAAAGAAGAAAAGGCTTTTCTTTGCTCCCTGCTATATTAGATTTATAATACTTTTCCTTCCATTCCTATAGAAGTAGGCCTTGGAAGAAAATATAAAACATTACTGCCACTTAAAAGGAGGTAAAATAAATGCATCTCTCAACCACAGAGAATCAAAAAAGGGCCTGAGTTGATTAAACAGATTGCTTGTTTTAATTTTTAATGTTACCACTTGCATGTTTAAACCATTTTCAACTTGTGTTTCTGTACAACAGTAACATTTATTTCATGGTAAACTTTGATGTGGTATGTGTGCATTTTGCATCTCCTTTGATATTTCTTCTTGTTCCTTTGCAAGGCCTTTGGCAAATGACTGGCTGCCTTCTGACTTTTTTTTCTGAAGGGATTTACTTCTGTCACCGTTCAGAGCCATGAAGAAACAGAAATAGATTCCTTGTTTGCAGCCAATGTATTTTGTTCTTTTTAATAGCTTTTCTGTGCAAAGTCTGACTAGCCAATAGCAACATATAATTAGAACTGCTCTGGTTGCACTAGTAGCTTTTGTGTTAATGTGATACCATTTTTTTTAACTTCCTTTTAACCTGTAAGTGGTGATCAAAGATATTTTCCAAATGTTTGAACTGCTATTTATGCATATCCTTGGCTCACATGGACAGATTCATGTATATGCTGCAGCAGATACCTCCATCTCCTGAATGGGTAGGACACAACAGAAACAGTTTTGCATCCTTTCTTCACTTACAAATCTTCCATATATCCATTTTTTAGAAGTCGTTTGAAATGTGCTTATACTGTGTAACGCTCCAGTACATTTGCAGCTGTTGACAAAAGGCAATCGCTCTTACCCTTTGGTTTTCTTTGAAGCTATGACTAGAAACACTGAGATGAATTTTCTGGTGCTTTTAAAAGCTTACATGGGTAGGATTGGTTTCCCTGGTTGCCTCAGCAATCGTACCTTTTAACAGAACTCTCCTTTCTTGCTCATTCACACTGGACCCTAACAGAGAATTTCTATTCTAATTTGTTCTATCCTCAAAGTTGAGGAGGGAGTATTTAAAGTACACAATCTAGTGAGGGAAACATTAAAATATATTGAAAAACTTCCCCTTTCTACTGACTTCTGTAATGAGAAGTCATCTTTAAAAGGTGTGGACTAACTTTTTGTTTCCCTCTCTCCTCCCCAACTACAAAATACTGCCTGAAATGGAGAGATTAGCTGCTACTTGCTGCCTTCCCTTCAGCTTTAGATAACCTTCGTGTCTTTCAAGTTAACCCCAGGGTCGCCAACACAGAAAAACAAGTTGTTGATACTTGTGCTGTGTGTTACCGCATGTGCTGTTATCCTCGATTGGGTAGCAGGGTTTAGGCTTCAGATAATATATTTAGCTTGAGAGTTTAGTGGAATATATCTCAAGTGTAAGTGATACAGACATCTGTCCATCTGTAAAATAACCTATGTTTCTGTTAAAAAAAACCCAAAAAACCAACCCAAAACCCCCAGCCAAAACAAAAAAAAAAAAAATCCCAAACCAAAACACGCCCCCCCCCCTCCCCCCCCCAACCCCAAACCAACCCCCCTAGTATTTCTCAAGAAGACTTGTTAACTGAATTGTGGTCTTGTTTAGAGCAAAATTTGAGGTTTGGAGGAGGAGAACCTATTTGAAGAATTCATTAAAAATTGAAGCCTGATCACCCAACGTCAGGGGCCATTCTGTTAAATGAAGTGGTGACACTGGAAGCCGAGTTAGGGCCACTAGAATAGTTTTCTTGCTGGCAGTCATAACTTCATTGGGCACCCATTGAAGGACTACCCTTTGGGTTCCTGAAAACATGCCCTAAAAGACATGGGCAGAATGAGAGTATTTCTCACTTCTCTGCAAAGGTTATAAGATGACCAAAAAACTGTGAAAGTGATTGTTGGAAATGCTTAAATTTGTAGTAATGCAACCAAATCATCTGAGCTGAAATTCAGTTCAGTTTATATATCAGCATAAGTGTTCCATTTCAGAGATTCATTTGAGTTGCTATAATGCTAGTGAATTTTTTTTTAAATGCTGTATTCTATTGTGACTCACTGAATGTTCTCCAAACTGCTTAGGTTTATTGTAGACCTTTCAGACTTCCTTCTTGCCTTAGTTTTTTGTTACTTCATTAAATTTTTCTTTTTTGCATTTTCCCTCCCGTTGTTCCCATGCTACGTTAAAACAGCTTCCAAAGAAGAAACAGCAAGCCCTTGCATTTTGTACAGAAATCTTGAGAAGATGAAGAAGGGTCAGTTTATTTGTTCTGCGAAGTATTTCAACTAGGGTGAATTGTGGCTTTCTCTGTATTCCGTTTACAGCTAGCTATACTTGCACTCTTGAGGACATGTGAAATAAGAACAATTCATCTGTTTTAACAGCATGTCATGGATATAAACCTAAAAACTTACAACTTGAAATTTTAATATGCAGTCCTAGCCTCAAACATTGTGACGTGTCTGTTGCCTGTCAAATAAAATACAGAAGTGATCCAAATGTATAAAATTCATTCTTACTTATACTGTTATTTTGCTTCCTGGGGTTTCTTCATAATGCAATGCCTTTGTTTGTTCTTTCCAATAGCTGAAAGAGATAGATGCCAAAAAGATTATCAGAGCAATGTTGTCTTACGTGTGGCCCAAAGACAGACCAGACCTGCGAGCCAGAGTAGCCATATCTCTGGGGTTTTTAGCAAGTGCAAAGGTAAGAACAGATAATCCATTATAATGTGGTAGTTACTGTTCATCTGGAGTTCGTACAAGCAATAATTTTCTTTTTTATTATTTAAGGGCTTTTGCAATCTTAAGATGTCTGTTTCCTGTATGAGGAGCATATAGCATTAGAAATAATAGCTTGGATTTTTTAACGGGGTGTGTATGCATGTGATATGCATGTGTGTGGTTGGGGAGATGATGATGACCAGAATTTTTACTTCCATTGCTCACATTAGTTTAGTCCAGGATTTTCCATTGCCAGTTAATCATTTACATCATAAGTTATGGGAAATGTGAGTTAAAGGTTGCTTACAGGTGGTCTCCTCTTGTGTGGTGCTGTATCTGTCAAACAGGATTTCTTCAAGGCTCTGTGCCCATTTTTGGCTCTGAAGTTGAGCACTGTGGTGGTATCTACTCACAACTCTTGCTGTGCTGTGGAAAAGGGGATTTGAGCTCCAGCCTTTTCTTGATATTTCTCTGTGAGATGATAGTGGAATTTCTATTGTTTCAGGGACTCCTCTGGTGTCCTAATGTGAAAGAAGCCGTGTAACTTTTTTTTTTTACATTGAACCATGCTTTCATTCAAATGATTTTTCTTGTAGTCTTTTGATTATGAAATGGAGGGTTGCTCTTTACTTCATTGTGTGAAAGGATCTCTTATACTCTTGCCTGTAACAAAATTAGTGTTTATTTGTTCTTAGAAGGAAATAGGCATGTAAAAGCTTTCTGCGGGTTAATGGAGGATATAATTCAAATTTTGTGCAAACCTTTGTAGAAATAGTTCAGAAGAGCAAATGTTAACTTTGTGCAAAAAATCTTTTGCTTTTGAAAAAAAAAAAGAAATATTTGATTGCAAAATATTGCAAGTAAATTTTGTAAGTTTCATTGAGACATCTGGCTCAACTGGGTTGCTTCTAATTATGGCAATTTTTACCAAACATAAAGCTAATATTAGTATCTTGCTGGGATAAGCTAAAGTAGGTACTACTTAGCAATGAGTTTTAGCACTTAAGCCAGTTGCACTAGCAACTTACTGGCATTCGGCAACATTGCCATGTTATGAAAACAGAGAAGAAACAAATTTCAGCTATGTAGGTGATAAAAGAAGAGTACTTGGAAGATAAATGTGCTCATTTATTTGAGCTGAAGAGGAAAGGCCAATCATTTGGTCTACAGCTCTTTCTCCCAAGCTATCTGCCAGGTGCTAGCTGGTGCTGTCTACAACAGATATTTTGGTTTGTGCTGCTGTTCAGGACGTTGGTGATAATGCAGGTGACAACACGCAGAATATGGCATGTCTGTACAAGTAAACTTCCACCCTTTTTGTATGCCTGTGCAAAATATACAGCAATGCTTTCAATTACACTTAAAAGCTATCTAGGAAACTATCTGCTCAAAATGCAGATGCTAGGAGCGTTTTGCCTTGTATACTGTGCAGTTGCCCTCACAATAATATTTAACTGATTATGTGCTTGGTTCGTTGAGGTTTTGTGATGTATATTTAAGAATACCCCATTTACCAGGTGGATTTGAAAATTCTTCTAACTCAGTTTCTTTTTAAAGCCTCTGATTAGTAACATGGATAATAATCTGAAGGGAATTTTGAAATAAGTTTGAATTATTTTTTTTCTATTTCTCTTCTGCTCTTCCCCTCACTTCCTAATTTGTAGGGTTATATGAATATGATGGAGAATGTGAATCCAGAATCTAATCCTGCATGTGGCAGCATTGTACCTTGCTTTTAGGAAGTCTATTAATGTTTCAAGCAGCTTTCTAGGGTGTAATGAAAACAAAATTGATGGCCAGGATGCCTGACTCTTGCAAATAGCTCTGTATTTGGTATAATACAGAGCTATTATATTTCTGCTGGGAGAGAGAGATGTTTCCCCCTGTCAGAAAATCAGACACTTAATTGCTCTTTGGGGAAGTAACGGGATGTTTGGATCTCTCTTAAGTGTTCTCTTAAATTTCCTACTTCAGGTTCTGTACAAGGCAGCCTGGGAGCACTGATGTCCAGAGCAGATTCCCAGAAGGAGAGCAGAAAACCTGTTGAGCTTTGCCCAGGTTTTAGGAGATGCCTCTTAAAGCAGAAGTGTTTTGTGAGAATGTTTGTTGTGTCAAACACGGATTTCATTGGGAAAACACACAGCAAGCTCTCTACAGAATATATATTATAACTGGTTGGGGTGAAAAGTTTCACGGATGTCTTCTAGCTATGCTTTGCTAATGTTTTGTTCTGTTTCTGTCATAACAAAGCTGTGTTAGAACTCAAACATTTTTGAATAACTGCAATTTAAAAAGTTACCCCTCATCACCTGAGCTATGTCCACTCTTCCGTTGTGGGGTAAATTTTCTTAAATTGCTTCATACTTTACACGTGCTAAGTATGCATGTAGTTATTGTGGCATAACTGACATGCAATAGTTTGTTACAGAGCTACAGTAAGTCTGTCATATCTTTGAGCCCTGAACATCTGCTTTTTTTTCCAGAGCAAACTAGAGGTCACTTTGTCCTAGAGAAAATTAAATACAAATTAGTTTACCGGTAGCTTGCCTGGACCATGTACGATCCTGTGCAGTTTCCTCATTATCCCATTTGGGAGCCCTTTGTTCTGATTGCTTGTGAGGTTAATTACAAAGTACTTGGTAGACCACACGAGCAGTTTGTTAAAGTTTCTCTGTGTCAGCACAAGAATGCCAGCATATCTTTCTCCTCACTGCAGTCCTGGCCCAATTTCTTTGTTCACTATGAACTTGCCTGCATCTGAAGGATTTATGTCCTTATTATGGATTTTGTCTAAAGACTGCTCGTTCTTAGGGGTTTTGCATAGAGAACTATATGATCATGGTGCCTGCTACTAGTCACCTTCCCCAATAAGAAATACTTTTGCAAGCCTTTTGGCCAATTTCTTCTGAGTTTGACAAAAGAGTTTGGTGAGGTTTTATACCTCTCTATTTATGAAGTTAAGTTTCCAGTTAGAAGAAAAGATCCAAATGGTGACTGTCTGAGACAGAGACTGTAGGGTGGCTTCAATTTTATTCTAAGAAAACTCCAGAGAAATCGCGGAGGAGAGGTAGGTTATGAAATCCTCAGTCACAGGAAAAAAATCAGGAGTTCACACCCAGTTTGATTAGGCTTATTAACCCACAAAACACGAAAAAGCTGGAGATCATACCTCCTTGTCCTGCTGCTTGAGAAATAATTTGTCTCTTTAAATCTGCTGGTTCAGTAAAATTCAATTTCAAAACAAAAGCCAGTTGGTGTGCAGCTGCTGAAGAGCCTGCAGTTACAATCTGTCTTGACTCCTTTTGTGGGGCCCAGTTGCCTGTCATTGAACAAATTATTGTGATTTTTGGTTCCTTTTTGTCTACACATAACCGCTAGTAGTAGTATTGTTAGCCCTCAAAGTGAGCTGTTTGTATGGCTTTTTATGACTGGGAGTTGACAGGATGGAGTCTGCTCTAGGGCTAGTAAGGTCTTTTTTTCCTTGGAAGATTTGTTGTATTATGACACGCTTTAAATTTTTATCTTAAATATTTATAGCCTATCTAGACATGTGCGATCTGAAAGATGCACCGGGAAGATAGGCGAGAGGAGTACGCAAGGTATTATCTATGTTTTCAGACACATAGATTAGCCTGCTCAGGTTCTACATATCTGGTTTTTCTTTTTCCACATTCCTTCTCCCATTTTCCCATTTTTTGTCGTCTACTGGGGTATGTATAGTAAATGCTTCTTTACTTTTCTGTTTCTTCCCTTTTTCTTCTGTGGCACAAAAAGAAAAAGTGCTCGGGCTTCTTGAGAAGCTGGATTAAACACATGAATATGATAAAATCCCTTGTCACCTCTGTCAGCCTGTAATGGTTTTTTGGCCTCTTGGTCACAGACCATGCATGTGTTATTCATAAGCCAGAGAAATCTTTCAGACTTATCTGCATTTCCACTGACTACTAATTCTGTAAGTTTCAGGAGAAGAAATTGTTTGGCTAAGGAGGCAGGACATAAGTGTTGTATTGTAAATTTTGTCTGCATGCAAAGATAATGATACCTGTCTCATCAGTTAAGTATGTACATATGATCATGGTGTTTGAGCCCTTTTTGTGGGCTCAGATGGAGTTAGAGAACTACAATAAACCTTCAGAAACTGTTAGCTTTTTGAGAAGTTTCAGGTGAAAAGTATTTTTAATTTTTTTTTTTCCATCTTACTGGAAAAAGTACGTGTCGGGTCATCATTGAATTCGAAGAAGGCATGAAGCCAGTTGCTTCTTCCCTCTTTTGGACCACATTTTGTAGCTTCTTTAGCAGTCTTACCTCCGTAAGGGATGGAGTTTTCTGTTTATATTTCCACAAAGGGAGTTGTTGGATGTGTACGTTTATATTGGTCCAGAGGTAAATTCAGTCATCTTCATGTCAATGTTTCTCATTGAATTATTGGCAAAAGAAGAGTTCACTGTAGACCAGTTTTATCTTGTTGGGGTTCAGCCTGTCACTAATTCATCATCTTTGTTAAACAAGAAATACTGGGAAGAGCAAAATGAAAGATATGACTGTTTGCCTTAAAAGTAGTGTAGTCCCACAAGGGAATAGAGATGATGATGCACTGTCAGCTTAAAACAGTGCAGTCATTTAAAAAAATGTTTAAACTCATTTAAGCATGATGCATTACAGCATAACGTGCTGTTAAATGTGGGCAATTGAGTTGGGATGACTTTATGGGTGCTGTATTTGCTTTCCAATAAATTCAAGCAGGGATATTAATTCAGAATTATAAATAGAAAATGTACAAATTTATATTGAAAGGGTCCTTTAATGGGAATCGTTATCAAGCTTTCAGGCATTAGGAAGAGGAGGGAAACCTATATAGATATATTGCGTAAGACAATTGTTTTGCATGGTAGCTTTTCATAGTGTACCTAGGTGTGCTTAAAGCTTTTTGTTCTGTGCCGGCAAATATAGGCTACTAAAGAGATAGCTGTGAGTTTATGTAGAAGGCTGAAATTTTGTTTCCATTAATGTGAACGTGATCTCATTGACTTAACAAATTGAGTAGGAAAGGCCTGTTTCTAATAATGGCCTTGCATCTCTCTTGCTATAAACTTTGTAAGATTAACTTCTTTTTTGGAAAAAAAAAAAAAAAAATTACTGGAAAGCAGACTGTCTTGATTGCTAATGAAATGCAATACCATGCTGCCTTGTTCAAGCTGTACCCTCCAGGAGTCAGAACAACTATAACCTGTGACCAGGCTTTAAATTTCATTTAAAACTCTATTGGGTGGAATTATATTGATGTAAAAGAAGACATTTCTGCAAAATTGTAGGCTGTTACCGGTTAAATTAATTGCGAGTGGAGAACTGCAGTTTAAAGATTACATCTCTCTTCTTTAAATGGACTTTAAAAATATATCTGTAGTTCTATTTCTAAACTACCTGTAGTGTAGCATAGTCTACTGAAGAGTAAAATCCCTGCAGAGGGATTTGTGAGAATCTGCGGCAAATCAAGACAATCTGCATTACGTTACTCTTATTTTCTACTGAGTAGTCTCTCCCAGGAAAACCTGCACTTTGTCATGTTGGTCGTCACTGTAAGACACATGGTAGTATATTCATCTTTATTAAAGAACAAAATGCCACCCAAAAATTGAGTTTCAGTAACTCTGGAGGGAAAGCAGGGGTTTATTATACTGGGGAAGGGAGGGGGGGATTTGAATTTCAGTATTGTAAAGGTTCAAAATCTCTGTTAATGCATCCTCAATTATTTGTAGGGCTTTATGCTTAAGGTTTAAGCATGTAATGGCAGTAACCTGTTCGTCTGCTGTGTATAATTGAAGTTATCAGACATTATTGTGTACTGCTGCTTTGATGGTATTTGTTGGCTTTCTGCAGATAATGCTAACCTCGGGTCTTTTTTTAATGGAGATTTCCACAATTCCGATCTATTAAAAGGGGAGCTGTTGCTGAATGACTCTCAGGCTTGCACTGGATAAATTTCAGAAGAATGTATTTGAAGTAGGACCTGATCTTTCAGCCGCTTTCTTTTTTCAGTCACAAACTAACCAGTAATAATCTCACCTAGATGCTCTTAGATCTCATCTGCCTCCTCTCAGGAGTTGTCTAGATCATGCTGTATTGAGAATTTGGTAGTTTGTTTTTTTTTCTCCCCCCTGCTTGGTGTATTTCATAGGGGAGACACAGGAGGGAAGAGGAGAAAATTGTTTCCTTCCTCATTTGCATTTAAAACTTCTGCCTAAAACAGTGTTTAAAAAAAAAAACCAAACCAGAACAGATTCAAAAAATTAACTTAAAATTTTTTCTTTAATCCTATAGATAAAAGAAGTATTTTCAGAACTCTACTTTCCCCTCTTGGTGAAGTACCTGTCTTCCACTACTTACAGTAATTTGTAACACTGGGAATATTTGATACTGGAATAGTTATTATAATTACTAAAAGCCTGTCTTCCAGCTTGAATTTGGACTGAAGTTACGAAAGACACTACTACTCTTTCCGCTTGAAACTTAGTTTTATCCAGTTAATTTACAGTTTTTTCACTAGCCTTTCAGCTCTGACAGACTTCCCTAAATACAATTGAGATCTAAGTGGGTATACAAAACATTTGGTGGAGAGAGCTGAAATATCTTTGTCAATCTGTTTTGGTTTTTTTTCTTCTCATATGAAATAACTTGTCGTCTACCCACAATTTTTTTTCCAAATATTGAAAAAAAAACAAAACAAAAAACAAACCCAACTTTAAGCAAAGTCAGCTCACTGTGAAGTATTTTAACATCTGCCGTGATTATAAAATTGTAGGTCTTAACATACTTGTTCAACTGCTAAAAAACTTATATACCTTATTTTCAAATCTTCACAGTTAGAAGCAGTTTGAATTAATGAATTCTATTAATTATATGAAGTTTGACAGTAAATTTTTTTCTTGCTTGTACAGATGAGTGTTATAACAATAGAACATTAACAAGACTTAAGAATCTTATGTTTTCTTTACGATTTTCAGCATTTTCTCATGATACAATTGTGCAAATAAAAAATCCTAAAGTTGGTCTATTTACATATCTACCTGTCTTGCTTTTCGCATGTAGAGGAGAGAATGCTGTTTGAGGAGATGCATTTGGGTTTTGGTGCTCTTACAAAAATACCTAGTGACATACTATGTGCTAGGTTGTGGATATGACTTCACTACTTTGTTGGAAAGCTCAAGTAATTTGTAGTGTCTTGTAGGCTGTACAGAAAGTCTTTTGTGCTGCAGTGCCAAACGCTAGGGTTAATGTAGATATTAAGTTAATGTTTGTAGTGATGTTGCAAATGGAAAGCATTATTTAAATGTTAAGGTAGAATTAACAAAAGAGACAAAGGATAGGTTAGCTTCTTTTCTTTGACTTCACTAGAGCTTTGGTTTAATACATCTCGGTTGACCCAGTGTTAGCAATATGTGGGTGAGTTGTTTCTTTTGTAGTAGTAGTTCTTCATACTGAATACCACCAGTATCACAAAGAGCAAACAACCTGTAATGACAACATAATTTAGTGGCATTGTGAGTATGCGTCATGCAGCGTCTGCTACTTGATTCATTTCCCAGTCTTGCCATTGCTATACGGAGTGCTCAGCCTCAGTTTAAGTGCCTTTGCAGCGTACAATTTGTTTAGGATAGAAATTTATATTTAAAAGGAGCCAGTGAGAGAGACAAACTAACCCTGCAGTCCCAGGAGTAAAGACTTAACAGTATGGAGAATATTGTGCTTGAAATCAAGAGAGCCATCTCACCTGCACTAAGTGGTTTAAGAACTAAATATAACAGTAGAGCAATTTCAGGAAAAAGTAGTCATGCTACATAGATATATGTTGTAATGCATGTGGGCTAATTGGTGTTCTTATATGCTTTTAGGCCATGAATATATTGGTTCCCTTCATGTTTAAATACGCAGTAGACAGCCTCAACCAGGTATCTGGAAACATACTCAACCTCGGTGATACACCAAATACAGTGGCAACTGTGGCAACTGCTGTTCTCATTGGCTGTAAGTGGTATTCCCAAATCTGTTGACAAGTGTTAACTTTCTTCAGTTAAGGCAGTGGGATAGCAGAGCTTCTGACCTTTGCACTGCTAAGCATCTGGGATGGTTATTTCGTAGTTACTTCTGTGTTGGTGTCCGTTTCCAATGTTCTGTGACCTTGCTTCTGGTATTCCAATTAAAAAATGAAATAATGCTTATAGAAATGATTCTTGATTATGAATTCTACCCTTTCTTATAACCAGCTGCAAAAGAAACTGATTTAAAATGTGCGCGCGATGGTTTATAAATGAAAAAGAACATAGAGTTTTGGACCAATTAAGTTTAAATTACCTTTGAACTAAAAATGTTGAAAATATATAAAGAATGAGTCTAATGTCATTTCGTGCACGAAGAGAAGTTGGAAATATAATTATTGTCATTTTATAAACTTTTTCACCTTTTTTTAGATGGTATCTCAAGAGCTGGGGCAGCGTTATTTAATGAAGCAAGAAACGCAGTATTTGGGAAAGTAGCTCAAAATTCAATCAGAAGGATAGCGAAGAATGTTTTTCTGCACCTTCATAACCTGGATTTGGCATTCCATCTAAGTAGGCAAACCGGAGCTCTGTCAAAAACCATCGACAGAGGAACAAGAGGCATCAGTTTTGTTCTTAGCGCTTTAGTATTTAATCTGGGACCTACGATGTTTGAAGTGGCACTAGTCAGTGGAATTCTGGTAAGTGTTGTTTATTTATGAGTTGGAATTGTCTCATTTAGGAATAATACATTGATTTTCTTTTACCAAAGTCTACTGAGTATTAATAATAATAATATAATAATTGAATTTACAAAGTGCTTGTGAAAACAACTACTGTAAAGAAAAGCAATCTATAATTTTCAAATCTTAGTTACTTTAAATTGGCTTATTTGAAATTATTTTCACATTTAACGCCTGTCTTCAGCCAGTGGTATTTATGTGGATATTTTTTAATGTTTTTCTTCAGAACTGTTGAAAAAATGAAATCAGAAAAGTAAACTGTGCACACAAGTGTCAAATATATCTGGGTAAATACTGAGGAAGCAGAATATAAATGTCCAGGAATGTTGTGTCTTAGTGTGTTGAGGATAGAGGAGGGAGTGATTATTGGCTGTCTTCTGAATACTGGTCTTTTCTTACCCAGAACTTAAAAGTGAAAATTATCTGTTGGAAAATAGGCTTCTCCTTCTTGCTGGTTGTAAGCTTAATAAGCTCAATTTTAAACTTTTCTTTTATAAATCGCACTTACTGTCTTTGAAATCAGGATCTTTGGATATCTATATGCTAAAATCTAAATCTCGATTATGTAGCTTAAGACTAAATTAAAAGCAAGAATCTTGTTTTGTTTATTCCCCTTCTTTTTAGAAGGACTTAATCAAATCTGAATGTAGCAATATGAGTTAAAACCCCTGTTGATACTGGGTTAAATTTTACAGCCCTTGGAAGTTGCAAATCAAGCTGGCTGTCAGCCAACCTGCCATGATGCTTTAATTTTTCTTCTTACGGCTTTTCTCTCCTGATGTACCCTGAAGTAGAGAAAACGCTTCACAAATTGTTTTGCAAGGCCATTTATTACTTCTTCTGCAGCCTTCAGCTTTCTTTCAAAATCCACCCAAAAAGCATGTAAACAAATACTTACGTGTGATAACAGCACAAACATCAGCAACATCTATGTTTTATAATGGCAAAAATAACTTTCCAGTATTATGTCATACAGTAGCTCTTGGTTATCTCCTCCTACCTTTTTATCTGTACTCTTCTTGCTCCTTTCCTTTTGAGTTTATGCCTGTATTTAGTCTTAAGCTGTTCAGAGCAGGGAGTGTGTTGAGAGGGACCTTCAGAGTTCTTGTCTCAAAGTTATGATCGCTTAGCCTGAGACAACAGTGACGTTTTGAAAATTATTATGACTTTTTTTTTCTTTTATTTTAAATATTCTAGTATTACAAATGTGGTGCAGAGTTTGCTTTAGTAACCCTGGGGACACTAGGAGCGTATGCAGCATTCACAATAGGAATTACACAGTGGAGGTAAGGCATGCCCTCAGATTCATCAGGGTACTTAGTGTTGCCTCAGCCTGGACTCTTGACTGTATTAAGCCTTTATTTTACAGGACTAGGTTTCGAATAGAAATGAACAAAGCAGATAATGATGCGGGTAATGCTGCAATTGACTCGCTACTAAATTATGAGACTGTGAAGGTAAGACCAATCTTTACAACTAGGCTCTTTGTCTCACTTCTGTCAGCCTGGGAAAAGTGAGTCATAAGATTCATCTTTTATAGGGCTACATATTTGGAGCAATAGCATATTTTTAAAACATCATTCATTGGAAGAGTACTACATGATATTGACAGAGTAGCATGAAAGTTATTAGTGGGGCTTGAAAAAAATCTATTTGCTAATAAAGAGTGAGAAGCTTCTTTCATGGCTGAATCACTTTGACCATCAGTTTCTGCAAAATGTAAACTTAGAGTCTGGAAGAAGCTTCTCTTCACTTGTTTGCAAAATTGTCTTCTGAATGTCAGCCTGCAACATACTGTCTTCTCAAATGACCTTGTGTACTGTTTTCATTACCTATTGCGCTTTGTAGCACTCCATTGCAATGTTTGCATGAAAGAACAGGTATCTGTTGGTTCTTCTACTGCTACTATTAAAAAATCCTGTGGACAGCTTTGAAATTGTCCAGGCTCACGCTCATTTTATGCTGCTTTTAATTAGAGAGCTAGAACTGGAAAGATAAGCAGTGGAGTTAGCTGTGAAGAAGGACCCAGAAGTAGATGTTGTGTGAGAAGTACTGTTCTAGAGAACTTGCCATTGTCACAGTAAGGAGGATATTCTAGTACATAGAGGACAGTAACTTTTTCTTCTTTTTAGTATCTAGTGGCAGCTGGTGTTTGGTTTTGACGTTAATCAGGTAGAAGTTCTGCAAGACAGACACCCAGCGTTACTAGAATATGAGTATGGTAGGGATCTCCATAATGTCTCCTTTCCCAGTGCAGAACGTGCTGGGGTTTGCTCATGGTTTTTGTCTTCACACACTAATCTTTTATCTTCTTTTCTCTTTAGTTGTTAGAAGTGTTGAAGAGGGGTTGTGTGTGTATCTGTGCATGTAGTATGTTTATACTGAACTTTATAACTAGTTAAATCTACAGTCAAGTATGTTTGAGAATGTGACATTTATTATTTTTGTGTATATCATAGTATTTCAATAATGAAAAATATGAAGCCCAACGGTATGATGAATTTTTGAAGACATATGAAAATGCCTCCCTGAAGACTACCTCTACTTTAGCTCTCCTGAACTTTGGACAGAGTGCTATATTTAGCATTGGTTTAACGTCCATCATGGTGCTTGCTAGCCAGGGCATTGTTGCAGGTAACTCATCTGTCTGTAAGCTAAAAATGACTCTCCTTTACCTTAATTCATCCATAATAGAGGTGTGGTTGATGTGATGGTTCATTTTGAGAGTTTTTGGTTGAGAGTTTTGGGTATTTCTGCTTCTTGGGAGTATTATTAATTCTGTGAGAGAGAGAGAGAGAGATAGCAGTAACTAATATGATTTTATTAGAAACCTTTTAAAAGTTTAGCAGTTAGAAAGATCCTAAGAAAATGGAAGTTTCTGTTGAAGGATTGTAAAAAGCACTTCTATAAATACAAATACTTCTGTGGATCTTCTACAAAGGTCCTTTCTTTTTACCCTTCTTCCTTCCCATGTTGGCAAGATTCAGAACTTTCCCCAATGTGTATATACCCGTGTGCTTTGTCTCCAGTAGTTTTATTACCAGTGTCCTTCACTTTCCTGAGATTAATAAGGGCACATTTTTAGAAGAATTGTTTCCATATGTTAAGAGTTTTTAATCTATATTTGTCTAATGTGCTACATAAAGTAAAGCCTGCTTGTTTAGGAAGACACAGTACAAGCTTCAAATACAGTAGATGAATGCAGTATCGGGATGAGGCTCAGCTAAAGCAAGGTGGTTTTAGAGTAAAAATAACGATGCTTTAAACACTGTTAGCATCCAGATGCGTTTGAAGGGTAGACCTTTATATCATGTTGTCTTTCTTGCATCTGCTTTGCTCTTTTTAAGAGATGCCGGGACAGGGAAGAGTTACACTGTGAATGGATAAGACAGTAGGTGCAGTTTATGGCTGTCCTTAAGAAAATTTAGAATAGCCTTTAAGCAGGATGGTAGAAATATGTCTTTAAATCGTCTTTTCTGGACCTGTTTCAGCTGAACTGACCCGGCACTTACCTTTAGCTATGTGTCATCCTGAGTTTTCCCTTGATCAGCATATTTGATACTAAGCTGCCCAGAAGTTTTCACTATGTTTTAGCAGCTCTGTTGTATGTAGTATGGAAGTCCTCTTTCTTGATCATGACAAATTCTATCATTTGGATTTGTCTGTAATTGTACTTAAGATTGTCTTTCCCGATTCTTGCTTTCATATATTAGATCCTCCCCTTCTAACTTAGGCCCCTTTATGTTTCTCTCTGTGGAATTTACACCTTTACAATCTGATGTTTTCCATGAATTTCCTGATATGCTGCTTGTCTTATTTTCCAGGTGCTATTATATCTTTTTTTTTAGTGAAATCCACACAAACATTGTCATTCGTTTCAGGCACCTTCCTATATAAAATCTGATCTTCTGGGAATGCGTTTTATTTACTATTTAAACATCTGGTTTTAGAAATGGGATAAAAGAAACTAGACTTGATTGACTTAATTATTTTTTTTAAATCTTTTGGTGCTTCCTAACAAGACAACCCTTCAAGTCTCCTTCTTCTCTCACATCCATTTTGTCTTAAGGCAGCCTTTCTGTTGGAGATCTAGTAATGGTGAATGGATTGCTGTTCCAGCTTTCTCTTCCCCTAAACTTCCTGGGAACAGTATACAGAGAGACAAGACAAGCACTTATAGATATGAATACCTTGTTTACACTTCTGAGTGTAGATACCAAAATTAAAGTAAGTAGTAGCTTATTTTCCTAAAGTATCTGGGTATTTAATAGGGCTGTTTTCTGGCAATGCCATCGTTTCACCCGGTTTGTTACCTTCCAGGTTTAATTTCTATTCAAGAAAGACATACTGTGTAAGGATGCTGTTCTGCCTCCTTTTTAAGTGCGGTTAGTGCAATAGCAGCTGCTTTTTCCTTGCAGAACGTTTTAGTCACAGCAAAAGTTGCTTCACGGAAGCTGTGTTTGTATTGAGATTTTTTTATTTAAGTATTCATGCCTTGTGCTTGATTTTTTTTTACTTGTAATTAATGATGCAGAATTTATTACTGCAAAAGAAGTTGTGAAGCAGAGTGTTTACAGCAGAAATTTTTACCTTCTTTGGGGAAAAGGAGGAACAAACCAATTTCACTTGTGTGGCGGATTATAATTATTTTCAACATATCCAATCTGGAGTGTCTATTTGCCTTTTTCTGAGCTGGGAAATGGACTGTTCAGCTTGTTGAACTGCTTGAGATACTTTCTGGGCAGCATATAAAGTGGCACTCTTCTTTTAATAGGACAAAGAGCTGGCTCCACCCCTGCAGATCACACCACAGACTGCTGCCATCGCCTTTGATAATGTGCATTTTGAATACCTTGAGGGGCAGAAAGTCCTTTCTGGAGTGTCTTTTGAAGTCCCTGCAGGAAAGAAAGTGGCCATTGTAGGAGGTAGTGGGTCAGGGTGGGTAAATGGACTAAATACACCAATCAACGATGCAGAATGTTGTTTCTTAAATGCCTTTGTTCTTGTGTTTTGCTTTTTATTACTTTCGTTTGTGATATCAGTTCTATTTGGAGATTGTAAATGGCAAACCAGGAATGTAACATTAGCTTCAATTTTTTTCAATTTCAGGAAAAGCACAATTGTGAGATTATTATTTCGTTTCTATGAACCTCAGAAAGGAAATATTTATGTTGCTGGACAGAATATACAAGATGTCAGTATGGAAAGTCTGAGAAAGGCAATAGGAGTTGTACCTCAGGTACACCATGTTTCATTCTCCCCATATAGTCCATCATAATAGTAATTCTCAGTATTCTGACACCAGTTCAATGAAGGCTAATCCTAATGCAGTGGTATTGTCTAGTTCCTTTGAAAGTCGCCATGGGGGGGTTTTGTTGGTGTCGTCGTCGTGTCGTCCCCCCCCAGAAATAGGATGTTTTTACGTGCATCATCATATAGATCCAATTTCTGACGTGTGTTTAAGCCTCTTCATGAGAAACTGCCTCCAGCTTTAAATGATTTAGCTTTATAGTTGATTACCACCCATAATGAGTTAGAAAAGTGTTAAAAGTATGCATGACATAAATTTTGTGTCCTAAATATATATATTAATCCCATTTTTGGGAAAAGAAATTTTCCCAAATACTCTTACCTTCAGGCTTTGTAGAAAAATATAAGCTATTCTGTATTGATTTCTTTCATGTACTGGGGACAGTTTTTAAACTATTGTTCATGGTTTCTTGTTTAAAATACTCTTTCCATAAATGTAGGATGCTGTTCTCTTCCATAATACTATCTATTACAATCTGCTCTACGGCAATATCGGTGCAACACCAGAAGAGGTGTATGCAGTAGCAAAGTTGGCAGGAATCCACGATGCTATTCTTCGAATGCCAAATGGTTACAACACTCAGGTTGGTGAACGAGGACTCAAGCTCTCAGGTAGGTTCTTAATCGCACAAGTTCTTTGTATCCCTTTTGCTACCTCAAAGTTCAATGCATAGTTTATTCCTCAGTCAGACTTGCTTTTAGCTTATTTACATTATAACATAATAGTAAGGCTAAATATTAATACAAAGATCTGTAGTTTAAGGCAACTGTAGTCTACAAGATATTTAAAGGGAGGTATTTTCAGAGGATAGCGTTAAATGAGTTGGTAAGCAAGCATGTAGATGCATCTAAGTAAAAATGATCTTTCTCGTAATCTATTTGGGTAGTGGAATGCGTGTGAATAGAATTGGGAACTCTATGTATGTGTGCTTTGCTTGTAGGATGTGATAGGCTTATATATATGCATAAGCCTTCCAAGTTCTTAAATCTAAACTTGTAACAGCTGAAAGTTAGGTGGTGGTCTGTTTTTGCTGTTGATAGTAAGTAAGGCAATGGGATATGTTGTTGCAGCAAGGACATTCTGGACCCTGTTCGTAATGAAAGGGCCTTGATGTCTTAAGTGTTTCCTACCCATGAATTGTGTAAGAAACAACGTGAAAATGGTGTCTGCGTATCTGCAAGCTATGGATTTATATTACACAACCTTGGTACTGAAACAAAAAAAGCATGAGTTTAGGTTCTCAAAGTCCCTCCGTATTTGGGTATGCGCTCTATAAAACAGCATAACTGTTCTAGACTAGAAAGATTGTATCATGGCATTAGCCAGGCTTTGCTAGGCATGCCAGGCTTTGCTAGGCATGCTAGGCTTTCGGGGCCACTCTTACAAAAATCTCACTTTACTCTTTCTTCTCTACAGCTGTCTGTAATATTAAAATTACATACACTTGTTTGTAGCGAAGATGATGCTTGAAAGCAAACATTCTTCCTGTGGCAGAGTTATAATGTAAGATGAGGGATCACATGGAAACTGGGAAATGTCTAAATAAATCATTTCCCATGTCCTTTTTCGTTTTTTTTTTTTTTGTTGGGGACATAGGATTTTAAAAATACCTTTAAATGAAATTTAAATTTTAAATTTAAAAATAGAGTTTAAGTATAACTTTTTAGGTAGTAGCTAGATTCCACTGGAATGCTTTCAATCTCAAATCTCTTAGGTTGAAGTTGCATTGAGACAAAGCTAATAATGATGTCCATCACATAAATGTAACAGTTAAATGTACATTAAATGTAACAGTTAAATGTACATTGAATGAAACAAAAATGAAATTACTGTTTTGGCTGAAGGATATATTATTATTAGGTTATTTTATTGTATTTTAAATAAATCTTTTTCTTCTTATAGCTCTTACAGTTTTTTTAATAGATATTTGATGCAAGATAAAATGGGATACTCATTTCATGAGGTTTCCACATTTAATTCACTGATGGGTTTGGTTCCCCTCCTTGGTGGATATTACAAGAAGTAGAAGGTGCATTTGCAAAGTCCGTTAAAACCATCTCCTGCTGTCTTGTTTTGAAAAAGCAAAACGCTATAGTTTTGCTTAAAATTGCTAGCCAATACAAGCAGTGGTGGGGCACAGTTTTTCATACTGGTTTGGTATCTTTTTCTAATAGAATCTTAAAGGTGTTTAGATAAGTGTGAGGTCATTGAAAATATTTGGAAGGATTTTGACAAGGTAGGTAGCATAATGCTGAACTGCATGCAGAGAGTAGTAGTGGAGAAACTGCGGTACATACGCAACTGCTGCTCTGCCTGAGGAGATGCCATATCACTGTGGTAACGTGTAGGACATGTCTTTCTAAACAACTTCTCCTGAATACAAGGCCTTACTGTTTGGCAAACTCTAAACGTGCGTGGCAGAGCTTAATTTTCTTCCACTCTGACTCCCCGTACAAGATACCATTTATTGATAGACCAAAGAACAGGTCAGCTGTTTCCATTTGCACGTAGGATGGAGCGGTAGAGGGCAGACTGCTCTGCTCCGTTGGGAATGAGGTACGGCCCTACAGGAGAGAGAAGACTTACCTCAGTGAATTTGGAAACTTTGAGGTACTGAGGTTGCTTGAGAATGGTACTGAGATGTATGGATCTTTGGGGTATGTGGGGCTGGTGGGCGTCCAGAGGCGGGAACGCAGGAATGCAGTGTGTTCAGGCAGAGATGCTGCCTGTTGCAAAGACAGCAAGCTTCTTACTATGCAGCTGCTGAAGTCAGGAGTCCTGGTCTCTTTGAAACAGAGGATCAGAGGTTACATTCTGTATCCAGAATGTATGTGCAGAAGAAAGCATGCACATTTGTAAAAGGGGAATACAGAGAAGGTTAGAAGGGAAATAAAATATGTGAAGCACAAATCTGGGTGAGTGAGTAGAAGATACAAAATAGGTACTGGCAGAACTGTAGAGAACCATGATAAAGATGAAAGATTTCTCTTGTGCTGCCTGTCTCCCCAGACTAGTAACTTCTAGAAAGAGGATTTGACTAACAATAGGTTTGAAGTGTCTTGGTGTTTATAGAAGCATAGAATGGTTTGGGTTGGAAGGGACCTTCTAAAGATCATCTAGACCAACTCCCCCGCCATGAGCAGGGACATCTTTCACTAGAGCAGGTTGCTCAAAGCCTTAGCCTTATGTTGAGGTTTAGATTGGATATTAGGAAGAATTTCTTCCCCGAAAGGGTTGTCAAGCATTGGAACAGGCTGCCCAGGGAAGTGGTGGAGTCACCATCCCTGGAGGTATTTAAAAGCCGTGTAGATGTGGTGCTTAGGGACATGGTTTAGTGGTGGACTTGGCAGTGCTAGGTTAATGGTTGGACGTGATGATCTTAAAGGTCTTTTCCAACCTAAATGATTCTATGTCCCATTCTAAATCTGAAGAAGTGCGTGCGGGCGTGTTGGAGTTTCCTTCTGACCTTTCTGAAAATGGGTTATGCTTTCACTCCATGCTTCATTTTGTGCTACCACTATGATGGTCATAAGCACCCGTCTAAAAGCACTTTAACAAAAGTGGTGGTTAGAAAGTGAAGGGAAGTGTGTTCTTTTCCTGTTTTGTTTGTATTTAAAGAAAAAAGAGTATGTAAAATACTTCTCAGGAGAAAGACACTGGATTTCTGAGATGATAGAAAAAGAGCTCAGAGTGGGCATCTGCCATTGAAGTAGCAGCTTCAGTTCCTTATTTTCAACAAATTAGATGAGTATTGGCAAACAATAGTCATAAACAAGCTTCAGGAACGTTTTACAGTCAGGGTACAGGAATCTTAGGCTAATGATCTCAGAAATGTCTGCTCGTCTTGGGCGTCCTCAAATTGTGCATTAAATTGGTCTTAAATGCAATTGTGTGCTCAGCTCTTAGGGAATTTGATTCTGTATGCTTTTGCTTGCAGGTGCCAGTTTGTGGTTTTAGGTTGGAATGTGGAGCTAACGTGTCCACTGTATCCTGTGTGCTTTTGTTAGGTCAATACTTTGATTGATGATGAGAGCTGTAATGGTTTAGTTGTTCAATGGATTGGAGATGTCAAATGCTTATCTTTTGAGTTCCTTCAGTAGCTCTGTAAAAATATGGCATCTGTTACTTTGAATCTCTGTAGTTTTCTGAATAGTAGAATGGCTCCCTAAATTGTTATAAAGGTATATAGTAGATTCATTTCTGAATCTGTTTAATTTTTTTTGAAGTTGAGTTAGGCTTCTTATACTTCTAGTCTAAGAAAAACACAAAGTCCTGACTTGTTTTGCCTTTTTCAAATAATATTTTGTGGGAGAAACGGGGGGAGTGAAAGCTCTGTGAATTTAAGTGGTCCTCTTTGAAATCCAGGCATTTTGTACGCGTGATGGAAAAAACGAGGTTTTCAGCACCACCGACGTGGTGGGTGTCTCGGTGAAAGGCACAACAGCAATTAACGTGGGTCCCGGATGTGTGAACAGTGGTAGTAACGTGTGGGGCCAGTAAAGGCTGTGATCTTAATTTGGGGCCCTGGTTCTGTGAGTAGTTAAATCTGTTGAGTGCGGCAAATGATTAGTTTAAAAAATAATAAGTAAATTGGATTCTCCCTGTATGAAGAAATTGGCATATTATGGATTCCTTTCTTCCAGTAAATGAACAGTTCACTACTTTGAGGACTGACATTGGAAAACTGTACGTTAGAAGTGCTGCCTTGATAGTTTAAAACTGGTGGATTTTTTTTTTTAATTGGCAAGAACCTTAATACAAACAAAACTCCCTAATGGCAGTACAGTAGCATGGATAACAAGCCTCAGTATCTGAGTTTCTCTCCCTGAGTGTGGTTTTCCTTGCTTGTGCGGTACGAAAACAGGCATAAGGAAGTCTTAATTGCAATGAGAACTTTATCAATTTAAATGGTGAAGCAAGCATTTAGTGCAGTTCTTATTGGTCTCAGTGATTTGATTCATCAAGAGTAAATAATGAAAAACAAGCTGTTTTGGCTTTTTCAAGTAGAATCCATTTCAGTGTTCTCTAATAGATGTGTAATAGACAGAGCTGTAACAGCCCCAAACCCTGACTTTGTGAAGGAAATGGTGAACGTGCTGCTGTCCTGAATATGAATGGGGAAGAACATGAAACAAGTCGATATGTTACACACGTAAGGAAAGACCTTGGATTTTGTTATTGCTGTATGTCTTTCAAACATGGATATTGTCAAGCTGTGAGTTTTGAACATGCTTTTAAAGGAGAGAGAGAGAGTATATTAAAATAGACTGAGTAAATTGTACAATTCTAATGGCTACTGAGTTCTGCCAAAGACAGCTTAAAATTTTAACTGCAGCATTATTATCTGCCTTTTCAATGGTTTATTAAAGCATGTTCTCTCCTGATAGGAATGGAACATTAACAAGAATATAATGGTATTAAATGGAATGTTTTGAAGTCTTGAATAAAACAAAGGAAGACAAGGGCGCAAATGTGAAATGTTTGCATTGCATACCAAATGTTTAGCAGATTTTAAGTTCTCAAATGCACCTGTTTTCCTGTCTGTAAAAGTTGTCCTAAGTTATTCTTGGGTAGATGCTGGCTGTAACAATTATGAAGGAAGGAAACTAGTCTGAAACTTGGTTACATCAGAAACCAACAGGCAGTAGATTGCGTAATGAAGGTGGTTTTCAGTACCATATTAATTGTGCTCTTTAATGAAATTTGCTGGTTAAAGCTGTTAGGTATGGACACTATAAATCTGGGCCATTATGGAGTGGAAAGTTAGATGAATTTCAAGGAGAGACCTGGAAGAAAAAAATGTGTGTGCTAGATGCATGAAATCAAATACAGCAGGCATGGACGGAGCGTTGAAAACAGGATGTATGTATGCAAAGTTACTGTACGGGGCATAGCTTAGACCAGGTAGATGGGCTTATACTCCCTGGTGTATAGAGTGAGTTACTGTACATCGTTGTTAGTTACCTGCTCTAGTTGCCTGCTCTTGCCTTGTAGCATATACAGAATAGTTCTCTGTCCTTTTCTAAAAGGATAAGCCATCTTGAATCACTTTGGATTTACCAGGGAGCAGGAAATTGCGTGATATCTTATGTAACACGTACAGACCTTTATCAGTAGCAACTATGATGTATATTAAAAAAAAAAAACAAAACCAACCCCTAAAACAATCGTGTCTGCTGCTGAATTTAGAGTGTCATGATTGTAACTTCATCTTTTTTTTTTTTTCTCTCCCCCACCCCCATTCAGGAGGAGAAAAGCAGAGAGTTGCAATTGCTAGAGCAATGTTAAAGGAGCCACTTATTTTTCTCTATGATGAAGCCACATCATCTTTAGATTCAATTACAGAAGAGGTAAATTGGGATTAAAAAAGAATAAAACTTAAGTGGTGTAATGATGTCTGGTTCTGATGCTTTTTCCTTGTTCTTTTCCTCTCAGAAAGAATTCTGTTCTCTTTGCCAGATTGCTATCGTGTTTTCCTGGTATTATTATTAAGAGATCCTATGGCTAAGCCCTTTTCCTAAAGGCCAGAGCTGAGATACTACTGAGTCTACCTTGAGACATAGTGCGGAATATCAACTCTGTCTCTGGGTGTATCTTCTGTTTTACACTCTTGAGGTCCCATTCGCCATTAAACATTCATCTCTTGAAGCTGTTGCAAATACCTCATGTGGCCATGAAGTGTGAAGCTTTCCAATCACTTTAAAAGGTGTTTAGATGACATCTAGCATTTATTAAAAATGTCTTACGGTTGTGACGTAATGCAGAAAAACCTCGTTTGTTGTGCAGCATCTTTCTGAATGCAAATCAGGTGGGTGTAACCTGCAGTGCTGGTATTAATTTGTATTCATTTCACAGGAAGGGCTGTGAAACATCAGAGCGTTGTGACATAGATGTCATGACACTACCACAGTAACTGCATCAGGCTTCATAACTACATCTTTGCTTAAACACAAAACTCTCAGCACCAGCAGTAATTTCACAAACTAATGTCATCAAAAACTAGAGCTAGAGCTATGCTTGTGTTCACTTATGCAGATTATTGAGCGAATTTATTGACCTGTAATGACTAAATTACTTTCATTTTCCAGCTACAAAGAAATCAGAGTACAAACTGTACATCTGTATAGTACAACTTCCTCAATGGACCAGAAATGTTCCTAACACACACAATTCTACAGAACACTACTCAGATTCTTCCTCTCTTTTGTTTTGCTGTATTTATTGCAAGAATCATAAGCAAAGCTGAAAATTTCACAGCAGAACTGCACTTTAAAGACAGCAAATGAAAATGAGTCCTTTCCACAAAAGTATGTCTGGTAATCAAAATGTTTTCTGACAAAGGCAAGCGTTTTTCAGGAAAATAAAGTGGACACTTACTGTAGTGAGGGCACAAATTCCCAATTAGTGCTGCTTGCATCTGAATGCAGTTTGGGAAGGTGGAAGACTGCTCACAAAGGAAGCAGTGGGTAGATAGATAAATAATTCCCAGGATTGCTTTAACTTTGTTCCACATTGGCATGATACTGAGAGAGATTTTTTTTCTTTAACTTTCATCGATTGGAAAGTAGTAGTATTATTATTTATTATTTTCACGTGCCTTTACTGCTGTTTATGTTGCTTTTGTAGCATGGCTGCACGGGGAACTTTTTTCCTGAAATCAAGTAACATTCCTCTTCCTTTGTCCCTTGGGATATCTGCATTATTCTATGAATAAAGTTTTTTTTGCAGTTTGAGGACTTTGAGAGCCACAGATACTTGATGCTTGGGATTCTTCTGTTTCTTCTGTAGATACTTGTAGCCGTTTCTTATTGTGAAGCTATAGCAGTACTGGAGATGTTTCTCAAAACTTATTTACAGTAATTTGCATATTTCCAGACAGCATTTTATTTCTCTTCATACCACCTAGGAGTGTGTAAGAGTTTTGTCTCTATTTTAATCTTGCAGAATATTCTCAGTGCCATGAGGGACATGGTGAAACACCAAACCTCGGTTTTCATTGCTCACAGGTTGTCAACAGTCGTTGATGCAGATGAAATCATTGTGCTGGATCAGGTGAGGTGATCACCCTGGGATGTGTAATTTTCACATAATGTCAGCGCTTGTTTTAGCGAGTCTGTGTGTCCATTTTGAAATATTATACTCCCACCAAGCTACTGAAAGTTCTTTCTTTGGAAATGAGCCATGTTAGAAAATTCTAGCCCAAGCTTTGCTTTTGATATATTTCTCTTCTTTGCAGCTAACAGTTTATCAGTTGCAGAAACTTGCATGTGTGACTCTCTTGTATGTTGTATTTTTAGTTCATTTGCATAGTTCATTTCATTATGTGTTCTTTATATGGATTATGGCAAATTTCAGTTGATGCTCTGGGACTGGCTTAATGTTGCATGTTTTTAATCTATTTTATTACATGCTTCTGTCAGATTAGGTTTCCTAATGTGTTCCCCCAATTTATGCTTCATTCTCATTACTCACTGAGTGTCTGTTTTTTACACACATCCATTGTTTTTTTTCTTTCAATGGAAAGAGAGAGGACAGCATGTTCTGTTTCCATGCAGATAAAACTCTTGTAGGATTGTTCAGTCTAATTATGTTATAAATCTGAACACCGTTCTCTATTGTACCTGTAGAAAAGTGTGATTATTCCCTTTCTTTATGCTTCTCTTAGAAAAAAAGAAAGTTTCAACATTTGATTTACTAATATCACTATTCAGCTGTTACCTCATATTCAGCCTGTCCTAAGTCAATTTTTTTCTCTATTACCCTTATCTGGCTATAGATTTAAAATAAACAAGCGTCCTTATTATAACTTCATAGTTACTCTTTTAACTGATAATGCTGAAACTATAGTGCTCTAATCTGCTGATAATAGATGTTAAATTTATCTCTGCATTCATTTTTTTCAGTTGCTATTTATATGCTTGTGATCATAGGTGTATTTAATGACTAAAATATGCATCTCTAAAAGAAAATAAATTATTCCTACAGTATGTTAAATGATTTCATGGGGAATTAGAACAAAACCTTATGAAATGCTGACATTCGTGACTATCTTTGCTATACAAATCTCAGCTTCATATGAATCTCAAAATGAAGTAGCAGAATAAATCACTCATACTACTCTGGGGAGTTTTTATTTGGTTTTGATCTGCTTGTTTTTTCAGCTTTTGCTGAAAAATAATTTCCTAAGGTGTATCCTTTATCTAACTGCATGTTAAAACATCTTGCGAATGTTTTTTTGACATGTTATAAGGCAATCTGCGACTTTTTGTTTTCGATGCAAGTTTTCACAGCTTACTAAGAGTGTGTTTTGTGTTATAGTGTAACTGTTAAATTAAAAATAAAAGCACAACCTAAAACTGTAGAACAGCTAGGGTGCTCACTTTCATGAATGATGTTAGTGTAATAAAGATCGTGAATGAGTAAGGCAGCGTGTTGCATCACTTTTAGTGCCCGACTGCTTCACGAGGCATCATTGACGTTTGCTCAGCAGAAAGTTGCCTCTTGTCGTCCCAGCTTGATTGATGAGCACTGTGTTAGCAAGCAGATAAATAAGGCTCAGTAGTGGAGATGAGACAAGATGATTGTGACTGGTTTTGCTTAGCAATGGAAATACGGCATCACAATTTCAGCACCTTTGCCTAGGTAAAATCAGAATAATTCTTGAGTGAGTAAACAAACATTGTATTAATGATACTGATCTTAATGCTGTGAAGCTGAACAGAGAAGTTACATTTTTGATGATTGTTCAAGAGTTATTAAAAAAAAAGGCCATAATTCAAAAGCCTAGTCTCTACTACAAGGAACTCTCTAAATTCACCACTTAAAATTTTGAAATAAATTCTGCAGTTATGTTGGTCAAGTGTATACTTTTTCAGATTCCATCAGCACGACTAGTAATAGAAGTGACAAGACCCAATTTTTTTCTCAGCATGTTCATCAGCAGCTGTCACAAGGAGGTAGATTTAATTGTAGATCAGAATTTAGAACTAATATAAAATCCATGTAGTTGTCCGTATAATGCTGTCTTTTCCCAAAAGAAAGAATAGCTGGAGAATGAATACATTATTTTAATTTGAAGTCAGTGAATGTAAACGTGTGTTTCAAAGTAAAAAGATGAGTCGGGTTTTTTGAAGAGTAGTGTTGTTTCACTGTCTGTAGGATTTGAGTTCTCCTCCTCTCCAACTCTTCCTTCCCGTTTCTGCAACGATAGTCAATAAATCATCTTTGCTCTTGAGAATAGCACAGATGAACTGAACTGCTCACTCAATTTTCATGACGGCAATTGCCATGACACAAGTTACTGAGCACCCATCTAAAAGCACAATTTACGCTAATTGTTTTTAGGATTTGTTTTTAAATGTGTTTTGCTTATCTAGTACAAATCCCTCTCTCTACGCTCTTTTCTTTTAGCTTCTTAGTGCAAGTGTGTTTGTTATCAAGCAAAGACAAATACATGTTTGTTTTGCTACATTCATGTGACTTTTGCACTAGTAGTTCAACACCTTGCTCCTCATACAGAGGTCTACATTTACTTTAAATAGCTCTTCCAGTTTAGATAGCAAAACTTTCCATGTTGGTGGGCTTCAAATTTTGTCCAGATGGACAAAAGGCATCTGCATTCCCATTTACGTAAGGTTGAGAAGAACACAGCTCCTTGTTTTCAGCTTGCAGTGTAACACACAATTCAGTGCACCACATACTCAGTCTTTCATTGCTGTCCCGAGCTCCTTCGCATCAATAATTGCTGTAATCTCTACTGTAAAGCTGTGGCCCAAATGTTGGCAGCATTTATATTCCTAAAGATCTGGTAATATTGATTACTGACTTACTCCCCTTCTTTTACAGGGTAAAGTTGTGGAACGTGGTAGACATGCAGACCTCCTTGCAAGTCCTAACAATCTCTATTATGAAATGTGGCATACACAGAGCAGCAAAGTACTAAATAGTCATAACAATCCAAATTGGGAAGAGAGAAATAATCGGATGTCCAAAGAGGAGGAAAG
Source organism: Aptenodytes patagonicus (assembly GCF_965638725.1). NCBI lineage: Eukaryota > Metazoa > Chordata > Aves > Sphenisciformes > Spheniscidae > Aptenodytes > Aptenodytes patagonicus. The sequence continues at coordinate 22,217,184 of NC_134957.1, forward strand.
GAAGAAACTAGAAGAAGAAATTCTCAATAGCGTGAAAGGCTGTGGAAACTGTTCATGCTAAGTATGATCCTGGATTAATCTTCTATAACAGGTTAAAAATGCACAAGATTACAAGGAAGTGCAGCTCTTGTTACTAAGTCACCATTCAAAAACTTCCTGGGTTTTGCAGTTTTTGGGTTTTACAGTTTCTCAGAGGGACATCATTTCATCCAAAGGAGTTCTATTTTTACATCTTTAGAAATCTCTAATATTCAATGGCATCTGCAAGAGCTGAGCTTTTTCAGAAACTTTAAACTTCTCAACTAAGAGTGTAATTTATGGCAATTTTTAGGCATTGGTAAATTCTCCTGGTAGTCGCTTGAGGTGGATTATTAAATGGTAAACAGATTTGTCCTTGATTTACATTATTTCTCACCATTAATGGTTGATAAATGTCATGTTTTAATTGTAATTGGGCTAATTTGAACTCATTTGCTAGTGAGGAAGATGCAATTTAAATTCTTCAGTGGTGTTCTGGTTTAAAATGTTCTTCCTTGTAAAGAATAAGAAAAGCCTCAACAAAGTAGCAAACTAAATATTGGAATTATCCATCTCACCCTTCAAAAACACCTTTCGTACTGGACTATCAGGAGATGTATTGGTATTATTCTAAAAGAAAACTAACAGTATTTTTAAGAGCTGGCAAAAATCTGGAATTGACAAAATATGGTGTGACTTCACAGAAAACATACAAAATGTTGTATGTAAATATGAAGAATCTGAAGTTTCCCTTAAATGAAAAAATCAGAGTTTGGGATTCTGCATCCTCAACACCTGCTGTAGTAGAATGCAGTCGCTTTTTCTATTTCAGTCATGGTCTTAGGGGGCAATTAAGATTCAATAAAGACTTCCATAAATTTCTATTATGTCATTAATGTATGAGAAGATGACCTGGATAATGTTGAAAGCATTGCTATAATCATCTCCTCATTTCAATAGTCAAAACTTCTTCAGTGTCAAGAAACCTCAGTCTTTGCGATTTGCAGGACACTACAGGTGTATTGGGTTTGTGTGGCAAGGTTGTAGTAGCGGGGGGGCTACAGGGGTGGCTTCTGTGAGAAGCTGCTAGAAGCTTCCCCCATGTCCGATAGAGCCAGTGCCAGCCGGCTCCAAGACGGACCCGCCGCTGGCCAAAGCTGAGCCCATCAGCAACAGTGGTAGCACCTCTGGGATAACATATTTCAGAAGGGGGGAAAAAAAAAAAACCCTGCGCAACAGCAATTGCAGCTGGAGAGAAGAGTGAGAATATGTGAGAGGAACAGCTCTGCAGACACCAAGGGCAGTGAAGAAGGAGGGGGAGGAGGTGCTCCAGCCGTCGGAGCAGAGATTCCCCTGCAGCCCGTGGTGAAGACAATGGTGAGGCAGGCTTTCCCCCTGCAGCCCATGGAGGTCCACGGTGGAGCAGATACCCACCTGCAGCCTGTGGAGGACCCTATGCTGGAGCAGGTGGATGTGCCCGAAGGAGGCTGTGACCCTGTGGAGAGCCTGCGCTGGAGCAGGGGAAGAGTGCGAGGAGTCCTCCCCCTGAGGAGGAAGGAGCGGCAGAGACGACGTGTGATGAACTGACTGCAACCCCCATTCCCCGTCCCCCTGCGCCGCTCGGGGGGGAGGAGGTAGAGAAATCAGGAGTGAGGTTGAGCCTGGGAAGAGGGGAGGGGTAGGGGGAAGGTGTTTACAGATTTGGTTTTATTTTCTCATTACCCTACTCTGACTTCTAATTGGCAATAAATTAAATTAATTTCCCCAAGTCAAGTCTGTTTTGCCTGTGACGGTAATTGGTGAGTGATCTCCCTGTCCTTATCTCGACCCGTGAGCCGCTCGTTATATTTTTTCCCTCCCCCGTCCAGTTGAGGAGGGCAGTGATAGAGCGGCTTGGTGGGCACCCGGCGTCCAGCCAGGGTCAACCCACCACAACAGGATTGTATTTTTAGGCCTTATCTCTTCAGGGAGATTTACCGTATCTACGTATCACTAGTTATTCTGGTATTAATTCTTCATGTTGAATTTAAAAATCTTTCTCTTGGATGTTGAAAAATAACTTTTTTTCTTCCCGGGGGAATTATACCAGTATAATTACACTGATATAATTATGTTTGTAAATCAGATGCAAGATTTCTCAGTGTGGGCGCTAGCAAAGCACTGAATTTGGTGCTTCTGGTAACTTAATTGCAAATAGTGTTCATTTTTTTGTGTTATACCCTCCCCTGAAACTAAATATAGGAACAGTAACTTAAAGGGAGTGAAACCTTTGCTATCTTTTCTGCTAGTCACTCATTTTCTCTTTATTAAAATGATGGGTGAAAAAAAACAACCTGGCATCAATAGCCAGTTAAAAATTATTTTAAAAGTATATCGAATGCAAGGACTTTTATTTTCATCCTTGGAGTGCAGCAGCAAAGCGAAACCTTGTTAATGTAGTGGCAGTTCAGAATTCTTCTAGCTTACAATCGTCTTTTTGTTTTCACTAATTGTCTCCTTTTTTAGTTTCTGACAGCAGTAAGGTTGACTATAAAGGTGCAGTTATCTCTGAACTGCCAGAAACAGTTAGCAGAGGTTTATTAAAAAGTCTTTTTATGAGGCATCTCCCTTTCCTGTATCGTGGCTAATAAAACAACCAAACAATGTGTTGTCCCTCCCCAATCCCTCCCTACCCCGCAAGAGCTAGTTTTTGGAATTAAATAATTTGTCTACTGTTACATGCAGCAGATAATGTGCAAAGGCTGTAAATAGTAATATTTCAATCCTGAAGATTTTTTTTTTTCCTTTGGCACAAGTATTAGAAATGCCACTGATCTGAAAGATGGTGGAAAAGTGTTTTCTCAGTGAACAGTTTTCCGTATTGGAGGGCTTAGACATCCTAGTAATTGTCTACAGAGAGCACAGAAACTAGCATTCTCTCTTAAGTGTCGGAAACCAAAAGCCATTTTAATGCCAAATTTGATTGTGTTTGTGAAGGGAAGTTTTCAGATGAGCAAGTGATTGTACAAAGCTGATGCATTTTATCACTGGGGATGGACTTTGCAAGTACTCTAGGAGGCTTGGGCATTATAGGTTTGGAATGAGGACTGTTTTCAGATGGTAGGTACCAGAAATGATCAATGTTTGTTCAAATCCGTAAAGGGTTTGATATCGCTATAAGGCCATTACCTATCTCTGCCTTCATTTTTGGTGCCAATCAATGTGCTGCAGCTTTGTCCAGCTTTAAGCAAACGGAATGACGGGAGGTAACTCTTAACAGAGGCATTTCCTAAAAAAGGCGGCCAGTCATACAGTGGAATATTTGTTTTAAAGAATTGTGGTGAGTTTCTGGAGACGACTGAAAACTTCCTGTGTCATGGAGTTGCTAGATAAACATTCCTGACTTGTTTGGGGCTTTATTTGGATGGGTGCTCTCTGTGCTTGTCTATCTGCTTTTCAGACACAGGTTACAAAAATACACTTTACCATTGTAAATTTAGCAGCTACACACAAGAAATGGAGAAAAGGAGGAAAAAAAAAAGGCACCTCTACTAATGAGAGCAAAAAGGTTTTTCTCCGCTCATTACTTTCCCACGTTAAATGGGAAAAACTTCCTATAAAGCAGAAAAAGCCATTGCATAGCTGAAGAGTTGTAAATGAGCAGGATCCTTTACTGCCACAGCCTCGCACAACTCTCAAACAGATGCAAGAACAAAATGCTGAGCGTTACGTTTTGCTCGTGAGCAGGCATCTCAGAGAAGCAATAGCAATACTTGGGGATTCTCTTGTCTGCTAGAAAGTAAAACTTGTGCTCTCTTTCTTTTTGGTTTTGGTTTTATTTTTTTATTTTATTTTTAATTTTTATTCCTATAGTATGACTCCAAAGTGTCACCATTTGAAGCAGATGTTTAAAACACTGAATGGGAGAGTCATGGCTTTGGAGAGACTCTCGCTGTAGTGCACTGACTGTTGAGACAGTATATATGGCATCTCTTTAAAAAGCCTTACAGTTTCTTCCAGAAATCAGGTTTATTTCGGAGCTCTTTCACAGCCTCTGCAGATCTTGGTAATTCTGCTCTTCCGTAATCTGGAACATCGCTTTTCTAAACAGCAGCTTTTCATATCTGGACTTTCAGCTGGTTGTTTTTCAGAAGTCATCTACTACCATTATAAAATCTTTGTCTGCAATTTTGGAGTGGAAAAAGCCATTTAATTTTTTTTCCCCTTCCATTCTCTGTTTTTAAAGGAAATGTATTTGTGAAAAATGGATCTAAAAAGGGGCTGCGTCTTGCAGTGTATAGTCATCTATTAACTATGAACTTACAGAATTTAATTTTAATTCCCATGTAAAAACTTAGTAGGCACAGGATATGAAGACACAACATACACAATTTTGGCTATTCTAACCTCCAAGTTAGAAAACTTAGTGGTTGGCAGGGAGGTTGTTTTGCTTTCTACAAATGGAAATTCATAATTTGCTGCTTGCAGGTGATCCCTCAGTTCACTCTCAGCAGTTCTGTTGTATGGATTAGTAGTTACCTACATCTCTTAACACTGAGATTTTAAATTATGTTCAAGTTTCTTTTCAGAATGGAAATGTAAAATTTACATTGTACAGTAAGATGATAGATGTTCAAGAACAACAAAAAAAGCTAGTTTAAGATCATATTGTGTAAACATTCTGCTGGAAGACTTCGTACCCTGACTCCTGTTGTTCAGCTGTGTATAGATAATTGTTACTAAATAAAGGATTTATCTTTGTGAATAGAAATGGGTGTCCTGTCAAAATGGCTCTTCCAGCTTTGCAGCAATTTCCAGAGGAAGCAGTCGGTCACTGGTATGGAATATGAATTGCAGTGATTTTAATAACAGCTATGGGAGTATGGCTCTTCCACTCAGAAAGGGAAGCTTCGAATTGGCCTTTTTAGTAAAAGCAATTGTTTGCAGTGCTTGGTAATGACAGCGAAGGTGATAACAAATTGGGGGGTGTGGGTTAGCGTAAGGCAACCAAATTCCAGACGATCGATCCGGAAGGTAAGTTCACATAGCGCACCTGAATTCTGTTCCCACTCTGCTTTTGTATCCCCTTAGTTTTCAGTGTGTGGAGCTGCAAAAACATGTGAAGAGCACTCGCGTTAGATGCATCATGCTGATGAGAATGAAAATTCTTGTAGAAAGCTTGACTGTTCCTTACTTTAAAATGCTGTATTTTTATAAATGTAAACTCTTGACTTGTGAACAGTAGAAGTAGATGTGTGTTAAGAATTTGCTTGAGCCCTTGCAATGGCATTGTGTCTAACTACTGACTGGATTTCTTTTTTGTGCTGCTGTAACTCTAGTTTCTCATTATCAATGAGAAAGCAGGAAATGTTTTTTTTATTTACACGTAATTTTGATAGTTCTTCTAATGCACTTGCACCATATTGATCTGAGCTACAATAGCCACTGGTCCTGCTGTCACTGTCTCAAAGCAATTGTCGCTGAGCTCTGCGTGGTCTTGCAAAGTGCGCTGTACGTCTCGAGTGAATGAATCGAGATCCTGGGGCAGGCTGGTTTTCTTCAAGTATGACTGGATGAACTTCCAGCTGTTGTTTCTAAAGGTTCATTTGTTATATCTTTAAATCTTGTAATGATACCGTGCAGGAGGACTCCATAACTGTTTACTGACAAAAAAGTCATTAATTTTTGAAGGGAAAGAGCTATAATGGGAGTATGGCTTTTTTTTTTTTCTTTGTGTATACATATAACTTCTCCTAGTGCTAATTTGAGTTGCATGTGTGCATCAAGGAAAACAGTAATTACAAATCCAGCATTTTATAATCTTCACGTAAATTAGGAATCATTCTGAGGTTACCATGCTCATTTAACATCCTATCTGTGTTCAGACAATGGTTGCAGAAGTGACAATTTAGTATTCTATCGATTATCTGCTGCTTCCCAGTGAAAAATCTCCAATTATGTTTATTTTGGTTAGTTGAGCATCTAAACAGTCTTCCCTACCTTTAGTCCTGACGTCTGCTGGAAATTTATAGTTTCGGCTTGCGCACGGGACGGGAGATTTGATGGCAACTGGATGCTTTCTTAACCGCATGCTGAAGAATTGGTCATGTTTCTTGGAAGGAGCCAGGGTGTTTTTCTAAAATAGTAATTATATTTTTAAAAAAGCGTTGCGAAGTGATGTGGCAGTACTGTGATGTAGAGTTGCCTTATTAATGAAATGGCAATGTCGTTGATGAAATGGTGAGGGAGGTAAACTGTAGATACCTGAGCATCCTGTAGAACGGATATTCTAGAATTCAGCTACTACTTGACTTTAGTGTAAAAACCTGATTTCTTCGTAAGAAAATCCTTAAATGGTTAGTCCCTGAAAAATACCTTTTAAATTCCTGTTGTGTGACTTTTGATCGGTTTCTGCAGATGTTGTGACTAAACTCAGGGAAAAGACGCGAGCTTTGTGCAGCCTGGAAAACCAACGGAAACCTTGAGAGATCGGTCCTACAGAGGAAGGTCTGCAGGCTAAGGTTGTTCCAGTCCCCAGCTCCCTCTTGTCTCCCGCCAGGACGCTGCCAGAGCCTATCGGTGGCACTTAAAGTAAGAAACACTCTTCTATACAGGGCCAACCCGGGCCTGGCTAGAGCACCGGCCAAATGCCTAGAAGCATTGCTGTATGTTGCTATATATACGAGGGGAAGTATTGCTGTGTGTTGTCCTGTGGATGCTTACGAGCCTAAAAAATACCATGCTGTATGGTATCCGTCACAAAGTGCTCCTCGTCTAGGTGGACATTTGGCCAGCCCCGTTACGATCCTCTTTACATGAAGTATTGCTAGTTATACTGGCAAGCTGCATGCTAGGCTAAAGGCAGCTTCCTAAACAGACTTTAAGGCATGTCCCATGAGAGTAAATTGTGATTAACTTTCTTTTGAGTCACTGGGCACTTGTGAAAGTAGGGCCGATGGAATATGGTTTGTGTGCGTAATTAAATCTATGAATTCACAAGGCTGCTGTGCAAGTTTCCTACAGCTGCAATGTAGTCATGACCGTCGTCACCTTAGTGTTCCAGTGCAGGATCTCTCTCAGATGAGAAGTGTCAATTGTACAAAGTTGCACAGTGGATTTATTAATTTGGGGGGAAAAAAAAAGAGGAAAAATGCATTTTTAGTAGTGTCTTAGGACAGAGTTTAAAATAGCATCCCCAAAGTTGAAAGACTAATGTGACAGCTCCCCCACATTTCATTTCCAGTTTTCAATGCTTTGTAGCCCTTTATAAAATTGTCAAGTAGAGCGTTTATGTCACACCAACTTAAAATGTGTCTTGTAAAGCTATCAACCTTATCCTGGAGAGGAGAGAGGGAAAAGGAGAGAAGTTTTTCCCCTCCATTATGGAGAGGAAGAAACAGGCTGAAACACGATGTATCAGCTTGTGTTGTGTCCTTTGAATGTGTTGTAAAGTGCTCTGCAAGCGTCATCTGAAGATTTTACTGGCCTTGCGCATACACCAACAAATATTTAGAAAAGTGGGTGTTGAAAAGATGAAAAGTTTCCATTTTACGCTAGTTAGAGAAAATGGAATGTGAAGGTCAGGCTGTAATTTGGAATATTTCAAGTACAGTTGATGCATGAATTATGAAATGGGCTACGCAGCTTTTAAAAAATGGAAATACACGTTCATGTATTTTCACACAGGGGTGTACAAGTCTTTACTTCTCCAGTGATTTGAAAAACTTCCTGGCTTTTGAAGAGCACAGATAAAAGATTGGGCTTATTTATAGTTAAAACCAGGGACTGTTTTCTGGGAAAAATAGGGTGTGCAGAATTTGTAAAAGGTAATGAGTGACATCGCGTGTTGATACTGTTACTTGTTATGTGATGCGAGTAATCGGGGATGTTTGGCAGGATACAAGGGAGGGGGAAGAGCAGAAGGCAAAAGTATTTTAGGCTGGAGTTGTTACTTCTGCCTTGCACAAGCTTCACGTTGGTGTATTTCAAAGCCTGTATAAGGATTACGCTGGTAATGGGTTGTGCGTGTTGGGACCCGGGATCGTAAGACCTCACCAGAAAAATACGTGCCAGGTCAAGTCTTAGGGCGGTCCTATAGGCTCTGCTGGAAGGACGCTGGAAGGAACAGCTTATTAGATGTTAGCAAGTTAAGCAGAACAACTAAAATGGTAAGTAGTAATGTAATACCACTGACATGGGGAAGCTGATGTATGAAGTAGATGAATGTCTGGTGTATTTGGCCAGCTCTCCCGCAGGTTGGGTAGTAGGCATCACCAATATCTGTAGCATTAACAAGAGAAAGATTTTTGGCAGCCTTTAGACGTTTTAATGGTTGAATGCAGACTTCTGCGCATGTATAAAGTGCATGTACATATCTGAGAATTGTTTAAAGTGGAGACTGGGAGGAATCTGAAATGATTAGTAACCTGAAAAATTGTATTGTGGAACACCTGAAGTTTATCTTCGAGGGTGTGGAGGGAATCAGTTGACGTTTAGCGGTGTGTGATGTGTGTAGACCATAGAGTGACTATCATGGATGTTACTGAAAGGGTCATTTGCCTGAGCAAACAGTGTTTCCTAAGTTTCTAGGGTAAAAATAAATTAATGACCTTAAGTTGTACAATGCAGTGATTTTTTTTTTTTTCTTGCAATGTATTGCAGTATTTAAATATAAATGTCAGAGGAAGAGAAATTCAGAGAGGTGAACTTGGGTTAGTGGGGGAAGGAAGACTTTCTAAATTCAGTCCCTTAGCTGCAAACTTTGGATGCTAATCTTGGCCTCGCGTAACAGCGGCTGCTCGCAGGAGTTTCCCTTGCAGCTTTGCATGCAAGCTGATCACTTCTCCTTAAATGTTACCTTACTTTGCTCTGTTGCCTCTTCTTCCTCCCCTCTCCCCATATCTGGGCTGTAATTCTCCTGTAATTGTCCCTAAAATATTTCCTGTCTATAAACTCGAGGAAACACTAGCAGCTTCTGTCTTAGGGCTGGGCTTTTTTTCCCTCGCGTGCTGTGGAGGAGTGCCGCCTCTCAAAAGGACCTTATCAGGTGACCTCAGTGGGATGGGACGCCGCACAATGAAGGCCCTTGTGCTACCTTTGGACCTCTCGTGTAGCGGCTGTCTGGCGGGGAGAGGTTTGCTTTGTGAAATGCTGCTTGGGGAGCTCTGCCACGGCATCTGCTTTCTCCAGGTTGGGCAGGCAAGTAGCCTGAAATATGAGGCAGCTGATAACAACAGCCTGCTCAGCGCTGTCTTTTGTCCGCTGTGGCTTATGTATTATTCGGGTTGTACAGGCATCTAATTTTCAGTAGCATCTCATGTTACGTAGCAATGCTTCCAAAATGGCCAGAGATTGCTTTGCAGAGTGGTAGACGCACACAGTTCTCACAGGGTGGAAGGAATGATTTTGAATGTCACGTCCGCTGAAAATCAGTGTTTGCCAGAACCCTGTATTTCTGCTCAGTGCTGCTGCAAAGAGCATACCTGTCTGTTGAAATGTGCGTTTGGGTGCTGTATCGCTGTAATACGTGGAGGCAATTGAATTCAGTCCCCGTTAGCCCTACGCTTTTTCATCAGTCCCCTGGAATTTTTGATGTTAGGTCTCTCCAGCTGACCACAGAAACCTTCCTTCACCAAATGTAGAACTCCACAGTTAAAATTTTACCTCTTGAATCCCAACGTGGGCAAGGTTTAGCTGTCACTACACCAGAGGTTTCCTGTAAATGCTAGCAGCACGCAGAACATGAGGATGGGTTTTTTTAAAAGCAGTTGCTTGCTGTTGCCCGAGCTGTGCTCCCAGCAAAATCGGTGGTTGGAATTTCCATCGGGTATTAGATTCTCAAGCCACAAAATATTTTGTACCAAAAAGTGGCTGTAAGTTGCTTAAAGATTTCTAAGACTTCCTTTGTGCATTTTGTGTCATAGGTTTGTACATTAGTTACCGTAATTCTGTCAGGCTTAGCTGGATGCTTCCACGATGTAACGGCGCTCAGCCACAATCTGAAAGTATTTATCCGCACAACAGCCCGTAATGCATGCCTTGTGTGCAATATGCACTGGAGTGGTGTGGTTAAAACACTTTTTATATCTTCCCGTAGGAGATGTGGATGTAATTCACAAGTGAGTAACACTCTCGACTCCTAATTCATACAGATAACGTCGACATGCCACACCATCAAGCGCTGAGTACATATATATATATGTACTAAATATAAACACAGAGACCCCAGTTAATAAAAGGAGGAACAGGAACCAGCTGAAGGTGGACTGCAATATTGAAAAGATTACCTAATATAAATAGCATAGGAGTAATTGACAGCAAGTCAAATGCAAGTAACGCTTGTGAAAACAAGCGGGAAATACAGAAAACTACTTTTCAATATATGATCAGCTCCAGAAGCTGACAAGAAGTGTTTTCTGTTGATTGTTTTGTGGGTTTGGTTTTATTTTAATTTAAGGCCCAAGACTCTCTAGCTGTTATTTAGTGTACTGGAAAGTAATCAAGTTCTAGCAAATAAATGTCCAAGTGATTCTAACAGGTGTCTAGAAAAGCAAATCCTACAAATGGCTATGTTTTTAGACTCGGATATTGAAGTCTCAGTGGAAATCCATTCAGTGGGAATATAAGCTCATGTCTAATGGCAGTCTCTGATTTAGACCAAAGCTGCTTTACTGACATTTGAGCTGTCCTATGGAGATCCTGTTCTAACTAGAAAACTGTACAGACTTTCACAGACCTTAAATTCCACTGAATACATCTCTTAGGTACTTTGCTCAAAGGAATGCTAAGCTCTTTTACTAAATCTGCGAATTACAGCTATTTGACAACTTTGAGTTTACAGCCTGACAGCTCACGTCATCAGTCAGAACATGACGAGCGAGGAAGGGGCTGCGTTGCTTGCTGGTGACTTACAGGGATCTTGTAATAACAATCAACTAGAAAATGTTGGAAAGCTGTGACAATCTGGAAACTGTGACATCTGTTAAACACGCTTGTTTTCATTCCTATTGACTGTAGTGAGATGCGAGTGGTATTTCATGGAAGTGGAGTGGTTGTGTTCCAAAGTGGGAGCCAAAAGTCTTCCTCAAGGACCCGTGTTGTCATTCAGGTGAATCTCTATATAAATGACCACGACACGTTCTTGACGCTTGAGCCAGATTAGAAAGAAGTTAGTGAACAGATTATTTCTCTCTGACTGCAGGAGATAATGAAGTGAAAATAGTTAGCCGATGAACTTCGCAGGGAACAGAAGAGTAGATGAGAGGAACCTCGTGAAGTCCTTGCTGTTGAGTGCTTTGACGTGAGCAGTGCTGTCTACATGGGAAGCGAACACAGACTAATGGCTTTATGGTTCAAAGCAACTCGGTGACAATTTAAAATGAAATGGGCAGCGTCAGAAGAGATGTAAACTCACAGGTGCACATATGTCATCTAGGTGTAGAAGGCCTTGAACGTGCAAGATGTGTTAAGTGTGACCAATATCAAGTAGAAGAGCTGTCTCTGTCTACAAGAAAAGATTCCTTGCTAGGTTCATTTGTTACGCCCTGTGACTGAAGTATGCGGTTCCTCGCAGTGGAACAAAGTTTACTCTATGATATACTTTGTAGGCAACCTCTACTTGTTTTAATACACACTTGCCTGTAAATCCTCATCACTGAACCCGCTTTAAGACCTGTTAGAATGGCTGCACGGAAACTGAAGAAAACAGTGGTTTACCAGGTAGCGGCAACGTAGCCAACTAAATTCAGCCAGTGCTGCTCTTCAAAATAGGTGCAAAAAAGAACATGGCCATAGAAAAAACTGTACTTGCTGAATCACCGAACTGCTGCCAACACAGTTTTTGAATCACAGATCACACAACAGAGGTGGGCAACAGCTATGAGTATGGTAGCAAATATGTGAAGGGAAGCCCTTGGCACCGTCTAAGCTGCCTCTTGCTCTTCAGCCAGATGTTTATCTAGAACTGAAGGAAAGCTGTGATCAGCCTGGTTGTGGCTGACTAATATGTTTCTTTACCCGTTGACTAGCTATCCATGAACAGAGGAGATGAACTCATTATTTAAAAAACCCAAACCCACCTAGGTGATAAAGTTTAACTTTCCATTCTTTCCAAGAGCTGCTCCAGCAGTTTGTGGTTCTTTCCAAGGGCTCCATACCTTCTCACCAGCCTTGGGTCAGATTGGGACAGAGCATCTCTGATCCTACCGATGAGTCACCTTGAAGCTGCTCCCCAGTACGGACTGGAAAGTGATCTTTGTGGATCGGTCTGCAGCATATTGCACCGTTTGATGTGGTGGTCTGTTTCTGAAAGTGTCAAAAATACTATGGCTCCGTAAGGATTAACTGAAACGTCTTAGAATGGTTCTAGAGTGGAGGCCAACGTGCTGCCAAGGTACAAGAACAATATAATCTACAAACTAGCTAGGACTAGTTAGGGAGAAGCTTGATGTGAGCAGGGTGTGGTTACCTAAACCCTGGTGTCTTCATCAGCTGAAAACTGAATGTTGTATGCCCGGGAAGTGCGTACGTGAATCTTTGCAACGTGACTGAACCTTTCTGTGAGAGTTGCCTCAAGTGCAAAGTCCGTATCCGCAGTCAGGCTCTCCGGTCATACGCATCTTGACACCGTCTTTTTGAAGAGAAGCAGGAACAATGTAAGAAAATGATCACACAACTGAGAATCTATATTTGCCCTATAAGGAAGATCTCTAAAACCTTCCAAATGTCTAGACTTCAGTCTAGATTAATGTCTGTGGATCTCAAAATCTTGGGGCTGTCATCACAAAAGACACTATAAAAAGGTTGGAAATGGAGACCTTGCCGTAAGTCCTCTGGGTAATTGCCTGGCTCCTTTATGCCAGAGGAGGTAAGGTTACTTCACACAGGCAGTGCAATTACCTACCATACAAATGGAAAATGAAGTTGCAATTTTGTGTGCAATTGTCAAGAAGACACCCAAACTACAGGCTACCTAGCAGAACTGCTGCCCTCTTCTTTGGGAGAAAAGCTTGCATTATTTTCTCTGGAAACAACAGATTTGAAGATGTTAATCTTTTTAAATGTGGCCTTTCAAGGCCACATTTAATGTGGCAAATGTCCTGTGAAAGATGATGATCTACTAAGTCTTTGAAAGCTGCAGAAACCAGTGTAATCTAACAGGTAGAGAAATCTCATCACCTGAGACCTCCTAGGGCTTTAGTGTGAAGCTGAAATTCAGACTGAGTTTAAACAGAGACAAAGCTGGCAGCAGATACAGGGCTTAAATACAGGTGTATGCAATGTGATGCATTGGAGAATGAATTGAATGGTCCTATGCTGTTAGGATGGACTAATAACTGAGTAAGTGGTTTTCCCCTTTTTGACTATTCTTGTTCAAATCAGGGGCAAGAAGGAAAAAAAGTAAGCATACCAGCGCTACCTGTATTCCCTAGAGGGGGGGTATATAGGTTACAGTGGAGGCGGAGGAGGAGGTCCTTTCCTCTTGCAGTCTGAGGCAAACTAACAGCATATCTGTCAATGGGTCTTCTGGAAGGTTAAAAAAAAAATTCATTGAGAGATTATGAATTACAAATTAAAAAAAAAAAGCCTTGGTTGTAGTCACTCACTGTAAAAAAAAGGTCCTTTAATTTTAACCTTAGTCTTAATTTTGGGGAAGATGATGAGGGATGCAGGAAGTACTTTTAATCTGTACTTACTGTCGTGTTTTTGAAAGTAAACATTTTGCCTTAAGAAAGAAGCTAAATTGGTTTGCACAGGTGTAAGGCTTTCTTTCATTAATATTTAAATAAATTGGGGACTGTCACTGCACTGCAATTTAGTATTTTTTTAATCAGTCTTAGTTGGATTGGGAAGCATTTATTCTGTTAGGAGGCTATAAAAAAAAAAGACTTATCCTTAAAATAAGTTAATAAAAATCTCTTGTGAAAATGCTGAAACTAAGTGGAATGTTTCCAGAAAAATCAAGCATTATTATGATTTTTTTTAAAGTGTGTGTAAAATAATCCTGTCTTCCAAAAAGATGCTTGAAGTTGTTTGAATAGAGTTGGCATCTGCCAGAGTAGAGTCACACATAAGATAACATGATTGACCATTTTTGGCATAGGATGGTCTAAATTGGCTCATCTGTTGGCTGTCAGTCTCTTCTGAATTAGATCCAACTCTTTGTAGGCACGTTTCCATCTGGTTAAGTTTAGGACTCAAGCTGTTTATATATTAAAAAAGAAAAAAAGTATTTTGTACCAATAACAGTTTCTGGAAAAAGGTTTTTGCTTCTGTTCCTAATGCGTTTCAAAACTACTTGGTTTTCTTGACTGGTCAAAATAACCTTCTAAAGAGTGAAAGAAGGTGTGCCCATGTATTCTGTTGAGACCCTTGAAACATGCAAATAAAATGGGAAGAAATTAAAACTTTTATACATACCTATTTAAATATATGTATGTATGCATGCATATAATTCTATAATATGCTATTCTTCTAAATTGGAAAACCAGATTTTAAGTCTGCTAATATTTTAACTGTGTGCATTGGGAAAGTAGGATGAATACATGCTGTTACATTCGCATTGAGTCTTTCTAAGATTGGCCTTGCGTTATTTTTATTCTGAATATTAGCCATCTGGCACTGTGTGCTGCAGTATTTAGTGCCACAAATAATAATGAAAAATATGGTAATATCTCGTGATACTTTAACATAAAAATATAAGACAGAGGGTATAAAGCTTTGGGCGTATAACCTCAAAGCTGCCAAAGCATGTTGTTCCCTCTGCCCTTGTTTTCCATAAATGATTCTTTGATGGGAGACAGCAGAGGTAATAGGAAAGTCATTGGTTAATGCACATTAATGAAACTGCGTTTCTTGTAGTTAATGAACCGCAGTCCTGAAGAAAGACGGGTAGGAAAAACTCCAGGATTGGTACCTTTCTGTTCAGGTAGATGTGGGCACGTCCAAGACGCGAGAAAAAGGTACTTGGCTTCAGATATACCGGAGAGGGCTCTGTCTTTTCCCCAGCAGTCAAGCCCCGTAGAAATGCTTGAAGTTTAAAGAAAACAGCCTTTTCCTTCTGTCTCCCCACATCAACATATGATGACGAGACTGTTGCATATTCAGCAAAACTGTTGTTCTCACTGTAGTTAAGTTGCATAATTAGACGGGGCTTAAATGAGATGAGAGCTAAACTTGAGTGATTCTGTAGGCTGGTGCAGAGGTGAATTGCAAGCTAACGTCACAGAACTTACCAAGCTTTCGGTGCCTCAGGAAAAGAGTTTAAGGATGTTTAGGTTCAAAGGAAGCGAGCGTTTTCATGAACGTTTGTTTTAGAGAACACTTTTGCTGGGAAGATGAATTTACCTTTACGTGTTTCTCTAAGGTTGGATTTATTTTTGAAGATCGGCCAAGCAGCAGTTAGGATGGCGAGACCTGTGTGGCCATGTCACATTGCTGCCCCGCCTGCATTAAACCCAGCCATTTTCATCAGCTCTGCTCTCTGTAACCTCTGTTCACTCCTGGAGCATCCCCTATACTTGAAGGAAGAGCGTAAAGCGTAAGGTGCCTCCAGGCACGAGGAGCTTTGTGCTTCCCGAGGGGATGAAATAACTTGTTAGGACGCTACAAGTAACAACTCCATCGGCAATGAACAGGACTAAACTTCCTTCTGTTTTCGTGCAGCCCACCCCCAACAGAGACAGCAGCATAACATGGAAAGTGGCAATGCTAAACAAAATTTGAGTTTCCACCTGTCAACAGAGAGTCCTCACCAGCTCTTTTGGCTCAGCCATCTTCATCCAGGAGTTTTAGATGCCAGCCAGCTTGGCCAAAGCAGCAGCGAGGTTTGGACTATGGGGTATCCAGAAACATCTGCTGCATGTCAGCGGTTCGGTAGTCCAGCGCACATAGCAGAGGCGTCCGGCCTCATCTGGGTCACTAGATTTACTGCCCGTGGGTAGATCAAATCAAATGTATAAGGAAGCCACAGCAGGTCTGATTTTTTTCCAGGCACCTGCTGGACCAAGGATCAATGCCCGAGCAGTAAATTCGGTGTGCACAGGCTGCGTGGGGCTCATGGCACACACGCCCAAATTCTGTGCAGAAATGCAGGAGCAGCCTTCAGCCAAGGGAGTCAGCACCATCTATCCGTATCCATCCGTCTGACTGAGTCCCCTCAATGGGCTAAAGGAGGTGGGAGTGCAGGAGGGGCTCTGGGACCCTGACGCTGATACGGCATGGGGAGTTTCAGCTTGGGGGCTACCAAGAGCCAAACGGCTCGGCAGCTCTGCTGCTGCAGTTGGTCGTGCTGTCTCAGAAGCTGTCGTTCAGCGTATCGGTCCCTCTGTCCTTCGTCTGAGCTTTCTACTTTGACACATCCTGATCCTTTTGCCTTCTCCAGGTTCCGTTCTAACCCGTGCTCTGGCTCATTGCAAATACGCCGGACCATTCTTGAGCCTTTTTTGTTGTTGCAGGCTGTTTTTCTTTTTTTTTTTTCTTTTTTTTTTCTTTGTTTTTCCCCCTCCTGCTAATACAGTAGCCTCCCCTAAAGTGGCCAAGGGTGTTAGTCCTGCCAAGGAAATGAGAGAACACAGAGCCTTCTGTCCGCAGAGCATTCGTCTTGGCCAAGGCACAAATGTAAGCTTTTATTTCCTCCTGTTCAGAAGCCACCAATAATGAGGTGTTTGGCCGAGGAAACGTGGTAAGACAAATGCGCAATTTAAACAAAGATTTACAATTTGAACTTGAACTGCTGGGAGGAAGGTGGGGGGACATGGAGAAACAGATATGGACTAATTTGGGGGATCAGAGCCTACTAGGAGCACAGTTTTAATGTTGTATTGGGCCATGGGAGCCTCAGAGGCTCTTAAGTTCCTACTGGAACTTTCTGACTCAAATAAGGAGTTTTTCAGCCTTGTGAAGGAGTTGCAAGGGAGGGCTGGGGTTTTTTGGGCGGAGGGGGTTGACGGGTGGAGCAAGGAGCATATTGAGGAGCGGAGAAGCCTGGAAAACTAACCTGGGACCCTCCTCACCTTCCTTCCTTCTGTAGCTCTGTCAGGCACATTGGAAATTTGTCTTGCCCAGAGAGGTCACCAACAGCCTTGAGTTTCTACTGAGTGTTTCTGAAACATCGCCCGTCAGGGCAAAGAGAAGGTATGGGCTAAAGAGCAGCACTGTTTCTCCAGCTCCTCTTAGACGGCACGCTGGAAGGGGGGTGCAAAACGACAGGAGTGTTGAGAGAGTCTTTCTGCAGCCGGAGGGGTTGATAATGAAGAACCCTTTCGGGTAGGGTTTTGATGTTTTTTTGACAAAGCCCTAAGGCTTGCCAGGCGTGACAGACAGGAAAGCAGAAATTCAGTACGTGGCAGTTCATGATTCCAGCTTTGTTTCTTCTTCAGGAATTGCTCCAGCCTCAGTAAGAATGAATCGCTGTTTGCAGGCTCAGCATTATTTCCCACAGCATGCAGTCAGTTTTGAACCGCACATCAGGACCTGGAAGGAAGGAAGGAGGAGATAGGGTGAGTCCCTCACCCACCTGAATCAAAGCTCCCCCCCCAAGCATGGAGTGCCTCCCGTTCTGCCAGTGGTCGACATTCCACCCTTCTTGTTCAGAAGTTGGTCCTGAAAGTTTGACAGAGTGAGGGAAGAGACCCTCTCCAGCTCTTTGTGGTCAGGTGGGATAGGAGGGTGATGCTTCCTGTTACCCTGCTGCCTTTTGCTCTGGTTTTTTAAGGTTCGTAACATCTGGGCAGCTTTCTGCTTGAACCATGGTTTTCCAGGCTTACCCAAGAGGCAGAACAGTTATCCTTAGGGTACTCGGCCCCCTGAGCTGGAAGACAGGGATGGCGAGCAGGATGAACCCCCCATAATCCAAGAGGAAGCAGTCAAGCTGCTACGCCACCTGGACGCTCGCAAGTCTATGGGGCCGGATGGGATCCACCCGAGAGTGCTGAGGGAGCTGGCGGAGGAGCTCGCCAAGCCACTCTCCATCATTTATCAGCAGTCCTGGTTAACGGGGGAGGTCCCGGACGACTGGAGGCTTGCCAATGTGACACCCATCTACAAGAAGGGCCGGAAGGAGGATCCGGGGAACTACAGGCCTGTCAGCCTGACCTCGGTGCCGGGGAAGGTTATGGAGCGGTTCGTCTTGAGGGCGCTCACAAGGCATGAGCGGGACAACCAGGGGATCCGGCCTAGCCAGCACGGGTTCATGAGAGGCAGGTCCTGCTTGACCAACCTGATCTCCTTCTATGACCAGGTGACCCGCCTAGTGGATGAGGGAAAGGCTGTGGATGTGGTCTACCTGGACTTCAGTAAGGCCTTTGACACCGTCTCCTACAGCATTCTCCTGGAGAAGCTGGTGGCTCACGGCTTAGACAGGTGGACTCTGCGCTGGGTAAAAAACTGGCTGGACGGCCGGGCCCAGAGAGTTGTGGTGAATGGAGTTAAATCCAGTCAGTGGCCGGTCACGAACGGTGTTCCCCAGGGCTCAATTTTGGGGCCGGTCTTGTTCAATATCTTTATCAATGATCTGGATGAGGGGATCGAGTGCACCCTCAGTAAGTTTGCAGACAACACCAAGTTGGGCGGGAGTGTTGATCTGCTCGAGGGTAGGAAGGCTCTGCAGAGGGACCTGGACGGGCTGGATCGACGGGCCGAGGCCAACTGTATGAGATTCAACAAGGCCAAGTGCCGGGTCCTGCACTTCGGCCACAACAACCCCACGCAGCGCTACAGGCTTGGGGAAGAGTGGCTGGAAAGCTGCCCGGCGGAAAAGGACCTGGGGGTGCTGGTCGACAGCCGGCTGAACATGATCCGGCAGTGTGCCCAGGCGGCCAAGAAGGCCAATGGCATCCTGGCCTGTATCAGAAAGAGTGTGGCCAGCAGGAGTAGGGAAGTGATCGTGCCCCTGTACTCGGCCCTGGTGAGGCCGCACCTCGAATACTGTGTTCAGTTTTGGGCCCCTCACTCCAAGAAGGACGTCGAGGTGCTGGAGCGTGTCCAGAGAAGGGCAATGAGGCTGGTGAGGGGTCTGGAGAACAAGTCTGATGAGGAGCGGCTGAGGGAACTGGGGTTGTTCAGCCTGGAGAAAAGGAGGCTGAGGGGAGACCTCATCGCTCTCTACAACTCCCTGAAAGGAGGTTGTAGCGAGGTGGGGTTGGTCTCTTCTCCCAAGTAACAAGCGATAGGACGAGAGGAAACGGCCTCAAGTTGCGCCAGGGGAGGTTTAGATTGTACATGAGGAAAAATTTCTTTACTGAAAGAGTGGTTAAACATTGGAAGAGGCTGCCCAGGGAAGTGGTGGAGTCACCATCCCTGGAGGTATTTAAAAGACGAGTAGATGAGGCACTTAGGGACATGGTTTAGTGGGCATGGTGGTGTGGGGTTGACGGTTGGACTTGATGATCTTAGAGGTCTTTTCCAACCTTAATGATTCTATGATTCTGTGATTCTAAGAGCGTAGGATTTGAGATCTTTGAAAATCACATTTGTGTTGTACTTGTGCGACAGGCAAACCAGAATCCTCCTGTGAACCTCTGCCTTTCTCTCCAGTACTCTTTAGCAGAGGGGCTGTGTATGGCAGAAATGAATCAGGCCATGCAAAATGAAGGATTTAACCCTTACTGGGTATGCCTTAGTGAGGCTCCCATGCGTCAGGAAAAGTAGGCATCAGGAAAAGAAGGAATGATCAGGAAAGAGGCGCTTGGAGAACTGGAAACCACCGTGGCATTGGCCTATTGCCATAATCCAGGGTCTACTATTTTGGGCTCTGACTCCTGCTTCCTAGACAGAGAAGCAAGGGTAGGCTCCCGGCATATATATGTGTCCGGGCACACGGATTTTGTGTGAAGGCAGCTGGGAGGATGGGACAGATGTAAATGTCTGATCTGCTCCATCTTACAGGTTGTAGTGAATGATTACGATGCGCGTTGCAGCTGCACTGCATTGGGGAGGTCAGGAGAGCAGTGAGGGTGTGCGGCAGGGCAGAGCGAGGCGCTGGCTGGCATTGCGATCGCTCCTCGCTCAGAGTTTTGTTGATCTCTTCCTACCAAAAGGAGTTTTCTTAGCACCTTGTTCTCGCACCTGTGAGTCTCTTTATTTGACGGTCTGGAAAATTAACACCCAGCCAAGGTGGGTAGTGCATTTCCATCATGTCGGTGCACTTTTTACATCTGTTTGTGGCAGAACATAAAAAGGTCACAGTGCACAGACTGCACTGACAATTTTTAAGATTGCCCGAGATGCTGTGCAGAATTTTATGCTGCTGATCGATTAGTATTGTGGTAGTTCTGTAATTGAAGTACCTTAGATGAGTAGCGTGTGGATAAGGGAAGTAAAGCCATTATACTGTATCGCAGCTACAAGGATAATCTTTGAGCCTCATGTTTGTGTTCTCTCTAAAAGACAGCATTTAAATAAATACTTGGGTTGTCGTCTTCTAAACTGGATCCAGGTGCAATGCTTATTTAATTGAATGTATCTTTTCATCTCCACGACGGCTCTCCCCACGCTTACGTCTAATCTTACCGATGTGATTACGTTCTGCTGATTGCTGTAGTTGCCGGCCTCCCTGCGCGCAGCACCGCTGCCGTCTCCTTTCCAAAGACATCAGGAGGAGTCGGGTAGGTCTGACACACTCGGGTGTCGGTGCCCCGGCGCTTCTAGTCAGGCACTTCCCGCCCGCTGCGAGGTGCCTTAGCAGAGGAGCCGCCAGAGTTGCTCGTGTGCCTTTGGCGGCGCTTTTGAAGGCAATAGCCTGTATGTGAGCGTGCCGGTGGCAGAGCGGCTGAGGGGAAAACCTGCCCCGAGTTCATGAAATTTTGAGAGCAGTTAATGAACACCGTCCAAATGTCTGTTTATTTTACTGAGCGCTGCCGGTGCACCGTCGCTGTCTCACCTGACCCTGATTAATTACTCATTTATATTACTTGAATCTTTCTGTCAAGAAAATAAAGGGGGGGTGTGTGTTTACGAAATTAAATGCAGTATTATGGTAGAGATTACAAATGTGCAAAGGTGTAGGGACGGAACTGTGCGATTTCCACAGCAACGTGGTGATGCTGGAGAGGAAAACCGTAACTGAGGATAGGGCTGGGAGGTGCTACCGCTATCCCAGTGACTCTCTCTGCGGCCTTGGTCAAATCGCTTACTGCTCACCTCTGTTGCTACAGCTGGGCGTAACGCTTCAAGTGTGTGCCTTGCTGCGGCGGGAATGAATCATTTATTGGTGTGTGATGTATAGCATGTCCTGGCTACCACTGTTAATGAAGAACAAATGAGATTAGTTGCTTATTTTGCAGTACTGAAAGTTGATGTGTAAAGTGTTCCAAGTTCAGAGAGCGTTACTTTGGTTGCTGTACGCTATTCCCGTTTTATTTCCACAAAGACACATGGGGCTCTCCGATGCCGCGAGAACAAGGACTGAAGTGCTTGGTATTTTAAAATCTTAGTCATGGTATTACCTAATCAACTTTTTAGACTGTATGCATTGCACTGTCTAAGATGAAAAGGCAGAAGAATTTCGTGTAAGCTCAAGTGGTAACTTAAGAATAGGAACCTCTGTTATATATCACAGTGAATTCAATTAAACCGAAAGGCCAATACTCATCTTGCTTTTCTTCAACTGCAGTTAAAATACTTGTGTCTGGTTTGCTTTCTATTTGCGAAACAATTCTGTTGATTCCAAAGATACACTAACAACACTCTCCTCCAGTCCCCAGTGCAATAGCTCTGGACACGGCGCACGTGCGAGGCTAGCAGTGCTGCAGACGTCACGGAGAAATAGGGCTGCGATGCTAAAAGCTATTGTGGGGGTCCTGTGAGAATGGATGTATTTTACAAGCTCGCAGGCTCTAGAGGTGTAGGTGCCTGCCTTGCCCCTTTCTCTCACCCTCCTGTTCTGCAAAAGGCAGCGTCCGGCGAGTCTCTGCCTTCCCCTGGCATCTCAGCAAGTCCTAAGCAATCTTCAGATGAGGCGGCCTCTTCTTTTTAATGAACATCTGACCGTAGAGCACAGTTTTAGAAGCTGTTATGTATTAATAATGTGATAATGAAAATAAATCAAAAGAGCTGTTCCCCCCCCCGACCTGATTTCCCATCCCTTTCCCCTGTTCCCTTCTGGCACCTATTGCGCTTTGGGGAATTAAAGTGGATTGACAGACTTCACTCGGGAGCGAGTTTCACTTCGCTGCTCTGGAGGAGCAATACCCCGGGGCCGCGCAGGGAGGGAGCGCCGGCATCCGCGCGGCACAGCGCCCGCCCCGGCCCCTGCCCGCCGCCTCCATTGTAAACTACGGGCCGGTACGGCCTGGCCTTCCCTTCCCTTCCCTTCCCTCCCCGGCAGCCGAGAGGGGTGCGGGCGAAGCTCCGACCGCACGCCGCTCGCCTCGCCTTCCTCCCGCCGCCCGCCTTCCCTCCCCATCGCTGCCCAGAAGCGCCGCGATAAGCGCACGGCCGGGGCGCTGTCCGTTCTCCCCCGCCCCGGGGGGATGCTGCCCCTCTCGAGCGGGGCGGCCAGGCGAGCGGGCTCGCGGCCCCGGCCGCCGCCTGCCTCCCCCGGCCGGGGGCTGCGCTATCATCCCGGGGGCGGGCGGCGCCCAGCCGTGCCCGCGGCGGCACCTGCCCCGGGCCCAGGCGGCAGGTGAGGCCGGGCCGCCCCGCCCCGCTCCGCCCCGCCGGGGTCCGGGCCCGCGTGTGCGGGGCCGCGGCGACGCGCCCTTTATGCCCGGTGGCGGCGCGGCGCGCGCTCCCGCCGAGCCGGAGTGGGGGGGGGGGGGGGGGGGGGGGAAACGGGCGCCGGTCCCGCGGCTGAGGGAACAATGGCAGCGGCGGCGGCGCTCCCCGGCACCTCCTGAATGGGCGCAGGCGGCCGGGGTGGGGGAGGCGGCGGCGAGGAGGGAGCGGCCGCGGCGGAGGAGGCGGCGGGGCGAGGCGGGAGCCGCCCCCCCCCTCCGTCCCTCCCTCCCTCAGCGGGGGACCGCGGGGCCGGCGCGGGCTGGCTGCGCGCCGCGGGGGGCCCGGCCGTGAGCCGGCGGGCGGCGGGGCGCTGAGGGCCGGGAGCGCTGGCTCCGCCGAGGGCCCTGCGGCGGCGGCGGCGGCGGCGGCGGGGGAGGGGCGGGGGCCGGCGCGCGGGGGGAGGGGCGGGGGCCGGCGCGCGCGGGGCGGGGGGGGGGGGGCGGGCGCGTCCACCTGCGCGCGCCGGGGCCCCGGGCGCATGGAGCAGCGCTGAGCGCCGCAGCCGCCGCCGCCGCCGACCCCGCCTGGCGGGCGGGGGGACCCGCCGGCCCCGCGCGGCCGCCTCCCTCGCGGGCCCGGCGCTGAGGTGAGTCCCGCCGCGGCGGCGCTTCTTCCCCCCCCCCCCCCCCACCGCGGGAGCCGCAGGGGAGGCGGCGTGAGGCGAGCGGGGGAGGAGGAGGAGGAGGAGGAGGAGGAGGCGGCCGGGGCGGGGGGGGGGGGGATGCCGATGGCAGTGCTGGCCTGCGCGGCGGTGCGGGGCGCGGAGGCCTGCGGAGAAGTTGCGCGGCGGCGGCGGCGGGAGGAGCGGGGCGGCCGCGGTGTGTGTGGTGTGGGGGTGTGCGGTGTGAGGGGAGGGCGGCCTGCGCCGGGCAAGTTGGCGCTTCCCCCCTCCCGGGCAGGTGCCGCGCTGGGCGGGGGCGCCGCCCCGCAGGGCCCCGGGGGGGAGCGTGTCCCCCCAGGCCGGCACCGCTGCCGCCCGTCGGTGCTGCCTGCGCCTCCCCTCACGCCCCGGCGGGGTTTATTTACAGCGGCGGCGGCCGGGGGGGGCTGCACTTACTTGAGCCTCGGCCAGAACAAAAAAAAATAAGAAAGGAGAGGGGGATGGGATTTTTTTTTTTTTTTTTTTTTTTAAATAGCCCCAACCCTGGAAGTAACTGTCATTCCACGTATTAAACTAGAAAACTGGCTAATCAAATAAAACTGGCTCATTGTCTGAAACTCTATCCCAGCGAAAAATGCGGCTGTGAATATAATTAACCATCTGTCTAGCGAGCGGTGGAGAATTGGGTTCGTGCGGTTTTTATTCCGGTCTCTTTAATTTCTGAACCGCTTGTGCGCCCGTGCAGCGGTGGCAGCGGTAATGTGTTTTGCTTACTAAGTGTAAGATGTGACCTGTGTGTGTGCGTGGATGATGCTGAAACGGGGAGGGGGGGGGTGTGAATAACGAAATCATCGTCTCCGAAATGAACTGTGCTGGTCGCGAGCGATACGGTTTATGATACATTAACCCAAACAAGCTGTAATGGGACCGGCGATGAAAGCAAAGGTTGTGTGTTTTCTCTCGGTGATGCTATCCGGCGTTTCGCCTCCCGCTCGGAACAAGCGCAGGATGGGTGCGTATTTGGGGAATTCGTGGATGGGTGTCGTGGGTGGATGCGTGCGGCCGGAGGGGAGCGGTGCGCCTGTGCGAGCCAGGGCCTGAATGAGCCTCTTGGGTGAAAACAAAACAGCTCTGTGGTTCTTAAATCTTCCCTGAGGTTTTCCCCCGCTTCTGCTCGGCGGTTTGCTCGTCCCTTCTGCCCCGCGCCAGCCCCTCTGGCCGGCTTTGCCCGAAACCTCTGTGCAACCATCAACATCCTGGTATTCAGATGTGCGTTCTCGGTGTTGGAGGTACCTGCTGTTATCGCTGGAGCAGCTTGGTAATGCGGTAACCACTGTGCCCACAGCAAAGAGTCTGCTGGAAAGTGAATCGTGTCTGTGCCTGTACACACGCTCGTGCTTGCTGGTTTGTGGGGTTTTGGAGGTTTTTTTGAGTTTAGGTAAGGGAAGAATACAGAAACTAAAAAAATAACGGCAGTGCTCAGGCAGGTAGGATGCAATTTAAAGTCACTTCAGCTAATACCCCATGCAAGACTGCATTTGTTAAGGTATGTGAAGTGTGCATAAGGCAGCAGTCTTTAGTGAATCACTTTTTAAAAACAAATACTTGACAAAAGAACCAGCCCTGCTAAACGGATAACAATTATGTAAGCCCATAGTAGGTTTTGATGTATGTCAAGTCTGTTAAGTAAATCAACCTGTTCAGTGAATAAATCCGCTATGCACCAATGCTTTATTATTTTGGTTTTTTTAAGGGAATAAACCTGGCTGTGTATTTAAGATTTTGCTACTGAGCATGTGAATCTTACAGCCAAGCCCTGTGGCTGCCGGTGACACAAGACAAATCCGTGAGGAGGATGAGGTGCGGGAGCATGGGGAGGGAGGGGGCAGGCCAAGTAATAAGATGGATATTAAAAATACACAAAGATGTGCATAAGGATTCCTAGTGATAAAATTCTCACTGATCCATGTCTTGATGGAGTATTTGCTTTGCAGTGGCAATGGCCCATACAAAGCTACATTGATTTAGCTTTCTCTGTTCATGATGGCAGTTCTGGTGAATAATTATTTTCCCAAAAGCCCTAACTAAGGGAAGAAAGAGAGTCCCTGCTTGGCCTACACAGTAGTACAGTATCTTGGAAAGCGTGTATCCGGCTGCAAATAAAGAGAGCCAGTTCAAGTGTTACTACACTCAGCAGAAATAAAAGGGAGGCAGAAAAGGGGAGCAACCGTTTGGCTTCCCCGTGGACCTCGTCCCCCCTTCCCTCTCTGCACCTCACCCGGCGCTTTGCTTTGGGGGGCGGGGGGGTGGGGTGGATTTTTGTGGGTTTGTTTTTCCTTTTTTGTGTTTGCTGTTGCCTTTTGGAGGCGAGGCTCCGGCAGCCCACTTAAAGGTTGAGTTCTGAATGATGAGGAGTCTTTTTTGGATTAAAAAAAAAGAAAAAGGGAAAAGTTTGTGGCCAGTGGGTTTTAACTTCCGTAGCTGGTACAGGGACAGGGAGTACGTCTGTGTGGGGCAGCGCTTTGATGGTGTCCTCCTCTTTGGAGATGGTGGTGCCTCGTGGATGTTTTTGTGATCGATCGCATGCGTATCTGTTTCCTGTCGTTGGAAAAAAAACATATGAAAAGGCTTAAATGTGCTTGCAGGACCAAGAAGGACAGAGGTGAGGCTTGGGGAGGAAGTGTTCCCAAACAGAGGGGTCCGACTCAGGTTGGCGTCCTGGGCGTAGGAGGCAATCATCGATACAAGGTGCAGCAGCGCTTCTCAGATAATAAGGCTTTTCCATCGTAGACAGAGTAATAACAAACCAACCGTGCGGATTACCCCGAGCACAACAGCAAACCGTCCCCTTAAAAGTTTATGCCGTGTCGCAAACAAAAAGCAACGTTAGGAAATACTCTTTTCCTTGGGCAGAATCCAGGGAGGAGAGCCATGGGTACTGCAGACCTTGCCCTAGTCCTCGCGTGGGGGCTGTGCAGATGCTGCCGTAGTTGGGTTTGTGTTTGGCCCTGAGAGAGGTGGGTAGTCTGAATGTTAAACAGAGTAAAATTGCTCTTGCTTCTCAGTAATGACAATTTTTGGTCTGTGAGGGAATTTAAAAGAAAATATTTTGAGAATTGGGAGCAAAATGATTTTTATATAATCCACCTGTTACGTTCAAAGTCCTGTATTTTCGCCTGGGAAAGGATTGCACTTTTTTATTTTTATGCTAGATCTTTGTGTACTTTTAGCCCCGCTTCAGTTGGCTTTATAATCATTACCTATGTATACAGTCAGGTGCTTGACGAGCCTGATTTTGTGGAAGCTGCCAGCAGTGAGTAAATGAGCCATGTGGCATAAACCGAGCGAACCGTGTTTTGTTGGTACCTTGCTCTTCCCTCCTTCCTTCGAGCTGGTCGTACGGACCCGTGGTGTCGCCTGTGCAGGGGTCCGGGCTGTTCTAGCGTAGGGACCTGCCTGATTTGTTACCTGGATGTGGTGCGAGAGGCTTGGGGGGATCTCAGCCCTTTGAGTTTAGGGCTCCTGGGTGCCGATACAACGAAATGTTAAATAATTACCATGTGTTACGTTGTTGCATAGAAAGAAATGCTGGCGATGATTAACTGGTTTAAGCATCCAGGCATTGGGCATGGGTTTTGCCTGAGGGATGCACAAATTGAGGATAAGCCATCCTGCTGTCAGTGCCAAAGTGTTGGTACCATCGGCTCCCTGCCTGTGGACATGAGGAAAAATTGGGAGTATTTGGTAAAGCTGATCCGGAACAAAGTTTGCGGGAGGAGCTGTCAGTTCTGCAAATCGGCGTTGGACCCGGCTGCGTACCTTATCCTTAGCAAAGTCGTCTTATGAGCAACAAGAGAAGGTGGCTTTAGCTCAGTAGTGCTTTGGACGGCGAGGTGGTAGTGCTGGGTAGATTTTGTTTGCAGTTCAGGGGAGTAGCGTGTAATCTGTGTAATACTGCTTTTGTGTGCCTCTATTGCAAATTGATGTCTGGGGAATGACATGTAGCAAAGGCTCTAGACCAGCAGGTCTCTGATATTTTTGTAGCAATGTCTTTTTATTCAAAGCAGGTGTCATGGAGATCTTTCATCCCAGGATTTCTTTCATCTCTGGCGTTTGTTAGCTTGTGTTAAAACTTTAAATCTCGAGAATTTCTTGTGTACAGAAGGTGTTCTCATATTGCTTTCGCATGGGCTGAGCTGGATGATTATGCAGTCTCCAAACAGTGATACGTATGAGCTGGATCTGTGTCTGCATTGCTACATCAGCTCTGCGAATAATCCAGGGATGTAACCCAGTGCCCTCCGGTCGCGGGAGAGGTCCGTGCTGGCTGCGTCGGAGGACACTGCAGGGAGATCTGGGAGCGGGCAGCAATGGAGGGTGTTGTCCCTGGGCAAAGTTTTCTTCTGACCCTTACGTATTCAGAAGGTGATTTGTGCCCAGCGATGTGAGCTCGTATTTGCAGTCTTGTTTGGTTTTAACAAAGCTCTGGAAACGCTTTTTACTGTAAGATGCCCCATTTGCTTAATTTATCCAAGCTCTTGTCTCGGTAGTCTCCCATGATAGAAAATTCTGTTGGCTAATTGTTTCCTTTCACTGATCATGTATTTCTTTTTTTGTTTTGTTTGTGCCCTATCTTCAGAATATGGGTGGATGTGTCACTGGAAGCGAATGATCCATCTTCCTGTCTAGATTTACTGCCGCTGCCCCTTGGGAGGGTAGGACCATAGTATGCTGGACCAAAAGGGCTGACATTGCTTCTGCTTGGACCCCAGTTGATTCGATTACCAAATGAGTTTTAACACCTTTCTGAATTGTCATCATCACTCCTGTGATCGTTGTCTCTGCAAATGGCTGTTGTTGTCTCTAGGCATGAGGCCAAGAGCGTCTCTGTCCTCAGAGTCCGGGAGAGCTTGAGGTCAGACTTCTGGATGTCACCCTGCGTGGCGTTGCAATGCCAGTCTTCAGCATGTCATTGAAACTGGCAGGAACGGCAGAGGTTGTATGCTTGGCCCAGACACTGGTTAGGGTTTTTGCCCATTTATCAGCTTTCTCACCTTGCTTACGTAGAGCCTCTGTTACGCAGAACAGCTTCTCGTGCACAGGTTGCTGGTTCGTGTTGTGAAGGTCATCCTTGCTGCTTTGTGGTGTTCACTGCTGTTGTCTGAAGCTGTTACACGCTTCTCCACTGAGGCAGTTTGAGAGGGGAGTGTCAGGATTTCTAAAATAAAACAAAATAGTTGAGGCAATTTCTACTTCCCCTCTCCCCCCGGGTAAGGAGCTTCTCATGTGCTAAAACTCAAGCATTGTCACAGTGCTTTTCCTGGCGTGCCGAAACTGGTGAGAAGGTGGCTGACGCTATGAGACTGTTGCATTTTTGAGGGCGTTCAAACTTCCAGATGGAGGTTATCAGAAAGATCAGCTCTCGTGAATCTTGCAGGACGTGGCTACACTTCCAGGAGTGCCAGGATGTGGCGTGGTGGACGGTAGGGTACCGCTCGGCGCGGAGCACTCCTGAGAAACTGCCTGGTCGTTTCGTTGCCTACATGAGACCTGGGCTCTTTGGAGGGCTAGCGCACAAACTCCCAGCTCTTTCTCAGTCCCATTCTAGGTAAGGTCTCTGCCACGCTTGGGAGTTGCCTTTGGAGCTGCGTACTTAGAAAAAATCAAACTCCTTTCCTCACATTTGGAAGGTTTTCGATTATGAGTTGCAGTGCAGAAGAACCAAATGTAGAAAAGACAGGCTCTGTGGATGGATTCAGCTTCCTGTACAATGTCCCAATGAATGGCTTGAGTCTTTGATGGAGAAGAGAAGCTGAAGCCTTATGAAGGGCCTGTTTATTGGCATTAATTATTTTTTATTAGTTACAGCATCCGTCGTCCGTTGGCAGTGGAAGAACCCAAAGTAAGAATATTAAATCTTCAGAAGTTTTTCAAAGCTTGCATTTTTCATAAGAAGCTTGTGAAGCTTCAAATCTAAAGCTTCCAAAGCCTTTTTTTTTTTTTTATTCTTCAGAAGTGCCACTGAAGCTCTTTTTTAAATTTTTAGTATTTTAGCTGAAACTATAAGTTTTATACATCAAAAAAAATAGTTCTTTCCCATCCGTTGGGTTGGCCCCAATTTTCAGGTCTCTAGCTGGGTCAGCTAGATCTTCTGCAAGCATCGACTGTACTCTATAGACCAGGTGTGTACCCTTTGCTACCAATTTACTGTCATTTTTCTCCTCTGATTAGGGTTTTACTCTGTGGCTGGTAGCAGGCTGAAGCACATGCCAACATGAAAGGTGTGTTTGTTTGCAACCAGCCAGTTAGGACAATACTTGACCTTCACAGTTGTTGAATAACTTCAGAGAAATACTTAACTGCTTCAGGGTTGTGGGTGGGAGTTTAACAAGTACAAAGTGAATCTGGTGTCTGTTTGGCCAGCTAGCAGCACGTTTTCCCTGTAGCCTGCAAGGTCATGTTTTAATACTCTGAATATGAATTTAAGGTTCATGCTGGTATTTTGGTGGCAATACGGATGGATGCTTGGTCGTATTTCATATTGCTTCAGGGAGTGGAGCAATTGGTACTCTCGGCCCTCTAAAATGGGTAAAAATGAAAATTGCCTTTTTTCAGGATGGTTGCTGTTCTCATTTGTGTGAAGAAAACTGCTGGGGAGTGGGATTATTTCAGCTACAAAAAGTTGTGATGTGTTTTTTTGTTTTTTTTTTTTAAATGTTTTGCTTACATTACATGAACAGGTTTACTTCATCGATAGCTCTGCCTTTAATGTGGAAGGATGGGTAGAAATTTCGGGAAGATCAGAAGGGAAAGTCTGGTGCTGACCACAATTTTTCAGCTCATATTAAAGCAAACAAGCAAACCCCTATCTTCTTGACACCGCTGGCTCTGTGGAGAGCAACACACAATAATTTCCCAGGGTTTGTTTATGTTTTTGTCTAAGGAAATCCACTATATCAAAATCACCTGTCCAGGTAGTGGCTTGTCTTAGGTTCTTTGTGTGTGTGATTTATTAATTTTGAAGTACATCGAGCAGGCATTGCCAGCTTGTGCAGAAATACAGCAGATTGTGATACAAGCAGCACATCTAATGTATAATACTGGAATTTAGGACCATTACTAGCCCACGGTGCCTAGGAGTTTATCTGAAGCAGAGGAGCCACGTGGTGTTAACCCAGCCAGGCATGGCGGATGCGGAGAAACCCATCAGCTGAAACCTCCCGCAGAAAAAATAATTTGTCCTAACCCAGTAACCTTCACTTACTTGTCTTATTTGTCTGGTTAGCTTATCATTTGATGGAGAGTTTGTACTGCAGGAAAACCAGTTTTGTTTATTGTGCCTGTTTCTTTCTTTAATTTGTGCTAATTCCTTGCCTGCTTCTTTCTGGGTTTGAACTGGGCCTGTCCTCATCTCAGCTGTTACAAATGCCAGCCTTTCTGAATGTGAGTGGGAGCTAGGCAATCCACCATATTGCCAAGAAATCTCTGGTTTGAAAGGGTGAATTTTTTGATTGGCTTGATCGCTCAGTCTCAGAATTTATTGCTGTATTAGGCAACGCAAAGTTACATTTTGGGGTTTACTTTC
Organism: Aptenodytes patagonicus; assembly: GCF_965638725.1. Lineage (NCBI taxonomy): Eukaryota > Metazoa > Chordata > Aves > Sphenisciformes > Spheniscidae > Aptenodytes > Aptenodytes patagonicus. Next base: position 22,248,083 of record NC_134957.1, read on the forward strand.
AGGTTATAGTTTATGTCTGTGTACAGTGTCAAGCTAAGAGCTACGTGCTACTTACAGTTCCCCCATCTTCTGTAGAGCTTAAGACCTGGTGCTTAATGATCAACAGGGTATAGTGTTGATTTTACCCTTCTGAAGCATTTCTGGGTTTGGAGGGCAGATGGGTATTGGTTATGATGCAGAGCTGCATGTAGAGTTAGTTTGTGACTGATGCGTTGGCTGTTATATGGCTACTGGTGTATGGAATTACTGATTCTGATTCATGCGTTAAGCAAACCCTGGTATCCCAGTCCCTCTCTCAGGTTTTTTTCCCATTAACTATATCCTCCTTTCCTCCCTTCTTTACGACATTTATCTCTCTATGCACAATCTGCCAGCATGTGTGCTGGATTCCCTCACTGCAAATACTAGGACGAGTTTAAGACTTCCTAAAGGTTAGTTCAGGATGAATTCAGAAGCATCTTGGATTAACTTTTCGACTACTGCAGGTGGTCTGGAGGGGAAATTCTGCAACACGAGCGGCTTGAGACTGTGCGCAAAAGCCCAAGTGCAGGCATCCCCTTGGGGCGTTCAACCCCAACCCTCTCAACGCCAACAAAAGAGCCAAGAGTAGGAATGGAGGAAGGTGACCCTTAGGAAGGGGTAGGTGGGGATGCTGGAGCGACATAGTAAGCGTGACATTTCAGTGTCAGTGATGGGGAGAAGAAGAAAATGCTGCTTAAATTGTGCTTTGAAGCTGTTTGCCCAGCGTGGTATGGAAAAGTCTTCACCTGCGTTGTGATCAATGAGTTTGTGCACGGTAGAGTCCAGACATGGTATCAGAAATGCTTAATGATTGTGTGGTGCCTTAAACTTCATGTTAGGGGTTATTTTCCCCATTTCAACCTGTAATAAACATAAAATACATAAAATCTACAGCTGATAATACAATCTATGAGTTCTCGCCCTGCATTCTGTGGGCTGATATTGAAACAAAAGGGGGTTTAAGGATACACAATATTATATTCTGCTGTTCGGTTAGGCCTGGGCGTTTGCTGAAGGGGCCGGGTTAAATCACACCTAAATTTGCGAGTGTCAGTAAATGAAGAGTCAAGGTGAAACTTGATGTGTAGCTCACTGTTTAGTCAGTATGTTTGTTATTTTGTTAATACCTTCGGTACCCCCCCCCATGTGTTTATGGGTAAAGCAATATCCTGTGGTGGTAGCTCCTAAACTTGATCTCTGTGGCCGTTTGAATCGTTTTTTTTCTGGAGCAATATAGGCTGCTTAAATAACGACGAGGGTAGCGGAGGGGTTGGAATGAGCCTTTGCAGATCTGATGGTGGTTATGCAGGGTGCTCCTCATAGTCCTTTGCTATCAAATGCTTTCACACACTGCTCTGTCTCTCCTTGAACGACTTCTGTGCATTGCATGGTAATGGAAGTCAAAAGAATTTGTTTGATGTTATTTATTCAAATCTGGAAAGGATGGTTGTGCAAAGACCAAAGAAAAATGGTTTTAGTCTGACAAATGCCAAGGGTTTTTGTTTTGTTTTTAAAGCCCAAACAAACCCTTTGGGATCCTTGGCTGGGTATATAATAGCATGAAATACACCATTTCTTTCATTCTGCTCCCTAAAAATCTAATTCTTTATGCATTTAAAGTGGGAGTTGAGGCAAAAACAGAGTTTAGCACTGTTGACCTATATTTATGAAAAGAGAAGGCTTGCTGACTGTTGCAAGAAAATATATAGTGCTGTTTGTATACTCTGCTGAAATGTATACATGTACTAAAAACACTTCTGGGATTCTTCATCTTCTTACTGAATGTTTAAGCCCTTTCCAGCCAGATTCAATCCGTTTGTGCTGTTCATAGCATGTATATTCAGACTTCCCATTAATAGCCATGAAACATCAGTGAAGAGGGGCAGCAGAACAGGGAGTTTAGAAATAAGCAAGGAAGAGAGGTAGTACTGAAAACCTCCCTGATCTGAAGGTTTAAAGGTGAACTTTTTTCCCTGCTTTTTATTTATTTTTTTTTATTTCAGCCCGCTTTTTATGAAGTGCAGTTTAATGGTTATCATGCTGCTTATTGCATAACTGTGGCACAGATGTTATTTTTTTGTAATGTTGCCTGACATATTTAAAAGGGAAAGGGAGGAAGGGAATTTATGCTTTTTGGAGATGACTATGTGGAGCCTATTATTCTTAAAAAAGTGTGAAGAGCTTGTTAGAGCCGAAGCTGGCACATCTCTGAAAGGCTGATCTGTGGAGTGGAGCTCTTCAGATAAACAGTGAGTGTTGTATCTTCTGGAGTTTGTTTTATGTGTCACCAGATAGCCTAAAATCAGAACTCGGTGGAGTACTTGCACGCTTAATATTTAGGCACATGCTTAAATATTTTGTGGAACCAAGACCAAATCCAAAAGTATATTTAATAAAATAAGGCGTTGTCCAAAGTTAAGTTTCACAGGATAATCAGCGATGGTGCTTAGAGTTAAGGGACGTGAAGATGAAATACATCACTCAGCATGGGTAGTACTGAATGTTTAAGTGTTTATATTACTGCAGCTGAAAACAAAACCTTTACAGTTGCTTTCTTGTGAAGGTTTGACTGAGGAGATACAGTTAGAAATACACTGGCTTTCAGCGGAAGGAAAAAATTACATGCAGGCCTACCGTTTCCTGGTGGAATGGGCATGAAAACATAAAGTCGTCTCCTTTTGGCATTTCTGACAACATTAGAAGTTTTAAAGTAGTAGAAATGCAAATAAGTAGAGATGAAAATGGTAAATGCTATATTTATATTTATTTATGTATAATAACAAAATGCTTGGTGTTTCACATCAGCACAGGGTGCCTTGATTCACAAAGTATTTGTTTTATAAACACTGGATAAAGATGCACGACCCACCTCTTCCTGCTGTATAGAGGAGCGAACCAGCTCACGGAGAAATTAATGACCTGCTAGAAATGCAGTCGTGAAATGAACCCAAGAATCTTGAGTTCCCAGCCTTCGTTTGTACGTGTGTGCGGGGTAATAGGGTAATTGTTTGTGATAAATTGATAAGGGGAAAGAGGAGAGAAGAGGGGGGAAATGACACCTACTGTCATTGAGTGTCTTTTTGAACTCTTGGCTTAAAGATATTTCAAATGATTCATTTAGAAGAACTTGCAAAAAGAACAGGTGAACAGTTATAAAAACAAACAGAAGGAAACCTGAGGGTGTTTTTTACTTGTTTCTGCCCAGGGCAAAATATTTCAGTTTATTTTGCTTTTGTTCTCCCCTTTGCCCTTCCCCCTTGCTGGATTACCTACTACAGGAAATAATGATAGGCAAAATAAGTCCTAAATTATAGTTGTAGAAGCAGGAGCTGCTGTGCGAGCGTAGGATTCCGCACAGGCCCAGGTGTAAATTTTATGGCAGTCCTTGTGCCTGGCCTTTTCTTCAGCAAGAAGCAGGGGGGCTGTGACTTCGTGCCTCGGCTCCCGCAGCCGGGCTTTCGAGGCCTTTTGTCCCGACAGCCGTGTTGGCGCTGGGTGTTGACGTTACCATCCTGGATGGGAGAGAGGGCGTCTCGCCTGCCTGCCTCGCTCCATCAGGGGCAAGGCTTCCTTGGCAGGTGGACAAAGCTCCTCCAGGGGCTGGAAACTTTCTCCCTTTCCAGTGTCCAGTGACACCCATGCAAAGGTTAGTGTGTGGCGCTCTGAAAACTTCTGGCTAAAAAAGAAATGGATGGAGAATATTCGTCTAAACTAGAAGGTTCGTGCTGATGCAAGCTGTGTTTACTTTTGAAAATTCAGTTTATTAAACTCAAGGCTGCAGAACTCCAGGGATCAGTGATGCTGTCTGAACATCACCTTACATACCGCACAAGCAATTTTTCAAAATTACTTTTTTAATTAAAAGTTGTATCGGTTTAATGTGAGTTAAAGGAAAGTTCACAGGCTTAGTGTTGTCTGAAACATGCCGCAGATTTGAGAAAAACCTTTTTCTGCCTTTTTAAGTTTATCCAAAATCGTGAATATGCATGCAAAGAGAGGGGAATTTCCTTCTGGGCTTTACGTCTGAGGGATTGCAGGGTAAAGGTATTTATTGATTATCAGTCGAGCTCTGCTTCCGTTACCCTCGGAAGGAGCTGCACAGAAGCTGAATCGGCATATGAACATAAGGAAAACAAGGAGGACTTGAGGTACAGCGGAGGAAAGTCAATACAGAACTTATTTAAATGTCAGCTGCCTGGAAGAGCTCTGCTCAAAAGCTGTAAGGAGAGATTAGGTCTAAGACATAATGCATGAGCGTGTAAGGATGGGAGGAAAGATTGCTGAGCAAGTCAGGTGCTGTGGGGAATGTGTGCGAAAGGAATATATTAAGGAGGAGGAAGGAAGAAGAAACTGCTGACTGAAAATTACATCTGACAATTAGTTTTGAGCAACTAATTGGAGAAGCACGTGGCTTTTGGACATGGGAAGACTGTGATTGTAGTTGGTGGGCGATCTGATCCATTTTAACAGTGTTATTCATCAGCACCGTTGACAGGGATAAGCGACGCTCATTACAAATCTGTTTACTACATCTATATATCGTATTTATTTTTTGAATGTAGGTGCAGAGTGTCACTGTAAGCATAGGACTTCTGGAATTTGAATCACATTGGCTAAATAAAGTCAATAGGCCAGAGTTTTAATTATGTTGCATTTGTCGACGTAGGTGGATTTACATTTGGGGAGAGCTTGAGCCAAAAAAAATCACTGTTTTGTAGATGAATAGCCTTATTGTGAATTTCATGGCCATTTTTCTTTTGGAAAGTTAGCCACTAATTATGTGTTGTAATAAGAAGTAGTTGTATTACAGTTGTGCCTGAAATAAAATTAGGTTGAGTACTCTCGTACAAGAAACATTATTAGAGTCAGCCTCCAAAATTTAAACCCAAACCAAGTTACATGTAGGCTTTGTTGGTGGGGTAAGGAAAACACTGAAAAAGTTTCAGTTGGGGTGAAGTCTTTGGTGGAAGGCCTGTACCCCTCTGGTCCATTTGGTCCGTAGCTGAGGAGCGCTCCTGGTTCAGGCGGTGATGCTGAGCTCCAGCGTAGCAGTACGTTTGAGCGATGCTTTCTGCTATCGCTGAGGGGTTAGGAGCCTGTCTCATGATGGCCAACGATGACCTCATCTGAGTTTTTCAGTCCCCCTTGGCCATAAAACAGCAGCGTGGTACACTGGGTCATGAAGTCCTCAGCGTTTAGGCAAGACTGGGGCGAGAAAGACGGGGTGCACCCCACTGCGCTGTAGCCCACTGCAACGTGGACAAGTTTTTCTTTTTTTTGTCAGCCTGTTGCCTAATTTTGAGTGGAGTTCAATGTCTTTATCTTCAGGGAAGCGAGTGCCTTGTGCATGTGATAGCTAAAAGACCTAACAAGTCTTCAAGATCAAGACTGTAGCTGGCAGCATTGCTTCCTCGGCGCAGAGAAACTTCCTAGTCTTAATCCACTCTGTTGAAAAAAACGTGTCTTGGAACAAGTGCTTGCTCTGGACGGTAGGACCATGAACATCGGAACAAAGGACAGCTACAAAACAAACGCTGGTTTGGATGTGAGGGGTGTCTCTTTGCCTTTGCCATCTAGCATAAACATGTAGCAACATGTATGCTAGTATTTGTATTCTTATCGGTCATATGTTATGGTGGTGGTGTGCCACACTGACTGCAAACGCATGTTTATTAAAGACATCACAACCGTTGCACATGCTCCTCTCCTGCAGAGAGGATGAGAGAACAAACAACGTATGACGAGCATTATTTGCATTGTTTAATGCTCTTCTGAGCAGAACAACTCATTTACACTAGAAGATACTTTATTGTCTAGAAGGGAAGATGACCAAGCAGGCTCAGCTGGGCAGGCAAGTACTTAACAAGTAGATGGGATCTGAACCTATGCTCTGAAGCAGTGGGCTTAAGTTACTGCCTCCCTCTCTGGCATTGGCTTTTATTTTCCACAACGCGTTATGACAGTAGAGCAGGTGACAGGGGAAGTAGGTTTACGTTTAAAATGCACAGGAGGTATCATTTAGTGGTCTGAGCACATGAGCCAACAAACTGAGTTCTAGCCCTAGCACCAATGTTGACTTCTCTCTTGGCCATACGATAGTGCCATCATTTTTCTGTCCTGCTCACCCCACTTGTTTAATGGGATTATTAATAAGGATGTGTTTGCTTCCCAGGAGCGTTGTGAAAATTAGTTAAGGTTTGAAAAGTGTGTTGAAGAAGTCTCTCAGCGCTGATCATTATTACAGCTACTGCTTTAAAACCACTCTTCTATTTCTTTTAGCAAAAATATTTTGTCTTCTGCTGGAGTTTACTCCTTGCATGTTTTTGTGTTGCTTGTGTGCGGTATCCCTAGGCTCTTTCAGTATACGTACCTTTTTGTAAAACATTATATTTTATCCTGTATTTGAGATTCAGATTTTCAGTATGTATGTTATCGCACAAAATGTGAATAGGAGACAAAAAGCCTTATGCTGATGAAACTTCATGGTTGCTGCTTTCCCTGCTGAGCAATGTCTGTGGGTCATGTATGCATTGACACATATTTGCAATGATACTCCATCACATCTATTTAAAGAAGGTGCTTCGACCGGGAGGGATCCTTACAGCTCTTAGAATGTTAGCTGCGTCTTTAGAGAAAGCTGAGAAGCAGACAGGCTAACAGGAGTATCGGGGGATGGACCTGGAGATGTGAGATGAGATCTTGAGAGAGAAATACTGCCCTTATCTCCAGTACTGAGACAAGGTGGTGACCGCAGGCGTGTTCTTTAAGGACGAATAGCTCCAGTGCAACTGCAGTCAAAACCTTTTGGACCAGCCAACTGTTAGACTCTCTCGAGTGAAACAGACCTCGCATGTTTCACATTGCATACTCTTTTTAAGTGCTGAAAAAATAAGGCAACCTTTCAAAGCTTGGCCTGTAAAACTTTCTTCCCTTTTATATAATATAAAGGAGCTATCATGCTTAATGAAAAGGTTCATGATATTCTTTTGAAGATTTCTATTCCAGTAAAAGGTGGAGAGATCTTTCTGCGGATTACTGTTGGCCAGGACTGATTTCTTGTCAGAAAATGACCTCTTTTAGCAGTTTCTTCAAAAAGCATCTGGGGAGCCAGTTGAACCTAAACCAGGAGGGGGTAGGGTTAAGAAGAACACTTTCTGTAGCATTTAAACTAGACATTTCTTGGAGGGGATCCTTCCGAGTGTTGATCTAGGTTGACTGTAGGTGGTATTGAAATCCTTGGATGTGACTGGAAGTTGGATTGAAGATGAAGGGAGAGAACAAGGAGATAAATATTGGGAGGAATTGAAGAATTTACTCTTGCAGGGCAAGAAAACACCGTACCTTCTCCCTTACAGCACTCACCTAAAATGCCTGTGTTACTTTCCCCTCGTGGACTTCCGTTCTCCTTTACTTGTCTTCCTCTTCAGTATCGAAAGCTGCATCCCCTGAAGGTGGTTATCTTCCTTCTGGTATCTGAGTTCACACAGAGAATGAGGTGAAACAAGGCAAACTTGGTTCTAATAGCTGTCTTCTAATTCTGCTGCATAATGGAGATGAGCAGTACTTACATAACAATATCCTGGGATGGTAATAGATTTAATAACCCAGAAAGGTGGGAAGAGGTTCAGAATTACCTGTAAAATGGCATCTAACTAATGAAGTTTACGGGAAGCTCGTCTCTTTGAAGAAGAGTCTGATGGTAGGTGCAAGACTTCTGCATATGCTCAGAAGAGAAAACAAAATGAAGCTGCCTGTCCTAGTCGGCATAAATCTCCCATTAAAAATAAGTTCTAAGGTGCTGTTGGATTATGCCAGTTTTACATGGGCTTCTAGTTAAACTCTTGTAAAAAAAGTAAACAACACAGACTTCTTTAGATTTATATTTTTTTTTCCAAGTGTAGATATGTACCAGTCTTGGGGATTATAACTCTGTATGTGCCCAATGAAAACAATCAGTTCATTAATGCTGTTTTGTTAGACCTTGCCCCCCTCTTGCCATGGTGATAAGGGACCTTAATTAGATCCCAGAACAAATGCTAGAGAGCTTGACAAAAAGGAGAAACATGGGGAGGGGGTGGAGAAATACTGAGATGTTGTTAGCAGATATATGCAGAGAGCTGTATCCTGCGGAGGAGAGACTGTGTTTTATTGAAAACATTGGTTTTCTTTCCCAAGAATAGAGCATGTGCTGGTAGGCTGTAAGCATCTGCGGACAGTATGTAGAATTGGTATTGGCAGCTTTATGTATGTCAGATCATGCTCCTAGGTGTGGGCACCTGTCCATCTGTCGAGGAGACCGAACGAGGAAAGCACTGCCGACGGAGTGGTAATCACGAATTAAAAATGTATTCTTAAATCTATTCTGGATGCTGGTGATGTTCCCTGATGGGAAGTGGCCAAATCATTGGGTTGATTCATATGTTCATATGATAAGAAAAAAACGTCTGTGTGGGGAGGGGTGGAAAGGGAGGAGAAGGATAAGAATTCAGAGGATTTTCATGAATACCGTCGGCAGAGAGCGCATAAATGAAAGGAGGGGAATTATGATGCTAAACAATGAAAAGGAAGGTTGGCAAATAATGTTAGCTTAAAAAAGGGAGAGAGAGTTTTCTGTAAGGAGCAAATCTCCATGTGAATTCAAAAAAGCAAGCATGCAGAACACAGGCATTAAAAACTATGTTGCATTTTTAGTAAGAAATGTTAGGTTCTTCTGTTTGTTTTCTGATTATTGGGTGCTCAGGTTACACCTTCAAAACTTCCTGCGCCGTCGTTCGAGGTAGAATATTAACTTCAGGTTAGAATCTCAGCTTTTTATTAACTGCATTTCCAGTTTGAAATTGGAGGACTATGGCTATCAGCTCTCATACCTTTGTCTCTGGTCTTAAATCTGCGTGCTGCCTGTATAGTTGTACTTCATAATTATTCCTCACTTAAATTACCTTTCAGTAAACTAGAATAAGATTATCCCCTCGAGTCTCTCATAGGAAGTGTGTTTTCCGGGTCATAAGACAGTTGTTCTCTCAGCAACTAATTTATTAAATTTACTTTTTAATTTATTTTTTATTTTCATGTCAGATTTTCTGTATCGCAACATACATATCTCGGTGCACAGGTGAAGATGTTTCAAGTGACATTTATTGCATTACAAGATGACACATAAAAGACAACCCTGTTGTCAAGGACTATCGGGCAGTTTAAAGTCTGGAATTGGATATCTGTCTAGCCAAAGATTTTAGAAACTTTTAAGTAAGAACAAGGTGTAATACCTGTTTTTTTAAAAATACGCCTCTGGAAAGCATGCATCAAAACTGCCAACATGCTAGTAAATATATCAAAAAGCAAATCCAGATGCTTGTGAACCTCTGCATATCATTTAAACGCATGATAGTAGGTACTAAAGTAATAGTGTGAGAGGCAGCTGTAACCTGTGAGTGAATACAAAAATGCCCATCAGCCTTGATTATGTCAGAGTAGCCTTCGTGTAATCTGTAGGTGCGCTGAACTGAATGCGTTTTGCTGAAGCAACAGGAGCAAGACTTCGTCTTATTCATGGTCCAAAGAAAACATTCAACTGGCTTCGGTAATGCTGTTTAACAGGCGGTCTTGAATTTACACTCATTAGGGGAAAAAAAAGAATATTGTCTATACTGGTAAATATTTTTTTGTCTAAATTTTTATTTGCTGAGCCCAGGATAAGTTGTGTGGAACAAAAATATTTCGGTTTTGGTAGGTCGTGCAGATTCCTTCCGAGTTGGTTGGGTTTGGTTACAGGGCTTTGGTTGTGAAGAATAAAAAAGCTCAAGGTAGCACGGTGTTTGTATGCCCTGCTAGGGCTGGGTGTAACAGCGATGCAATAGGTTCATTTTAACAAAGGTAACTTTGTTTTTCCTGAAATGTGTGCAGGAAAGAGAATGTCTCTGAAGTTTGCTAGGTGCATGATTTCATATGATTCCTTATTCTTTCACTATTTCTATGTGTTTCCAATACTCCTGTTCAGGATTTTCATTCAAGGTTAACAAAATCTCCTGTACAGTTCTTGCTGTTATTTCAAAACCGTGGATTTAATTATTTTTTTAATTTACCTAGAGAACATGGTGGCCTTAGATATCCAGGACTATCCAATATTAGTTTCTGTTTTGCAAGAACAGAAAACAGGCTTCTTATTGGAATTGAATGGAAACTGAGGTGGTTTAGTTTAACTTTTCCAATTTTCCTTCGCAGGCTGAGAGTAACTGGTATGAGCTTAAACAAGTCATAATTAAGACAATAGTAGGGTTATAGAGACAATTTCATGGACACTCAATGGAAAGGGATTTCAGATAAATACATATAAGCTGACTGTAGTTTAAGTAACATTAATAAAATAAGAAATAAAGGTAAATGAGGGGGAGGAGACTTGAATTTTCAAGTGGATGAGTTGAAGGAGTGAGGATGGGTCAGCAGCGGTACTACTGCCTGCCACTTGATGGGAGTTCAGTATAAATTGGTGACTGGGTTTCCCTGCTCCGTAAACCTGTGGTCCACAAAACTATTGTCAGATCAACATTACTGCAGAAGAGAAACCCGTAAACTCATGCTTTTATGGATTATAGCATTGTTAGTAGTAAACAATACCGTTAAAACCAGCACCTTTCAGACAGATGTTTCAGGAACAGTGAGTATGAGTGTCTGCCGATCTTCAGGAGTCTGGTTCCTACAGAATTTAATGGAAGGTCTCAGCGGGTCTGGAGCTGTTGTAGAAGTAACTGCTGGTGAAGTACGAGCATGATGAAACTGGAACAGCACGTTTGGAAGTGGTCTTTATTGTTTTTAAAGCTGCGTGGATTGCTTTGTAGTACGTGGTTCTGGAGGAAAAAAGGCAGGCAGAGGGCAAGCCAATTACATCATTTAATATTAAGTTGAACTCACTTATGCTCTGTAATTTGAAAGGAATAAAATGAATGTTTCCATCTTCATTGTTAGTCCATTGTAAATTAGTAACGTTGGTGCTTTATAATGTAATATTTTGATTTTTCTTTCAATTTCAAACCTGTTTTATAAATACAAAGCAAAGGTACAGTGTCAAAAGAAATGCAGAAATCCAGGATGAGTGCACCTTGGAAATACGCATTATTCGTGTGATTTGTGTACGGTGTTCACTTACAGGAATGACTTTAACAATTGGCAGGGAAGGCTTCACTGCACACTAAAACCTTTCTTTGAAAAGGTCTATTCTATCATGACTTTTGTTATTTCACAAAATCCATAGTTCAAGTCCGCTGAAATCATCCAGCCTCCTTAGTCGGGCAGTCGGTGGCAGGACACCCCGTGGGCAGGCTTGCCGCACGCGCTGGTGACTGAACACGTGGGAAGAGGTCAGCAATTCACTGGTCGGCTTTGGTTGATGTTGCTTTTGGACTGCTGGCAGGCTCCCGTCAGAGCAGGAAATGCACATGCAAGGTATTAAATAGTGTAATTAGGTGATCTAGAGGGTTTAGTCCTAAGTTGTGATTTATTTTTATTTTTTTTTAAGCTGTCGTTCCTAGTGGTTGTACGTGTTTCTTATCTACGAAGTTTTATGTTTGGCTTTTACTAAGTCAAAATGTTGTGGGAGAGTTTTTTAAAATTACTATTTAAAGCTCAGATTTTGAGTTAAAACTCAAACCTTTGCTAATTCCCACAAGTGGATGTTTTGGCCATGTGCAGACAGAGAACAAACTGGAAGTGCCAAAAGGCAAAGTGCTCTCTCTTCCCCATGGCAGCAGCTTTGCAGAAAAGGACAGCAGCAGCACATGGAAGGTGTAATGGCGTACTGAAGATGCCTTTGACTGAAGGAGTTAAGCTGATGAAACCTCTCTCTAATCCTTACCCTGGCTTCCACCTACCTCAATTAATAATTACGGAGATGAGCTCCTACTGGTGAGTTTTCTGAAACTGTGTGTGTAAACAGTATATATTCTGAAAACTATAAAGACCTCATTTGTAGGTCTGGCTGCAAAGCTGGGAGAGCCCTGCTTGAGCCAGTTCCCTTCTGCAGTCCCCTCTTATCTCTAGCAGTGCTCCAAGAGGTGGGAGTCTCTGGGTCTCTTGCCAAGAGCTCTTGGGTCTCTTCTGCGTAAAAATACCAGGTTTGCAGGATGACAATATGAGATATTAAGGAGACATGGTGATTATTTTTCTAGCTCAAAGCAGATGTCAGTTACCTTTTCTGTAGTTGGCTTTGTATACAAGTTTCATGGTAGGTAAGTGTTCTGATGAAGGGTGGCTCCTCCTCCACTCCCTTCTGGTTGCAGTGAATAGTGCAGTTTAGTTACAGGGGTACACTGTGATCTATCGCACAAGAGTAGGCTGTATTTGTATAACTGCTGTCCAACTGGTGCAACCACCTCCGTGCTGAGCGGTAGGTAGGGTGACGCAACTGCAAAAGCAGTGTGGTAATGGTGTAGCTGCACCAGTAGAGACGCATACGGAAAAAGTCCTTGGTGGCCTGGCATCTGCTTTTACAGTTTCTCCTGAGCTGATTATTGAAGCCTTACATTAAAAAAGGAAACCCTAATTAAGGATTAAGTGGGTTGAACAGTGTATTTGCAGCGAGTCTATTCAAGGTCTTGTATTCGACAACTCAGGTGCATTCTCAAGAGAGAGTCTCAAAACGTATCTGAAGTATGTCCAGGAACATGACTGTAAGAGAAGGAATCAAGGGCATATGGAAATGATACACAGCTCATTTAATACCGGATCAGCAATTCTAATCAAGAGTTAGAAGTCGCTTGCCAGATGTATGCATTTGACCCAGGCGGTCGGGGTTTGGGAGCACGTGCTGGGTTTCTCAGTGAGAGTGCAGCCCTCGGACTTGAAGGCCTGCCGTGAGGTTGCATCTAGTGTTTGTGTCGGGGCGGGAGAATGACCGCTTATCTTCTGCAGCTCTACTGCTATTCCTTTCTTCTTTCCATCCCTCCTGGGCAAAAAGGTAGTCCAGCAAAAAAATTTTGGATGATACGCTGTGCCTTAAGGGAGAGCTGGAGGTGCAGGGGACATCGCGCCGCCATCTCCAGGAAATACAGCTCTAGTCTGGGGTGCTCTTTGGCAGTGACGTCTCTTGAGTATCACGGTATAGGTTTAGGCATCTGGCAAGTGAAGTGTTGCACAGGCAGCAGTGCTACTTTTAAGGAGAAGCGAAGCTAGTGGCTGTGATTATCAAAGGCTCATTGCACAGCTTGGTAAACACAGGTCCAGCTCAAACATTTGTCCCATTACCGGAAGAGCGTGGGTATCTGTTCGGGCTTGGATGGTCACGCTGGCCTGTAATGGTCCTGGCAGGGAAGCTTGGGCACTGCCTGTCTGTTTGATTTGTCTCCCTGGCTTCCCCTGCCTTGTATCCTTTGCGTTTCTGGCACGGAGGCTGTGTCTGAAACTGCAGATGGTAATAGGGAGCAGGGATGCATGAGCTGGCGAGGTGCTGGAAGTGACCACGCGCTGGCAGCCACTGGGGCTGAGGAGCAGAGCGAAGTTGTTCACACAGAACTCTTGCAGGACTGTTTTACTGCACGCAATACCCTTTTACAGAATACAGTAGCCTGTCATGTTGGCGTACCATAAAATTGATTATGGTCTGGCTCTTGAGTTATACAACTACCCAGAGTTTGTAGTTGGTTTAAGCAAATAACGCAATCAAACCAGTAAGTACGCACAAATATTCAAGAAATTAAATTAGCAAGCTAAAAGTGGAAGGGGGGAGGAGGGAGTAAAAAGACAAGGCTTTGTAAAAAGCTTGATTGTAAGCAATTTATAAGCAGACGTTTGGAGCATAAGTTTTTCTTTGTGTTCTCTGGAAAGTTTCTAGTTTACTCTTACTTCTCAGTTAATGACAAAATAACAATACAACTTCCAAGTCTGTTATGAACAAACTCCCGTGCGCTTTGCTTCACAGAAATTTTTTGCAATATGTATAAATTTAACACAGAAACATCAGATGTCTGTGTAATTGTGTACAAGTGCTAAATGCTCTTGGTATCCGTCAATTTTAGCCAGTTTCTCTGCAAAAGCAATGGCTGTGGCCCTGTTACATGCTAGTGATGTTCTTTAACAAATCTTTTAATCCTTTTTTCACAGAAGATATAACTGAGAGAAGGAAGTTAATGGCCCAGTTGCGTAAAGGTGCTGTAGGCACTCAGCTCCCAAGGATGTCAGTGAGGGTGACGAGAATCAGGCTGCAGAGGTTAGTTAATCTGGCAAAAAAAGCTCGTGTGCTCATATCGAATCACGCAATTCAACCAGGTTCCCTCTACAGCTGCTTGGAGATTAACCTGTTCCTTGGAATAGGACCTGGTGGATGTTCATCCACGAATTGGTGTTGAAGTGATTTTGTTTATTATACTTTCCCATGATCTGGGAAAACCTGAAGCAGTGGTGGCTACGACAGCCACTGCAAACTGGTTTGTCCGGTCCATTTAAAATTGCATGTACACTTGCAACTTCCTTAAAATTTTCTGCAGTTCCATGCCAACTTCTGAGCTCCACGGATCAGTGCAACTAATGTTCACCGGGGGCTCCTGGCAGCATTGTAACTCTCCCATCTGCAACTGCGCTCTATGTGAGTAGGTGACATGGCCAACCTGCTGTGCACCAGCGTGTCCATGGAAAGCACCAAGGAAACTGGGTGCTTGCGCCCAGGATTGCAGGAGTGTCTCAGAGTAAATGAGGTGGTCGTTAATCAAGGCTGGGGTTTCCTCTGCTTGCTGAAAGCTAATTAGGACTTGCCAAAAGTAGACATTTCAAATGGCCTAGTTAAACTGTTAGCCTGTAACTAAGGCCTAAAGTTTTGATTATTCTTGTCAAAGTGGGAAAAGACATTTCTGGTACGTAGTGGTCAGTGCCACTGGTGGTGGACTTTTTGGGAGATGCGTAGTTATGTTGCAGCTTGCCCCATGAGCTAGTGGAATGAAAAAGAATGAGAATCCCACTTTTGCCGGCTTGGATGCAACAGAGATGGACCTTATCCCCAAATTCACTGGCTAAATTTGACTCAAGCCTTTCCCTTCTTCCTAAACTCCCCATTATGGTTTTAAATACATTTATTTGGTATTCTTGATGTCTGTCCTGAAGCTGCATAGCATTTCTGTAAAATATAAAATACCTTGTGACACTTGCCATTTCTTTCTACGTGTACGACCTCTGGAATAACTCCAAAGCTCTGGAAAAGAATGAGATTTTCAGTAATGGCTACAGGCATTAAGGGCACAAATACCACTGAGTATCAGTAGGATTTATGCTTGTAAGTTGCTGTAAGTGCTTTTGAAAGTCACATCCAAAATGTATCATTAAGAACAAGATATGCTGCTAATGTTTTTTAAAGCAGATGTGTAGTATAAATGAACAATAAAATGTAAGGTGCTTTATAATGTTATTCTTGTGGAAGAATTGTTAAATACATAATTATTACAAACAGCTGAATTTTGGAGAGCTTTCTTGTCAGGATTGCTGTTTGGTATGTTGATATTCATCCAGCTCTAGAGAGAAACCAAGGGACTGAGATTTCAGGGCAGAACTCCTTTACTCCATTGTTAATCAAGAAGAAATTTCTATATATTCCTACTGAGACAAGAAAATATCCCCAGTTTCCAAGAAATGTTCTAGTACACTGATTGTTAAATGTAAATGAGACCCTGTCATTAAAATCCATAGATTCACAGTGCTAAATGACAAACTGCATTTACCACATCGCTTAATACACCATTCTCTTATTTTAATATCTTGAAGGTTTGTTACTGCTCAGCAGTGTCTGTGAAGTTTTCTGGTGGTTTCGGCTAGTGGCTTTCTTGTGTCTCCAGTGGAAGTTCGTTTTCCACTGACCCCTGAATCTCCTGAAGTCAGGAGACAGGCTATTACTCTATGAACAGATGCCTTTTGCTTTTCTTTTCACAGTACCCAAACTATCCTTTTTTTTGGATGTGCCACGTGTTCTGAAAATGCACCGTTTTGCCCTCCTTCTGTATTGGTGCCCGATTGCGATTCAGCATAGTATACCTATTAATTAGATTTTAATTTCTGAATTCTTTTTCCGAAGAGGTGGTTATTCCTTTGGGAATCGTCTCCGGTGTTTTGCCTGTGCCCGAGCTGCTAGCCCATCGAATCACTGCGTATTTATGGGGCTGGGCACTCCTATTAGCAATTGTTACATATTTAAACATACTTCACATAAGTAATTATGTTTTATGGTCTGTAGCTAAATTGACTAATTCTGCTTCCTCGAAGCTCCAGAAAAATATACGTATTTAGAACTTGGCTAAAACTTCCCTTTAGCTACTCAATGATGTTTCCCTAAGGTCAGACTGTTCTAAGTGGGGAAATAAAGGTGTTTCAACATAAGAAAATTTTGAACTAAGTTTTCCTGTCTGTCTCTCTCCTCCTTTTTTTGAGCCTGTCTTTGGTGGCAGCCGTAACCCTGTTCCAGCCGAGGGGGCTTGTTTTGCGTGGACACGCTGGTTGGGCTCCTTCGCATCCTCGAATGCAAAAGACCTGTCATAAATAAACTGCTCAGGTCTCTGCTTTTTTTAAAAATCATCACACAGAGCAAAAGAGTGGGCCGGCTGGTTGCAGCATCACTGCAGAGAGGAAATACGGACCAACTCTGGGCTCGGTCCCTGTGCTGGAATGGGTGAATCGAAATGAAGTGGCTGGATTTACAAAGGACTTCATTTATAGTTGCTGGGTTTTATTTGTAGTAGAGCCGATTACAAGCAGGCAATTGTCAAGAATAAGGAAACGCTGGGAAGAAATTTTTCCTTGTGTTGAGCTTTGTGTGGTGGTGTTGTGTTTTGCAAGTTCTGTGTCCCCTCTGAAACATTCATCATTGATCGCTGCAGGGCGGGGAAGGCAAAAAGCCCTTGCCTGGCTTATCCAGCGCGGTTCGGTGGGGCAGCTGAACTGGCTATGGTCTGGCGTTTCTGCCTGGTGTGTGTAACTGTAATTCCATTTCTGAGCCCCAGCATCCCGCCTGACAGCTCGCGCGTCCTCCTGCCATCGTGCTAATTGCTTGATGTTCCCTGGGTTTTAGTGCATGGTATTCACGTGCAGAGATCTCCCTTTTCACAGGTGGGTTTAACACATATGCCAGGTTGGAGGGGGAATTTTTTATTTATTTGTTTTTGCTAGCCTAAGTTAGGTTTAAAATGTGAAGCCATTAAACGATAAAAGCAGCACACATGCCTGTAGAGGTCAATTTAACTGGTACAGCAGCACAAAAATACACAAAGGACCTATGTAACAAAACGTAATCGGCTTTAGCTTGAGGGTTACCAGAACCCACATCTTTCAGATTGCTGCTATCAGTTACATTTCTACAGTTCAGCACTATTTATTTATCGCAGTTGAAGCACAGTATTTGTACCTATTAGCCTTTGAGTTTCTTTTTTAGCTCCCTCCCTATAAAGCAAGATGCAGCATTATTATTTAACTGTTTTCAGGGCTAAACATTGTGAATGTTATTCATGTCTGTGTTTATTAATAAAGAAGGAAGAGGGAGAGGGTTTAGCTTGTCTGGTTTGCTTGACTCGTATCAAGGATAACTTTGTAAGAGAGAGAGCTTTCAATAAGTATTTGAAATTGCATAATGAAAAGGTTCTGGAAATAATTATAAAAATCAGATTGAAATCACTTTGAGAATTGTTGAGGGTTTTATTTTTTTACATTTAAATTGGCAATGAAGTGTAATGAAGACAGTCAGAAATAACCCCTGACGCCCACGCAGGGTATATATAGAGATTGTATTTACTCTGCTGTGCAAGCATCTACTGCAAGATGGCACATTAAAATGTGAACAAAACAGCACATCCACGCTCCTGGATGCCGCAGTGCTGTTACAATCTGATAAACAGCTCGAGTGTGGAGTGCATGCTGTGTGCATGTATTATCTCCCTGTTACGTTCTGCGTTCTGGCATTTAGCGTCCACTATCTTTGTCTCCATGAAATGCTGCAGCCACTCAGGACTGCGGTTCGGCGTGGGGGGGATATTCTCGGGCTGCCCTCCTTCCTCTCCGAGGGCAATTTTCCAAACATGAGCCAAAACCAGCTGGTTTGCTCGGGAACGCTCTAACTTCCAAACTTTCCATGTTTTGCACTTCATCTTGCCGTGTGTGTGAGCACACACGAGTAGTTCATAAGTAATGGTTCAAAGGAACCCTTTTGTCACGTTGATTTGCAGCTGGGGATGATGATGTTCAGGCTGCGATGGGTATCTGGCAGAGCATGGTATCTAAAATTAACGTAGCTCTTGTAGGGCATTGGTTCACTCTTCAGCAGCAACATTCCAGTGGCACATTTTATTTTCTTTTAGGTTTAAGCTTTTTCTTTCCCACTATAAAATTGTTTCCAGTCCTTTGTAGATATTTGTATGACCTTCAACGTGTAATCTCTTAATTCATTTCGTACTGAATATGCAGCATATTGAGACATTAGCTTTAGAGACTCATCTCAGAGGATATGTTAACTCTAAAAATCAAATGCATCAAATTTGGGAAGAAAAGCCCAATTGTAAGTAAGCAACCTTTTCCAACCCCTCTCCAGCTCTTTCACCTAAAAAAATGTCATATTGCCTATATTTGTATGTGATAATTTAGCATGAAAAGCACTTTGAGCACCCTGGAATGAACGTTTTGACATTCAAGTGGATGTTTGCTTTCACATTTTCCATATTTCTGCATACGAGAAATGCATTACAGAATTTTTGTATCTGAAGTTATCAAAAAATATTTTAAATGCTGGTAATTAATTCTCAGCTAACGATTTCAGCATGGGTTACTCTGGCTGAGAAGTACAGGTAGAGGTTGAATTTGGAGCTGGAGTTTATTATGTTCCTGTCCTCCTTCCCTCTCCCCCTCGCCATTACTTTCTGAATGTTGGGGGAGAACTGGTAGAAGGATTTGGGGTTTGTTTTGGTTTGGTTTTGGGTGCTATGGGGGGGTCGGTTTTTGGGTATTTTGGGTGGGGTTTTTTTTGGCAATGAAAGAATCAGCTTTCTGATCAGCAAAAATGCACCATTTATCTACTGTGCATGTGGCTTTTAGGATGCAATCTCGCTGTAATTAAAAGGAGCGTTCCTTAAAAATGTAGGTATGGTAAAGAGGAAGAAAAAAATTTGTGGCTAGTTGTTGGCAGCAGCTACTGTTTGCAAAGGGATGTCATCACCTTCAAAATTTGTTGTTTGTAAGAATGCTTTTTTACCTCCCAGTGTTGCGAGTAGCATTTAAAATAAGCAATACTGAGAAAAGATCATCATAGTTCTTGTATTTTTCCAGGCTATTTTTGTGAAGATATCGGTACATTCAAAGAGTTTTTCCTATTTTGTATAGATTTTTCACATAGCTGCAGTAGAGAACAAAGGTTTCATATTGGAAAAAAGTATTATTTGTAAATTCTTAAGGGGAAACTGGGACAGACAAGGTATGTAAACTAACATCTAAGTCCTGTAAATTGTAATAGATTAAAAAAGGTGGTTGGCCTTTTATTTTATAATCTTGTCCAGATACTGTCATGCAATATAAACAATAAAATTAAATTATTATATTCTTTGTGTTTTTCATCTATAATGAATTCTTGATGTGGAAACTCTTGAAGAGATAACTTTGCAGTAGCTTAGATGTACGCTGCGATGCCGTGATGTGTCATTTACTAATTCTAGTTTGTGCATTTGTTCTCTTTCTTTGCTCCAGGATATTTTCGTTTGCATTTATTAATGCAATAGTGAAATTAGCGCAATAGTGAGTTTTCCCTTGCAAAAAAAATACGGTGGACAAGAAGTAGTGTTAAGCCTACCGTGTACCTAGAAACTTACTTTGTAAATGTAAAATAAGTAACTTAATGTGCCAGTTACGTTCCACAGAGTGGTGCAGGGACTCTGTCCCGTCTCCGTGCTGTAGCAATGCCTGGGTAGAGCACGTGCTCACCAGGGTTAGCTAATTAAGGAAATCCAAGGGGTGGCCAGGCATTGTATCTGTAGCAAGTGGAGGTTTGCAACAATAGAGGTTTCTAGATTTACCTTGACTTACGAATGTGATATAAATGCATCTGCCTTGCCTTTGTTGGCATCTAATCTGGAGCTGGTTACAACATACTAGGTACCACTTTGGGAGGGGGGAACAAACCAGAACAAAACATCTCCAGTGGTATCTTTAGGTCCAGTCTTGCATCCTCTGAGAGCGCTGCAATCTTTCACGTGGACTGAAGTGTTGTGACCGCCCGTTTCCAGTTGTTCCTCAAAGTTTTTGTGGCTCTATTGTCCTGCCCCACCGTGAGATGGAGAAACCGAGACCAGGGGAGTTGAGACCGAGGAGGATGCAGCTCTGGCAGCGGGGTGCTGGGGTGGGCGGCAGAGCCTGGGGAAGAACCCTTGGTCCGCCGAGCCGTCCCAGCTCTCCTCCCCGCCTTCGCTCCTGATGGGGCTTGGGTAAAGCTGGGGCAGGTACCCTGAGGCTGCTGCGATGGGGTGAGGTTTGCTGGATTTACACCAGTTTTGTGCATTGGACTCCACCGCTTTAGAGAAGGCGGGGAAATTCGGCAGCCAAGGTGGATTTCCATCCCCGGCTCCCCTCTGTGTTGTTGCAAGCGTTTGCAGAACATATGGTATGTAAGAATCACCCATTTCTCCGTGAGATCCCAGCAAATTCTCAGCATATCAGGGTGAGATACTTTTAGAGTGTCTCTTAACTCTTTAATCGCTGAATTTCCATCCCGGAGCATTGCATGAAAACATATGGTTCATCCCCCACCCGGTGTTGTGGTTGGTTTTTTATGGTGCAGGGTTTTTTTTCTGGTGTGTGTGTGTGTTTGGGGTTTTTTGTTTGGATTTTTTGTTGTGGGTTTGTTTTTTCTCCCAGAGCAAGACAGAGGGAAAATACTTGATGCCACCTCTAATTATTAGTCATGTGGCCTTTTGGGAATGACATCTTTGCTAAGCTTTTGCCTGCATTTTGTATGACAAGCCTCTCAAATGATGAATTAAGTGCAGGCCAGACTCTGACCTTTCTGCATGCATTGGAGGATTTTTTTACCCCATCACTAGAGCTACCTGTCTGATTTTGAGCAGTATTTTACTCGCTCACCTCTACCTTCCCTGTACCTCTCAAAGCAAAGTTTCATTTCTGTTTTTTAATTCTTGGAGATACTGTACTGAGCATAAATATATTGCATGTCTTCCTTACCACTGGACTGCTATACTTTATGAATAAAGACAGAAAAATACTTGCTACAGTTGCTTGTTACCCAGAACTCAAACTGTAATGACTAATGTAAATACAGATCTTATCAAGTTTAAATCTGTTAAAAAAAAAAAAAATCACCAAGACAGTGTTGATTACATGAAAATGGTGAAATTAAAGCCTGTTCTTAAGAGCACAGAAGGGCATATAATCTGCACGATAAACAGGTTTTTTGAAATGTTCCTGTGCCTTGAAAATAGTCAATAGACATGTTTATGAACACTTGGGGTTTTTTTTGTTTGAAGTCACTTCACTTCACTTCTCTTAAAGTGTCTCCCACCCTACAAATACATATGGGATAAGTGATCAACAACCGCAAGGCGTAATCTCTTTTTTTTTTTTACATAAGCATTAAAACCTGTGTATTATTAACACTTTTGTTTGTTTTGGAAAGTAGCGTAAAGTAGATCCAGGGCTTTGGTTTTTCGATGCCGTGTTTCAGGTTAGAACAGACCTCCAAAACAAGGATAAGCAAGTTTGTATTTCCATATGATTACAGCAATGAGTGTCGTTGAGTATCTTGTTGATGGTACGTCCATCACAGCAATTAAATGCTATGGTTTAATTTTATTTTTTGACCTTCCTGCCAAAAACGTCTTGGTCTAATTTTCAAATATTCGATAAACAAAACTGAGAAAAGATGACAAGAAGTTATTTCTGCAAATGTATTTTACTCTTTGTAATTCCAAGGTAATATTTTCAAGTTCCAGAACTGTTGGAACCTGTGAGACTTTTCACATCTAAACCTGTGGCGGGTGCATCAAGCTAAACATACTGCTGGTATGCATAGGCCCAGCCCCTTTCATTGGAAACGGGATGGTGTTGGCCTTTGCCAATGGTGATTTTTGCCCCTTTTCTGGTGGTTACAGAACAGGCAGGAGTGCAGCAGGGTGCTCAGGAGCTCTTCTTTTCCAGATTGCTAGTTTGACAGGGCTTTTTGAATGAAGCCATGGTGTTTATGTTAACGCAACATATATAAAAATAGTTCTTCTTGCATCCCATTAGTGGTGGTGGTTTGGTGGGTTGTTTTTTGTTTTTTGTTTGTTTTTCTTTTTTTTAAGTACTGAAGAAAAAGATAGTGCTGCCAACTATTGTGGAGACGAGCTAGGTAGATAGTATATTTGTAATGTTCTTTTCCCTCCCCGGGCCTTCCTTTCAAAAGAGTTTTAGCATCACTGGAGTCTGCAGCTCATTCTTAAGGACAAATTTACCCGAGACTGAAACGCAGGTCCCTCTGAGGTGAATCAAAGCAGTTGTTACAGCTCAGTTCAGTACCGAGGCTGAAGAGCGTAACCTCCGGTTGAAGTTGCGGGAAGCACTGCAGATGTGGATGGGGCGATGCGCGTGCGGGACGACGCTCGGCCAGGTCACACAAGTGTGGCAGGTTGTGTAAGGGGCGTCTGCTCCACCATCCTTATGTAACTCCGCTTCCAAAACCCTCCCCTTGGCAGACCCACCTCTGCCAGGTTTGTGGCCCTTGGCACAGCATCGCCAACTGAATTTTGTCAGGTCTGCGAAACTAAAGCTAACTAAATACCTAAAAATTGCTGTAACAAATAACTCCAGAGTGCCTTGCTAATAATACTTCTGAGGCTGCATGAAGTAGTACTTTTTAAAAGCCTGGTTTGCGTTTTTGGTACAGTCTTCGTTTGGTGGAGCCACTTGGCACTCTCTAACTTTCCTGCGAATGGTGGTTGTGCTGCGGACTGTGACTGTGGCCCGAGGACCCGGAGGTTCAGGCAGGTCGAATGCCGACGGTGCCCAAGCGTGCCCGCCCTTCCTCCCTTATGCTGCTCCCAGTGTCAGCTTCGGCATTCAAGTGATAATCTTGCCTCATTTTCACTGTCTAATAACGGTGATTAACCTTTTCAATTTTGACATTATAGATAATAAATCAAGCGTATTGGTATTGCATCTGCAATGGTAAAAGTTTTTAAAGGATAACAGAACAGGGGCTAAAAATACAGCACGGGCAGTATCCGCTGCCCACCATCTTGTAAATTGGTGCTAATTACCGTGCAGGTGGGAAAACTTCAAAACATGCGCTTCCTTGCACTGCATGCAAGCCCGGAGTCCATATGCAGAAACAAGAAGGGATTTTGGTAATCTGTTTATAGCGTCAGACCTCTTGCTATTTTCAGATCTCTTCCCCCCTGCTTTCAGTTTGTCGAAGGAACACATCCTCCAAGGATGAGAGCTCCTACGGGGTAAGGCAGCGAGGGTGGCAGTGGTGATGAAGAGAAGAGAAATCCAGTCTTGTCTCCTCTCCTCTATTGCTGTGCCAGATGGGACTTCCAGACCGGCACATGGTGGCTTTCTATTCCTGGCGCCGTTTGGGGATGACGGTGCAGCGCCTCTCCCGCGGGACACGCGAGTCTCCGTTTACACGGTCGTCCCTCTGTATCCGAGAGCGAGGGGCTAATGTGCGCGGTTTCCGCTGTCCCTGAAATGTAGTTTTGTGAAGATCATCAGCTGGAATCGCGGTTTGTTAAGCATTTTGCTTTCTGGCATCGCCACCGGATCGCGGATAGAAATGTGTAGCCATCAAAAGTGGCAGCTAGGAAAACAAGTTGTCACTACCAGGCTGGATGCAGGCATCTCGCGGTCCCTTTGTGCGCTCTCCCGCTTCCCGTCACCTCCCTGCTCCTCCCCGAGAATCTGCCCAGACGATAACGTGCCAGCTGCTTGACGTGCGACAGGTATCGTTTGCTTAGGTTTAATTTGCCATGGTGCATCAGAGTGCTGGTAGTCACATGATAGCTGGAGACCTAACTGTGGGTT
Source organism: Aptenodytes patagonicus (assembly GCF_965638725.1). Classification (NCBI taxonomy): domain Eukaryota; kingdom Metazoa; phylum Chordata; class Aves; order Sphenisciformes; family Spheniscidae; genus Aptenodytes; species Aptenodytes patagonicus. Next base: position 22,272,119 of record NC_134957.1, read on the forward strand.
CGTTCTTGGAGATATTGTTAATTAAATTTTTTATGAAGGAGCTGAGGCACACCAGCAGTGATCTCCTTTCAAGCAGAAATGTAGCAGGCAGTTCCCAAAGAGACCTCATCTGCTCTCTTCTCTATGAAAATCAATTAGTGTTATGAATGTGTGATAGCTTCTTAAAAAAATCTGTCATGATGGAGAAGTCTTTACACCTTAGAATAGTAAAGGGAAGGATGTCTCTCTTGCTCCTCCTCCCTTCCCTTCTCCCTCCCCTGCTCTGGCTGCGGAGCATGGCTGTGGGTGTCCACTTGAACTTTCTTTTTGTTCAGATTCTTCAAGGTTTTTTTAAATTATTTTTTTAAAGAAAAAACAAGCACAGAGTTGTTCTGCTCGGTAAGGACAATTTGCAAATTGAGAAATCCATGCTTTTATACTGATTACTTCATCAGCATCCCCAGGTATGGGATTGCTGGGGCAAATTCTTGTTTCGTGTTTACTAAGTAGCACTTTTTATTTAGCGAGTGACCCAAGGTACGTGCCGTAGATGTGGCATTATCATTGATTTTGTAATGGGGCAGCCATTTGTGCTTCTACTTAAATGCTTTTTTAATTCTCTCTCTCTGCAGTGTAAACACGGTCTCGTTGTTGACTCTGTGTTTGGTTTTTGAACTTCCTATCCAAGCTTAAATGTTTATTTTATTTTATTCCCCCACACCTTATTTCTGCCTAAGCAGAGCTACACACTAAAGAAGAAAAATATCATACTTACATGCTAAAATGCTTAATAGCCTACGTAGCAGTTACAGACAAAAGATCATTTTCTCAGCGTGACAGTGTTACTAGAGTAAATGACTTCAACCGATCAAAAAAGGTGATGTTTTCAGTATATATTTTTGCCTAAGCCTTTATTTTCCATTGTTGCTGATACAATATTTGACATCTAGAATATGCTTTCAGGAGATTTTTCTAAACAAATTGTATTAAAAAAGAAAATTGGGTATTAATCTGTGAAAATATAAAAGTTGCTTTTGAAACCACCTTCCCAAAAACATGCAAATCAGAGTAGCAATTTTCCTTTTTACCTGGGATACTGAAATTTTACCACCGCTGTTCTACCTTCTTGTCACTCTTTTGTTCACTCTGTGACAGAAGTGACTTTCACCCATGCAAAATGTATGATTGCACAGGCTTTGACCTTTAAAAAATGCACTGTTGTTTCCTTCCAATCAGTCCTTACGAAATTAGCACAGATATTAGCTGCCTTGGCTCTCCTTAATCTTAAAACCAAGGCTGAGGCAGGAGGGTAAAACCACCTTCTCCCCCGCCTCCAAAAATAAATAGGGACGTCCCAAATAAACCCCAAATATTGTTAGGCCTGCAGTTACCTTGCTGAGACCTCTTGTAGACAGAGAGGAAGAAGGAAATTAGTTTTGAATTCATCGTTTTACACAGTTAATCCATCAAAAGCATCCAGCCCACGGATCCGTGGAAGACTGTTGCTCCGGGGGCGGACAGCTTCCCAAACGGGAGACCGCAAGCCACGGACGTGCGGGCTCTGACAGCGTCCTCGTCTCAACCGTTAGTGAAGTACCGAGGGCACTCTGGGCGCTTTGGGAATTCACGGTCCACACGGATTTAGAAGGGGAACAAAGGGGTGTTCTGGGATGCAGGCAAAAAGTGGGTGTTGCTTTGTTCTGGGGCAGCCAGGAGCAGTGATGGGGAGGAGGAAGCTGGGATCATCGGCTATCCCTCTTGCTCTTCCCCTCATCTTCACTCCAGATCTTTTCTTCTTTTCCTCTGCCTTGTACCTCATTTTCTTCGTTTTTCTTTCCTAATTCTTTACCTTCTCAGCTATGCCCATCAATAAAGGCATATGAATAGATAGTTGTTTCTGGCCAGCTCACTGGAGGTGCTGTTTTGGTTTGCTGAACACCTTTTTCCTCTCCTAATGTCTGTTTAGACTCCAGGCTATTTTGATGAGCACTGCAAACTACTTTTTGCCTATAACTTTGCACTGTGGGGTCTTGTTACCGTTTGGTCTTTAGGCACTCCCAACGATACATGTATAGGAACTCCTGAAATTCCGGTTCAGACTCTTTTTTTTTTTTTTCTTCTCCCCCTCCCCTTAGAGTTTTGGAGGTGCTTGAACAGTCTCAACACCTTGCTGCAGGTGATTGGGTTCCCAGAAAAGTATTCCTTAGCCTTTCCTTTGTAGTGTCTCATCTGCAAAAAAGAGGTAAATAATTCAGGCATAAGTTAAAGGAATATCATGAGGATAAATTGTTATTTGAAAAATGTTTTTGGAAGTGATTTAGCTGCATGGGATCTTCCTGTTCCTAAAACTTTGGAGTCAGGAAAATCATTCTCATGTATGTATTTTGTGATTTATTTAGCAAGCACTTCAAGCATGTGCTTAGATGCTGCAGTGAGCCAGAGTCTAAGGAGGCAAGCTCGGGATGACTTGTGTTTTATCTCCAGGTGATGGACAAGATCTCTGCTTCCTTTGTGTTTCCTGCGGTTGAGAACGTGTCAGCTCTTAGTGTGAGAGGTGCCATCAGCGTTGCACCAGGCAGAAAAAAGCAAGTATAAGCAGCTGAATTTTAAGAGTGGAAGCTAGTTTTCAAAAGAAGCTTTTGTGGGAAGTAATAATTTTCTGTTTTTACAAAAATCCTTCTCCTCTGAATTTCATTCTGGAGCCCGCCCGGGGCCTGGCAGTCTTCTGGGTTCAGCAAAGGCTTTCTGCTATTTCATTGCTGGTGCATCAACCTCCCCGATGCTGTTAGCACGGTGGCACTGCACCGCGCTGTATGTAGTTGCCGGTGGCGGTTTGAAGCATTTAAGGTGCAACTTTGTACAGTGTACAAACCAAACTGGTGGAGACGGATCTAATTTTCAATTCTTGCATAGTTTTTGAACGTTTACATTGAAGTGGGGTATTAATGATCCAGTGGCTGTTCCACGCCAGGTTATAGCACATTTCAAAGTCCTACAGGCTACTGAATTTTGTATGTAGGCAGGTTGTGCAGATCTTTAATTGAGCTCACAGGAAAAAAAAGGAGAGCATGGTACAGCTTTCAGAGTATTCTGAGCTTTGTGTCTGGAACATAGAAATGCAGTCAGCACCCTCATCTTTCTGGTGTTGTAGTAACTGTACAGGTTACGACTTATACCAAGCAGTAGGCAAAGAAAGGTGTTTGCAAAGCCAGGTGTGATATTTAGCTTTACCTCTTCCTGAGGTTTATCTTTAACTATATTTATTTTTGTGTGGAGGAAACAGTCAAGTCAAAATATGCAAGGGGTGTTTGTGCTCTGCAGGCTTCTCTGCAGCAGGAGTGCATATATGGATGTGTAACGGAGTTCCTGTGGCTAGCTGCTTGGATGATGATAAAATACATCCTTTCCCTTATGCACAGTTGCATCATTTGAGATTGCTGGAGTTACTACTTGCCTGCAGGCTTTGAAATGATCTTAGGGAGCAGAAGGCAAGGGGGGGTCTTCTGGTGTGCTGTCAACAGCCCTTGCCCTGGAATTCATTTATCGCTAGCTCGGACCTGTTGCATTTACCTTGTTCAGGAGATGTTGACATGGGACCTCTGTTGTTCAGTCTGTTGTTCAGTCATCTTACTGATGCCAGACACGTTTCAGTAATTTAGTAATATAATGCTATCCGGACTTGTTTATCCTTAAAAAACAAAAGCCTTCTTACCCAAAAAGCCCTTCAACACCTACATTAAAATAATATGTTTTGCAAAGAGAATCTCTCAGAAATCCTTCAGTTGTACAGTTTATATTGTAATGGTTTAAATAACCCAGTATTTTGTTGATAATGTGTGTCCCTTCTGTTTCGGTAGCGTTCAGTAAATGGTTAGGTGTTTATACCTAGCCACTGAGCTCATCGTGAATAATCCAGAACATCATCTGAACGATCCAGATCCTCCTTGTATTCTGTCTACTCACTGCATGCCAGCCATCTTGTTTACAAAACTCAGGTATTTCAGTAACATGAGTATAAATCCAAATCTGCCCTGCCGACACTGCCGACAGAACTTGGTACCGAATCAGGCAGAGATTGACAAGACTTTTCCTGTTTGTTTTGCATCACTTGCTGCTTCCCATCAAACTAGCGAGCTGAAGGAGGCAGGGGTCCTCCAGGAAAAGACGTATGTGATCTCTTAAAGACTGAATAGCAGTGCGTGTACACAGGGGACAGCACTGCATTGCGCAAGTGGTCTCTGCTTAGATGCCGTCAGATGTGGAGTCTTTAAACTTGGACTTTTTTTTTCATGAAATTCTTCAGGGTTTTAGAAAAGGGGGGAAAAAAACCCTGCTATCTTGTGGAGCTCTGTGCTAGACGGCAAAAAAAGATGCTGTGTTTTAATAAGAAGCTGCTCCCTTTCTTCTTTGCCTCATAGAGTATGCTCATCTCGTGTTGATTGAGCCGTAACTCTCTTGGGCACCTTTGCAAATACAGTCTTGCTTCGCGGGAATTACTCTGTGCTTCCTCTCGTCCCCATCCGCTCACCTTCTTCTACATGATGTAGGCATAAGAAATGGTGCCTACCCCAGGGGCCGACCCGCTTGGGCTACAAACTACCTTGTGAGTACAAGGCACGATGTGTCTTCAGAGATACGATCCACATGGCGAGCGAGATATTCATGTTCTGTTATTTTGCAAAATCTTGAAGGTAGGATGTGCTGTTTCATGTTTTGGAAAACCCAGGCTTCCCAGCGTAAAGGTGTTTACCATGATTTCCGAGGTGTAAATGTTCATGAGATAGCTGGCTTTCAAAATGAGCCTGGATCAAAATTTCAGGCTAATGAAACCTTTCTGTCCCTCTCCCCACCGCAGGGACCGGGCTCCTTCCAGCCTCTGGAGGAGCTTGGCTGCTCTGGTCTCAGCCCGTCATGCATTCAGGGCACCTTAGGTGACGGGGGCAGCAATTTGGTGAATACTGCACTTGTAAATCCCATTGCTAGTCCCTTGCCGAGGTTTGTGGATGCACAGGAGAACAGATTAGGAAATAAAAGAGCGCCGGTGAAAATAGCTGCAGCATGATGGAGGCCGCTCATTTTGCTGACACGCAGGACGCTTAAACACAAAGGGTAGTCCCCCCAAGTTTCAAGCATCGCCATGTAATCTTTTCACCATTGAACTGAATTGCTCCTGTGGTCTCTAATGGGCGTTGTGTGGCTAACTCCCCTGCACTGGGCTTTGATGAACAAGCAGGGGTTAATATTAAAGCAGAGCATGCTGCTTTAGAAATGGGGAAAAGTAGATGCAAATTACTGTGAATGCTAATTGTTTCTATTTGAAAATTCTTGTAGTGTTTTTCTGAAAACACTTCCATTAAGTACGCATTAGGTGGATAGCTGAACTGTTTGCAGAAAATCTCCTCAGTCATGTGCGGAGGGGCACGGTTGCGTAAGAAGATGAAAAATGCGTATGGAGCCTTCTGGTCTATTATATACTCTTCTTCGGGAGCTTGTAGCTGCGTGTGTCACGCGAGGAGAGGTTAGAGTGGACTTCAGGCATTTGTGTAAAAAGAGGAGAGGGAACAGTTTCCTAAAAAGATGGGGGGGGATCCGAAATCCTGGCACAGGCAGGTAGCGTTGGGGTGTCTGTCTTTCTGGGGCAGAGCGGGGTAGGAAAATAAGTCTCCTGTTTATATGAGACACGGGCAGGTATCCCTATCTGAGGCAGCCTTCCCAGTGGCTGCACTGCTGGTTTTGTAGGCATCACTGAGGCTTTTTGTGCAACGAGGGCCTGATCCCATCCCATTAAGTAAATTAGGATCTCTTCATTGATCGCAGCATACGAGGGTGCCGGCCCTAAGAAATGAGCACGGCGCTGCGAGCTCTTGGGATCAGTCATCTGGGTAGGTAGGGTCGGCAGCGGTGAAAATAGCTCTGCCGGTCCCCGAATGCTGGATTTTAATTGGATCAGAAGTTGGGTCCCATCAAATTAACTGGGAGCTGCCATAGCCTCTTCACGCTCCCGGGCCCCCCTCTCTTCCCTCCTACGTGCGCTCAGGTGAATCCGGTAATTAGACTGAAAGGGAAACGGGGTAGGTGCTTCTGTGTCATGCTTCAAACCTTTCATCTGGATTGAGCCTTGGCAGCTGTGCTGAACATATGAAAGGTAAGAGGGCAGCTGGCAAGGTTTGCTGTGAAAGAGTGGGAGGAATAAAAACATGCCTGCCTTCCCTCTCTGCGCCCCACTGCTGCCTGCGAGGGTGGCGCCTGTGCATGCCTGTGCACGCCTGTGCATGCGTGTGCGCCCGTCTCTGCGCACCTGCCAGCACGTGCAGACGCCCGGGGGTGCTTTTTCTGCCAAACACCACATCGAGCGGTTACCATGTTTAAGAGGCAAAGACGAGTGATGCCGTGCTTTAAAATGCAGACTTCGGGAGAGCTTTAGGCGGCAGAGGCGGTTCAAGGATCAGTCGCTCTTTGCTTTAGCGCTCCTCTAATGCAACGGAGGTTGTTGCAGATTGCAGTTTCAGGGCTGTGCTGGCTTCCCGGTCCTGAGGCTCTAAAGGAGAGTGTTTCAGCTTTGGCCTTGTTCACAGAGGTAAAGCTGGCAAAATGAAAGGGGGATTTGAATGCAACTGTGTGTTTGGCTTCAGCTACATTGTGATTTAGTGGTGGGTTGAGTTATTTTCCTGCTGCTTCAATGTGGCGAAGGGAGAGAAGTTTCCCTCTGGAAGAGGGAGAGGGTGAACAGGAGCTTCAGCGCTAGCGCCTGACTGTGGTCGGCTGCTCGATGGCGATGGTGCAGTTTCTTTGGCGTCTGTGGTTAAACTAGCTGCTGCCATACACTTTGTACGCTGGTTAGCTTAAACCATAAACAAATACTTCGTTTAAAGCAAGAATTTTTCAATCAATAACTATTTATTTGATCCTCAGGTTCTTTAATCTCCCTGCCATAGTCTCAGACTAAATACGTGAGAATTAGGTTTCAGGGACTGATGGCTTTGCTTGTATTTATCCTTTTGTTTGTGTTGATAGATAATCCCATTACTGCTGCTCTTAGTAGTTTGTTGACTGCGATTGCTTTTATTACAGATGTCTCGCTTTAAAACTCGTAAGCCTATCTGAGCACTTGATTATACCGTTGGTGCTGAACACCTACCCACCCTCCCAAGGAGCGGACAGAATGATGATGAATATTCTTGACTTTAATACTTTTAAAAAAAGAAATACTTTTAAAAAAAAAAAATATTTTTAAAAATACTTTTAGGAAAAAAAAGCAAAAAGCATGCAGTTATGTGGTTTCAGGGAAATACTTGCTTTGACTTCAGAGGGTTTTAAATCTATTAAAAATTGGCTACGACAGGGTCTGAGCTCCTGGCAGTGTGTCCATTTAGTGAACTGTGCCTTGTTCTGGGCATCGAGGGGTGTAGCCCAGAGCATAAAATGGTGAAAAAGAGCTCTGGCCTGCTGGGTTGTCTCTCCTTGCCTCTACAAGGATAAATTTTGGACAAGTCATGTTAGCTCACTGTCTTAGCTTTGCAGTTTGTAAAATGGAGCTAATGATGCCATCCTCCCTGATCCCGCCGTGCTTCCAGACCGACAGATGAAAAGCACCGGCTGAGGAGCCGGGCATTATTTTTATCAATGAGCTGTTCATGTGAATATGGCTCATGCTGAGTTCAGTAGATGCTGAGATCTCTTGATCTCTGGAAGCAGACCCTTTAACTGGGCAACCTTCATGCGGTTTTGGGATTTGACATCGTATTAGCCTGAGAAAATAGTAGATCGTATCGCCTGGAGAGGGGTGTATCTCCCAGGTAACTGAGCCGCTCCAGCTTTCCGTTTCTGGTCCTTTCTCCCCCTGCTCCTCCCTGGCCTGTTTTGCTCTCCTTGGTATGAATTGTGTGTCATCCCTGGTGAGGTTTTATTTTGGCCATTGTGGTTTTAATTCTGTACATTGCGAATATGCAAGTTATGTATGATCAACTAATGCTTTGAATTATTCCTGCAAGGGGACCAGTCGTGAAGAAAACCAGTTACTGCAGCTGAACCAAACCCCAGCAGCCCGTGGCCACCACCCTGCAGCGCAGCTCTGCTCCGGGCAGCCGTAGCAGCGTGAATTACCCTGGATAAGCCTTCGCCACTGGGAGCTGCCAGCCATCCTCCAGGGCAAGGAGACGGCTGTCCGTCTATCTGTCCCTCCGGTGGGGTTGGGACCCAAGTATCCAGCTTTAGGTCCTTCGGCAGGACATGAGGCAGCGCCCATTTTTTGCTCCGCCGCAGAGGCTGGAGTGAGATGATGGTTCCCCCTGCATGGCTGGCAAGCCCTGCCCAGCTCCAGCCCTGCTGGATTTGGCTCATGCAGCAGTAGTGGTGGGGAACCTCTGTAACGTCAGCAGGAGTATATAAATGTGCCCTGCGGGATGGCAGCAGGCACCTGCTTCTCAATTAAATTAAATTAAAATGAGGGGAAAAAAAATGTTTTCAGTGCAAGTTTGCAAATACAGGTCAGTGAAAGGCGAGTTACCGGCTCTGTGGCTAAATCCTCACATGAGTGAATATTGGTGACTATTGAAATGTGTTTCTGAAGAGTTTCCCCTCTTCCCTCCAGCACGAAGCAAACTAGATGGTGTTTGTTTTGTGTGGATGGGCAGGTGATGAAGTGGTGTACCTATTCTGACAAGCCTTTCATATGCGTGACATGACAGATTTTGAGCTGTGATACCGCCAGCCTATAAAAATGGAGCTTTAAACAGTATAAAAAAATCCAAGATGTTGCCTTTAAATGAGTTGTAAAGCTTCCTAAGGTGTAAAAGCCAAAAAGGAGGTTTGTCTGCAGGTGAGTCCATCGAGCTTGTGTCGTCCCAGATTAAATGCACCTCCTGTGGGAGCGGGAATGGGTCCTGGACAAGCTTTTGCGGAGCTCGTCCTGGCCGAGCATCTGCTCCGAGGCCACATGGCTGAGCCAGGCTGGGGCTGTCCCGGAGCACGGGCAGCCTGACCCTAGCGGGCAGAGATGCCCGCTGCCTGCGGCACGCGTATTTGTGTGGATCTTTGTTATCCCCGGTGTTTTTCCATGGTTTGAAACTGTAGAGGTGCTTGAAAGGGTGGGGTAAGTTTGCATGAAGTGTTCAGATGCTAAAAATCTTAATTTGGCTGGTGCAATGCCTGGGAGAGCCATGTGGAAAGGTAGGCTGTGTTTCAGTTATCTTCTGCCCTCCGGGGACCTTTCAGAAACACAAACAAGAAAAACCTGAACTTTATGTTGGTAAAACACAAGTCAACAGAGAAGCCGCTTGCTCCGTGTTAACTGCAGTGAAGTTTCTTCCCTCTGTCCGGGGTTGGTTTTGTTCTGTCAATCCAAGCTGGAACCAGGCAGAAGCTTAATTGTATCTTCTGTGAGTTTTTTGCTCAGGATTAAACTTTTATAATTAAGCGTTTGGAGGTGCCTTTACACACAAAATGGTGCAAAATTATCTTCCCCCTTCCAGCCTTCCGAAAGGTTGGAAGCAAACATCTTACTTTGTTTTGACCTGTGATGCTCTGGTGTGCTGCTCCGTCAGCCCTTTTTTTCTTCAAATTCCATCTTTAAATATTGTTTTTATATTAATTCATAGCTGTTCAGAAATGTACTCCATCAGTTTAAACCAGTGAATTTTCTTTCTTCTGTCTCCTTTATCTGATTGTTTTAAAGACATCAAGAGAACTACATTTTCGCATTAAAGTTATGTATCTGCTGTGGTTTCACCCAAAATCTAAGCTTACTGTGATTTAAAGAAATTAACAAGTTTTTTTAACTAGTCAATGCTTTTGACAGCTCTTTTTTGTATAAAATTTTTATTTTTCTGGATAGGCGGTAGTTTTTTTCCCTTCTGAAGGGCTCCTATAAAAATCAAGAGAGTCATAAAAACCCTTACACATTTTTTTCTTTTTAATGGATGCAGGAAAAATAAAACCAGGATTTTTACTTAAAAGGTAATCTTGGAAAGTAGTTTGTTTTGTTTTGGTTTTTTAATAGGAGCATTCTTAAAGGAGCCAGATTTAGACACGCAAATCTTACTGAGGTGCTCGCTCTGTCCTGCCGATCCAGCCTGAATTAGTCAAAAGAGTGTGGCCTGCAGCCCCAAAAAATACAGATGCATCAAAATCTGTGGTGCTGCGGTGGTGCGTTGCGTGAGCTGTGGTGGTGCCCAGAAGCCCTTCAGGACTGGCAGTGTCGTCGTGCCGTGGGCAGGTTCCTGCTCCGGCGGGCTCTGGGCCCGGGATCTGAGACACGGGATAAGGAAAGGGAGAGAAGAAGGGAAAAGGGAATGGAGTTGTTTGAATGGCTCTTGGATGACTTGGTTTTCAGATAGGTTAATTTTTTTTTTTTTTTTTAACATAATAATTTGACATTCCCTTGCTTCATCCCTTTGGATAATTTAATGTAAAGTTTCAGAGATTGGGTTTTCAGGAGGGTTTATAAGAAAGAGAAGGTGATGGCCACAGAGGTTGTCGGAAAGAGATGTCACCTATGGAAGTATAGCTATCATTTCGTAACAGAAAGTAAGCAGTGTTTTGTATTGCATCTCTCACCAGAACACCTTTTGTTCTGTCATTGACACCATTCCTGAGTTTTTCACAGAAATCTTTTTCATCAGTTTTTCTATACCGCTTCTATTAAGCGTGGAGGAGATGGGATTTTTGTGGAAAGCCTGTGAGTGGACAGATGAAGGTGGCGTTTGGGGGGGATGGAGTGGATTGGGATAGATGGGGTGTGACAGGAGGTGATCTTTCTTCTTCCTGAAGAATAACATGTGCACGTTATGGGATTGGGTGTTTTGACGCGCAGAGGAACTTGTGTAAGTGGATTATCAATCTTGTCGAAAGGTGGCTTGTTAACCATTACCAGTGTATTTATTTATCTATCAGTGTATTTATCTAGAGCTTACCTAACAGAAATGTGAAGTTTCAAACACAATTGGGAGTGATTTTTTGAGCAAGAAAAAAATCATGTTCCTATGTTTCATCTTAGCCCCATTTGCAAGTCAGCTCTAGCACAGCATTCTTTCGTAAAGTAGAAAAAGCGTTAGTTTTATGATGCGCAGTAAGCTCTGCTTATCATACACGCGATTATAATAAACCAGCAGAAATTAGTATCCTTGTGCAATCTCTGCAGATCTCTCTGTAATGCAGGGATCCCAGACTGAATCGGTGCTGTAGGGCTGGTGGGTGCTGACCGTCGGGCTGTCGGCTCGTGCCTGGGGTCCTGCTGGAGGAGAGCCCACGAGCTGTACCGCTTCTGTTTGCACTGCTATGGCCGAGTCAAGAGGTCCTCCTGCATAGGAAGAAACACTTTGCTCTCGTGTTTTGTTTTGGTTTGGTTTTTTTTCCTGATTTGGTGTTGAAAAGCTGGGCAAAATTTTGCAGTGTAGAGCTTGCTCCTTTAGGTGAAGAAGCTGGATAACGCATCAAGATAGTGTCACCAACTTGTTGGCAGTTGGCATTTATCACGCTCCCTCACGCCTCTGTGCTGCAAGGCAGGGATCATAGATTTGTTATGCTCAGAGGCCACCTTACTTTCAACCATGTGTTTAAGGGCCTGCTAACAACAGCCAAGCTCGTGGGTGCCGCCTGGGGCCATGGTGGGCTCTGCTGGCCTGGAGCTTTGTTTGCAGCTCATGCCCCTTTCCCTGGTCCTGGGGCTGTAGACACGAGGGGGCATGGCCGATCTGCTGGGCTTTACTGCTAGCCAGTGTTTAAATAACCAAAACTGCTTAAATTGAGCCCCTAACTGTGAGGTGGCTGGGGTGCCAGTTCTGCTCAGGTCTTTGTGAACACCTGTAATATCAAAGAAACTCCGTTTATTATATCTGGGCTGCATACAGCCCAGGATGGAGATAGCCAAGCTGGGTTGGCTATCCAACCATCCTTGTATAGCCTTGAACCCAAGGCAAGTATCTTTCCACGGCCTTGCTGTTGTACAGGACAAGCATACCCTTTGCTAGCAAGCTTTGCGTGTCTGCTCAGGTCTCTGTTGACCGAGAATGACTTCAAGTATGCTAAATAGAGCCTCCAAAGCATACGCCTGATCAGGGCTTTGCTCTTGGGAAGAGGCAGCCTGCCGTCCACCCGGCAGTGGAGGAGCTGGGGTGGTCGTCTCTGGGAGTCAGACCCCACGCTGCGTTGCGGTCGCGTGAGGTGGTTGAAGAGATGTCTTGGAGAAAGTCTCCGCTTTGGCCAAGAGGGGACTTTGGCCAAGTATGAGTACCTGAAGTCTGATGATTTGATGTTGAATTGTTTGTGTTAAAAAGCTTGAAAATGCCACTCTTTGGCCTGTCTCTGAGTGGGAGGGCACGCATCTCAGTCTGTGTCTTGTGGCTCAGGAACTGCAGCTGAAAAAGAAGAAAAAAGCATTTATGTGAATGGGAGGCGAGGACAGGGGAAGAAAGCTGTGTTATCGTTTAGATTTAGCTTATCTAAACAAGGTTAAACCCACTCAGACATCAAAACCCCATTCGCCTCTCAGGAATATTATCAGGGGTTGGGGACCTTAGGAAATCTTGTAGACAGTGACTCATTTAGATTTAAAAAAAAAAAAAAGCCACCAACTAAAAAAACATAATTCTGATTTTATTTTTAACCACTGTAACCATTAACTGCTACAGTCTCTTAAGGAGGTGAATGTCTCCACACTGCTGGGTTCCCAGCGCCCTGCCAGAGTAACTTAAATTTTTTCCTTCTGTTCCTGGAGGACATTCACATGCGATCGTGAGGAAGGGGGGGGGGGGGGGGGGGAACCAAACCAAAAAGCGATTGTGACAGCACAAAAACTTGTCAGGGAGATTCGGGTCAAATGTAGGATCTGAAAAATTCTTTACCAAAAAATTTTTTAGACTTCAGTTGCGGATGTCCCTTTTCCTTACACTTTTCCACAGCCCGTGGTGCTTTGTGTGCGGTGCGGGGTGATGCCCTGCGCTGTGCTTTGGCTGCTTCAGGCCAGGCAGAAGCGCTCAGCTGGAAGGAACCGCTCTCCGGGTGCGGAGGCCAGCAGACCCACACAGTCTCCAAAAGCCTTTCGCACAGCCCCTGCCGCCGGGAGCATCCCCGGGAGGAAGCTTGCTCTGGAGGGGACCGTGCACGGGGTGCTGGGGAGGACCGCTGCAAGGCAGTCACCCCCCAGGGCTGCCTGCAGCTGCAATTCCCCAAATACCTGCAGCCACCCTGTGCTGCTGCTGCTCCCCCTCCCCAAAGCAGCACATTTTAGCACAGGTTTAGTTCTCCAGTCCTATGCTGCGCCTCCTATGCTGCGCCTTGGCCTGTCTTCCGTGTTCCGTTTGACCGATGTCACATGTTGCTGTGATGATGGTGCAGGTAGAAACCACTTCCATGTCTGCTTGTTAGAACTGTTTTGTGGGGTTTTTTAACTTTTTAATGGACTAATGCAGAAAGAACGCATTCACATGTTTTCAGTTGATCATGTTGCATGTCGCTTCTTTTGAACTAGGCACGCTGAACATACCCCTTCTTTAAAATAAGGAGCAGCAGTCAGTTTTGCATAATTTCTAAATCATCTTGGACACAAGTCACTTAAAAAAAAAACAACCAAAACCCAAAAAAACCCAAAACCCACAACAAAACCACCAAAACCCCTACTCTAAAAGTAAAATAGCAAATTGAGATACTAGACTACAAAAGTGTTCTGAATAATTGGGGATTATCCTTTAATTTCTTGAACTGAGGAAGAACTAAATCTTTTTCTTCTTGTGCAAACTCTGTATTTCACCCATGATGATGATTGCTAGGACTGGGGATTAAATGCTGAGAATTTATTTTAAAAACTTGACTACGGTACCTGTGCCACCAGCATACACGGCACTGTACGAAATCACAGAAACGCAGGTGGGAGCTGCTTTTGATGCTGGTTGGGAAGTCACGAGGAGGGTTTGGACTCCTTTGGCTGGGAGTTATCGTAAACCGGCCCTGGGAAATGCTGTGGAGTAGCAGGTTCTCGGAAATTAATTTAAACTTTTTTTGTTTTTTTTTCCTGCTGAAATCTTGTGTAGCAGAGACGTATTGTGTAAGCGCAAGACAGTTTTGAGAAGCAGAGAATGGCCTATTCAGTGAGCAGCCATTGATGAAAAGTGAGGTTACTTTTAATTTCTTGTACCATAAGTATTTTGTGTATTTTTCATCCTTAATGGCATTCTGGCTCATTATAGGAATTAAGCACTGTGAGTTAAAATAACAAATCTGCACTATGCTTTGCTGGGTTTTAAATCAAAATGGCATTCTTTTTTTGTGAGCCCATAATCCTTTCTTTTATACAGTTTGATGCTAGCCAGCTCTTGCTTCCTGAGGCAGAACCATTAGATATCAAAAATATAATTGCTCTTTATGAGAGTGCTCCTTTGTAGCCCATCCCTTTCATGTTTTGAGGCTGCAGCACTTTTATTTCTTTAACAATATTCTATTAACTTCTTCTGAATTGTGTATCCCAGCCTCCACAGGTGAGAGGTCAGCGCCTTGTTGGGATACAGCCGAGAAGTGGAGGTTCACGGTTAGGATTTGCTTTCTGGTGTGGCAGTTCAGCTGGAAATAGTGAAATCCAGAGACAGGCGAGTATAATTATCCCATCAATGCCAGTTGGGAGTTAATTAATCTATAGTTCCCCACCTGGCATCCAAAGTGGAAACTGTTTTGGGTGAGGAAGAGAATAGTAATGGCTTATCTTGCACTTGCTTGAGTGTGAGTGGTTTGGAATACACAGGTGTTGAAATATATACGTCACGTTCGTTAACGTATTACAGGAGCGTTTCTTTGCCTCATTCCACATCTAAATATGTGGAGGTGTCTTATTTGTATGGACAGGTGTTTTAAAACCCGAGGGTGTCTTTTCTTCCTTGGTTCTTTCCATCCTGTATCTGTAATTAAAAGCACTGCAGAGACCTGCAAAGTACACCCCCCCCCCCCCCCGCCCATCCTTCTGTCCCCCGGGAATCACGGTGTCACTGGATGAGGAGAGGCAGGAGAGGGAAGGACGTAGGAAGTTCAGCTGACCTGTTCTGGAGACCAGCAATTGCTACTCTCTTTCTGAAGGTTAGAATTATAAAAGCCTAAATACATAGACATTTCCTTTAATAATAGAGACCCGTTTTCTCTAGTCTGCCAGAATTCAGAGCGTCTGGTGGTTTCCATGGAGAAGTATATTTCTTACAAGGCCCAGCTATTTTTGCAGCCTATTTTGTAATGTATTTGAACTTGCAGTCTTGTGCCGTTTCTGTTCTCCTGCTCCCTGAGCAGTGCAGGGAAATACTGCCAAATTCCCATTAAGCTCTGGGGAAGGAGCAGGCCAAGGGCCTGTATCCCCCCGATGGTTTTGAGGGTCAAGACACTGTCTTTGTGCTGTCCCCCGGTTTTATCATATTTTGAAGGAGAGTCCCCACGTGGGTGGGAGAGGTGAGGCTTCTCCTGCTTTGCACCACCAAAAGGATGCTGCTAAGACCCCGCGAAGAGTTGCTTTGGAAAAGGTAATTTTGCTGCTGCTGTAAAGTTGAATGGCTTGTTCTGAATTTTACGTGGACTGAGTTTAAGCTGGTTTTTAATTGACAGCTAGGCTTTCTCCAATTCTGTAATAATATATAAAGTTTTGTCTAACAAATGCCATTTCTTCTTCCTTAATTGTCTAATTAGAATTTAAACTGCGCTACTGGTGCGCAGCTCCTTCACTGCTTTCTTTGCATGGCTGCAAGAAGAGAAACCTCAGAAAGACGTGACTAGACAACATAGTCTTTCTGGAGCTCGTCTCCTATTGCTTCGGTGTTGTCCACTACAAGTTTAATTACTGTGTGAGAAATACTTTTTCTCAAGTGGAGCCAAAATCTAGGATTTAAGCCAAAGTAAATTAACAGTTCTCAGAAAACCTGGAGTCCCAAAGCCAAGAATTTCAAGGCTTTTAGGCATCTCTCTGTTATTGGCAGGCATCTCGTGATGTCATGTGGTAGAACAAATGGACACCAAAAAGCTGAAGTCACCATTGTGCCAGTTTAGCAGGGAAGATTAAAACCGATTTAATTTAGGGAGGCCAAACTGGAAATAATGATTATACACAGAAACGGTGGGATTATTTCATAAGCCGTATCCGTTCTTTTCCATTAGTGGCAGATTTCCAAGCTTCATTCTTGGTTTCCTAAATTTGCATTCTAGTTTATCGTTTTTTATTTTGGGGGCAGAGGGACTACTTATTTGTGAAGTTGTATTTGACTAATTGTATTTCCAAATGTGTTAAATGTAATATTCTGTCTGGTTTTTTCTTTTTTTTTCATAAATTGCCATACTACTCAGTCCAAACACTGAATCTTGCATAAAATAACTAGCATTCAAGAACTAAGCAGGAAAGTCCTACTGGTTGATGGAGTAAGGTTGACACGTGCATTTTCTTTTGAAGGAAACTGATGGTGCCTAATTTTACCTTGTGTGTAATCAGGAGGACTGTGTATGTCTAATGCAGTGCAGAGCAGGTAATAAGAGTTCCTCTTTGTGTCTGATTCTTGCGATACACAAAGCCCTCAGAAAGGGAGTTCTGGTGCGGCTCAGGCTGCGATGGTTGCTTTCCCTAAGGTGGCCAGATCAGATCCTGCAGAGCTGCTAACTTGGATGTTGTTGGGTGTCGGGAAAGCAGGAGATCTGGTTTCTACGTATTTGGGCACCCGCGAGAGCTGTTGGGAGTTGCGTGGGTCTTTTTTGCTGTTATGCTGGTAATCTTCACGAAGGGGCCAAACTGGAAGCAGTCCCCCGTCAGCCCCGCTGTGGGTAGACGCAAGCACAACCTCTCCTCCGGTGCAGCCCCAAGGGGAGGGAGGTGCGCGGGGCTTTTCTGGCGCTGCTGCGCATCCTTTCCTCCTCCCCAGCATCTCCCATGTCTGATCAGCTGTCGCCTGCCACGGCTTTGCTGCTTAATACTTGCATTGTGTTCTGTGCTAAAGATATACTGTGACTAAAAATGCTTCAGAGGTTATACACATCTGCTATGCCTAGTTGTCATCAGACGGTAGTAGAGACGCCGAGGCTGGTTAACGTACTTCCCCGCAACGGCCCGTGCACCGAGCAGAGACACCTGGCTACGTTTCATTTGTATTTGTGTGCGAGGTGTGCAGCCACTGCACGCGCCGGGCTGTGCTTCTCATTCTGTGCTTGGTCTGCGTGGTGATGCGTTCCTGGTGTGCGTGCACGCGATCTTCTAATAATAATGATTTTTAAAAAAGGGGAATTCTGTGTCTAAATTTGTTAAAGTCTCTATCCAGTTTAAGCACTCAAGGAAGGAAATGCTGAAAGCAAAGCAAGTCCTGCTATACCAACTTTGCCCCCTGGGTGCAGGGAGGGAGTTACCCAGCAGATGGATGGGACGGTAGCATCCTGTACCAGCCCTGGCAGGGCTGGCAGATGCTCCAGATCTTGCCGTGTGGGAGAGGCTGCCGTGCTGTTTGACTCCTCCACCTGCAGCACCTCTGCCGCCATCCCCGGCGCGTGCACGCACATCGGAGCTGCACAATTTACCGCAGCTGGTAGGCAAATGGTGTAGTGTGCTGTCAGTGAGGAGAGGAGGCACCGTGTGGTACTGGAACAAAGCAAGCAGGTAGCTTTGTGTTTGGTCAAGACTAAGAAGGAAAACATGTGCTCTCTTTTTTTATTTATTTATTTTGTACAAATAAATTACTCAATACGTTTATGTGCGTAGTCACAAAATGCCTTTGCTCATGCGGGAAAGCAAGGTGGACTGAGAAGAGTCCCCATAAAGTGGACGTGTGTGCCTGTGTATATGTATACCTAATAACATAAAAGATGCTGCTGAAGGAGTTTGCTGGGTGTAGCTGTGACAGAATCCACAGAGAAAAGAGAAATTATGTATTACAACCAATGTGACTGACTGAATTCCTTGTTTTGATGTTTACTGTGGGTGTCAAGGATGTATAAATGCAAACAGCACATTCATGAATTATTTTGGGTTGCTAGTAGGTTTCTGAAGAAAATAATTTGTAATGAGCTTTATTTATGCACTAGAAATAAAGATGGGATTAGGAGAATATTGAACTGTAAATGCACTGGTGATTTTTGGCTTTTGTGCATAGCCCAGAGAATCTCATCATTTATCTCCGCTCTGATCTTGAATATGCAGAGCTGGCTGTGCCTTTCATGCAGCAGCTATTTTAGTTTGCAGCAGTCTGGCCTTGAGTCTGTAAGGCGTGCTCATTGCAGAGTAGGCAACACACCTCCGTGGGCCTCTCCCTGTGGTCCTGCCGCTGGCTCTGAAGCTTTGCCGTGCTTTGTTAGCGTACCGTGACCCAGATAGTTCCTCCTCTGCCTTTGTCGGTGCTCAGCTCTCTAACTAATGTTCTGGTCGCATGGCCTGATTTACCTTCTTCTGGGCTGTGGACGTGGTAATGCGCGTGGTTTTACTCTCCAGCTTCTTCAAGGCCAGAAGAGATCTTGCAGGTGAGGAGGACAACTGGCACGTGTGAAGGCTGGACTGAAGAGGGGATCGAGCCAGAAGCTGCTGAGGCATCTCCAACACGAGGAGTCTATTTTGGCAGGAGGAGGAGGTACCATACCTGGAGACTTTGCTTTCCAGATCTCCTGCTGGGATTGGAGTGGTGTGAAAATCCAGCAAAGGCTTGCCAAGGCTACCTTGAGTCTTTCACTTGCCACATCATTTTAAGGATGCGGTTTTTAGACAAACTGAAAGGCGGTGAGCTAGAGTGTCAAGGACAGTCTTGATGTATGTGAAGAACGCCTCTATCTGAGGTGATTTACCATATGAAAAAACTGAGAATATGCTTTAGCACCTCTAGAATAGAGTGCATCCACACATTACGTGTGCCCAGTGTTCACATGGGGCATGGGCTCATTTACTGAAATCTTAGCTTAGGGTGTACATAGGTCCCCATATTGACGAGCCCTTGTTTTGCTGAGAAGGAAGGATGCATCAGATGATCTTTGGAGTCATGTTAGACTAGGAAATTTGCTCTTTGCTGTTGCATTTTAACAGGACTGTTGAACATCTTTCAGTGATTAGTGTATTGGTGCCATAGCATGCATAGTGTTGCGAGCACTTACAGCCGCAATCTCAATTTCACACAGGTGCAGACAGCAAATATTTTTTTCGTAGCAATTTCAGGCTCATACACTTAAAACAAATATAGAGACATTTTTCATTTGCCTGTTTATATGCGCTGTGCATACCACTTTTGGAAGTGCTGGGGTCAGTGGCAAGCCATGTGTTTTGGGCTGTTGTATTGCTTGACGTGATCTGAACCAGTTGTGTTCATATAAATCAGGTTCACTGAGGTGCTTTCCTTACAGTCACTGAGTCTGGGAAACAGTTTCTTAAACTCTACCCATACCCTTGACCATTACATGTGAGGTGTTTTGAATTAATCTGATTCAGGAGGTTTGGTGTTGGTTTCTCCGGGCTGGTGTGATCTTCCCAGTTCCGGTATTACCAGGAACATTCTCAGAGCAGCATGGAAGTTGTTGTTGTTGTTGTTGTTGTTGTTGTTGTTGTGGTGGTGGTGTTTTTGTTTTGTTTTTATGAGCTGATTCTTTAGCTTGAAGGTCTGCTTCATCTTATTTAGCCTTTTAGATTTTGCAAAACAGCCTTGCCCCCTTGTTGGGCTGCCTGGAACTGTACTTTCACTTTAATTTAGTCACCTTGAAAGGGGACTGCCAGAAACAAAGGCAGGATCCAACGATACGGATCAGCTTACACCAAATCAGCATTGTTGCCTGAGAATATCTCTTGCAGTGAGAGAAGCCTGAAACCTGCAGGGTGTCTTTTTATGAAAAAAGCAAAATATATACTTATTTGTATGCATAGACCACCTAGGGGAGTTTCTTTTGAATTTTGCACTGTTTTAAGCACTCATTGATGTGAGTGCTTATTGCAGAAGCAAGGACAAATAAGATGTGCAGTAGCTGAAGGGCAATTTTTGTCTGGAGGTGCATGGGACCAGAGTAAACAAGATTCATTAGAATAAGAGGAAGGAGGAATAACTGCGGGGACATGTCACCTGCCAGAGCAGTGGTCCAGGACCTCAGAAGTCGGAGCGGCGTTGTCTTACACCTTTTAATGGATGACAAGTCTGCTTCTGTAAGGTGCTTCCTGAGCTACGTAAAATAGAGATTGTACTTGGGGGTAAGTATGAGTTTACAAATATTTGTGTATTTCTTTATTAGAAGATTAATATCTGATAGTTTCTCTTTGTCCTCCTTCCCCTCATTGATGTCCAGCTCTGGGATGTTACTCACTGACCCTTGCACAGACAGCTAATAACAAACAATTCCTTCTAGGCTTGACTAACCTTCTTGATGTTGGACAGGCGGGCAAGGCACAGTTGCCCAGCCACAGTATCTTGTTGGGTTGACTTTTGGGATGGGGGAATTGCTGTTTCTTTGTGATGTTTGCAAGAACCCCTAAAACATGATCGGAACTGAGGAAAATATTTAAACCTGGACTCTGATACATGTTATTGCAGAGAAAGTATGCACTTTATAGCCTTCGCGCTGTTTTGTGTCTCAAATTGTGCAGTATAACAGTGTAATTGTTTTACTGAAGTGTCATAGAGAGATGTAATAAAGCCAGAAGAATTTCTGAAGGAGATGTATTTGGTGTAACTTCTAGAAATGAGATGGGAGGTACCTGTGGTCCTTTTAGGACCTACTAGGACCTTGGACCACTTAATTTTATTTTCTCAGTGCTAGTGCAGTAAAATGTAAAACTTAGGCAGAACTTTTTAGCTGGAAGGCTCACAGGGCGTTATAGGATTTCTGTGCCCAGCACACTAAATTGAAGCCGACTCTAGGGTGGATTGTAACAAGCTTTTAAGACTTGAGGGGTAGCTCAAAAGTAATTTGATATATTCAAAAGCAGCAGGAGGAAATGTTAGTTCAGTAAATTATGGCCACTTGGTGTGAAAAGGTTGCTCTGTAACCCACTCAAATCTACCAGCACTGCTTAACAGCTTGGGGGGGATACTGCCAAGGTAACCTGAAAGTTTTGGTAAAATTTATGAATAGCCTTTAAAAAAAAAATTGTAAGAGCTGAGAGGTTGCTGTGTGCCTAGATGTCCTCCCTAACCATGCATTTGAATTTAGAGTTTTACTGTCTTTCAGTGCGGATTTCTGCTAATGAGTTTAAGAGCAGCTGTAAGCTTTACCCGCAGGTGGAAGCTTTCCTTCCCTATGCCCTCCCCTCCTCTCTTAGTAAATCATTCAGAGTGTCAGATTTGAAATACTTGGATTCTTCTTAAAGATGGTTGAGAGCAATGCTGCCATGGTGTGGGATGGTTTTGTTTTTACGCTGAGGGGGAGGCTTGTAGGCTGGATATATCTTTATATCGGCTACCAGTCAGTGTTGGCATAACTTGCTTCCAGGCATTATTTCAGCCTTTTCTTCTCCCCTCCTTGCCCCTTCCCAAGGCCCCTGTAGGGATGATGGCCCTGCACCATTAACTCAGGCCACTTAACCAGAGTAGGTCCTGGGACTGCATTCCTTGCCCTGAAGTTGTCTAGAGAAAAACGTGCTTCCAGGAGTAAGGTGAAACCTGGTAGGCAGGAGCTGTTGATTCGGAGCATCTGGGGGCATACAGGGATGGGAAATGCTGCAGCGAGGTGCCAGATGTGCTGCAGCAAGGATGGTCTGCTCTTGTGGCTATCAGATGCTTTAGACCAGGGTTCTTTGAATTGTTGTGAAAGGTTTGATTGTTTTTGTTGTTTTTTAAATGGCCTCAATCACCGGGGTTTGTAAAATTGATTCCTTGCTGCCTTTTCCCCAGAAGGTACCATTACACGTGAATAGACCTTTCAAATTCAGCTCCATTGAAAATAATGGAATTAGTCTGTGCTGTTGTTCCCATTAAGGAAATCAATCTTGTTTTGAAAACCCCTGTGCTTTTGAGGAGAGCAGAACTTGACAGAAGGATCTACCTTTCTGCTAGGCAGAATTCCTCTGCAGACATCTGCTCTTGGTGGGCGTCCCTTGATGTTCGCTTTCCTGTTTGGGGGAGATTTGCTGTGATTTTGGAACTGGCGTTTCCTTGAGTAGTTTTATGCTGTTGCTTTTTTTAGTTTTTAATGTTGATCTCTTTCTACTGCTTCCTTTATCTTTTATGACACTTAGGTCATGGACAAATAGTTAGGTACTCCACGGTTTTATTTTTGGTAGTGCTATCCTCGCTGAGCGTAGCTAGCAGACTGTATTTCAAAATTGTCTCCTGCTTTTCCTCTGCCAGAACTGTTAACTGCTCCTTTCTCTTCATTCAGAAGCGCTTATTACTGCTGTTGGGTCTTTGATGGCCTCTTTCCAGAGCTTCTTAGCCCTTTTAGAGCCAATTCTTTGCTTTCCCTTGTTGGACACTGGGTCATTGGGATGTCCTCGATGATTTGTTGACTAGAGGCTGTGGATCCATGCAAGCCGTGGATTTCTTCTTGATAATCCTGAGTAATGCAATACTGTTTTGACTGCTTTGCGTTTCTTATTTCCCTATCTGTTCTGCTGTATTTTTATATATTAAAAAATATACATATATAAAATAAACAAGGAAGTTTCTGTAGAAAATAAATCATTGTTGAGAGGGGGCAAAATGACACTAAATTGGCAGCTTTACAGAAGGTATGATGCCTTTGATTGATTAGTTGTCAAAGAAATGTAATGTACTAAACATGATGAAGATTAAGGATGTTAAGATGGTTAAAATTCAAGTTGCATAAGTGTTTGGTGTTAGGTTTAGAGCCTCTTCCGGAATTTTAATTTTAAAAATGCAAAGTATTTGTTTTATGCTATTTCTTAGGAGCCCTCTAGATGTTTTGGAAAATTTGAGTTCTTAAAAAAAACCCCAACAAACAAAACCCTGTCTGAAAGTATTTAGTATTCACAGTTTATGAATTAGGTAGAGAGATACTTTTTTGTGATTACTAGTGAGCTTCTGAGATGCATTAGACACTATTTACAGAAACTGAGCACCAGAAATAATAGTAGCATTATCCTGAACCTCGTAATTACTCTGAGAGTCCAATTTTACATTGTATCTAATGTTCAAGAAATAATAGCAGCGTATTTTTCAGCAAATGATTATTTAGGTATTTAGGTAGATACATGTACAGCAGGAGAAAATACTAGTTTAAACAATGCCTTTTGAGGGGACTAGGAATTTTTTTTTTTTTCCCCCCCTTTTGCTCTTTCTTTTGTAACCACACCCTCCGCTCCCACCATCTCATTCCTCCTTTTTTTCTAGGAGGCAGGAGTTCACAGAAACAAATACATGGGCTTTGTATGGAATCCCTGTTGGAGTCCTCCTCAATGCTCTGCATAAGTAACCTTTCAGAGCCTTTTATTGCTCTTATCTCCCTATCAGGGGATGCCTGGTTTGGCCTCCGTCCGCTCCACTTCCCCTTTTTCCAGCTGCTAATAAATCCTAGTTTACTTAACAAAGCGGAACAGAAAGGAGCCTGCGGACAACCCGAGAGGTTGCTCAGTCCCCTCTGAGATCCTGCCCATTCACATACTGCAGGGAGCCATCAGGTGTACTTCTCCAGGAGAACACCAACGCACTCCTTACTTGGCCTGGGTGATGTGCAGCGCGTCAACATACGGCACCAACCGTCTTGGCGCCTCTCTTCCCTTACGTGAGGCACGACTCGCTCGCCTCCGCTTCTGTGGCCGATTCTCATCTTGCCAGTCGTCTTTCTAACAAGAGCCCTCCTTGAGCTTGCGCTGTCAACTTCAATTGCTCCTTTCCCAAATACTCAAATAAACATCTTGCTTTCTCTCCTGGGGAGACTTCTCTCCATATCTGCACAGATACTGCAGTATCTTTCTTAATCATCTCCTTGGGCGTGATGCTGAAAAGGCGAAAAAACCGCAATGCCCCAAACCTGACAACAGTTAAGCTGGTGACAAATGACTGTCATATTGACCAGTGTAGTCTGCTTGTTTCTATTCCACTCTCTCTTTCGCAGCGATATAAAGTTGGACTGCGAGCTGTTTGAAATCATCTCCCTGTTCTGCGCCTGCACGGCACCGGTAGCCGGGAGTCGCGGTCATCACCGCCACGAGCTGCACTTCTAGGGAAGACCGAGGAACGTGTTTTCAGATGTGTTGGCAGATGATAGGGACCCTCAGGCTTGTCTGACCGTGGTAATTTGTCAAAAACTGCAACCTTCGTTGGGACTTTGCTTTTTGAGAGCTGCCCCTTGTTAGCAAAGGTGAGGTAATGAGAGCCCTTGTTTTCCTTGCAAAGACAAACCGAGAAGTTTTAGGCAAAAAAATTTGTTGTTAGGCCCTGCCAATGCAACAGGTTTTTGTGTTGTCCATGGACTCTTCTTGCTGTGAAAACAGCAAGATGAACTTTAAATTTCCATTTACTGTAGCTGTATTTTGCTGTTCTCTTCTGCGTGTGGAAGGGAATGAGACTTTATTTGCAAAACACCCAGCAGCCCCATCTCAGGTACTTCATGTGCTGCAGACCTTACGTGAAGCGACTGCATGGAGAGGGTAACCCTGAAGGAGAAGGTTGGCTGTGGGTAGAGGAGCCTGTCCACAGGTCCTGCTCCTAGCCGTGTCGCTGACTGCCATGAATCCAGCTTGGTTTTCTTTGTCCCTTTTTTTTAATCTTTTGCCTATAAAGTTTTTTGGATGTTGATAGTTTCTTTTGCTTATGCAGTGGACCCTAGCTGACACCAAAGCCCTTCTGTACTACCGAAGCGTGCTCTACCCATGCGGCCAGCTGTAGCGATGGCCTTTTGCCATCATGCTGGGGCAGAATGAGCCAACTTCTGCATCCGCTGCTGCTTCAGCATGCAATTTGTAGGCAGTCCTTACCGCTGAGTCGGTGGAAGTGGCATCAGGACAATGAAAAGCTCATCTTCCACGTTGGTGTCTAGGCTGAGTTTGTCAAGTCCTCGCAAAGAGGAAGGGGGCTTCATGACTTGCAAGCAGAGCAGACTTGAGATGAAAGTCACTAAACTACAATAAATGGGGAGCTCCAAAGTATCATTTTTAGAACTACATTTCAGAGTATAGCAGCTCTTTAAACTGATTTCAGTAATGCATAATTAAAGCATTACTACAAGAACAGTAAATATTTCATTAAAATACTAAACAGAAACTACAAAATTGGTTGAAGACAAAGGAAGCTTTATTTTTTCTTCTCTTCACCCCCCCACCTCCCCCACCCTCCCCTTCTCTTTATCCTCCTACGTGGAGAATCCTGGTCTGGACAGAAGGCAGCAGGGGGATGCGCAGCCATCAAACCACTGTTGGAGATTAGAAATTCCTCCTTACTTATTAACCACTCTCTTCTGAATTGTCCTTCATAGATTAACTTGTGGGTATAATGATTCAGATAATATTGCACGTATTCCTTTCCTGGAAATGTTTGTGGACCTTGTAAATGCAAGAGGCTGGGATGCTTCATAGCTGTTCTATTGAGAAAAAAATGTGTTCAAGCTCCAGTCGGAAGTTATGTGTTCAACAGTAGCTAATTAGTGGCTAAAACACATGAATGTATGGAGTTGCACTGTGTATTTGCTATTAAAATTAATAAAACCTTCACAGAAAATGGGTCATTAAGAAATTCAAGGATACTAGATAGTAAATAAAAAAATATAGCAAGTCCTTAGAGTAATTTTTCCAGATTGCCCCCCCGCCATGTTCTGGACTTTTACAAAATGTAGGATTATTTAGGGTCTCTACAGTTAGAAGTCAAATTAGATATTGGTTGAGATATTTATTAATCAAGACTAGTAATTACAAAGTGCTGTTCATTTCCAAGAGGTATTCAAGCAACCCTCGCTAAAGCCCAGCAAGACTGAATAGATAATATGTATAACTGGTAGACGGAGAATGAGCATTCAAGGTTCATGAAGATCTAATTTCCATTTAAAAATGAAACCAAATGTAATTTGAGGAATTAGAAGCAATAAGAACGATGCATTAAAGGGTATTTATAGGCAGTGTTGATCTTTCTTCTGCATTGAAGTCTCCCAGCCCTCCAGGTCAGGGGGACCTGCCTCGTATCTTGTCATATGATGGCAGAAGCAGATCTGTATGCCATTGCTGACATGGACACTCTGTCCATGACAACCTTACCTTTGAGGTAGTCTTCTCTAACCACTGTTTTTCCTATATTCGAACAAAAGGCACTAAGTGATTGCATAGTCATCACTCTGCCATCCCTCCCAAGGATCAGCGTGGGTAACGCGCACTGGGCCAGGTTTCCACAAAACCGAAATCCTGAGATTTATTCCGATCTTTTTTTTCCCTACGATTGTACTGAGTGTTGCCCAAAGACGTTCATGGATAATTGCTTTATTAGTCACTGTGGCTCTGATGTCAGGGTTCACTCGGGATTAAATTTAATAAAAGACTTGGCTGCTGCAGCATCATATTTCTAAGTGCTTGGATCCCTGAATGGAGCCCCAAAATCTGAGGCAAATACAGAGTGCACAGAAGAGTTTAACACTGGACAAGGTAATTATTTTAAAAATAATAAATAATAATAATTAAAAAAAAAAAGAGCAGTGAAACCAACAGAGCTGAATGTGGACGTGAAATCCTGTTGGTCTCTGACCACTTGGGACTGTGAACCTGAGCCTGGAGCACCTTCCAGAGTTGGAGAACGTGCCCAGGCAGGAGGGGACCGAGGGGACCATTTTTTTTTTTTTTTTTTTTATCCGGAGGGGCGAGCAACAGAGAGTTGGAGGGATGCGGAGGGAAGCTTCGGGCTCAGTGGCATAGGGAAAGTGGCCGTGAGCCTAGGTACCTGCAGATTTAGGGGGCTACTACGCATATGGGCTTCTTGGATCAGATTCCTTGACTAAGGTCTGCCCAAGCCCCGTTCTAGGCAAAGTCCTGCTCTGTACAGCCTCTTAACCTGAGCGCTGAAGTTGCTTCTTCAGAGAAGTCACGAGGGAGTTCTGAATATTGGCTGATGCTTGTCAAGCATTTGAAGATTAAATATGCTGCCTGTGAACAAGTTTTTGCTTTTCTTGTATTGAACGTGGATACCAAGGTGATGAGCATGGTATAAATATCTTGAGAGAGAAATGCTGAGCATAATAATTTTTATTGATCTCAAAAGCTAAAAGACCTTTCTACAACTTTCTGCTTTTTTGGTGTCTGATTACTCATTTATGTCCATATAATAGTGCAATTATCTTTTCAGCAGAAGAATTGGGAGGAGGAGATTATCATTTTAATAAAACTAATTCCTGAAATAATAGTTAATTTCTTCCAGTTGTTTGGTTTAAGGTGAAAACAAATGGTGGATAGCTTTGGGGGGATTAACACATTGCATATGTTTTGAGCACTCGTTGGCTCTGCAAGAACAGGCTAATGCTTTGTTTTATTTGTGATAAACTTCTTCTTAGAAGACCTTTTAGAGTTTGGTGTTTTGTTTTGTTTTTTTTAAATCTGACATTATTAAAAAAAAGTCTAAAAAAGTCAATTGCCTTTATTGTTGAGATAAGCTCTTTATAAATGTGATTTTTTTTTTTCCCCCTAAACAAACAAAACCCCCTAATTATAAAGGATTGCAGCTTTCAGATAGCGCTGGTGTGATTTAATTTGCAACTTGCTATCGTTATCTGAGTCACTCCTAGGGAAGAAAATACGGAGAGTACTTCTGTTAGATATACTGCAGGAAGACTGATACTTCTCTGTTGCACTATGGTAGTGATACCTTGAAGGGTTTGTTTCTGATATGTTAAGAACACATAAGCCCTTTCGATGTAAGGTATGTGGACAGTCCTGTGGTTATTAGTCCTTTTGCTATTTTTTTTTTTTATTTTTAAATCTGCCGCTCTCTCTGAAGTGCAAACCAGTTTTGGAAACGTTTTGAACTGGCTTGGTTAAATGGTCTTTCCTTTATGAAGTCTTTTGATTAGCTGAAATATAATATTACAAAGCTATTCCCACTCTGCCATAAGAAATGATCAGGATTGGATTGCCCGTCAACAGTTTGGTGAGGTAGCCCCGCGTGGGATGGAAATACCCGCTTATTAAGGAGGTTCCCATTAAGTATCTTACAAATACTGATGAGTAGTTTGATGCTACTCACAGAGACACTTTGTCTTGTGCTGGGAGAGCAATTGTCGAGCAGCTGTGCTCCAATTCCTTTCAACACAGTTGTGTCTCAGCTCTGCCCGAGGCAAGCAGATGATATTCCATGGCTTGACAAGGCCCTGTCCCGGAGGGACGGAGTTGGGCGGGTGAACTGAATCATAGAATGGTTTGGGTTGGAAGGGACCATAAAGATCATCCTAGTTCCAACCCCCCTGCCATGGGCAGGGACATCTTCCACTAGACCCGGTTGCTCAGAGCCCCATCCAACCTGGCCTTGAACACTTCCAGGGAGGGGGCATCCACAGCTTCTCTGGGCAATCTGTGCCAGTGCCTCACCACCCTCATAGTGAAGAATTTCTTCCTTATATCTAATCTAAATCTACCCTCTTTCAGTTTAAAGCCATTACACCTTGTCCTATCACCACATGCCCTGGTAAAAAGTCTGTCTCCAGCTTTCTTGTAGGCCCCCTTCAGGTACTGGAAGGCTGCTATAAGGTCTTCCCAAAGCCTTCTCTTCTCCAGACTGAACAACCTCAACTCTCTCAGCGTGTCCTCATAGGAGAGATGCTCCAGCCCTCTGATCACCTTTGTGGCCCTCCTCTGGACTCGCTCCAACAGGTCCGTGGCTTTCTTATGTTGGGGGCCCCAGAGCTGGACGCAGTGCTCCAGGTGGGGTCTCACCAGAGCGGAGTAGAGGGGCAGAATCCCCTCCCTCGACCTGCTGGCCGCGCTGCTTTTGATGCAGCCCAGGATACGGTTGGCCTTCTGGGCTGCAAGCGCACATTGCCGGGTCACGTTGAGCTTCTCATCAACCAACTCCCCCAAGTCCTTCTCCTCAGGGCTGCCCTCAATCCATTCTCCGCCCAGCCTGTATTTGTGCTTGGGATTGCCCCAACCCATGTGCAGGACCTTGCGCTTGGCCTTGTTGAACTTCATGAGGTTTGCACAGGTCCACCTCTCAAGCCTGTCAAGGTCCCTCTGGATGGCATCCTTTCCCTCCAGTGTGTCGACCGCACCAAACAGCTTGGTGTCATCGGCAAACTTGCCGAGGGTGTACTCAATCCCACTGTCCATGTCACCGACAAAGATGTTAAACAGCGCCGGTCCCAATACCAATCCCTGAGGAATGTAACTCGTCACTGGTCTCCACAACTGGCAGAGGTTCTAGCTCACAAAATGGGCTGGAATTATTAATTCTCATAGCTGGAGTGTGAAATACGGAATTCCTGTTTCCGTGGAGAAAGAGGAGGCCACCATGTTGAGCAAGCACTTGTCCCTTCAGAGCTGGCTCCAGAAGGAGCGATGTATTTTCATTTGTCTCTTCTTTTTTTTGGTACGTGCTCAAAATATTTAAACGTTGCATGTGGGGGAAAAAAACAACCCCACAAAAAAACACAATTAAAACATTAATTATTAGTGCTGAGAGTATTTTGAGTAATTTTTGTATTCAATCGGCTGTAATTAAATACTCAGTGAACACAAAATTAGGTCATATATTATGTAAATAGGATGAGACATCCACTAGCTCTAGCGACAAATGCTTTGGAGTCCTTAAGGGTACAATTCACAATTGGAGTCTTGGAGCCTAATCGGTTCTGTCTGACCCTGATTTCCTTCTCTGTCACATGCCCACCTGAATGCAGAGCAAATACTGAGGAGGGTGCAGGGTGAGACCGACGATAGGTCATCTGCTGCCTCCAGCTGTGGCCGGCGAAGCTTTCCCCTTGCCTGATGTTCTCAGCCAGTTTGAGATGAACTCGATGTGGGGGAAGATTTTCTCCTTGCCCCCAGTGGACCTCTTTTCTCTGTTGTGGTCCAGCCATGTGCCTTGAGTGCATCCTTTAGACACCGGCAGAATGAATTTAGGTCTATTAAAAAAAAAAAAAAATTAATAGATGCTTAACCGTTACGCTGAGTGAGGCTCAGAGCACTCTGCGCTGCCCAGGTTCATGCCCTCTATTCTCTTAACATGACACTTGATAACTTCTGTTTTAGCATTCATAATTACAAATGCCAAACCTGATTTTGCTCCCTTTGAGGATAGTGGGAGCAGTAACAGGTCCATTATTATTAGTCAGAACAATTATGTAGCTCTTACAGGAAGAGGAAAAAAAAAAAATCAAGCTGTTGGATTCTGCTTTCTTGTGACAGGGACTTGCCTGCTGGGGGTGCGTGCTGTGTGAAGCAGCGTTTCATGGCAGCCTGAAGTCGCTTCATCCTCATGTCCTCCGCTCATTGCAGTCTTTGTTCCCATCTCCAGAAGTGGCTCTCGAGGAGCACCACCATCCTCCCCTGTTCCTTTCTCCCCAGCTCTCCGAGTTCTCACTTTTAAAGCCGAACACGAGCCTCCGCATGTACGAGGCACGTGGAGAAGAACAAGAGTGTGTTAGGAGGTGCTGTGGCTGAGTGAGGAAGCAAGAAGGAAAAATTACAGGTAGCTATCTTCCTAACCTTTCCTGGTCCTCCACCACACATTCATTTCCTACCTAACCATGTTTTGTTTCCTACTGAAAGAGGCTGCAATTCAGAGCTGACATGGGGATGATGCATCAAATATTCTGTCTGAGTCCTTCAGGTATTAGTTTTCTAGAGCGTGTGCAGTTTGGTGCTGGTTGTGTTCTTCAGGTGATGGAAGAAATAGATGTTGGTCCATTATATTTTGAGTTTTTAAGAGAGATAATGTCTTCTCTAGCCTCCCTCCTTCTGTCCCCATCCCCCCCGCCCCAACCAAAGCACCTTTATTTTACAGAATTTCTTTCCTTCGCCCACTACTGATTCCTCGTAGATCGCTAACAAAAAGTAGGGTAGGTTTAACTCAGTAAGAAGAGATCAGCCTTGTCATTGGGAGCGAGGGTAATCCATGGGGAGGTGCGGTGGGAACTACACTACCCCCGAACCCTGAAGTGGGGGATCAGAATTAGTCTGTAAAAGGGAAATCAGTGAGCACATTATTGTAGAGGAGGTGGCGTGTGATTTTTGTACCTAGGTAGTTTTTTTCCTAACTCACTATGATAGGAAGATACTTGCCTGTATGAGAGCTGGTCTGTGCACCTTGAATTGATACGGCTGGAGTCGCATGGAAAGGACTGCAGGGTTGGGGCTCTCAGCACGCTGGGAAGTGGGCTTGCAGCATCAGGCACTTCTCTCGCCTCTCGTAGCTCTGAATGGCAAATTATATAGTTGCCTCCCTCGGTTTGCCTTGCCATATTACCTCTGGAATTGGGATATAATACCTGGCCTGTGCAGTCCAATATTCAGAAGTGAAAAGCTTGTTTATCTGGCTCGGCTGCGATAAACCTATGTGGACCTTTAAGGTTGGTTGATGTATTGCAAAGGTGGGCAACTTCTAGGAGCTGGTGGGTGTGATCCTGGGAACGGGTCGTTGGTTACTCTTTGTTTTCGGTAATAATAACTGCTGGGAAAAAATAAGTCAGACTGGACGTGCTGAGGACCTGCTATTTCACTTTCAAACTTCCTTCTAGCTGGGTGGGTCAGGCTTGACTGCTTTCAGCTTTGTACCGTCAGGAGGCATGGATTTGGCTTATCAAGCAGTGCTGGGCTTGCTAAGTGGTTGGCAGACATTATAGAAAAGCGAGATGCTATTCATGCTGCCGTGGATAAGAAGTTGGAAAGCATTGGTTTAAGATTGCAAGAGGCTGAGAGGAAAATTGAAGTCATGGAGATAACGATCATCGGACCTAATGCTGCTCTTGCTGAGAATGCCAAAGACCAGGTTGTAAGGCGTGCAGAAGTCCAGTTGATGATCTGGAAAATAAGTGCAGATTGAGTATTATCATCTTGGTGGGAGAATCTTGTGAATATATTGACAGAGAAGCAGAGAGATTCATGTGCTTGTTGCAGGGTGCTGGTCGAGCTGCATAAATGCTAGGTGAAATTTTTTAAGAAGTGCTTCAGTATGCCGTAAGGGCATCACGTTAATGAAATATCAAGCTACTAAGCGGTGACTTCCCGGGACAATAAATCGGTTCATATTATTAAATGACACAGTGACTTGAAACTGTTCGTATGTTGCAACTCCAACAAAAAAATAAATGTTTTTTCCTAAGTGTTGGGGGATCGTTCAGTCTAAAATCTCAGGAGGTAATTTTATTGCTCTGACTTCTGTGTGTCATTTGGATTTGGCTTTTTCTCATATATCCTAAAAAAAAAAAAAAAAACACCAGTTTAAAATTGGTCTCACTGAAAAGCATCTAGGGTGCTCTGCCTTCTTATTGCCAACAGGTTATAATTTAATAAAATACTTTCTGTTCATATACAAATTGGCAGAGAGAGCAATCTGGACTGTAGTTGGTGCCATAGGCCTACATCTTTTCTTTCTTTCTTTCTTTTTTTAAAGAGAAAAGAGAATGAGACTTTAGGTTAAACTGTTTTTACCAACTGCATAATGTGCCAATAGGTAGTGAATAGATAACGTCTTCTCAGTTGTACGCACAATCAGATTTTATTCTCCAGCAATAGAGATTTTGTGTGCAGCTGCTGACAGAAGATTTTATTTGCCTGACAAAGGCCTCTGTGGACAGAGAATTTTTTCCCCGTCGTCAAAAGAGGTCCTTCAGCACATTTTTGGACTGTCTACGTTTGGAATTGTTCCTTCTTGAAGGTCCACTGATTTCCTCCAACCCATTAAACATCCCCTATTTAAAAAAAAAAAACAACAAACTTATATCTGATATAAAAATTACCATCCTGACCTTTTCCTCCGTGTTTCTGCAGTTGCCTTGACCTGCTTTCCCCTCCCTGGGACACCAGTGGTGTGTCCCACTGCCCCGGGCTGGGAGGGAGTTGGGAGGGCAGACACGACGTTGTTCTGGGTTGTGCCTACTCGTGGTTATACGCTTGCTTGGGGAGGGGTATAAAAAGGGGTAAGTGGATTAACCATTCGCTGTATTACGCTTTTGCGCCAGATCTGTTATGTGCTCCGATACTGGTCATTCCTTGCAGAAGTGCTGTGGGTATCGCTGTCCGGTGTGTCTGCATCGGGTTCATTTCCTTTGCAAGGCAGCAAGGGATTGCTTCCCCTTCGTTCTCTGCAAAGGCAGTTATGCACAATAAAAGCATGTCGTGTTCATCAGTCCCATCTTCACAGATTGCTCGGGATTTCAAACTTGGTTTTCCTAATATGAAAACAGATAGATGCTGGAAGTTTTCCTTGGCCTGGGGCTTCCTATAGTAAAAAAGAGTTTGGAAACCAAGCATTATATTGTAGCCAAAGGATAATTCAACGTAATGCAAGGTCTGACCATTTAAAAGATTTAAACTTTTCCTGATTCAAACTGTTCTTATGTTTTACTTTTCCCTGAAATCCCCATGAAGTGGATGGAGTTTATTGCTTACGGGGTTCTGGTCTCTGACACACCTCTCTGTGCAGAACCCAGGGCCAGTTCTGGGGGGGTCTGTATCAGAGTAATGCTTCTCGTTTTACTCCAGCCTCGAAAGCAGTCAGCGGTGTCTCTGTGCTGTTGTTTATTAATATCGGTATTGCAGTCGTGCTGTGGCGCATTAGACGCTGTACAAATGCGCAGTGAAAGGGGGTGTGCGGGCTGCTGGACCGGCTCTTCTCCCAGCTGGGGAGATGCTTTGGGCCACAGAAGTGTCCATGGCATTTTTCATGAGCTGACTGGCAAGACCCTTGCTGCTTTTTGTGGACTCGTGCTCGGCCGCGTGGGGAGCGGGATGACCTGGCGAAACAGACGGGAGATGGGGAGGAACGGAGGAGGAAGAGGAAACGGGGCAATTAACTCATCTCAAAAAGGACAAAACATTTGTTGTGCTAAAAATACGCAGCCACGTTGCTGATACTATTTCACAGCAGTGGCACTGAGCTATTTCAAGATGATGAATGGGAGGGGCGACAATACAGATCTGCTTGGAGAAATATGGTGGCCAAAAGCGTGCTGAGGGTCCAGGGAGAACAGCGGAGATGGTGAGCGTCTGCACCGTGAGGTCTCACCAGGCAGCCTGCTGGGGCTCCATCACCCCTGGGAAGACAGCCCTGTCTGCCCGGGGTGTGACTTAGCAGTGGTAGTCGCCCCGGTTTTTGAGGGGCTGAGCTGATGTCGTTTCGCTGGGGAAATGTGCAGAGAGTTCAAGGACACACGGTGCACGGAGGTGCACATCATCCCGCGTCTGTGGGATGCCGTGAACTCTTTGGCAGGCATCTGCCGAGAGCCTGTAAATTCGAAATGGAGGCATGTAGCGTGCAAGGGCTGAGCGTGTAGGCTGGTGTCCAGCCTCAGAGTATTTTTTGTTTTTGAGCAGCTGTTCGCAGGACCAAAGGCGGGGGGGAACGTAACCATGTGCCTACCCACCTCCTGGCCTGCGCTTTATTGTCTGCTTCAAAAGCTTTGCTCGCCAGCAAAGTTTCCTATCTTTCTACTACATGTGACTTTTGGTTTAACTCCTCTGGTTTTCTGTGCTGTACCAAGAAGCGTAGGAATGCGTTTCTATGTGCCGCTTAAAATGTAGAAGGTCTTTTTGATTACCTGTGAGATTGCTTAGGAAATTTCTGTGCTTTGTTGCATTGCACATGCTCCTAATACATTTACAAGCAAGCCACACACTGGGACAAAACTAGGTCACTGGTAGACTCCTTACTGGACAGATGTTTAGTTTTCCTAATTCACCCCCTATATTAAGCAACATAATTGTGATTTTAGGGGTAGCTGAATCTTGCTGACCATAGCTAATTTTTATTGTGGGTCCATCAGAAGGTTGAATTTTGGAGGCATAAAATGAGAGTTTTTCGTACATGGGAGAAAGCGGGATATTTTGTCTTTGACTCTCAGTGGGAGGTCACAGCCTTTTGTGCTGGCAGCTCTGAAACCAGCACAAACTGGGGTGATTAGCTCCCTTTTCTAATGAGTACACAAAGCTGATTGTGAATGAGCCAGTGGGTTCATTGTGCAACCTTGGCCTGCGTTTAATCCTTTATGTGAGACCCCCTTTTACACAGGGACAGCAATTGGAATCCAATTTACATCAGGCTCGGCATTAAATCTCCTTACGCTGGCGATACTACTAATCAATGAAATTGAAATTCAATTGCTGTTAGGAGTCTCTTCCCTTCAGTTATGCCACTCGCTTTCTGCTATGCTGTGCTTTTTAAGAGAGATGAAGCCCTTAAGTGGGAAACACTTTGTCTTCCTAATACAAGAATAACAAACAATGTCTCTCTTCTTGGCAAAACACATCCGAAGTACTGTGTAACAAGCAGGAGAGATCTTAAAAGTCTATCAAGAGACGTTATGGTAATTTTGCAAGAACGACCACCTTGCTTTTAGTGAGAATTATCTAAATAAGAAGATAAAAGGAAGAAGAAAGGGAGCTTGACGTGTAGAGAGACACATGAAAGGTTTCGGGAGAGGCTTTCTGTGCTGCACAGAGATATTAGCAGTTGAGTTTTCTGGCAAGCACCTTAATAGTAAGGGGTGTTTCTTCCTGTCTGGTTTTCACTTTAACAAGCAGGACTTGTTAAATCAGTTTTGGGGTGCATCAGAGATCAGTAAATGACAAAGAGGAGACTTCATATGCATCACTTGTTTTCTTTTCAAGGAGCGTTGTGAATGCTGATTAATCAGCCCCTCCCTGCAACCTTGGGAACTACAAAATTATAGTTGAAGAAACTTCCCCGTGTTGCAATTGAGGAACTGAGGCACGGAAAGATAAAAGCAAATTTTTAGGAGCATCGGTGTTTGGGCACCTACGTGTGATGGGGAGGAATAATTTCTGAAGTGCTGAATGCTCATCCTCTGGAAACCAAGCAGCTGAAATATCTCGCCTGGGGGAGTCATAAATGGGAATGCCACGAATTGTGGCTCGCTCTTGGAAATTTTGGCCGGTTGTGGCTTTTGAAAGCCAGCGTGCTTTGTGCCTTGGAACCGCTCGGGTCAGGAGTTGCTCAGTTCTCATCCCAATCTATTACTCTTGCTGCCTGTAACCCCTTGAAATATTCATTCCACCTCTATTCATCAGTGCTGTTTAATACCCCAGGCATAACGATGATCTGGAACATTTGTATTCTGTTACAGTCATTGTTTTGGGATTATCCAGAAAGCTGACACTGGGCTGGAAATTAGTGAGTATATATTCCCATTGTAACCAGTATGCCAGGTGTATTTATTTAAAAAATCATGAAGTAGCGTCCCCAAAATCAGGTGATACTTTTTACACAATTAGCTGAGTTTGCTTTTTATTTCTCACCTAGTTTCTGAGCCGTTGGGATGCACATTGGTTGCTTTTCCAATCTTCTATTTGCAGCTACAAGAGCTGGAAATCTAGCTTGGGGGGGGGAACGTATTTTTTAAAACAGCCCAAGGAGTTTGTGAGCAGAAGCATTAAGATGAACACTACAAAACTCATGGTAAAAATCACAGGAACTACCATTGCTGCTAAACTGAACAAAAGTTTAGAATCATTAAGGTTGGAAAAGACCTCTAAGATGATCGAGTCCAACCGTCGACCCAACACCACCATGCCCACTAAACCATGTCCCTAAGTGCCTCATCTACACGTCTTTTAAATACTTCCAGGGTTGGTGACTTTAGCCATTCTCTGTACTTGCGCAGCATTCTGCCTTGGTTTCACTGTGAAAACGCAGCACCACAGAACCGTGCAGGTGATCTTACGTTTATGGGACTTTTTCTGTCCTGGGGAATCTGAAACTCAAGCTGAGATGACTTCAGGGCCTCCCAGGACAGTCTGAGGGCTGTCAGGTTGGACGGGATAGAATCATGGAATCATTCAGGTTGGAAAAGACCCTTAAGATCATTGAGTCCAAGCGTAAACCTAAACAGCACCAAATCCACCACTGCACCATGTCCCTAAGCACCGTGTCTATGGCGCTGGTGGGAAGAGGAAGCATTGGGAAGCAGAGCATTACTGAATTTCAGTTATTTTTTTTAACCTGGCAATTTCAAACGATGGATGCATCTGAGAATGCAGAAGCTTTTCCTAGCTAGCGACCAAATGTACCACGGAGGAGGCTGCCCATCTTCTGAACTGAAAAATGTACTTTTGGAGGGCGGTGCTTTGGGGTTCCCAGGCTGATAGATCGTGTTGGTATGTCTATGTACCACCTGAATTTGGTTATATATCGGTGACCTTTCCTCTCTGATCCGAGCCTCTGTGCTGTCCAGATTGAGTTGTTGCAGAGTTTTCTGAACAAGGCTAAGCTAAAAGGCCAGTGAGGAGTTACAGCTGGTAGAAAATGTAGCTGCCTGCCTGTTTGATGGCCGTAGCTGCAGGGAATGTGTTTGACTTGATCTTCAGCGGTTCACACTTATTTCCACATACAAATAAAAAGAAAATAAATAAATAAATAAAAAGCAACCAAAAAACCCAAACCAAACCCCTGCCATTATTACTTTAAGCTGCTGCTCTCATTTCAGAGATGCCAGTTATCCTTCCACAAGCCACTGAGGAAGACGGGTTTTAGCTGTAATGATTGCAAAGTAATCGTTGCATACGTAATAGCCACAAGCTTTAAACCACTGGGCTTTTTCAGTGGGTGAAGTCTGGACTTCGCAATTGATTCAGTCGGGAAAAGTCTGGTTGACCTTTCAGGCAAAGTTGATCTGCTAGCCTTTAAGGTGAGGGTATTTTATTTTTATTTTTTATTTCGTACAAATACAGCAGTCTGAATTAAGGACAAATGCCCTGAAGTGTGCAACTGAGCCTGTTTAATAAGTGAAACATTTTGGGGCATTTGATTTTGTGACCTCTTTTTCTGTGAGCAAGTTGAACTCGAGCACTTTGCAGGGAGCATTATTTTGTGGAGAGAGGACATTGATCTTATTTGGCAGAAAATAAATGGATGTTTGTGTTATGACGCCTATTCAAGTACTTTCTTTTATGTATCTGCAGCATGCTCTGCCCTGAAATCAGATCTCCTCTGACTGATACATTTTAAGCAGGATGATTCTGACTCACTCACAACTTCCAAGTGTAAATGTGTTAATGTTTTGCCCAGCACATTATTTCTGACAGGCTGAACTTTCTTTGTGTTTTCACAGTTTGGCTTTACGTTTAACTTGAGGCTTTCATAGTTATTTAATTCTTCGTAATTTTTGATGCCTTGGTAGCCTCACGACTGCCCCAAGATTGCAAAGAGAAGGACAAACACCCAGCCTCCCTGGCTTTATTTTCTAAAGATCTTCCTTTCTCTCCCCAACCTCCAAGCCCTCAAATCTGAGGCCCAGGGGAAAATCGGAAGTTGCTTCCTCAGACCTGTCAACTCTTGTGCTTTCAGGATGAGCCTAATGATGTTGAGCCCTATATGATTCTTTCACACTTGTCTACTTCAATCTCACACAGCAAGACAAGTAGTGCCTGTGCGGAGGGAGGGATGAAAGTCCTGCTACGGTAGAAATCTGCAAAACGTACGCACTGGGTGTGAAGGAAATTTGGGATCAGATGCAAATCCTGTGTGAAGCGTAGCTGGTTGGGTTCCACACCCCACCCTCCCCCCCCCCCCCCCAGCAGCTTAATATAATTTTTGTCTTGAGGCATAGGAAATCAAATCAGGTTTTGGAGGGACATGGGGAGGGATAAGAGTGAAGAATTACGCTGAGTGTTTCTCATCTGCTTGATGTTATGTAGGTGGGAGTAAATAGCAGGATTTGACCACGGAGGGAAGAGAATTAGTGCTGAAATTGAGTACATAGGTGGCCACAAGCCTAATGTTTCAGAGCTCGACCCTCTCTGCCTTTTTTAACCAATTATGAGACCACTTGTCCTAAGGACATTTTGTGCCTGGAGGCCCCATATTAAAATACTGGGGTTGCATTAACAGACTAATAGAGTCCTCTCTAACCACTGCATGCAACCCACCATGTCCCCTGCGCTTTTTCTCATTGAAGATGGATAAGAAATGCTACCGGGGTAAATTTTGGGAGCAACTGGTGTGCAGCATTACTGGACTGCACAGACTCTGTAGCATGAAGTCATCCCTTTTTTCTCCGTGTTTGCTTTTCAGCTTAATCTCGGAGCGGTTTCCTCTACTTCTATTTTCTGGTGAGTCACAGAGGAGCAGAGAAACAGGCTAAACACAGATGGAAATGAAATAGCTGGATTGCTGAGCCTGCTGCCTCAGTTTCTCTCCAGAGTACACTCTGCAGATAGTGTTTGGAAAATCGTGTAGGTGCTGCAAACACACGAAGTCATGTGGAGACAGGGCTTGCTTGCCCCTTTGCTGTTGGATTGATTTTATGCACCAGTGAAATGTAGATGAGATTTATGTTGTGTGTGAACAGTGTGGCTGCCTCTTTTCTAACTATTATCCGTTGTCTTTTTGCTCCTTGTGGGTATTTACAAGCCAATTTTTTACAGAGCTCTGTTTTTGGTGTACCAGAACAATATCTGAAGCCCCGTAGACAAATGCTGAGCATCTGTTCCCCTACAAGAGTAGCTGTAGGTATGTAAGACATAGTGATGGAGATCCCTCCCGTGCGCGGGACGCAGGTGGAGGGTGCACACGTGCTGAGTGACAGTCCCCACTCCAGAGGAGCAACTGGTGAATGAAATGGGTGGAAACAAACGGGTTGGGAAGACAGAAAAAAGAGGTGGGGTATCGCACAACTTATTAAAGGTTTTACTGCTTTATCCTCACTTTCTCAGTTCTAAAGAGATCCAGGTCTTTTTTTACTTGTAACTCATTTGTAGCGGGGTCCCCTGTCAAAAACCTGGATCGTTGAGGCTCTGCTGAATTTGAACCTTTCTGTGTATACACACAGCTGCAGCACACCAGGTACTCAGACATTTTTTTTTGGAGACTATTTTGCCAGCAAAGGCTGATGTCAGACCTCTGGGTAGTTAAAAAGCAAATTCAAGCAGCCCATTGTGGGGAACCTGAGAAAGTGCTGTCGCCAGCCAGGTTCTCAGTGAATGCTGGCCCTTGCCCAGTGGTCAGACAGGTGATTTACTATGTGTTTTTCCCCACTGCTATGCAGCAGGCCAGAATTGTTGTGTGGAAATTTTTTTATTTTTATTTTATTTTTTTAAAAACCTCTTTTATTGGATTTGTGAGCTTGCTTTGTGGTTTGCCAAATGACCAGCATTAAAAATGACAGTCTTTGGCTGTAGGTCTAAAGGTTGTGATAGTGAATCAGAATTCCAGCATTGGAAATTGGGCTTTGTAAGAGGCAGACGTATAAATCAAGGCTGAGCTGATTAAATGTGTTCTTTTGCGAGGCTCTGCGGTGGGGCTGACGGCGTTCAGCTTCTCGGCTGAAGTTCCTGAGGGGTCAGGACGCATCGGCAGTGAAGGAGGAAAGCATGTACTCGGGAACGGTGCTAAAGTGCTGTTTGTCATCTGTGGGGGTAACGATGAAGACCATGGGCAATCCAGGATGGATGATACCGGTGACCCTGCTGAACCTCCTGGCCAGACGACCACTCTCCTGGCTGAAATCAGGACCAGCAAGTCCTCAAGTCAGAGGCCTTTGCGTTCAATACCGGCTTCCTGAGATATTTTACAGCTGTACTGCAGGTCCGAACCGATGCTATTTCTGACATACAGCTGCGATCTCATGGTGGGACACATGATGATGTGCAGCCTGGTCGGTTCGGGTGGGTTGTGCCAGTGTCTGCGGTAGGAGAAGCCCGGTGGACCGGCTGGCTGTAGATGTATGCGTGGTCTGGATCTGACACCGGTTCTCGCCCTCCGGTGTGACCTGGCGTGGCTGTGACCTGCTGTCTGGGATGGCATCCGCGCTCCTCCAGCTGCATTTCTCCCCAGGGGCTGCTCAGCACTAGGGGCTCTGCCTTCAGGGCTTCAGACTGCCGCCCTGCTGCAGCAGACTCTTCCACTGCAACTTGGCTAAACGCAAGATTTACTAGTACTTTTGAGACAAAATGCGTATCAGTCACTCTTTTTTGTCTCCGTTCCCTCATTTCTTTTAGCAGTCGCTCTTCAGGCATTGAAAACTGCATGTGTTCTCCATTCCAAAATACTCTTTCCAGTTGGACAATGAGAACAAAATGAATCGCTGCTTCCTCTTGCAGCTGAGAGACCTCCTTAAGAGAAACATCAGGCATGTATTTATGAAAACAGAGTAGAAGCAGCAAAGCATGTTTAAAAATGTTTGCAATAAGATGCTGCCTTGAAGACTTCCTGAAAGCTTCACCAAGGACAGTTCTCCCCAGCCAGGGCTGTGTCGTTACGCCGGGCGGCGGTGGGGCACCTGAGAGGCATTTAGAGATGTGCGTCAGTCCCGGTCTCCCTATGTGTTAAAACAATATTGTGTTAGCACATACTTACACCGGTGACTGTGCTTTTAATGAATATGCACTATGCCGAACATAAAATCTAGATAAATCCCCTAGGGACGTTTTCTTTTTTGACTGCTCCAAAATCCTGTTCAAGCGCATTCAAGTTAGTCATCCAACATCTGCTTGCTTTTCGTTCCTATCAGTATTCATTCAGAGGTAAACTTCTAGGGATAACCTTTGCCAGCACTTCCCTAAATACTCAGTAATATACAGGGAGCACAGGAGAGTGCTCAGATGTTTTTAATACAATCCGATGACAGCAGAATGCAGCTGCCACCTGCAGACCGGCGTTTGCAGGGGGACCCTGACATTTGGGCTGTGCCTAAAAGGTTCTCGGTGAACCCTAAAAAAATGGGTTCACTGGTTATTTTTTATTATTATTATTTCAATTTTTTTTTTCCCCCTCTTAATCCTTCATCTGCAATAGCTTGATTTTGGGGTTGGTGGCACCGGAGGAAGGGAAGGTCGGTAAGAAAGGAGGGTGGACGTAGCTAGCGCGGGAGCTGTCAGAAGCTGCGGTGGAGCTGGGCGTGGGGGGGCCGATGCCCTGATGCCAGCCTCGCTCGGGAGCATCTTTCATGAGGTTCAGCACGGCAGCCATGAGAAAGCAGCTGGCTCTGTCATTATGATCATCATTTACTCTTCCTTCTACACCTTCGCTCTTTCGGGTGTCTTTTTTGAGAATTCAGCTTAAGCTGCAGACTTCCTTGCTTCATTAAAACAGTTG
The DNA here is from genome assembly GCF_965638725.1 of Aptenodytes patagonicus. Taxonomy (NCBI): domain Eukaryota; kingdom Metazoa; phylum Chordata; class Aves; order Sphenisciformes; family Spheniscidae; genus Aptenodytes; species Aptenodytes patagonicus. Next base: position 22,314,187 of record NC_134957.1, read on the forward strand.
TCCCCGTTTGCCCTGGTTAGTCACTATAAACGAGCTGTTGCATTTGATGCTAACCTGGTGCTAATCTACTACTTCTTTTAATAATATTGGAGTCGCAACAAATAAATGCTCTGGTTGTATAAATGGCCCTTCCACCCTGCTATGCTTTTTTGAAGATTGATTTGTAGCCTTTTGTTTCCGTCCCAGCGGAGCCCCACCCCGGGATTCGAAAGGACAGGTTTTTGTTGTCATAAATTTGGCGAGTTTTAGTGTGAAGAACGAGGAGATGCAGCAGGCTAGGTGGAAGGGAACACATGGGCTCTTTTTTTAGGTGGCCCGTTGTTTCCAATTAGTGTGCCTTTTCATTAGGTGATGGTAGACATAAATTAAAAAAAAAAAAGGGGAAAATTATCTCCAAATAGCAGAGACATTTGGAGTCAAATAAAAAAAGCCTTTATTTTGCTTTGTTTGTCGATATGTTGTTGTTGGGTTTTTATTTTTAACTCTTTTTTTTTTTTTTACCAGTTGGGTTATATGGTGACAAACTCAGCATACCGATTGCCGTAGCAGAAGACTCTGGTGCTGGAGCAACGCTCGCAGTCCTGCAGATCACTTGTAAAGAAGGCAAAACACGACCAGAGCAGAGTTTCCCCTCTTGCACTCTGACATCTCCGTGTTTGGTGCCTGTTCCCCCTTTGATCCCAGGCTGAGTCTGATAGCAAAGAAGCCAGGTTATAACAATTCAAGCAGCAACGAAGCAAGCACCTCTGTTTTCAGTCGATGCCCAGTAGCCATTGGTCTAACTTTTAATAGAGGGTGAGGTTTGCCCTGTGCTTCAGTGGTACTTATGTTGAAATTAATTCTTATTATGTGTCCTTTGTTCTTGGTCGTCACTATGTGATTTTTTTTTTCCCCACTGCAAATTAAACATAAGACGTTGTGGTGGGTTGCAATCTCAAGGGATTAATTCTGCAATTTCCAGCCTGATGTTCTTTTGTCCTGGAATGAAAATGGTCGTCTTAGGTAATGGCTATTTTTATACAACCATTTGTTCACTGAGAACTGGGTTGAGACCTCCAGTAGCGTATCATTGACTGCTAAACAGCCATCGTGCAATTCAGATCACTTCTGGACTTGGCTATGCTGTTGTCAGAGATGGAAAAGCTGGTGGAAAAACCGACCTCGTGTGGTCTTACTAACCCTGGTCAAGGCTCCTCCCTTTCAATTCTGTCTCTTTTTTGTTTGGCGTGACTCAGGAAATCTTTGTTTTAGGTGACAGGTAGAAATACCAACGTACAAATAAGAAACTGTACGTTCGAAAAAAAGAAAAATGTAAAATATTGCTGCAGTATCTTGTGGTTAGCTGGAAGGACCACAGTGCTGGGGTGCATACAAATGTATTACTTTTTGGAGGTGAGGACAGAAGCTGGGTGGCTTCCCTCCTCCAGCAGCACGTTTTTTCTAGGAGGGTGCAGCATCAGGTGTTCAGATGCAGCTCTGGGAAGCGATGCTTGGATTGCACACACGTAGACTTAGGATTGGACCGAGTGTGCTTTTGAGCTAGTGCAACCGGCCGGGATGGCGTGACCCTACACCGCTCCTGGCTGTGGGTGGCTGGTTCCTGCCGGTCCGGAGTCTTCCTAAGTCATCACTGCCCCCTAAAAAAGCCCCTTGAAGAATTTGAAGATGCTTCTGCATTTTATTTTCTGTTAACCTCTGTTAATCTCTTCCCAGCCGAGTGGTTCTGGCCAGGCCCACCGGTGGGTCGGGAGATTCGGGGGCAAGGTGCCGGTGAGGGCTGTGCCGGCGCTTTGGCCGTGCCGTCGTCTTCTGCCGGCAGCGTGCGGGCTCCCGTTCCTGCTGGGTGAGGAACGGATGCTGTTGTGCTTCCTAACAGAAAGTGAAATTACACATTTTTAAGTGTTCAGAATGCTTCCCAAGCATTTCTGTGGTTAATCCCCAACCCGGGGGTATTGCCTTTACCTTAGAGAAAAGGAAACTGAGGCAAAGAGAGGGAACGTCAGAGGCTCATTTAGAGTCCTGATGGTTAATTGTGCAATCAATTCGGTGGACCAAGCTCCTTCTAAATTAAACTATTAAAAAGCTCATAGTGAAAATACTGAAGCAAGCCAAGATCAAAATGCAGAGCGAAAAGTAGAATACTGTAAACTATCCATATGGTTTTTTAGTCTGCATACAGTGGAGATGCATACAGTTATTTTTCAGGAGTTATTTTATTTAGTTAATACTATTAAATAAATGCTATTGTAACTTTTTCAAGGCCTCTTTTTTTAATAAGCCCAGGCAAACCGCTTGGACATTGCCTTAGTGCTGAATTGGCTCTTGGATCACTATGCTCTGAAGTTTGTATTAATCAGCGCTCTGCAGTCAGTGTATTGTTGCTTCATTAACCTACTTGTTTTTAAGTATCTGTAAATCACAAAGAGGAGAAGTCATGCTGCTAGCTGAGAAAGCAGCCCTGTTTGTAGCATCTCTCCTCTCTGAATCACATTTCTGGTTAGCACTTAGGGGTTTGGGGTTTTTTTCTTTTTATTTTTTTTCATTTTTCTTACCTGTGAAATTTGTGGTGTAGCCTAGAAGAATGTTTCGGATGTGTATATCCAAAACTGCAAGTGCTGTTGCTTTTAACATCCAAGTTCCCTGGGGATATTTGGTTCTGGAATACATCTATTCTCCAAGTGTTATTTCACTGCTCACAATGTCACGGCTAAGGTCTTGTTGTTCAGTAGGTAGATTTTATTTGTCAGTGAGCTGTATCTTCCTAAAGAGGCAGGGAATTGCAATAAAAATGATTTATTTTTTAAGTGAATCATTACAGGAGTTGTTAAAGGACACTAATAAATGTGTCTAATAGATCGCTACAGAGTCTATAGGAGGATAGGAGGTTGGCATCAGGTTGTACAATCTAACAGTCTTAATATTTAACGGCAACATTGTTCGGTTGTCATGTCCTGTACTTCTGAGGAAGACTTCAAGGGGATGGAAAGGAAGAAGAAAGGGTTATTCTTGCTGGTGATACTGAGGTTCGTACATGGATGACTGCAAATCGGTGAACTCCTCAGTGGCAGAATGGACCCGCTACTCATTGTTATTGTCTTTGTTTTAAATGTGTCTAGCTTTTATGTGGTGGCACCCGAGCATCTATATGGACCGTTAGTGTGGAGAGGACGTGGGAAGTCAAGCTGGTGCCACTTGCACAGACCCGTGCTGCACACCCAGCTTTGGAGTTAGCGACTCATGAGCTGCTTTTGTTTTTCCATTATTTCTTGGAATTGCAGTGTCAAGATAATAGGGAGAAGTGGATGTTTTCTGTTCTGTAGCCTCTATCAAATATTCTGTTGGTGTTTGGCTTTTGTTGTTGTTGTCAGTGCAAGTGCTGTTGAAAACTCTATTGTTTAAACTTTGGCAACTCAGATTTAGGGCATAAGGCACCTACGTGCAATCGAGCCCAAAACATGACTCATGTTGGTAATTTGTAATTGCAGGCACTGAGTGTGCAACTTGCTTTCCTTTGAAACATGGTCTATTATGCAACATGAGCTGACAAGTACATTTTTGAACATTTTCTCTGACTACACATAAGCATCAGTTCTGAAATTTGGAGAGCTTTCTAATTGAATGATATTCTCTAGGAGACTCAAATACATATTAACAAAATTTTTTAAACATAACAAAGAATAATTGAACTTCAATAGTATCTGATTACATTTGGTGTGAGTTTCAAAAATCAATTTTTCTTACAGATTTAAATTGCAATTGCATTTCTATATTTGTATTTTTGTGCCTTGTGGAGAGTACCACATGCACTATTGGCACTGCAGTGCCTGACTTCTAGATGAAGGACTTATAAGTATACAAAGTCAATACGGATGGTTTCAGTAAGTCACCAGCCAAGTACGGTCATCATTTTCGTTGCCGTTTACCAGCCTATCCTACCTGTTGAGAAATGGAACATAATCTGTGAACATACACTTTGGGTTTTAAAGTAATCTTCCCCAAACCCCTAAAGCATGCAAAACTTTCTCTAGGTTGATATTTAGACCAAATTTAATAAATGAGCATGATTTTTCTAGCATGAAATTTTTGAAATTAATTTATCAGTCTCTTGCCTCGTGCCGCTAAAAGAGACAAAAGGGAATCTGCCTCTTGTATTTAGTTTTATTTTACAGAAATATTTTTCCATTTGTGTGAATAAATGCTCATCTGACATCATCGCTATTTTTAGCTGGTCTGCAATGCCGAACACAAAATATGAGCCGTCCTTTTTAGAAATAGTCCTCAAAAGGCTCTGTAAGCGGTCGTTGTAACCCATTTGTACAGCTGGGTGAATGGACGCACCCAAAGCTTTGAGCTTGCCCTAGTTGAGCAGAAGCTGCTGAGCCCTGGCAGTGCCGATCTCTTTCGTGGACTCAGAGAGGAGCACAAGCGCTAGGTGAGCATCCGGAAGATGGACCTGGCTCCCTGGAGGTTGATAACCGCCGTCCTGAGCGTAAACTCGACTGTTGCTTCTTCCCTGCCAGCGTTGTCCGTGGTAGCATGGAGATGCTAACACATATTACCGGACACGATGGGAAACCGAGCCCTGGCTTGTGTCCTCCTCTGCTTGGATGTCCTCCTTGCCGCGTTTTGCCAGGTTTTTACCTCCTTGGGTGAGATCTCGTCCCTCCTGGGAAACCCAGGCACGTGCGTCTTCCCCACCTGTGAGCTGCAGGGAGGAGGGGAGAGGTGCTTTGAAAATGTGAATTGAGGCGTTTTCTCAGTTCCCAGGTGTGTTTTGTGTTTGTTTAGATGAGAATGGGGGAGAGCTTCACTTAGGCATTTTAAAGGGCAGAGTGACCCCTGTGCAGGAGTCTGTTCTGGCTTTAATGGCCCCGCTTTCTGAGTGCCCCGGGTCAAACCACGTGTTGCTGAGCCCCAAAGAAAGCCCAGAAGTAGGTTTGGGATTTGCGCACTGGCAAAGTGATTGATTCATAAAACGTTCATTAACTTGCGGTTAATGCCTCAGAGGGGTTTTAACAATTGATATGTTGCCTTTCGTGGTTGCTACTTAAAAATAAACAAGCAACATTCCCTGCACCCCAAACCCTGTTGACTTGGGGACAAAATGCACTTAACGCCTGGGCTGTTTAGCATGGACTGCTTGCGTGGAGACGCTGTTGGCTCCTCTGCTCTGCTGCACCAGCCCTTCTGAGGCAGACCGAAAACCCTGCGCCGTGGATGTGCGTGAAGCTGCAAAGCACTGGGGCTTATTTTGATATATCTGTTTTCAGAAGGCATATGCACTGATTCGTCAAAAAGGTGACAGCTCATCATTAGCCAGTTCAGTCACATACGTTATGGTGGTGAACGATGTTTGATTAAGTGAAGCCCAAGGTAAGATGTGAAGAAACACGTTGTAAAGCATGCTTTGTTAATGCAAAACATAGAGGTGGCTCCCTGGAATCTAATGCAAACATCTAATAGCTTCTATTTTATCCTCATCTCGTGAAATGTGCTAAGCTTAAGTGGAAGCAGCTGCCTCCTGCACAGAGAAAGGAAGGCAGACCCCCCTCTCCGTCCCCCCCCAGCCCCTGCGTTCAATTAGCTGCTGTTTTGCCTCGGAGTGCTGCATTATGACCACTCCTACTGTCAGAGACATTAGTAAATATGCAGTACAGTAATGAATTTGTAAATAGAGAGTGGGGCTAACGAGTGTCCTCAGCTCAGGAATGCAGTGGGTATATATTAAGCCAGGTGTATGGGGGGGAGGGAAAAAAAAAAAGCATCTCCGGGCTGGATTTTGTAATTAGGGCACATGGTGTAACTCTTTTGTTTTGCAGAAGCCAGCTTTATTAATTGATGTAGAAGGTTGCTGTGTGCTATTCATTGTTTGATTAAAATGCCTGTATAAATAATTAGGCCTCTTCTGTTTGTTTTATTTTTGCACCCAATTTACATTTTCATACAGAATAAAAATGAATTAGCAAATGCATTTATTTTCCAATTTTTTTTTTAACCCGTAGCAGTTCTCCCCTGGTCACCAGCCGCTGCAGTAATGACGTGACCTTTGTGCCGTGCTGTTTCAGACCTCAGGAACTCCGTTCTCTTTGGAGAAGCCGTGGTCCTCCTCCCTCCTTTGTGTATGTGCTGCGGGGGGCTGCGGGCAGGCGGGCTTGGAATCCCTCCGGAAAACAAAAATAAACGCGTATATTCAGTCACTCCTGGAAACATCAGGTCAGCTCTGTATCTGGCGGTATTTTGCTGAAGAGAGGAGGTTTCAGGCAGACGCGAATTTGTGCCTGTCTACTTTCGGGGCTGCATAAGCCGGTGAAAATGCTGCTGTTTTGTGCGGCAGCTGGAGAAACCGCTGTACGGCTGGAACTGGGGTTGTAAAGGACCCTTTTGAAAGTGCCAGGAACTGTGTTATTGTTATACCAGGGACTGCCTTTCCGTGTTAATATATGAAAAACCTGCCTATCTGCAGTACCTGTGGAGCAGTCTGTAAGTCGGTAGGAAATCTCTATCCTAGGATGAAACCGCTTTGAGTTGCGAACAGGTAGGGTTAATTTCTGTGCCTCATTTGCTTTTTCCTCCAGAAAACTGTTGAGGGGCAATGCAAAACTCGTTCATCATTATTCCCTCATTGCTCCCTGGACTGTGGTGGGCAGCAGTGGTCTCCCCTTGGCCCTCCAGAGCCAAGCAAAGCCGGAGGCTACGGTGAGCACGGTGAGGAGATGGCTCACACGATGCACTTCGACATCTGCAGAAGTCCTCTCCTCTTGGCAATGTTTGCAAAATGGCCTGAGAAAGGGAACGGTGATGCCTACCGATTGGTGCACCTTAAAAATGTTCTTAGCGACCTGAGGTCTGAAAACCAACATCCCTAAACCTTGATCTCCTATATTCACCTGTTTGCAAAGACAAAAACAAGAAGCAGAAAATTGGTGTAGTCTCTTGGTTCATTAAGAGTGCCTAGCATGGTTGTGCGTGGCCGAGGCATCGCACCCAAAATGACCTCTGTACAAAGAGCAGTTCAGGCAGAAAACGAGGAGAACTTGGTTTTTCACTTGTTTTTTCCCCCCTTCCATCTCTTCCCGGCCCGCAGGTCGCGTGAACTGTCCCACGGTGTAGGAAGAGGGCGTGAAAGGAGCTTTTCTTTGGCAGGACGCGGAAGGTCCTCCCTCCTGGCAGGGCTCGGCCAGGAGCGCACGCTTCCTGAAGTTTCTTCAGGCGTGGATCGATCAGCGAGCACAGTTTAACAGCAGCTGCAACAACAACAAGAGAGCTCGCTTGCTCCGTGCGGCTGATCCCCGGGGAGAAGTGGAGAATTGTCGCCGTAATAAGAGACACTCAGTTAGGAGTAAGTATCTCTCCCCGAGAAACGAAGAAGCAGGGGCTGTCTGGCGAAGGTAGCGATACAAAGTACTACTCTTCATCTCTTAGCTCTCCAGGCAGGCTTTGGTGCATCGTTACCTTCTCACTTTGTTGGTAATGGTGGTGGCATCTCTGTGATTGCCCCCGTACAAAGAACACAGCGGAGCTAGAGCCTCCCGCCTGGAGGTCTGTGGCGCTGACGACACTAATACGACAGTGAGTCACTTTGCAATCGTGCCGCTGTGATTTACACCACCGTTTTGCGCCCTGGCTGTGCAGGGTGAGTGGGTTGATTTGTGGCTGGAGCGGTCACGGGCTCAGTACAGCGCATCCTGTGCCGACGTCTGTTTTTTCACCTTTCCTCATCCTTTTCAGTCCTTCTCCTCATCATCCTTGCCTCATCCGCCCTTCTCTGGTTTGTTTTGTCCTCTGTGCGGTGGGACATTGTCTGATGCAAATGCGACCACGGCTGGCAGCCCTGTGACTGCGCCTGGGAGAGGTGATAACTCAGTCCTTCTGCCAGTGAGGGTGGATTTCGACTAAAAAAAGAGCTTGTTGCCTTCTAGTTGAGGTTTGCTATCCATTGATAGTTTGCTTGCACGTATTGTAGAATTGTAGTACGCACAGAAAAAGTAGCAGAAACAGAGACTCGTAGAGTGTTGGCTGAGCTCTGCTCCTCTCTCCCGTGCTCTAGGAGATACCACAGTATTTTCTCCCTTCGTCGTTGCTAGAAACTTGTGTTTCTTTGCTTGAATTTGCTCATTGCATACTGAGAAGTCCTTGGAGGAGTCTGTCTGTGGGGTGTTAGTCAGGCTGTGAGCTGCAGAGAGCTGAGGTGCCCAGCGAGGCTCAGAGGGATCGCTGGGCTCAGGCTGCAGCCCCAGCCTGCTGGGAGCCCGGGTTAGGAGCTGGCTTCATGCTGGTGGGAAAGACTGGCAAAGTTCAAACAGTTATAACTATCATTTAATTTTGGGTGTTTTTAATTTGCAATATCATTCTAGTGAAATTATGGTTTGGAACAAAGATAGTATTTTTTTTTCCCCAACCTAAATTCTGCATCCTGTATTTATTCATTTTGCCTTCCCTGCCAAACACAGAGTAGTCAATGGGTGGAATTTTTTGCAAGAAATTTAGACTTTTCAATTTTAAAAAAAGTTGAGAATGCGGCATAAAAAAACTATGCATGTGTCAGTGAGCAAGTTGTAATGCACACAGCCAAATCAAAATGATCTCACCCTCACTTTTTCCTGTCGTTTACATAAAACCAGCCGTAGGGAGTCAGCCCAACAGACCGTCTCTAGCGAAGGCTAGCCAAAGTGCTCGGGAAGTGTGTATAATGTCATGCCCAGTGTGATCATTTCAGGGCATATCTACTGGCTGGAAGGACTGGAAGCTTGGACATCCATGTCTAACTCCTTATTCTGCTATTCTGCTATTCTGCACTGTTTGGTAAATCAATTAATTTCTACCCGCAAAATTAAGTGAGTCGTACTTGTCTGATTTGGGGGTTGAAGGTTTAAAGTCGTGTGTAGTGTATTTTGACATCCTTATGCTCAAACATTTCTATAAATATGGTCTATGGTTATGTACCAGGTGCATGTCCGTTGTCGTAAATACGCATACTTCGCATAAAATTGCACGTGATGAAAAAAGTGTTACCGTTTTACTGTGTGTGTTGCTATTTTCAAAGCCTTCCCAAATAAATAACTTTGATGGCAAAAACTTTCTTGTTTGGGCTCTCGCTGAGGGGGAGACCACCCGGAAAGTTTGTGTAAAATATTGTTGTTGCAAGTTGGATAGTAAGGAAATGTGTATCTGTTTAAATGAAAAATTATAATATTTTTTGTGGGGTTTTTAAAAAGTCTGAAGTATAAAACTTGAAACTGTTCAAATCATTGTTTTCACTTAAGAATGCCTTTCAGTTTACTTTGTGCTGTAAGCAGTGAACAATTCCCTGTAGCACGGTGATGTGGCACTAGGTTTCAAGCCACTGGAGTACATAAGGTAATTCTCCCTTTTTTAGACCAAATTACACTTCTCCTGCCTTTATATCTGAAAATACTGCGATTTGGTATTGCAGAAAAATAAGATGATGGAAGTTTCCTGTGTTGGAGGTAGGTCATGAGTATTTTTAATCTCAGTGTAAGCTGCAGCACAGCATAGTTGTGTACAGTTTGGCTTCCCCCCACCCCCCCCTTAAATAAACAACATCCTTATTTCTTTAAGGACATTTTAAATGAAAAAGTGTACCTTGTCTGTCATTGCTCTCGTGACAGTAACTTGCCTGCATTGTCCATGTAAACGACTGGCGAGGATTTGAGTTGCTGCCTAATGCTTCCACCCTCTTCGTGGTGTGCGTGGCTCCAGTTTGTGCTGTTGGGGGTAGGTGCCCGCAAACAAATATTTCATGTGGTGCCCGAGGATAATGCAAACAGTTGAGGGAGAAGTCCGCGGAATTGAACAACGCGTTTCAATCCTGTGTTGCTTTTAGAAGCTTCTGAGGCTGCCACCGTACAGGGCTTTTTTTCTCTGCTCTCTAATCCAATCCATTCACATTAGAGAGGACAAACCCCAGAGAAGTTCAAATCCAGAGCTACACTGTACAGCTTGGAGCCATCTCTAATACATACAGTACACATCTAATAGATGGCAGATCTCTGGGCTGGGCGTGTGTGATGCAGCTCAGCGGGAAATTGTAGGGGTAAAGAGTTTGAGTTGGTTGGAAAGATGCTTGTTAATTTTATTCCTTGTCATTTCAGACACGGTTCTGTGATAGTCTTTATGATCTTTAGCCATGCATTAATCTCTGCTCTGCTGAGTTTCACACCACTGCTCTTCCACCATTATAGTGCAAGGTTTCTGTGCATTCCAATTGGAAATAAATTTCTTTATTACACATTCTTTGACCTTGGCATGTTTGTAACCCTTGCGATTGTTAGAGGGGAAAAAGGAGGACTTCTGGGAATAATTGCCTTGTTTGTTCTCTGTCTCTGAAGCATTGATACCTGCAGTTCTGTGCTGAGATAATTAAATCTTAGAATCACAATCGCACCGAGAGAATCTCTCTGTTTCTGCAGGCAACGGTTTATTTTTTTCTGTAGGTATAAAAGTGCATTTTCCATTTGCAAACTCTCTGCAGTGACTTTTGGAAAACGGTTATGCTGGATGTCCAGCTGGAACTGCTTTGCTTTGAGATAGGAGTTCTGTGAAATAGAAGCTCAAGTCACCTTTAAAAATAATCATACGAAAACATGTGCACAAGAGAGTAGTCAGGAATCAGGTGGTGCTTCTTGGTATCCATAGTGAAAACAATTTTAGAAACCACTCCTCTCATAAATACTGCATTTTTGGGATAGCTCTTCTTGTATTCTCTATTGCCAAGTGCATTGGCATGAAAGCAGCTTTCCTCAAAAATTAATCCGTGCCTGCTGTCTTTTCCCGATGGGGTGACAAGCGCTGTTGTAAGCAGAGCTGGTGAAGCTCCATGAGAAATTTAGGGGGAAAAAATATTAAGAACTCGAAAAGAAAATGTTCAGATGTTTTGAAAAAATGTGATCAAACAAAATGGCCTCTTCCCATGGCAGCTTGCGTTTTGTGTCGGGTGTAAGTGGCTGCGCAACCACAGCCCAAAGCTTCGTGCTCCTCCTGCCGCACGCCAGATCGCTCCGTCTGGAGAGCATCCTTGCACAGCTCTGCTTCGGCTTTGGGCCTGGGTTCTCTTTTGTGGCTTTGCTGGCAATCTTCTCGCGTAGGGGAGTGGAGCCACTGGCTGGAGTCACCTTCCTCCTGTTTGAACTTGCACGGAGTTGTTTTGTTTTTTTAAAAAAAATTTTGCCCCCAGTGGAAGAGTAGGTTTACGTAGGAGCCAGTACATGTTTTTGGGTTTTTTTTAATGTGTTTTCTCTCCTCTCTCCTTTCCCTAAGGACGCAGTAGGATATTCTTTCAGTGTAATCCAAGTCATTTCAACATCTTGTTTTCTAGCACCTACGATTTGTACAGAGAAGCTTGGTTCTGCTGCGCAGAATATTTAGAAAAATAATATAAAAGCAGAAAGAGTCTTGCTAGCAGCTGGGGTAGGCTTGTTCTACTTGTTGTCAGGACCTAGGCCGTGTTCGCACGGAGGCACAAGCCTGTCTGTGGGTGAGAAGCCAGCCTCAGGAGACAAGGGCTCGCTGGTGGTGTACGTGGTGTTATCCGCAGTCTGACTGTGAAAAGCTCCCCTTCCACAGCGAGACTCAGCAGGGTAGGCAAGAGCATCATCGAGGGATGCCTGTCCACTTTGTGGGTACCCATGCTGAAGGTACAGCGGAGATCCCAGATCTGGTCACAAAAACCCCCTGCAAAATCCTCCCTTACATAGGCAGAGGGTCTTGTAGTATCCTGAAATAATGCTGGAAAGAAGGACGTATATGATGTATAACGGCGAGATGCCTTTTTCAGCTCAGTAATGCCTCGGGTGTAACCTTTGTGACTGGACGTTGTTCTGTGGAGGTGAAGCATTAGGCAGGGAGAGAGAGGCCATGGGACCTCCTGAAGTACGGCTGGACATGGCTGCAGAGATGCTTCTGGAGTAAGGAGATGGCGTCTCAGTGGCAGGGGAAAGACTGTACTGTACCATCAAGAGCAGACATAGCCTCAGAGCGTGCTGGAGGCTCAGTTTGTGAGCTGTGCATGGGCAAACAGGGGAATGATGCTTTGGGTTCATGTCACCCTTGAACTTCATTCTGGGTGCAACATGGGAGGAAATTAGAGCCTTTGCAGAGAGACTGATTTGACACATGCACAGTAGCAGAAAGCATGGTGGGGCAGAATACCTTGCAGAAAAGAGGGCGAGCATGATGTGTTTTCTGTTTGCTTTCCCGGAGACTGCTAAAACCCCGTCTGGTGAAGATACCTCGTTACGAATCTAGAGGTCTGAAGGCTCTTCCAAATTAGCTCAGCTGAAAGAACCTGCCTGGACTTTAGGGCTGGAGGAAAAGTCAGGGAGCTGCAGTGCTAATTGCATCGCTTACCTGCGTAGTGTTGGCTGCAGAGATTGATGCGGTTTAACCAGGCTCATCTAACCCACGAAACCCCTTACGCTCAGGATAGCAACCTCTTAAGCGTGATAATCTCATGTGGTGTTACCTTCCCAGCAAAGGTAATGCAGACCTATTCTCATCTCAGCATTAAATTCACATTAGCTGAAGGATTAATGGAGGAATATGCCCTCCGAAGGCTCCCTGGGTTTTCCTGCCGACCACAGCACTTGTTTCTTGCTGGCTCTGTCTTTACGTCGGGGGATGCTTTAGTAGAATTTCAATGTTTTTATCTGCAAATTAACACACAGTATCATAATATAGCTACCAAAATCCTGTTCTTTTTCATAAGGACTTTCTTCTTTGTTGTACTGTTCTCTCTCCTGTGTATATTGAGTTTCCAGTGGTATTATTCACAGGCTGCGTTATGGCGCAGTGCTCCAGACAGGCATGCTGCACGGAGCAGCGAGGTAGGGTCTTCAGTTGACCGTTCTGTATTGGATGCTAAATGCTTTCCTCCGGGAAGCTTTCACAGCTTTGCATCCATGGTGATTGACATATCTGTGTCTGCTTTATTGCAATTTCTGGGACGTGTTTTCCAGAGGAGAACACTGTTCCCCTTAAATTTGAAGGTGTGAAACAAGCTGCTTGGCTCAGGCTTGCTGTAAATCTGGCCTCTGCAAGCAACAAACATTGACATTTTCACATTGTAAAAGCTTGCCATCCCTCCTTGTAGTGTTTTTTTTTTTGGGAGGGAAGAATTGATTAAAAAGTTCATGTCCTTATTGCGAGCTACCAGAGGGACTGCAGCATTCGAGCTGCTGAAGGTGGACACAGGACTATTGCAGTGGTGCGAGGCTGGGAGGAACCCTACAGATAAAAAGGCAATTTCATGGGAAAACTGCAAAAGGACCTAAAATGTGTTTGATCCTATTCCTCTGTCTGAGTAAATAGGATATCAGGAGCTGGAGACACTCATTGCCAGATTTTCAATCGGATGCTAGAAGGGAGCCATCATCTTTGCTGAAGGATGTTCAAACCTCCCTTTGTCATGATAATGAGGCAGTGCCTGGGCAGCACACACTGCCAGCCACTGCAGTGGTTTTCTCTTGTTCTCATTCAGACTGTTTGGAGAAAGAGAGAGAGACAGGCCGCTGAACGTGCAGTTGACCCAGTCTGAAGCACATCAATAAGCTATAAACATGGCTTTGTGCGGATAGCCAGGAGAGAGCCATTAGATGACCCGTCTTGCAGATTTTTCTTCTTTTACAGTTTAACCTTTTGTTGAATACAAAAAAGGTAAAGAGCTTGAAGAGAAATAACAGGGTGTTTTACGGTGTGGGACTGGGCATTGGGGACTACGGGCTCCACGTCAGTTTGCGGCTCGGCTCAGTCCGGGACTCCAGTTCTCAGGTTTGCAGGTTGGATGAGGAAGTTTTGTCTGCCATCCTTCAGGAAGGAGAAATATATCTCATGTTATCACTGCTCTCGACTGCAGAAACGCACACCAAGGACAGCCTGTCAGTGCGACTTGCTGATGGAAGGGTATTGCCTAGATGAGAATTGCTGCTGGAGCAGAGAGGGGAGGATTACAGTAGGCTTTCTTGGCGTGGGTCTTCCTATCAAGTTGGGCGTTTTGCTCTGTTTTGGTTTTTTCCCTGCTTGCCACTCTGAAAGACTCCTCTTTAAAGAAAATCCCATGTTTTAGTCCTTCAGATAACCTACGCGATGGGGCACAGCTACCAAGTGTCGGTGTGACTTTAACAACAGCAGTCATTAAAAGATGCTGTAGGCTTGCATCTGGCTTAATGTAATTTTTTAATTATCTTCTTTCACTATAACGTTGACTTAATGTAGTTGGTATACTGCGTGGTAAGTCGAAGAGGAGCAATGTGTTGGTATTGAACGTTTCCTGATGCAGAGGCTTAATCTGACCCGGCAGGATCTCCTTGGGCAAAGTCTGATTGACTTGAAGACAGTGTTTGCTTGAGAAAGGTTTGTGGCACCGGCAGGGAGGTGCGAGAGCAGTTTAGGTTATTTAAAGCAGCATCAGTTAGACACGGTGATAAATAGCTGAAATGCATCAACTTTCATTACCTCTCCATGCATGTGGTCTAACACGGGGGTTTTTTTCCCCCTTTTGGCTGCCTTTGCAGCGTTCATTACCATTAAAGACCCACTGCAGTTTTGGGAGAACAGGTGAGGACAGGGTTGAGTCCTTTAGTTTTGATCTGGTTTGGGGGAGCCGTGCATATACGCCTTTTTTTTTTTAAAAAAAAATTGGTCCAGATCCTTAGAAGGTACTTATGTGAAAGTCAACGAATGGATTTTGTATCAGTATATAAAATAAGAGGAGAAGCAGATGTCAGAGATCAGAAATAGAAGTTCCCACCCCACTCCTGTTAGGTGTGCGGTTATCCGAGCTGTACGTTTGTTAAGAATTTGTCCAGTCTCGTCTGGTTCTCTTGCAGTGGCACGTTTACCGCATCCCTTGAGATTAACTGTGCATCCTAATAGGGCAAGAAGATTTTCATCTTAAGTTTTCTTTTTTAGTAATTTCATTCCATTTTTCCTCCTAATAGCCCCCCATGCTGGTTTTTCTGCTTGATGTTTACACCTTTCAAACACATATAGATATATATCTTGTCCTACTAAGCTCTGCTCTTGCTTAGAGCTGGACGTATTCAAATCTTTTGATCTTTCCTTAGAAATTTTTCCCTTCAAGCCTTTAAACATTTTTGTTGTTTTCTTTGTACTCTGTTCAATTTGTCAATGTCTTTCTGGTAATGAGGTGTCCAGAAGTGAATACATTATTCCATTTATGGATTAATTACATCTGTAGAGAGAGGAGACTGTAGCATCCTGCTATGTGATACGTGTTTCTGTGTTTTCTGTCTCTGAAACTAAACTGTCTTTTTAGCTGCCGCATCCTTCTGCTATTTCATGTCGAGCTGCCTGCCCTCTTCCTTTCCAGGTCCCTGTTTGGATGGATGCGTTCCTAACATCTCCTTCTCAGAGCACGGCTGTGTTTTGGGTGATACGTCTCTTCAGTATCAGTGTTATTTTTTTTCAAACAGAAAAATCTTTGTATGATTTTTCCATCTTCTTTCAGATCTGGCAGGTTTGGGAGGGCCTCCTGAAGAGGACGGGGAAATTTCTTCTTTGAATGATGTTGACAGGATGGTCCTAAGAGAAGACAGGCACCTTTCTTAATTTAAGGTGTCCCAATCAATCAAGGCAGTACTTTTTTCTTTGTACGTATTTATTTTTCCTGTCAAGTTCTGCAATGCATTTCGGTGCATAGTAGGTGAAATTTAATAAACCATGTTCTTTCCTCTTCCAGATTGTTAACAAAGCTGTTCAGATTAAATCTAACACAGATCCATGTGATACCTTGGCAGTTTCCTCCAACTCCTTTGTTTTGTGAGTCTTTAACCAGCTTTTAGATGTATAAATACATTGAGGTTCAAATCAATGTGAATCTATCTGGGGTCTAATTTGTGTCTCGTGGAGTGGAGTGCACGGGCAGGGTCTCGAGAATTGAGGCTGCTCAGATTTCTGCAGGACTGTTGCTTTTAATTTCAGGACTGACTCTTGAAAATGCTACTGTAATCCACGTGGCATTTCCTTTCTTCTTTTCATTAAATAAATAATTTGCGCTAACAAACCAACTGTGCATAACGAGGTGTTCTCTGCAAATCTGTACTTCTTGCAGCTTGCTGAGCTGCTATCTGCAACAGATACTTTTTTCTGAATGTTTTTTTCCGTTCTTTTGCTAGGAATAGAAGTTAATTGCATCCATCCATTTAAGTAATTTCCAGAATTAGGTATTAGACTTATGTTTTGAAGGAATTTGCTAAATTTCCCTTTTAAAAAATAATTCTTCACAAATAACAACACTTGATTTCTTTGGTTAATTGCACAGATTGAGTGATTTGGCACATGTCTGCATTTTCCAGATACTCCCTTTTCCTCTCCTTCAGTGGTAGCTATTTTTATAAACTCACCATCACTCTCTGATAGCGCAGGCATCTTTTCTTAATTTACTTTTGAAGACAAATTTAATAAAGGAATTCCCTTTCTTAGCCGTATTTGAATCATTCGTTTTATCTTTTATTAATTCCCCTACTTCTTCTTAAGCAGGTTTTCATTTGTATGTTTATAAATAAGTCCTCCCTCACTCCTTAATCCTTTTGTCTAGCATTAACTCATACTGTATTTTATTGTTAACATTTAATTGACTCTGTAGGAATTAAATGTCCATGTGGTACTTGCTTGTTCGTTCTCATCCTTGTTCACAGTACCATTCTTCTTAGTACTCCAGCTCCTATGAAGACATACCGAACGCTTAAATGCTTAGGGTTTGGGGAGTTTTTCTCTGCTTGTAGGGGTTTTGGGTGGTTGTTTTTTGTTTTTGCTGCTCTGATTTTGTTTTCGCAATCTTATGCGAATTGTGGTATTCTTCTGACGTTGCCAACTGGCACATTTTCAGCACAGGTGGAATTTATGGAAGCCGTTTCATTGGCTTTACGGACGCTGGGGGTGCCTGATCTGGAAAGACACTGAGAAAGTCTTAGAGAAATGGAGCTGAAGTTTCCTCTATGACTTTACATTACAAAGGAAGCAAATAGCCTGATTTACCTGAATTGGCATAGTTTGTGGCCACTGGTCCCAAATTTTGGTAAGCCCGTGATGAAAAGATAAGATCCAATTGAAGTCTCTAACAGCTGTAATGCAAAATTACATCCTAGGTAAATTCAGGCTAACTTGGAACCGTCCTTAGTCACTTAAAATCCTCTGCAATGGATTGGTCTGGGAATTTTTTTTTTATTTCTCATTATTTTTCAATCCAGCTTTGGATTTGCAGCAAAAGGCTACAGCCTCTTTCAGTTGATTTTTCAGTGCTGATAACACAATAATTTAGTCAACCTGATCTTCCCTGTTGAATTTCAGCTTATTGGCATTATAATTAATTTTGACATGCAACGCCACCCCTCCAACTTTCACTCCCAAATCTATTAATGTGTAACGATGAAAAGTATGCTTTATGCATAATATTGTTTGGGAGTTATAGATCTTACCTCCTTGTTGTCTGAGAGTAAAAGAGTGTAAATGCATTAACGCCTGCTAGCTGTAGCTTGCGGACGACTGAAAATGATCTGAAGTTTCTTCGTTTGTGGTGACAACGTATCTTAGTCTAAAACAGGAACTTAGTGATGTGTTTTATTAAAACTTGAGCTCAACTATTTCAGTTTGGTGTCTTTTCACTGTACTTTCTGATGTGCTAATTATAAAATACTGGACTGCATTACATCACACCCAGCCTCACTGCTTCATAGTATTTATAGGACTGCAGCTTCTTTTTGCTCGGTTTTCATCAACTTAGAAAATTTGATGAAGGCCGTCGGTGGCAAAAAAACCCACCAAAACCCCCGAAAAAAAAACCCCGCATGCATTTTTTACAAAGGCCATTAGCGATTACATCACTGGCATGTAGTTAGATTTCATTTTCCTTCTGTACTTAGTAAAACTCCAGAATGAATGCCCATGAGGAATTAAGCTATAAAGACTCCGGCGGAGGAAGTACGTTAAAAGCAATTAGCAGAAATTTAACAAAGTAGATGAAAATCAAATCTCGGCGCTCTCGGAATTTCCGACCCGGCGCTCTGCGGTCCCGGTGGTGGTGTTTCCAGGAGGAAAGCACGGTGCTGGGGAAGGGGGAAGCTGCGCTGCCGACAGCACGCAGGGCTTTATCCTGGCTCCTGCGTGGTGGGAGAGGGCAAGTCCTGCAGCCCCGGGAGCTGGCGGAAATTCTGGGAAACGCACATTTTCACAGCCAAGAGTCTTTTTGTTGGTTTTGGGGGTTTTATGTTACTGTCATGACAGCGTGTTTGATGGAGATGCCAATTCCTGACTGTCTTTGGTTTTGTGGTTTGGGGTTTTTTTGTTTCCCTCCCCCCTCTCCTTTTTTCTTATTAAAGGCAAAGGAAAATGGGCAGATTGTCCTGCTTGGGGAGCAAAAGCGAACAGCTGGTGTGGTTTTAGATCAGAAGGGGAGAAAGCAAGAGTAAACGAGTGCTCGGAGAGAGAGAGAGAGAGCAAACATTTAGGGGAAAACCCGTTTCACTTTATTCTGCAAACAAAATGGAAGCGTTAGCAAAAGCAGAGTGTCTGATCCACTGAGGATTGAGGTGATGGGCTTAATGCTTTTCAAAATAACCATTTAGAGTGTGCCCTCTTCCTGGTGTGCAAGTGAAATACTGCTCCAGCTTCGACGGTCTCTGAAAGACGGTGAGGTGGAGGAGACTCTCGTTATTTCTGTAACAGCAATATAATATAACCCATCTATTGTTATCGGTAGATACCGATTCAGTAGAACTGAAACACTCCTTGAAAGGAAACTGAGAATGAAAAGGACCGAGATGCAGCAAAATGCTTTGGCTTCTCCAAGTTTGGTGTGCCAGTGCCTGACCAGCCCCGGGAGGAGGACGGGGAGCTGCAGTCGGGTGCTGTGCATCCTCTGCAAACCTGGAGGAGCCCTGGGGAAGGGATGGCTGAGAAGCAAAACCTGCCAGCTGAGCAGGGACCCGCTCGGAGTGGGTCATCTCCCACCCCCTGCCGTGGAGCAGCCGGGCTGCAGAAAGCATGGGGCCTGGGGGCTGCAGGAGATGGTGGGGTTTAGGTCGCGGGTGATTAGGGGACTCGGCTGAGATGGGGAGAGCCGAGTGGGCGTCTCTGCTGGTGGGATTGTTCCTGAGCTGGGGTTGCATCCCCACTCCAATGAGTCCACTCGGCGTTAGTGATGGGCTGAGTCCTGTCAATTTGTGACAGCTCTGAGGAAGACCGAGACCCTTGGATGGTTGTAGAGCTCCTACTCCCCAAATATCAGTGGGGAGCTGGGCACCAGGCTGCCCTGGACATGCACAACGGTGTGGCACTAAGGTCATTCTAAGAAACGATCAGGAGGAGGAGGAGGAGGGAGTTGTGAAGGCAAGGAGATGTCTTTGTACAACCTTGAAGCTTGAACAGTCATGGTTCATGGTCATCCTTCTTTGCTGTGACGGCGCACTGGGTGGGTGCTGCTGCATGGTGTACTGTGCTGGGAACCTGGTCCAGCTGCAGGATACCCCAGGTGGCAGGAGGAGTAGCTGTGCTGCCAAAAATGTTTGAACTGTGCCGCAAGGCTGGCAGGTCTGGCCAAATCAGGGTGGGCTTCCAGGTGAAGGAACAGGCAAAGCTGGGTTTTCCCCAGCACTCAAATGCAAAATCTCGGAAGCAAATTAGCATTTGAAGCAGGTCAGCCGTTGTACACTGGCCTTTGGCAGATGCTCAGAAGAGCAAGGTTTAGTAGCATGGCCTTGTTCACAAAGCACCATCATGTTTCCTCCTAGCTTTAGTGTTTGGATCAACTATGGCATGGAAACGTCTCCAGGTACCACCCCTGTTGCTCAAAACAACCTGCTGACTGTGTCCTCTGGCAGGGGGGCAGCGGGGAGGAACCCCCGCACCTCCCACACAGCCTCAGGTTTAAACATTAGCGGGGATGCAGCTGCTTATCGTCCCGATTTCTGCCGTGGATCCTCAAAACTTCCTGCCTTCCTTCCTCCCCTGGTTTTCCTGGACTGCCAGTGAGGACCGAGGCAGGGAAGCGAATTCTTCACTTTGTCTGTAGCTGGGCACAAAGTCTGGGTACAGTACGCAGTGAAGTTGTCGAGCGTGCTATCAGGCAACTCAATGGCTTTTTTTATGTTCTGCTAACTTAAAAGGATGGTCATCTTAAATGGCTTTCTTGCCCCAGAGCTCTTTATCATATTAATTACTTTTAAAGCTTGATTCCTTACATTGA
Organism: Aptenodytes patagonicus; assembly: GCF_965638725.1. Classification (NCBI taxonomy): domain Eukaryota; kingdom Metazoa; phylum Chordata; class Aves; order Sphenisciformes; family Spheniscidae; genus Aptenodytes; species Aptenodytes patagonicus. The sequence continues at coordinate 22,334,405 of NC_134957.1, forward strand.
TAGATATTAAAGAGCTCGCCAGTATTAAATAACAAACTCCTCGATCTTTGTCCTCGCATCCAGCCTGGCTATTGAAGCAGCTCAGTGTTTTATTCTTGTTTTATTTGAGAACACATGGGCGGAAAGGGAAAGTAAATGTTGCCTGGGATCTCGGTTTATGCAGCGTAACGGTGCTGGAGTTGCGAAGAAACCAGCCCACCCACGTGCCAGTTCTCCTTGCTCTCCCTACAAACTTTGGAGCCGAAAAATCATTTTCAAAACGATTCAAAATTTTCTTTGCAGCTGAGAAATGATTTTCAAAACCATACCTCCTGGCAGACATCAGGGTTCTCAGCCTGGCTCGGAGCTGCTGCTGTTGAGCAGCCTGTCTCCAAAACCTCCTGATTTATGCGTATTGTGAGTTTAACGTAAAGGTGTCAGGTATCTCTGAAGAGAAATTAAGAGAATGTCAAAGGTAAAACTAAACAAAAGGGCAGACACAAAAAGGCTGTAAATGAGGTGGAAATTGTAGGCAAATAGACAAAAGAAGAAAGTTTAAGTAGCAATTTGTTCTCCTTTGCACAAGGAAATGCACTTCATTTAAAAAAAAAATAATAATTCTTTCAGGAAGCTGCACTTCTAAATACAGAACTAAATATACCCTGGAAAAACCGAAACTGGTTATTGTGCAGCCCCTCCGAACGTGCGCACAGGAAAACAAAAGTGAATATGGATTGATGACAGAGTTAATCTGTTCTTAATAGATGTTTTATTTAAATATGCATTTTTCTCATTTGCATAACTTTTTTTGCTTCAGGCCATCTCTCAGTACAGTACCTTTTTCCTAGGTCCTCATCCGTGAGCAGCGGTGGGCCAAGATCTCAGGGGTGTCCTGAGTCCATGGCAGCCGGTGGCTCCCAGAAGGGATCCTTCCCCCAAGCGCGAAAGCTGGGAAAGCCGTTGAGTTCTCAGTGGAAGATCATTTTCTCCTTGAAACAATAGCACACCGTTTTTCTTACAACTTCATTTGAGATAAAAGCAACAGGACTAAAAACTCGCGAGGTGAGAGCTGCTGCTGTATGTTGAAGGTTCTTGATGATGATGATGATGATAGAGAGAGTGAGAGACAGATGCACGTTGAGGCAGCGTTTCCAAAGCATTTGTCACAGTTTTTCAGGAAAAAAAGGAGGAGGAGGAGAGACTTTTTTTGCTGGCTGTACCAGTGTGACCATGCAAGTTCTCTTCCAGTTGTTAAATTCTGGAATTGGACTGGAAACCCTAGCTGGAGCCCAAGGCAGGTCATCTCTGTCCCCCGGTGGCATGCCTACCGTCTACAACTGGATGCTTACAGCATCGTGAGTTAACTTGGCACCAACAGAAATCCACCTAAATCGGTAATCATCCAAGTGTGGCTAAGGTGGTTGCTTTTCATGCAAAGAATTGCTGGATTAGATGAAATGCCCATCAAAACTGCAGCCGTGGGAGATTTGGAGGGTGTTACTAATTAAGGGATGTTTATATTTGGTTCACATGCGGGTAGGAGAAGGAGGAACAGTTTCTTCCTTCCTTTTTCCCCTTCTTAATCCCTAGCTGAGCCACACCAGGACAGGTCCCGTCCTCCTGGGGACAGGCTCCGGTGGCACGTGCCTGCTCACAGGCAGAGCTGGCAAAGCTGCTGTGCTTGGGAGACCTGCCCCTGCGGAGCCCGGCGGTCTCCTTCCCCGGGGTGCCCGAGCCAGCAGAGCCACCATGGTGCTGGGATGCGCTGCTTTGGCCAGCCGAGGGGAAAGGAGGATTTTTCCATGTGGGTTAGGAGGATGCAAAGCCGGCAGTGTCTGGCGCCTACCTCCGCAACACGCTGCGGTGGAGGCTTCGAGCGCATGCCAAAACAAAGGGGAGTATGTGTTGATGAGTGAAGAACTTCACCCGCTTTGTTTCAGGCGTCTCGGAGTCGATGTCTCAGATCTGGGCTTGGCCAGGGCCTTGCCAGTTTTTGCATCCCGGGGGCATGGCGTGGATCTGATGCTGTCTCCCCACCAGTGCCCGCGGGCGCCGTTCTCCATATGAATTTCTTTAATCTCACTCTTCTCAGTGGGAAATTTGTGACTACTTGTTCTTCATTGCTCCCAGCTCTAAAAAATTTGTTGGGATAATGTCTGTGACATGAGGGCTTCCTCCTCACCTCCCATTTCCGTAGCTCCAAACCTCCCTAAATGTGTCCCTGGGACAAGTCCTTGTCTTTCCACAGGGATTTTGCAGAATAGATTTTATAGAGCTGGGGAATGCTGATAGACGCAGAACATTTCTGTGTAGCAGCACAGAGAACTTCTTGATTTAGGTGAGAAATAAGTAGCATAAACAAGGCTAATTTTTGCATTAAAAAGAAAGCCAGGGAAAATGCCGATATCCTCCCTCTCAAAGAAAACAAAATTAAAAAAAAAAAACCAACAAACTCCACCTCATCTATGTAAATACATGAGCTTGAATATCCACGATTTCATACGTGCCTGTGTAAAGCTTCAGGTGCTCTTTAAAGCTCAGATTGCTTTTTCATATGCAAATTAGTGATACGATTTCTGTACTGCTTGTAAGAAATGATGCGAAATTTGTTTAAAAGATCTAATGAGTCCTGGGCTGTCTGCGTCACATAACATCTCCGTGCTGCATGGTATGCATCAGGCCCTGCTAAGTATATCATCATTTTTCTTCAAAAGATGCTATAACCATCAAAGATACTTACTATAAATGATTCTGAACGTGTGGATTTTTTTCTTTACAGCTATATCTGCATATCCAGGATATTAAAGGGAATGTGTTTTCCTTGAAGGAGATAGTTTGTACGTTGGAGTTCTTAGGACATCTGCAGAGCCCATTTGTTTTATCTCAATTTATCTTATTTTACCCATTTGTGGTTTGTTGTTGCGTTTTTTTTTTTTTTTTAAATGAAGTTTAATGCTAAGGCAATTTATAGAACTGGAATAATGCAAAGCTGAATCCTGAATGATGATAAATACTTTGAGGAGAAAGGATCTCATGTTGGTTTTGCCATAAATAGCCCTTCCACACTGAGCAGGTCAGCTGGATGATGCTACCTGAGAAGCCGTGGCTAACCCAGACGCTGCCTTTTCTTCTTCTCCCGATGAAAATCCCATCTTGTTATTTATGTGCAGATAAAGAGCAGATGCATACAGTAAAATACAGCTTATTAAACTGTGGTTTTGATTGGTTAATTACTTTCTCTGCATTAATAGAGGATCAGGGCTGCAACTGTCGTTTTCAGAATACAGCAGGTTCTTTTCTGCTGCTGTAGAAGTGACTCAGTACAGTTCCTGCTTTGATTTACAAAATTGGATTTTAATCTCTTTGAAACCATTATGCTAAATCAATTTTTAACATAGCAGAGCATGGAGGTACAAAGCCCCTCTTGTTCTCTAGTTGCTAACTCTTTGGATGAGTGAGCACCATATAAACAAGACTTAAACAGCATCTGTGTGGAAGAGCTTTGCCAGTATGGAAATACAGTTTTCCTCTATTACGACGATTAGCTCCTGTGGTGCGGACAAAGAAAATATAGGTAAAGCTGCGTTTGCTACTGCTGCTAAGAAAGCCATCCTTTGGTAATGCAGCAAGCGCGTGGGAGAGGTGCAGCTCGGAGCGATGGCCGTACCTGCGTTAGTGGCTCCTGCTGCGGCGGCAGCCGGCCAGGATGTGAGAGGACTCCATCGCGGTATTTGGGTTTTGGGGTGTGTCGTCCCCCCCCCCCCCCTTCCTTAGCCCAGCTCCAGAGCTGTCGAGGCATCAGATGAATCACCCCTCTGATGTTTTGGATTTCTGGCAACAGTGGCAATTGGGCAATCATCCAAACCCAGCAAGAGCACTGATAGTAATGAATGGGAATCTCACACGATTTCATATGGAAAGCAGGGCAGGAAGAGTTTTAAGACGACTCTGTATGCACACATGCCTGCATTTGTCCTTTATCCTCGCCTTCCTTTCCGAAATCCATGCTATCCCGCTATCTAGCTTGTAAATCAGTCTTACTGCAGGCTGGGGAGGAGACAAAACCCTTATGAAATACTACATGTAGATCCAAGCCGCAGTATTTCAGACTGCTCAAAACCTCTGAAAATTCGAGGTTTTTTAGAGCCATCCTTCTTGCCTAGTGCCCGTTTTGAGATGCCGATTGCACGTCCTGTTTGTAATCCTCGCCCAGTAGCTTCTGCCCCAAATTCTCCACGGAAGAAAATCTGGAATAGACCTTTTACAGGCTTTATGACTTTAATTAAAAACTTGGAGCATGAGACCTTTCAGAAAACTTCACTGACACTTTTTAACAGCCATGTCACTGAGCCTGACCCCATCATTGTTTTTCCTCTTTTCTGGAAATAACCTGGAAGATTCTGGTCTGGTTTACTCGCTTCACAAGTGAAAAAGGGCACGTGGCATATTATACTTGGCCAAATTCACTTTTGTAAAACCTCAAAATAAGTATAAAAGTTAACTGCAAAATAACTAGAGTTATGTAGGAAAATGAAGAGAAGATAAATTTCTTACTCCCTTAAAATCTCCTTTAGGAAAAAAAAGTCTGTTGCAAGATTTGGGCAATTTGCTACATAATAAGTCTCATTGCCGAAAAGCTGAGGATATTAGTGAAACAATGATCCAGAAATGAAGTAGTTGTGTTATCTGTATGCAATGGGTTAAATCCGTGGAAGGCCTACGTTAGCTCTGTTTTTACAATGTCGGTACGCCGTGCCTCTTGAGTTACGGCATGACAGTCTGTGTTGGCTAAAAACAGAGAGCATGAGCAAATAAAGCATCCCTCCGCACTTTCTTTTCTCTGCCTTGCCACCGCAATTAAAAGGGACATTGCGTTAATTCTTCTCCTTGTTAACCCAGGCAGCGCCATCATCTTGGGGGGTGCTTGTGGTGCATTCAGGGTAGATGAGAAGAAACGGCATGGTTCGAGGGGCTGGGGGAAGGACAGCGAAGGCTAATGTTAGATGTCAGCATTCAAAACAAGACTAAAGACTTTATTTTTCTGGTGGCGAAGCCCCCAGTCTAAGTTTACGGTGTAGTACAAAGAGAGTGAAACAAGTACAAAACTGAGAATATAGTCTTGACTCATGGAAACATAGCGCTTGTATTTATTTTCCCATAATGTCATTAAACTATCAAGTAGTTTCTGCAGAAGCTGGTCTCTTCCATGATGTTGAGCATCCTCTGTCATGGATTTAGACCAGTTGGAGAAGACTCTCCTGCCTTTGGGTCTCCATAGGACAAGACCCCAGGGGTCGGACCTGTGCTCCTAATGACCAGGCTGATGACGGGAGAGCTGGCTTGGACCACCCATGTGTGGTTCAGTGGTGGTGTTCCCGAAATACACGGCTTGCCTCCTGAAACCCTGCTGGAATGCTTTTCCTTTAGCTCAGCCTTAACCTAGGTTCTGCCAACTCTTCCGTATTTGGCTAAGGACGTATTTGTGTATCTGCGCGTGGCAGTGCAGATGTAACGCGATGCACTGAGCAGCGTGGGGATGTTATCCTGGGAGAGATGCTCAGGGCGGGGTGGTCTCCAGGTCCAGCAGCCAGGGCACGTGGAAGAAAACAGCAGAGGAGTAAATTTAAGAGAGGGAGTCGTCAGAAGAATGGGCAGGATTGGGGCAAAGAGTCTGGGAAGGGATTTTGCCTTAACAAGTGAAATTTGGGTCCAGTCAAACCAAACCGTGGTGGTGCTGATGGCAAGAGAGCAGCGACGGCAGGCCTGTTTGGTTGTCCTGTCCGTGGTATCGCACCAGTGTTACGTGTTTCTGGTTTAGGCTTTATTTCTGAGCGTTGGCTGTTCTGCCTCTGCATACTCGCTTCCTTCTGAATAGCACCGTAATTGAGGTCCTAGGGGGCTTTGCTTTGTTGGGAAAAAAACTGGTTCTGGTCCCCATTTTAGGCCAAAATGGCAACTTCCACTCCCTTCTGAACGGCATTGGCTTAACTTGAGAGCGAGCACGTGAATTTACTAATAATCTGTGATTATTCCATGCTAATCTTGCAGTTGTAGAGGATAGCTCCCGTTGACATTCAGCAGATGAGTTATTAATTATTTTCCTTTATATCATCTGCCCTTCAGGCCAGACTTCTCAACACCTTTTGGTCTACGTTTGTTAGCTGTACTGTTCGACACTGATTAGTTTTCTTTATGCTCTCCTTTCTCGGTGTAGGTAATATTGTTAAGCATCCCCCAAAAACGTCACTTTCTTTTACTTGGGTAGCGGTTTTACCAGATAAATCACCACTGCCTTGTTGTTTTGCAGGATGTGGGATGTGCGATGCCCTTTTGAGTAGGCAGCTCAGCTCCGGCTCCGGAGCAGCCCAAGCTAAATCAAAGGGTAAGGCATGGCATAGGGCTAGCACAAAAGCTCAGGGTGACAGGCAAACAGGCGAGAATCACTGTAACCAGCATTACCGGTGCCGGAATATAAAAAAATGTTTCAGAATGCTGCACTGAACTACTTTGTTATGAGCCAGGATCCCAAAATAACCACCTTTCATTTGGTAAAATAAATTATAAAAGTCTGTCAGATCCAAATGTAATGGTTGGGCAAATTAATCCATTGTTGTATTGTTATAGTGCTCTAATCATATTTTTATATATCCCAGGAGTTGGAACTAAGAAGCATTTTGCTGTCATTGCAAACACAATAATAAGAATGGTCTTAACAAAGTGACGTGCACTAAGTTGACTTTCTGCAATACATTTCAGCGGAAATTACAGATGCTTTTTACATTTCATTATCATTAAGGTACAAATAACTTTCTTGTATTGAAAACCAGGCCTACTTTATCTGGTTTAATAATTATATTGAGGCTCATTATGGACACCTTGTTTGTAATTCTCGCTTTTCTTATTGAATTCTAAATGTGTCATTACAAAAGTATGTACTTTAACAGATGGTGTATATTATGGCAATGTTTAGTTCCAGTTGATCTTTTCTAAAGAACACGCTGAATGATCTCGGGCTAAATAGAACCAAGTCAACATCTAGCTCAGTTTTTTACTACTGGCATTTTTCAGGCTGCTTGGAGGGGAGCAGAAACCAAGAAAAGCCGTTGAATTGAGCAGGGCAGCTGGAAGAGGTGGGATGATGAAGACCTTGGGATGAGGAAGAGGTGTGGAAGCTGCATCGCAGGCAGGGGAGACTTTTCCAAGAAAATATCTTAGTTGATGTCAAGGTTGTCTCATTTGCCAGTGGGATATTGCTTTAATGGTGTTCTTTTTTCCTCTCCAGTTTACATAATGAGATCAAGCTAATTAAACCATGCCTAGCTCTGGGAAAAGATCAAAATGTGAGCTCTTTTTATTTCTTTTTATTAAAACCTTCACCCTGTAATGGAAGATTATAGGAAGTACTTTGCTACCAGTGCATCTTGCTCATCCCTGAAAAAAATATAGCTCTTCTTTTTTACTGATACCTCCTTGGTTTTAGTTGTTTTTTCTTCTAGTTGATCATGCTTCAGGAAATTGCAAAAGGTGCATGCTTGACATGGCTGGGTAGATTAGGTAAAGGAGTAACAATAAGTAGATGCAGTGAGGTGTTTTATGCAAAAGCCAGTGACAGTAAAGCCTACTGAGAAGCGTCTTTTTCTGTGAAGTTGTGGAGTAGTTGCTTAGACCAGTTTATTCAACACATTTCTTCTTACATATAGCTGACTGACCATTGCCAGGTAGAGACTCGGGGGTCTCCTTGGACCTGAGAACAATTTTTTACAGCCTCCCCAAATGTGAAGATATTTTTTCCCATCCAATTTTGCTTTCCTCAAAAAAAGATGGAGGGGAATGAAAACATAGTGATTTTTATTGCAGGTTAAATGCAAATAAGGACTTACTACACTTCAAGTTGTAACTGCAGTTCCACATGTTGTGATGTATTGTCACTAGATGACCATCACACACCTGTGGTTGCTGTCTTGTAGAGATACTGTGATTCAGCATTGGCAATCCAGCCGCTGGCATTTGCTGGGTGGCTTTTCCCCGCTCTAAGGTCGCGGGTCCGAGTCCTCCCCTGGTGTGAATACCTGCGAGCGTGCGTTGGTGGCATCGTCGTCGTCTTGCAGGGTTAACGCAGCTCTGCGTTTGGGCTGTGCCGTGCAAGCTCCTACCCAGCGCTCGCCCCGTGAAGCCATTGACTGCAGCGATCGCAGGACTGGATTATGAGAGGCTTTACAGGCTGATATTAAGGCAAGGAGCTATTGCCAATATTAATATATTACTGTATTAGATCATGCTAATTATATTTTAAGCTGAAATGATTTCAGAAGGATTGAGAGGCAGTGAGGGCTCTCCCATGCCTTCTCCCCCTTGCAGAGGAAGCAAGGTTCAAGTATTATTTTCTCTTCCATAGGGGAGGAACAGCTGTGTCAGGGCTGGGAAGTAAGTTTATACTGATTGAGTTGAATTGCAGAGTGCCTTTTAGGTTGCATTCAAATCATGGCAATTTCGCTTCCCTCTGTGACAGAGCAAGGAGCTCTCCACTTTGATCGTTGATGTAGACTTGGAGAGAAGAGGGGGAAAAAAAGAGAAGGAAAGCTTTTGTTTCAGGCATGTCGTGTTTTCCCCACCTGACAGCGTGTCAGTGGTAGCTGTGCTCTGCCAGCGTTACACACCCTGCGCAGAGCCCCCCGCGGAGCGTGGGGGGGACTGGGGCGCGCGGAGGGACCGGGTTGTGTCTCTTGTACGATCTTCCCGGCGCCGAGCGCTGCGTCAGTAACTGTGCCATCTCCTGATGAATAAATTGGCTCCGTGTGGAAGCAGAGCTTGATCCGAAGCTAGCAGGGCTCAGCACGAGCCTCTCTTCGCCTTAATGAGTTTTAGATGAGGCCCTGTAAAGGAACTGTTTTGTGGGTTGTTGGGTTTTTTTTTTTTTTTTCTGTGTAAGATCTTAAAATATATTGGGGTTAATGACATCAGTGAAATTGGGAAGCGCTGCCTGTGATGGACAGATGGCCAAAAGCACTTGGAAGTACAAGTGGTTTTGCACCAGAAGGAGCGCTGGGATCTGGCTGATGGATGGCGCGTGCCGTGGGCACGGGACCGGTGATGCAGGAGGAGGGAGCGCCCTGAGCTCCCACCCTGCTGGGGCGATGCCGGTTTGCTCCACCTCAAGGTTCCCCTCCTGCTCTCGCCCCATTGTAATAAATTCGATCCCTTCCTTGGAGACAGCATTTGAGCTCCCAAGTAAAATTTCTTCTTTTAACTAAAACAATCCTCGTCATAATTAAACATATCTCCGTGCTTTCTTTTCCTGTACAACTTCAGCAGCTAACTGAACGCACTTAATAATGTTTTTCACAGTATTTCAGTGGTATGAATGCACATGAAAATTACAGCAAAGGCATAATTTTTTTAACAGCTGTGTTTAGTTGAATAACAGATTTAGAAAGTGCAGACTTTAATTAATCTGTGTTTTCTGCTGGGATTTCAGCACCATCTGATTTACTTTTCATGGCTGAAAAGTGTAATTGTAGTTTTTCCCTTTAGCTGCAAGTTTATCCTCCCAAGAAATTGATTTGGTTCTTCTTTTTCTTAAAGCAAACTCAATATCAAACTAATGGTACCTGGTATGCAACACAGATAATGCACTCACTCGGACTGCTACGGGGGTGGAGAACAAAAATCTGTCAAGCGGCATGGTTTGCTCGGAAACGCTGCATTTCCTCCTCCCTGCCTTGCTGTATGTCGCAGCAAGCCGGGCTGCATCAGCCACGTAGCCCCGAAGGCAGGGTTGGGAGGGCTGCGTGTGCAGCGAGCGGTCCAAATCCTATTCCGTACTCCAGGGCCGGGGGGCGGTTAGTTGACTAGAAGGTAAGGACGGGTGTTACTGGAGAAACCTCTGAGCAGGACAGCTTTTCCCTATGTCTAATGTAATTTTTTTTAGTTGGTATTACGGTAAGAAGACTCTCCGTCTCTGTGCTTGCTCTTCATTGTAAAAACGTGTTTGTGTGAGACCGTTGCTGTAATTCTTCAGATGTTGCTCAGAAAAACTCTGCAGAAGGTGCTGGTGGATGCCTGGGGTTTACGTACAGCAGTGGTGAAAGTGAAGTCATGGGTTGGGGAACCGTGGGGATAGACTGCATTTTATCATGCGCTGTTGATCACTCATCACTCCATCTCTGTCGGGATGAATGTGAGCGTTGCAAACATGCAGAGAGCTTCAGTGGCTCTTATTTGGGAATTTTCTTTAAAAATCAGCCTGCTGTGGAAAGGTATCCTTGTCCCACCCCTACTTTTGCCCTGGGATGAGGTTCCCTAAGCTGAGGATGAGGACTTGTGCCTGCAGCCCAGCACAGGGTGGTCAGGGTTGCTCAGTCAAGTTGCTCCTCTCAGTCTCTGCCTGCTCCGGAGAATTTGCAGGGCAACGGCCTTATCGTGCAAACCCGTGTGAACCAGCCCTTTTGGTGACAGCTTTCTCGTGCAAGAAGAGCTGCTTAGACCCTACGTTAATAGTGGTGCGCTTCCAGGAGTGCTTGTTCTGAGCTGGGATAGGGGAAAGGAAGTTTTTTACAAAATAAGGGCATTACTTGCATTCTTTGAGGAAGTTGATGTAATTTTAGTTAGCCAAATGTACTTTTCCCCCATTTTTATTTTATTAGGTTGGCATGGGTTTTGATGTCTTAAGGGCTTTGTGTGCAAAGCCCACAACGTCTGAAGAGAAGCAGTACATTTAGATTCAGAGTGTAATCTTAGGATGGCTGCTAATCTGAATAAGATAAAAAAAAAAAAATCTTGATGGGTTTTAAAACTTATTTTAATTAAGGTTCTTCCTTTCATCTCACCAAAGCCCTGAATTAGCTCCTTCATTCTCCCACAAATATGAATAGTCCCCGCAGTGTATAGGCACTCTCGCGCGCACGGAGCTTCAGCAGAAGGGCCAAACCCAGATTCAGAAACACATGTGCCTGAAACGCTGGGGGAATCGAAGCAGGGTTTGTGCAAAATAAAAAAAGGCCAAACTAACCAGCAGCCTGTACAGTAAGCTGGAGGATGCCGAAATTCCCCAGCGGAGTCTTGCGCTCTCCAGCTTTCTCTATTGAAGAGCGTGGGAGCGGGGTAGCTGCTGTTACCGGCCTGTGGAGGTGCAGATGTGACACGGCAGTTTGCTGCTCCGTAGTGGCTTGTCCGTACGCTTGTGCCGTTTTTCGGCACTGAGCGCCCTCGGATGGTTTTGCTCCATGCGCTGTGCCCCCGGAGGGGTGTGGGAGACGATGCTTGGTTGGAGCTGGACACAGCAGGGACTTAGACCCAGGTCTCCCTGGCTGGGAGATGATGCTGTGAGCTGCTGTGGGTGTCTTGGGTTTACAAGACAATTCCTGGTGAGATTTCTGCTAAAACCGTCATATTCCCGCACAGCACTTTGGCCTTGATGAATTAGTGTTTTTCAACACAAGTTTTTTCAACAGGAATTTTTCGAATGGCTCCAGTCTGAAGCTCTCACGCGCTCTCCTTGCCGTGCGACGTTTTTGCTCAGGCATCATTCGATAAACGCTGGTGAGGACCCCTTGCTGGAAAGGCAGTTGGGACTGCGGGTCCCATCCGCTGCAGGACAATCCGGGGCGCAGCCCTGCCTGCAGGCGCGGGCTATACGTTACCTTCCCATGGGTGCACGAGCTCCGAGAGACCATTTGGAGAGGCTGTTCGGTGGGGTGACCCGCTCGCTGCGAAGTTTGGCCTAGGCACGGTGCCAGTCAGAAGCAAGGCTGACAAATAATCAGAAATCAAAGGAGCCACCTGCACGCCACGGGGAGCTGCTCACCGGGTGGTAAGCGAGCTTTGCCAGCGCTCATCGCCGAGCCTTTTTCTGCAGCCCCACTTCCCAACGCGCCAGGGGAGGCGGCGTGGGAGGGGGTCGCTCCCTCCCTGGTCTCGCTGTGCCCTCGTTAGAGATTTTTAGAGGGATGCGAGGCGAGATCGTGGCTGGACGGATGTGCCAGGACACTGCTTCGTCTGGGGGAGAACCAGGGCGAAACGCTGAGAGCGATGGGGCTGGGCTGGAGCATCTTTGGGGATGCTGATACTGCAGCAGAGGAGAGGGGCCTTGCCGAGCCGAGACTGTCACTGTGTGAAATTCCCTCTGAGCGGGGAGCGCTCCTTTGGCTGCGCGAACCCGTGGGCTGCATCGCCAGCAAATAGCCAGGGAGGAAAATTAGGTCTTTTTAAAAGCATTTTTATCCTCTGCTGGCTGGTAAGAATGGACCCGGCGAGCGGGAGGGAGGGAGGCAGAGGGGTGGCGTGATATGCAGATGCCTGTGTCACATGCACACGCACCGGCTGCGCTCCTCGATGTGTTTTCACCCAGCTCGGAGGCTGGCAGCTCGCGATTCTTACTTCAGAGGGCAGATAGTATTTATTTTGGAGAGAGAGAGAGAGAGCAAACGTGAGATGTGCGTGCGCCCGTGTGCATGCACGTAGTTGCCTTTTTTTAATGTCTAAGGAAGACATATTAAATCGCAACCCCCCTCCAGCCCCTAGCTGCCCCACGCCTGTAACCCCCGGAAGGATCTAGCCCAACGTACGCAATTTTTGGTCCTGTCAGCCTTGATAGGATCTCTTTTGAACAGCTGGCAAGGGACGTTCACTCACCTGCCATTCTTCCGAGGGTGTAATAGGGGATTTGGAGGAGTCCCTGCCCTCTCCCCGATGTGCCGGCTGGAAGGGAAGGGGAAGCCGGTCTCCAAAGCACGAGCAAAGCACTGGGAAAGGAAACTCGCGCCTGCAAGGCCGGGCCAAAAATGGAGGATTTTTATAGCATACAAATGTTACCTATAGCTATTTATGCACCCTTCTCAAAGGCTATTTATACTCTCTCCCTGCTTTTGTGCTGCTGGCTGGAGAATATTCTTATATTAGATGTTTTCAGCGGCGTGGGGATGTTCTCCAGCTGTCGCCCGAGTGCAGGACCATACGTTTCCAATGCCGTTCCTGAAAGAAGAGGGCGATTCGTGGACTGCGACCTTTGTGTTGCTTTTCATTTATTGTAGTGTGAAATGAGAAGGTGCCATTGGAACGTGTTATTTTTCACGCTCACATAAACAGTGGAGACCGCAGTCACGAGTGAAGGGGGTGAGGCTGAAGCACCGGAGCGCTCCTCTAATTGGGATAGTTAATGCAGTTTGTCACTAAGGTGCTTGATGAGCAGCGCGATGGTACCTTTGTCTCTTGTTAGAAGAGATGATGGTGTTCGCAGGGTGGATTTCATTTGCTGCTATTAGAGAAATGAGGTTGTGTTTAGTGGCTGTTGTTAACCCCAGGTAGCATCCCTGCCCGTGATAGTGATTACACCCGGGCGCTGCCTGGGACGTAGCTGCTGACCGGCACGCTGCCGCCGTGCTCCATCTTTGTAACGTCACAGCGAGAGGGCTCTTCTTCCCTGCGACCGAACTGGAGGTGATGCAGTTTCATTTCCATCTATCCTGCTTCCGTTGTACCAGTGTCATGGCTCTGAAAGCCAGGTTTGCACCTCGGACGCCAGCCGTTGCAATGAAAGGAAGGAGGGGATGAATATTTTTATGCCTGATAATAATAGTGTTAATAAGAACAATCAGTTTGTATAGCTGAAGGAGGTACCTCGTTGCGTCAAGGGTCAGGAGTAGGTTTTCTCCCCATTTCCTGCATTGTGCAGCGGATCAGGAGCAGCGTAAGGTTATTTTATTGTTTCCAGGAGCGCTGGGCCCAGCCACCCTGCTGGAGGTTGCATGCTTGGCTTGCTGCATCATTGATGCAGCCTGCTATAGCAAATTCTTTATTCCTCTTACATGTGGACTTGCACTTACAAAGCAAACAATCTTTTAACATTTCTGAGGCTGAAAGCGGCAAAACTAGTGGCTTTTGTCATCAGGGATGCTGTCTTTGTTGATCACTCTGGGAATAATGTGTGAATCCAAGGGAATGTGCTATCCAACAAAGAGGGTTTGAGAGCGATTTTTTTTTTTTTTAAATAAAGGGAAAAAGGGAAGGGATTGCAGCTTCCTGTGCACTGGATGGCTCGGGGCTGGCTCCTCTGCCGTCGCTGCAGTTACATGGCACTCCTGTGACTGGGTTTGGAAGCTGAATGTGGGTTTCCCTGATTTCACACCGTAAAGTTTCCAGTTCGGGCTCTACCGGCTGGCATCAGTGTGCTGAGTTTGTCAGCTACCTCTTATACGGCGGTTTTGCAGTCATGGATATTTGCTTATGACAGATAAACAAAAATAACTGCATTGTCTTTCAAAAAACGTCGTGTCCCATTAAAATATCAGCAACACATACGAGATTGGTTTTGTTTTTAGAAATGCTGAAGTAATGGCTTTTTGCGCGAGGCTTTTCCCCGGAGGAGTCTCCGGAAGCGCAGAGCGTGTTTTAGCTCGGTCTCTTGCGTTTGATTTTCGTCTTCCTGCAGCTGTGGTCTCTTCTTTTACTACCCTTTATTTAAAAGGTGTTTTAGTGATCCTGTGTGGGACATGGTGGGTTGTTAGTACAACTCAGGCTGCAGGTCTGCGGTGCAAAGGGAGAGGTGCGGCGTTTGGGTGGCTCCTGGGAGTGTTCAATGCTGACGTGGTGGCGCGGATGGGACAGCTTTGATGCCGCTTTTCGAACAGCATGAAATTGGGCAATAGCACTTGCTCCGAGTTAGTGCTTGGACTTGTCCACCTCCTGCAGTTCAGCTGCTGAAAACTGAAATAACGACGCTACGCCGTCACAATTTAGACTGAGAGTTTTTCCTGTCCCGAGCTGAACTTCCAAAGTTGCCTGCAAAATTTCTGGGCCTCGGGCTCTTGCTCCCCGTGCCCGCAGAGGCAGAGCCGTCGGATGCTGCCCGTGGGGGAGATTCAGGCGCGTGTGCAATGTTTGCAAATCCTCCGCTTTTCTGTTTCCCTTACTACTGCAGTTGTCCCTTTTGCAACGACTACAATGAGAAGACAACTTTCTTATCGTTATTTTTTGCGGAAAGAGCCTTCCGACTCCTCCTGAACCCGCGAATGGATTTCTCAACCTCCAGCCATCCTAGGTGTAAATGAGATAGGAGAGGGGGCTTTGCATGAATCCTATCTGCCTGCCGGCAGCCCACTGTCTGCCTCCTTAGTTTTGCATTTTTCTTCCGTAGCATGGATTTTTTTTTTTTTTTTTTTTCTGTAAATGCCCACCAAATCTGTTGCTAATTATTGCCGCCACCGAGCCGGTGCTGTTGTTTGCGCTGGGAGGTGCAGCTGTTGTGCAGCACGAGGGGCAGGGACCCCCAAATTCCGAACAATCATGATTTACTGTGCAGCTTGGGCAAAGTGCATTTGTTGCCTTGGAAACAAATAGCAGCAGTGAACAACTAAATGAAATTTATGGAATCAACTTCAATAAATCTTGATGATAAATGTGCAAAAACATACACAATTTGATGAAGATCTACAGTATGCAGATGTGAAGGATGATAGTAAGTTATATAACTGCTTCAGATAGGATTTTGGACTGCCACAGTCATGTTCCTATAATACGGGCTTTTTTGTTGTTTCTGAGGAAGCTGTCTGTTTCTTTTCATAGATACGGCATTTAATTTTAATTTCCAGGGTATCTTTTAGTTTAATTGGCACGCTGGATGATTACAGTGTGGTGTTTTGTCTTTTGCAAATCCTGATTCATATCTAACTCAGGATAAAAATAAAATTGAGAGCTGCGGCAATCTAAGGGAGCAAAAAGTGCCACGTCGCATGCCTCCAAGAAGGGTGTAAAATTTCACATATTAATTAAAGCATTTATGTAGGACATCTCCCTAATTCCTTGTTTGAGCCTTTGTGTTTTACAGGACGGGGACAGGTTAGTGATTTTGTAGTTACAGTATAGCTCTGCAGCAGATTTTTTTTCTCATGTGGAAAGGTCTCTATATTTACATGTGCATAGGGACAGGGTGGGTTTTTTGGTATCACAACAGGTGATTTTTTCTAAAATTGATATTTTTTGTTTCTGGTTTGACCTGTGGATCGATAAGGGTTCGGGAATATCAGTGGACTTGTCTGGAGACTATATTGTAAACCTTTAACACAGCCCTTAATACAATTTGATGTTTTCCCGTTAGTTCCCTTACCTCTTCTCGTTACAGGGTCTTATTTTTACGATTTTCTGCCGGGTCAGGAAGCACGGGGAACCTTTGTTTCTTGCTTTTGCGGGGTGCTGGGCCCCAACTTCAGGCTTCAGCTGCGGTCGAGCGGGTGGCAGCCGGCGGGGGCGTTGCACGGGGCAGTATTGTTCCTTACCCGCCTGCGGTTTCTGCTGCAGCCGCCCCATCGGTGAACTGGGGGGGGTGTCCCATGGCTGGGACCCAAACCCAAGCGCGATCGGACGGGCGGGGGTATGGACGTTACCATCTTTAGGAAAATGCCTCCCTGTATCTTAAGCCAGTTTCTCTGCAGAGGCATCTTTTTCCTACTGTGCCTAATTGGTGCTTTGGTTTTGATGAAATATTGGAGGTCTACCAGATGGACGGGTCATATCTTAGCCTTGGCCCTCCCTGTTCCTGCTCTTCTAACCCTTTCATCTTCATGGCTTACTCCTGGAATAAGAGACTGTTTCTGAGAATAAAGACCCCGTGTCAGTGCTGTCCTCGGACTATCAGCAAGTAAAAAAAAAAAGCAAGTTGTAACGCGGGATGCTGCTCCTGCCTCGGCACATGGTTTGCTGCCGTTATTTCAGAGGCACCAGCTTTTCACTGTTACTTGGATCTACCCAGATTCGGAGCCAAGCCCTTAAGTTGCTACGTATCTTCCAGCCCACAAAGTCAGCCCTTCACCGTGTCAGCCGTAATATTTTGTACGGCTTTAGAAAATCCCTACGCATGTTAAATACCTAGCCTGCAAATCGTCCCAGGTCTGCACTGGTACCGGAGTTTGCAAAGCAGCTCCGCAGAACCCAGCGCTTGCACGGAGATCATCGCGACGCGTTTTAATTTCTTTTACGCTGGGCGTACTCATAACCTCGGCTGGGATCAAAATTCGAGTTTCCCCTAGATCAAGGTGTGGAAGGCTGTAAACCTGAAGGGCTTCCTCCAGAAACCCTGTGCACGTGTGGTGGTTTCTAAGCTGCGCTCTGATGTTTACAGAGCACTGTAGCTCTTTCCATTAACATACAACTGTATAAGACAGATTGAACTCCATTAGGAGCTAAATTTAGTGACTCGCTAACTCCTTTTTGATATGTTTTTATAATTTCATTGTATTATGACACTTGGTTTTAAATTTGCATGAGTAAATGAGCCTCTCACTAAGTCAGGTAAAAAGATTTTTCACTTATCTACCATGAAGTAAGGTATTAAAAAAACAGTGAGAGTAGAAAGCAATGTGTCCTTGACATATTTCGTTTACATTTTTTTCAACTGTGCTGACTGAACATTTCTAACTATTAATGATACAATAAAGCTGTTTGTATGGCTTTAGCAGGCTAAATAATTTCACATTATGAAGACATTTTGTAATTAATTTAGTATTTTGTGGGGGAACTGTATTTTTGGAAAATACAAATTTACATTTAATTACATTCACAGTCTGAATTGTAAGATGCAGCGAGTGAAAACTGGCCTTTTACGGATCACCTCAAAATAGTAAAATCTGTGGATGGGATTAACACTAGAGAACAACCTTAACTGGGATTTCCATAACTTGTTTAATAAAATTCCTGCAGGATTGCTTAAAAATACCCATTGGTCAATGAAGCTCCTGCAGTTGGTTGAAGATCAGACCACACGCCTTCATCCCTGCCGTCACAGGGAGTTCCACCAGCTTCTGTTTCACTAATGTGGGTTTATGATCTTTTTTTTTAAATATATCTGAACTTCTAGTCAGGATAACCTTGGCAAGACCTGAGCAACTTTGAGATCTGCACTTTAAAGGTATTTTTCCCCTCTCCTTTCCTGTCCGAGAAGAGGAGAGAGACCACCCAAGCTCCCGCTGCCGGTGCGATCTGGGGGGTGTATTTGGGGGGAGGCCGGCATGGCGGTGGGGCAAGAGCATCCCTTTGTTTCGGCTGGGCGGTGAGCAGCAAGGAGATGGCACCGATGCTCGTTCGGTTCTGACCTGGGCTCTGGTGACGAGCTCACACGGAGGTGAAAGTCCCTCTGTTAATTACCCGGCTTTTTAGCTCTCCCCGTCTCTCTTGACGTCACCATTTTTAATCTGTTTGTGTTATTGATTTTTTTTTTTTTCTTTCTCATTAATAGTGACAGATGCTTTTAATTAAAAAGAAAAGACAAAACAAAATCCCGAGTAAAACAAAAAGAGAATATTCTAATTTGGCATGACATTATGAGGCAGAATGGCTCCTGGCATGCAAGGTATGGAAAAGGTCATCTTCCACGGCTACAGCCTTTTGCAATGGTGGAATTAAGTTCAAACTCGGGCTGGTTTTGAAGTCTTAAGTCTCTCCGGGGATTCCTTTCATAACATCTTCGAACTGGATAACACTACAGTAAATGAAATACACTGCACTGGATTAAAGGGTTATTTCCCCTGTGTGTCAAGCTGACACAGAATACCAAACCTCAGGTTGCCTCCGAGTTGTCTCTATCTGCTGATACCCTCTCTGCTTTACATAACAGCTCTCGGAGTTTTTGCAGGGAAGTTTTGTGATTATTTATTCGGCTTCGCCGCTTGGTGAACGTGGAACAATTTTATGCAGCAAGGAACCAAAATAAAGCAACTAAATGGGAAGAAATTTAATGGGCTTAAAAACGTGAAGGAAGCGATGCAGGAAAGAGCGGAGCTGCCTCTTCAGGTCTATTATGCTGCTCTATAATTTATACCGAAATACAAAATATAGATCTCTGCCTTGCCACTCATGTTTAGCAGCACAGAGCTTGCAATAACAACAGGCTATGATATATGCTACTGTGCTCTTATCTGACTGTACCAACAGTTAAAATTTGTTAAGGATCATTTGCAATGTGTTTTGTTGTAGAACAAATGTTCATTTTGACTTTGAATTTGGTGTATGCTGTAGCTTGTGCAGATTGCATTTAGCACCGGGTAACCAAACCGCTGCCATCTGCACAGTGCCAGGGACCACCGTGGCTGAGCTCCAGAGCACGTCCCTCCGTCTCCGCACTGGGGAGACGAGATGAGTGGCTTTAAATATTGGAGCATCAGCTCCTCCAGCTCCATCGTGATGTGCTGCAACCGGCCGCCCCGTGCCCGGGGTGAAGCGGTGGGGTGGTGGGTCCGTCCCGGGGAAGGCTCCGTCTCCGAGCTCGGGATGGCAAACTGCGGCGGGCGTGCACTGACCCCACTCTGAAACTGCAGAAATTGTCTTGGTTCTTCCTTTCCCCCACCGAAACGCTGATTAAAGACCACTCTGAAATTATGGGGAGCCTGTAAAACGCTAACTGTGCAATAACTTTTCTGGCAATGAGAAAGAAGAAAACGATTTCTTCTCCCTCCTTGCTTCCTCCCATTTTATTTTGTCCGAGGCGGCCCAAGGCTGGCTGGGTCATATGGAAAACTGGAGTTGTCTTGTAAAGTGTATATATAAGATAAAATGCATCCTCCGTATTCTTGATACATTTGGGTTTGGTAAAAATAGGGCACTGTGCTCCGTATGTCGGTGTGTACCTCTGTTTTCTGTTCTCTGTATTGAATCTATCTTCTGCCCCTACGGCTCGGCGTCCTCCCGCACGGTGGTTTTCTCTGGATGTACTTGTGGATACCACTGGAAAAACCACTGACAGCTGCTGCTCCTCTCAACCAAGCCCCCCAAACCCTTTCCTGACAGCTTATGGGATGGGTGAGGGCTGCTGCCGGTGCTGCCTGCTCTTCACGAGGATGGGGAGAGGCTGCGTTTCCTCTCCCCGGTCATGCTCTTGCTCCGCTGGGTTAATTAGAAGTTGCAAACATGGTTTGTCTCCATTAGCTTTTGGGATCAGGTGCGGTCTGGCCAGGACCTGCACGCTGACTTTGGGGTCCGTGGAAGTTGTTCCAGCAGGAGTTGTGTGTGCTGGCAGGGGTTTCTGCTGGCGTGCTCCTCGAGGAGGTGTCTCTACAGGCATCGGGTTCCTCTGTTTCCAAGTGTTATTCACATATAAACACCCACACACATTAAAAACATGTGGGAAATGATAGTTTCGGGTTTCTGCTGTCCATGAGTAATTCAAATCAATGGCATTTTTAGATTTACCTCTTACTGAACAATCTGGGAGGAGAAGCAAGGGCAGGGAATTTGCATGTGCTGCTTTTCTGGGTTGGTTGGAGGTATCCGCACGCTCCCGCGCTGCAGCCTCTAAGACGGTCTGTGTCTTTCCAGGAGGTCTGAAATCTCTCTGGAAAAGCTGGGACATATTGAAAATATGCTCAGAGCCTTAGCACTTCCTCCAGATTATTTCTTCAAGTATTTAAAAATATATTTTATAACACTAAAATAAATGTTAATGAGTCTGCATTGCTTACGGCTAACAATAGTATTTCTATTTAAATACAGCAGCCGCCTAGCAGGGCGTTCAGCGGTGGAGGAGCTGGATGAGGAGACCTGGCTTTTTGTTTCTGACTTGGTGTTTGATGACTTGAGCAGTTCTATTCTCTTGTGCTTTACTTTCCCCTTTCTGCTAAATAGCAGCGAGTAGCTTCCTTCCTTTGTTAAAGCGCCTAGGATTTATCAAAGGCCACTGGGCAAGTGTTAAATACTGAGCTGGTTATAAAAAGTGTTATTTAGTATTCTGTTTATACCTCTTCAATGTTAGCATGTATTTTTACATACTGCTTGCAGTGACCTTTGTGCTTTTCCAACCAAATAAGGACAGTCCTTGACTCAGGTTGTGGTTTTGCTTTTTGTCCCCACTAGCAGGCGTGGCATCTTCTAACTAATTTTGTAAATACGCTTTTTTTGGGGTGCTTTCGGTGTTCGGGCTGGGGCTTACGGTGCTGGAGATGCCAGTTGCATACAGAAGATGGGAGAGTTGTCGCGAGAAAAATAACAATGGGGAAGTCAGTTCCTCTCGTGTTCATTCTTTTTTTTCCGTTACTTACCATGAAATTATATTTTAAGGTTCTCAACCTGCCTTGTTAAATGGACAGTGATTTGGGGAGGCAAGCAGAGGGGAGGTAGCCCAAGGCACTTCACCTGATGAGTTGGCAGCCTTAAGGAGTCTGCACGGGAGCGGGGCACGGAGTCGGCGGGGGGAGAGGTGTAGGAGTAAATGGGATGGCAGGAATTCAACCTTGGCATTGCGTCAAAGGCACCGAGCCCTTCTCCGAGCAGCTGCGTACCCCGTGACTGCGGGAAGCCAAATGGTTTGTTTGTGTGTTTACATGGATATGTGGGTCTGTGTAGGGGAAAACCACTTAGCAGAAATTCTGCTATTAAAGCAGATGGTGGGAGATTAATCTGGTTTTTAGGGGGGTACTTGCTGGTACGGTGACCAAATTATTAATTCCTTCCTGTGCTAGGAGTCCTTTCATCGTTACAGGGTATGGGTGAATTGTGTTTCCCGAAACTCTCGGCTCCTTCCTTGCTTTCTCAAAAGCAGTTGAGCTGATGTAGTATTTTGGGAAGCAAAAGAGTGTTTGTCAGGTTTTGCTGCTGCGGTTTTGCTACCCGTGCTCCTTCCACGCTGTCCTCTGCTCAAGCCCTTTGCAGGTGCTCCCATGTGGCCTCGACCCATTTCAGTTTCGCAGGCAGCCCGATTTGGGCAGCTGCCTCGTGGCCTGCCCGCCCTCCTGCAAAGCAGTGGAAGCCTCTTCGCTGCTGCTCAAATGCTGGTTGTTATCCTAGATTTTTTTTTTCTTTCCCCTTCCATTTTAGAAATTGCTCTTCCCCCCCCCCCCGCCGTATCACTGACAGCTGCATTCTCCTTGACAGTTGTGATATTTGTATGTGTGCATCAAAACAGTAGGAAGCATTTATGTAGGTGTCACTAATTTAATTTAATTTAATCTGATATGTATGTATAGAGAGGACTGTTCTGCGCTAAAGTGCTTCTCTTTATTTTACAGTCTCCATCGTCATCAAATACAACTCCTTTCATTCTCCTCTTCCATTCACCTACCCAAAGACCAAATCTGGAAATAGTAACCAAAAGAGAAGCCCACGTCACACACAAAGCAGGGAAAGGTTGAAATAATTTAAGGGTAAGTAAATTTTTTCGCCCTTATTCTAACTCAAAGCTTCGTGTGTAAAGCTGCAATAGTAAGTGCAAGGCTGTATAAAGAAGCTGTTAAGCATATACGCAGCTGCTTTATGTGCAAAATGGAAAAAAATGACTGAAACGCTGGTTTGGTGATGAAAGAAAGGTATAGCAGCACCTTTTGCAGGTGAGAAAGTGGCCAGAAGGGCAGCGTGCTGGGAATTTTGAATGTTGGTACTATTTCTTCTCGGCCTGGTTCGCTCTGCGCTCGTGCCCGGGTGAAAGCGGTGGTTCTGCACAGGCGCGTGGTCGTGGGCTTTGCCTGGGCTTGGCTGGTCTGAAAGAGCTTTCCAGTTGAGAAGGAGCTGGGAGTTCGGCGTCTCCTGCTATTGGAGAGCTCTTTTGTCATTTCCTTCTCGTTTTTCCACTTAAAACGTTACTCAGCTATGGTAGCGAGCTACGGTTGATCTGTTTGCGTGGTGCAGGATGTTTTGGCTTGCTGTTGCTTTCTGCAATCCCCTTGGTTTTGTGGGCTCCGCGAGCTTTTCCTGGAGAGCAACCTGGCAGTGCCTGCGCCAGGATTTTCCAAAGGAAAGCGTTGATGGGGGCTGGAGGAGGGACAAACCCGAACGGCAGAGCGAGGAGGGCCTCTCGGTAGAAATGTTTGCCTTAAGGCTTTTCTTTTGCTGCGAGGGTGGCGAATAAGATAGGAGGAGATATAAAATCAGCTTTTGTGAAATTCAGAACCCTGGCTGAAGCATTAGTAATCTCCAAATGTTAGGGAATGCGTTTTCCCACCCTAGTCCCAGATCTGTGCCTGCATACATTGCATTTCCACACATGTTCTTTCGTAGATGGATAGGATATGCATTCACTTACATTTGAGAACTTAGCTTCAAACATCTGGGTTTTCTGGTTTATTGCTGCTTTTTTTTTTTTTTTACCCCTGCAATGTTTGTTCATGCAAAATTCATATCTGGGAAGGGCATCTTAAATCCCTGCTTCTGAGTCAAAAAGGGAAAGTATGGAAGTGAAAAGAGAGATTGTATCATTTAAGAAATATGATTCATGAATTAATCCTCGTCTGCTACACCATCTGTGGCATGTGTTTCAATACAAAAATCCTGTTTTTATATCTCTTTAAAAAGCTTTCTTCTTGCTGGCTGCCTGAGTTTTCTGCAACGCTAATAGGGAATTAGCTTCTTTTCGAGGAGAGAGTGGTGATTTTTATTTGCAGCCTGGGCAGGGGGCCCCACCCTGTGTCCAAGCCGTAGGTCATTGAGGGGGACGCAGAGCCCTGGTTTTTCGGGGGGGGGGGGGGGGGGGGGGGGTGCCAGCTCTCTGCAGAATGCCGTGAGCCTGACTTGCAGGCAAAGCCTGTACGCGACTGCTTTTTGTGCTGGAAACATGGCTGGGTCTCCCGCCGCCGTGGCGGGGATGGTGTGAGGGATGGGCAGCGATGGGCAGGAGTTGCAGGCAGCTGTCTAGATCGTTCGGCACAGGAGTGAAAAGTAAGTGGTTGTTTCTAAAAGTGGACCAGCAGGGTATTTTGTACTTGGTGCTCCAGAAAATAAAGGATCGAAGCAGTCCCCGTCCTCCAGTTCCTGGTGGTGTTTTTATGATCTTTTTGTAGATACAGACTTAGAGAAAGGGGGGTTGCCCATCATTACCCCAAAGAGGGGCTGCTACGCTTTGTGCCTTCATGAGAAATGGGGAATGAAGGGGCACTGGTGTTTCTTGAGAGCGACTGGAAAAGGGTCTCCTTTTTCTAATTCAATGCCTTGAATTGTTCTCCAGCTTTTTACAGGGAACAGCTTCCCTTTTTAAACATATTTCTAAGGTTTCTATTCCTTAAGCAGTACACCTGGCTTGCTGCTGGAGTCAGACCTGAGATGTGTGAGCCTTTTTCCTCCTTCATAGACAGGGTCCCCAAGCAGGACAGCGTTTCAGCATGTGCATCCATCATCGAGCCCTTTCCCGGACTGATCCCTTTCCTGGACCAGGGCGTCTTGCTGCCTGGGATTGCCCCGTTAGTTTTCTCCTCTGCTTCACGTGGGACGCTGGTAAAAGCTTGAGTGTTTTTTCTCTTTGTTCTGGAGGAGGATTCCGAGGTGCTGGAGATGGTGGATGGCCATTGCCCTTACTGTGGCTCGTGGTGGCCTCGGCCCGTGGCACGGTGACGCACCCGCGTGGCCACAGCCTCTTCTCTGCAAATGTCACTAATGTACTGTAAGTACAGCTCCGGTGAGCTCCCAGGCACTGATAACGCTGATAGATGGAGGTTATCCAGGAACTCAGTACCGATGGTGAAATATTGCGGGTTTATTGCCTTTCCATTCATTTTGTTTTCACGCCTTTCTGCCTTCCTGACTCATTGCCGTTCGGTCTCTGCTTGCGATTTCTATTTGCTGCGGTAACACCCACTGGACAAGACAAGAGCATTGCAAAGCCCGGGTGCTTGCAACTGCTCTTGGAGCTTTTTTCTTTTTTTAGTTGAGCGTCTAAAGCCAGGATGGGTGACAGAAAGGAAAACGTTACCGATGCCTTTTGTCGGAAGCATGAATAAAGTACTAAAATGAAGGAGGAGCAGAAGAAATGCCTCCTGCGTTGTGCGTGGCAGGCTGGCGTGAGGAGTTGGGCTGAAAAGGCCTGCTGCCATCCCCCTGTCCAACGTAGGCTCTGTCCCCAAACGCCTCCCAGCTGAGGCTGGCTGCTGAGATGGGGTCGACGGTGGGAGATGCTCTGCCCCGCACCCAGGTGCCGAGCCCATTTAGGCTCTTGCGTGGTCCCTAAGAAATGTTTTCCCTTTCCCCTCCGCTATCACAAATCCCCTTCTGCCCACTCCTTGGGGATCCCTTGGACGTGCGGGCGCTTTACGACGTGAAAAGTAAACTCCACAAGCACCGAGTACCCCAACGCTACCCTAAATAGCTGCGCGTTAAAGGAAAATAATGTCAGCAGTTGTTCAGCAAATGTTTAACCCAAACTGGAATTAGGCTGAATTACGTACTTCTGCACGGAAAATACTCGTGGGAATGCAGACCAGAATCGATGCCCAGCTTTCTGTCCATCTCGCACATGCGGACACACGGACACACCTTGTCTTTTGCAGCTTTTGCTAGTAACTCTGGCTAGCTTCTTGTATGCCTTTACAATATTTTGCAATTTTGCATATTCCTTAATTGCTTCAACCATTTTTTTAATCCGAGTGTCTACTTGTTTGCCATTCTTTGTCCGCTCCGTGCTACAGTCTGGGAAGCAGAGATTGTCTCCTGGGGTCTGTTGTGCAAACCTCCACCTCTGTCGGGCGTGCGCTCGCTCCCTCCTGTGCCGGCTGACGCTGGCCGCTGCACAGGCAATCACATTGCCACGGTCTCCGTAAAAGGAGGGTTACGGACTTTGTGCCTTGAGAAGGTCCTACGCTTGCTTACGCGGCCAGCGGTAGCATTTTGCAAAAAACTTTCAGACCCCACAGAAGCTCTGCTGGTAAAAAAACCCAACAAAACCAACGAGCGGTAAAACGAACAAATTCTACCAGAAATGGGAAAAGAGAAGCAGTCCAAGCATTTTGATAAGCATATTCCATTAGCCATGGTTTTTGCTTTTTATTTTAAGCTCTGATTAAAATTCAGCAGCTTTTATTTAAAGAAAAAAAAGAAATGTTTGTGCTCAGCGTAGATCCTTATTTCCACCGCAGCGTGAGTTGGTAAACGAGGAGCTCCGGTGGATCCCCCCCCCAGCTTCTCCTCCCTCCCTCTGCAAGGTCCCCCCTGATCAGCGAGGGTCCCCGCTCGTTAGCGGCTGTGGCTAGGAGGGTGACGATGCTCGGCGGCAGAGGACACGTGACAGCAGCCGGTTTCTTGCGGGAAGCTAATGAAGAGATGAGGAGCATCGATTTGCCATCTATTTGTTAGGACCCCAGTGAAACAGCTGTTTGTTTCTCATAAACAATTATGCCAAGACGGAAATTGGCTTGTGTCTGTACGTACTTTTTGGATGGGGAAAATTAAGCAGTAATAGCTGGAAAAATAATATGGGCTATGAGATAATAGATGCCTAAGGGATAAAATTAAATAGTACTTTACAATGAAGGAAGAGGTTTTGGCAATAAATAGTTTGCATTTGACTTCTTTTTGTTTCCCAGAGGACTGGTGGTGTTTCGGAGAGGTCGTCCTGGGATGTATTTTCTAAACAGACACAGGAATATTGTGAAGGTCGGTTTTGGTTTGTTTTTTTTTTTTTAATTCCTCCAGAGGAGGATGGTGCCAAGGCCAGGGTGCAGCTCATGCCGCCTGCACCGCCGGCGTGTTGACTGGGACTGGGACGTGGACACTGGGCCTTGCTTTGAGAAACGCTGCCGGTGCAGGAGGACGTTTAAAAGAAAACAGCAAGATTTACCAAACAAAGTGGGAACAGGAGTTGTTTTAAATGCCACAGGGAGCCCAAAAAGCTCAGGAAGGGGAGGTGGCATGTTCGGCACCCCGACAGGGTCCAAGCGGAGTTTATTCACGATCTGCATGTGTTGCCGCTTGGCTGGCTTTGGTCTGCTGCTGCAGAAGCCCCTTTCCAATAACGCAACGACAGTGGGATTTATTTTTGTTCTGCCGTCCCTCCCTCCACTACGTGCTTTTCCATAACTGCTCTCTGAGCACCTTGCTAAGGGGGTAGTTTGGAAATGCTGTTTTTTCCATTTCAGGTGGCTCTTACCACCACCTCCTTCGACTTGTGCGGAGGGGATATGCAGTGTCAGGCCAGGTGAACACCTTGGTTGCCTCCTGGTGCCGACGGTAAACATCCCCGCGAGCGCAGGGCTTGCTCTCTGCTGCGAGTCGCCGGGGCTGCCGGGGCACCATCGCGGGCGGGACTTGGTTCCTCTTCACTACGCGGGAAATAAAAGCATGGTTCAAACAGAGCTGCAAACCCTAATCCCACCTTCCCGAGGACAGGTCCGGGTGCAGCAGGTCGAGATCGAAGATCTTTGGCCCAGGCTTATCCCTGCTATCAGCTTTTAATTTCACAGACCTCGGGGAAAGCCTCCCCACCAGGTGGGAGAATTTCCTAGGCATGTACGGGGCTCGGGGGAGAGTCCCGAGGTGCAAAGTGCCTGCCGTCCCCATTAGCTGAAGTGGGACTCGGGGTTGCTCAGCACCTCTGCAAATGAGGCCAAACTGTCTAGTGCATTGAAAATGAAATCATTAAGTCACTGTTGCATTAAGACTCTGTTTTTATTCATGGAGTGTAATATGATTCATTTGCCCTTTTGCTCTCATGTTGAGAAGGCAGTCATCTAGTATGCATCGCTGGCTGCAGGGAGAGCTGTATTTATTATTTTTTTTTAATTTTTTCTTTTTGTGTGAGGGAGCAGACATTTTCATCAAGTGCAGAGCAGCCACGGAGTTGAGACTCATCTGTTTTCTCAGTGGTCTCAGAGGCCGGTGCATGCCGCGCTCTCGCAGCCCTGTTCGTGGGAGCATTTAGCTCAGCTCATCTCTCCTTCCCTAAGCCTCACGGCGACGATCCTTTTTCCTGCTCCAGCCCCCCCCCCCCCCGTGCTGGGGCAGCGCTGGAGCATTGCAGGTGCGTTACGAGAGCCCCTGCACCTCGCCCAGGGCCCGGGCTGGAGGCACGAGGGACACGCCGGCGCTGGGGCATGTTGCCAAGCTCTGGGGGCAACAGCATCCTTTGGTGTCCCAGTGACACCGAGTCCCCGCCAGCCCCTTGCAGAGGGGTGGGTCAAGCTATTTACCGGGGAACTATAGGTGCCTCGGCACCCACAACCCCGGGGTTATGGACACGGCACGGGATCTTGCCGATATGTGGTGGGATGTAGGATGGGACCCTGCTCCACTTGATGAACTGATTAAAACCAGGTGAAGAAGATTATGGGTCCTTGGGGCTGCGGGTCGCTCCTTGCAGTTAACTGCAGCCAAGGGAAATCATTCTTCCTTGGAGATAAAAGAAGAAACGCGCCAAGCAAGGGAAGAGTATAGAATACAAAAGAACAGAAAAAATGCATTTTTTTTAAATGTTAGCATGGGGAACATTAACTAAATCACTAATTCCAAAAGAATGATAATGAGTAAGCCAGTTTGAGTCACTGCTTCTTGTTGTGGGACAGGATCGGAGCAGTTAAGCTCCGCGTGTTGGATCTCTGCCTGCAAAACAAGAAGTAGGAAATTCCTTTTTAGCCCCGACAATCGCGGCCAGCCCTTTTTAAGCACAAAGCTCTGAACCCTGTCTTGCTGTCAAATTCCAAGCGGTCACGACGCACGGCACACTGACCGTCTCAAAATCCTCAGGTGACCCTGGATTTCTAACGCTACAGGGTCATAATACGTATAAAAATCAGTAAGGCGTATTTTAGAAGCAAAAGGCAGGAGGAGGAGAGGTAACTCAATGTGTTTCTTTTCTTTTTTGCCTTGTCCTTTTCTTCCTTTCTTTTTTTTTTCCCCTCTCCCCTCCTAGAGTCTGTAGACCAAATCCGTGCCAGGAAGGACCAGCTAACCAGAGCACAGCTCAGCGGCAGAAAACAAGGTCTGAGGTGCAGGCGAGGGAGAAGGCTGTTCTGCAGGGGGGCATGAGCTGGGCGCTTAATTTGGTGATTTTCCTACACTTTGTCGATGGGGAGGCGTAAGAAGAATGGGTCAGGTGTGGATAAAGATAAGGAGAAAGGGTTTTCAAAAGAGCTTGGAGCCGGGAGCTGTTTGGGAAGGGGAGGGTTTTTGCCTCTAACGATTTGGGTAGACAAAAGAGGAGAGGCAACTTGGAAGCGGGGAGGTAATAATGGCGACCTTCTCCACTCTTTGTTTTCAACCAAGAAATGCACAAATCGCTGCTGATATTGCTGTGTGGTTTCCTGCTGCTTTGTGGCTTGATTTGGAGCTGCAAGCCGTTCCTAGCCTGGTTCCTGACTTGGCGGTGCGGTAGCACATAAAAAGCAAGCAAATCCTCGCCGGCAGAATCGTAATTGTTCCCTACGCGGTGCCCGCCGGGAGGACCGCTTCGCCAACACCTTCACCTTGCGTCGCGTTTTAGATCCTGGATGGATTTTGAACAGATTAATGCCTTTTGGAGAGTTCTAGAAAGGTCAAAAAGAGAAAAGAGGCTCTAATAGCAGTATAGCAACCAGCTGGTTGCATTGGGTTTCATTTTACTGCCATAGTAACACCATGAGCCACAGTGTTAATACCATGCCCGCTGAATGCCATTCCCCCCCCCCCCCCACTTTTTGTCAAGAGACAAGCCCGTAAGAAGATATTTTCTTCCTGAAGAATTTCTACAAGGCAGTAATAGGCTTTTTGGAGGGGATGGTCCTCGTACCCAGAGATGTAAGGTGGGTAATTTACAAGGCAATGTGCAAATGCCAAATTGTTAGGCAGAACTGCTGCTGATTTAGAAGGCAGTTAATGCTATAAATGTGCCAAGTGCCAGTAGAGTGTTTCTACAGATGGAATAACTGGAAATATTGGAGAGATTCCAAAGGTTTAATCAAATTCAACCAGTTTTTTTTCTTTTTCTTTTTTTTTTTTTAAACTGCAGAATTCTCTAAGGGATGCGAGTTGAAATAGTAGATTATTCCATTGCTTTTAGTACCATGGGGGAGATTTTCGTAGATGAACATAAAGCACATACTTTCAAGCAAACACGTTAAGTGGGTATACAAATGAGGGCTGGAGCAGCAACGCTGTGGAAGCCTGTGCTGGTTGAGCTTAGAGGGAGCATCATCTTTACATACCCTGGCAAGAGGGTCCTTGGAAGCGGACTGATGGGTTTTCAGCCTTGCAGCACAAAGGAAGCGAGGGGAAGGGTTTGTGAAAGTGACAGCAGCAGCGTCACTGGTCCCGCACCGCAGTTCTGCTGGACCCGGGCAGGTTTTGGTGGGATTCTGGGCATGAGCATCCTTTTCGTGGCTCACTGTGCAGTGCTGGGGCATGCATATGTTTCTGCACAGATGTACACCTTCCTCTAGTCTTGTTGACAGCCTTTCCAAGGCTTCTTATTTAGCCAGACCATATGCGCTTGGGCATGGAGATAGTGCGATGTGGAAAGAGCATCGCATTATCCTTGGGCTGCAAACACCAGCAGGAGCAATTCAGAGCAAATTTTGTCTGCAAGGAGATCCAGAGCTCTTGAGCTTGCATCACAGGACACACATAATGATCGAATGCGATTTTTTTGCTCATTTTTCAAAACCAGTTCCAGAAAACCATTTCCCTTTGTTCTATCCCAAAATTAGCTCTCCTTGTCCTTTCCTTAAATAATCATCCAAAGCATGGATGAAGACCACCAGGGAGAGAGGACATTGTGGCATGTCTCCAGGTAAAGCTTTGCTGCTGAAAAAGTGATGTGGGACCAAGCTGGGGAAGGGGTTGGAAATCATTCCACGGGGTTTCCCTTGTCATTGGTACAGAAAATGAAGAGCCCGTCCCCGTTGCTGGCCACAGGATTTTGTTTCGGGGTGAGGTGGCAGGGCCGTGAACCCCTAAGGGTGCAGACGGCAAGGGAAGGACTGTACCAGGAGCGATGCTGTGACAGCGCTGAAGCTTTTACCTTGCTGGGGTTTTTTTGTGTGACGTTTCTTCAACAACATTTTTTTTTTTTTTTTTTTTTTTTGCACATGGCCTGATTGGATCCATTAATTGTCATTTATTTATTTTTTGTAAGGGAAGAAGAGTTTCCTCCTTTTCCTGGAGTGTTTGGTATTGATCCTCTCTGCTCTCTGCCGCTCTGGAGTCAGGGACCGTCTCCCTCCCAGGCATTGCCGTACTCTGCCTACTTTCTGCGCAGACCCCCATGTCGCTCTATGCAGTATTTCTCACTGAATAAATTGCTACAAAGCTATTAGCCTCAATGCCACAGTCTGCTGCTCCTGCTTTCCTGCACCCACCTCCACCCCTCAATTGATCCAGCCTGCTGTCTGTTTGCTGCAGTCAAGACTGCCTACTGCTGCTGCGCACAAATTGCTTTAGAATTGAATTGTTTAAAAACATTTTTATAAACATTCCCTCCCCTTCGTGATACTGTCCATTGTGCCAGCCAGAGCTGGGAGCTTTTTACGTGATTTTACCTCACTGAAGAATGGGGGAAGATTCTTAATTTTTTGTGTGTGTGGTTTGTTGTTGTTGTTTTTTTTTTAAATCAAAGTCAACGTGGAAATTTAAAAACTACGTGATGATGGGAATCGGGTCCCTGAAGAAGCTGTTGTCTATGGATCTGTGTCCTAGATTGTGTATCCTGCTCAAGTGATGCACTGGTGTGCCTCAGCTCCTAGCTGGCTCTTGGCTTTGCGGGGATTGGGGTTCGCTCTGTGCTGTGCGCCGCCAAGCGCGCGTGCTGCCAGCCCTTTGCAGATGCGAGCCTCCGGTGCTCGTGCTGACGCGCTGTGCAGCGCTTGCTGGCAGCCTTGTCTCGAGAGGCATCAGGATGATTGTTTTTCTGTTGACGTGGTCGTGGTCTAACTAGAGGCGTTTCGGAGACGTAGCCCGTTGCAGTCTTCTTGGAGGCGTTTAACTGTCGTAACGTCCAGGGGTACTGACAGGTCCGCAGCAGCGTGAGGTTTGTGGTGCCCGGGATTCGGAGTGCATCCCTCCGAAGAACCTGGGGCTTGCAGGAAGGTGGTGAGCGCAGCGCTCACCTACCCAGAGCTGAGGGAGATGCGCTCACCTCCACGGGCGTGGATGCGAAAGCTGCTGCGGACACCCCTTACGCGGGGCTGCCTGGCTGCAGGAGCCCATTTGAGCAAATTTCACAGGGACTCTCTTTGTATCATCGACCTCCATAGCTGTTTTCTGTGCAGATGCAAAAAAGCCTTTGCAAGTGCTACGGGAAGAAGGTTTGGAAAAAGGCAGTAATTTTGCAGGTAGTTTTGTGTGTGTTTGTACAAAAGGTGGTACAGTGCTTCCAGCAGCTGGTGATGTTCCTTTGTTTCTCATTCGTCATCCATCCCTCCCAAACTCCTCTTCACTCCAAATACTCACACAAGAGCCCTTCTGAAGCAACATTTATCTCGAGTGCTGCTATATCAGGATTCATCGATCTTGTCATAAGATCATCCACACCAAATTGAAGCTCTAAGGGTGGAAGAGTGACACATGCACTCTGTTCCTCAAGGCCTGTTCTTTGGTGTTGCCAAGAGACTGACTCTAGGGTAGGACTTGGTTGCACCTTGCTTTGCAAGATGACCCATCTCAGAACCTCCCCACCATGGAGCGGCGCAGTTCAACATGATGATCTGTCTCCAGGAGATGCCAAGGACCCAGCCGAGCAACTAGAGCGGATTTGTCCTCAGTCCCCTGACACCCTCTTAGCTAGTTTGCAAATCCTTGTGGAAATCTGCCTGAATTCAGTCTTCTTCTAGGGTTCCTCCTTCCTGCCCTTGCCCCATGGTCCTTGGTCCCGCAGTCTCTGCCTCTGTACCACCCGTTGCATCTCCTGGGGAATATCCTGGCTGTGTCTTTCCGACACTTGCAAGCCTACCCTTGTGTTACGCTGAAAGTGGTTTGAACAGGCTCCTGCAGGAATATCTTCTGTGCCTACAGATCCTCCTTAAACTCTTCTCTAACATCTCGTCTGCAAGAAGTGACGGTATAAAAGGGCAGTAGACATGTCTGGCATTATGAAGTCTTATTGAGTAAGCCTGTGACCTCACCCTTGTAAACTTTCTGCCCACTCTGACCTCCTCCCCCATTGTCTGCTGATGGCAAACGCAATGATGCTGCATCAGACTGAATTTAGGATTATATCATCGTGACGTCTGTACATGTTTCTTCTTTGGGAATACCTTTGGGCATTTGACATAAAATAATAATAATATGAAGTTAGTGTGGTTGATGGGTCTTACGTTGACAACCCTGAAGCTCACCCAGAGAACTTAACCCAGGTGGTGCAAATTTATTTACAAATTTTTGTTCAGACAGGACCACCTTCAAGTGCAGACGGCAATTTCAGTCTCTGCTTAGGTGTTGTCATTTCTGTTGTACTGTCAAGCAGGAGGCTATCATGCTGCTGATGTCTACGGCAGGCTCAAAAACAGGCTCAGCAATAAACCATCCATCAGGAAATTCTTGTTGACTACTGCTCTGGGTCCAGATCTGAGCTAGAGGTGAGGTGCTCCTGTCATCATGTTGTGGTCCCAGCCCTACTTCTCATCCTCAAACTCTTTCTTCGCATCTGTTTTTAAATGTTATTCCCCCCATTTATTTCCTTTCTTCTCCTAAGAACAAGAGAATTAAATTTGCACAGACAATATTGTGTATCTATTTTACAGTGTATGACCTTGTGTGCCACAGCTAGATGCCATCCCGAATCTACTTACGTTTACGTGGTTGTGTCATCCTCCCCTTGTTGGAGAGGACATGACAGGGAACGATACAAGGTACAAGCTGAATCCCGCTCGCCTGAGGGGCCATCTGAACTTGGGCAAATTGAGCACTCCTTGCTGAGGTTTTCAAAGACAGCATCAACAGGAGAGAGCTGGAATCCCACCATCACCCAAAATAAGATTATAAACCAGAATCTCCTCTTTTGGGGGAAGTGCCCTGAAGAACAAAGTTTTGAGGCTCTCTGTCAGGTTTTCCTGTTAGAACTTACTCATTTTTCTCTGAATGCTGAAATGATCTTTGGTCCAGAGAGAAAAGACGATGTTGCAATCCGTGTTTGCTTTTGCCAAGTGCAACAACTTCAGAATACCCTGTTCTTTTGGTGCTTGTGGCCCTCTTCTGAAAGAGTGAAAGGTGGGTCCGGGTCCCTTGGTTCACATAAAGGAGTCCCTGACCATTGCTATCACCTCTTACTCCCCTGAGAATGGCATTGCAGGTCTGGTCCTTCACGTGTCCAATGAGGGTCTGTAAATGACGTGTTTTCTTCAGACCGAACAGAACATTTCTTTCCAAGGAAATACAGAAAATACATAGGAGAATAACTCTCTTCCAGTCTGTACTGATTTTCTTTTTTTCAGCTCATCGTGGTTGTTCCCCCTGCCTTACAGCCAACGGGGCGGGGGGGCGTTGGGATGCCCCTGGGGCCAAGTCGCCCACCTGGGACCTGCTTCTGCTCTTGGCTCCTCTCCTTCCCCTCTGCACGCCGTGTGGTGCTCGTCCTGCGGCTCTTGGCCAAAGATTTTAGTATTCAGGAAATTGGGAAGTTTGGCTGTCCTTGGTCTAATTAGTTCGTTAAGCACAGGGGAGCTCAGATCACAGTTCAAATGGCTGTAATTTGAGTGAGCTTGAGACAATGTGAGAGGATTAAGTAGTGAAATTGTGTCTATTACTTTGGCCAAAAAATAACTATTCAATTTGACTTGAATATTTAATTTTCAGAACGTAAGGGTTAGATATTAATATGGGCTTGGCAGAGAGTTCATCACTTGTAAGACTGCGCTGAGAGTTCTTCACGTGCTGAGATCAGTGCTTGAAGTCAAGCACATCTTTCTGGAAATGCTCCTCTGAACAAATAATTGGCCTCAACAAAGAAGTGACTGGGTAAGACTTAATTGCTTATTATTATCGAAGGTCCTCTTAAATGGTCTTCTGGTCTCAAATCCTGTGGATATCTATAAAATTTTGGAGGTGGCTTTTCTCGGAGAGGGGAACTGCAAGTGTCTGTCTTCCATTACCCAGACTAATACCTTTGCACGCGCTGAAGGAGATCCATCTCCATGGGTAGCTTCTGCTGGGGGGGGCGGCCATGGGAAGCCCTCCCCAAACGAGCGTGGTAGAAATACAAAGACCCGAATACCCGGGGGATTCAAAATAATGCAATCTGGAGTGAAAGCCTTCCCTTTTCTCTCTCTCTCGGCGACAGATGTTGGAGTCCAGGTATTGCGTGGAGTGGGCTGAAGCGGCCGCAGCCCGGCGCATGTGCTGCGTCCCTGCCAGCCCCGGCGAGGAAGCCCTAAGAGGCGTTTTAGTGGTATTGTGCAAGGCATGACTGAGGGAAAAAATAATTCTTTGCCTGCCTAAGACGGGTAAATGGAGTATTTTATCTTTTTTCCTTTTTAATATTATGTGCCTGCATCTGTTCCAATGAGGAAAAACAATGCTAATTGGAACGTTTTAAGGGATTTGTAGTAAATGAGAACAAACATTACCAGGCTGAGAAATTTAAAGGGAATTTGGTCAAAATACCAGTGACAGTTTTAGTCAAAATATCTGAGTTAAGGGACTTAGTTAGCTTAAACTTGTTGAGCATAGCAAGAATAAAAGGCGGTTGGTGGCTGATTTCTGTGTTAGCTGAGATCACAGGGCAGCGTGAGAGCACGGGTTGAAGGCAGGGCTGTCCTGCTAGTGCCTTTTATTTTTCCTGTGAAAGAAGTCAGGTTCGAGCATCGCATAGGTAATGGATCAAAAATACATAGTTTTGACCGTTCTCGCTCGCTGTTGCATCGGTGTCTATGACCTGCGTGGGCGTGATAAGGCGTCGTGTTAGCAGATCCTCGCTGGAACCAGGTCCTTCCCATGCAAACCAGTCGGCTGCTTTCAGGGAGCACCAAATTGAGCTCTTTCTGCTGCAGGTAATCATGTTGCACTGGGGGACGTGCCGAGGTACCACGCTGCTGTGGCTGCATTTTCTGGATGGATAAAGTGGTTCCTGCACAGGCATATTTAGGGCTTATAAAGCTTTTGGCTGAGAACGTGCTGTACAGAGCAAAGGGACACAGAAGCACCATAATGCTGACTCCAAACTTCTCTGAAGTCTGGGCAGAGGTCATGTTTACTGGTGTGTTTTTCATTCTGGCCTATTTCTTCAGGTCTGCCCTTTTTCTCCTCTAGCCTGAAGGCTTGTGCTTGCTTGGTTCTCCTACTGGACACCTTTAAATCAACGAACGGACGATGCGTTGGGTTCACCGGCATTTCATTTATTGCTTCTGTGTTTGCTTCTTTGCTTGAAGACCCTCAGTAGGCAAGGGGTTAACAGCATCCTCATGATTCTTCCCGTTACCCCATCAGGACTGTTTAAAAATTAGCTTCTCCCCACTTACAGCACTATAATTAGGCTACAGGAGTTGTGGGGAATGATTTCACAAAGTGACTTGGTGTACTCGCCCATGCACCCCAGGGAGCCAGGCAATTATGCATACATAATTCTACTCTTTGAATATTTTCTCTTTCTCTGCATAATTTCTCTCTATTCATCTTTCCAGTGTCCTTCTGAGATAAACTTAGAAGTCTCAGCTTTCAGAATTTAAAAAAAGATCCTGTGCCTGCATGTGCACTATTTGCATTTAAACCAGCAGCCGTTCTCTGGGATGGAGCGGAGGGGTGAGGCCGGGGAGGAGGGTGAAGGAGCCTACGAAAGGAAGCAGGAGAAGCCCTTCGACACAATAGCACAACCACCCTGGCCGGCGAATGATCAGAAAGAGGCGGGGAAGAGTATTTCATTCCTGAGCTACTAACTCACTCGTCATTTAGGCTTTGCTAGGGCAAAGCTGCTGTTTTGCCGGGGCAGGTGCTTTGTAAAGGTTTCTCTGGTCCCCACAGACATGGTCTTACCCTGTGGTTTCAGTTCCCACGCGGGGCAGTGAAAGGCCCCTTTAGCTGTTGGAAGTTCTTGGTTTCCTGCCACCGTCCTTGGGCCAAAAAACGTGCTGCGGCACTCAGTCACCCGTACGCAGTCAGTATTTTAGCCGTAAGCTAATAGCGTTATTGCACTTTGTATTGGGAGACTTCAGTCTTTGCTGCAAAGAAAGATGTCTTCATGTTTTGTAATAGCTGGTGTAAGGAGCTGCTCTGGTTTAAACGAGCGCCTGAATTTGAGTCCCCTCAGCTTTGCTCATCGGGGATTGCGGTTTGGGAGTCGGGATCCCAGGGTGACCCGGAGGAGCAGGCTGGGCGTTGGGCTGCGTGCTCTCCCCGCGCACACGGGTGGTCAGCAGCAGAGGCTGGTTCGGACCTTTCCACCTCCGCAGGCGGTTGATGCACGCTGGAGCTGTGCCCCAGCATATTATGGAGCTGACCCTTTTAGGTGCAAGTGTATTTTTGTCTCTAATATCCTGTTTATGCTGTTCGCGGTGAATTTATTGCAGCGTGATAAGCGAAACACAGAGTAACTGCCAGCATATTTCCACTGTCTTCAGAGTCAGTTTATCTTTATAAACTTGCTGTTGACATGATGCAATTTCTCCCTGTTGCAGTGTAGCTGTATAGCAGCAAAGTTGTGATAAAAGACAACTTGTTGAAGGGATTCTTTGTCATACTCCTGAATCATCTACAATTCCTTTTTTTCCCGGTGCCAGAAGTGTGCTGGTGCTTTGCAATTATACCTACACTTGATGCCTTTTTCTTCTTTTTTTCCTCCCTTTCTCTCAATGATTCAAGTTCCCCACTGTACCCTCATTCATTCTCTCTCTCTTTTGGTTTCTTCTTCTTCTTCTTCTCCTTTTTTTTTTTTTATCCACCACCTTCTTAAGGCTCTGAAGCTGCAACTGCTTTACTGTGGTCTAAGGAAAAGCTACTGTTCAACTTCCCGAAGAAAGCTCATTGTGTGGTGCCATGAAAAAAGGTTTAAACAACACAAGGGAATAAAGGCGCCGCATTTCTCTGAAAGTTTTTCTTTTCGTTTCCTTTTTTTTTATTTTTTATTTTTTAAGGAATAATACATAAGCTGCTAGGAAAGGGCAGAAATGTCTGCTGCTTCTCTCTAGTCATGCCTGTGAGGCTGTGAAATTCTAAGGAAGCCTGCTTTTTACATAGGAGCTGGAAAGCTAGACCACCCCCCCCCCCCAAACCTTTGCTGTTCTCTGCATTATTACCCTCATAAGCCTAACAAAAAATCCTAAGATTGTTCCCAAACAGCACAGAATCAAAGCTTACAAAGCAGTAGCGTAATTACTTGCTTTCTTTTTTGGTACCAGTTTATAGCAATCTTACGTAAGACGCTCAAATACTTTCAAAGAGGCCTTTCTAGCAGCGAGAGCTCAGTGATTCTGCTATCAGCAGAGTTACTGGAGGCTGGCAGCGGTACAAATGAGTGACGGGTTTGGATCCTGGCTGCAGTTCTACAGCGGGGACAGGCCCCCGATGTGCTGGACCCGTCGCTGCTGGACCCCTCCCAGCTGCCGAGCCCCCGGTACATGCTGCACCCATCCGCGCCACCTCGCTCCTGCGTACATCCATCCCTTCCTGGTCAAAAAGGCTTTGAGGCAGGGTTTTAATTTTATTTTTTTTTTTTAATTATTACTGTTTCTGTTGGTTTTCTCGTTGGCAGAATCTCATCCAGCTGTGTTGCTGCTCCCTGGGGTGATAAGTATTGATCCGCGTGTGTCTAGGGGTCAGGGAGCGAAGTGCAGCGTCGCCGTCTGGTTTGGCAGGTGACAATTGTTCGTCACCGGGCTTTTACCTGCGTCGGGCATCTTTATCTGCAGCAATGCCCTCCACCGGGACTGTGTGAGAGAGCGAGCCTTGTCCTCTGCCAAACGCACGGCGCTGGGAGGAAGAAAAGGGGGGAAAGAGGGAATTTTGTCAGCTCTCCCCATCGACGCTCAGCATAGCTGTAACAGCGTCACACTATTTAAATCAGAGGGATTTTAAAATGCCGTTCTCTTTTCACTGCTGATGGGGACTGATTACTGCTGGCACTTTGCTGGACGTGGACAACGAATATCCACCAGTTCCACTTCCACGTTTTGTTACTTTTCCAGTGATGTCTTTCCCACTCCTGACTTCACACAGTGCTGCGGATTTGGTGCAACTTAAGTGCAGAGGAGGGAAGTTCAAACAAAATAGCTATTTTAATTGAAGCTAATAAGGAAGAAACATCTATTTCGATCACAGCTATGCAAAACAATGCTTTTCTTAAGCCTCAAGTGGCAGCTAAACCTACTCGTGTTTCCCTTTGAAGATTTATTCCTATTTGTGCTTTGCTTCCCCAGTAGATAGGCATGGTGCAAGGGCAAGAATGTTTCTGTCTAGCAAAGACACTTTCCTGGAGTGAAATGAAAATGTTATTGTTTTGTTTCCAGTAATACCGCAGCCAGTGATCTTTAGTTATTTTAGTAATAACACACAGAAGGAATGTCACCTTTTATATTGGCATCCTTGGTAAATACAGTGAAATACGTGTCAACTTTAAAGACAGCAGTAGTCCGGTTTGCAAATAAGGAAATGATGGAGAGTTTGTGGCTTAATAATGTTAGGGAGGAAAGCTAACGCGGAGTTACAGACGTAACTGTAATCTCTCAGCCATCTCTGTTAGCTGCCCATGAAATACCTCTCTTCCTCTCTCTGCACAGGAGCTACAGAACTGTTGTTACCATCTAAACCGCAGTAATTAATCTGTGCTTAGAGACTCCATGAAGTGAGCTGAATTTCTGTAATTTCTCCTGCTTTTCATCGTAGATTCTCCAGCAGGACACTAGAAATGCCCTCGCGGAGCTGAAACACCTTCACAGTGCGTTGGCTCTTTCCAATGAAAAATAATTTTATGAAAACAGGCCCAAGCAGCCTTGAGTTGAGGCGTGCGATGCTAACAGGCAGAGTGCGTCCTTCAGCCATGGCACCCATCGTACTCATCGCCTTCTGTCCTCCCGGGGGGTTTGGAGACCTTTGGGTGCCCTTTGGCAGAGGAGGTGCCGGCATGTTTGGGACATAGGCACGGTGTCCAGGCTGGTGACACGCGTGCGGGTCACGTACCCATGCCGCTCTGGCCAGGCTTGCCCAGAATTGCCAATCTGGACTCAGAGAAGTACTTTGGATGCTGCATCTTGGCAAGCGAGGGCTAGTGACAGATGCTAACTCTTTGTTTTTCAGTTTTCCCCGGTATAAATACGTTCGGGCTTTTAGAGGTTGTTATTATTAGCATCATCATTCAAGTCTTTTCAGGGCAAAGTGCCCTCTGCCCAGGAGGGAGCGTGGACTGCAGCTTCTCTCTCTGGCTTCTCGGTTGGCTTGACCCGGGATACCGGACTGCCGGCTTTCTTGCTGCCTTCAAAACCGTTCTCCTCCTGCTTTCGCCCGGCGATGCAGCTTCCCAGGAGGTCGTGAGGTTTGATACAGGCAGATGTGTCCCAAGCGCACGATGCTTTTCAAATGTTTTGTGTTGTAGCGCTGGCACATGCGTGACCCACGCGAGACACGGCTTTTCTGGTTGCAGACAGACCTCTTCCTCTGCAGCCTGCCTAACGGAGAGAAAGCCTCTTAGCGCAGTTACTAACGTGCCCACAGACACAGCCTGCCTGCTGCAGCTGCCTGTACCCAGCAGACACACAGCCATGTGGGGTTGTATGTGGCATAAATAGTATTTCATTATATGCTTTCATTATCTGAACTTACACGACCTATTTCTGCCGTGGTATCTCTCAGCTGGTGGGAGGTAGGAGTGCGTTGTTTGTTTCATGGACTTGCTTGCTTAACTTTTAACTGGCATAGTATTTAAATAGAGCATCTCCCTGAGCATGTCTTGTCTCTCTAGGCACTTGTTCCTGTTGGTGTTACTCTCCTCCTCCTCACGTTCCCCCGCCTGTGTTGTAGCACCTGTTGCATTTTGCCACAAATTAGACCGTAAAATTTTCACAGCGGGGATAATTTGTGCCTGTGGGGCTCTGAGCGTCGCGGGGCTGGATCCCGCCCGGGATCCATGGGTACCACGCGCGGCAGCGGGGAGGGCGACGGCAGGGATCCAGCGAGGGGAGGTGGTCACGGGCAGCTGTTCTTTTAAGCCCTGACAACGTCGTGAAATACCATCAGCAACTTGGAAAAGTTGTTGCTTCGGTTCCGCAAATACCTTTTAGCCGGGTTCCCTGGCTTTAGCCTTCATGCTGGCTTTTTGCTTGGATGCTACGATGACGGTGAAACCGCCGGTGCTCGGCTGCGCGTATGCGTCTGCCTCCAAACATGCGCTTGTATTTGGTCTAACGCAGCGTGGAAATCCCACTCTTGTCACCCGGCAGCAGCTCTGGTTTTGAAAAACGCGAGGTCAGTGCGTGTTAATGGAGGTCGAACATCTTGTTTCACCCAGTGCAGTCTCTCCTCCTAACAGCAGGCAGCGGTTCTGCTGCAGGGAGGGCAAGAGGGGAAGGAGCAAGAGGCAGCGTTTCTCCCCTTGGCTTCCCGACGACTTTGGGGTGTAGAGGGATAACCTGGAGTTTCAAGAATATTGGGACTGCCGCACACGTACCCTTTTACTAGAGAAGGGATTAGGGAGCGATTTGCTGTAGAGGGAAGTTCACTTCTCCAACTGCATCATGTGAAATCTGGACACTGTGATATCTTAGGGTATGCCAAAGGCAGTCAAACCAGAGTCCTTTTTTTATCACAATACTCTTTGATTAAGATCATTATAGCAACTGGTAGCAGCACTACTGTTAAGATTGAGTTGGTATTTCTGTCTCACGGGCTGTAACTCAGTGTTCAAGCTGTCAGCCCAGATGCAATTTAAAAAAAAAAAAAAATAAAAAAAAAATTGAAAACCAAAAATGGTTTTCGTCCATTGAGCCATTTTAAAGCTGTGTTTTTAAAAGATAGATTTTAACTTGCTGTGGAATATTTTTATGGATGATACGCATCTACACGTTATAAGGTTTTCAAGAATATGTGACTTCCGAAAAATCTCCTGTTCTCCTTTAGTTTTTCTTTAGCTTGTAGTGTGAGAAAATCCTCATGCATTTAAAAGGGCCCTTTGCATAGTGAATTGGTACCAAACACAACTATTATTTGCATACTAATTTAAGTCCAATTTCATTTGCCATCCAAAGCCTTTTTTTGTTTAGTTTGAACCTCTGTAAAAGGGGGAAATGATACAATGTCTTGTGGCTTTGCATTTCCAAGCAAATCAACATCATTTAATGCAACGGTGACATCATGTAGGTAAACCAGAACAGGAGCCGTAGCAACTGTGAATGCGTAAGGGTGAGCTCAGGGTAAAACATGAACAGACTGGATAAATGGTAAAAGATAAGGAACGTGGCTAATCCTTACATGCTCAGAAATTGTAAGACTGGCTTAAATCACACGATTAAAAAAAAAATTTTTGAAAAAATCTTTATTTCTTTTATGTGCGTGTTGTTTTTTGAGCCTCTAGGTTGTACTTGGCTCATATTTTCAAGTATTTCTTTGCAGTCTGGTGGGCTAGACACATACTTCTGTGTTAGGTGGGACTGTCATGTCATCGCTTGACTCTAGGAGCTCAAGCATTGGGAAAAACACCAAACAGTCAGAGCTGATCACATTGGGTGAGCTGGAAGCACTAAATATAGATAATTTAAAATCCTTCACTTCTACAGTGCTGCTAGATTGTTAACTGAGGTGAAAAAAAAATTGAAGTACTTTGTGAGTTTCAAATTGATAGCATCCTTTTAAATCTTAGCATAAATTCAGTGGCACTTCACCTCCCTCCCACAATCAGATCTAAAGAGTGAGAGTAACGATGTCATTTTTTTTCCCAAGCTATACAAAGAACACATATCAGGGATATATTAATGAAATATTAGCAAATCAATGCCAGGAAAAGCAACAGTAAGCTAGATGAGAAATCTGTGCTGGTAGGCAGGGGAGTTACAGCAGTGACCTGATACGACTGTGCCAATTCAACTCAGAGATCTGGTTGCTATTGAGAGAAAATATTACTCGCTCAAAGAAAGGAGGACGAAAGCCCTTCAGTGCGATGGAGTTGCACCATCTGTGACACCTGCATTCAGTAATGGGCACGGTGGATAATAGGCAAAGAGATTGTACAGCAAAACATGCGTCATTTACCTTGGAATAAAGAGGTTTAATTTCTGAAAGGCTCTCAGCACATCTTGAAGTAAATGGGAGCCGAGGGCATTTGTCACCTGGCAGACTGAGACACGTAACCGGGCTACTCACCCCCACGTAAATAAATCTTGCCGGGGCTCAGGTTTGTGCATGGAAATTTCCCGCTTGTCCGTGGGCTAATGGAGCACGGCGGATTCCTGCGGGAAACCGGCCCGACCTGGAACATCAGCGCAGAGGTGAAAGCTGGATGGGTCACCAAAGTCACGACTGGGAGCCTTTTTTGCCGAAGGGGATGCTGAAAAAAATCCGGGTTCCTCCCAGCCCTGGTTTGCACTGCTGTTGTCCGTGCGGTTGAGCGGCAGCTCATCGTTGTCCCTACGTAGAGATGCAGATTGAGCCCTGGGGCTCGCGAGCATGCTCTGCACCGTCGTCCTTACCCCAGTAGTTACTGCACCCAATTCTGTGGGTCGCTTCAGGTAGGAGAGCAAACCCGTTGCCATAGGTTATTTCCTTGACGCAAACTCTCTATTAAGGAAAAAGACCAGGAAATGTTTAATATTCTCAGATTTTAAAGATGTCTTCAGTCAACATGAACCTTGGAGATCTTCGCCCTGAGCTGTGGTTTTCAATTACTTCCTCGCTTCTTTGGGTTTGGCTTTTTTTGCTGCAATACTTGGCAAAAACCCTACATGCGTAATGATCTGAGCTGCATCTGTTTTCTAGCACAGGTTTCCATTGTTTCAGACCTCTTGTTCTGGGCACAGTTGTTCCCCTGCGCACAAGTGCTCTGCTCTTTCCCGTCGGACGGGGTTTGCCTCCCAGTTCAGCTTTGCAGCCAAGGCGTCAGTGCAACCTTTGCTGGGCCCTGGGCCGCGTTTTATTGCAAAATCATAGCGCTGCAGGATGCCTGCACGCCTGGCATCTTGTCCCATGGGATTTCCACAGCTTCCTAAACCTATTACACATAAGTGGGGTCTGTCATTTCTAGCAAGTTATTCCCAGACAAATAGCAGTGAAAATGTTTTATGGACTTAATCACTGTGAGTGGTTTAATTGCTTCTTTTCTACAGAGCTTAGTTTTTGCTGTGATAAGCCACTCCTGTGTCAAGACCTTTGTGTTTTTCAGGTGGGGGTGAACCCGAAGCAGAAGCCCTAAAACTGTCATCCATCCTGTAAACGCATTTTAAACCAGGGGTGAGCCAGGCTGTAGCTCTCGGGGTGCTACGTCCCACTCTGCTTGCCGCTGAAAGAGCTCTGTTTTCCCCCACGGTGTTTTGAAATATTGACAAACTTGTGAACAAACCTTTTCTAACACAACCCAAGCCCTTCGAAACT
The DNA here is from genome assembly GCF_965638725.1 of Aptenodytes patagonicus. Lineage (NCBI taxonomy): Eukaryota > Metazoa > Chordata > Aves > Sphenisciformes > Spheniscidae > Aptenodytes > Aptenodytes patagonicus. The sequence continues at coordinate 22,378,520 of NC_134957.1, forward strand.
CTGCATCCAGGAGTGCACGAGGCGCTGGCCGGTCCTGACAGCTTCTGTTCTCATTTAGGTGGTGACAGCTTCCACCTCGCCGTGCCCAGGGTAAATTGGCTCTTTTTGAAACAACTCACATTTCTTTGGGTCTGATTTCAGCTTTGCAGCCCTAAGGTTACCGCAGCCCATTTATCAGTTCCTGCTCGGAGATTTTTAGCATGCACCGGGATATCATGTCGGTTTAACAAACAGGCTGAGAGACATGCTGTCCAATACCTTCTCCATTAACCTCTCCAACATGGTAAGCCAAAAGCCATCACTTTAAATTGCTGTAGGCCTTGTCCTGCTGTGAAAGCAGCCTGTCCCCTGTGCTTTAGATATACTTCGACATGCCAATGCCCATTTTTAAGATCCAGGGTGAAAAGCCAGGCTCTGCCTGCTGCATCATTCACGGTGTCATCTCTCCATGGTAATGGACAGGAATCCTCCAAGTGGCTTTAAGACGTTGCGCGAATGTCTTTTCCTTAAACAAGAGCCATGGACACAGCTAGAGGACTAGTTTAAGACTTTATTTATGCATTGCTCTTAAGTTTCTTCAGCAGGTCGTCATTCTTGTCTTTCCTGTGAAGACGTAGGCTGGCTTTTTCACGGTGCCGGCTTATGCCGGCATCTGCTAGACCATGAGGGAGATCCTCTCCCATTCTTCAATCAGGAAAACATCTCCATTTCATCAGCAGAAAGCCTGCAGTGACAGCAACTTGTTGTATTAGACCGCATGGTGCTGTGGCAGCACAAGACCGGGTGCCCAGCGCCTCTGCCCACTCACCTTCACTCTTCGTCCCCGCCACGGTTTTCCTCCATGCTGGAGTTCACCGAGCTCCCGTGTTGCAGCTGCATTTTGTTCAGCAAAGAGGAGATTCGATCAATTCCTGCTTTGGAGCTGTAGGCACTTGTGCAGGTAGAGTTCACCGGAGGTCCTGGGCCACGGCAAAGGTTTCGGTTGCTTCCCATCTCACCTCCGGCAGAGACTCAGCCTACCCCCCCCCCCCCAGCTTTCCTTGCAGCCTCTGTCCCCACCAGCTCCTGCTCTCGCTGCTGCTCCCAGAGGCAGAATCGCTGATTTGCTGCAAATCAAATGCCCGCACATCATTTGCTTTAACCGAGATACCTTTGAAAGAATTTCTACAGACTGAATTTGTAATGCACGTTTGGGAGCATTTTTTTTCCACAGTTATTAGCCCTAATGAAATCCCAGGTCATTTTTAGGCAGCCTGTTATCTTTGTGATCTGGAGCTGCGCGCTAATTTCCAGGAGTCTAAATCTTCAAAATGAACTTTATCGTTTTGGGGTGGACGCGGCGTTTCCCCGGCACAGATCCCCGGGGCTCATTTTCCCTGAGCCGCAGGAAGAGTCCGGGTACAAACCCCAGGCTCTTCTCCCAGACTTCCCAGCCAGCACTTACCCAAAACACTTTTTACCCGTGTCTTCGGTTTTAAAAGCTTGCTGCGTGGTTTGAGTGCATCTTGGCTTTCAGCTCCGTTTCCCCGTTGGCTTTACAGTAGTGGGGATTTTGTTTTTATTTCTTTTTTTATGCACATGTGTCTACCTGCAGCTCTTGCAGTGGTACCAAACCTCTTTCCATCAGCAAATACGTGTGTGGTCTTGAGCTTCGAATGGAGGCTGCTCTTGTTGCAGGTTTCTGGTTTTGTGTAAGATCTTAGTGGCATCATGGAGTTATCTGAAACGGCGATGCTTTGCGCTGCGTCCCTTGCTGCCCGTTCCTCGCGTGACATAAAAATGCACGTGGAATTGAAGCTGCACCATGGAGCTGCTCAGGTCCTTATTATTATAGGTAAGTCCTAAAGGGATAAGGGCAGCCTAAGTGAATGAGTCGGTCTAGATATTCCTTAACTCAAAAGATACGCTTTGGTGCGCCTATGTATAGGACTCCGCTTTGTCTCTAGACACCATCCCTATCTGTTAATTTGATTTAAATGAGGTTAAATAAAACCTGCACAATGCGTTTTACTGGACTTCCATCAAATTGCTCAACAATAGCATCACTTACGGTGCATACAAATACGTCTTTCCATTCTCCGAGTGAAAGTAATTTATCAACAAGTGGTCCTTGTCCCTGTACCATGGAAACTCTTTATGAAATATACTTTTTACAGCGGGCTATGATTTGTACAACGCGTTTCTCCCATTAAAATATGCCTTATTTCTTTTTTAAATGCTAAGATGCAGAAGAATGAAACGGAAGCATGCAGTTTTGAATAATTTTTGAAGGGGACAGGTATCCATTGTACAGACCCTCCTTGAAATGAATAGATCTGCATTAAACATGTTCTTGAACTTGACGATGGACTTTGAATTAATACATTGTAGAGCATATTTCACCAGTGTAAGTGAAATGCATAGAAGGGGAGAGCTGGGTGATTTATCCTTCCATATTGACCTTTGTGTTTGTCAGCCAGCAGCGAGGGTATTGTTCCCCTTCCCTTTTTTATCTGTTGTTTAGGACAGTCAGTAATTGGGACACCCGTCAGCATATGGGAGGCAGATTCTTCTTCCTGAAGATTTTTAATCCACGTCTGCTGAAGAGCCGTTTCCCTCGCACTTGCTGATGCCTGTCCCATGCAGGCATCACAATGCAGCCCCTGGATGCAGCACGTCCCCTTCCCGGGCAGTGTCCTGCCCCTTTGCCCGAGCTCAGAGAGCACCGCGCACTGAACCCAAACGACCGCGGCTTGGTTGACCCATGACGGTGACCAGGACCAGCATGGGTGTGTGTCTCTGCTTGGAGTCTGAAGGATGACGTTTGGTTTATCCAGATGAAACTTTTTAATTTTTTTTTTTATTTCTTTCTTTTTAAACCTTGACTCATGAGCTGGCAAATAACACCGACGGAATGCACATTTCAAAGCATGCTTCACCGTGTCATCGTGTCTCCACGACAGAAGAGCTCTTACCTGGGAGCGGGAGTTGGTGCCCCGAGTTCTCCGGACCCTGGTGGGAGATGCTGGGATCTCACCCTGCCAGGGAGGGAGGGAGCCGGCTGTCTTCACTGCAGGGATTGGAAACCCGGGCTTTCCTCGCAGGCTGTTAGGAAACAGAGGAGAAGATGATGCTCCCTGAGGCTCTTTCGGTTTAGAGCTGGGTACCTGGGGGAAGGCAGAGCCGCGCAGGGCTTGAGGGCAGACGCAGGCATCCATGTGCTCGGAGCAGATTGCCAGCTTCCCCGTCTTGTCGATAAGCCCCGTCTCTCCCTATCTCCAGTAAAAGGATTTAGAGGCAACTTGGCATAAGAGGAATTTTAAATCTTCTCCTTATTCTGCGTCTGTCAATGTTTCCTTGGAGGGATACGTTATTTTTCAGCTGTATGAGTGGCCTTTTCCAGGTACGGTTGACACTCGCGTTTTAAAAACTACAGGGCTGCAGCTCTGCACGAGTGAGTGATGTGTGCCGGCAGGCGGGTGGCATCGGGCAGATGCCTGCAGCCCGGGAAAGTCAATACCCACCGCTCGAGCGCGGCTGCCGCAAAAACACTCGCTTTTCTGAAAACGCGCCCCGGTGCGTAGGAAACATAAAGCGTCATTGAAATACTAAGTGTTATTATTGTTGAATTGGTGCAAGCAGCCATCTGGAATCTGGAACCAGATCGCTGCGGAGGGGGAAAATAACAGGGAGGCTGCAGCATCCCGATACAAGCGGGCAAGATGAAGGATCCAGGGCAGGCAACCTCAACTCAGCATTTCCTGGCTGTTCTCGGTTTTCTGTCTCAGCACTGATGTTATTTTAATATAGTTGCATGGCTGGAGTTGCTGCGATTAGCAGAGCAATTTGCAGCGCGTTCTTCAAAATTGCCAAACAATTCGAGCTCGAAATAGCCAAAAGCCCCCGCGTAATCGACGGCTGCTGCCCAAAAAGCACTAAGTAGTTCGGAAGGTCTGAAATGGGATTCGAGGTGTTTGTACAGGGGCTGTACGAAGTGCGGGATCCCCGAGCTCCTGCCTTGCCTGCCCTTTAATTGCAGATTGGAGAGTAAGATCGTTAAGCCTAAAAGGGAATAAGGTGTTGTATGGATTTTGTTAAATCCCTTGAAGAACCTCAATTCTGGGTGGATTTTCAGCCGAAAGCGCTTGCAAAAGCTCACCTGGTCGGAAAGCGGAGTTAAAGGGCAGCTTTGGGGGCTCTCCTGCCCCTCGCGAGCCTGTTGCTGGCCGTGTCTCCACGTGCTGCCGTGGGACGTGGAGGTCGCATCCTTCCCACCTCCTTTTATCCCAGCAGTAGAGCTGGCTGTAAGGTTTAGAAGATAAGCTACTTGATCCTCCTTTAGATAATAAATGTGCGCCCTGGCCACCTACTAACAGTTACTTTGAGGGGTGGAAGCAGCTGGATTTTGTCCCGATCAGGCCAGTAGCGTTGGCAGGGACTGCTCGAGCTACGAGCACCGCAGGGTACCCATGGCACCGTGCAGCCACCTCGATGACACTGTTCCTCCCCGATGATATTTCTACTGCCAAGCCAGAGCCTGTAGGCTCCGTTTTCCTTTGTATTTCCCCTTTCGTCGCTGTTTGCAGGGGTCTGTAATGAATGTCAGCCATCATTTTGTTAGGTGAATGGAGAATTTGGTTGAGGTAGCACTGGGTGCCCATCCATCGCTTGCGTCCTTCTCTTGAAAATTGAGATGTGCTGCCCCTCGGCCAGCCTTTTAGCCAGGCACACCCACGGGGGTGGTCCTCCCTTAAATCTTTGCATGCGGTTGAGGGCCGGGGTGGCACGGGCAGGTGACGGAATGGTGGGTGACGGCAGGGACACGAGCAAAGTGCACCCAAGAGGAAAGCTTCGAGGTATAGCGTGCGCGTCGCTTTTGCAAAATACTGTGTTTGTAGTGGTTGCCTGCATCTCTGCAGCGATAGCAGATATCCTCACGCTCGCAGCGTTGACTTGAGAGCTGGATTCCTCCCTCCAAGCCCGTTTTATTCAAGGTGAGGTTGTCAGTGGCCCCGGCATGCCTGCTGCTGGAGGGCTGTAATGCTCGGTCTCTGGGCAGAATTTGCCTTACTGGGTTGCATGTCATGACTGCAGTCATGACTGCATATCTGTCTTTGAAGAGCAAGCCCTGTTTCCAGCAAGTACTTGCCGTGTCAGGATCTGCAGGAAATTCCAACAGATTCCTTTTTATCGCAGATGACGAGTTATCCGTGATCTGGTCTTGGTTTTCCAGGGGAATTGGTATGAAACCGTGAATTCTTCCTTCAGTTTTGCATTTAATAGGCTGCTTTCGGTTTGGTTTTGACTTTGTCGCAGTCTCATTCTTTATGGTGTGAAGCTCAGAAGTTTATCCAGAAATAAGATGGGATTTTGACCAGTTTAAATGTTTTTTTAGCTTTACCAAAGAGAGAAGGGGTTTTTTTTATTATTTTTAGCAGTTCCTGTGGTTTCCATCATTGCTACTAATTTAGCCGGGATACTTTGGAAACGACAATAAAAAGCGTCCTTGAGAGGCTGGGAACACATCGCTGCTGACTTCTGAGAAAGTTTAAAAAAAGGCAGATTGTTTCATTTCGAGGAAGAATGACAAAAATCATGTTTTGTGGAAAACAAAGTACTTAGCAGGGCTTTGCATTAGGCGAAGACAAATCAGCAGACTTAAAATGTACAGCAAAGACAAGGTTTCCCTCCCCGTTACATCGTTCCTTGTCTCGCTCGTATTGTGAGCACAGATTTGGATACAAATTTTTTATTTTTACTGAAGAATGGATTTCACGGCTGCCCTAAGTGAATAAAGCTGTGATGTATTAACTGATGTCAGGCATAGGATGTTTACCTATTTATCTTTGCTGCGGCATTGCCCGTAGTGTTTTTTTCCTCTGTTCTCCAAGACTCGTTAGCGTTGCAAACATAACCAAAGTCCTCCTGATGAAACAATTGCAGCCGTGCAGCTCAATATGCAGAGTAACACCTCCAGCAAAAGCTGGTAAATGCCTTTGTTTATGATTTTTTTTTCTCTTCCCACTACGTTCGCGTGGAGAAAGAACGGGGAAACAGATTGACTTCCTCTTAGTTTAAAAAAAGTTGAACAAAAAGGAAAATAATGGGTGCTGGATGCTGGGGAGGGGAGATGGTTGCGGGACCTGCGGAGCATCGCTGGGACCAGTGGCAAAGCACGACCGCCGCAGTCGCAAGGGGACTGCGCTGCGGCTGGTGCCAGCTGACGAAGGGTCCCCAGTCCCCAGCAGCTCCCCAGGGAGGATGCTGTGCGGGCAGGGGTACACATCAGGCAGCTCTGCGTGCTCCGCCGGGCACCGCGTTGGATGGGGAGCGGCACTCGCTGTACCTGGGGCTTGTGAAGGAAGAGCCCAAAGCATCAAACGGCTTTTCCTTCCCTTCCTAAATGGAAGGAATTTATATCCCAGGAAAGGGCGCTGTGCATGGGAAAAATAACTCAAGTTTCCGACTTGGGTGGCGGTGGCGAGCTGGCTTTCCTGGTGCCGTACGGCTGTACGAACGCAGGCCCTTGGCATGCCCTGTGCCGTGCCCAGAGCTGCTGGCGGTGAGCCGGTGGGACGGGCGGGTAGAGCTGCGGCAGCAGCAGGTGACTCTGGTGGCCTCTCCCCAGCTCGGCGCTTCGGCTCTCTTTTCTTGGGCAAATGGCTGCTGCGATTTGTACCTCTGTGTGCCCCCTGTAAACCAGGGCTGGGAGCGTTCGGGTCCTCCGGCGCGGCGGTGAGCGGCGCAGTTATTAATGCAGGGGGAGCATTTTGGGAGTCCCGGGCTGGCTGATTGGTGTAGCGGGGTTTGAATTCTGCAGTGAATATGACTAATAATCCATGACCTGACTGTGATTATAGATGAAAGAAAGCTGATGAAGAGACCCTGCAGTGGCACAGAAAGGAATTAGACATTGTCTAAAGCCAGGGCAGTACCGGAGCATTTGGATTTCACATCTGAGATTCACGGGTGAATAATTTAGCACTTGAAAAAATGCTTCAGCCGCAGTGTGACATCTCCACATCTTCCTTCAGTGATATCCAAGACTGACTAAACATCGCTTCCCAGGGAGCTGGGGCAACTGTCCAGATATTTTTCCTCTTAAATACCAGCATTCCAGATTGTTACCTGGATACGGATGGAGATTTGGACCGATATCTTAGGAGCTGCGATCTCTCTTAATGCGGGATTTTGCCTTCAGAAATCGCCTTCAGCGTTTTCTGAACCCAAAATCTTTCCAAGCGAAGATTAAGAGGCGTAGCTTTATATTTAATTGACGCTTTCGTCTAATCGGGTGAACTGCTAAGGCATGCAGAGTCGTGGATGGGGTTGTTTGGGAATTTTAAATAAAAGAACCAGTTCTCAAAGGCAAACGTTGGCAGATTTATTAAACGTGAATAGGAAAGCGGAGGAAAAGTAGAATGCGTATAAAACGGCCTTGTAAAATGGCTTGCTGTTTTATAAATGCAGGAGCCCTGTAAACTAAACCAGCCACTGTATTTTAAAACTAAATACAGTGCTATTAAACCTCTGCATTTGAACGTAAGGTATAACCGTCCGGAAATGTAAGCGTTAAAGTATTCATACAACCTTAACTCTGCTTCCTCCAGCATATACATTATAATAAGTCTTTAAATAAATGATCACATATTATTCCTCAAATAATTCATCCTTTTTCCGAATTATTAGCTAAAAATGGATGGTATCTTACAATTGTCATCAATTCAGACTCCTTATCGGGCCTAGTAAGTTCTTTTCTCGGGGTGATAAGTGTTTTGATCATTTGCTTTTCCTACCTACCCTTATTGCCTTTTTAGTCAGAAGCATTCGCTCCTTCAGGTGCGCATCACAGGATGAGTCTGTGAAGCTATTTTACCTGTAGAATTTGGTGGTCCAACTGTGTCAGCTATAGGAAACTGCTCACTCTGTTAAGAAAATACGCGTACGTCGGTAGGTACTGTATAGTTTCTCTAAGTGTAAGTCCCTTTTAGATTCGCCTCCCCTGGCAGACCCAATACACCCAGGTGGTCTCTGGGGAAAAAATTGCCGTGACGATGTATTTAAGAGCTGCTACCCGGTTGTGTAATTACAGGTTTTGAAAGCAAAAGCAAATGAACAGAAGTAACCCCAGCTTTGTACTCTGGGGCTAAAAGCACAGGCTTTCCTTTCCCAGCACAAGGAATATGCAGGAATTGCATGAAGTTGAAAGTTTAAAAAGGGAATCGTATGGAAGAGCCCATCTGCTATCAATATAGTCATTTATATGTATATAAAAAGGAAAAATCCTTATAAAACTTCAAGTTGTTCATGAATATTCAAAGGATCTGGCTAGAAACTTGGATGTAATGGCTAAGGGATTTTTGTCTTCCACATCCCTGAGGACCGTCACCCTTTTTTCCGGGGTCTCTCACCTTTGCCTCTTTTCTAGCAATCTCCTGTCCTTAGTTTCTCAAAGCTGATGACGGCCCGTGTTTTAGCACGTCGCACGTCCCGTGGTAAGGGAACTGCAGCGAGAATGGGAGATAAGTCCTTCTGCGTGCAAGCAGCTCCTTGTTTTGTAGCTAATAACACGATGCGTTCTGCCCAGAGTGAAGTTCCCGGAGAGGGGGGTCAGCGGAGGAACCGGGCTGGGCAGAGCTCGCCCGGGGGCCTGGCTTTTGCCATGGGAGCTTCCACCCAGCACATCTGGGCACCGCGGTCGTACGGGGAGAGGAGCCCCCGCTCACCGCCGTGAGCAGGGATTGTCCACGCAACGCTCCTTGGAACGGTTCTTTGCGTAAAATACGGGAGGAATGAGCCCTTCCTCCCCTTGCTCCAGCTTAATTTCTTCCTGTGCCTAAGCCAAGCACTCAGTTGTTTGGTCTTCCTATCAGTGCTTTTATGAAAATTATGTATACTTTAGCGGTTTTTATCCTGAGTCCATGTCGGCTAATTGCTAATAAGAGGCAAACGAGCTTTGCTAAGATTTCTTTTTTCCCTATAAAATTTCTAATTTGAAGATATTAGAAAAGAGAAGTGTTTACCCCACTAGGGTTACTGTAAATATCCTGATGAGCTTTCATATCCTTCTCCAGCACCAGCCAGCTTAATTGCTCTTCTTAGTCCAAACTTCAGTATATTACAAATTTATATGGAAAAAAAAAATTCCTCTTCTCTTTCTTCTTTTTTTAAACCTGGTGGTTAACAGGGACGAGAAGATAATATTTCTGATAGGGAACCTTAAGAAGTCGAAAAAAGAGTTAATCGTAAAGTTTAGGACTGAGTCTTTTCTTCAGCATACCTCTGTGAAATCCATTTCCCTGTGCTGTTCTGGCTCCGTATTAAGCCGTATCTTTAAACAAAATTTTACACACCATTCTTCAGCTGAGTTACTTGGTAATACCCGGTGTGCAAGGGCCTGTGAAACATCCCCTTTCTTAGTAAGCTTCTGTAATATTAATGTACTTGACCTTGGTCTCTCATATTTCCTGATTAGGTTCATAGGAGGAGTTTGCTAAGCTTTTAAGATACTGTCTTGTAGACCTATCCGTAAATACTGCAGCAGAAAGAGAATTTTGGTAATAAGTTCATTTAAATGAAGCAATTCTGCCCATCAAGAAATCTCCATCCCAAACTATTCTTTAATGGCTTTTGTTATTTTAGACTAGACTGATACATAATTAGCTTTGGAGAGGTCCTCGTGTTTTTGTAAGGTTAATACCCCAGTATCGCACTGAATTTTCAACCTTTGCAGATTTATGAGAGGTGGGTTTTTTAATCATTCCGGCCTAATTTTCTCAGAAATGCAGGCCCTTAACATTTCTGATTTATCTTAGCTTTATATCCGGAGATTGAGTGAAAACTACATGTTTGGAATACAGTTGTTTTTAAGGAAGAAAGGCAAAAAGCAACGTTACGGGCTGTCTTTGGGCATCTTTTCTTCTTTTACCCATAACGGCTGGCGGGTCGGCAGGCAGAGCATGGGGCAGTGGCAGCAGTGGGGACCCCGCTTGCTAATATTAACCCCATCGAGGCAACCCCACATGCTAGCACACCAACGCCAGCTCTTCTTGACAAAGCAAAAATGTAAATTCTCAACTCATCTCTAAAGAAAAATGCTTCTGTTGCCGTTTTCCCGTTCAGTTTGGCCCGAGACTTTGCTGCGGTATCTTGAACGTTATTTTTGCAACTATCATGTAGTGCATTAAGTGCCCTCTTAATTTTATCAGCAGTTTGTCTGCCTACAGTGAATCCTGAGCGATCTGGAGTCGCACACTGAACTCGGACACCACGTGGCCGTCTGCCAGCGTGCCGGCCCACGCCCGGCATTGACCTCTATTGATGAAGTGAATCTATAGGACAGAAAGTTGGTACAATCTGTCACCTATATGCTCGCTACAGCTCTCCTCGGTCCCTTCCAGTGGGAGGGAGTATCTCCTCCATGCATAATCTAATTGATCAGAGCCATTAAAACATTTCAGAGCCCTTAAAATTTAGCTGTAAACCCACGTGGATCTGCTCGCTTACCGCTCTTCAGATAAGTGGCAGTATCTGCTTCCCCCTTCCTCGGGGGCTTGTTCAGGGACTTTCTCTCCTGGTTCTGGCTGAGGCAGGGTTTTACCTCGCACACAAGCTAAAATAGACAGCTGAGAGAGGAGATCCCTTTTAAAGTTGTCCAAAAGTGTCTGTTTTCTCTCCCAAATGAAACATCTGTTTTCCTTAGTATCTTACAAACAGGATTGACATCCTTTTTTAGCTTCTGTTTGGCTCGCCTAGTATTTGTTTCAGAGAATAAGTTTATTTGCTTTACTGATTTGCACAACGGTCAGTTTACCTCTAATTTCCAGTACTGGGTGATGTTTTGGGACCACTCTGCCAGTTTTTGAACCCCAGGGTTGAAAGGGCCTCAATCCTGGGCTACTCTGGTTTGGCTCGTTTTGAATTTTGGTTCATTGCTGATGGTGGTGGTTTGTGCTCTTATGATTTGTTAATAAGCCTTGTTAATGAGCTACTCACTCTCTTCGTGGCCTTGCCAGCCTCCCATAACAATTTATTGATTTGCTCTTAGATACTCCTGGAAATCTTTGCATGTATCTTGTGCTGAGAGGCAGCACACAGTAGATGTGTGCTATTCCCGAGTATTGGTTATATTTTGAGTTCCCGTCTACGGAAGTCAGGTCTGCTAGAAAATAATGAGACCAGCTGATTTATGACCCTCATGGAGCTATATAGAGCGTATCAAGTCCTAAAATTTGTGCCTGTGCCGTGGAGAAGTGAGATCAGGGTCCTTCCTCTTTCAGATACGTTCAGGTCTTGCTCTTTCAACAAATATGCCCTTTTCCTCCGTTCTTTGCAGTCTTGATGTATCAAGAGCTAAGTTTAGGAAATCCCTAAAATCGTCTCTTGCCTTCCCCTCATCACATCCCAGACAAAGATAACTTCTGCTTCTCTAAATATATTAGTAATCCTAATAAGCTGTAAAAAGAAGGAGCTAACCCTGGCTGGATAGCTGCTGCTATTAATTTTCTTCTCAGGTAACCTTTGATCGGGGTGGACCAGAAGTCCTCATCCAGCAGCCTGCCTGCTAAGACAGAAGGGATGTATTTAGCTCATAAAATTACAAGCCCTGTCCTGGGGAGCAAGGTGGCAGCTATACCTGTGACAGTTTTCATCGCTGATTTGTTAATAGGCTTGTACCAACGGCTTAATACTGGCTCTGTCTGTCGTCAGTTGTAAAACCGTCTTTCTTTGGATAAGGCTATTCATCTCTCTTAATAATTATAGAAATGTTTTAACTTTAAGGCCATCACACCTAAAACAAAGTTTGTATTCTTTTTCATTTTCAGGAGATGGATCTAGCCCTCAGTTTGCCAGGACTTTTCAGAACTATGCAGCTGGTGACACTAATTATTGCTTGATTTCCTTCCCCTCTTACGAGAGAGGATGACCGAAAAGAAACCCAGCGACTCTTCGTAATAGTTGCTCTTGGTAGCCAGGAATCCTCTTTATGCTTCTTGACCCTAAAATCGGGTGTATTCACTGAAACCCTTATGAATCTAGCTGGGCTCCTGCGTTTCCTCACCCTCGTTATTCCCAGGGGAATAGTGCCCTGTCGCCACAGCGTAAAATCATCCCACATCTGGTGAGGAGGGATATTTGTTTCTTCCTTACCTGAGTCATGAACTTTCTAACAGGTTCTCGACTGCCGTCTCTGGGGACATGGCGTTGAGCTGTGCTCATCTGAAGCCAGTGTCCTTTGCTTTTGGACTCAGACCGTCCTTTCTCCTCCCATTTCCTCGGTCTCTCTGTTCTCTGCTTTACTACTTGGCCTTTTTTTTGCCCATGAGGTTCCCCCTCTCCCCAGTTACTGCCCCATCTCACAGCCGTCCCTTGCACACCCGTAGTGCAACGATTCTTCGCTCTCCTTCTTTGCATTTTGGTACTCTCGTCTTTTGGGGTTAGCAGCTATCCTTTCCCTGGTACGGTACGGTATTATGCTGAAATACGCCGTATTTCAGACATTGCCTCATGCGTTTCAGCTTCTCCAGGATTTTAATTGCCGCCTTTTTCCCTTTATGATATACTGCTGTTCTTGATGTGTGAGAATACATTTACAGAGAAAGCTCCTTCTGTATTTTAGGTGTGCTTTGTCAGGAAGGCTATAATTTTGTTCACTTCCTTCCTTTTTCCTTAAAGTTGTTTGTGACAGGTCTTGAAACACTTGCACCTTATGTCCTCCCAGAGTAAGGTCAGAAACTGTCATTTATTTCAGAGTCGGCTCTAAAATAGTCTGCTCTTAATATCGTATCTCGGGGTCTGGTGGAGTTGGGGCTCGGGCTCTGCGATAATTGTTGCATCTGCTTTCAGCGGAGGAAAAAGTGGAGGCTTGCTATGAATATTAACAAGCCATCCATCCTTTACACCTTCTGGGAACACACTAGTTCTTAAATTGTTTCTTCTTTTCATGGTTTTTGTGTTCTCCATTTTCTCTGCAGACTCTTTTTTTATCAAATTCATTTCTTTCCCCCGGATTTATTCCTATTTGGAGGCTTTTATCTGTATTTATACCTAGGTTGCCGAACCTATTCTCAGCTAATGTTGACTCTATCAAACCTTACCTCCTTGAAGGGTTTCAGATGTCTCACTGCTGGGATTGACCCACAAAGGCCTTCTTTGTTTTCCATTTCTCCTTCACTTGGCCTTTTCTCCCACGTGCTCACCATCGTTGACAGGAAAGGCCCAGGGAACTGCTGGGAGACACGATTTCCTCGTGAGATTTTCCTGGGAAAATAACTTTGAAACCAGAACCCTTAAGTCCAACATCCTTTTTGTGGACCGGAGAAGCACTTTGTGATGGGCAGAGTGGGAGGATGGTTTCGCACTGTTCCTTTCCTTACGAACTTCGCCTTTCCAACCCTGACAGTTCTGGTAACCTCGTGTAGTCTTTGTATTTTTTCCTTGCCATGGTGCTGGGCAAAATTCAGAGACCCTTGGCCTAAATAAATTCTTGGAAAAACAGGTTTATTCAGAGAGGTACTTCTAGAGAACCTCTTTTTAGAGACTTAGTAGTAAAATACATCCCCATCTGCTGGCAAGTGAAAATTTTTATCACTTCACCCACCAGTTATCAAATTATAGTGCAAAACTAAGGATCAAGTGGAATCCGTGGAATAAAAGGGATTTGGGAATGTCAGAATCTGGTAGGAAAATAGCATCCTTCAGGTCAGTGAACGATGAGGCTGGCATCACAGCACCGGCTCCTGGTGTGTGGCGGGATCGCTGCCCCACCACACTTTCTCCACGGGAAGCTCTCTATCCTGTGTCCTGCCCAGGTTTTGTCAGGGCTAAAAGGAAGAAAAAAACAAAACCCAAGAAAAAAAACCAAAAAAAACCCCAACCCCAAACAGAAAACCACTCGGATATTTTCCTCTGCAGAGGTCTTGCTGCCCACTTCAGCGCAGGAGGAGGCGTGTGATGTGCTGGCCTTGCGTTAGAGAGGAGCTGTGCGCTCGGGGGTGCAGCCCGGAGGGGCGAGAGAAGCGGTTCTGGCTCTTCGGGAGAGCGTTGTTTCTGTTCACGGCTGATTCCTGGCAGACGCCCCTGAACTCTGTTTTGTGCTTCTGCAGGAGCGTTAATGAAGTCCTGCAAGGGCAGGAGATGTCGTTGTTGGGAAGAGCTCTGCATGTTCAGCATCCATTTCTACCGTGGATAGAGCTGAATTCTTTTCTACTATTACTCCACTGAATGTAAATATCTTGGAGACATTTACATGGTATTTCTTTTTAAGTATATAATGTTTTCATTCAAAAGTATCATAATTCTTAAAAGACCTGTCAGAGGCTCTGACATGTAATTAATTTCTCTAAAGCTCTTTTGTTGAAAGATACAACTGCATATATAGAACACCTGCGCTTATTCACAACTCTGCAGGAAAAAAAGCCACATCTTCTTCTTCGCTTTCTTCCCCCACTTCTCCATAAAAAGATTTTCCTTCACTTTGGATACTCCCTCTCCATCTACCCTCATGATCTGCAACAAATAAAAGCACTCGGTATGTAAAAGCTGTGTGTAAATAGGAACTGGCACGCTGGGTTTTGTCTGGGTGCTAGCGACCTTTTGTTTATTCAGCTTTAAGCCGAAACACTCTTGCAACTTTAATTATGGAACAGCTATTACTAACCCATAATCTAGTCCATCTAATACGATTCCCATATGTGTAGGTGGGCTTTCAGTCAGTCTAGTAGGCTGTTTATTTTTACCTGGTAGAGTTTTTTTTTTCTCTTCTGCTTGGGAGGAGTGTATTAAGCTTCAACAAGTATAATGCTGGTGCCCAGGAAATATGAACGAGGAGATGTTCAAGTAGCTGCGGATAGATATATAGATATAGATATATATGAGCGGCCAAGCACTGGATTACGTGGCAGTCATGGCTAGCTGGCTGGCTTTCTCCCCTGTAAGTGCTTCCAGGGCATCACTGCGACCATCACTGCTCCTGCTGGAAGATGCCGTGAGCCCAATCGCTGCTGTTTCCCAAGGAAGAGTCTGCGGAGAGTCCTCTCGGGGCGGGGGGAATCTCTCCAGCAGGTCGCTTGGCACGATTTCTCCTTGGGCCGGCATCTGGGGAACCAGGGCCCTCCGGCTGGGGAGGCTGAAGG
The DNA here is from genome assembly GCF_965638725.1 of Aptenodytes patagonicus. Classification (NCBI taxonomy): domain Eukaryota; kingdom Metazoa; phylum Chordata; class Aves; order Sphenisciformes; family Spheniscidae; genus Aptenodytes; species Aptenodytes patagonicus. The sequence continues at coordinate 22,393,633 of NC_134957.1, forward strand.
GCACGTCCTCTCCCCGTGGCACCTCTGACAGCAGCAAGGTGATGGGTCCCTACCTGTACACTTTGTAAACATCCATTCAGGACAGCTGTGTGCAATACTGGGGGGGAAACGGGACATTTTCTGGCTGAGAAAGAAGCAAAGCGACTTGTTGCTTTCTTTGTAGAGAACAGGCATCGAGGAGATGCGTTTTTCCCTCATGGTTGTATAAATTGGTGGCGTTTCCCCTTCCGCCTTTGTAAAATGAATGTTAATAGGAACATGCTTAAATCCAAGCTGTACAAAAAAGTGCCAGTTTTAATGTGCCAGTCCATCGTTTATGTGACTGGAGATGAATGTGGGAACACGTCCAGATGTTTTAGCTTTGTAATTCGGGCGTTTCCTCCTCTGTTCTAGGTAAATAACCAGCACCCCTCCATTTCGTTTCCTATAGGGAGCATTGCTCGTGTTGCTGTTGCTTTGCATACCCTGTTGAATTTATAGAAAAAGAAATAATCTGTTTTTACTCCAAAGAACTGATGAAGGGATGTTCTCCCAGGATATTGCCTCCAAATATGGCTGGGAGCTAGTGGGGCCTCAGCTGGGACATTGGCTTTCATTCTCTGACCATATCTGCCTCCGCTCTGGCAATACCAATGCCCGTAAAACTTCTCGAGTATCATGTGGGTTTTTAAAACAGAACAAAAAAGTGCTTTGGGTTACTTGGCCATCTGGGCTGAGGACGCGTGCTCACAAGGCAGTGGGAGGTTTACAGCGGAGGGTCCGTTTTGGGTGCTGCGTTTGTATTCTTCCAGTCTTGTGCACGTGATCTAGTCGCTAACAGCTTTTGTACAACCCCATTAGCACAAGCAGTGGGAAAACTGACAGGAAACGTGAGGAATGGAGAATTTCCTCAGCTGTGATGCCGAGGGGTTTTTTGAGGTACTTGCAGTCTTTCACCTGACGTGAGTCGTAGGGCTGAAAGGGATTTCTCCAGGTCACCGAGTCCTGTGTACCGCTATCACGGACAACTGCATCCTGTCCTTCTGTCCATTAATTTGTCCATCTTGTGCTTAAAACTAGTTGGATTATTTTGCTTGCTTTCTGCGACTTCCTCCCTTTGATCTCCTTCCTTAGCCTGTATCTTTCTCTGTCGTGCCAGCTGTGATCTTAGCAGACCAATGCCCTGAAGTACGTGGTGCAGTCAAGAAAAGTCCTTCTGAATTCTTCCCTACGACTGAACCACCTGTGACCGTCGTTGAAGCACAGCCTGCCAAGCTGTGCTCCTGCCCTCCCCGGGAGACCTGGAGTTCATCTGACTCTGCGTCTTTGATCATCGTCTTCCACCCACTGTCCTCTTCCTCCATCCACTCCAGCTCCAGTCAAGTTCATAAACTTCAAGCTGGTGACTGATTTTCCTCCTGTCAGTTCTTCATAATAGCATGACCCCAGTCGCGTCTCTCTTCAATGGCCTGACGCCATCTGAAAGCTATATTCTCTCCCTTTTACTTTTCTGTCTGCAGATGGCTCTGTGTTTTGTGCTCTCCTGCTACCCGGTGTATTTTCTGCCCATCGCCTTTATCCCCCAGACCTCTCTCGGTTTAGTTTTTCTTCCCAGGGACCCAGCTGTTCTCCTCCTCTTTGTTATTCCCAGTCTGTGGTTTCTTCTTGGTCTGCATCGCGTCAAGCCCCTTTGTCAGCTTTTCTTTCGCAGTTGCCGGTGTTTCTCCCTGTCCCACTTGGGATCTGACCTTTCATGGTCACACTGCTCCCGAAAGGTCCTCTTGTTCAGTAGGTCTCTGCAAACTTCAGATTGTCTGTCTCATTCACACTTCATCTCTCTCCGACCGTATGTGAAGATCCCCCATCTGAACTCTTTCCAGCTTGTTTCTAGAGCTCAGCTGTGCTCTCCGAGTTACCGCGCTCGAGGCAAATAGTTGTCCGCAGGCACATCCCCTTCGTTCTTGCATTTCATCACCTTCATTGTCTTCTCCAGCCTTTGGATCGCATCCACGAGAAACATCCGTCTGCGCTTCCCTCCCCCTTATGCACACACATCCCAAAAAACAGTAATAGGAGATTAAAAGTCCCACAGGTGTCCCCACCTAGAAACTCTCTTCTTCTGCCTCCATTTGCTTGGCTGCCTGCTTGCCCATCGCTTGCCTTCTCAGTCTGTTGCCCATACAAGCCCTGCTCTCTCCTTGAAGGCTGGCCGTTGAGCATCTGTCAGAAGTAAGGAAAGGCAGAAGCCTCCCTCACGTATCCGTTTGCAAACTGCAGTCAAACCACCGACTCCACACACCGAAAGAGCAAGAAGCAAGCAGGCAGAGAGGCATGCAATCCATGCATAAGACCGTGCTCCTTCCTCCTCCGGTGGAAGTCCCAGCGGTAATAGGATGATGCCTTCTTTAAAATGCTTGGGATCTTTCTTGGTGAGCTCGCTAGTGTTTTATGTCCGCGTCGTTATTTTCTCTCTGGAGATGTTTTGTGCGCTGGAAGTGACAAATTTACATTATTGGAGAATTATTGTTTCTGCTTTTGTCCTATGTTTTATTCATTGCAAGCCGTTACTTTAATATGGCTGTGATTATGTTACCGGTTGAAAGCAGGCCACCTTTGGCATTTTACACCAAATTGCTATAAACCAGTACACCCAGGCAAAAATCAGGTCAGCAAAGCCGTGCGGAGACGATGCTCGTGCTTCTGAGCTTACAACTGCGGGTCTCAGCTTACCGTACTGATAAAACAAACGCTTGACTTGCAGGATGAAGCTTTCTACAGCAACACTGGATCAGCTCTTACCCTGCAACCTCGTTCCTGTGGGTTAAACACTGAAGAGTGAGGAAAAGTTCAGTAGTATCCTGATTTGGCTTACGTACTTGGATAGCTTGAAATGTTGCCGTGCTTCTCCCGTGAATATAAATATTGTTAAATATTTAAACGATGGTCATACTCCAAGTCCTTTCTAGGACTGAGGCTGCGTTTCTGTGAGAAAACATGGCCCGTCCTTTGGAGGACAGCAGGTCCAAACCAAACAAAAGCAGGTCCGTTTCACGCAGCACAGAAGCTGCCGCATGCATTACCGCAAGGTGCTGTGGAGGCCAGCAGTGTCAACTAGGTTGAAAAAAATCAGGGAAATTAATAGACTAAATTGTGGATGTAGTCTCTGAATGCTGGAGCCCCTCAGCTAGCGATAGTCGCAAGCGAGGCGCGATGGCAGGGCCTCTCCGCTTTTGCTTTGCATCTGCTGGTGACTGTGCACGGATGAGCCTCTATCAGAGCATCACCTCGGCACGTCAGAAAGACGGTGGAGGTCAGAGTGTACAGAAACGTTGATTATAACCTTCTGCGCGTTGAAGATGACGGTCCCATCATCCACACCGAGTGCGTTGAAGTGAGCGACAGGTTCAGATCTGTAAACGTGCACAGCCAAATGCGCCGTCCCCCAACCCTACTACTGCCCGCGGCTAATGGAAATGGAAGATCTTTGCACATTTCTCTCCCACCTGGCAAACCACGAGGGTGTGCAAAATGCATCTACCAGGTCACAGTCTATTGAAGCCCCTTACTCAACTCGGCTTTTCCTTCTCCCAGAGCTTCCTCAGGCAGCCCCCTCCCGAGAAGTCACACTGGCCCATGTGTGGGGCCAGTGGTGGTTCTCTGGTCTCCTGAGAAGCCTCTGGTTTTCCTGAGGCTTTAAGATATCTTATTAATATTTCCATTAATAGATATTTTTAAAAATTTATTAATATTTATATTAAATAAGATACATTTAATAGGCAGATATTATCAAGGAGGCATGGAGTTGTAGACCGTTACTGGAAAATGCAGAGCAGCTTCCACACTTAGAAGTTAATCTTCAAGCTGCATGGAAATAACTCCCAACGACGCCTGATCTGGGCTTTGGCGTTTCGAGTCTCTCCCGTTACAAGACGTCAGCGATGCTTCGGCTGGAGCTTTTCTCAACCGCCGTGGGAGCCCAGGGTGGTGGGGAGGGTGCGGGTGCTGGCGGGAGAGAGGGGTCTTGCTGCAGCAAACCGACTCGCGTTTTGAGAGCTTTGAAAGAGGGATTTGCATCAAAGTAAAACTCTCAGGGTTAGTTAAGTATTCCTCTAAATATGCAAAGGAATTGAGTTACTGATGCTTGTTATTCTTATCTTACTCTCGGTGTCACAACATCTTTAAGTTCAGTGAAGGTTTCACTTACTAAGACGGTTGTAAAGATTTCACGTTAATTAAGAGGACTCCACTGCAAATCTGAATATGAATGAAGTTCGGCTGCTGAACCCAGGGCAGTGAATACTGTGGGAAGAGCAGACATTGACAAATCTTGATTTAGGAAAAAAACCCCAAAACCAACCAAAAAACCCCACAAAAAACCACCTAAACCAATGCTTCAATCTAGTACCTGTTCTGTGAGAGAGAAAAAGCTGAGTTCAAGTTGCCAGAAGGAAAAAAATAGATTCTGACTTGAATTTGCAGTCAAAAAGGTGAAATTCTGTCCATCGGGAGCGCTGATGAGGGTTATCCTGTGCCTCCTGTGCCGCCCGTGCCCGGGAACTCAGCCGCAGCTCTCTGTCGCACGGTCTCCCTCTCCTTAGGCAGGCGATCGTTTTAACCTGGGGGGATCTTCAACGGAGGAAGGGAGAAAATCTGGGCCTGATTCTGATCCCGGTTTCATTGCTTGGGAGAAGTACCATCAAGTCCAGTCAGCCTCGACTGGTGGTCATACAACCGAGATGAAGCTTAACCCAGCGGGGACCGTAAGGGTGGTGGTAGGCGGCTTGAGAACAAGGCTTTCAAGGAAGGAGTTCTCGTGATGAAGTGTTTTGAGTGAAGAATGGGACTAGAGATATTTTTTCCCCAAAACCTGCTTTTTTGGGGAGTTTTTCATACCTGCCAGCACTTGGAAGACGAGAGCAGTAGCTGGTAGCTAGGGCGAGCAGTTGTCACTCGGGATATCTGCGGTTCTCCTCCAGCTCCAATGCAGGGTTGCTGCTGTCTGGCCTGGGGCGAGTCCCCTCCTTTTTATGTCTCCACTCACCCGTCTGGAGATAACAACGCTTACCTGCTTTTGCAAAGCAGTTTTGGGCGATGCGAAGGGTGCTGCGGAGGTGCAGAGCACCGCTCCACCTTCTGAAGAAGGACTTTGGGGAAGGAAACGGTGATATATAGCATTTTCACCTTGCTGAAATACATTGGACTTGGCTTTTGGAGTGGAAAAGTGAAAATACGATGGCCTAAATACGTAGTATTTGTCCTCTTAAGCAGGGTAAGGGCAGCATGTGAGGTTGTGCGGGGGTTTTTTATCGTTGTTATTTTTTATTCACGGTTCCTTGAGCTGATTCTGGGAATTGTACTGACTGTGGTTATGTTTCTGGAAATGTGCAGGTTGGCCAGATGCAGCGGGGCATGGAGTGAACAGAAAGAGGTTAAATTGATGGATGACCAACAAGAGCAGGATTGTGCCTCAGAAGACCAAGAAACTATCCTGATTAATGGGGTGAAAGAAAATGGTAAGGAACTTAATTACAGTACATGAGGGAGCAGCGACAACTTGCAAGCCAACTTATTTTCCTAATTCCTTTCGTGTATTTAATTTTAGCGGTTTGCAGGTATCTGCAATGTGGAGCAGTAGGGTAAATGTATATTTTCTGCACAGATGTCACTCCAGCTATGAATCTGCACCTTTTTAGGTCTTAACGAGTACTGCTTTTGCCCGTGTATAGGCATGGTTGGAAATGTTTATGTGCACGTGCAGTTTGAATTATGGATTTTAGTTTGGTTTCTTAGGGAAAAAAGTCATACGAGACTATGTAGCCCCTCTGTCTGTTGGGAATCTTTCCCTCTGTTTGCAATTACTTACGAACCCACTAGCCAATCTCAGCAAAATTTGACTGAAGGATACTTAGTCCCTACAAACTGGGGAAAAATTAGAGGTTGGGTAGAAGAAACAAACCCGGATTAGCGCCCATGGAAAGGGAAGGTTGGACTTGTGAGCTCGTTATTGCCTTTTCTGCGTGGCCCGCCAGCCGGCACGTGGGACCCCCTGGCCCGTAACACGGCTTCTGCGCAGGCATAGGTGCTGCTGGCCGCAGCCGTGCTCCCGGGAGCCACTAAGTCATTCCAGCTTCCATCGACAGTGGTGGGGAAGGATCAGCCCCTTCCAGCGGCCTGCCCAAAACACCTAACTTTGTCTGTATCTATTTAATCGATTCCATACTTGCTTTCAAAAGCAGTAACTGATGAGGAGCAACAGTGCTCTGCTGCCTGAAAACCTGATGGAAATAAATATTCCTCTGAGCATTTTCTCAAGTCATTGGGACTTTAGTAGCTAGCCACAGTAAATGCAGTGGCAGGCCAGCATTGAGGCAGGGCTTGACATTTTCCTTCTTCACCACATTTTTATGTGTAATTTTGTGGCTTTTTACATTTTGTATTGGCCTATAAATCTTGAGAGATATATATACGTATATAAATTTGACCCTGTTAGATATCGAGGACTTGGTCCTCTGACGGCTTGTATGTTCAAATCCTTCTGTCTCCTCAAAACAAGGTTTACTCCAGCAAGAGTGCGTAGACTCAAATGTTGTTCTTGTTCATTACCGAAAAGCTGGAGTGACTCCAGACACGCGGCAGCTCGTGAGGGTCCCGCAACATGTGGTGGTGGCAGGTGAAGCGTACGCTTGCGCTCGCCCCTGCGATGTAATTTTGGAGGTATCCGTCTTTGTCAGCCCATCTCTTTCATGACTACACATGGTAAAGCCGCAGCTGATGACAGCTGCTGGAGCTGCAAGATTTTCTAGCCGTGGTCCCCTTGTCTACTCTAATAGGCAGGAAAATCGGTGCCTACCTGCTCAGTAAAGATGGGTGATTTCTAGAACCTGATACCGCTTCCGTGAAATTCAGTTAAACGGGGCTTAAAAAGCACTTTAATTAAACATTGCTGTGTAGGAGTTGCTGCTGAATCCAAAGCAGTGAGCCAGCAAGTAGCTCTGGTGCCACCACCTCCCCGTTGATGGCATTGGGGATGGGGCTGATGCTTTTTGCCTCCTCTCACCCTAACTACAAACGGGTGCTGGCTGCAGCGAATCCAGAGCAGCCCTTGGGCTGCTGCAGTGCCCAGTTAGGGACTGGCCTCCCTTCGGAGCTGATTCACAGCAAGATGGTTCAGTATTTTTCCGCTCAGGCTTGCTCGTGTGCTTTTGGATGGCTGTTGAGATAAACCGGGAACGGTGTTTTTGCTTCTCCAGCGTTTTCTTTTTTAACTGTCGTCTTTTGGAGTATTGTTTACTTTAGAGCATCAATCGAACGTGCGCCTGGTTTTAGGATGATACAAGCCCTAGAAAATCAAGTTTTGGCATCTGTATTTCACAGGAGTTAAGTTCACTTATACAAGTATAAACCTAAAGAAACACCCAGTGAGAGTTTATTTTATATAGTAGCATCTCTGTGTATTGAATGCAGCATTTGAGATTGAATTTCAGCTTTCTACCTCCCCCTTTTTTGAGTCTTACAGCATTCACAGACATTCTTCTTTTATCCTCAAATTTCCCATGCTTCCTGTCAGCTCCAAGCTGATTTTTATTTTATTTTACTTCTGAAGTGGAACTGCACTGGTTAATTTGTTTTGGTGCTTAAGGAAAAAGATACCACCTCTGCATTTCTGATCTAAAAACTGGTGGGAGGGACTCAAAAATCAGCTTATTTCTTTATTTTAACCCTTTTTTGAGGGGAGGGAAGGGAAGCAGCACAGATTTGAAGCAAGTCAGTCTGGTCTTTTCCAAGCCACGCGTGTTGAAGATGTTTACAGGCATTGCATTGCACTTCTGGTTTGATTTGTGTAGTGTTTGGAAAGTTGTTTAAAGTCCTTAGAGCGCTGCATGGCTCTGACTGCGGCTTGCTTGTACTGGCTGAAGACTTTACCGACGGCTCCATCCCCGAGGCTCCCGTAGCACAAAACTGCCGGGAGCTTTTGGGATGAGATTAGGGGGATTTTGCCCTCCTCTCAGTTTTACGCTTGGCACGGGCAGGCAGCCCGCCGTCGCATCCCGCTCCTTTTCATATTGCCTACCTGCAGGTGGGAGCCCTGCTCTGCTCGGCAATACCGGCGCGGCGGCACAGTGGGTATTTCATCGTGCCGGTGGTACGTGTGCCTGCACGAGCCTTCCCTTACCAGCTGGCGTAGGCTGGCATAGGTGCGGGAGGAGGCTTGCTTCTCCATCAGTTTTGAATAAAAGCACTTGTTGCGGAGAGGTCGCAGCAACCGTGTAGGTGCCAAATCCCTTCGGATGCCCCATTTCTTGCGACAGCCTGGTGCTCCAGTTGCATTTTAAAGCGCTTGTCCCTCCTCGGAAAGCCTGCCCTGCTTCCGCTCTCGCCCCCCCAGCCTTCGGTGGAGCCACCAAAAAGGTAAGATGCGAGCCACTGCAAAAGCACCGGGCTCGGCTCTGAGCCGGCAGAGGTTTCTGGTTGGTGTGAATGCACACATTAGTGTATTTTTTTTTTTTTTAAATACAGAGATAGCAGAGCATGATCATGGATGACAAGACATCATATTTAAATTTCAAGGGTCATATCATCCGTTGAGCCAGAAGTCAGATAAAAGTATATTCATAACTTCATTCTGCCATAAAAGAGTGTGACGAGGTAAAAATAAAAAATCCTTAGGTTAAAAAAAAAAAATCCTTACATTATTAAAAAGGCATTTTTAGGTATTAGGGAAGAATGGCAAAACCCACAATAATTCCAACAGTAATTGCTTTAAACTCTGTGTTACCTTCTACTTTCCCTTGGCGTGGACAGTGACAAAAAGACTACTGGGTTTTTAAAAATAGCCGTAACTTTTTGACTCTCGAGCAGTAATGCAGTTCAGGTATGTTTAAGCTGCAGACACTGCAGGGGGGATACTTTGTTTCTTTAAGAATCTTATTTTTCCATTAATTTTTTTCAGTGTTAATGGGAACATTTTTATTAGGCTTGTTTTGTTTTTTAATAACCTTGTCAGATTTGAAAGGCAGTATCCAGGTAACGGTATGTATATGAGGAGGAAAGAACGGGTGGTTTTGGCTTTTTAAACGTACTCCTGTACCTCTTCCAGCTGGCTGCAGGGGGGAGAGTGTTCACCTCTCCCTTCCCTGCACATCACCACGATAATGAGATCCAGACGGGAAGGGTCGCGCACTCACGGGAAGGGCATCTGCCGCTTCCCAAAGGAGCGGTTGGGAAAAGTCGCCGCCAAACCCTAAGGAGAAGGGGCGCGGGGTGGCGAGCCCGAGCAGAACTGCAAGGGTTGTAAACCCTCTCTCTTTTTCTTTCTTTTCTCCCTGCCTTTTCCTTACCCCCTCCAGAATCGCACGCCCTGGACGGCGATGAGAGGCCTTGCACCGCCGCCGAGGCCGCGGTCACGTTCTCAGCCCTGACGACAGCTCAGAAGGAAAACCACGCGTGCCACCGGGCGCTGCCTCCCCTGACTTCAAAGAAGCCCTGCTTGCTGAGCCCCCCGTCGCCTCTGAGGCTCACGGATGTACCTGAGCACGCCTCGGATGACTCCTCCGCCCACGCCATCTCCCTCACGTCCTGCGTGACGAAGGGCATGAGCTCCTGGTCGCTGCCGGGTGACTGCGAGAAGGCTCCTTTCACCATGATGGAGCCCGGAGGCATGTCGGCGCTGACAGGCGACTGCTTGATGCAGCCGAGCCGGACCTGTCTGGGCTGCTTTATTGAATCAAAGGACGGCATTGATGCAGAGCCGGGAATAAGCTTGAAAGTGGGGGATATAAATAGGGATTATGACACCTGTTCGGTCTCTGATATAGGGATTCACTGCATGAGCACAGGAGAAACCATGAGATATGGGGATCAACTGCTTTCAGACCAGCTTTTAAGCTTCCCTATGCATAAATCGAGGGCAGCGGACAAAAGAGATGCAGAAAAATCTGACAGTGATTCAGAGGACCCCACTCAGAAAAATTATTACGAGGGATTACTATTAGACAAATGCAATGGTGAGGAACCTTTACTAACAAATCCCAACCAGGAATGGGGCTATTTTGAGTCTTTCATTAGTGAAAGTAAAATTGAGCTGCTTGACCTCTGCTCCAAAAATGAGCTTTCTGTAAATCTGTTTTCCGAGGAAGACGTGGATAATTACATGTTTGATGACGACGATTCCACCTTGGGAAGCGATGTCTGCTCCCTAAAGATTAGATACGAATCTTTCCAGGACAACGTGCGGGAGAAGACCACCGCCCTACAAGAAGACGCCCAGTTCAACTTCTTCCCCAGCGTGTTCGGCAACTGCACCAAAAGGGACAGCAGGAGCACCCTGAAAAGGGGGCCCGGCAGTGCCGCCGACCCTTCTCAATTCAAATCTGAGGAAGGCATCATCTGGGGGGAGGAGGAAGAGGATGGCGAGGAAGAGGACGGCGAGGAGGAGGAGAAAGCTGCCTTAAATAAATCTTGCAACAGCACGGAGATGGTGCAGTATGTGGGCTCCAAGAGGAGCCACTTCTTGGACTCGGTGAATTCCACGGAGGACTCCGGGGAGTTCAGCGATGACAGCACTTGCACAGAGTCCTCCTATGACGTGCTGCGGGATATCAAGGACTGCAGCCGGTACCTGTCCCGGGACCACTCCAGCTCCTTCATTCAGCAGAACTACGGGTTGCGGGCGAAGAGGAAAGTGCGATACAGCGACGACTACCTGTACGATGTGGACTCCATCGAGAACGAGAAGATCCTGGACAAGAAGGAGTGGCTCCCGGACGGGCCCAAAGAAGAGGACGATGACGAGTGGTGCCCCAAGAAACGGCGAAAAGTCTCTCGCAAGGAGCCCCCCGTTATCATCAAGTACATCATCATTAACAGGTTTAAAGGGGAGAAGCATATGCTGGTGAAGCTCAGCAAAGTGGATGCCAACGAGACAACTGTTACCCTAAACGAGGAGCTGCTCAGCAAATACGAGAAGCTGGCCCCACTGAAGGGCTTCTGGCAAGAGAGGCAGCAGAGCCGGCTGGATTTGCTCAGATCGTCTCTCTACCACAAGCAGAATTTCTATCTTAACGGCTCAGATGCTTCGTTCCTCCCTCACCCACGGAAGCGAAAATGCAAGCTAGCAAACAGGCACCGGATTCAAAGAATTAAAGCCATCGAGCAATCAGTGAACAAGCCGGGCTCTTGCTCCTCTGATCACAAGCAGCCTTGCAGCAGTAAAGAGGACGCGGGCCTGAAAGGGCTGCCGGCGTTAGCCATCGCCACCCCCAGCTGTGCCAACGGATTACACATAAATGACATCACGGGCATCGCCGCCGTGAAATGCAAATCGCAGGAACGGGAGCACAAGGGGACGGAGAGGAAAGTGCTCCGCAGAATCAAATTCAAAAGTGAAGCCAGGTTGAAGTGCAAGAAGATCAAAGCTGCTACCAGTACAGCGGAGGGCTCCCCGGCGCTGGAAAACCAGGACTCTGCAGCGCGTCTGAAGGATGAAAACGTTCCTTGTGCTTCAGACAGCTCCCATCTCCCGGAGTGCCATGAGGATAAGGTTGCTAAAAATTCTCCTTTCCTACCATCCACCTCCTCTTCAGACAAGCCTCTGCCATCTGCTAATATCACCACCAATGTACCCCTGATCCCCGGAGGGTATCTGCAGACGTTGTTAGATGCTTCTGATTTGTCAAGCAACACCGGTATCTCATACTTCGCCCAGCATCCCTCCGAGCAGCAGCAGCAGCAGCAGCACCCGCTCCCCAGCATCGTCCCGGCAGAAAAGCCCTTCCCGGCTCTGCAGCCGGCGCAGAGCTGCGTGCTCTCCCCGCCCTCCGAGTCGGAGCTGCAGCAGTCGCCCGGCCACTTGGAGATGGAGCAGAGCAGCTTCGGTAGCATGTGGCCGGCCAGCAAGGCTGCCAGCAGCAACCGCCAGGACTTCCCCGGCGACATGCGGGAGGCGGCCGGGCTGCCGAGCGAGTTTGGCGGCGGCAGCGGCGGTGCCACAGGTGCAGACGGCCTCCCCGCCTCTGGATACACTCAAGTCAATCTGAATAGCAGCAAATTGCTATACCAAAAAAATTACATGCCGGATAGCCAGCAAGTGCAGTCTGATGATTCTTATCAGTCATGTCATTTTAATAATGGAGAGGGGCGCTTTCATTTCCAACGAGGTACACTAAGTACAGATGATGGCAGGCTCATTAGTTTTGATTCAGTGGGTTCATTGTCAGTTAGTTCTAGCAATTACAGTTCTTTAAGTTTAAAGTCTTGTGAAAAGGACGGTGAGGATGATATTAATGACGATTTCTTGGCCCACTGCAGTCCCAAGCTAGTGATCCAGCAGAGCATAGATGAAATCACCCCTTTGAAGGAGTCCACGGACCTTTTAGACATTTCCAACTTCACGCCTGATAAGTTCCGCCAGTCGTCGCTTTCGGAGATGTCCCCTCCGGACACTCCCAACCTGTCCCCACAGATAGCTGGCTCCGACGCCAAGCCCCTGGGCACCCTGAAGGGCTTTCAGGAGAGCCCCCAGGCCACCCTCAACAGCTCTGAGAAGGTCAAGTGGAACTGCGGGGTCCTGCAGACCGAGGATCAGGCAGATAATGGGTTTGCTTTAAATAATCACCAGTTCCAGTTCCATATGTTCAACGATGAAGATTCTGTCAGCCTTCTCGAAAAGAGTCCATGCTTGTCAACATTTAATGAGCCATCTGGTCAAATTAGCACCAATAGCAAAGTGTCAAAATCGAAGAGGAAAAGTTCATCCAGCAAGAATGTGGGTACAAACCAAAGCTCTTCCCAGAAAGCCACCCGGAAAAAATCGCCCAAAACCAACAAAGGAAACGATAAGCCGCAAGGGAAAAACTCCAGGCAGGCGCCCAAATCTGCCAGGAAAGGGAAAAACGCGGCGGGAGTCAACGGCGAGAAGGCTCCGGCCGTTGGCGGTAGGGCGGTCAACCAGCTGAGCAACGCGGCCACCGCCACCAAGGGCCTCGCCGAGAGCGCTCAGCATTGCAGCCCGGCCGGGGTGAAACTGGGCAAGCACAACGGGCTCTCCAGAGAGTGGGCGCTGGGAAAAGAGGGGGGCGCGGGCTGGTCGGAAACGAGCCTGGGCAACGCCACCAGCCTCCTGGACGATGATCAGAGGGAGTTTGAGGAACCTTCCAACATCCTGTCCAACATCGCGTCGGGAATGGCGGACGTCCAGAGGTTTATGATGGCCTCCATCGAGCCCTTGTGGGGGCCTGTTGGCCACAACAGCGTTCCAGACATATTCCGGTCACCGGAGTCCAACAGCCTGAAACTGAAAACTCTTAAAATTTTGGCAGGGACATCCCAAGAGTCGAAGAAGAAGGCGAACGGCGGCTCGCCGGGGGCGGCGAAGAACCACAAGTCGAACAACAAGGGCTCAAGCAAAAACGGCAAAGCCGCAACCTGCGACCCCGGTCGCCCCAACTGCTCAACCGGGTACACCACGGACATTCACGCTCCCTTTTTTGATAAAAACTATAGTAACCTGAGCACTTTAGGCAATAACGGACCTACCCATAAAAAACTCTACCGTCATAAATCCAGTTCGAAATCGCTGAGGGATGAGAACTGTAAAATAAAGCGAACGGACCGCGAACAGCCCCACAAGGACCCCCCCGTGACAGCTGCTTTTGAGAAACTGAGGTAATGCTGCACCAAACTGGCTGGAATGCCCCTTAACCTCCCTCCCACCTGCTAAGCCCGCTGTTCCTCAGTTTTTCCTTCCTGAAAGCAAAAGTTGCATGAAAAAAGAGACGTTCCCCTTTTACAGTTTTGGTTGGTTTTGGTTTTGGGGTTGGTTTTTTTTTGTTTGGTTGGTTTGGTTTTTTTTTTTAAATGCATGAAAATACTTATTACTTGCAAGCTACCTAAAAGAATGACCAATTTTCTGGCTTGGCTGGGGTTAAAAAAAACTAACAAGGCTACTCTTTTCTGCTGTTTGGCTTCTTCAGTTTTTAATTACTTATTTATTGGGGGAAAAAAAAGAAAAACCATGATTACATGCTCTTTTTAATGATTTTGACGAGGAAAGACTTTTTTTTTTCGGAACGTTTTGTAAAAAATAAACCACACACACACAAAAAGAGGTTATGCATCCAAAAGCCAAGATCTCGAAACTTAAAGGCTCTTTACTTTGCAAATGAGAACTCGTTCCTAATTGAGCTTCACGTGGCAATTTTGAGTGCTTTCTGGCCCCCTCTGCTGTTTATCTCCTAACCTGCATCATCTAAAGCTGCATCTTCTGTACCCGCCCGCCTTTAGCGCGTACGCTCCGTCGTGGTGACTCCAGACGAGCTAACTAAGATGGCATCAAATGTTTGATTTTTTCCTGCAGGGAATCAGACTCCATTCTTCTTAAAGCAGAAACAACATTTTTGGGTTTTCCTGTATTTGAAGAAGAGACTCCCTTTTCTAGAAAGACGGTTGATGTTTGTTTCTTTTTTTTTTTTTTTTTTTTTCGGTTGGGGTTTTTTTCCCGTCGGTTCCTTTTCGAAATCTGCCTTGTGGTATGTTGAAATGTAAGTGCTGAAATGAAGAGTTTGAAATTGTGGGAATTTTATTATTTGAAAGCAAACCTAATCTGGTATTCTCTGTGAAAGACTGTTTTAAAAGTCATACTGTTGTACAGTAGTTTATGCACTATTACCCACAACAACAAAAAATTGTGCCAAACTATGAACAAGTGACTGTATTGTATATATTTTTACTTCTCTATCAACATTGGGTTGTGAGTGTTTTCTGCAGCTATGCCTTTTGGTTTTACTAGAAACATTCCAGTTGTTAAGTACTAACCACCCCCCTTTGAAAGCACCTGTAACTCACGATGAAAACGATATTGTTCACTTATACAACTTACCAAAAGTTTTATGGACATGACTAAAAGTGTGCCAAATTTACTTACCTCATTTCATGGATTCACCCTGTGGTTTAAAGCTCATAAAGGGAAAACAAACAAAAAAAAAAAAAAAAAGAAAAAAAAAGGAAAAAAAAGGGGAAAAAAAAAAAAAGAAAAAAGGAACTTTGAAACCGATGCTGGGAAACGGTAATGTCCTCTCTTTGAAACCATGAGCAGAAAAACTTAATGGTGAAATGTTGAGTTTCATTATAGGAAAGAGTTGAAATGGTGGAGGAGTTCAGACAACCGCTGACGGTAAGTTTGCCAGGAACTCAAGTGTCTGCATCTAGAGACTACAGAACAGCTGCTTTTCAAGTGTCTGTTTTCTTAAAGCAAAACCTGTAGCTGAAGATCATTTGAAATGCAAAGTTACATTGCTAATTCTTTGTATCTCAGTTTTATATATTTTATAAGAACCTGGGATAAATTCTAAAATAGGTATAAAAACAGAACTAATACGTTTCATACATTTATTGCTATTTACTTTTCCTTTGAGTAGTTTCTTAAACATTTTCGATGCAGAGCCTGTCAAAAGCGCTCTCCTATCATAGCTTTGGTGTTTCCTAAATGTCTAACCTTGCGATGCCAATATAGTTTGAACTTTCAAAAGCAAAGTCATTAGTTTCGAATACAACTCTGAACCTTTCCTTTGACTCAGTTCGTAAGATAAGAAAAGAAAAAAAAAAAAACGGAGCTATTTGTGATCTCACCGATCAGGGCCGGATCATACATGACTGGACTTTATTAAGACAGCGTTAAGTATTGAATGCTAAATGTATTCTCAAAAGGCCTTATTTGTAACCCTACTCACCACACCCTCGCCCTCCACGAGAATAACAAACCCAACAAATACCTATTTTCCTTGTGCAACTGAGAGCCTGTGCATTTTGCTGCTGATTTCTTACGAAACCTTGATATGCAAGAGCCCTGCTAACTGGGAGCTGTTGGGAGCAGAGGGATGCGAGGCTTGGACACGTTTATGCAATAGAAAACGATGAGGAAGAGGAGCCTTAATAGCAGTCGGACAGATCACGTTCTCGACACGGTCGCGAGCATAGAGGTGGTGTTTCGCAGAGGACAGGACTAGACTCGGGTTTCCTTACAAGCAGGTTTTCGTTTCAGCCCACGCGCAAGGCAAAACAGCAGAATTGTTTTAAGTTAATTTAGCAAAAAAGCAGGCTGAACACTTAAAATTGAAGTGGCGTTGCAAAGTGTCGACTTAGAATCAAAAGGTTTTCAGCATTTGCAGATCTTGAGGTATAGCTTAGGCTCAGCTCTGCAATCCCGGAGAGAACAGCACAGTAATTGCATTGCATTTTATTTAACAGATGAAAGAAGGAATTTTCAGTAATTCTGAAAACCATCCTACAAATTCATTTACTCCATGAAAAAATGAAATGCTGGCGTTGCCCGGAGCGAGTTGCTCCGGATGAGACCACTCCCTGGGTACCCCGCGGGTGGGAGCAGGGTGCAGCATCCCACCCCGGCTCTGGCTCCAGGAGGGAGATCCAGAAGATGCTCAGGATTTATTTTGGAGACAGAGCTGTGCTAGGGCTTCATCCCTGGGCGTTTGGCTTACCTGCAGCCACCGTGCTCTCCCCTGCTTCCCCAGCAGCTGTCTTTTCTATTCGTAGGGTCATCAGATACTACAAGCTCCAGCCACTGCCGTGGTGTTGGCGTATCCCGTTTTTTCAGCGTTCCTCCCGCGTGCCGCAGGATGAGGGGCTGCCGGCTCCCTTCTTTCGGATGTTCAGGCTGCTGCTCCTACGGAGACAGGTCAGGTCCAGGGCTGGGATGCGGCACAGCCCTTCTTTTTGACCCAGAACCATCGTTTGAAAGCCCGTTTTGACTGGCCTGCACTGTGCTCGTTAGGCTTAATATTATGAATATGGGACTCGTAATAAAATACCTTGTACTGAAACAGATAGCAATATTTATTGCATTCGAGAAATGTGCAATAGGGCATGAATATAAGGCATAAAACGTATCGTCTATTTTATTATATGTTGGAAATCCATGAATACCCAGCTAGGTGTTTCAGGACAGTGTTAATCACAAATACCAGCTGCCTTGTTGCTCTCTCCTTCAGTCCTTCTGTTGCTCCCATTTCGCTGCCATCTTCGGTTGTCATCCCATGTCCTCCCCAAAAATCTCTGACCACGGAGATGTCAGAGAGCCCAGATCCCTCACGGTGTGGCACTGGCCTTTCTCTGCATCTGAAAAAGTGATCTCTCTGCTGATTGACTCCAAAACTCGGAAATTGCCTTGAGCCAACCATTTGCCCTCCTCCCTTTTGATCTTCATAGATTCATAGAATCGTGGAATGGTTTGGGTTGGAAGGGACCTTTAGAGATCATCTTGTCCAACCCCCCTGCCGCGGGCAGGGACATCTTCAACTAGATCAGGGTGCTCAGAGCCCCGTCCAACCTGACCTGGAATGTTTCCAGGGATGGGGCATCCACCACCTCTCTGGGCAACCTGGGCCAGTGTTTCACCACCCTCAGCGTATAAAATTTCTTCCTTAAGTCCTTCTCAGCTGGGCTGCTCTCAACCCCTTCATCCCCCAGCCTGTATGGATACCGGGGGTTGCCCCGACCCAGGTGCAGGACCCTGCACTTGGCCTTGTTGAATCTCATGAGGTTCACACGGGCCCACTTCTCGAGCTTGTCCAGGTCCCTCTGGATGGCATCCCTTCCCTCTGGCGTGTCGACCGCACCACTCAGCTTGGTGTCATCTGCAAACCTGCTGAGGGTGCGCTCAATCCCACTATGTCATTGATGTCATTGATGAAGATATTAAACAGGTCCCAATACGGACCCCCGCGGGACGCCACTCGTCACCAGTCTCCATCTGGACATTGACCAGATGGACCACTACCATTGACCACTACCCTCTGGATGCGACCGTCCAACCAGTTCCTCACCCACCGGACAGTCCACCCATCAAATCCCTACCTCTCCTGTTTAGAGAGAAGGATGTTGTGGGGGAGCATGTCAAAGGCCTTACAGAGGTCCAGACAGACGACATCTGTAGCCCTTCCCGTCTCCACTGATGTAGTCACTCCATCATAGAAGGCCACTGGGTTGGTCAGGCAGGACTTGCCCTTGGTGAAGCCATACTGGCTGTCTCAAATCGCCTCCCTGTCCTCCATGTGCCTTAGCACAGCTTCCAGGAGGATCTGCTCCATGATCTTCCCAGGCACAGAGGTGAGGCTGACAGGTCAGTAGTTCCCCGGGTCCTCCTTTCTACCTTTTTTAAAAATGGGTGCAATGTTTCCCTTTTTCCAGTCACCGGGGACTTCACCTGAGTGCCGTGACTTTTCAAATATCATGGAGAGTGGCTTGGCAACTCCATCAGCCAATTCCCTCAAGCCTCTGGGATGCATCTCGTCAGGTCCCATAGACTTACGTTCGTTCAGGTTCCTCAGGCGGTCTCGAACCTGATCTTCTCTTACGGTGGGAGGGACTTTGCTCCCCCAGTCCTGTCTTGCGGTCCATCCACTCGAGAGGTGCGGGAAGAGAGGTTGCCAGCGAAGATTGAGGCAAAAAAGTTGTTGAGTACCTCAGCCTTCTCCTCGTCCGTTGTTACCAGTTTGCCAGTCGTGTTCATCGGGGAGGGGTTATGCTTTCTTTGACCTTCCTTTCCTGGCTGACGTACCTGCAGAAGCCCTTCTTATTATTCTTTGCGTCCCTTGCCAAGTTCAGCTCCAGCTGCGCCTCGGCCTTCCTGACCCCATCCCTCCACAACCGGGCAGCGTCCCTATACTCCTCCCAGGGTACCTCTCCCTGCTGCCGCTGCCTGGGCATTTCCTTCTTGCCCTTTAGTTTGACCAGCAGGTCTCGACGCAGCCATGCCGGTCTCTTGCCGTCCTTTCCTGATTTCTTACACCTGGGGATCGAGAGCTCTCACGCTCTAGGGAAAGCGTCCTTAAAGACCTGCCAGCTCTGTTTTGCTCCCTTGTCCCTGAGGGCAGTTTCCCAGGGGCTTCTATTGACTAACGCCTCAAATAGCTGGAATTTTGCTTTCCTGAAATTCATCTCCACCTGCCTATCACTACCTCAAGGTTTTCATCGCTTCCCACCTTTGCCTCATTCCTCGCCATACGAGCTCGCCTTTTCCACTTGCCCTCCTTGTCAGTATTCTTCAATTTTTGTTTTTCACGACGCTGTTTCCAGCTGTGGGAGGAGTGGGACGTCGGTCCCATCCATCCCTGCCCACCATCCCTGCACCCCGGGGCTCCCCACGCCTCCCTGCGTTGGCTCCCATCTCGGCTCATCCTCTTGCCCAGTCCCAGTGCACTTCCAGCCTCCTCTCGCATCTTCTAGTTGGGCTCCTGGCTGTTTGGAGCGACTAATCCAAGCCACGCAAAAGACGTTTATTCTGCAGCATCCCTTAAAATGTATTTTCTACTTCATCTCGTTTCACTCCTACTCTGGCGGCCTCCCACTGGGCGCCCTGTGAGAGGACCGGTGTCAGTGATGCTGCTCTCCTAAGCCGCGCTGTGCTGGCACACTGCGGTGTGGGCGACTTATAATTGGCAGTGAAATTAGAAAGCAGAAACCGGCCGCTTGCAAAGGAAGGTCATAAAATCCCTCCGAGAGCAGACCCAGGCGGGGCAGTTCAGCGTGAGCCCCTGGCTCTTGCTCCACCTCCCAGCTGGAGGCAGGAGATGCCTGCGAGCAGGGGAAGGCGGCACTCGCCGCCCTCCTGCAGGAGCGCAGGTCTCCCAGGGTACGGGGGGAAGCACCCATTTCCCTGCGGCCACTGCGCCGTGCGGGGGATGTCCTGCAGAAAGAAACCCTACAGCGACCTAGCAGTAGCCAGCCCAGCCCCAATGGCCGTAGTTTTGCTGGAGGTACTTGCATATAGAGGTTTTGTAAATAGAAAAATATCAGTGATGGGGATTCAAGTAATAGGGGTTTTTTTAAAAAAAAATCTTACCAAGTTTACAGCTTGCTTTTCTTTTTTTAAGCATGAGGGGTTTGGGGGTTTTTTTGAAAAACAGCTCGAGAATAATGGCTTGCGGACCAGATTTAGCCAAGTGTTTCGGGAGGAGGAGGAGGTCAGCAGCAGCACGCAGGGCTGTCCCTTGCTGGCGCTGCGCTGTCCTGCCGAGGCCAGGTCTGCACGGAGAGAAAAAGCCAAGGCTGGCTTCAGCCCGGCGGTGGTTGCTTTAGCGAAACCATTGCTGCGTGGCTTGCTTTTTTAAACAGTCAGGAGCGCTGTTATTTTTTCCGCCATTACAGCTCAAATGAGCCACAAACCAAAATAAAGATGTTTTAAGCATTTTCATCCTTTACCTGCTGGACCGTATTCTTCTTTCCCTAAGTTCCCGATCCAGCAAAGCACTTAGGTGGGAGCTCGCTCCCAGGGGCTCCTGCTCGCTGAGTGCTTTCCTGGATGGCAGCCGGCCGTTGCTGTTAAGTCACGAGAAAAACTCCCTTGAAGTCAGTATAGGCGAGAAGAGGATCAGGTGCGTGGACTTCAGTTGGTGCAGGATCAGGCCCTCGGTCTTACTTTCTCAACTCGGTGCGTTGGACTTTGCCTATGCAGCTCCCAGGGGGTCCAGTGGAAGTTGCATGGTTCAAGCCGCTGACATCTATTTGAGAATGTGCCTCTTTATCTCTTCAGCGTGTGAAATAATGCAAAAAAAAAAAAAAAAAAAAAAGAAAAAAAATATAAAATAAACAAAGTACAATGTCTGTGGTAGAAGCAAGGCTTTTCAAATCTGTTTCTCAGGTAAACAAGTGACACTAATGACAGTGGAGTAACAGCCATCTAAGGGAATTGGGATCTAAAGCAGGAGGATGCCCTCCATCTCGCAGGATGCTTGGGTTGCCAGACGCGTTTACTGAGCCTTTGAACACTTGGTGCGAAAGGAAACAAGAAATAAAATTGGTATTCACCACTACCCTTCGCTAGATAGACAAACGTCCATTTCAAAAGCACAAAGGGAAGACTTAAACATAAACTAAACCACACACACACACACACACACACACAAAAAGAAAGGTACCAGTTAAACTCCTTTTGTCTCTTACTCCCAGTGGGAAGCAGGGTAGAAATCCAAGGAGCTGCTCTGTTCCGCTGCCCGCGGCGCCGGCCGGGGCATTTCGACTGCTGCCTCCAGAGATGTGAATGTACTGCTCCTTGAGTTCCCTTCCATAGAACTAGAGGCACCTCGTTAGGAAGTTGCTCCTGTTTTATGGTGCTAAAGAAAACTTTTATCCCCCCCTTGAGCATTTAAGAACTATTAAATGGCCCTTTTTATGAATGTAACATATCCATTTCTGTTCCACATTTTACACTGCAATTTTAACATGTTTGGAAATGATTTGCCTTTTTTCTTTTAGAATAAGCTTTATAAATATTCTGTAGAGTCAATTGAAGTATAATTCTTAAGGATCACTCTAAGACGCCTACAAAATCTTGTATATTTTTAAGTGTGCCAATTTGTAAAATATTTTGTAAGTGTATATTTTTCTTAGAAAAGTGCTGTGAAGTGTTTGTATGTGTGAGGTTTCCCTTTTTTTGCACCTTCGGGTGTTAATAAAAGGATGTATACTTAAAAGTTTCTGGTTTTAAAAACCAAAATACAAAGAAAAAAATTAAACTTTTGTTGGGAATTTTGTAATAAAAAGAAATGTTGTGAAAGAGTGTAGTGATATTGTGTAAAGGAAACTGGAAAATTTGTGAGCGCTTTGCTGTTTTATAGATCCTCTTGTAAATTATTCTTGTAATATTTTGGGTTTTGTTGTTCTTGTTGCAAAGGTTTTAAATATTTGTGACTGACTCTGTATGGTGAAAACGTCATATTGTTAACTTGCTGAGTTTTGTTATATTGTTTATGGAATAAATAAAAAAATTAAAAATCTCATTTTAAGATCATATATGAAGAAGAAATTAAAACTGCCGTTTATTGAATATTAGGAATCGTTTCTTTAAACAAAGCGCTGCTATAGATGAGGATCAGTCTGGCTGCCCCCTCCGCGCACGCTCCTGATCCCAGCCCGCCGGCTTAATTGGGCTGATGCTCGTTATGGTGAAGCGCGCTGGAGACGGAGGCGCGGCTGCGGAGGGGAAGAAGTGGGAAAAAGTGCTCGGATCGTTTCTGCTTTCAAGAAGTTTGGCTTTTTTTAACTGAGAAACGGAAACTTCCATCAGCTCGACACAGAAAGAGTTACCGGTTCGTCTTCCGAGGGCGCGGAGATGGGGCAGGGCAGTGCAGCCAGGCTTGCCGAGGGGGGAGGCTCTTCCCAGCCCGCCGTGCCCGGGGAGAGCGGGGTCCCCGTCCCGTCGGCGCCCCAGCAGTGCCTGCAAGCGCACCCCCGGACCGGCCTTTTCCTGGGAAGGAGCAGGTGGGTGCAGTGAAATGCCCCGCGGTTCCGAGCGCTGCTGTCTTCCTCTTCATTTTCTTGTGGAAAATGCTTTAAAAAATATTTTTTTAAAAAAATTGCCAGTCCTTTCATTAGCACTTGATGTTGACAGGAACAAGGAGCCGGGGGGGGGGGGGGCATTAATTCAGTCTGAGGTCTTTCCAAGCCCTGCCAGCAGAAAGCAGGACACGGGCACCGTGTTCAGCAACCGGATCCCTTGGCAAGGGGGTGGGAAACGATCCCCCAAAAGCAGAGCTGGTCCCTCAATAAGCTGCCTAAGTTCACAGGCTGGTTTCAGACGAGCGCTGCCTCCCCAGAATTGTGCCAGACGGGTGCAACGGGGCACGGGATTTCAGTGCTTCCCACCGGGCGTGCGGATCCCGACGCCGGGAGTCTGGAGCGGCGAGTGGGACGAGCGCTGGAGCGGGGCCGCCGGCCGGGGAAGGCTGTCGGCAGCTCGGCTTTAAGAAGGACTGAACGCAATCCGGCACAGGAAGGGTCTGCTCTCTGGTAAGTAAAAACGTGTAGAGGGGCTGGGCCAAGCCCATGGCCGCCAAAACCATCCAGTCTGCCCTCCTACGTGGGGTCGGTCCCACGACCCGCGGACTAGAAATAGTTCTAGCTCCTTAGTGCAAGTCTTGGATAGAAGTCTTGGGGACAGACTTTTTAGCAGGGCCTGTTGCGACAGGACAAGGGGGAATGGCTTTAAACTAAAGGGGGGTAGACCCAGACTAGATCTAAGGAAGAAATGTTTTACGCTGAGGGTGGTGAAGCACTGGCCCAGGTTGCCCAGAGAGGTGGTGGATGCCCCATCCCTGGAAACATTCCAGGTCAGGCTGGACGGGGCTCTGAGCAACCTGATCTAGGTGAAGATGTCCCTGCCCACGGCAAGGGGGGTTGGACTAGATGACCTTTAGAGTCATCTAAAGTCATCTAAAGTCATCTAAAGTCATCTTCCAACCCAAACCATTCTGTGATTCTATGAAATCGGTGCGCACGCAGTGACATTGCAGCAGTGCAAGGCACAGGATGGCGAGCCAGCACAAATGCTTTCCCTGTGCATCCCTGGCCTTTCCCAATGGGAAGGTGCCAGCAGAGCCCTGTGAGCGGGCGGCGTTGGGGCGAGGGGTGCGCGGGAAGGCTGATGTTTCTCTGAGCTATTATTGCAGGTTGTCTCCAAAATCGGGGTTATGTTGCTCAGAAACATGCTTTCGAGTCCCTGTCGCAATCTTGTGCTTTCTGCAGTGAGACCGAGACGCTGACACAACCCCGCGGCTGGCCTGGCCGCCTGCCTGTGCAGCTGCGATGCCGGCAGATACGTGTTCGGCGTAAGTGGTACGAAAATTTGGGGTGGGGAGATGCGCTGGTGTGTCCTCCCCCACCCAGGGAGGACGCCCATCGCTGGAGGACAAAGGTTGCTCTTTCAGTTTCTGACCCCCTAGGTCCCAATGAGATGGGTCTTTCTTGGGAAATACCCAATTTCTTGGGCTCTTTCATAGCTGGCTTGCAGGCTACGAGCTGGCACGGTCGCCAGCACCCTTCCCACTCGGAAACAAAGCTCAATGCCAAAGCCCCGAGCTCAGCGGCTTCTCCGGCTGCAATCGCTCCCGCGTGGTGCGGGCAGCGCCTGTGGTTTCACTTAGCTCCCATGGATGGTTAAGGCTGTAGTTGACAAAACCTCGGCTGTTCCTCAAAGGGACCGTACCGTCTCAGCGGCTCCTTTGCTGCTGCCACGGATGGTGGCGGCTTCCGTAGAGACTTTTTTTCACTTGCTGCAGCATCCCGCCCTCTGAACTTCCCTATGGATGCAGAAGTTGCTGGGAATGGGATGGAGCAGCCTGTTCACGTTCCCAATTTTTAACTGCAATCAAGCATTCAGTGGCTGTGCGAGCGGTGCTGCCTCAGCCCCCAGCCAGAGGTTTAGCACGGGCGTGGGGTTGGGGGGGGTGAACGTACGCAAGGAGTGGTGTTAGGGCTGGAAGAGGGATGCTCAGGGATCAGCCCAGGAGCAGAGGAGACAAGAAACGCGCGTTAGTGACTGGTTTCACATCCAGCTGCATTAAAGAAAATGGGCTTTTGCAGCTTGTTTCCAGCCACCCTGCCTCCAACGCCTTAACTCTGCTGAACTCGGTGAATAAATACCTGGTATAAACCAAAGGTTTAGCGCGTTTACCAGCCCACTGATTTGATAAACTTAAAAGCAGGTCCCTGAAGAAGGCTTGCACCAGGTCCCCTGAGCCATTCAAACTAAGTGATCCCAAAAGCTTTAGGAGCCTCCCGCCACGGACAGATCGAAAATTCAGCCTGGTACCGATGGGCGCTTGACGCTCGTGCCAAGCCACAGCGGATCTCACTGCCCAGCATCCGAACCGGTGAAACAGAAATCAGTGCTCGACTGCTGAGCGCCAGCAGTATTTCTGGAGCCGCCCGAGGCGTTTCCCCTTGGCAAAGCCCAAACCAGCTTGCACGGGTTAGTGCTGCTGTTCCAGGGACTCCCGTGCTTTTAGTTGGGCCATTTGCCTGCTTCACTTTGGTAATCGGAGCTGGCGATCCCAGGCGTGGCTTGATGGACGGGACTGTCACAGGGATGCACTGGGACGCGCTCCCATCTGGGGGCTTCCCCGGTCGGTGGTTTATTGCAGCGCTGAGCAAAGCCGTGGATGTCCACATACATCCATCAGGTGAGCTGCCGAGAGCTTCTGCTCGGCAGCCGGAGGGGAAATTCCTCACCTTGGTTTTCCAGACGAGCTCCCAGCTCAGGGAGCACGTGCGCTGCCATTCTGTAGGACAGCATTGCATGAACCCTCCTCGTTTCCAATAACCCCCCATCTTCTGACACTGTTTCTATAAAAACCGTGGCTCTAGAAAAGGCGTTGAAAAGAGGGACTCAAGTCATTTCGGTTCCAGCCGTACTTTTGTGGGAAAGCCCATCAATGCAGATGTTTTAATGATTCGCTTCTCAATCCCAGGGGAGCTGTTTCTGATGTGGAGATTCCTCTGAAGTTTGAGCAGGATAAATGTAGCAGCCCCTGCTACAGCATTCAAGTGGGACCAAAGCTAACCAGAGCTGGGGAGTACAACCGAAATGTCATTGCCTTGGCAAAGCAAAGTACTAAAAAGGCAAACAGCCCAGCTGGGAAGGGTAAATTAGGGTTAAAATTACCCTCCACTTGAATCGCACGGTCTTATCTTTGTAGCAGTTTAAAGGCAGAGGTTTCATCACGGCAGTGCTCCTTTAATGGGATAAATTTCCACATTTAAAAAATTTAAAATACAGTGAAAACTACCCTATAAAATAAGGCACCTGTTAACTGTATAAAGTCTCCATCTTTTACCTAAATAAAACACATTTAATTAAGCAGCGGAGCCTTCATATACCTGAGTAATGCCACAGAAAGGGCCCTGTTAAAGTGGGTTTGTGTTTCTCTAACGCGTTTATATTATATGCACATATAATTAAAATGCTCATAACTTCTGGATGAACCATCATCCGTCTATGCATACAGCCCAGTGACTTTTCCTTGTGAATGAAAGCAGAGTCAGATTTTAATTAGGATGTAATTTAATATCACTGCCTTCTCCGCCTCGCCAGCGGGAGCGGCTGTCTCCGGCTGGCGAAGGCAGGCTGGGGACAAACCCGCCCTGGGTAATACCAGCCTTTCCTCGGTCGTTCTCGGTTTGGTTTAACTGCCTTCGCCGAGTCCTGAAGCAGCAATGTAATTTTGCAACCGGTTCCATAGGACGGCTTAGAAGAACTTCACCTGCGCTCAGGAGGATTTTGCCTTCACCTCGTCGTGGTTTAAGCCCAGTCGGCAACTGAGTCCCACCCAGCCACTCGCTCAAACCCCCCCGGTGGGACGGGGGAGAGAATGGGAAGAGTAGAAGTGACAAAACCTGTGGGTTGAGATAAAGACAGTTTAAGAATTGAAATAATATAATAATTATAATAGTAGTAGTAGTAGTAGTAGTAGTAATGGAAAGTAAAACAACGAGGGGGAGAGAGAGAGGAACAAAACCCAGGAAGGGAAAACGAAAAAAACCAAGAGGTGATGCAACCGCTCACCGCCCGCTGACCAACGCCCAGCCAGTCCCCGAGCAGCGATGGCTGCCCCCCGGCCAACTCCCCCCGGTTTATAGACCGAGCACGACGTCACATGGTATGGAATATTTTGGCCAGTTTGGGTCAGCTGCCCTGGCTGTGCCCCCTCCCAGCTTCTTGTGCACCTCCTCGCTGGCAGAGTATGGGAAGCTGAAAAGTCCTTGACTTAGTATAAACACTGCTCAGCAACAACTAAACCATCAGTGTGTTATCACATTAGTCTCATGTTAAATCCGAAACACAGCACTGTACCAGCTACCAGGAAGAAAATTAACTCTATCCCAGCCGAAACCAGGACACACCTGCACTGAGGAGGATTTTGCACAGCGGTTTTTCAACCTATTTAAAACTGCTTCACCCGGTTAACGGAAGGAGCAACAGCGGGGAGGTCAGGAGGCAAATAACGCCGCACCGCCAAGCAGCCCGCCTGCACGTATCCCGGGAAGAATTAGATTTAGACTCTATTTCCTATAGCATTTTCCATTATAAGCTTACCTCTGCTTAAAGGCTACTCTGCTGTACCTTGACTCAAAGCCGCCGTAATACCCATCCTAATCACGCCAGCAGCTGTGACGCGAGAAACCCTGCCCCTCCACGCACTGCCTTCTACAGAGAATTCAGTTATTGAAACGCTTGGGAAATGGGATGCATTAAATCGCTTTGCTTTGCTTTCTCTGCCTCTCCTGCAGCCAGAAGCGGAGCGGTGCACGGCTGCTGGTGGGCAGGGAAGGGAGAGGAGCGGAGATGCCGGCGGGGCGCAGGCACCCCTGGCCGGTCACAGCAAACCCACGTGTTTAAGCAGGGCAGGCTCACGAAGCTCATCCAAATCCAGGGGGGAATTCACACACGGCATCCCGGCTTTCTGATGGGGTCTGAACAATGGCATCGAGCCACTTCAATTGATTGACAGGCAGCCCGGCGGTCTGTCTGTCTTTCTCACCCCCTTTAATTATGCCGTAGGTAAACCCTGTGGGCTTGGGTGTGAGTTTCCCAGAGCAGCATCTGGGAAGCGTTCCTGTGGTGACGGGCTCCTTCGGCATCCCCCCGCCGCAGCCGGCTGCCGAGGATGGGCGGCTCAGCTGCGCAGCTCCCCTTCGGCCGCTAACCCAGTGTCTGGGGACTCATCCAGGGAGAGGAGACGTCCAGTTTGAGTTCAGCCAGGTTGGATTGTGGTAGTTTTTACCTGATCAGAGCATGGAAACGGGAGAAGCTGATCAGTTATCTGATGAATTTGGTGAGTTTTTTTCTTTTCATACTGCCAAAGCTTAGAAGCCAGGTTGGACGGGGCTTTGAGCAACCTGGTCTAGTGGAAGGTGTCCCTGCCCACGGCAGGGGGGTTGGAACTAGATGATCTTTAGGGTCCCTTCCAACCCAAACCATTCTATGATTCTATGATTCTAAGCTCTTTTATTTTGAAGGGTAGGGTCAGTATGGTTTAATGTAATATTATCCAGGGCATAGGCTGAGAGGGTTGAGAGATTCTTTGGGTGCCGTTTGCATGGGTTTGGGACTAGAAGGGTGCATTAGATGCGGTTACACTCATTTTGGGAACCGCAGCTGTGCCATTTTCCAGCTGCTGGAGTACCTGCCTTGGCTAAGGGCGTACGAGCCCTCATGCCTACGAGGGACTCATTCGGGTCTCCTGTTCCCAGGTGGCCACGCAGAAAGGGTGGGATGCCACCAGCGGGGATGCATTGGTTGTTCCTGGGCTCGGGGTGGACCCCGATGCTGTGAGCTGCAGTTCGGTACAGGCTGAGCCCTCAGAGGGATTCGTTCGGGAAATGCCTAACCTGGGAACCTCAGCGATAATGAGATCTGAGATACTGCTGAGCTGCTCAGCACCAAATCACTTCGGGCATGTCTAGAAATATGGTGCCCACAGGATTAGACATGAATTTTCTGACGATGACACATTGGGATGGAGGCAGGTAAATTCTACCGTGGCCCTGCCAAAGTCCTTGGACACTTCAGGACATCTATGCCTTACCTTGAACTAGATGGTAAACGTGTGATGGAAGGAAGATGTGCTCCTCCATCTCCTGTGTCCCTGCCCGGTAACTAAACTACTGGATTATCTCTCTGTAAACGTGCAAACTGCGCTGAAGTCTATCGATACCATTTGAGTCATCTCTCACGAAGAGCAATGAGAAACTGTGAAGCTGAGACCGCTTTCGCCCCATGCTGTGAAGCTGCGCTGCAGGTGCCACACCGGATCATCGCGCGTGGATTTTCACGCATGGACTGAATTACATGTGGAAACTGAGCTGTCACTCTACATTTTCTTGCTTGATTTTTGCTTTAATATAATCCATCTTCTGCTGCAGAGCATGCCGGGGGAAGATTTGCAATATGCTAAAACCTAAGAAGCTGGAGTGTGAGAGAAGCTGTGATGGGAAAAACAATCCAACAGCACCTAAACTTTGCTTAACTGCCCAGCCAGCTTAGCAAAAACCACTCAAAAAGGGTCAGAAGTGCCAGCCAGCCGGGCCCGGGGCTGCATCCCAAGGGCTCACTTTATGTAGCGTTTAGGGATGGTGTGGATCCAGTCCGAAGGGTCTTGTGCAGAAGGACGGGCACACAAACATCAGAGTGAGACGCTGCAGCCCGAGCTCTCCCAAGCTTTTCGGTTCGTACGCCGTGCGGGCACTTTGGTTGGACTTCTTACCTGCCATTTCTAAAAGAAAAAAGGCTTGCTGGGCTGCGGCACCATTCGTTCTCTCTGCTGAGCCTTTCCCCGAGTTGGTAACGTCGCATCTAGAGGACTCGAAACTTTTTTTTCCCCCAAGCCTGTGCCTAGGGGCTGGCGTCTGTCTCGCTAATGAAACCTTCCCTGCTGCGCCGCCAGCCCCGGCACAGCTCGGCCACCAGCCCAGGGCACGCGTGCTGCTGGCCCTCCTGGGTTCATTAGCTGAAACGAGTTAGCACAAGGTGGGAATATTCTCATAAAATTAGCTCGTGCTGAAGCGTTTGCAGGCTGGAGGCCTCTAGAGGGTGTCAGGTAATGAGTTTAAATTGCGGATGTATTTTTCTCTCTTCGTGCAAAAAAAAGTCAATACAAAAAAACTGGGGATTGCTTTGTGTCAGGTATTTGCAAGCGCTTCTCTTAAATACATTTCGAACTTAGCAATGACAGTGTTTCCGGGAACAACAAATTAGGAGGCCTGTTGCGGTGCTGTGAGAGTGTCCGCAGGCTTTGCAGCACTCTCTAATCAGCGGCACACAGCGCAAACACGGCCATCCGTGTGCCGATGCCCCAACGGACGCAGTGCGAGGCTCCCATTTCACCTCCGCAAAGTCATAGCCAAACCGCAGACAACGCCTTATGCCGTACGCAGGTGGCATTACACCATCCGAAGCGGGAATTTGGGTTAGGAAACTCAGATTTTACAGATTTATTCTGTGTTAAATGTGTTACACTTCCAAGTTCTGCCCACTGGAGCGATCGTTTCTCATAAGGATTTGGGGTGCTAACACCCATACGCTACAGAGTCAGGCTTTTCTGATTTCATGATGGTTTACTATTCTATACTATCGTATGTTTGCTGTAAATGAAATAAAACCAAAGTCTTGGCCACTGCAAATCATGGATCCAAAATGAGAGGTTGTTTCAAATGAGCACAGTTAAGCTCCAAATTTGAAACATGGAAATAATCCTTCCCCCACCCTTCCACAACGCTAAATTCATTAATACGTGCGTCGCTCCTGGGTGCCGGAGTGATGAACTCTGGTAGGAAAGGATGTGAGGAAATGAATAACCTCATCTTTGGGGCTGGGTTTGGATAGCAGGCAGTAAATAAAGCCCAAAGTCACACACCGGCCATGAGGTTAAAACAAAATACCAAATAGCTGTTCATCAACTGGGCAGCATCCATTCTGCTGACGTCTAAATGACGCTGGGATCTGAAGCAGGAATAGTGCATGCCATGGTAATTGCAACTCAATATTCTTTTCATACCGTTTCTGGCAGGAATGAGGGAAATTCGCGGAGTCTTGCTGGCATGTTTGACCGTGGGCCAGGTCTAGCGAAGCTCAGTCTGCGTGGAAAGGACTCGACTGTGGCCTGAGGATGCGTCTGTCTCCTTTTTGGCCCAGGACTGAGCTTGCCCGGGCTGCTCCTGTCTGACTGGATGCTGCCAACCTGAAGCTGGGTAAGTGCCAGACCCACCTGTGGACTGAAGACAAGTCAGGGTGAGGAGGTTTGGGGGATCCAGCCCCTTTTTCCTTATTCTCTGAAAAACAAAACTGCTTTTGCCCCTTTCGCTTTCCCTTTCTGCTTTCGGCTGCTGCCTAGCCACTGCGGTCCCAGGAGAAGAGCCAGACCTCCCCGGCTAATGTCCTGCCGTAGCTCTGACAGTCCCCCCGGGCCAAATTCAGATCTCCTTGGACTCCTCTTGGAGCAGATCCAAGCTACTGGCACTGGGGTTATTGGCAGATTTTCTGGTGGGGAGGAGGAGAAGGTTCAGGTGCACTCAGGGCATCAGGTCTCACCCCGGCCCCAGTTGTCAACCAAAGATACTCAACCCTGAGCTTATCAAAGCTCAGCTTTAAACCCAACCTAACTTAGCTTTAATAGCAGCTAGCTGACAGATCCCTGCCCTGAAACAAGAACCATTTCATACCAAAATCAGCCACCACCTTCACCCTGTGAGCCTTTGCAGATAAAGCAGTTAAACTCTTCTGCTCGTCCCCTTCAGAAACCCTGGCAGAAAGCCCAAGCCTTCCCTCTCAGACCCAGGACCCAGCCCTAGCCCTGAAGCCGTCTCCAAAGCCTGTCTCTCCTCCTGCCCCATAAATACGCCTTCCCACCGCAGTGTCCTGGCTCCGGTGCTTGGTGGAGTAGAGGAGGTCTTCTTCCTGTCTCCCACCCTCGTGCTCCCCCAAAGTCAACACGGAGACCAAACCTGCCCCAAATCTCGGATATAAGTGCCACCTCCCCAGCCCGGCAAGCCATGCAAAACCCAGCCAGGCATCCAAGTTGGGACTGTCCTTTCTCCAACCCGCAGCCGAGCCGTGAACGCTGCTGCTCGCGCTGCCACGGTCCCGGCACAGCTAACCGCGTTCCACTGGTCTGGCAACATCACAGCCAAATGGGTTTTTTACGTGTCATAAAATTCCAGGTACGAACTCTCAGAACGGGCGACGTGTGGTTTATGTTGATAAATGCGCACAGGCTTCCCCCGTCAAATTGCTGGGGTTTTTTGTGGGATTACACCTATAGTAGCTTTTGCTTCGCAAATATACTTTGTGTTGCAGCGAAAGCACTGGATCAATAAAGCACTTAAACACACACTTTATCTTAAGCATGTTGGAGATTATATCCCTCTTTAGCAAAGCATTTAAGTATGTGCTTAATTTAAGGATTTAATTAAGGATTTTAATTGTAGACTTCAGTATGTGCTTACCTGCTTGGCTGAATACGGCTGAGATTACTACACGCTGAAGATTTCTACATAAAGTAAATGACTAATTGTGTCTGAAGGAAGATGCTACATTATTCTCGCACAACGCAGTTAAAATATAAATAGGAAAAAGGCAAGAGGCCGTTAACTCGATTCCTCTAGCTGAAAGTAGCATCCACGACCAAATCTGAGTTGATTAAAATCCACTATTATTAGTTATAACCTCTAAAGTGGCATTAAAGATCAATAGAAAGGGGCACCTGAAAAATGAGTCTCCAGCTCGTAAGCTTTAATTATGAGCAAGGAAAGATTCAGACATCCTCTCTCTCTCATTGGAGACAGGGACCTTGACATGTAAATGGCCACCAAATAATGGGCTGTGGGGCCATTTCTCCAATCATTAGGGGTTTTAAGCTGATTTTCTAAGGAAAGCGAGCTTCTGCAATTGCATCGCCAGCCTGTCTTTTGGGTCATTTCCATAACTTTCAAACTCTGTGATAAATATCATCTAACTGGGGGGGGGGGGGGGGGGGAAGGATTCCAAAGATACCAACCTCCAACAAGTTTAATGCAAACGAACGACTGGTTTTCTCTTTCTCCAGGAGCATTCGCTGTCACTGGAGAGCCTTCTCCATCCCAGTACTGGGACGGAGGCAGGACTGCTGCTGACGTTTGAAGATGGATGGTGCCCACCTTGCTGTGGGACTCACACTTTGCTCCTGCATTTCCTACGCCGCTGATGTCTCACGATGCTCTGAAGCTCACAAGCTAACACGCGCCAAGAAGACATACGGGTCTGCAACCTTATCTGAATTATTCGTTGGGATGTTTATTTTATTGCACGCCTGGAAAGCGTGTATGATTTAAATACACAATAGTGATACCACTCAGCAGTACAGGAGTCACTGTGCTTTAGTGCAAAAGGCAGCAAAATGCCCTTGTCGTTTCTTTGCCTTTTTGTTTGCTCCATTTTTTTGTCATTTTACTCTCCCTAGTTAAAGTTACATCGTCAGCGATGCAAGGGAAGACGAGGTAGCTGTCTACAAGTGTTTGGAAGAGATAAACACATGCAAATGTGACAGAAGGAGCTGAGACTCAGAAGGGTTGGAGGAAATTAAGAAAAAGGAACGAGCCTAAATCCTAGCAATGCGAGAAAGGTCGTTTATCAGTGTTTGGTGGTACTCCTCACCACGTCTCCTGAAACAGTAAGAGTTGTTACATCCGTATGGTGCCGGGTCCTGGGTGTAAAGAAGTAACTGGGATGGCCAGATTCCTCCTCTTCTTTTCTGGTTTCATTATCTTTCAAGATGCAAAATTTCCATTTTTCCCATTTCATCGAATCCCCCCCCCCCATCCCCAGTTCTCACCTCTTTCTTACCAGCTAAAAACTTATTTCTCAAGCACTCCCCTCCTTCTGCCTGGACTTCTGTCTCTGCAAACCGTCTTTCTGATTTCTTCCAAGAGAAAAGGAACAACATATCTGTATTGGGTCTGGCTGAGATGGAATGAATTTTCCCCGCAGCAGCCCCCATAGTGCTGTGCCGCGTATTGGTAGCTAGAAAGGTGTTGGTAACACACCAGTGTTTTGGCTACTGCTGAGCAGCGCTCCACAGCATCAGGGCTGTCCCTCCAACGTTCCCCCCCTCACCCCATAGGCGGGGGGTGGGCAAGATCTTGGGAGGGGACACGGCCGGGACAGCTGACCCCAGCTGACCAAAGGGATATTCCATACCATAGGACGTCATGCTCAGCAATAAAAGCTAAGAGAAAGGAGGCGGGAGGGGGGGGGGGCGGCATTTGTTATTATGACGTTTGTCTTCCAGAGCAACCGCTACGCGTATTGAAGCCCTTCTTCCCGGGAGGTGGCTGGACATCGCCTGCTGACGGGAAGTAGAGAATAAATCTTTTGTTTTCCTTTGCTTCCGCGCGCGGCCTTTGCTCGGGCTTTATCAAACTGCCTTTATCTTGACCCACGAGGTTTTTTTCCATCTTATTTTCTCCCCCCACCCGCCCCCCCGCCCCATCCTGCTGAGGATGGGAGTGACAGAGCAGCTTGGTGGGCACCTGGCATCCAGCCAAGGTCAACCCACCACAGTACTTTTTGGCACCCAACACGGGGCATGAGACAACGGCAGTTTTGTATTAAGCGTGCTATACCAACAGTAGTTATTAAGTGCCAAGCTTCTGTGCGGGTCATGGAGTTTGTTGCCTGCGCTGGTTATCTCTTTGTTTTGCTGAGCTTGGGAACACGCTAGTACAAACAATGGCTATGTGCTTTGCCCTGGCATTGATGGCCTTGCTGTGCTGGGGGAGCTATCTTGCGGAGAGGATGAAGAGCCCAGATCCCTCAAGGTGCGACACTGGCCCTTCTCTGTGTCTGAGAAAGTGATCCCTCTGCTGATTGACCCCAAAATTCGGAAATTGCCTTGAGCCAACCATCCGCCCTTTTGATCTTTATCTCCACCTGCCTATCACTACCTCAAGGTTTTCATCACTTCCCACCTTTGCCTCATTCCTCGCCATACGAGCTCGCCTTTTCCACTTGCCCTTCTTGTCAGTATTCTTCAATTTTTGTTTTTCATGACGCTATTCAGAGCTGTGGGAGGAGCGGGACGTCGGTCCCATCCATCCCTGCCCACCATCCCTGCACCCCGGGGCTCCCCACGCCTCCCTGCGTTGGCTCCCATCTCGGCTCATCCTCTTGCCCAGTCCCAGTGCACTTCCAGCCTCCTCTCGCATCTTCTAGTTGGGCTCCTGGCTGTTTGGAGCGACTAATCCAAGCCACGCAAAAGACGTTTATTCTGCAGCATCCCTTAAAATGTATTTTCTACTTCATCTCATTTCACTCCTACTCTAGAAGCATCCCACTGGGCATTGTATGAGAAGACTGGTGTCCATGACGCTGTAACGCTGCTCTCCTAAGCCTCTCTAATCTGCTCTGCATCCACCTCTGCGTTTAAGGACATGGGAGGGGGTTTTGTGCCATATGGAAGCCTCACATAGCAACAGCGATGTCTTTTTGCCAGCAGCAGTCAACAAACAAGCAAAGAAGATGTATGTTACCCATAGCTGCTGCTTATGGACAGAGGAAAAGATGGCTCCGGCTGTGCGAAGGTACCTGAGATGGAGAGCACAGCCTGCCACGGCTTTGCATGCTGCCTCACAGAAACGATCGTGGCGTGCTCTGGCCAACTGGCCCTGCTGGGACGGGATGACAGGGCTTCATGGTCAGCCCGTAATTAGCTGCAGTGACCATAATTAGCTGCAGCAACATTCAGCGCAGTGGCTGAGCGTGACGCTTGGAAATGGCTCAAGAATGGGAGATCAGACCCCGGGTAAGAACTAATCTCATAAATACTGGCGGGAAAGAGGAAGCTTCTGCTCCTCTAGGCTGTAATGGCATTCTTGAGAGGAACCCCGCGTGTTTGCAAGAAAAGCTTAAATCCAGCTCTTCATTGGTGCTTTGCTTTCGCTGCTGGGCTTCCTGCCCTGCCGTGAGCCCAGTTCAGAGGAAGAGCCTGTGCGCTGCCATCCTGCAAGTGGCTCAGGCAGCCCTCGGAGCACCGGCTTTAGCTTTTACCAACGCTGCGGGCCGCCTTGGAAAGGCAAAGTCTGCATCACCGAGTAGCACTCAGGCCTGCCCTTGGGCTGCTAAAAGCTGAACAGTGCTAAAATCGAAGTCTTTTTGTCTTTTTGAGTGATACCACAAGGTATCACAAGCCCTGACTGGATTTTTCTTTTAAAATGTGTATACTGAGCCATCTTAAAATGCAGAAACAGAAGCAATTGTCATCCAGAGAGAGACCAGCCAGCAGATATACCTAGAGGGTACCCATTCAAGAGCCTTTCCTGCAGACGAGCCGCCCAGGGAGATAACCCAGGCAGCCAAAGTGACATCGCAGGCTCTTATTGATCCCTGTCTCTGGGGGACAGAAGGACTTAAACAAACACAAGTGAGTTTCCGTGGAATTTTGCATCTTGCATCTCTGTCTCCCCCACAAAGCATAAGCGACACTTCTACCTCTCTTGGCTATACCTGCACCTGTTTTTTCTTTACCATCAGAATTCATTTAGAGATCTTCTAGACTGCATGATTATGCAAAATTAGGCTTCCCGCCTTTTAATGGAAATAACAATAGGGGTGGGTGGCTATAAAGGCAGCTGCAGACAGCAAATCCACTTGCAAAGAGAAAAGTACTTAAGGGATGTGTTCTCTGGAGCGCAAGACATTTTATAGCTAGGTTGTGTGGCAGAAGTGTCTCAAGAACGGTGGCTGTAAGCTGGCAAAGTGGGGATGCGGGTATCAAGGAAAACAGGAAACACGGAGCCAGACTGAGTGCTCAGTCTGTCCTGCCGTCTGAAATGCAGCACGAGTTACTGCAGCAGCAAACAGCGATCGTTCCTGCGAGTTGGTTTTGCCTATCACCACTTCAGGGAGTCACTCAGCATCACTGAACGTACCTTCAGACGATGACCGGGGGCAAATAACCTGGGTAATGCTTGACATACCAACCTATCAGACGCCATGTGTTTCTTATCGTTTTGCACGTTGCACATCTCCTACCTTCTTCTTTGAGAGGAGGTGAAAGGGAAACCGATGGCATTTAAAGAGTGGAAATGGAAAAGATGTCTTCAGATGTGGTACCAAAGCCATGATGACCAGGTCGTGCCTTACACTGTGCAATACTGTGTGATCATGGAAACCTTTATTTGGAGTGCAGGGCTGTGATTGACATGCTCCTGTTTCAATGCACTACCAGTACAGACAGAAGAAGATCTCTGCCAATTCTGAGCAGCATAAGGTACATGACCTACAGACGAGTCAATCTAATTTTATCCTGTAGCGAGCACTGGTGCACCTGTATAATGAATAGCACATTATCACATCCTTTGCTTGACTATCTCAATATAATATATTTAGTCTTCATAGCCTTCGGTACATCATGTTATTTATTCTTTCATCTAATGTATTTGGAGCAACTTGCTAGCAAGATGCAGCCCTATTTATCCTTCTAAGGACAACAATAGCAGGAATAAATGTTAGACTAAAGGAAGGAATAAAATAAAATAGCAGATCTATTTGTGCTATGCCGAGATGCATTTCTTGGCAGCCCCAGAGATTCAACAGTCTGGTATTTATCACAACGAAATGCAGAAATATCTGATGATTACATGAAGGAAAATAAAGAGACTGAGCATAAACTGCAGACTGAGAGATAAGGGCACATTTTTACGGCAGGCAGCTGCTGAAGCAGTGGTATGTCATGTCAGCCCCGTGCTGCAGCAGAGGAGGGTGCACAGGACAGGGCAGTGAGGGGGGCAGAGCTGAAACCAGTGATAAACAGGACAGTTTAATACCAAGGAGGAGAACTAGGCAGCCTAGTTCCACATTATTTAACACCATGAGGATTATTTTTAAGGAATTTATCCCTCCTTCATCTCCCATCGGATAATGCTGCAAAATGCTATTGTTGGCTATGGAGACTATTTAAGATCTTGCTTTTTGAAACGAGCACCTGGCGTGGCGTTAGGTGAGAGGAGTCTGTCCGGCAGCACCCGGAGCTGCGTCAGAGATTTAGCATCGACCCGAGTCCCTCAAGGACGTGGTCTGCCCCTGGCTACAAGGTGGGTCCCGCCCTTGAGGCGCACGCTGGATTTGGCCCTGGCTCTGTTTGAAGGTGGGTGCTTGGCATGACCCCTCTGCAATGCGCCCTGATGCTATGGGGATGGGTTGCACTATTATGGACCCTCTCTATGAACAGGCTTAACACCCTCAGGGGTTTTTGTGGGTAGAGTGGAGGTGAGTTTCTCTCTTGGAGGGTGGGAAATTCCAGTCTCAGTTGGCGTTATGATGCCAGGATTATTGAAATCAAGAGTTGAAGAGTAAGTTTTATTATCTAATCTGAAAGGCCCAGGGAGCTCAGGGAGCTCCTGGTGCGAGTGAGACAGTCACTGTACAGCTTTGGTCAAGGTTGCTTGAAGTTAGGGTTAGTATTTGAGAACAGAAAGGTACAAATCTCTCAATTATTGCCAAGTCTGTAAAGTCTGCTAACCTAGAGGAAACGTGCTGAGATGGAGGCTCATGTTGGCTACGCAGAGCAGGTGCCGTGTTGTCGAGCAAGGAGTGATCACCAGTTTAACTTTAGGGCTATGGCTGTGAACTGGGTTAAGATTTCAGTTCAAAAAAGAAAACGTGCCGTTGCCTGGACTGTTCTGGACATCGCACAGGCCATGTTCTTGGTTGAAGGATGCAGGATGAAGGATGGTGATGAAATTCATTATTCTGTACAGAGGGAGAGAAGCTCCTGGTTTTTAGCAGTTGCATCCCAGTGGTGGAAGTCCTCCATTTCCCTGACACAAGCACAGAGCCGAAGTAACACACGATCCTTCTGTTTTGGTTTCATTTCATCCTTTTACAGTATGGCATATTTGCTGCAAGATTAAAGGGAATGATGAATTGCACTCTAGAGCTGGCATTTCCTAAGGACAATTCAATAAAAACATACGGGCATGCTGCATATGATACAGATCTTACATTCTTTGTAGGGTTAACATAGGTAGTAGCATGAGTCTCTGCCTGGCAAATTCTTCTGACAGATGCTTTCCTCATCCTCTCTGCCCCAAATAAAACCACCAGCCTTTTAAGATCGATAATCTCCTCTCATGCAGGTGAGGAGATTGCCGAGTTACCCCAGTAGCCTCCTAGGCTGGAGTGCAGACCCTGTCACTCAACAGTGCCAAGGGCATCAGAAGCAATTAAAGAAAAATGAGAATTGATTGGAAGAATGTAATAATCATTCATCTAGCTGGGGAAAAAAAGGATTTTATCATTGATATATTAGAAAGAGTAACATTTACTCCCTGATAAGCATTATGGCACCCACAGAAGTAAGTCTGAAACCTCAAGGACTTGTACCATAAATGATTTAATTCTAAAGAACAAGAAAACAATAATGTTGCAAATCAATCCAAGAGGCTAAGAAGGCTAGAAGTGGGCAGGGGAAGGCTTTCTCACTCCAGTCTTGGCCCAAAGTAAGAAGCCAAGTATCTCCCTGGACCCCATGCCTGCCTTTCCATAGCAATTTTGCTTCCCAGCATATCATGCCCAGCTTGTTTTTGTAATCACTCTTGCAGCTACTCTTGGAAATACACGGACGTTCACCCTTCGCGATTCTCACGTGTCCTGTCCTATTGAGGCAGACGTGCTCACTGCAGGGTAAACTTGAATGGGGATGGTGACCTCCGGGTACAGAGGATAGGAAAACCAAAGATGAGTAACAAAGCAAGGTGGTTTTGAGGGAGAAACTGAAAACTGCCATAGCCTGTAAGTATCTCTGCCTGTGCTTTAGTGGCTGCCCTTGGACAGGCAGTTTTGTCACTCTGTGCTCAGCTTCTCGTTGCTCTAACAAGGGACAAGGAGCTTCATTGATCTTTGTGAAGCGTGCAGTAAGCGCCACATTTTTCTTTCATCTTCTGGATGTCCCTGCTATAGAACACATACATCAAACCCTGCCCATAATGGAGTAATTAAATGGCACTGCTAAAGGGATGTCATAGGATGGGACTGATTACAGCTCACCCAGAAATGTCTTCCCAAGTCCCAGGCCCTTTGACGTGATTCTCCCCCCTTTCTCTGAATTTCTTCCTGCATTAATTTCAGCCAGTCCTGGGATTATTTGAAAAAGGGCCTTGGGGGACTTGTTCAAAGGCACTGCCACCACGGACGACTTTGCTTTCTGAACTGAAGCATTTCACTCCTATCTGTCTGGACATATGAGCTGCTCAGCACTGCTTCATTAGGCAAGTTATTTTTAAATTCCCAGAAAGAGCAAAACATTGAGAGAGGAATTAGCATTTGCTGTTGAAACAGCTGCAAAAAAGAATAGGCAGAACACCCACTCCGGGCCCCTCCTGCTAGCCCTGTGATTAACCAGACGGCAGTACCCAAAGTCACTGACACACGCTCAAGCTGCACGAGATGTTAGGAATCGTAAGAAAATGTCTTTGAAAGATCTCTCTTCCCTCCAACCCCATCCTGTGTTTCCCACTTTCTCTTTCCCCCATTTTTCTCTTAAGGACCTTGACACTTAAAAACCCCTCCATTCTGGTTTCTCAACACAAATGAATGAAAAGATAAAGCCTGCCCAGGGTCCTTGCTTCCCCTAAACAATAACTAAAACCCAGCAGGCACCCGATACTTTCAAAATGCCAAGGGACAGCAATAAAGCTGACGTTATTTGGTAGTACTCTCGCCTGGTAACATGTTTTAGCTTCCCAATGGCTAATACTGCTCTTACAGCACGGAGTTAAAGCAGAAGGCATGGCAATAAAACTGTTAGAGGCACGTTTTGGTAGCTGTCTTTTTGCAAATGCTGATTGCCCTGCGGCTTGTGCTGCTCAGGGCAGCTATGGCTCACACTGATAATGTTACGCGGGTGGAAAAAAGTGTTGGAAAGCTGTAGCCCATTACAGAAATGGCTTAAACCTGAAAAGGGAGGAGAGATGACTCAAAATGGCCTTTTCGCCTAACTGGGAGCACACACGTATTGCAGCTAAGGCTGCCTGCGCCTGCCTGCTTCACCTCTTCCCTTCGCCCCTGCCTGCAGTCACAGTATTTCTGTATTTATTCAGAAGAAAGCTAGCAGGAGCTGTTCTAATAACCTGCTCCCAATTCCAGCCTAACGAAGGCTGCCGGATTCCTCTGAATTAATTCTTGTTCAAACTAGAGTGTTTCCTTTGGAAAAAAAAAAAATCTCATTAAGTATTTCCAGTGATTCTTCAGTGACAGGCACTCTGCCATAGTCGGCAAATTGTGGGTGGACTGTTTCAGTGGACAACTTTCCCCACTGCTAAAAATATACAGCAACCTATTTTGATGTCCAGCTACCAAACACCACTTTGCCAGATAAAGAACGCTTTAGTGTTAAATCTGCCACGTGCCTTCCTAGAGACTGCATTTAAAATGTCCCTTAACCTTTTAGTCCTTAATAAACTGTGTTCCTTGGGTGTTTTCTCATGAAGGGGTGTTTTCCAGCCCTCGGGGAAGTCTTCCTGGTGCCCACAACAGAGGTACTAAAACCCTCCTTGTCTTCCTTGGTGTCTCCCTTTTTGGTTCCATGGAAGCATTAGCGCCTCTTGGCAGAGCATCTCATTAGGAGCTCATGTTCAGCTGATTATTCCTCTTCTGAATCACTGTTTTCTATGACTTTGTCACCCGCCCCGTAGTCCAGCTGCCGCTCTATTCTTAGGCTGATGACTTTACATCTGGTGGCATTGAAAAACATGTTGTTTACTTAAGCTCAGCTCATTAAGTGATCCAGATTAGGTTTGGTACCAGTGACCTGCCCCTAACTTCTGTGCACCTGCAGATCACCAGTAATGATTTTATATTTTCTTGTAGGTCACTGATCACACATTAAGCGGTGTGGGGTCAAGAAGCGATAGGAAGGGAGCTGTGCCTTGTTCAGTGCTGCTTCTGCTTACAATTACACTCGGAGACCTATCAGTTAGTTTTCAGTCCAATTAATATTTGTCATATTGACTTACATCGTTCCTCTTTCTCAAGCAAAATATCGTGAAAGACAAGATCAGGTGTCTTACTAACTGAAGGTTTATTCTATCATCAGCACTACT
The DNA here is from genome assembly GCF_965638725.1 of Aptenodytes patagonicus. NCBI lineage: Eukaryota > Metazoa > Chordata > Aves > Sphenisciformes > Spheniscidae > Aptenodytes > Aptenodytes patagonicus. The sequence goes on from NC_134957.1 coordinate 22,435,033, forward strand.
ACTTTAAACCACCTCTTACCTACATTATTCTACATTATTTTGCTTGGCATTGCTGTCAGCATGACAGACACATCACATTTGCTCCAGTAAACGCAATACTTCCCCCCCCCCCCCCAGATGGGCTCAGCCTTTAACTGAGTCTTCTGTAGGGCCCTGCTTTATCACAAAATGCGATATCCCTACCATTTCTTTTGCAGGCAGGCTTGTGCTTGTTCGTGACCACTCCAACAGGACACAAGTACGAAGGAGTCAGATTTGAAAAGGGAAACTGCGGAGTCAGCATAATGAGAAGCGGTAGGCAGTTTCTGGTCGTTGAATGAGCACGAATTAAACGTTTGGGAAACCTGTAACCAACTTCCTTGCAAAAATGTGCAACAACACTTCTCTACAGCCAGGTCTTACCCAAACCTGCCGGTTGTTATTCTTTCTTAGGTAGCCTTGATCACAGAATGTCAAGTATTATGTTTCATTAACTCTTTAGGAGCCAAAGAGCTGCAAGAGATTTCACCTGGCCTCTTCTCTAGCAGCCGTTACCTGCGAGAGGCCAGGCCAACTGCCCTTCCTTGTTTGACTTCTGCTCAGGGAGGGGTCCCCAAACCAACCATGCTCCGTGGTGGCAGAGTCACTGTTATTTTGCCCAATGCTGCGGAAACCTTTGTGCCTGTGATGTAAAATCCAGTGGCTCCACAGCTTCCTGCACTACGTTTTGCACCGCGGTGCCTCTGGGCAGAGCTCAAAGACGTTCTCCAAACCCCATTCGTTTGTTTTGACGTTTCCAGCTCTCACCTTTGAGAGCTTAGCACTGGTGTGTGGGAACACTAATACCCGGGAGCTAAGTAACACCAAGTAGACTTGTTTTTCTGTCTAAACAGAGAAAAAAGGAAAAATCGCTTCAAGTGTTTTTAACACTTGGAACCGAGAAAAAAAATAATCTCCTTTTTAGAACTCTTCACCAATACAGTATTGGGACTGTCTATTTAATGGTAGCATCTTGCAATTGTGCCGTTTCTCAGTGTGTAACAATGTGGCGTTGGTTTTTTTGCTGCTCGTTTTGAGGGGAGGCAATGGAACAAGGTTTACGAGACTGCTGTAGATCAATCCGCATAGGAAAAATCCTGATACAGAGCGACGAGGAGACTCAAAGAGCGAAAGTGTACTATGCTAAGTTTCCACCAGACATTTACAGGAGAAAAGTTCTTCTTATGTACCCAATACTAAGTAAGTGTCTTTCATCATTATGTACAGTGAGTGCGCTGAATTTAAAGGCAGATTTCCAAATTTCAGGGGCTTTGATTAGGTTTTTTGCTTGGTTTAGGCGACATAGTAGGGAATTTATCAGGCTGTGCCAGAATACGTATTAGTCAGCCTGCACCAGCATGAATGCAGAGCAAATCACTTGGGCATGCCTCCGTTTGTGAGAAAGGTTGAAGCATTAAGACTTGATACAAATGTCATTTTTTAAATTTTGCCACGAGAAAAGACTCAAACAGTATTTTCCTCATGCTATTAAAAGACATTGTTGGATTACAGATCTTAGAAGTAAATTACTTTAAAATTAAATACAGTTAATGCTACCAAAAAAAAATTAAACCTGGTAAGCGTGGCAAGGAGTTTGTCAGACTTTTCCAGTCTAAGATTTAATTCTGGTTCTACACACGGAGCTCTTAATTGCCATTTTACTATTTTAGATGAGTTTTCTTGCCTCGGGGCTTTAATAAAATCCACCGACTTCAGTGCTGAAAACGTGGCAGAGTTGGCTGTTTCGGAGTAGAGATGAAGTTCCTTCATCGGGAGGCCAAAGTTTTCTACAATTAATACGTGCAGAGGTGATAGTTTCCAGTGGGAAGGGACAGTATCACCATTCGGTCACACACCAATGTTAACATGGATATTCTCGGGTGGCCTAGGACAAGTTCTTCCACCGGGGGCGGGGGGGAAGAAATAAAAATCTCCCTTTTTCCCCTTTTAGGTACTGGTAATACTGTCATTGAGGCTGTCAAAGTTCTTGTAGAACATGGCGTACAACCAAGTGTCATTATCCTGCTAAGCCTATTCTCCACGCCTCACGGTAAGTTGAGGGGGTGCAAGGGGGACGGAGGGCTGAGCACAGGTACGTTTAACGGGGAAGAGTTACGTTAGTCACGCTTCAGACAGCGGCGAAGAGCTGTTCCTTTGCAAGTAACGACAGCAGCATCGCTTCGCTCAGAAGAGAGGTTTGGGTTTTTGGCTGAATCGTAAAACCGAGAGTGAACAGCGACACGTGTGGTGTGGGCAGGGGAGTGGGCTAGCAGAAAGGAAAAGGCCTGTTACACCTAATGGCAAAACTGCAGATGGTGACGTATTCCTAAAAGCAGGAATCTGCAGCGCTGCCAGGTACACAAAATGCTTCAGTGGCTCACAAAGCCACTCCTGCTGTTGCTCTGGACTGCAGCAGCCCACGGATGGTGTTGAGTTGGTCCGCCACCAAAAGAATACCAGTTCTGTAAGGAGCGTGAGGTAAATGAAGCTACAGAACTGTCCTGTCCGCACGTTAAAGATCTTGCCTTGTAAAAGGGGATCCAAAAAAGGAACATCTGTTTCTGTGAAGTAGGAAAATGGATCGTGTGCGCTGTTTTAAAAATGGGCCGTGGCAGAAATCACTATCAAAAAAGTCAACTGACCGGCAGAGAGCCATTCCTGGCAGTCTGTAACCACGTTGGCGATTAGATTGGGAGTATACGTGTACGGTAAAGAAAAGAAAAACCAAATAAGAAAACCCAAAAAAGCAATCCACTAATTTCGGGAAGTTTTTCCTCATAGACAGTCAGCTAAGGCAGAAACGTGAAGCGGAGATGGAAGAAGAGAGCCCGATTTATCTACGGAATTCTGCTAATCGTGGTTTAACGTGTGGTGCTGAAATACAGCTGCGGTGCTGTAGTCCTTATTGCCTTTGCCCTCTCTCAAAAGGTGCCAAGTCCATCATCCAGGAATTCCCAGAGATCACAATTTTAACTACAGAAGTTCATCCTGTTGCACCAACACACTTCGGACAGAAGTATTTTGGAACAGACTGACACACGGAACAAACGGATATGACTATATGATGAGACAAGAGGGGCTTTCCTACGTTTTATTATTGTGGAGTTGGTTGAGGGCACGTTTAAAAATCTTTTTGGCCAGAGGGGGAAATACTTGACTTGGATCAGTTCGGGTCAGTTACTGCCTGAACGCTGAATCAGGTGCAGTAACGAAGCACTCTGTCATTACAAAGTCAAGCATCTCAATGTTGGGGTTCTATACATTGCTACACTCTCTGCTTTAACTTATTTATTCTTCTGTAGCCTGAATTTTTTGGTGCAACTGGATTTACAGCACCTAACTAGGTAGAGACTGACAGTAAACGTCATGAAAGAAATCCTTTGGGCCTTTTCCATAATGCATCATACAGACCTATCCTACAGACTGCACCAGTGAAAGGGGAAATGGATTTTGCCCCTCAAAGAGCTATTTGCATGTTAAAAAAACTACCATGCACTCGGCTGAATACTTTATCTCTTTTGCTACCTGCAGCAGTGACTACAGACAGCCTGAGGATTTCTGTTTTCCAGTGCATTTACCTAGCATATTCGACAGAACTTTACACACCCTGCATTTAACACATTCTTTGTATGCAACTTTCTTTCAGAAGCTAAGGAAAAAAAAAGTCAATTTAAAAAGTAAATAGCAGCCCGGCTTTAAAACCACAGGTAGCAGGGGGCGCAGTCAAAATTACTGCTTTTACGCTGCCCAGATCTCTAGTTAACAGCCTTTTGAAAGGCCAAAAATACTAATTGGAAAAAACTGCATTCTCCTTAGTAGGCCATCTGCAATTATGCTTGTGGCATCGGCTGCAATAATGCACCGAGCAAAAAGATCTCGGCATCGGTATTTTGAGAAACACGAAGTTTCCCCGCAGGGATCTGACTGTTCATTTACGTGCTGCCTTGAAGAGCACAGACGCATAATGTCTTCAGCAAACGCCACGCTGACGCCGTCCTCCTGGACACCCACCTTTCACTGCAGCTTTCTGCACTCAGCTTTAACCACGGGATGCAGAGGAACCTGCCCGACTGTTCTGTGGCACTGGAACGCAGCGTAAGCGGCACAAAGGCCAGGTGTAGCGTAAGGCTGTCGCCTTCAAGTAAGCAGAAGAGAACAAAATGCAGCTTGTTCAGTCACTCAGACACGCGTTTCCTCCGCATTTTGTTCTGCCTCATTTTTACACAACTTTTGTGTTTGTTTCATGTTTCATTCTGAAGCTTTCACAAATCCGACGTGTGAATATTCTTTGAAGTGGTTCTGAAACCATCAAACTATTTAGTGTTTCTACCTGGGCAAGAGTTTGTCATAACCAAGTGAGGCTGAGCTGCTTTTAAGGGAAGGGAAAAATCAGCCATAACTAATTACAAGAAAAGTTACTGAGTAAGAGCAAGTTACTTGGAAACCTTTAAAACTGGTTCTAGATCTGAGCTGGGCAGCTGCGTTATCATAAAGACATCCGTTTTAATAATAATTAGAAGACAAAAATTGACTTTATATACTACCTAATGGACAGTGCTGCAGCTGGACAGCAGGCAGGGCTACTGCCTGCAGATCTTGTAGGTAGCTCTTCTGCTGCTGCTGCTTGGCAGAGAAACAACACTGAAAGAATGACACGGCTGTAAACAGAACCAAACCCAGAAAGGGTACAGGAACCTGCTCAGAAAAATCCCGTAAATCCACGCAGCTTCAGACACAGCTCTGATACTCCTATCTTAGAAATACACTTCTGTTGACAGAATGAAACAGAAAGTCACCAAATCATCCTCCTGTTCTTACATACGAGGAATTTAGAGTTTTAAAAGGCACAAATAGCACCTCTGTTGGTGCTAAATTCCTATACATCTCCTATTGTGTTTAGCTGCCATCTTCCTCTCAAGATCCCCCTGCAGAACACATTTTGCCAGAAATGAGGCGATTAATTCTACTGCCATCTTTCATCAAACACAGCTTAAGGTCCACCACGAGATTTACATTAGAAATACAGGTTTAGTTTGATAGGATTGAGGTGCTGGAGCGCGTCCAAAGAAGGGCAACGAGGCTGGTGAAGGGTCTGGAGAACAAGTCTGATGAGGAGCGGCTGAGGGAACTGGGGTTGTTCAGCCTGGAGAAAAGGAGGCTCAGGGGAGACCTTATCGCTCTCTACAACTACCTGAAAGGAGGTTGTAGCGAGGTGAGTGTCAGTCTCTTTTCCCAAGTAACACGCGATAGGACAAGAGGAAATGGCCTCAAGTTGCACCAGGGGAGGTTTAGATTGGATATTCGGAAAAATTTCTTCACCGAAAGGGTTGTCAAGGATTGGAACAGGCTGCCCAGGGAAGTGGTGGAGTCACCATCCCCTGGAGGTATTTAAAAAACCAGGGACATGGTTTAGTGGTGGACTTGGCAGTGCTAGGTTAACGGTTGGACTCGATCTTAAAGGTCTTTTCCAAGCTAAATGATTCTATGATTCTATGATTCTGCCTGCTCCCCAAACAGGCTGGGAATTTAAAAGCTCGGATATGGAGGGACGGTACCTGAGTATGTAAGTTCTCCCGAGAGCACAGCACTGCCAAACAAGACCTAGATCAGAATTTAGCAAATTACTGAACACTATTAAAAATGCCTCTTTTAAGGTGCAAAATTCTCCTCCAGCTCTTTAAAACTCTAGCATGCCAGACCTGCTGATTTAAAAATAACCAGCTGGAATAAGCTCCTGAGATATCGTTTGAATGGAAAATACTTTGTTGTATAAGACATAAATATGGGCTTCTCTGCCCACCAGAAGAGAAGGGACCCTCCATCCGCCTGCCTACCGAAGGAGAGGGCCTGTCGCCAGCACGGTACAGCAATGAAGGCAGAGTACTGAGATGGAGAAAAGAGCAAAGTTAGACTGTTAGGAATTGTTATATCCTTAGGTTTCCTCTCAAGTTTGTTCCGGGCTGGTACATTAGTGTATATTGGCTTCATTTGCCTGCTCAGTACCTGGCTCTGCTAATACTTTAGAGTATGTAAGGATTTGAGTTTGTCGGGTCTTTTTTTTTTTTTTTTTTTGCTACAGGTTTAGAAGCTCCCAAGAGATTCAGATTTTTCTCACCTCACTGCATTTGGATTATTACTTATCTATATTGTGAATAAATTATTTTAATATCTTTTTAGAAAAAAACCCACCAACATTTTTCTCATCTACCACTGCATACCAAATAACCAGTTTTTAAGACCCTGGGGGATTTAAAGCAAATTTATTTACCCTCATTGAAGGAAACGACATTAAACTTACCATGGAAAAGTGTTGTAATTCTCCTTCACTATACATACATTAGCAAATTGAAAACACTTAAGTATGCATTACACCATGCTTTTGCTATAGATTTTGGATTTTTTCCCTATGCTGCACAGTTCTCTATGCAAATATATTTTCCCCTACAAGCTTTTTGAAATACACTGCTCCACCAATCCTAATTTTTTCAAAGCTGTTAAGGACATATGTGTGCACAGGCCATTAGTTGTTATTAATGTCAACTGGATACTGAAATCCACTAAGTAGTTTTGAAAAATCAGAGCTTATTCTGCATCTGATTGACCCTGTGAGGGCATGTACAAATAAACTCCACCAAATCACACCGAGGGAGGTACTTTTCCTTAGCTGTCTGCCCTGGACCTCAGGTACAAGTTTTTACCACTGAAGCAAGGCGTGGAATCAGCAGAACCCAGCTGCCATCTCTGCGCACCACTGGGTGTTCATCTCCCAGCAAACTGGCAAATACCTGCCTGAAGAGTCTGAACTCACCCAGAGAAGTAAAGAATAACATGTTTTATTCCTCTGTTGTTCGCCATTTGATGATCTTCAAGACTTTTGGTAACATTAATCAATTAAAATTATTTTACTGAGGGGAAAAGAAAGCGACAAACAAACAAAATTACTTGTCAGATGTCATAAAATACTGAGAGGCTGTTCCAGGAGCATAAACCATCGTCTTATCCCTCCGTTCAAATAGTAGAATATGCTCCACCTCCCATTTGCTCAATAATCCCTAACATTTTGCTGTTAGGTTACTGGTGTATAACAAAGCCACTTTTATCCTGCTCTGACCTTGCCTGGTATTCAGAAAAGGCAGGGAGAAGATACAGGATTCACTTTCATGCACAAATCACTCTCTCGCAGTCACATTGCCTCCTATTTCTTCAGTTCTTTGAGGTCTGCCATTGGAGCACTCTGATGGACGTCCTGCTGATTTACTAATTGCCAATACTCACACTTGGTGGCTGTCTTATCAATTGTCAGCACAAGGCTTTCCATGATAAAGTGGATCAATTGCGTGCCGATCAACTGCCCCCTGAATTATCGATGTTTGACAGCGGAATTAATTTTTTGCCTGCTTCAAAGATGTCTGCCAAAAATGAAAGTGTACATACACATTTAGCCACAGGGTCTCTCTCTCTTCAGGGGATACAGTTTCTCCAACCACAGGAACCTGTCGGAGGTAGGAGCACTGTCTACAGAAAAAGATCCATTTGTCACGGGTCAGGAACAAGGCAACTTTTCCCAATGACAAATATTTTGGTTCATTAAAACCGCAAAAGTCCTTTGTGACATTAAATTTACCCTTCCCAATTTTTATTTTTTTTTAATTTTACTCACATTGAGCAGTCAAACCAGATCTCTTAGGTCATGGTTTGACCCTACAGTAAATCCAACTGTAATGCAGGATCTATATTGCAACAATGATGCGAAGGACTGATCTGATTTAAACTCAACTCTCCCAATTCCAATTTGCTTTAACAAACGTAACAGGTTAACCTTCTGCAAGCAAGTTTTATGCTGGATTAGGCATCACCTCTCCGTCACTCCAACTATATGCTGTATCATCTGTCTTTCTGCAGCTGGAATAAACTTCTGTGCTTTATGTTCCGGTTAATTCAACAAAAATATAGTTGGGAACCTACATCTGCTCCAGATGAAACTGGGACTGCTTCAGCTCTCCATTACTAATGATTTTGGTATCACGGCCTTCAGTGAGTTTCTAACCCACTTCCTTTCCTGGTCCCATGCTGTAGCAAGTAAAACTGATGAGAAATATGCCATGTACCTGACCCCTCCATTCTCTCTAGCACGAACACTGTAGCTGCCTTTAAGTTCTCAAGTCTGAAGGGGGAAATTTAAACTGTGACTATTTAAAAACACTTCATTTACATTAAAAGTTGAGCTTGTATTTTTCTACCCACTTACTTATGGTTCAACAAACTTCGAATGCAACCCATCCCTAAACTTGATGGTAATCTCACTACTATTATAATAAACTGCCAAAAGGAGAAACAAAGGTGTCCTGTGGGCTTCCTGAAACCACATAAATCCTCAGAAATATGTTTTTTCTCTATGTACGGGTTCTTGCTTGAAAATGAAGATGGAAGTCATTTCTATTTTCCTTAAATTCCTTTTCAAGAGAGATTTTTCAGGCAGTGCAGTGGGATCTTTCCAGACGCTGAGGGAATCCCTTCTGTTCTCTACGGGAGACAAGTCTGCAGAGCCTTAACCTTTCCCTCTCCTTAAACTAGCACTGATACTCAGTGCGGCACGAGCCCCCTTGGATTCAAAACTGAGACAAGTTTTTTTCTCTCCTGGTTCTCTCCTATTTCTTTTCAGCCAGTTTTCTTCCCACTATGTCTTATCGATTCCTGATTTCACTTCTCTGCCAGAATGCCACAAGGGAGATGGGCTGATCCTGGAGGTAACAGAGCTGCAGTTTATAGTTTCAGTGAGAGGGGAAAAACTGCAGAAAAATTTAACCTAAGAACAGGACTTAGAGAACAGGGGAAGTCTAGTGCTCAATTAAGGCTCATATTGGAAAATAGGAGTATCTTAGCTTTTCTGTAGTGTGACAAGTTGCCTTTAATACACAATGCCAGGCCAGGCAGCAAAGAAAACGCAGTGTGAGGAGAGGGGAAATGCTGCCACAGTTAGAGGGTGAGGACAGTGAATGTCCGTACCGACAGACAGCACTCCTCGCTGACAATTTTTTCCTCGGCCTTTGGAAACGCTGGCGGCTGTCAGCCTCGAGTGCTGGCACCTCCGCCCTACACACACTGTGAGGTGACATGAAATGGCCCCCGCACTGACAGGCCTGGCTCCAGTGGGGACACGGGCCCTACTGCTGCGGCACCCTAACGGCACCACAGGCAAGCACGGCTGAGCCCCGGGACCCTCCGCATCCCCGCGGGGCAGCAGGAGGCTGCGGGCTGAGAGGTGGCCGTGAAGACCCCCGACAACCATCCCGCCTCCATGCCACCCGGCCGCAGCCCTCGGCCTTTGCCCCTCTTCAAAATGGCGGCGCCCCCTCGGCGCTGGGGACGCTCTACCCGCGCGGTCCTCCACGCTCCTCTCGTTGGGCCGCGCCCCCTACCCCACCCCGGAGGGGGTGGCGGCGCCTGCGCAGAGGCGCGTGCGCCTTCACTTCCGTTTGTCGGCGGCCGCTTCCGGGCCCCCGTTCCTTGGTAACAATGGAGCAGAAAATGGCCGCCTGAGAGGGGAGGGAGGGCGACGCTGCGGCTGTTTGGGGACGGACGGAGCGGGGCGAGCCAGAACCGAGCCCGCTGAGGAGCGGGGAGAGCAGCGGACCGAGAGCTGGGGAGGCGGCGGCGGGCGGCGGCGGCGGGCGGTGAGTATCGAGGCCGGAGGCGGACTCTCAAAATGGCCCGGAGAAGGGAGAGGCCCAGGCCCAGGGGAGGCGGCTGCGGCCCCCGCCCGGAGCCGGGGGCGGCTGGGGGCCGCGGGGCCCCTCTGCCCCTGCTCTGGGCCCCCGCCGTGCGTACTGCGGGGTCCCGGGCAGGGCAGGGCGGCTCCTGGCTCCGCGGGGCTCGGGAGGCCGAAACCGCCCCGCGGCAGAGGCGGAGCGGGGTGCCGTGATGGAGCTGGGGGCGGTGATGGCGGTCTGCGCGCGGGTGTGCCCGGGGCACTGCGAGGATCCTCGGCCCCCGTCTCCCCCGGATGGGCCGGGCTCTGTCACCCTGGGGACTTTTCCTATTTCTCCCGGGGCTTGTGGCAGGGCCTCCCGCCGAAGCGGGGCGAGCCTGTTCCTCCGTTTGGAGCTGGAGGAGGGTTTGCGCTCCCCCCCCTCGGGGAGGGCTGCTGGGCCCCTCACCCTCTAGGTATCCGGTTGGGCTGGAGGAGGAATTGCAGCTAGCCCCTTTTTGGAGGGGTGGAGTGTGTGTGTGTGGGAATTACAGCCACTATCTTGGGCCTCGCCATACTGTTTAGTGCCTACTTAAGGAATAGCAGCTCTTCAGGACCGTGTTTTCAGTCTGTTCTTCCCATGAGTTGAGAGAAGAAGCCCTGTTGTGGGAGACAGGCAAGAGGAGCTCTTCATATCTCGCTGTGTCTGTTGTAAGGGTCTTGATCAGCTTGTGACCTGTTAAAACCTGTGATGTTTGCTATTCCTATCCTGTTAGTTTCTCTTCAGTTAATCATGTCATCTTTGCTCCGTCATCTTAGTTTCCTGTGCAAGTTCTTCCTTTGCTTTTTAATACTGTTTGACATTTAAATTTGTTTACTGTGTTTCAAAACCATTGTCAAGTCCAGCTAGATGTATGTATTACTTTATCTTCAGTGATCTGCTTTAATGGAGGAGCAATATCAGGTTATATATAAAAGTATATATATAATGTAGTTATTAAGGTTTGTTATGTGTCTTGATTTTAGTGTGTAGTAGAAGGAGCCTGACAAAAGGTTTCACAGCAAAAAATACGGATTTTTTTTTTTAGTAATAGTTTTGTTTGTTTCATCATTTTTCAGGAAGATAGTCTTTAAGCAGAGAAGCTTGTAAACAAGAATTCAAACTCTATTGTACCCAACAGTACTATCACACAAATCTGATTTATTTTCCCTGTCTATGTTGGCAGTACTGGTTAATATCAAGTTGTAAATCGTTGTCAAAATGCTCAAGAAGCTCTGACACCAATTTGTCCCTGAAATTTAATTGTGGTGACTTGTCAAATCTTTTAAAAAAAATAAACAGTTGGCTGCTTCTTGTGCAGTTAATTATCTTAATTAAGAGTCAGATGCTTAGTTTTGTTGTAGTGGTCAACTAGCACTTAAACTGACTGTATTCTTTCTACAGGTTTACCATTTTGGAATTAAAAGAATTATAGCTTGGAATTACGTCTTGCCTGCTCCTGACAAGGAAAAACACACCACACATTATAAAATTGAGGGGTTCTTGTTATGTTAGACCACTAAAGCATAACAACTACAGTGTTCTGTTCATCAGCAATTCTGACTACATAAATGTTTGTCACTGAAATAACCACACCAGCATTTTTCAGGTGTGTAGTGGTTGTCATCTCGATCATATTTATTTTCCATATTAGAAATAGACATGCCAAGGTGTACTGGAAAACAGTGTTACAAGTGTCTGGTCTCCACTATGTGTCTCTTTTTTTTTTTTTTTTCTCCTTTTGTACTGGTATTTTTTGGGGGAATGGATAGTGTGATCCTTAAATGGAAATGTTTTCAAAACACCTGTATATTAATATACCTGCCTAGCTTGTTCCTTTATTCTTCTTCCCTATGGGAATGTATCAAAATAAATTCCCTGATCTTAGTAGAATGCTTCTAGTTGCAGTGGAGGTGTTGTACTTTGTTATGGCTGGGAAAAAAAAAAAAAAGAAGTTATGACTTCATATACTTGAGTCTAAAGATTGCCTTTAAGTCCAATTTAATATAGCTTAACGTGTTACTAGGCTGTTCTGAATTTTTTTGTAGAGAACTCGGTTTCAATATACAAAAATATTTGAATCCAAACAAGATTATTTGGTATTTATCCAAGTTTTTGTGACTTAGTCTCAGTCTTGATGAAAACTTATCAACTCTTCGAGTTTGCAAAAATTAATCTTGAAGGGATAAAACCAAACGTGAACATCTCTGTCTTCAAGATATTTTTGTGATGGTCTTGTGCATCTCAAAACCAATATTTCTAAGCAGTGTAATAGTGTAATAACTTAGAGTCAGGACCTTTGTTTGGTAAGTAGGGATAGCCAGAAGCATCACAGAGACTCCGTTTTGCTTTTGCACAGGTTCCTGGCTGCAGTTAAGATCATAAGAAACACACAGGCTTGTGTCTCCTTCAAACTGTTCAGGTTTATATTAACGCGGTGCTTGTTAGTAACTTTTTGCTGATGTGCAGTGTTGAAGCTCAGCTTTTTACTCAAGGAGGTCTGCAGAGTTGTACAGTCTCATAAAACCATCTAACGATAATTGAATATGTAGGAAAAATCAGCACACATTTTCTCTTAATTTAGCAACTTAAAAACATTTTGCTTAGAGCACTCAATTTCAATATGCAAGATGTATGTGCATGTAGTCTTGTTAAAATGCTTGAGCTTGCCTGCCTTGGTATATCATCAGAAATGGAATTCTAGTTTTACAGATATCTATTTAAATTCAAATAAATTTTACTTAATTTTATTTTCCACTTCTATATTGGTTAGGCACTAGACATCAACAACAACAAAAATCTATGTATTGGAATTCCTGTGTGGGTTGCGGTTGTAGTGATTGCCATTGTTTTATTGGCCTTTTACTTTCAGTAGTAGCTGTATTAGCAGCAGTTTTGTGGACACAGTGAGATTTGGTAGTAAATTTAAAGATGGGTTTTTCTTATTTAATTGAAATTCAGCGTCTTATGATTGGCTTAGTGCTTTCGCTAACCAGAAGTTCTGTTTCTTCAGAAATCAAAACACTACATGATGGTCATCATGTAGTTTTGTGGGTACAACTTCCTTGGATGTCAATCCTGTTTGTACTGCTGTCTTTCAGTGTCAACACTGGTTACTTGTGTGCAGCATTACTTCTTCCTTTGTGCTTCAGAGTGGGCCTTCCGCTTGCTGACCTAGCGGGAAGCTCACTTCTGGGGGAAAAGAGCATCGTTTCATGAGACTCCAGTGCTGGAAACTTGTTACACCTTGTATATGCTAAGCTTTCTTTTCTGTGATATCATCTGAATTTGAGGGCAAAAGGCAGTACTATCTTAATTTTATTTTCAACTTGTACATGACAAGTGTTGTTTTAGTAAGTGCAGATGATAAAATGTGAAGCCCTGGATTTTGGCAGTTCTTACTGCACTTTATTTTCAGAGCTCCATCTTTGTTCCACATGCTCTCAGTATTCTGGAATTGCTAAGCTCTACCCTCCCGTACGGAGGATAACATTGGAAACCTGTAATGAGTTTTATTTCTGTTTTAACTAGAGCTCTTTGAGTTGGGAATTTATATAGTAAGATGGCTACTCTGCCTTAGATACTGTAGAACTGTTGGAGACTGCTGGGATTCTGTACCCTGATTTCTTCACTTTCTGACTTCTCGGGAGTTGTTAGTACATCTAAGAGTGTTTCTCTTCTTCATTTCAACAGTTGGTTCTGTTGAAATGTTTTCCTCTCTTTTTATTCTGTGGAATTTTCTGCAACTGTTCTGCAAAAGTATTCATCTGCTTTCTATTGTTTAAAATGTATGTTCAGGATGGCATCTTGTTTCACAGCCTTTGCTTTGAAACATACTGCGGTAGTGAAATAGCTGAATTGATGTTTAATACTCCTTGTTAAGCCGGCATTTAAATTTTACAGCAGTTTACATGGACCACTTCATAGAAGACAAAATTTTCTTCCAGCTTTCCAAAAGCGGTACATGTTCCATGATATTTTTTGAGGCAAAGAGGACATAGGGAGTTCTTGAGTGTTTAAAATTTGTGGTAAGTTTAGTAGCAATCCAGTAAGAGCGTAGATCTGTTGTTCATCAGAAAGCAAGAACAGTAGAAGAAAAAAAGAGTATATCCAAAATTCATGATGCAACTTTGAAAACTAGAAAAGTTTGATACTTGTTACCATTCCCAAGATGTGGATGAGTGAATTGTACCTATGCTATCAAAGCCTTCGGTGTGATCACAAAAGGAAACTTGTGCACCTGCACAAAAAGAAAAAAAACAAACTTGACATAATGAAGCTCCATATATAATGCAAATGGATAGCTGATTCATTTTACTGTTTTATGGTATCTTTTTCCTTTAGTGATAGGATTCACTGACAGTTTTTGCTTCTGCTTTTGAGCTTGCAGACTTGGATGATGAAATACTCAAGATGAAAATGTAGTTTCTGTTATGTCTTACTTTCTGCTCATTTTGAACATTGAGAAATTGGATACTGACTAGCATGGAAACTTTTTCAACTTGTAATTCTTCTAGGAAAATCTAGTAATTGGGAGGCAGGGTGGGTCAGATGAATACTGCACATGTAGTTGGTTCTGTTTGTGCTTAAAGAACCCGGGGTAACAGAACTGCCTGTTCTAGCTGCTGTTCCTGTGTCATTTGAGAAACGGAATTGGAGAGACTGCTGGCTGGGGCTGGTCCTGCCAAACGGGACGGTATGTCAGAGCCGCTGAAGTCAGAGTTCATGGAAAGCGCTTTGAACAGACAGCTGTGTTGTACTTCTGCTGTAGAGCTAAAATGTCTTTGAGGTATGTTCAGTGAAAGCAGGGGAGGAAAAAATAGTTAATCTGTAACAACCCAACACAGAAAATAAGTATTTCTGGCTTCCACTACTGAATCACTTCTTTTAGTCAAAGGGTTTGATAATTTCTGCAGACTGGAAGTAAGTAAGGTGCTCTACCGGTTGAAGTACCTAATTAAGATGAGGTTATGAATCATAAATGAGAAATTAGCCTTCTGCTGAGCACATCTACGAAACACTCATATTGCCATCATTTTTTTTTTGTTTATACAAAGGTATTATTTATGTTACTGGGATGTGAGGTAATTCAGGAAATGTTCCTAATGTACAGGGCACTACAAATTCTCATGTAACGTTGAAATACCGGTAACACCTAGATGGGGAGGAATTTTAGAGGAAGTTTTTGTTGCACAGCTAGCTCATGAGCACCTGAATTGTTTCTGCAGTTTAACTAATTCAGTGCTTTTCTCCTGTTAAAATTTGAGACTTGCCCCATAAATCTAACAAAGATTCTAACTTTAAGGTATTGCTTTTTCTTTTAACTCTGCAAATGAGTGATTTCTGAGTTTGTCAGATGTTCTAAGTTTTACCTAGTTGGTTTAATGAGAGTTCTAATGTTTTTATGGGTTTGTTTTGGGTTTTTTAATTTAAAAAATCAGGAATGCAGGCTAAGATAGTGTCTTGGTATTCAATACAGATAACTAATGTCAGGAGAGATTACATATTTTTGAAGGAGGAAGAGCTAGTGATTTATCACTGTGCCTTATGGTCCATTAGTACTTTTTCTGGGAAGAATTCTGTAGTCCATAAGTGCTAAGCAGTATGGAGATAAAAAGTGTTATTGCTGAAGATAAATGGACAATGCAAGTATTTTATCACTCCTTCATGTCCCACTAGATTGTTTCTAAGCAGTAGTAAATTCCTGACTGATTGGATTTAGTTTACACACGACTTGGCATAGGGGAAAATGTAAAATATATCTTGTACTGTAAGAATGATAACTTTGCATTATTGAAGGAGTATCTAGTGCTCTTAAATTGTTCCTGTGCAAAAGAGCATAATATTACTTCCTCTTGAATAAAAGAATGTAACAAACAATACCTTTTTGTGGGCTTGCTGTTTTTGCTCCTGCAGTCTCTAGCAGCAGTGGAGAGACAGCTAGTCATTTGTGCTCTGAAAACTCTGAGATTGTTGAAGCATAACTGCAGGGAAGATACTTTGCTGACTTGTGGAAGGATGGGAACACCAATTAAGAATTCACTGTAGTTAATATGTCTGGATATTCAGCTGCTGAAGAATATTACCCTTCAGGTTTTTTTTTCCAAATGAGAAAATTGTTTATTCTAGCTATGATTCTCTTGTTTTGTACAACCTTTAGGTGATTCCCCCCCACCATCCCATTTTCCCATGAAGAGATTTTCATTGCTGGATGTCTCAGCTGAAGTTGGCAATAATCAACAGATCTCAACTTCCTGCTCATAAATGTGACCTTCCCCACCCTTTGTCAACTCAGTGCTGACAAGGGAGGACACTAAAGAAGGAAATTCTGAGTCTTTCAACTTGGATAAGAACCAAGTCTTACTTTGAGTTGAACTAAACCACTGGAAGAAAGAGAAACACAGTTGAAGTGTACCTGCTTATTAGATAATCAAATGTTGGTTATTTTGTTGTAACTTAATAGTATACCTGTTGGTTTTCCCTCATCAGGTTTCCCTGTGTTACTGTAGTCAGCTTCCGTAAGCCGGTCTTAATTTTCTGCAGTGGATGAACTGAGAGCAGAATCCTGAATGAGGGACAGGTTTTCAAGTTATTTCTGCAACACTCTACCATGCTGAAATAGGAGCGAGGTGACGTAGTAACTGCCACTGTGGAAATCCTGTTGTACAGCCAGATGGGACCTACGGAGTCATGCTGAGGCAGTAGTAGTCTAAATATTTTAGTAAGTTCAGTCTGGTAATATAGTGCTCTGCAGTGGTGTGGGAGGTGAAGCTTAAAATGGACAACACGGACAGTGAAGAGACGGAAAGTAGCAGAAGCCTTGGGGTAGAAATCCTGTTTTCCATTTGTTGGCTATGATACCAGAGCTCTAGTTTGAAGAGTATCGTCCCATTTGCTGTCAACAGTAAGGTAGGGAGAATGTGTTGATGTGCATTTATGCATTTCTTTGCCATCTGTATTTCCATCAATGTAAAGATCCCATATAGAGTCATAGCATTTCTAGGACACTGAAGCTAAACAGCGTGAAATTGGGGTACAGTCGGCCAGTGTAATCTGTTACAGTAGCTTGCAATAGGAAAATACAGCGTTTGTCACTAGTAGAAATAATCCTAATGTAAATTAAATTCTTAATTAAAGATCCCACCTCTAAGGCTTTTTTCTTAGCAATAGCATCTTTTCAGTCTTGACCAATAGCTGATTTTATGGTTTAGGAGGGAACATCTGAGATGATGGAGGAGAAAAGAGGAGCAAACCTGGAAATAAGTAAGACTGACTTTGACTTATTCTGAGCATTTCCTAAAGGATCACCTATGGAAGAGTACATCAGTCTGTTGGTAAAGAAGAGATTATTTTTTTCCCTCCCACTTCACTTGACTCTCCCTTTTTCCCTGACCAAGAACGGTACCCCTTCATCTTCTGAAATGGAATGGGCAAATGTCTTTGGATCAAATAAGCATTATATAGCTAAGGTGCCTGCAAGCACTGGAATTGCAGTTAAAAGGAAAATTTCAAAGCATAAGCAGTAAACAATTGTAATGCTTTGTATGCATAGTGTGGTTTTCTTTTTTAAAAGCTGTTGTAGAATTAGTCTAATGCTTACAAATATATTAGTATTGGCATCTTTATGAAGACATTCTATGTGTTTTAAAGTCAGTAGATGCCAAGGTGGCAGTCATTTTGGGGAAAATGTTTTACAAAACTTTATGCTGCTCCTGTCCCTTAGCATCTTATTGCATTCCCTTATTTTCTTAATCGTATTGTCAACTTTGTTTCATTGTCTTAAAAAAGGGAATGCCGGTTAGAGTTTTGATGTGTATCCCCAGAGAAATAATGCATCTTTCAAGGTTTTATTTTGGATGCAAGTCTCACTCTACTTGAGGCTTTATTCAGACGTTTCTTTTAAAAGCAGCTGTCTGTATTTCTGGTATCTTCTCTAGAATGAATATGTCTTTAAGAGAAGTTACTTGGAGTCATAATTCTGCTACAGAAAGCTTGTAAAAAGTTGTTTGAGTTTCAAGCACGCTATGTTCTCATTAGAAATATGTATCTGAGATTTGAAGGGCATACAGATTTCATAACTGAGCCCAGTCCAAGTTGAACATACCTGCTGAAACCATTGTGCAGCTTTCACTGTGAATGGGTTCATTTATTGGTGTGTTTTGACAGCATGTCACATGCAAGTCTTCAGACGGGCCATGCAGTCTTTAGATTGCACCAGAGATAGAGCAATGCAGAGAAAGCCGATAGGCTTCCATTTGAAATGGTAGCAACCCTAGTGATTGCTGCTGCTTACTGATAAAAAGGTGAAAATTAACCCTAATTTCTTTGGTAAAATGGCAGAAATTCACAGAACCAAATAATACCAGTAGCCTTGCATACTGTATTACTGAGTGGCAACAAGTCATTTGTGCCTTAATACGACTAACTTAAAAACAAGTTCTACTGCGTCAGAATTCAAGACAAAGAGGGTTGGAGTAGCTATTTTATAATCTGCAAGTCTGCAATAATGGGATGTCCTATCCTGTGGAATTTTCTACTGTTAGAGACTGAGGTTGTCAGTGCACTTTAATTTTCACAATAGCAGCTGAAATAGACTACCCCTGGAGATCATGCAGTGCTGCTCTTCTGTGGAGAAGCACTAATGTAAACTGTGGGCAGTCTTGACTTGACAGCTGTGCTGACAAACCAAAAAAAGATGCTTTTTGCACTAGACAGATGTCTAAGTGTTGGAAATTTTCCAGTGAGAAGCAGAAAAGCTTTCTTCTTCCAGTATTTTCATGTCACATGAAGTATGGTTTAAATGAAAGGAATGTTTTCTGATGGGGAATGCTATTGCAGAGCTTTTTAGCATGCAGAGGATTAGCTTGCTAATCACCCCTCTGAGTAACTAGATTCTACCAGTTGTACAGGAAAATTCTTGATGTTGTGAATAGCGAGGCGCAGTGATTAAGGAAGCTAGTTATTATTTTAACTTCATTTGATATATTTGCATGGCGCAAGTCATGCCAGAATGTCTCCTGGATTTGCGTGTATTTTGTTACAATATTTATCAAATAGAGACATAGTATTCGTCGATAATGTTTGGGTTTTTTTTTTTTTGAGAGACATTGTCAAGGATCTCATCCAAATGAAAAATCCAAATGAAAAACAATATGAGGAGAAGGTTATATTAAAAAATACACAATATAGAAGACAGCTCTTTATAGCAGAAGTTATACCTGGTATACACTGTGGAGTTTTGTCCTGGAAATGCTAGTCATCAACATCAGTAATTCAGTAAATGCTGCAACTTAAAGCAAATTCTTCTCTTCACATGAAACGACAAAGTTGGTTTTACAAACCCTTTTCCTTTTTTGAGGAAACTAATAGTCCGGGTTGGTTGGTTTTTTTGCACACATGGTGTTCCATGGCATCTTCCGTCTTCTATATTTGAATTCTTCATAACCCCTTCATTCTGTTAAAATTCACTTGGCTGTTGAAGAGGGCATTTCTCATAGCAGACAGTAAGTTAGATTGATTCCTGCTTTCCTCACCATAGTGCAGGGCAGGAAGAAGTGATGGACACTTAATCCCATGCTCGTTTAGAGTTAGAGAGCATGATCAAGAATGGCTTGCTTATGCCTTGTACTACACTGTTGTATGGCACTGTAAGGCATGCTTTGTGATTTGTGGGGCAGTTGCAGTATTAGAAATATTTTATGCTAAAAAGCAGATAGTCGTGGACATGTAGTCAACTACATAAAGATGGACTAAGGGTTATAGCTGATACTATTCCACGTGTTCGTACTTGCTGCTTTGTTGAGTATTTGATAATGATGGGCATAGATCTTTGTATTTCTCGAAGGGATTCATGCATTGAGAATTACTGCATTTGTGATCTCTGTGGTTATGCAGCTTATCTCAACTGAAGCTTCATTAGCAAACTGCTCCCCCCCTCCTCACCAAATTTAAGGATAACAATGAAGGATGTAGTACAGGTTAAACATACCTAAATTTCATGCTGTATTTCACTACGCTGGATGAAGGATTTACTTTCTCCTTTTTAGGTACTCTTCCACTCATCAAGATGGAAAGCTCAGACTCTAGTGATAAAGGAAATATTGATCAATCAGAAGCACAACGTCAGAGTCAGCTAGATCGGTTAGATCGAGAAGAAGCTTTCTATCAGTTTGTAAACAACCTGAGTGAAGAGGACTACAGGCTTATGAGAGATAACAATTTACTAGGAACACCAGGTAGGTAATGCTTGTGTATGTACATCTTACTAGAATTGCTTGTAGGTGATTTTGTGTCATTTTCTCTTTTCCTGAAACTGTTTCACCCATTTAGTTTGTGTGCTGCAGTTGTGTTCCGTGGTAGGAGGTAGCTTCTTACTAATTTGTGCATACTGAAATTTGAGTGGTCCCCTGACTAGTGGAGAGGTAGTTAGGATGATGTGGATTCATCAGATACAAAAGTCTAGTGTTTACACAACTTGGCAGGAACACCCAGAGTTAACCCAGTTCCAGTTATGGACCCTTAGACATTTTTGATCAAAAAGTAATGTCCCTTAAGCATCTGTGTGAAAATTTTGTGCTGGTGAGGTTAAGAGTTTGTAACTAGGATAAGTAGTCTGGCGCAAGATTCTGCGTGGGCATTTTTATGTCAGTTTTCAATTGACTTATTACTTTAAATTGACTCTTTATAGGATGATAGCTAATTCAAACCAGTTCTAATTTAAAACATGACTTCAACTAATTTAAACCTTTTTTCATGCTTGTGAAGGTGTTATCTTAAATATTTTACTCTGGACAGCCATTTAATTGGTATAGGATGACGAAAATTGCTGATAAGTTGTAGAGGTTACAGAACCAGAAAGCACATCTGTCTTGAATAGGTTGAAACTGTTGGATCTTTCAGCTTCAGCAAAACTTACTTGGAATAATGGTGCTGAAGTGTCTGAACTTCCCCTTAGCAACCTGTTTGGCAGTCTCATTATGGCAGGATTTAATTAGAAAAAAAGACAAGCAGTGGCTTGTACCTTCTTTAGAAGCTTTTGATAATGCTTGCCATACGTATGATTTGGAAATATTTTTGGAAAATTTTGCTTATTTTCTAAGGTGAAATTACTGAAGAAGAGTTGCTGAGAAGGCTACACCAAGTTAAAGAAGGTCCGCCACAGCAAAACAGTGATGAGAATAGAGGTATATACAGTATTTGTGAAAACTCTTAACTTTAGCACCCCATACGGACCTTAACTTGAGTGCAGGAGTGGAACAAGTTAAGCCTAGGCAGGTGCAAGGTGAGCTTTGTTTCAAAACTAAGTGAACGTTATGTCTGATACCTGCTGCAGAGGTCAGTTTGGGACAGATTTCACTCATAACGCATCTGTTACTTGCATCAAGATAAAGTTTCATTTAGTTTTTGTTTGTTGGTTTTTTTTTTTTTAAGATTGCCTTCCTGTCTGCTCCCTTCCAAAGATGCTGTATTGCTTTCATTATCACCCTTCTATAGAGATAGGTGGAGGACGCTTGGAGCTTACCACTGGGGTTCATTCTTTAGTGAGATAGATTTGCTATAAAGCTATTCTTCAAGTGAAGGGTCAGGACAAACTTAGTTCTCTATTTAGTGGTCAGTAGATCGCTTAATTGTTTGGAAAGGAAAACACAGAATATTGATGTGTTATGACACCTGGAATGTGACTTTCCATTTACTTACGATAAAGAATATGTGTTACTTTGACTTGTTTGCTCTGTGATGGCTGCAGCCTATCTGTACATATTAGAAAAATGTCCACTCCTGCTCCCTTAAAAGAGCTCTGGTAGATAAGAATTGTGATGCTATGTGTTAAACCACAATAGCATTTGGTAGGATTAAGCACTTCTAAATTGTCACTTGTTAAACTAAGCAATTATGTTCTTGGAAAAGATCACTCCAAAATTAGCTCAGTACTCTAATTTTGGTAGTTCCCTGTCTTTTTCGCAGGTGCAGAGTCCGCAGAAGATGTTTCAAATGGAGATTCTATAATAGACTGGCTTAATTCAGTCCGACAGACTGGAAATACAACACGAAGTGGGCAGCGAGGAAACCAGTCTTGGAGAGCAGTGAGCCGGACTAACCCAAATAGTGGTGACTTCAGATTCAGTTTGGAAATAAATGTCAACCGTAATAATGGGAACACAAATCCAGAAACTGAGAATGAGCCATCTGTAGAGCCTTCCAGTGGGGAGGATTTGGAAAACAGCCAAAGTGACTCTGAAATTCCAAGGTCTGAATCACCATCCGTAAGGCAGCCTGGATCAGAAAGGAGCACTTCAGAGGAGCTAACAACTGAGGAAGCTTCCCTTCCTAGAGGGCAGAGGAGAGCAAGAAGTAGGAGTCCAGAACAGCGGAGAACGCGGGCTAGGACTGATAGAAGTAGGTCACCTATTAATCCAGTGAGTGAGACTCCTCGCAGGTCTCATCACAATACATCATCTCAAACACTTGACCACTCCTCAGTGAATGAAGCTGAGGGAAGCTCTAGAACTAGGCAGCATGTGACATTAAGGCAGCATACAGTGGGGACTGAGATGCCAAGTGAAAATGCAGTTCTGTTTTCAACCCCTGAAACGAGACCTGTTCCTCAAGCAGCAGGTTCTTCAGAAACTAACGGCACCAGTGAGTCTGCAGCTCCTGGGCAGAGGCCTCCTACCATAGTACTTGATCTTCAGGTGAGAAGAGTTCGTCCAGGAGAATATCGGCAAAGAGACAGCATAGCCAACAGAACTCGGTCCAGGTCCCAGACACCTAACAACACAGTCACTTACGAAAGTGAACGGGGAGGGTTTAGGCGCACATTTTCACGTTCAGAACGGGCTGGAGTGAGAACTTACGTCAGTACCATTAGGATTCCTATCCGTAGGATCTTAAACACAGGCTTGAGTGAGACTACATCAGTTGCTATTCAGACTATGCTAAGGCAGATAATGACAGGCTTCGGAGAGCTGAGTTACTTCATGTATAGTGATAGTGATGCAGATCCTAGTGGCCCAACTCCAAATCAGAACGTGGATGCTTCTGAGCCACAGAACGGAGGTAGTGGTACTTCAAGCAATGAAAGTACAGATGTTAGCTCAGGGGAAGTGTATGAAGGTGGTAATGAAGGTGGTTCAACATCTGGTGCCAGACGGGAAGGTCGGAATACGAGGGGATCGGTCACATTTGAAGAAAGTGGTTCTCTACCATTCCTTAGCCTCGCACAATTTTTCCTACTAAATGAAGATGATGATGACCAACCAAGAGGACTCACCAAAGAACAAATTGACAACCTAGCGATGAGGAATTTTGGTGAGAGCGATGCTCTGAAAACCTGTAGTGTGTGTATTACAGAGTACACGGAAGGCAACAAGCTCCGTAAATTGCCTTGTTCACACGAGTATCACGTCCACTGCATTGATCGCTGGTTATCAGAAAATTCCACTTGTCCCATTTGTCGCAGAGCAGTCTTAGCTTCTGGTAACAGAGAGAGTGTTGTCTAAATGAGATCTGAATTTATGGCCAAGCAGCTAGTGTGATAGTGATGGGCAAAGAAGTCACTTCCTTTATGGCCACTTTTTGAGTGGTACCTCAATGTATAGTAATGACTTGGAGTGAATCTTCCCTCATGAAAGCATTTTCTCTGAATTTAAGCTTTTAAAATTGGAAAATTTCTTTAATTAGGGTTTTCAAGATCTAGTTGGTTTGGGTGTTAAATTTCACTTGTCCAAAGACTTCTACCCACTTAAAAAGATTTTTTTTTTTTCTTTGTAAAGAGTATTAAGTTCTTTCCCCAACCCAGCCCCTGCCATCCCAGTCCAATAAACATTTTGTCCTCAAGATTGTGCTTACGAGGAGTTCTTTGAGAAGTCATCCCAGCTAAATGTACATGAGACGTAGAGGAATTTTTGCAAGAAATCCAACTATCTGAAAAAATAATATGAACTTAATTGCACACTTGAACATACTTTTAATTTTCGTACTGGGTTAATATTGGACATGTCTGTGTAAATAACACTAATGTAAGCCCTTTCCCCATCACTATGGCACGCTGTAGGATGAGCTGTTAGCTTAATTGGGATATTTATCTTGTTGTGGAAATATAAGAATTGCCTATGCTTGTTTAAATAAAAAAAATCTGTTTTAAAATTGTAAAGCTTTTTTGTAGAAGCTCAGTACTTTTCCAATGCACTGTTGTACTAACGCATTAAGAATTAAAATTGTACCATGCTTAGAAATCAAGAATGCTTTTCATACAAAACCCACCACACAGAGAGCAAACTAAATACAAGAGAGCTGCTTTTGTAACTGTGTACCTGTCAAGAGCAGTGCATATCTGTACTATTTATGTGAACAGCTACTGTAATATAAAAACAGTTGAATTAGACATCTTAATTGCATTAAAAAACCGGAAATTAAATGTTATAATTGCAGTGTTTTGGCTCAGTAATGCCACCAAAAAAGATCATAAAAATTAGAAACTTTTCTAATGGCTGGTTATTTCTTGGTATGGTTGCTGATGTAATAATACAAACCGGTATGTACCAGTTCATTCAGTGAGGTTTATGTCCCAATTTTTCTACCAACTTTTACTTTCATTTTTTGAGGCAACTCGTAACTATTCAGCAGACAAGTACTGACAGGTTTTTTTTCTTCCCCACCAGCTTCAACTATAGTAGTAACCTCTAGATCTGTTGAGTGAACATGCTGGTACATCCAGCATTGTGGCACTTGAGTCACAGGCTACCAGAAAAATAACTTTAAGTATTAACTGGAAAACAGATTATTAGAGTGTTAGGTTAAACTTGAAAATGATAATTGATTATGGGAGTACACTTAAATGTGTAGCCAATTCTAAGAATGACATTTAAAAAACCCCAACAAATTGGACAGATTAAAATGAATTTAATTTACTTTTAAAATTATGCGCGTGGCATATTGGAATTGAGAATTCAAGAATGTACCTCAACTCTCATCAGTGTCAGGGGAAAACATCCCTCCCCCTCAATGACCCATTCTTTGTTTTATTCTCTAGTGATTTTTTGTTTTTCTAGCTTACGTGTGCAACAGGGAAAGCAGTATTTATTTCACCTCCAGGGCAGTAGTTATGAAGGGATATGAACTGCTCTTGCTGGCTATATGGGAAATGTTGCTTGTTCCTCAGACGACAAAACCAAAGCTGGCCTATCTCTTTTTCCTAATTAAAACACATTTTTGGTGTTTTATAGTGGTGGTTGCATAAACTGTAGTCTCTGCTCTAAGCCATTTTAACATCTCATCAGCTAGTTAAGGATTCCACAGTGTCCCAAAATTCCAAATTTTTTCTCCGTGTGCGTTTTGTGGTGTTTGGTTCAGTGGGAAACCCTGACTGGCTCTTGAGCTCGCTTTCCTCCTGGTGGGACACACCATCGTGGCAGAGGGGATACGTGTATTCTTTTTGAACAGAAGAATAAATAAGCTCATGTTTTTTAAATTTTTCCCTCTGACATGCATCACTGTAAAATTGGAAGTTAGCTATTAATTTCAGGTGCTGGACTCTCTATGCCAAAATTTCCTCAACAAAATAACACTTCTGAATTTCTTCCAGTAGCATTCACGTAGCAAAGACACACTATCAGTTGCAGTTTCCAGTAGCTTTACTGCCTTACTGGAGCGTAGAATTAGAAGGAAAAAGAAAACCCCTCTTCACGTGGATACCATGTTAGATTTTGAAAGTCTGATGTACGTCTCTGAGGACTAAGGCTTGTGACCAGAAAGAAAGGAGCCCACTAGTGCTAATTAATGTGAAGCACGGCTGTGATACGTGTCATTCAACATAGCTTTCTTTTTAATATTCTGAGTTTCCAGTAACTGTTCACGTTGGTAGAATCAACTTTACGGTTTTGTTATAGCTTAATAATGGCATGCCTTAACATTTTATCTTTCTGTAACAATAGCAACTAATAAAATGTTGGCGGTTTCCCAAATGGTACCAAGAACAGATAATTCAACCTCAGTTCAGGAGGCCTTGAATGTTCGCGCTGTTTTATATGCCTTTTCCGACGCTGAGTGTGCTAAAGGCGCTGGGGGTTCGTTGTCTGACGTCTGGAGGAGTTGGCAGAAATTAAACTGCTGATATAGCAAAAGACCTCTTTATGTAGCTGAGTCATCTGTCAGCCTCTGTGGCAATTCCATTTCTATTCTTTTAAAGTTAGATTGGAGTTAGGAAAAGCCAATATTAACGCTTCAGTTGCTAACAAAATATGAAAGACACTCTAATTTAACAAGGTTCACAATTAGCCCAATTTACATTTTATGGATCATTTTGGTATTGAGCATTTGTACTTACCGCTTCCCTCAGTTTACACTTCCTTGGTATTCCAGGAGGGGTACGGCCACCTAACTCATGCTTGTAGCCATATGAAGGGTTAAAATGGCTGGTTTTGTCATTTTCAAAGGCCTGATGGTACAGAAATGGGGAGTCTGAAGAGGCAGAGGCAGCCTTGTTGCATCAGCTGCCTGGTTCACAGTGCCACCATGTGGGAGCCTCTCTCGGCCTGCCTTCAAAGCCAGGGTAACTCTGTCTCCGCGCTTGGAGCAGCGTGGTTTCTTTTGCGTTGAAGGCTGTTGCTTTATTTTATTTTTGAAGGAGGTTCCCTGTTACTGCCTGCCTCGGTAGTTACCGTGGTGGTTTTTTCAAACTGCAAACCACCCGAGCTCCTGCTGTGAATATCTATCTGGTGTGTGAGCTTAATTCCTTTCTGGCAGGGCAGACCTGTATCCACAGGATCTCCGTACACGGCAATTAAATCAGTCACAAGGCAAAAACCTAGAAGAACGCACAGTATTTTTTATTTAAGAGTGCGTTTGATAGTTTAACTGAGATTGTGAACCGATACAGAGTTGTGGGTGCTTGCTTTCTTTTTTTCAATTGGGGCTTTATCCGTTAAAAGACTCTGAAGTTATTCCTGGGGTTTGTTAGATTTCCCTTTCATGTGCACTTTTTTATTTCTTCAAACAAGTTGGGTTTTTTGCAAAGAACTTGTAGGCAGTTAATTGACTTGTTTTAAAAATGATTTGATTAGTGTAGGTACTGCATGCATAGAAATCACTCAATAAAAGTTTAAAGACGTTTTGTAAGAAGTATTGAGGTGCAGGCACAGCAGCCGCACTGACGTGATACCGTACCAGTTTTGAAGGAGCCATAATTGTCCATTGCGTCAACTTGGCAAACGAATGGATTTCCCACCAAGGTTGGCACAATGGACCATCATGACTGTCATTCCAGTTCCCTGTCGCTTCTCTGGGTTATGCAAATGTGGAGAATCCAAAGGACTGTTTCCCTGGTATATCTGCAGTCGATGTTTATCCCGAAATGGTTGCCTACGCAAAGAGGAGATTCCCAGTGGTCTCGTAATAATGAGGGTCTTATGTGAAGACGAGAAAAGAAATGCAGTTAAGGCTGACCGTCGGTCTCTGACTTAGCAGTGCGATGAGGGGTTTTCTGAACCTCACCGTGCGATCCTCACCGTCACGCTGCAACGCTTCATCCTGTCGGCTTAGCCGCAGCCTTACCTTTAGTTTGGGATCCTTTTCATTAATGAGTGCATTCGTGTGACTGTCTGGTGTCTCGGTTTTCTCACCGCTCATCCTTGCTCCTACCGCGGGGGGCTCGCGTTGCTTGAGTAAGGGTATGTAAGCAAGTGTGGAGCTGATGAGGTACAGAGGCGTCATGGAAATGTCTGCCTGCTCCTCTGCCTTCTCCCAGGAGGAGGTGCTTTGGATGAGGGTTGGCTTGGAGCCACGTTAAGGGAATTTATAACAAATTCAGAAATATTTCCAACTTCTGCGTACATTAGGCTTTTTGTTTGTTTATCCTTGACTAGGGAGGGAAGAAGGAGGGTGAAGAGACAGAATCAATGGTAACTTACCCGAAGTACATATAAGTTGTGTTGTGTTAAAAGAGAAAAGAAGTTTGCATCTGTTATACCAGGGCTTCCCAACCTCTTTTTGATAAGAGGTATCTCTTTTTTTTTTTTTCTTCTTATGGGGAAACATACCGTTGAATTCGCTTTGATTGTTTTATCTGGTTTTGTTCCCTTAAGCTAAAATACCCGAGACCCCTTTCTCAATTTCACTATCTGCTAGTAAGGCTGGTGGTTGGGAAGCCCTGAATTCAACTGAGAATGTAACAGTTTTCTTTTTTTTTTTTTTGTACAGTGCTTTACATCTGTTTATACTGGACCTGTTTAATACAAAATGGTACTCTGAGGTCATTGGACAACAGTTTGACCAGATTTGATAGCTAACATTTAGGAGGAGTTTGTTCCCTATGTAAGATGTCATAATGCAAATTTAAATAGACTCAATAAAATGCATGAAGTGTTCATTTTGTGCTTGACGATCACTCCTTGGGTTTATTCTTCTTACGGTGGGAATGCGCTGGAGTAAACGATGGCGGATGTGGTAGGTAGTTCCTCCGTACGCCTTTTCCCTTGCGGCTGGGCAGAAAGGAAAGAGCCGGAACGGTGTAAGAGTTAACTTCTTGGAAGAACTTATTGCTCCTTAGTACATAAAACTGAAGCGATAAATCTTACCATGTCCCAGACTTCTGTAAATCTGTCAGCGGATAATGTGGGATAGCGAAGCAGTGTCTGCACGTTGCCTTTCAAGTAGTAGCTGTGACTTCCACGGGTGCCCGTCAGCACCAGGGCCCGGTGGTCGGGGCTGTCGGGGCCGAGTCTCCCTAGAAATACATTCTGCAGTGTTCAGCGGCTTTCATGAGAAGCTCTCGCGTACGGCTAAAAGCTTCGTCCTAAAATTAGTAGCTGATGTACGTGCAAATGCTTGCTTGAGTGGGAAGGAGATTTTTTAGGGCACGGGAAGCTATCTTTGTTATCGGCGCTTCCCTCACCTCAACTCCGTTCCTCGAGTAGGAAGTGGGAGCCGCTCCCCGAGAGGGGCGTGCTGACATCGAAACAAAGGGAGGGGTCGAAAGGTGATGTATAGCTCGAAAACACGCAGCGCCCAGTGTTTTGGGTGCCAGGGAATTGGGTAGCAGTATCACAGCTGGGCTGATGCTCGACAGCACTGTGAGTGGTGCTCTTGTTCGGTGAGGAGGAAAGCCGTGGGCTTCGCCAGGGGTGTGCTGAGTCGGGATTCTGCTCCAGCTTCACCCTCCGTGGGGAGAGCTCTTGGATAAGGGTGGGTTTTTTTCCCCATTCCCACATGCTTCGTCTTGAGCTCCGCGGTCTGTCTTGCTCTGCAATCTGAAATTGAGACTTTAACACAGGCGTTAACTTTCATTTCGGTGACTTCACTCATGAAGTGGTTCCCACACTTTCTGTAGCAGGAGCTCTTTGCCAGGTGGCCGACTCCAGCCCCGCACCTCCCTGTAGGAAGTCTTTGGGTTTGGGTAGCCCTGTGTTTGTTCCTTAAAAACTGTCAATCAACCCCCAACTTGCTTAGAGTCCAAACCAACCTTGGAGCACGTGTGTGGCTGACTTCATCCCTATGTTTGTTTTCTTTAATATATTTGAGGTCTTTGTTCTGGCCTGTAAAACTTTACATAACCTTGTTCCTCCCTCTCGGTGCTTAAACCCTGTAACCTTTTACGCTGTTCTGCTCCTCCCTTCAGGGTATATTTCCGTGGCAGATCCAGACCTTCACCGGGGAATGTGTTTGGCCGCTTTGCTGGTCCTGCTGCTGGGTGGGAGGAGAAAGGTTGTGTTTGGCGAACCTGTCCATCCCAGAGCGATGGGGGTGCAGGAAAAACCATGCGTTCGGGGGCTTCTCACCTCCAAAAGGGCTCTTCTGACCGCTCCTCAGTGGGATCGAGTGTTCGGAAATAGGGAGGCAGGGAGAAAAGCAAAGGCTGTCTGCTGCTCGCTCGCCCTCCCCAGCTGTTTCAAGTGTGATTGAACCTGTTTCAGGGCTTTTAATATGACGAATCTAAACTCAGCTCTGTTGTGACTCCCTAAACCCTTACAATAAAGTTATATAGGGGAAACTAAACCCACTTTTTAGTCTTAAACTGGAGGGGCATTGTCTCTGATGCTAATGAGATGCTGATGCTGCATGCTCCAACTGTTCCCCTGAATAAATCCCCTGTTAAGCCGAGCATGTGAAAATCCAGGCGTCAAGACCCCTCAACAATGATTACTTCATAAAATAGGGGTCAACCCATATTTGCTGAGGGTTTCTTGAGTTTTGGCACCCTACGCCATCGGGGTCCTGGGTTTTCAAGGAAAAAGCTTACGAGGCGGTATCCTTGTGATAGCGTTGTGGGATTCGGGCCGCGGGAGCCGGGCGGGGGCTGCGGCGGGTTTTCCACGGCTCCGGCAGCCGGCAGCGCGATGCCTTGCGCAGCGCTAGGAGGGGAGCCAGCCGGGCTCCTCGTTGCCAGCAGAGATGATTTCCTTTGCACTGGTTTGATTTCTCAGGATGGATTTGCAGAATGTGATTTCTTCAGGCTGAAAGTTGGAGGCCGGTGGTTTTTTTTTGCTCTGGAGCAGCGGCTTTGCTCGTTGTGATGGGTCCTGTATGAAATGCCATGAAGCAAAAAGTGCCTGGCTTGGTTTCGTGGCTTTAATACCCGCTCTAGTCTTTCCTTTCACGGCAGTGAAGTGGCCCTGACGACACCGCCCCAGACCGAAACCCCCCGTTTTGCCCTGCGTCTGCAAAGCCAGACCTTGCCCGCAGGCTGGCCGGAGGTTTTGCTGATGCTGGAGGGTGTTACGGGTGTGAAGCTAGTTCAGGAGCCCACAGGGTTCACCTCCTGACCCCACAGCAGGGCTCTACGCCAAGATATGAACAGAGGTGGGACTGCTGCGTGCCTGCCGCGAGCATCGCTCGCTGCCCGCCGAGGGGAAGGCAGCACCAGGCAGGTGAAAGGCAGGAAAATACGCAGTGGAAGAAATAGTTTAATCTCTGTAGGTACTGCTGACTTCTAAATAAACTAAATAAATCCTAAATAAACTTGGAAATGACTCGGCCTTTGCTGCTGGCACCTTTGGGATGATCTTGCTTTAACTTGGAAAGATGGAGCTAAATAAACTGAGAGACTTGTGGGAAGGGGGGAGGTTGGGAAATGCCCTGGAAGCTGATCGCTGTCGGCTGGTGTCCGGGCAGTGCTGCTCGTCCATCTTCCCTGCACGCGTGGTGTGGCCAGGAGGGAAAGCGGGGGGGCGGGAAATGATGGAAAGGGATGCAGAAGGACAGAGGAGGGGAAGGGAAACAGGAGGTGAATTAAACTGAA
This sequence comes from Aptenodytes patagonicus, assembly GCF_965638725.1. Classification (NCBI taxonomy): domain Eukaryota; kingdom Metazoa; phylum Chordata; class Aves; order Sphenisciformes; family Spheniscidae; genus Aptenodytes; species Aptenodytes patagonicus. Next base: position 22,466,011 of record NC_134957.1, read on the forward strand.
GGAAAACTGAGGAAGGGTACAAAAAGAAAAGGCTTTGAACTGTGCTCGTCTCAGTGGGACTGGTAAAAACATCACCACAGGTGGAAGAAGAATACGGGCGGGAGCAAAACCGCGGGGATCCTTGGGGTCCGGCTGCGAGGATGCAGAGCAGGTCCAGAAGAAGAGACCTGGGGACTGCAGTCCGGGGCCCTTTGGGGCCGAGCGGGAGGGCAGCAGGCGCTGCGGAGGGCGATGCGGTGTTGGCCACGTATGCCGGGGCTGGCCCGGCCTGAACGATGCTCCAGATGAGACGACAACAGATTTATAACCGTAAAATCCCGATCCTGGGCAGAAGAGGTGCATGCCAGAACAATAGCTGGAGCCTGCGAGGGCGGCAGGGGGGGGACACACACACAGTGCCCCGCTCGCACCCTACCCCACAGCCGCAGGAGGGGCTGTTTACACAACCCCGCCGAAAAAGCCCCCGAACGCTGCTTGTGTTTCCAATGTGGGATTGAGCGGGGCTGTGGGTGATTGGGAGAGACTTGTTTAGTGCAGCTCTTGTGCCAAAAAAAAAAAGGTTTAAAAAAGCATACCCCGAAGCCTCGGCCAGGATAAAGCATGCACAAGCAAACGGGTCCAAAAGCAATCAGGGCTTCTTGCAGCCCAGCGTATTTCTCTGTTCTCGCACCAGCGGGGTGGGCTCGGGCTGCCTCCTGCCGCGGGGGTGCTGAGTGTTCACCATCAGCTTTGGTGTCAGTGGCTCCCCGCCACCGGGACCTCGGGGAGCCTGGTCTCTCCCCTCCCTCCCAGCCACACCTCCCTTCTTGTTCTCTTTTCCCCCTCTCCTCCTTTTCCCCCCCTCACCTGCACTGTGTTTGCCTTAGATCTAAGCACGTATATATATATTTTTTCCTCCCTTGCTTTGCCCTGCTGCCAGTATGAAGCGGTTTCCCGTATTGCGTTTAAAAAAAGCCCCTAAAACCCAACCCGAAGGAAAGCGAGCGCATCCCGAGCTCACCCCATCGCTCACCCCGCCCCAGCCGCACCCTGCGTGTTCTCCTTTCCCCTTCGGTGATGCATCCCGGTACCCGGGCATGGGCGCTGGGCACGCCGCTCTCGGGGCTGAGGGTCCCGTGGCCGCCCCGGCTCGATCGATGCCCTCCCGCAGCTGCCTGAGCAACAGCCCCGGCAGCCCTGCAGAGCGTGGGTGCGGCTGAACAGCCCCGGGAAGGGATCTTTTCCAAATTATTGCTTTAAAGAACGACAGCAAAGCAACAGCTCCAGGAAAGATTTGCATTTAGAGGCAGAGCTGATTAAAAAAGAAAAAAAAAAAAGCTTCTGTCACTCGTCGGTGCATCCTTCAAGTCCTTCAAAGGCACTTGCAGATGGGGTATTTTTTCCTTTGGTGCTTTTTTTTTTGGGGGGGGGGGGAGGATTATAATATTTAAGTCCTGCAAAAAGAAAACAGATGGAGAAGAAGACAATGAAAGAAAACAAGCCCAGCCCGGAGCCCGCAGGGAGAGGAGCAGAGGAGCGGCTGGGCACAGCACATGCCCCCCGCGGCCTCCAAATGCCCATTAACCGCTTGCAGGCGGTCAGCCTCACCCAATGGCAGCGTGTACACACACCACGTGTGTGTGTGTGTGTGTGTGTGTGTAAATTAAAAAAAACAATGAAACGTAACTGTAGATATCATATATGCCATTCACATATATGCCTCTAAAACATGTATGTAATTTGTAACTATTAAACTAATATAAAACATTGACACACGGTTCATATTTAATATATAAAACTTACATGCAAATTTTGCATTTTGTAAGAACAAATGTAAACTAATCTATATAATCAGCTGCTTTTAATCCATGATATTTCAATTTTAATGGATGAATAGATATATAAATACTTAACCATTGCGTTATAGTAATGAAAACATCCTTTTTTTGTTGTTGTCACTATTGCTTCGTTTGGTCTTTTCTAGTTTGCAGCCTTTATATTGAAAAACTCAGGGTTTTGCTCTGATCCAAAATGCTTTTTCCCCCCCCCCCCACTTTTTCAACTTTCCCTGTATTGGGGCCAGATCCAGCAGCCTGGCAGAGCAGGGGGAGGCTGCTGCTGGTCCCTGCCCTGGGCTCAGCCAGCAGCGAGGCTGAGCGGGGGACTCCCAGTGGGCACATGCACAAACACACCTATGGAGGTGATAGATAGATCGATAGATGGATCGATAGATCGATAGATGGATCAATAGATAGATAGATAGATAGATAGATAGATAGATGGATGGATGTATTTATTTATTTATTTATATGGAGCTTGTGGAGATGGGCTGTGACGAGCTGATGCTCCTGGCTGGGGCTGGGAGCAGCCGGGCAGGGGCTGCCCCCCATCACCTCTCTGGGTGTCCCCGTGGGTGTGCAGCCCGCATTTATCACACGCCCCGGCGCCCTCCCAAGTCCCCGTCCCCCCCCCCCCCCCCCCCCCCCCCCCCAAAATCTGCAGCCATCCCAAGAAGATCGTTGTAATGTTAGGGTAGCGTTGCTTTTTTTTTTTTGCTACCTGTAAATGAAGCACTGTGCAGCTCCGCGTCTTCACGCGGTGCTTCCCGCTCCCAGGAATGGGATGCAGCATCACCTCTCCTTGCGCTGTCCCTGCACACACGGCACGAAGTCCTCCGGAGGAGCTCGCTGCCGTAGTCTCATTCCCTTTGAATCTCTATTTACGGTCTCTTATCTCCTGGTGGGTTTTTTTAAATACTATTTGCAGTAAATAGCCCCAACTTGAAAAAGGGTTGAGATGCACATTAAAAAAAAAAAACAGCCTGAGCTATATAAAACTCATGTGTATGTCAGCTTTCATCTAATGTCAATTAAAGCACCTAGCGTAAACAAATCATTAATATACAGCCCTTGATAAAAGCCTCGTCTTCCGTGTCTCACAGCCACTGTAACATCGCTTATGAATAACCATCCCCGGTCTTTCCCGCCCTCAACCCTCCCGTAACTGCTCTTATTGACAAAAAAAGATTAGCTCTCCCCTGACCAGCGCTAATACCCGGGAGGCCTCACCGTGCCCCCGAACCGCTGCCAAAAGGAAGAAATAATACTTTTTAATAGTTTATAATATTTAATTTATCGTTTATAATATAGCTTATATATAGTTTATAATATATAATATAGCTTATAATAAAATCTAATAGTTTATAATATTTAATAATAACTAATACTATATTAATTAATAACAATTTTTTAAAAGCCCTGGTGCTGTCCCTGTGCGCGAGCCCCTGCGGAGCAAAGGTGCCGGCAAGCCACGGTCCCCCCGAAGACGCTGGTTGATAAAAGCCAGACCCAAAGCTGTGCCCGGGGGAACGGAGGGGAAACCCGTCCAGGCTCACCCTGAACACTGACACCAGTTTGGGCGCCGAGACGCTCTCCGGGATTTCTTTCTTCTTCTTTTTAGTTCTCGATGCCTCGGGTGGGACAAGGACCATCCTCCACCCGCCGACACCGCCTCCGGCTTTCACCCCTCTGCGTTGCGTCAGGGACCTCTTCTCCCCCGTTAGGTACCGGGACCTCGGCCACAGCCTCTCCTCAAGGCGTATGAAAGACTTGATAAAAATAATTCCCGTGTTAAACTGCCACCTCTCCAGCCCCTTTTCTTTTGCCATCCTGGGCAGGCGCCGGGCGGAGGGTCGGCAGCAGCCGGGAAAGCTGCCGGGGGGACCAGCGCCCATGACTGGCCACGGGGAGAGGAAACCTGGCGAGACACAGGCACAAACTGCTTTTCTTTTTAAACTGGTTTTATTCTACACAATTTTTTTTAAACAACAGTCATAAACCATTAATTACAAAAATGTGCTAATATGGGGTAGGTTGGGTTTTGGGGCTTTTTTTTTTAATACCAACAATCAGAAATTCACATTTTGAAAGGATAGTCATACTTTTAAGACACACATTCAAATACTTTACTTCCAGATACAAAATTTTAAGGGAATATAAATCGCTTACAAGGAGCAGATGTCAAAAAAAGAGAAAAAAAAAAAAAAAAAAGGAATCATTTTAGACTTCAGGGTCTGACTTCTGCATCGAATTGAGCGGCTGCTTTCAAGCCGCTGGCTCTGCTGATCTGCCCAGGGTGCCCAGCAGCACCGGGCACCTCGCAGGGCCCGGTTCAGGAAAAAAAAGGGGTTGCAAAGCTACCAGCGGTGCTTGCAGCCTTTTACTGAGTCTTTCTAGTGGGTACAGACACTGTGAGGGTGAGCGTTACCAGCACATCGGCAGGGCAAAACAATGCATCCCTCCCCAAAAACCCGTGGGCAGGGGGTTTTTCCATCAGTGACGGAGCTAATGCCGACCCCGGTGGTCCCGGACGGCAGCAGGGCTGGAGAAAGGCACGGCATCGGGATCCACTAACGGGGAGTGACGGCAGCAGGCTTGGAGGTCCTGCTTTAAAAACAAGCCGTCTCATGAATTACCCGGAACGGCCAAAATTCAAGCCTCCGCCCCGGCGCCCTTATGTGGAGTCGGCTCCAAAATCCACCCATCCAAAAGCAAATATTTGGCTTCGTCCTCCCGGATTTCAGGGCAGGGGAGGGAGAGCAGGGTAATTTCCTAATTGCCCTCAGCCTCCCCAGAAAAGTCCTGTCTCCTGCTTTAACCGGTTCAAATGGCTGAAACAGGATATGCTGGGAAAGTTCAGGCCTCGAGAAGTCAGGTCCTTTTCCGAAACGATTGGATTGAATGCACTCGGCAGCCAAAAACCCAACTGCGTTCAGGCAATCTGGCCGTCACCGACCAGAAGCGGAGCATCAACGCTACGCAAAAACCTGCTCCAGTAAACAACTTGTCTTACACGCCACGATTAAAAATGTACAAAAAAAAAAAAAAAAAGAAAAAAGCTTCATTCCTTAGTAAAATAGATACTAAGCCTTGCCTCTAACGCTACGGTTAAGAGCTACGCTTGCCTTGACGGCCGGAGGTGGATGTAGGGTGAGCGTTGGGAAGTATGTTACAAAAAGAGGAGAAACTTTGGAGGCATGAAACCTCCTTCCAAAGCCATGTTTTGTAGAAAACGGGAGGGACTGTGTGTCTTTCCTCTCCTGCCTTGCCTCTGCCAGAAGCAGGGACCCAAGCCCCGTGCCCACCGTCGGTGGTGCTGGTGTTTTGCCGCCACAGTGGCACGGCTGCGGCGGGAAGAGGAGACGCGGGGGCACTCGCAGCATCTATCCTTGGTTGGAGCACTAACGTATTTTTGCAACGGTTGCAAAAATAAAACAACAAAACACCCCTGAAAGGGGTAGTGCAGGATGAGCCCGCCAAAGCCCAGCGATAACCTCGCTGTCGCCAAAACTAAAGTCCGCGGAGCCGCCGTGCCAAGCTGATAAAGCGCCCGGAGCCACGCTCACCCCCCGGCCGCGGGGAGGGTCACCCTTGCAGCCGCCCCCGGGGCTCAGCCGCAAAGCCCACTCGGAGCTGCATGGGGATGGCAACTCCATCCATCCCCACGTCTGCTGTCCTTCCAAGGGCTCTCAAAAAGAAGGGAAACAGCTTTATTTCGGTTTGTTCCTTGCCGGTGGAGCCCCTCTGCGGTGCCAGCTCCGTCCCTGTCCAGTGTTAGCAGAGGACGTTGGAGGAGTATTTAAGGAGCACTTGTTAATCACATTATTTTCTCCACAGGTTACAAGGGCGGCTGAGATTTAAACAAAAGTGCCTGAAAGAGCTGCCTGAGCGAGGGTTTTTGTGGCAGAAAGGCAGCGGCTCCGGCGGCGGGAAGGGGCTGCCCCGCTTGCTTTGGCAAAGGAGCCGGGGCTTTCAAAGTCGTTCCAGTTTTCTGCTTCCAGCTGGATAAGGAGAGGCAAACTCTGCCAGCATGAAAATTATTGAAGCTAAAATAACCAAGGTAAGCCCCAAACAAAACTCTGTCAGGTACAGAGGCACGTGAAAGCCGGGTAACGGTTTGCAGTGAAGGATGGAGGGATGGCAAGGGTCTCAGCTGGATCTGTCCCCCTCTGCGTCCAGAGGATTTGGTCCAAGTTCACCTTTATGCGGGTTGTTACTCTGAGGACTGTATGGCCACATACAGATGCAGATGTCAGCCAGGGTTAAAATCCACCCTAAGCCTCCCGAGATGCTGAACCGGAGTGATGTGAGCAAGCGTAGATGAGCTCCTCAGCACCAAATTAGACTGCCCAGAGCAAATTGCTCTTAGCACCGATGTACCAACGCCAAAAGAGACCCTCTATCGCCGTGCAACATGCTCCTGCGGCACTGTCACGCACGGACGGGCAGGAGTGACATTGCCCAGCTGCAGGCCACCTCCCTCTCCCAGCTCCCCCGGACCAGGCAGCGCAGCCCGGAGGGTTACGAAGCTCCTCCACTGCCGGCGTGGCCAAACCGGCAGCCCCAAACCACCCCGACACGGTGGGAGGCAGAGCCAAAACGTCTTGAAACTGGGGGGTCCCCAAACCCCACGGTACCGCAGCAGACCTGCAAAAGCCCTCAAGCTTTGATGGCAATTAGGATGTGGCCTTCCCACAGGAGGGAAATGTTAGGAAACCTCAACCCCAGCCAATGAGCAGCCAGAATGTGTTAAATTTAAGCTACGTTACTTAGAAACGTGTATTTCCCCGGCCACAGGACCTCAGGGCAGGGCACGCTGCAATGAAGCAGCTCCCGCAGATGGTTCCAGCTTTGTTTCACAGCTCGAAAAAGCTCCAAGCCATGAATCACGGCACTTCCCGCAGCTGCTGCCCTGCCAGCCTTCCCATCACCCGGGCAGCCCTGAAAGGCTGAAAACACAACCCCCCCCCCAACCCACCCCCCGAGCCCTTCCAGCTCGGCTGTCCCGCTCCATCCCTCGGCCGGAGCAAGAGGAGTTAAGCCCAGCGCCTCACTCTGTAGCAGCAAAACAAAACAAAAAAAAAAAGAAAGAAGAAAAGACAACAACTTGTTTTTGAACACCCTCAAGCTAAAGATTTAGAGAGGCAGCCCCAGCCAAGCCCCGAGCAGGGCGCTGCTGGGACACGTCCCGCACTCGCTGTACACTTACGTAAGGCTACGCGCGCGCCTGCAGCTCTCCAAACACCCCGGGCACGAAGCGAAGCTGCTCCCTCCCTGCTCCCTTCCACCCCCTTCCCATCGCCGAGGGACTCGACCCGCTCCCGTGCCCTCGCTGGCTCCCGAAAACAGCCGAGCCCGGAATGTTGGGCTCCACCTTCCCCTCCTGGAGCAAGGGAGCGGGGCAGGAATCACAGCCCGGCACTCACAGGGGAGGGAGAAGTTTGGGGTTTTTTTTTTTAATTAGAAAACTGAGTAAAAGGTAGATTTCGCCGTGAATGCTGCCTCCCCGTTCAGCCTTCGCCTGCCCCGAGGAGGCCACGGGTGCGCTGGGCCAGGACGAGCGGATCCTGATGGGAAGAAACAGGAGGGGTTTTAGGATGAAGCTTTTTGCAACAGGTAGAGACCTATTTGGCATCACAGCACCAGACTACAACAGGCTAAAAGGATGTTTCAGCAACCAATGCACTTTTTCCCTGTTTATAGATGCTCAGATCGCTACAATCCCACCTCTCACATGCCAAGAGTCTGCAAAAATTCTTGCAAGCTGCCCGATACTCAGGGGACAAACTAGACGCACAGCAGCAGCATTGAGCTGACAAACAAACCCAAAAATGCTCCCTTTTATGTTGACAGACTGCTCCAACCTTTGCCCTTCCTGTTCCCAGCTGTGTTTGCAGACGAGGCGAACCTTTCATTGCTATTGCTCAAACGTGCCTTCCCCACTGCAGAATTTGCCCTCGTCTTGACCGAGGGCAGGATCTCGGCCAGACAAAGATGCTGAGGGCGGGTTTGGGAGGCTGGTACCAGACATCGGCCTGGGATAGGATGAGGGGTGGATTCTTTCGACCAAACTCGGGTGGCCCATGAATGCACCTCATCACTCGACATCTCCTAGAGGGTAGATAATAAGAGCCGTGGGCAAAGACAAATATTTAGGGGGGGGGATGAACGTGGGTGCCACAATCCCTCCTGAGAAGAGAGCGGGCTCCCGGCTGACACAGAGCTGGTCCGATGCCGCTGTAGCATTAAGCACCCATTGCACCGAATGCAGGCTCCTCCTGGGGCAAAGACCTTCGCAGGCAGGCGGAGCATTTAAGGCAAGTGGAAATCGGTAGAAATTTGGGATTTGAACGATAAACCGCCTTATGAGCCAGAGATGTTTTACCGCCACGGAGTCTCGTGCAAAGCTGGGAGCACTCATCGGTGTGCTCTGCCGTGCAGCCGCTCGCTCAGGCCAGACGTGGGTTTGAGGCAGCTCTGCTCGTCCTCTTCTTGGTCTGAAGAAGCTACTTCTTGAATTTAAATCCCTCATAAGCTCTCCTTCGGGGGGCATTAAGGTCAAAAATATGATTTAAAGAACTTCATCAAACTCTGATGTGAATAAAAGCCCCAAAACTCACGTAAGGAGTTCCGATGCAATGTATTTCTTCCCCTCCGCTGTCAGACGGCTTTGAAGATGCCCCACTGCCAACGCTCCCACCTGAAAAGCAGCGCTTTAGTGCCCTGCCCTAGGCTAAGCCTGGCAGATCCCACCTGCGCCAGAGCAAGGGCACCGCGGTTCGCTCCCCCCCAGTGCACGGGTGTATGCGTGCCCTGCCTTCCGATGCAGCTCCTGCTGCCTCCTGCGGCTTCCTAAAGCGATGGGTCAGCAGAGCTGTAGCAGACGATGCCACACGGGCAATGAAGGGTAGTAACAGTCACAGAAAAGCGAATCGGAGAAAGAGGCAAACGGACATCTCGTTTTATAGTCATAACCAGACACGACACAACACACCAGTTAATTTTCCAGCTCGTACGGGGACAGAAGGGCCACAAGACCACGAGACCTTATAATGCGTTAGCCAACGCGGATTAAAAACAGGGCCAGAGGGGCATGCAGGATCCTGAGCCTATATACAAAGGTCCCGCCGCTGCCCGCGGGAGGGCGGCCTCCACTGAAACCAAGTTTCCACAGCAAAGATTGGTCTTGGTGTTACAAACCCCCACATTCGCCCGGGGACCGAGGGATGATTCCCACGGCACACGTCCCTCTTTAGGCTTCTCATTTTTTAATGGCAGGTGAATAAAATGAAAATCCAGTGAAGGATGGTTTTGCAGCCAGGATAAATGCGAGCTTTGTTTCTTGCTCTCTCCTGGGTTATTATTCCCAAGAAAAGGTACCCCGGTCCCAGCCGGCACCTCATTTGCACGGGGACCCACCGGGGCAGGACGACTTCCCTTGCACCGTGCCACGCTCATTAGCGACGCCTGGAGATGACGAATTTCTACACAAGGCTGAGCTCTGCCTTCGCTCTGTGCGGTGGGCACCCACGGGCTGTGCTATTTTCTTGAGCTCTCTCCCTCTCCCCCCAGGGACGGCACTGACCCTGCACCGGCTCCGCACGGCAACGCACGGGCTACGAGTTAAAAGCTGCCAGGGCTTTTAAACCCTTTGGAAACACCGGGCTTCCCCTGCCAATACTGACTCGTGGTTATTGCTGCGTAATACACAACCAGCCCCAAAAAAAGAACCTGTGCCCCGAGCCAGCTGCATCCCCGCATCCGTGGCTGCCCCCGTGCCCCGAGCCGGCTGCATCCCTGCATCCCTGGGCACAGGGAAGCCGCCTCCCGGGACGGAGCGGACCCCTGACACACGGGGCTCTGTCCCGATCCTGCGTGCCTCGACGCCTCCAAAGTGCCTGTCTCGGTGGCTTGCCCACGGTTTTTGCCTTGCAGAGCCAGCTGCCGTGGGCTGCGCTGGGAGCTGCCCCTCTCTTTTGCACCTCAAAAGCCCAATCATTAGTCGCTGGGCGAGAAAACGGAGGCAGAAAGTGGCCGAGGGACCTGCTGGTCTTGTCCACGTGTTTTTAAGGCATATTTTGCAGGAAGTGGGTGCTCCCGCGTGGCTCTGTTCGATGAGGGCGGCAGGATCGGGGGCCGGCCGAGCTCCCCATCATCCCAGCTGCACCTCCCTGGGTGTGTGGGAGAGCAGTGGAAAAGGAGGAGAGAAGAAGATTAAAGTGGGACTCGCCGATCATTTATTTGGTTTGCGCATTGGACTAAAGCAGCGTTTCCTCCTTCAGATCTGCTGGCTCCAAAACTGCCTCTGGCGCTGGACGGGGAGGGGACTGTCTCGCTTGGACGTGACACCCGAGTGACACCGGAGGAGAAGGATGGACAGCTGCAAGGTTCAACAAGCTCGATCTGTGGCCCGCTTTAAAAAGGCATTTATTAGCTGTAAACCTCTGTCGTGGCGTACAGAAAAATGGGGAGAGGAGCGGGAGATTGATCAAGTTTGAATCCTGGTGAGAGTTCTCCTTAGAAAAATGGTTAGAGGGAAAAAGAAAAGGTGGCTTTGAAATCAAAACTGTCCCGAAAAAGAGCGTTTCTGCTAGTTAAAAGCCTTTAACTAGAAGAACTTTTTGTGGGTTTTTTTTTTTTTCCTTTACATAGTGCATCTGCTATCATTGAGAATTATGGTCCGTCTAGAAAAGGGCCTGTGCTTGGGCTATGGAGAGGCTGGTGGTGGCGACAGTGAGTGTCGGTGAGCGGAGGTGTTACATGTGTGCTTCGGAGGCAGGACAGCCCGGCAGCAGCTCCCCGTTCACCACCGTCTCCGAGACCAGCATCTTGTCTTTGCCGGAATCCAGGCGCTGCTTCTTCAGCATCCTCTGATGGACCAGCGGGACGACAGAGAGCACCAAACCGCCGATGATGGGGGGGACTCCGGCAAAATAAAAGGCCGCGTTGTAATTCCCAAAATAATCATTGAGGTATCCTGAAAGAGAAGGACAATGGCGGTTATAGCCACGTCAGTCTAACGACCGCCTTGTCTCCTCCCTCGAGTGAGAGCTACAGCTTGCTTCAGATTTGGGGAGATTTGGGGTTTTAAAACAATCTTGTTTTCCATTGCACTCCTCGGAATTTTTACGCCCTGGATTAAAGGATGTGCGCAGCCAACGTTGTGTAGCAAGGAAGCCAAGAAGGAAAGCCTCAGCCATCCTTCCTAGTTAACCAGAACAGGACACAACCAGACACATCCCAAACATCCCAAACGCAAGCTGAGACAGTGTTAAACAACCAAACATCTCAGGTGGCTCTTCCTAGCGCCCTGCCAGCCAGGAGGTGATAGGAAAAGCGGGCAGGGGCTGTTCCTCTGCAGATTGCCTCCATCTGGAAGCCCTGCTTTGCTTACGGGTATTTTATCTACATGGGGATGTCAGCTGAAAAATACGTGCTGCCAGTTACAAACAATAACCGATCCCTTAAAAACCAATGAGGTTCTGCACATGTTAGTTCGGCAAGTTCCAACACAGCCAGGCATCCTTGGAGAATAATGCATTGCGATTTATCGGCACTGGAAAATCCCTCCGAGTTTTCTCCTGTGTAGACACTTGCCCGGGGATTACATCCATGAAATGAGCCCCTTCACCCAGCCCCGTGTCTAGCAAGCCCGATGCAGGGGGTCCTGCAGCAGCACCCAAACAGCGAGATGTCTGCCACCCCCACGTTCCTTCACGAGGGCGCTAAACTGAATTTCGCTGCCAGAAGCAGAAAGATCAGAGGCACTTATACAGCTTTAGCTTAGCGATTGCTGATGCAGACGGCCTGCTGTTCAACGGCCAGCTTTGGCAAAGTGCTCGCTGTTAAGGGCGTTGTGGTTATTACTGTGCTTAAACACATACCCAAGTCTTGGGAAGACAGAGGCTCGGGTGTCTCCATCTCTAACTTTGATTCAACAATCCAGGGGCTGAACTTACCGATTAGCAATCAGTCCCCAGATATCTAAAAGGACTTCTAGAAAACTAATGTCTGCCAATTTTTAGCTCAGCTTCAAACAGAAATCAGTTAACATGACCTTGGGTCGCTCTCGCTGTTGCCTCACTGGTTACCTTTCATCAGCCTGGAGAAAAGCCCTGAGATGCTACAGGACGTAGCATGGAGTGATGCTACACCCGTACTTCAAACCCCACGTGACACGGTAAGCCAGAAAAATTCAAAACCGTATGTCTGGTCTCATGCCAAAATATCACCGTGATGATATGCCGCTACAAGCATCTGCTCCCTCCCAACAGCTGGATCCAGGTCTGGCACCGCAGCACTACCAACCTGCTATCGGCGTACCCGCGGTCATGGGCACAGCCATCAGCCCCATGAGGTACCCTATGGCCTGGGACGCCTGCATGGGGCCCACCAGCTCGAAGGCGATGGGGGCCATGATGGTGGTGAAGAAGCCATCGCAAAGGCCGAGGAAGAGGCAGATGACAATGACGCCCTCGAACCCTCGGCACTGGGGGATCATCATGCACAGAATGCCCAGCAGCACGAAGGACACAACCTGGGGAGACAAAAGTGGGCATGTCATTGGGGTGCAGGACGAGTGGGGATGGGCAGCAGGAAGTGTCATGAAGATGACACTGAACAGGTCAACGACATCGCCCCCTCCTCTGGACCCAGCAATGCCATCCACCCTCTGCTCTCGTCTCGGAGAGGCCTTTAAGAATAACCTTTTAAAGAAGCTTTAGGAAGGATTATCTGCTGGATTAGCTGCTAAATGTCAGCAGTTTGTTTTTCAAAAATCACAAGAAGGTGAGAAGGTGTCCAGCAGTTTGGGAAGAGTTGAGACCACAGAGTTTGATTGCTGAATGGACACCAAGACCTCAGGTCAAGTGTGTAACTTCTGTACACCTTTCTGTAATAAATTTTCTTCCCTAAGAGCAGACAAGGGTGTTAGGTAATGGTCGGTAAAGGATTTGCGATCTGTGGTTGACAGTTATTAAGCAGATTGTCGATAGAGATGTTATCCCCTGACCCGCAGTTGTTAGCCAGCAGCTACGCGGAGCGTCAGACACAACGTACCTGCAGATAAATCTTCTTCAGCCCGGGAATGCAGTCGCCAATGCGGCCTGAAACCAAGCGCCCCAGCCCTGACATGGCTCCGAGGCAAACCAGGAGGATCCAGTCTTTTTTGGTTTCTTGAAATCGCTTCTCCACATATTTTACCTAGGATGGAGGGAAGGACGCACAGACACGAATCCTCAGTAAGTTAATCCCTCTCATATCCCAAAAAGGGACAAGACTTCCCGCAGAGGGCTTGTGGCTTTGGGGGTGGTTGTGTGACCCTCATGTTCACACCACGCTGACCTGCACACACCACCTCTGCCCACCCCAAACCCAACAGCCCCCTCCTCTCCCGCTACCGATGCTTGTCCTCAGGAGCCACGGGAAGCGACCGCTCTGCCCACCCTGGCGCAGAGGACAAATAGGACCATTAAAAAGCTGTCTCCCCCCCATCACTATTCCTGTTTACAGGACGTGCCTGCAGCAGTTTCTTAGCTTCAAGGCTTTTGGTGGCTCTGTCCCTACTGCCCATCTCCACCTTCCCACCTCCTCCTCCTCGCTTGCACGAAGGAGCCCCTTCACTCTGGGCAAAGGGACCTCCCTCCCCTGCCAGTCCCAGCCAAGGCTCTTACCAGGTTCATGTAAGGTACGAGATAGCCCAAGACAGCAGTGGCGATCCCAAACGCCCAAATCCGATAGGTCTTTCTCCGGAAAACCCTCAAGTTGAAATACTTGCGCGTCTGGGACCAGCACTGCTGCCGCATGCTCCGGCTGCCCAGCTTGTCCTGCCCATCGTGTTGAGAGTCACAAGAAGGCGGCAAGATGGGCCGATAGGTCAGAGACAAGAATATCTGGATGAGCATTAAGGCACTGAGTACTTGGAAAGTATGCGCCAGCCCAATGGCCTTCCCGACCATCTTCAGGAAGAAGGGGAGCGGCACGGAGATGAGGCAGCTGCCGCCAGCCACGATGCCGTTGGCCAAGCCAAGGCGGCGCTTGAAGTAGTGACCAAGGATGACGAGCGAGGGCTGGAAGGCGAAGGAGCTGCCGCAGCCAAAGAGGATCCCGTACGTGAAATAACGAACTTCCAGAGACCTAGTGGGAGAAAACCAAACACATGGAGGTGGTTACGTTACGCAGAGGCAAGGAAGCCTTCTCCCCTGCGGTCCTGCAAAACCTGGAGTCAAGACCCAGGTCTCGCACACCACAGGTGCTACACAGACAGTCTGACCTCGAGGAGCTTATTCCCTAGCCAAAGCAAGGATTATCCTCATTTCACAGCTGCCACGTTAAATCTTCGGGAAAATGCAGTCTAGCTGGGGAGTGCTTTCTGCAAAGAGCAGCCAACCTGCCCTCCTTGGGAAGCTGACCTAACTTGAATGGTTTTTAAATTACAGCGAGCAAGATTTTCTAAGGTAGGCAGGGTGGGTTATTTTTAGCTAGAAATCCATTTTTTTTCCACTGAAAGGACTAATTGAAAACATTGTGCACCCAGTGTTTGAAAGCAGAAGGCACCAACCCTGCTCGTTATTAGGCACTTAGGAAGGGAACATTGCATTTCTGCCCAGGTTCCAGGCTGGTTAATTAAGTTCTTCTTCTTCAAGCTCCTCTGGGAGCTTCAATTAGACAGCTAATAGATCTCATTTGTACCTTACATTGGTGGCTGCACCCAAGGAGGGAGGGAAGTGGCTGCTCTACAGAACAGGTGGAAAGTCCTGAGAGCCCTTGGAAGGAGCCGTTTCCCAATTGCCAGCCTGGTTTTCCCAACAGAAGCAGCTGAGAAAGGAGCCTAAAGTTAGGCTGCTTCGTTAGGTGCAAATAACCCGTTGTGTTTCTCTCCAGGTGAAGAATTTTTTTCTTCATCCCCATGCAATACATTCAGCTGCAAAAGTCTGCCATGAATTACGGCAGGGGAGGAGAGTGCGATGGAAACGTTTGGGCAGCTCACCGGGCAAGCGATGCTGCACAAACAGGATCTTTACTCAGAACAACTCATGTGAAATACTGAGTGCTGCTCGTGAAGCAAGCGAGAAGACAGCAGCCCAGATCTAACGGAGCAGTTTGAGGCTGAGAAAACGTTTACAAGCTCATCATTTCTTCCATTACACACTCGTCCCTTTAGCTAGCCAAGCAGAAAGCAGAACGTGCTTGCTGTACCCAACGTCTCAAAGACAAATGACTGTCATGAAAGGCAATTTCCAGCTATTCCAGAATGAAGCCACATCAGAAACTCCCTCTGCAGGAGCCAGGCAAGCAGCTGGGCTACGCAGGCTGTCTCTGACCTCCCACGCACCAGCCCTGGCCATCTCAGCTGGGTCACACCAGCTTTGGTACTGCAGCTAAGCTGACGTGTTGGATAAGTGGAGACAAATGCCACGGTTCCCATCTGCTCCCCGTTGACGCTAAGACACCCCTGCATGAGCAGGGGCTCCTTTCAGCCATGCTTCTTAGTCAGGATTTCCCACCCCGCTCGCTGGGAATCGGCCAGCTGCTCTCCGGTGGGAAGGGTGGCATCGTCTCCCATGGATAACAACATCTCCTGGGACAAAGAGGTCTCCCTCCAACAGCTGCCTCTTACTTACAGCTCACAATGGGAACGGCCCTGGTTCAGCCCTGCTGGCAGAGGTTTGGGGGATTTCTCTCTGCAGGAGAAACCGGGCAGAAATTGCCGAGGGGAAGGAGAGGCAGATGAAAAGGGACTCAAACCCCACCACAGAACATTTAACGGCGCAGAAGAGGAGGGCTGGGAGGGCATTGGGGGGCGTATGAAGACAGTCCTGCTGAACCGGCCACCATCTCCCATTCCTCACGCTAAAACATCCCCCTGAAACCTGAGGGACGGTGAAGTCTTAACACAACTGGGATTTCTCTCTTCTTGAGGGCGCGTAAGATCTGCGGTGGCTCGAGCCGATTATGAGTGCAGCAGGCACTCCGGTGCAAGGCAGCAAAGCGAGGAAAACCCTCGCCTCGACCCCATCCAGAAAACTTCAGCCTTCCCCAGAGCTCTGCTTTTCAGCACGTTTTGTGGTTTTCACACAAAAGTCCCAATATTTTGAGAGTAGGAGGCACTGAGCATGTGCAGCCGTGCAGGCTCGGCGGCTGAGTGGGTTTTTGGATCAGCTCAGTGCAGTGCTGGGAACTGCTGCTCCTCTGTTTGGACAAAGCAAACCCAGTTTAGAGAAACCAGGAGATAAAAGGGTTGGTTAGCCTTGATCCTGTCCTGCCTGAGCCCACCAAACCCAGGTTGCGTCTCCCTTTACAGCAGCTCCCTTTGCACCGGTGCACGTAGCCCAGCCGGCACTGGGTGGGTCATCTCCAGCTGCGGCTGGCAGAGCTGGCAAGGGGGACAAAAAAAAAAGCAAAAAAAAAAAGCAAAAAAAAAAAAAAAAGCTTCTCCATTGTTCTGGGTGAGCAGGAGCTGCTAGCTCCGACTTTCGGGACAGGCCTTCGCCATCCAGATGGAGCGCTGCCAAATCCCGCAGCCCCGCTGCTCTTCCTCCGGCTCCGGCTCGGCTGTGCCGAAGGCAGCTTCCCTCAGTCCAGCTGCAAATGGGGTCCCTTCTCCCTTAAAAGGCAGCCAAAGAAATGGGAACCGAGAGCGAGAAGGCAGGAAATGGGGCTTGCGGCTCTGGAGCTCTCCTGGAAATAATATTCTTCTCTGCCTGTACTGTTTGATTTTTTTTTTTCCTAAGCCCAACGCAACAAGCCACTGGCAGCGATGTGGCCCCAAGAGCTCTTTTGCTTTGCATGAACATTTTACAATGGGGGGGGGGGGGGTGTGCGTGTGTGGAAAAAGTCCAAGCTTCGTTGATTAGAAGGAAAGCAAGATTGCATGGGAAGCGCCTGTGATCTGCCCTGCCAGGAGCCCGGGCATACCCTCCCTCAGGACCGACCGCACTTTCTCCGATTACTACTCTCTTTTGAAATACAAAGGGGTGGCACCTGCGGAGGAAGTCGCAGGGTGGTTCCTTCCACACCTCTGCCCGTGCTGCTGACCGAGAGAGATGGTTTTAGCATCCCAAGTCCCCCGGCTGCGATCGGCCCCAGTCCCTGGGGCTTTGCCAGGAGGTTCAGAAGCTGCCTCCCCCCTCCCAGCGTCATGGGGGGGCTCCCGCAGCTGGGGACTCGGGGACCCACCTCACAGCACGTATCCACAGGGAACCAGGGTTGGGGCGAGCACGAGGGTCTCGCTGACCAGGGTAAAAGGGAGCTGGCGTCCCACTGCCCCGCGCGGGCAGGGTGGGCAGGGAGGGAGCACAGCGCAGGCAAGTCACCCTCCGGGAAACTAGTATGTATTTGCTTTTAAAAAAACCCACTTCTTGAAGCATTTTAATTAAAACAATATTGATTTTAACTGAAATCCAACCCAAAGCGATGTTTTTATTCCGAAAAACTGGGGCAAATGATGCTTTGGAGGGTGACTCCACGGTGCCTTTGGGACTCCATTTAACAAGTGCCACATAAAGGACCTCTGAGGTGACCTCTTTTTGCTCCCACAAAGATGCAAATGTCTTGGGTTGGAAAGATTCTCACATCGAATCAGGTACACCTGCCATCCAAATGCACGTCGGCGAGCCTGCCAGCAGAAATTCATGGCACGGGATCAGCCGTGGAAAACGAGGAGCAGCAATCGCCCCGTGCTGCCTCAAACGCCCGAGCCGGCGCGGGAACAGCACAAACTGCTTCAAACCCCGTCTGCGTCCCCCTCCCTGCCTGCCCTGCATGGAAACTCCCTCTTGCCAGGTGTAACCCATCAAATATTATTTTAAGCATTAATTTACTTTCAGTAGCAAATGTGAAATTGGTTGCAAAGGAGAACGGTTTTGTCCACGAGCGTCTCTTTGGAGCTGCCTGCAAGAGGCGCACCAACTTCTCGCTGCCTGTTCTAAAGATCAAATGAAGGACCTGAGGGCTGAAATCCCATAAAAGACAGACCCTCGCTCAGGAAAAATTCACTCCCTTGTTGTATAAGGACAAAAGAGCAACTTGGTTCAATTTGGAGAGAAACAGGCTGTGCACACGTGGGCTGTAGGGATGCCAGGAGACCTCTCATCTGGATGGAAACCACCCGCTTTGCCCCAAAAGGCAGCAGCAATGTGTAGGCAGGGGGGTTGCAGGGAACAGTGAGGAGGAGGAGCTCGCCGAAGAGCTGGATGGCCCCTCCGCAGCCTTACTTGGTGAAGGAGCTGGAGAGGAGTCCAATGAAGGCGATGGCAGCTCCCGAGGCTGCTGTGGTCCTGCAGCCGATCCGGTCGGTGAAGATGCTGACGATGGGAGAGCAGAAAAAAATCATTCCCATGGCCAAGGAGCCGACCCATGCTAGGGAGAGAGAGAAGAAAGGCGACGGTCAGGGTGGGACATCAAACAGGTGCCAGAAGGAGAACAACCAGGGACCGACTCCAGCTTTGAAGGTGGGCTCGGCAGAGAGGCAGCCCCCTCACGCCGTTAATTAACAGTGCAGCTCATAAATAACACGGTTACCGCCCGCGCTGCCCACCAGCGTCACGGCCGGGGCGCAATCCGCAGCGTCTCGCTGTTCGCCCGTGCGATGGAGGCACGGCCAGGTTTTGCTTTTATTCCCCTCCGCTGGGTTCATACGCGACCTAGGGAAGGCACCGAGCTTTCAACGCTTCTTCCTAATGGCCCTTGCCGTGCCTGTAATGACGCCTCCACTGATGCCGCTTCCATAGGGGACATCTCCACGGCCAAAAGCCCCCCGAGCTCCTCAGAGCCCTCTGCTCCCTGGCTTTGGCTATGAAGTTTCCTATCTTGAGTTATAGCTCTGCGTTTCTGGGTGCTGCACTCATCCCTCATTGCTCCCCATTCCCCAGAGCCAGGACTGCCTCACCTCCCCCTCGCCCCACCTTCAGCGGGGATTTCTCGTTGCAGCGGAGCTAATGGGAGACACGCAGGTTGTGCCAGGTTAGATTGCATCCCTGGCCCTGCCGGGCGATGCCCAGGTGGGACGGTGATCTCACGTCTCCTTCCGACCCACCTCTGGAGCAAACCACTGTCTGGCTGGCTGTCTCTTTTCAGAAGCTTTTATTATTCGCAGATTATTTCAGCCTGTCGTCTTCTCCCTGCCCTCCACCTTCCCTCTTTAATGGTTTCTGTGACTATTTTGGGGAGGAAAGGCAGGCTTTCAAGAAAAGCAATGTGGTAAGGAAAAAAAAATCTCAGTCTACCAGCTCTGAGGAGAAGCAAGAGGTCCCCTCGGCGGGGCGCGGGGCAGGGCAGGACGGACGGACAGACAACCTGGTGCCCAACCCTACCTGGCACCCAAGCTGGGGGACCTCCTGGAGCATCTCCCAGCTTCAGGCGCCGGCTCTGGGCTGCCGAGCGCGATCTGCCCCGATCTGCCCTGCACAGACCCCGGGACATGTGCTCCTTGCTTTTTTTGTACCTTCTTGGGGGTTGTTTTTTTTGAACCGAGCGCTCTGCAAACCCTTTTAGCACAGCCCGGCACAATAACAACCTGTCCTTCAAGAGCCGTGAGATTTTCAGAAAATAGCCAGGTCCCTATTAAAAGCAAATCCCGGCTATATAAGAGCCTCTCCAACCTCTGCCTTTCAAAAAGGACCACACAAAGAAGCCCTCGCTAGCCTGGGAAGAACTGACCCTTCCAAATTAATTATAAGTTCGCAAGGACCCAATTTACTCCGAAGTCTTCCTTAATAAATGCAGAGCGGAGCAATAAAAAGAAAAGCAAGGGCTGTGCGGGAACCTCAGGGGACTCGCCAGGCTCTCATCTCGACACCAGGTGAAATGCAAAAGGGCGAGGGAAAAGGAGAGGACCCCCCCTCTCCGGCTGATTTTCTTGGTTATAAACACAAGGCACAGTGTAATGAAAGTCCTTCTAATAGGATTAGATGGCACGGCTCCAAAGAGCCGTCCAAAACAACTCCAAGAGGGGGTGAGGGGTGGGAGCAAAGCCAAGATGGGAAAGGCTCGTTAAATTGGATAATATACTTCCAGAAATGTTCCTTCTACTCCAGCCAAGGCAGTAAAACGTTAGATGGCCCCATCATGTTTGAAGTTTGTTATTTTTGGAAATTACTTTAAGAAATGCGGAAATAAAAGCATAAAGCAAAGTATTAAATTTAAAGGGCCAGATTCTGATCTTAATAACCCGGAGATTTACATGCAAATAAGCAATATCAATCTCTGGCCCCAAAAATGCATACTCACCTGTGGAGATCAAAGCAAACCCGGGGCGAGAGGCTCAGCAACGGGCGCTTAAAAGCTCCTCCAGCTTTGGGTTTGTAAAAAGGAGATATCACTCAATTAAAATCGGTAAACACAAAAAAATGAGTCCCGTGGCAAATTGCTCTACCTTAGAGAAAGGGCTTACCACAAGCAATGAATAAAAATAGGCTTGGGGAAGAACATCAAGTTAAAATTAGTAAGAACAATAGCCTCACTTCCAGAGTGGGGTTTTGTCTTCCCAGCGCTTCCCAGCGAAGCCCCGGGAAGCCGGGAGGGCTGGGTGAGCTCCAGCGCTGGAAGGAAACCTCGGCAAAATCTGGGGGCAGGACAAAGCCGCCTCGGCCCCAGCTCCAGTCCCGGCATGATTCACACCGAAACAGCCCCCAGAGAGCAGGTTGCACAATTTACCCCCCCCACCCCCCGTTTTATCCCCAGCGCAACGGCGGTGATCTCCTTTCACCTGGACCAGGGCAAGGCTGGAGGAAAGCCACGGCAGAAAACCACGGGTTGGAAAGAAAAATGGGGTTCAGGTGAAGTGTAGCCCCAAACCTGCCCCTCCAGACACGGAGCTGGCGTTCCTGGACCTGCTCCACGTGATGAAGAGTTTATTTTTGGCAACCTGTGTAACGTGGTATTGAAGTTTCTCCTGGACTTTCCTGGACATGAAGGGCAGAGGCAGCCATTCCTCCAGTGGAAACCAGACGGGGCTTAACCAGCCTGAGTCAGGGCTTCCCTTCGGCAGCTTCTCAGATGCTGGAGAAGTTACAACTTGATTTAAAGCCCACAGGAAAAAAAAATAAAAGGGGGGAATCTTTGCTTCTGATTTCCACGGGGTTTGGATGAGATGGTTAATTCCTAGCCCGGCCACACCTCGCAACCTTCTGTGGCTGATAACCTGGGCGAGATATTGAAACACACAAAGACAAGCCCCCACAAGAGGTGCGAAGCCTTATCAGCCGCGCGGTGCGATCAAGCAGATCCTAAAAGAAACAGTGGACTGAATCCAGCTGAGGACGGGGCTGGAAGGAGCTCAAGAGCTGTGCAGAATTTGGGCAGGAGCCGGGTTAAGACTTGATCAAGTCTTGAGGTGCCACAAGTCCAACCACCTCCTGGAAGTGCCAGCTGAAGGGGCTGGTTTTGGAGCTGCCATGGTGGGACCCGGCTGGTGATGGCCGAGAAACCCCCCTCTCCAAGGGATGCCTTTACAGAAACACCAAAGGCTTCAGAAACCGCTTTTTTAGTTACAAAAAGGCATTTAAAGCACTCTCCTTTTACAAGGGGGAGTGAAGATGACTTCTGATTCGGGGGCTGGCAATATTAGAGGTGGCTCAACCCGTGCTGTCCCTCCCCAATAGCCACCTCTCCACTGACCCTGCTTGGCACTGCAAGTTACGCCGAGACCAGCCACGTGCATGCCACCCTGCTCCCACCCACAGCCCCTCCTGAAGGCAATGAAACAGCAGCTGGGGAGCCGTGATCCCCCGGGTGTACGTAACCCCACTTCTCGCTGCTTGCTCCGGCAGGGACAGCAGCGGGCTGGAGGATGGCAGCAGCCCGAGCTGCCACCCGAGCCCAGGCCACCTGCAGCCCCAGATTCCTCCGGAGCTGATGGGACCTTCCTGGTGGCCCTGAGGATGCTCTGGGGTATGGGAAGAGCCCAACATGGAGCTGGTGGCCCTTTGCTGGAGCAGAAAGGATGACCAAGGAGAGCATCCCACCAGCAGCTCTCCCACAGCGTGATTGCACAGGGGGTAAAGCTCCAGCTAAAGCTCCCCAAATTGCTCCTTCCCACCCTGACTTAACAAAGACAGCCAAACTGTTGGCCTGTGAGAGGTCCAAAGCAACGTGGTCTTCAACACAGACAGGAGAAGACAGCGGTTGAAGATCTCCAAGGGGAACAGTGATGCAGTGGTGTAGGAGATGTGAGTAACATGGCCAAGCCGAGCCGCCGTCCCCAGCACCACTCACTCTGGGCTCAAGATGGAGCAGAAACCAGGGAGGTGACCCGTTTGCCCACCAGCCCCGCTGTGGGCAAATGGACTGGTGGGTGCATCAGCTGTGCCCACGATGAAGGAGCTCTGGGACCAGGTGTGCCTTGGCCACCACGTCCTCCTGGCAGCGGGTGACACCACTGCTGGGGACCCTGCGGCAGAGAAGGGCTGGCATGTGGGGGTCAGGACCTGCAATGGAGCTGGCAATGCCGAGGGGCCAGGGAGGGCTGTGAGCACCGCGTCTGTGTGTTCATGGCAGCAAGAGGTGGGCAGGGCCCCCGGGGTCGGTCCAGGCGGGTCCCATGCACCAGACACCAGATCAGCTTTCTTTCCAGCAAGGCCATCCCAAAAGGATGGAAAGCTCCTTCGTTGCCGGTATTCTCCTGAGCAGAAAAAGGTTTCTGAGCGCTGCGGAGCAGAGTAAGGTGGGCACAGGAAGGTGAGAAACAACAGGGGAAAACGTCACTGCTCCGAGACGCAGATCCAAACCCCCTCGGTATTTAGCTCATTGTTCCAAAAAAACATCATTAAAAAATCGTACTGCATAGTGCTTGTACCTGAGACTATTTGTTCCTTTAAAAATGAATCTCCAGGGAGAGAGAAGGAAGGGACGTCGCTCTCAGCCGTGCTTTCCCGCTGACCCAAATACCCCGGGCTGCAGGGATCAAGGACCAGGAGGTGACCTCAGATCCGCTGCTGGAGGAAGTGTCTTCCCTCGCTTCCCGCGGCTTCTCCTGCTCGCGCCGCGTGGCCGGGCCAGGGCGGCCGCTGGAGGGGACGGGGGACATGCTGCAGAGGGTCACCGTCCCCAGGCACTTGGCATTTCTCGGAGGAGAGATGGGGCAGCCAAAGGTAATTCGCCTCCATCTCCCCGTCTGTACTGCTCCTCCAGGAAATAAGTAATTTCTTGACTTGCGCTTTCTGGGGACAGGGAAGCTCTGCTGGCATGACAAACCTCATCACACATCTTCAAAGCCCTTCCCAGCCCTACCTGGCTCCCTTTTTGGGTGGCCTGGGAGCCAAAGCAACCTGGTGGCCCTGCCCACGCAGGCACTGTGGGGAAGCAGACGGCTGCAACCCCCGCTCCGCGGAGCTAATGCGTGCCGCCTGCAGCACATCTGCGGTGGAAATGAAGCAGCTGTTTTTTCTTGCGCCCTTAAAAAGCAATTTGCGTCATCGTCTTGCTCACTCAAAGTAAAGCCTGAAGCGCTCCCAATGGCTTGGTCCCATGTGCTCAACATCCCCCGCGGACCGAGCACATCCCGAGGAGGGCTGGTCAAGGCTTAAATAAAGGCAGACCCAAAGTCACATCTGAGGAGGCCACCGCAATGCACGGCAGGAAGGGAAACTAAGCCAAAGAGCAGCAAAGTGAAGCTGAGGAGCAGCAAACCAAAGCTGAGGAGCAACGGGGCTCCTCTGAACGGGAGGTGGTGGTGTGGTGCGGTGGCAGCCGCCGTGCATCACATGCAGCTAAAAGCCAGATAAACTCATTAATTGTATAGCAAGCCCTGCTTGGTACCATACCCTAAAGCTTCAGAACAAAGTCCTCCTTTATCAGGTTTGGCTGACTTCTCCCCCCTCCCTTCTTTCGAAAACAATTCCAAAACAGCCTGAAAATTGGAATAAATGGAATTACTCAGAGGAATTATTCAAGGCCAGGTCTGACTAAAGACCCTTTCAGTGGTTCATAGCAGTATTAGGACAGAGTAAGGAAAAACGTGAATGTCGTAGGAGAAGTGGCAACTACCGTCATCGCAGCATGGTCCCATGACCATGGATAATGCAACAGCTTCTCAGAGACCAGACCCAGCAAGACCCACCCAGTCTTTGCCATAGGAGACTTTTAAAAAAATCAATTTTTAACTGGTTCAGGAGCACAGGGCACCGGAGCAGAGCAGGCTGGGAATGTACTTTGCTTTAAAAAAACCACCACATCTCTCCTGATAGGGCCTCTCTGCCTTCCCTCGCTCTCAAGGACGCAGGGGACATTTAAGAGACGATGCCCAGGCCACCTCCTGTAACCACTAAGTGACAGATATCAGCTTATGTGAGAGAAAAGTCCCCATATTAGCTGCCCCACGGCCATGTTAAGTAGAGATGGAGACAAATCTGTGGTTTCGCTTGGCAAGCAGCAGGCACAGAGTGTTTGCCTGAGGTTCGTGTGCTGAACGTCTCGGAGAAACTCAGCCCCAGCCACATTTTGCATCGTTTCATTCCAAAACCATAAAATTCGACCCCGGTTAGAGCAAAATGGTGTTCGAGCTCATGTCTGAGCTGCATCATGTCTTCCCCATCCACAGCCCTGCTCCCGCTCGGCCTCGGAGGCTCCAGAGCCAGTCCAGAAATACAAATTCTTGTGAAATCCATCCAAAAGCAACAAGGCAGCATGTGCTCTGCAGCTGAAACCCCCCATGTGCCCAGGCTGGGTTTTTCTTCCCAGCACTCTCCTCGGCAGGCCAGGAAGGTTTTTCTTCTCCGCGTTGCCTTCTGGCTTACAATTTTTGAGAGATGATTCACCTACCACACACTAAAGTTACCCAACAAAGAGGAGCTACGGTCGCAACAGCTTCGTCTCAACGCAGGCTCTCACCCACCACGTCCCATCCAGACGTCTTTCCATGACCTACACCCTCGAGGAGGCCGGAGATCTTGTTACTCCAATCTCTCCTGATGTCGGGTGACTCCAAGTTGGACCAAGTTTGCCCATGTCCCATCTCCCCAGGTGAGAGCCCGGGGCTGCGCGCCTGGAGGGCAGCTCTTGGGGTTCAACCGCTCTTGGGCAAAACCAGTGCCCTAACGCAGCTCCTGCCCGAATGAACTGGCGTAGCCTCTTTAGTACTGGGGGAAAAAGCACGTCCCGGGGGGGTGAGCATCCCCTCCTTCAACTGCGCTGTCAAACACCTCACCAGCCCCTGGCTGCATTTTAACCCAGCAATTTTATGAAAAACAGAAAAGTTCCATTTTAATTGGTGAAAATTCCCTCCTCCCGCCCGCGGAGCGCCAATCTGTAATTAGCCTTTCATGTAAAACGATGTTTATTCCTGACGGAGTTTATCTTGGCACAAACAGGCGCTCTGAAATGTGCACACATTTGAAGACTCAAACCCTGCATTTAATTCTCTATCTGCTTGTTAATCCTCATTGTTCCCAAGCCCCTTTTCAAAACACACCCACAGGGAGAAGAAAGTATTTTTTTTATATATATATATATATATATATATAAAAAAAAAAAAACCCTTCCAGCGTCAGGAACACCAGCAGCGAGCGCAGCACTGCAGGCACCGGCCCAGGGTCCGGCTGCCCCCGCAGCTCCCGGTGCTCACTCAAACACACGGTGCCAAACCCAGGAGGCCTTCCTCCTGATTTTTTCCATCTTTCCTTTTTTTTTTTTTATATATATAATTTTTCTCCCCATCCGTGATGCCCCTCGAATGTCCCCCCCTGCAACGCAGGCACTCACACGAAGGACCAGGGGCCCCGGTGTTTATTTGGCAGCTCTGCAGCGGGAGGGTGGGGAAAGCACGGTGGGGAAACCACCAGTAGCCCCCAGCCCCACTTTGGAGAACTAACTCTCAGCGAGGCAAACAGACGGGGGCCAGACCCCAAGTTTTATCATTCCTGGGCTTAATTTGAAGCAATTTGGGATTTACGTGCTCCCGGCACACAGCAGCCACATGTCCTAGCGTAGCAGCTCAGGGCTGGACCAGCAGCCCCCAGGGACCTCCCAGCTGGGACTGGGTGACCGAAGCGGACCAGGTCCTTCCCCTCCGTCCAGCCCCGAGCGCAGACGGCAGCACAGGGCCCATCGGGGCGAGTGGGGAGAGCAGGGGGCTCCCGAGCGGCTGCCAGCGGCTGCTCCAGGTTGCCCCGCTCTGGGTGACCACATTGCTTCCAACCGAGCAATAAACACAGTATCTACCTTATAAAATGAAAGGGAGAGGTCAGGGTCAGGGTCAGGGTTTGGTTTAGAGTCAGGGTCAAGGTCAGGGTCAGGGTTAGAGTCAGGATTAGGATTTGAGTTAGGGTCAGTATTAAGGCCAGGGTTAGGGTTTGGGTCAGGGCCAAGGTCAGGGTCAAGATTAGGGTCAGGGCCAGGGCCAGGGTTTGGGTTAGGGTCAGGGTTATGGTCAGGGTGAGGGTTAGAATTTGGGTTAGAGTCAGGGTTAGGGCCAGGGTTAGGGTTTGGGTCAGGGTCAGGGGGCCCGGCTCTCCCCTGCCCAACGCACCCTGGCAGGTTGGGGTTTCCTCCAGGGACCATGTGCTGGCTCCTCGCCCTCTGTTTTTGGGGAAAAGGTCCCCATTGCTGGAGCCAGGCAAGTCCCGGAGCCGATGGCAATGATTAACTCCGGCGGGACGGTGTGGGTCAGCCGTGGCCCCAGACGCCGGCTGCTGCACGTCCGAAATTTTAAGCCTTTGGAAAAGCCGTGACCTGACCAAACTTCATTGGGCTTTGACTATGATTAACCTCCTCCAGTCGCTTGTACAAGCGCGTGAAGCACTCACTTAGGAATTGCTTAGCATTCGTGCCCTGCCACAGCCATGCTCCCGTCCCCGACAGGGCAGTGGTGACACCCTTCCTCTTCCCCCAGCCCAAAAACGCGTCATCTCCTCCAAATACCCACTGTGGCCGCTTCTTGTAACTGGCAGACTCATGGTAAGCAGTTCCTGCAGCACACAGACAACTGGGAGGACAGTGCAGCTGGGGGACGGGGGTGGAGGAGCCTCAGGAGTTTGCCCCCCCCTGCTTTACCTCCCTTTGGAGACCACCAGCACCAAGAGACCGCTCTGCAAGACATGATCGTCCATCCAAGGCAAAAACACCACGTTTGCAAACAGGGCAGGGAGGATGCAAGGGGATGGGCGCCTGCGAGGACACGAGCCGCATGAGGGACAGCCTGCCAGCCCGTCCCAGCCTGGCACCGGCACCGGCACCAGGACCGGGCCAGCAGAGCTGGGGCATATGCCTGGCCAGCACCAGCCACCGCTTCCCAGCCTGGGATCCAGATGAGCGCTGCCGCTTTTGGGGGGAACACCTGAAACCCCAAAAAGGCAGGAGGGTGACTCCGGGGGCACCTCACCCCCTGCCCCAAGCTCACCTGCGCCCCAGTGCCCTGCCAGCCGTCCCACGCACGCGACTGGTACGGCATTTCCCCGTCTCGGAGCAGCTCGGCTGGCTTTGCGATATGCTGCTGGGACGCAGAGGTCGTGGCTCCCGGCCAACGCACATCAGAGCAGACGGCAAAGCAGCGCCGCAGCTCGCGGGCCGGGCCAAGGGGACAATGCCAACGGGGCCCTCTACGTCAAGGTTCATCTTGGTTCATCTCCCAGCATCCATGTGCATCCCTACGGGTGCCTATGCTCAGTGCAAACCCAGCACCGCAGCTGGCATCGCATCCCCATCTACATGGCGACATTATACCCAAGGCTGCAGGACCCCAAAAATCCCCAACGTTACTCTGGGGTGAAAGCACCTGTGGCATCCCAACCCCTTGATGCCTTAGGGAGAAGATGGGAGGGCTCCCGACACCCAACGGGAGGCAGGTTGGGTACCCCTCCTGAAACACAGCTGGTGGCCCAAGACTGCTCCATCCCTTGCGAAATCACCGGGCACTTTCTGTCTCCTCTCCCCCCACTGCCAGCAAACCCCGCCTGGGCAGCGTTTGGGAACCCTCCGCCTTCTGCGGGGAGGCTGGGGTGAGAAAGGATGCTTTTTTCCAAGCTGGAAGAGACAGAAAAGTTTCCCTCTTTGCCAAATTTCTCCCGAGCCATCTTCTGTTTCCCATTAATGTCAAGAAGAAACCCTTCGGCCCGGGGTCCGTGCTCCTCCCACCGCAACTCCCACGGGTGCTTGTCAACATCCCAGTCAAAAAGGAGAATTAAACCCACCCAACCTGGCTGGCGATGATGCAGGGGCCCGCAGAGCAAGAATCGGCGGCGGCGGGTGGAAAACAACCCCCCTGGCTCTGCTCTTACATCTTCCCCTCGGAAACTTTTCAACTCCAGTTGCTGGCAGGAGCCGGGCTGATCCCAGCTGAATTCCTTCCACTTACCAGCAAATAAATAGCAGTTAAATGGAGGGAAAGAGAAAAACACCCTTTTTTTCAAAGGGAAAACAAAGAAGCCAGGGAGAATAAATGGAGGCGAAATGTTGGGCCGGTCAAAGGCTCACGAAGATCTTTTTCCCTTCCCAGTCGGGTACTTGACAGCCTTCCCTCTCAGTTAATTAAGGGATACTCAGAAAGAAAAATACTTCCAGCCCTTTGCCAGCCCTGACCATTAAGGGGAGAGTCATAGCGCGCTTGAGACCAAAACCAAGAGCCCTGGCCACAGCTCCTCCACCCGGCCCCGGACAGATACAGGCTGCCCAGGCCACCATTTTTCAGACAATTAGGTGCCATTGCAGGGCATCTATGGTCTCCTCCCAGCCCTGGCAGACTTCTGCCCAGCCTTTTCTCCAAACCCTCCGGTGATGGGGATCTCCAACCTTCACCTAGATGAGGGCTGGTCTTCCTGCACTCCAGGTATTTCTCCCTGGAGAACCAACACCTTCCTTGCTGCAAAATTTCAAAGCATCACTTTGCAACCTGTCCCTCACTGGACAGAGAGAACAGCTTATTACCTTTTTAGCAACTTTTTAAAGAGCTGAAGGCAGTGATGCACCTTCCCTCCTCTAGCAGGAACAGCCCCAGCACGGGCTTCAGCACTGCACATCGCTCCCCCTCCTCTCCTCCACGTCTCCCGGTTGACCCAACCCTTTCCCGGTGTGTGGTGCTCAGTGGAGACACCTTCCCACGTCCCTCCTGGGGACCGACTAATAATTAATTGTCCCTTGCCCCCCTCCTCCAGCGCAATGCGGTGCCTGGCTCTTGTCACACTGCACCCCAACAGGTTTGTAAAGGCACCTCCCCAAAAAACCCCCCCCATGGGAGCCCCGCGGGGAGAGATGGCTCCTGCCACCCCCGACGGCTGCGTCACCCCCAGCCCCGTGTCGGGGGGCCACGGCCCGCAGCTGCCTGCTGTCTTTCGAACCCTGAAGGCTGTTTGGTGCTTCAGAGAGCGGCGGGGAGCGTGGCTGTGCCCCGGCTGGGCGCGTGCGCTGCGGGGAGCAGGGCAGGGACCTGCCGGCAGCCTTCCTCCGGCGGGATGGGGATGGGGATGGCACGGGAAGAGCTGAATCTCCCAATTGCCCATTGGCCAAGGCTGGGGCACGCCGAGGATGAGTAAGGTTGGAAGAAAGCATTCCCCGCGTTCCTCTCAGCGGCACCCACATGCACTGCCAGCGCTGCTGGCTCTGCCCCGCTGCAGTGCTGCATCGCAGCATCCTCCCCCGTAACCTCCCCCGGCCCGTAACCACCCCACGGACCCCCCCCAAGCTCCGGGGGGAAAAAAATGCTGTGGCAACCTCAGCCTGAGCCCCCCTGGGGCAAGCACCCCAAAACAGAGAGAGCTGGGGCAGCAGCAATGCCTCCCCCACGGCACCCGAGCGGAGCCACACGCCCGAATATTATCAAAATATTTCAGTTATGTTACTTATTTGCTTACACCCAACAAGGCCCCAGTTTCCCCAAAGACAAAGTCCGCCCAATACCAGACTACATACGGGGCTAGAAATATGAAAGGGAAAATCTAGGCAGCGGCGGCGGCTGCTGCGGGCGCTTTCCGAAGGGAGGCCCCTCTCCAGGCTGCGCCACTCAGCTTTTAAGTTGTTTTGCCCTGAGCTTCATTCACAAAGGAGATAACGCCTCCCTGCAATGGCCTCTTCCATCTGGGCTCTCCCACCACTCCGGCGGCTCCCCGGGCCGGTGCCGGTGCTCAGCCCCAGCCCAAACCCTCCTGCAGCACGAGGGACGGCGCAAGGTGACGACTGACCGCAGTGGGGGATCCACTGGGGAGCCTCCTCCATTGAGCGAATATCTTTAGAAATCAAAATAAATGAAGAAAAGCCGTTTGTAAGCAGGTTGAGCAGAGCCCTCGAGCGGGCACACAGCCTGGGCAGCATCCCGGGCAGCATCCCGGGCTGCGTCCGTGTGGCAAAACGGCTCCATGGTGGAAGATCTGGGCTCTTCTGCTGGCCATCAGGAAATTATTTCCTCCTCTGGTGCTGGAGAGTTTCCCCTGGGTCTCCAAGATGGAGACACTAATGCCTCTGGATAGTGCTCCTGAAGCCTACTGATGGGGAAAAAAAATCCCCGAACGACACAAGAATTGCATATCATCATTAAACCAAACACCCGAAAGCCAAAAGAGGGGTAAAATAGCCATGTGATTTTAATCTCTTGGAGTTTCCTTACATTAAAGCACACATTTGAGAACACCTGGATATCTCAGAAAAATAGACCATGCTGTAATTAAGCAAATCCGATAGCTAAAGGAAACTGAAGAACAGCAATATTTTATTTTATTTAATTTTTTTTCCCCCCAACAAGAAACAGGTTATACCCCTTTGCCAATGGGCTGTTACTTTTGGCTGATCCGCTCTCATTTGAAAGTTTTTCAGACGGCGGGTGGCTTCGGCAGCCGCCCCGCGGTGCGGGGAAGGGCCAGCCCTGCCCTTTGATGCTCCGGGCGGGTGGAGAAAAGCCATGGCCGAGGCGTCGGGGTTTCCTGGGTGGGACGGTACCCAGCCCCGCGTTTCCCATTAGCATCTCGGGAACCCATCCCCGAGCCCTCCAGCTCCCGCCGACGCACCTTGAATGGGGATCCGTAATACATATACACACACACACACATATACATATATGTGCATATATATGCCTGTGTGCATCTTATGTGTATACACACACATATACATATATATTAAAAAAGCAACCCCCGGAGGGCTTTAGCCCACATGATGGCTGTGGGCAGAGCCGCACCGTGGCTTCCCCGGAGCCACGCAATGTTTAACGAGACCGAGGGGAACCGGGGACAGCCCGTACCATTTAAAGTGCCTCGGCAGCAAAGTGCTTCGAAGCCCTGTGAAACATTAATGCGCTTTCCCAGAGAAAGGCCTTCGCTTTTTGCTGCATCAAGGGCTTTGAAATCGGAATAAATAACAGGGCAGCTTAATGAAGGTTTCTATCAGTTACTGGGTAAGTTTTGGTCCTCCTGCGATTCAGGTTTAAAAGCCGTACCTCCACGGCCAGGGACCCTCCTCTTCCTTCCCGTGGAAATACTGCATTTGGGGGTAGGGGCAGGAATCAAAATTACCCTGTTTCCGCAGGTGCCAGGCATGGGATTGCTGTAGGTAACACACGCTGCAGTCCCGGGGCTTGTTTTCAAGCGGCTGAGCTCCAGTTTCTCCCATGAAGCCCACCCACGCCCAGGGGCAAAGGGAAGAGCAGGGGCCAAGCGGCTTCAGCGGCGTAGAGCTGAAGCCCCCCAGGATTTGGGGGTAAGGAGGGATGCGAGGGGCCACGGGCAGCCCCGGGTTGCAAAGCCCCAAGCGCGGGGTGGATCTAACCCTTCCACTCGCCCCAGCACCGGACCGTGGAGATCTGCTGGAGGACACCAGCCCAGCAGCCGCTCCATGACAGCGCTGGGGACGGT
Source organism: Aptenodytes patagonicus (assembly GCF_965638725.1). NCBI lineage: Eukaryota > Metazoa > Chordata > Aves > Sphenisciformes > Spheniscidae > Aptenodytes > Aptenodytes patagonicus. The sequence continues at coordinate 22,497,593 of NC_134957.1, forward strand.
CTGTTTACTGAAGCAGCATCAGATTGCTCAGGAAGGGCTCAGCCTCTGCAATGACCCCGACACGGGGCTCTCCCTTCCCAAGCTCTGCCTGGTCGCGGCGAGCTGGCGCACACGCGTGGCGGTGGCATTACGGACGGGCAGAGCGGGGCAAGGGTGCCGAATGCCACCGCGGGGCCAAGTGTGCGCGCCGTGTGCCAGCAACTAAGGAAAGACCGGTGAGACCAGGGCAAATCTGCACCATGGGGTCTGCAGCCACGGGGCCGAGCGGAGGCAGCCAGCAGCTCGCTGCTGCCCGCGTACGCCTTCCCTGGGTCCCCACCCCAGGCAAGAAGGGCTCCCAAATCCCAACTGCTATAGCCGAAGTCGCGGCAAAATGTCAAGCCCTTTCTACTGGCCAAGGAGCGACTCTGAACTGGGGCCACCTGAGGACTGGAGCAGCAACCGCAGCCGAGTCGTGCTCCCTGGCCGCAGCTGAGCAGCAACTTGCAGCCGACCTGAAGCTGAAATTCCCTCCCCCCCCTAAAAAAAAATCTGTACTGCGGCACTGACCAAGGACAGATGTACTAGGACAGCAGAAAGCATGGGATGCAGATCCCCATTTGCATCATCCACTTGGTTTGACCTGGCCACAAAGCTTCAGCGTGTCGAGGAGCCAGGAGAGGCACGGGGGTGTAAGGGAATGGGGTGATGGAGAAGCCAAATCCCCCACCCAGCCAGGGCTTGGGGGGCTCCCACGCTGCTGCCAGTCCTGCCGGGCACCGAGATGGCGGCTGGGGGCCGGCTGCAGATCACGCAGCATTTGCAGAGCCGGGGAGAGGCTCGCTTCTGTCTCGATTGCTAATGAGACTAATACCAGCTGCTTCTCGCTTAACCAGTCTGACCATCGGGCTGAGCCAAAACTGATTCATTCATAAGAAAATGGAAAAGGAGATCCACTCGTCACCAGCCCTGACTAATGGGGAAACCAGCCAACAACCTGCCGCTTGCACACCGGCCCCGGCATTCTGCTCTTTCGGCTCTTCATCTTCCCAAATTCAAATGCTCAGATGAAACCTGAGCTCTGTCCTGGCATAGCTGGGTGGCGGGTGGCCCGAGTGATAAAAGAAAGGGCTATCTGCTGCAAAAAGTGCCAGCGTGTGGCCAGGGGGCCAACATCACCTGGCAATGCCTGACACTTTGCAATAGCTAATTCCTGTTTCGGAAGCAGAGGAAACATTAAAACCCCCAAAGGTGTTGCTTTTCGTGCTGCTCTGCCTGGCGTCATCTTCCCAACAGCTTTTTGGTTTTGTTTTTTTCTCCTTCCCTCTTCATCCCGCAATAAAAATCTAAGCAACCGCATTCATTGAGCAGAAAAACTCTCCGCCACCCTGCTGTAAAAACTGCTTTCTGCTTTTTTCTGCCAGCATGTTTTGTTTTATGAGGCCAGTGGGGTACAAACCATGGCGGGGGGGGGGGGGGGAAGGCTGCAGATGGGGTGGCTGGGAAACCCGGGGTCGGGAGGATGTTGTCCCAAGGAAGGGAAACAAGCTCCGAAATCCGGATTGGGACTAATCTTACCTCTGGGTGTAGTTTAGGATGGGCCAGCGAGGGTTAACAGCCAGCCACAGAGGTCAAATCAGGACCTGAAGTATCTCCACTCCAGGGCTGTTTGGTTCATGCTTTGGTTGATGAACTGAAGCAGGGCAGAGTTTAACAGCTTAAAAAAAAAAAAAATCTGCCATGATTTCTTAGCTTTGGGCAACACATTTGATTTTATATGAGTCTCCCTTAATAAAGGCCCTCTCCCAAAATGCAGGTCCCAAGGGCCAGGCTCTCCCAGCTAAAAGCCTGCAACACCATCCCTTGTCCCCAGAAGAAGAGTTCTCCCTTCTTCCCCAGAAGAAGAGTTTTTATCACCCTACCCTGCAGATGTCAGGACAAACACGACAAAACTTCAGTTCTTAGTGAGAAACCCACCCTGCACCAATATGGGTCTTGAAAAGCCCCATTTTCAAGGCAGAAAATCCCCAGCCAGGCCAGTCTGGGCAGGGAAATGCCCCAAATCCCGACGCTGGGAGCGCACAGCCACCTCGACGGCCTCAGGGTTCCACGGGGACAGTGGAAAACCGGGACCCTGGAGGTCGGAGACAAGCAGAGCTCCGGGTATCGGGGCCGATGCCCTGCTCACCTCTCCCACACCAGCCCCAGCAGGCTGGGAAAGAGTTCCCAAATATGAAATTTTCCTTTGCCCATCTAGGCGCCGGGGCACCGGTCGAGCATTTCACATATGACAACCGAGAGCGGAAAAGCCTTGTGCAAGGGCTTTAGGATGCACACCCGGCTCTCCCTCCTGAGGGCATCCAGCTACCCAGCATATGCCCACGTGCAGCGGCGAGCATGCACCCCGCAACCTGCCAGGCAGGACAGGAAAAACCTGCAAGGGATGGAAACCGCATTCCCAAGGCAGAAGGGAAAAGCCATCCAGAAAGTGGTTGACAACATCCCTGTCAGTCCTCACCCTTTCCCCTCCCAGGCTGGTTTCTCACCGACTGCGGGCGAGCTTCCCCGGCAGCGGGGCGGTCGGCCTGGCTTTTATTTGATGCTGAATTTCCCCGCGGGCAGGGGACGCGGTGGGGTACAGGCAGGGAGGAGCCCCGCGAAGACCTCACACCTCCAGCAGTGCCGAGGCCCCGCCGAGTTTATTCTGAAAAAAGAAAAAAATACAAAAACCCAACACCGCCTATATTCACCCCTTGGCAACGTCCTATCTCAGCAACACTCTGCTATTATTATACTCTGCAATTAAGCGATAAAGCTATAATTGCCTTATCTGATGGAGCCGGGCACAAGCAGCGAGGCAGGAGCTGCCCTCTGCACCCCTGTCCCGCTGGCAGGCAGGGGCGGGTTGGGTTTACAGGGTGGACGCACCACGCCGGGCATTTTAAAGCCGCCCTGTCCAAAAGCATCCTCCTGCTTGGCAGACAGACGGACAGACAGGACCCCACGGCAGCGCTGGGCTTCCTCGCCCTGAAACCTGGGTCAGCAGCATCTCCCCCGTGCCTGTGCGGTGCCCCGCTTCCATCCCTGCAGACCTCAGGGATGGCATTGGTGGCCTCCACCAGCTTCTGACCAGGAGGTGGTCAGCTCCGGCCAGGGTGGAAGCACATCCTAAAAAAAGGGAGAGCTTTTAATCCACTCTTCCTGCGGGAAGGTAGAAACAGACGGTCGAGGGACCAAAGCGCAAAACCACGTCACCAGCCGCTCTCCAGCCCTCCCCGCGTCCCTGCTTCAGCATCCCGGGGAGCAACCCGCAGCCGGGAGAGCCTGCCAGCGGCCGGGGCACTTTGAGAGCAGCCCTTCAGTACAGGATTCGGCACGCTCAGCCGTACCAGCCGGATTGGGGTGCTGGTTTTAGAGGAGGCGACCCCAGTTCCCCAACCCGGCGTCTCAGTGCGCCGAGCAAAGCCGCACCCAGCAGCTCTCAAGCCATAGTAAGTCCAGCTTGGTATTTTCACCCACAGGTTTGTCACTTCTGAAAGGGCTCTGATGGGCTATGGCATCCTTTCCAAAAAGATCAGCCCTGATTTAATTTGGTTTTTTTTAAGTTTGGTGTCCCCTGAATCCTGATTCTTGCCATTTTTTCAAGTCTTTTAGTATTTGACCTCAGCGCCGCTCCTGACCCCGCCAGCTTTCGGCAGAGCGGTATTCATCGGCCTTAGGAAAGAAAAATAAAGCCCTCCAAAATCCCGCCCGCGTGACCGTTTCCCAAATACGCCTCAATCCGCCTGGCCAGCGAAGCCACCCGCTCCCCACACCTCCAGCCCAGCCCAGAGGCCACGGTGAGGGGCGCCGGGGCCGTGCCATGCCTGCGCCCCCCTCCCAGGGCGAGCGGGCTCCCGCTGGGGCCCAGCCACAAGAAAGGCCGACGCAAATCGCATCGTTAGCATTCTTTCCGTTTTAATAACCCAAGGTGTTACCAGCAACACTGTTACTGATTTTTATCTTCGCAGCGCCTTTTAAGAGCTCCAATTTGTTTTTCTTGGAGATCTCATTTTGTTTTATTAAAGCTGACACCGAAGAGGGGAAGGAGACATTCTGGGCCCAGAACAAAAATATCCCATTTAAATACCCCGTATTATTTTCTTGGAAACGCTACTCCTTTGACTTTAATTAAGCTCTCCCCGGGCTCACGAGCTTGGCGTGCTTGGCTTTCAGGCGAGTTTAATCCCAGACAAGCTCCCCCCACCCCCAGTGCTCCCTGCTTCCATTGCTCACACAAACCTTAAGAAATCAACTGATTTTTGCTAAAATAAGTGGATTAATAGCTGGTCTGCCATCAAGAATGTCTTGATGTTGCCTCTTCGCCACCGGCCGGCCACGGAGCAAGCGCACGGCCCCAGCCACCCCGCTCACTTCACCGATAGACCCAAAAATCAGCTTTTCTCTCTGATTTTTTTATTCTTTTCTGCCGTTGCAATGCAAAGGGGAGATCCATCTCTAGTGCCTGACCGTGCCCCAGAGCTGCACCGGCTATTAGAGGAGGCAGGCTCACCCACGAGCCCGGCTCCAGTGGCCGCGGTGCCGCGGCTGAGCCTTGTGCAATCGCGCCGGGTGCTGACGTAATATCAATAATTACCCCCCCATGGTAGAAGCACTTTAGGATGATTGCAAAGTTAAACACTCCAAAAGTTGGGAAATCCCAGGAAGGAGCTTGTCTGGGCATCATCTGGTGCATACCCATTATGTAATTACCGTCAATCTTTAATCACAGATGATTTTTTTCCATCAGACCCGATTCAGACGGTGCACAGGAGGCACAGCCCTCACTTAAGTAGCTGCCATTAGATTTGATTTCCACCTCGGCGAGCTCCCGCTGCTTCGCACGGGGTTTGTACAAACCCTCCGGCCGAAATGCCTGACTCCTTGGCAAGCACCAACACACCCGCTCGCGCAACATCCCCCCGAGAGGGAAGGATTTCATCTCCCTTTTACGCACAGGATCTGCGGGCGGACAGATTAAGGCCAAGAGCTTGAAATAAAAGCTTTGTTTTGGTGCCTGACGCGAGATGGCCAAGAAAGGGGCTTTTGGGGATGCCGCTGGGCAGGGTGAGGGGGGCTGCGTGCCCCGGGGGTCCCCATCCCAGCTGGTCCTCGGGGATGGAGTGATGGGTGGGTGCTCAAAGCAGGTTCCTTCACCGCAGGCGCTGTGGGAGGGTTGTTTCTCCTCCCCGAGGAGGGCCCCGCCGTTCACCGAGGGCGTACCTCAGCAAGTCAGCCCATGCAGCGATTGCCCGTGCACATGGGCTTCCCTGCCCCGGGAAGGCCGGCTACGGCCCTGCTCTCTGCTCTGCATCAGGGAAAGCAAGCTAAAAACCATCACTGAGCTGCTAAATCCAAACTCAGAGCCAAAAAAAACCCCAAAGATGGGGAGAAACAGGGTCCGGTGAGCTCGCCTCCTCCACTGTAGGGTTCTGGAGACCAGATGCTCCCAATGCCACGCTGCTGGCAGTGCCGGCCCCAAAATACCGTCTCCATCTCACACTGAGGTGCCTGCACCAGGACGCAGCGCTGGGAGCTTATGTTACAGCAGTGTGGTGCAATGCTCTTCCTGCGCCCTGCGGGATGCAGGGACGTAGGTACGGGATATCTCCAGGCTGGAGCTTCCTTGGGGTGTGCAAAGCAAAGGGGTGATGGGGCTGAGCTGCCAGCACGGCGCTGCTGTCCTCCTGCCGGTCCCACGAGAGCCCAGGAGGTTGCTCGGAGCACCCCGAGCTGCTCCTCGCATGGAGCGCAGCGGGCGGCATGGCACGGCACGGCTGCTAGGCGTGCCCGAGACGAGTCCCAGCGAAGCAATCCGCCATGGGCACAGGGCTGCGACCTGGCAGCCGTTCCCAAGGGCTTTCCCCCACGCTTCGCCCCGCTCCGGCTCTCGAGGGATGTGCTGGGGGTGGGGGGGAGCTCTTGCATCAGGTGATTTTTTAGGGATCTACAAATAAAAGGGCAAGGGGGGAAAAAAAAAAGCCTGAAAATGTGCTAATCGAACCTGGAGCTGTGCCACCCTCCACGGCTGCACCTCTGCCCCACAGGGTGTGCTTGACAGGGGATGAAGCAGCGGCAGGAGCTTTGCTGCCCGCAGTCCGTGCCGCGGGCAGGCGGCGGTGCAGGCAGGGCGCTGCGGGCAGCCCCATGTCCCGCCTGCCCCGGCAGCTGGCAGGACCTGTTGTACGAGGTGCCTGGGAGAGATTGGAATGGCTTGCGCCTGGGAGCATGTTGCAGCAGTTCCCAGCACACGTCATGTGGGTTTTGCAACCGCCCCAACTGTCTTGGGGTGGATGAACGGAAAGAGCCCGGAGTAAACCGAGCTCCCCAGCACCTGCGGCGGGCACGGGCAACGCCCCGGCGCGAGAGCTGGGCAGGGCCCCCAGGGTGATGCCCAGCCCGGCACACGCCCCTCCGCTGGGCCTTTTTCCGCAGGGATGAATGCCAAAAGGCAGCATCTCCTTCCCTTGCAATAGGGAATAATCAATCCTTCGAGGAAGAGGAAGGGAAAACCCAGCAAATCCCTGCTGTAATGGGTACAGCAGTGGTTTCGCACGCGTGTTATATCGGCGTACGGGGGGGGTGCCCAGTCCTCACGGCCCCCCCCCCTTGCCAGAGCAGGTATGGTTACACCATGGACACACAGGCTCGTGGTTGCGGAAAGCCAGGGAAAAGTGATTCCCCAGGGAAACCGCTGGCTGCAAGAGGTGGGTGCACGGCCACTGTCCTGGTCGGGAAACACCGGCATCCTCCTCCGTGCCCTGCCCGGCTCGTAGGAAACCGCTGAGGGGTCATCATCCCCAAAAAAGTGAGCAGGAGAGACAGAGGTATTTGGTGACGTGCCAGAAAATTCCCTACGTCACCCGGACGCCAGCCAAAAGTGGGCAAAACCCCAATTACTGAGCCGGGGGTGAAGCCTCAGCTGTTTCCAGCAAGGGGGGACTGCTTTGGGAACCCACGTGGGGGGTGGCGGGCGAGAGCAAGCACACGTGGCACCTTGGCAACGCAGCCAAGGTCCCTGTCAGCCCATGCATCGCTTCGCCCAGCCGCACTGTCACTCCACTGCTGGCACGCCACGCTGCTTTGGCAGAGGTTCCAAGGAGTCACCGGGTTAAAAAAGAAAAAGGTTACCCAGGCCCTATATCAAGATGCTGCTGACTGATCCAAATCCCCCTGGGCACAGCGGGTACCGGTGCCGCCGTCCCACCGGGATTAGCTCCCTGTTAGCACGGCAGGAGCAGGGCTTGTTTACTGCCACCCATGCCCCCAGCAGGAATTTGCTCCTGCACGCTGCAGGATACAAAACTAGGCTGCAGACATCCCGCCGAGGACTTTCCAAAGCAACCAGGGCACTGCCGATCCCACAGCGCTCAGCCCTGCCGGTGCCAGTGGGCTCGCAGCCTTGGGACGGTGGATACTCAGGTTATTCCTCCTTCCCCAAACAGCCCTAAAAACCCCATGGGGGATCCGGCAGCCCCGGCTCCATGTCCACTCGGTCTGGTGGTCTCCAGCACACCATCGGAATTTTGGGAAGACGGCTTCTCCCACCACTTGCCTGGCGCGTGGTGGGACAGGGCACCCATCGGTGCTGCCCCGCAAGCGGCATGAGCCCCGTGGACGGACGTGTCTGTGAACACGTGGGATAAGGAGGGAGGGAGGCAGAGGAGCTGCCCCGGGGACAGAAGGCGGGAGGCGGGTGACAACGCCCACGCGAGCTATGCGCAGCCGGCCCAACGGGCACTGCCAGCGAGGTCAGCGGCGCCTTCCGGCTACAGGGTTTCGCCCAACCTGATGGGTTAGGTCTATTTTAAGGCATTGGACGTCAACCACTCCGGCTGATGGTCAGCTTCCAGCTGCTGAAGGTTTCTAAGGGGATTAAAGTGTGACTTGTCAAACTCCTGGATTTCCCCCCAAAAGGGGAAACAAAACTGCTCCTTTGCTGCTGACCCCCCCCCCAGCCCCGTGGCGTTGCACTGCATCGCGCCCCATCTCACCCCGCATCCACCCTGGCCCCACACCCTGCAGCATCTGCCCCCTTCGCCCGCCAGTCCCTCCTCCTCCTCCTCCTCCTCCCAGCCCAGTCTCAGCGATGGAGCTGAAACCCGGCGCCTTCAAAGTTTAAACTACAATCAAATCCCAGCAAGGTGGGGTGGTTTTGTTTGTTTGTGTTGTAACTGAAAGGACCAAAAAAACCCCAGCCCAAACCAATTGTGCAACCCTACGCACCACTTCTTCGTACACTGCAACAAGGTCACGGGAGCCGCCGCCACTCGAGGACGATGGCCACCAGGAAATACAACTGAGACTGGAGCATCCCCTTGGCTGGCTGGTGGAGGACACTTAAAAATAAATTAAAAACCACTAAAATGGCAAGTGTGCTGGCTGAGAGGGCCCCTGCAGTCTTTAAAAACAAGAACCTCCCTTAGAAACAACGCTCCGACCTCCTAATAACCTTAATTGCTACTGACGGCCTCAAGAACCAGGCTTAATGACATGAGTTGTGTTTTGTTTGCTTTTCAGGCTGCTTTATCTCATGCGGTACCTTGCACTCAGCTCAAGAGATGAAAACCCAGCTCCTCCGAAATTCGCCCCTGTTCCCCTGCGATCACGAGCTCCGTCTCCCAAAATGGGAGCTGAGCCAGGGAAGAGCCCAGTGCCGACACACCAGCACCCCGCCACGAGAAACCCCCAGTACAGCTGGGAAAGCTCCACGGTGCCTTTTGCACTCCCCAGCTAGCAGGGCTGGGTGATAAAAGGCGCTTTTTTTTGGCTCTTTTTGCTGGATTTACATCCCATCCGGGCTATGTAAATATTGTTCATGACAGCGCATCCCTCCGCGGGGGTT